>NW_027526295.1:62422034-63622034 GCF_048455015.1 Haemaphysalis longicornis
GTTCAGAAGGCAAAGGCGACTCAGCTGGCTGCCAAACTCGTGGACAAATGCTTTCTACCAATCGTCTCCAAGTACAAGTATTCGCCGAAGATGTTTCAGAGGGTATGCATGGCCACAAAGTTCTATTGTTTTAGAAGCAGATAAGAAGGCTTACCGATTGCGCCGTGCACGTTCTTCTCACACTTGTTGACATCAACTCCCTGTGAGCTCACGACTTCGTGCTGGACACCTTACGTATCAAAATCTGATAAATGTTCATGCGTTTCTTTACTTTGTTATAATCAAAGTATGTGTCAGGCAAAAAGCTCCACCATCCATGAAATGATGGTCTTGATTTCAAGTGGAAATGGATTATGCCTATATAGTCTATTTGGGGCATTTTCTCTCTCACATGTGTGCACTTTTTGTGCGGACTGTCTGTTTCTAAAACGGCGCGCGATTACAAAATTTTGTTAGTCAGCAGTTCCCTCAGGATGTTTTAGGCATCTGTATTTTCGGCTGTGCGTATCATCAGCAAGTATTTTTTATATAATCACTTTATATAATATTTACCCTTCTAGCGTGGCTGTTTTTTTTTCATGTATTCCTACCCGAGGTTAATCACCATCTGCACGGCAGCGCCATATATAGCCAATGAATCACGAAAACAGCATGAACCTCAGCGGAAAGAATGACCAATTGGGGACATTTTTTTGTCTATGCACAAAAACGTATGAAATCAACAACACACCTACGAAAAATTCGGCGTAAATTATTGACATATGTTTCCCAGAATCAATATTGTAGTGTTGGTGCAACTGTTTCTCCCTTATTTCCCACACATGAATGGACGCTTCTTTTCCAGAATTTGAAGAGAAGATTTAATTGGCTTAGAGCTTTACGAACACGTTCTCTCGTATTATGAAGAAATATCCGCAGCTGTCTTACATTTCGCTCTGCGCGCAGGCGGCCTACAAGATGTGCTTCGTCTTCCGGTTTTGCTTTCACAAGTACAATCCTCTAATAAAGTCTAAGGTAAGCATTCCAACGTAGTTCAGAAAAACACGGACGTGTTTTCTGGTGTTGCGATTATGTTCGGTTTATTTGCAACTGATCTCACATTTTGATGCGAATGCATAAATTGCCCCTTCGTTGGCAATAGGGCCCAACAGACGGTGACTGAGAGTTCGCCACAGGTCGGCCGTCATCGGGGAGGCCTGTAGCACTACATATGGTTAGCGGTCAACTGTGGACGGAGGTACAAGCGAGACCCTGGCCGATGAAATCAGGAAGCGCCACAGCAGCGAACAGCAGCGGCGCAGACCATTGCTTGTGGCCCACGCTGTGGTCCCGGCAGCGCAGAAGTCCCCATTGCTTGCTGCACTTTATCCCTTGACCACATCTGTGAGAGGAGTGACTTGGGAATGCGATAATATTTGGAAAAGCTTTCTCATTTCCTCACGAAGCAAGGCCTGTATTGCTACCGTAGGGTATCTGCTTACGGCCGCGTTGGGTTGAATGTGTTGGGTTGATTGTCGTCCTGTTCGAGCCACGTCAGTGGTTATCTGCTTTAGTATACACAGAAACACGCTCGGCGAAGTTTTTCGGGGGATTACGGAAAAATATAGCTAAAAGCTGTATCTTCACGCAACGTATTCAGGAAGTGTTGCTTCTCCTCTTCGGTTATGCCAGTGTAATCTCGCCGAAAGAGGCTTTTCGTCCAGGAACGAGCACGACGCACTTTCATTAGGGTGCAGTGTGCGAGTCTGCTGTAGGAACTACGTTCGCTCTGTGTGCCCGAGGGTGGTGAATGTTGTTAAATGCTATCTGAAATTTTATGCTCGACATGGTGGAGCTAGTTCTCAAGTCAAATGCGAGCCATTTATTTTTTATTAGTTATTTACCTTAAAAGCCCAGAGTGCATTACATAAGGGGGGTAGATAAACCTGGTACAGCAGTGTCAACAATACATTTGGTTATTGAAGTATAACAAAGTGGTGAGTCAGCAAGAACATATAACACACTTGAAGAGAAGCCAGCGCATATTGTAAACGGGCATAATACACTTTACATCATAAGAGTCGCTAAAAATTATCACTATCTTCTATATAACTTAACAAAGCCGATATCAAACGTGATGGATCAGTGAGGGAGACGATGTTTGAGGGTAGATCATTTCATTCATCAATACACAAAGGAAGAGGTGAAAACTGGTACTTTCGAGTGTCCGAAAATATAGGTTTAAAATGATGCGCATGGTCGATACGAGCAGATACGTGAGGACCAGGGTGAATAGAGCTTCGGGAAAAAAGATGTGTTACTATTGTACCAAGTGTGAAAAAAGGAAACGCGAGACAACTTTCTGCGCGTGGAAAGTGAAGGAAGGTTCAAATAATGCTTCAGTAATGAGACGCTTTGATAGCTATAGTAACAAGACCAGACAAACCTGGCTGCTTTATTTTGAACTGATTCGAGGACATCACTGAAGATTGCTGTATGAGGGTGCCAGATGTTTGACTTGTACTCGAAGACGCACTTTGTACTTTAAGACGTACTTTGACGCGTCGCCAAAGTTTTATATGCCTTTAGTTTACTGCCCTCATTTAAGCACTTCAGACGATGGTTCAGGAGACCGAGTTTTTTCTAAAGGATTTATTTGTAGTCTTTCAAGATTACTGTTTTATGTTAAGTCATAGTTTCGAAAAAATGCCAAGGTATTTTGTCTATGAGATCGTCTCGACTACACTGTCATTAACTGCGTATGTGGGAGGAGGGTGGGTTGTACCTGAAGCAAATCTGATGTGTTCGCTTTTTCAAACGTTAATAATCATTTGCCACAATGGGCACTACTCCGTGAGTTTCATTAAGTCCAGCTGTAAGATATAAATGTCGGTCGGTTCAGTTATTTCCCTATATAGGGCACAATCGTCCGAGAATTAACGTATTGAAGATACAATGTTAGATCCGATGTCGTTAATGTCAACCAAGAATAATAAAATGTCAACCACAGATCCCTGGGGAACACGTGATTTGATCATGGTTTTTGAGGAAACTGTATTGTTAAGTTTTACTGATTGGTGTCGGTTGCATAGGAACTCTGAAATCCATTGGGTCATTTTTTGATCAAGTGAGGATCGCTTGTCGCGAAACCCACGTTGGTTCTCAATGAGCAAATTGTTTCTGTTTGCGTGCGCTACAATGTGCGAGTAAAGAATTTGCTATAGTAGCTTTCAAGAAATGCACGTTAACAAGAAAGGCTACTGATCGTTAAAAGAGGACTTCTGGCGAGACTTGAATAGAGGTTTGACGTGAGCATATTTTTAATCTTCCTATGCACAGCCCGTATCTATAGCGATTGCCGAAAGATGAGTGTCGATAGGTACGCTGATTTGTGGCCGGTGAATTTGAGAACGTTGGCGCTAAGGCCATCAGTCCCCGGGATTGTTTTGCGAGGAAGATACCCTATAGCACCGGCAACCCAGTTTTCAGTTAGGGTAATTGAAATAAAAACGTAGAGGATGTCAGGTGGGGCCGGCATCGGAAAATTTTGTGAACGTTCGTCCACCAACATAGATGCCAAATTATTACTGAAGTGTTCAGCGCTTTCCTCAATTGATAAGATATCGCCTTGGTTGCTCGCAAGTGCTGAATCAATACAACGTTCCCTGGAATTTACCACACGCCAGAATTTTCTGGGATCGCATTTACGAATGTTCGGCAAAGTTCAGTTGAAGTATTTGTCTTTGGCCTCTTTTATGGAAGGTTCGGAATTTTTAAAGATTTTGATAACTATAAGCCAGGCCTCCAGTGCATTTGTTCGCGTAGCCTTTTTAAATGCACGTTTTCTCATGTTGAAACATCGCGTGCTAATCATGGATCATTTGTTTTAGAGCTGATGGTTTCAGAGTGTCACAAAATAGGTGCCAGTTTCCATTTGTAGGGTGATTTCCAAAATCAGATTCAAATCAGGGTATAAATTCTTCCAACATTCTATTCAACCTGTCGATGACAGCGCATGCCTAGTTAAACAAGTGTTCGACAACTGTAGCACTATCGACGCGTGGTAGGGAAAGGGAAAAGTCAACTACCCTGTGATCGGCCCTTGAAGGATTTGCGACCCTTGAAAGGTTAGCGATCTTTTCATAACGTGGGTGGGCGAATTCCCAGTATAGGTAGTGAAAAGCAGCTCTAAAATATAACCGCCCCGGGTGGGCTTTTCGATTAACGGGGCCAAGTGGTGAACATGCGGCAAGTGAAGAAAACGGAAGTATTCGTGGCGATGGGAACTGTTACTAGGAACGGATGAGGGAGACCATTCGATGCCGGGATAGTTAAAATCGATACTTAAAATCAGGACAGAAATCGGATAGTGCTGAGATATATACTCAAGGGAATCATTTAACAACTCTATAAAACCTGGACCCCTGTCGGGTGCACGGTAACACGCACCAATAACGAAAGTGATGTGGACTGACCGTGCGGTTTTCTAAATAATTTCGAGGTGCGCTTCATAAGCGATATCTGATGGTTGGAATTTTCTTTAACTGCTATAATAACTCCTCCTTTTCTACATACTGTTACGTTCTTGCGAAAAACCGAAATCTCTGTAGAAAAGTTGAGTTCAATGTTTGAAATTTTGTCGAAGAGCCACGGTTCCGAACCAATGATTATGTCAGCCGAACATGTGTAGATAAGTGCTTTAAGGATATCGAGCTTGCTGATGATGCTTCGCAAGTTAGCTAACAGCACAGATTCATCAAATCTAGTCATTTGTTATGCAATAAGTAAAACCGTTGGTCAATCTGCGGAGCTATGGTGCAACGTAGACACGTGGATACAATAGCGCCTTCTGGTTTTTTTACATCCGTGGAAAAACCCCGCTTGGTTGTTACCGTGACAATACTGTCGGTGCCTGACTCATATCGAAACATGCGATTCCAAATGTAAAGGCAGTTGAAGCGCAGCGAAAAGCGTTCATGTGCTTTGCGGTTGTCCTTAGCAAAGTCCCTGAATGTTTTGCGCGCTATTTGCACTTTAGGTGAAAAATATTCATCTATCCAAACTTTCGGGTGCTCCAGGTTTTTTAGTTTTGGGGCATTGCGCAAAATTTCTGTTTTGGACTTACATTCAGAAACTTCACAATAATGGGTCGATCAAAGGCAGGGCGCCACTAACCTACCCCTTTAGCGCGTTCAATATCACCGGCTGGTACTTCAAAGTATGTGGAAAACAACTCTCACTATTTTTTAGTAGCCCTGCTTATCGGTCTCAGGAAGACCTGTGACGATAAGATTGTTTCTTCTCATCCTGTTACTCACATCAACCACAACGTCAGTAAATTCTTTGTTTACTTTTGTTAGGCTATGTTCAAACTACCGACGCAAAAGCCATATCGTTATCTATGGAAGTAAAAAAAATGGCATGCCATTCAGTTCGGTTGGCTGAGACTTGAAATGACGTCAACTTTTAAGTTATTACGACAGTTGCGGCAACATTCTGAACAAGGGCCTATGTTCGATTTCACTTCACGGACAGACACCTCCGCCCTCGCGCGTGGTATCAAGCTGGGCTATTTTTTTGAGGTCGCCCTCAATCACCAGAATTCGTGAGGTAATACTGTGAATGTCATTTTTTTATTTCTGCTAAGGCAGCGGTGTTTCACCGTGAAATTCCCTCAATAAAGCTAAAACGTCACCAATCTTAGGACCGGTGTTTGCTTCCGCATCGCCTGCACAAAAGAGCAGTAGCCTAAAGCAGGTGCTTAGGAGCATGAAGGAAGGTCTCGGGCATACGGTGCGCAAAAGGATTGACGCAGCAGAAAAGCGAGCACTGGTGTTGCTTGTGGCTCCTCGGCTAGAGACAAGTATACCAATCCGCGCACGATACTTCGACAAGTCTACACCCATGACACTTCTTAGGCACAGAAAAAAAAAAACTACTGAAAGTGGGGATCAGCGGTCAACCATGGGCTGGTGTCACAGGTCAAGAAAAAGGGCAAAACGGCATGCCTACCTAGAACATAAAAAATGACGACTTCGCCATGGCAGCTGACAGCCGCAAATCCCATGGAACAGGCGTCGGGAGCTTCTTTTTAAAGGGTCCGGTGGCGCTGATTTAGGTGTGACGTCCGGTGGTGAATGGCGTACCTGTTGGATGATGACGATGACGGCGCCAATCTGAGGTGACGAAGGGTCGCCTGGCAGGCATAGGCAGCACGAGGCAAGGGTTTCTATAATATCAAAAATGACGACTTAGCCATGGCAGCCTGCAGCCGCGAATGCCGGAGCACATGCTAGAGAGTTTTTAATGGTCTCTTTTTGCACTTGTTGAATTTTCTGATTTTTAATTTCTACCTTTTGAAATTCCGGCTACACTCCACCTGATCCAACCACTTACCCGGATCTTCACCAGGTGATCTCAAAAGCTATAGCAGTTCCCGCAGCTGCTGCAGGGTGATAAGGACAATTGCTTTCCTACCCATGTTGCCGGTCACAGCGTGGCCTACAATTTCTGCAGCAGTAGTCTAAACCAGCATTGAGAACCTTGCTGTCGGCGGTTGGCACAAGTTGAGCTCGCCTGGTGGCTCCAGGCTTTCAGTTTCCATGCACCAAGCACCTCACCGGATGTCACGCAGTAAAGACTGGTGCAACGTTCTCGTTGAAATACCCGTTTATTGCAAAACTTGTGATCTGCTATAAACAAGACGAAAGCACCACCGGTGAAAAAGTAGCTCGCAAGTTATATGCACAGTCAGTCGTCGGCGAATCAAATGCGGCGGCGTTTACTCTAAATGCGTTTACGTGTGAGCGCTCTTATCTTTTGAACAATCGAATTAGATCGAGAACCTTGTCGACGGAAGAATAGTCTAGGTTTGTGCCGACAGTGTGAAGTCTCTTCAAATAACCCCCCCCCCCCCCCTCGTACCAGACGACAAAAATAGGAAACGCGCTCTTGGTTCGAAACACAGGACGAAATAGCCGGACACATCCAGGCGCTGGTAAAAAACAAAAATAAGTATTCGTTGAGCTACACATATCAGAATATGCTGCACGATTTTAAATCTGAATGAAATGTTTTTCGCGGGCTCCCAAATCTGTGCAATCGCAGAACAATATTTGTTATTATGCATATAACAAGAAGCACCCAGGACTTTTGCGATGCCTTACATGGTCATGAGGCCATAAGTCTTCAAAAAGCCTTTTATCGTACTACACCTGCTATATGGTTTTGTATGTTAGAGCACGGGAACATGGGTTCGCAGGTACTCGACGGCGTAAAAATACATTATCATAACTTCTTTGAAAGTGTATTGGAACTATACCAGTCACGGCGGTTATCGAACTTTTATCGTCTGTTAAACAAAGCTGCGCTTGGTGTGTAGTATTGTTCGCCATCTACTTGGAACCGTCCTGTATAATGATTCCGAACAGTTAGAAACAAAACATTTTAAGTTCTTTCGTAGTTAAATAGAAGCACCGGGTTACGCGGAAGTGATCCTTATAATGCGCAGCGATAAGGAAAGCGCTTGAGGTAGAGCGAAAAAGGCAAGATAATTCTGTAAGATAAAGATTAGGGCTGTAAAACGGGGAAAAATTAGTCATTGGCAAGGCAGGCCTGAAGTGTTTCAAGGCATATGGAGTGGGCGGACACCCGACAAACTACTTGCGCATGCTGCTAATGAACTATCGACGAGCTACCGACTTTTGGACTGTAGAAACGGAGCGCGCACAGGTGCAGTTAACAAAGTTGGGCGAGAAAGGATTGCCGGTGTTCGCACGTGCAACGGCGTGCAACTTGTTTTTTTGTGGCGCCGGTGCTTTACGTTTATGAGGTGCTATAAATGACAAAATTTACTCTACAAAATGCTGTACAGGGTGTACGCTGTATTTTATTGGGGTAGGCCTGGAGTGGGCCAGTTGTTGGAACGTTTTCTGCTCGGTGGGAAAATGAGGTTTCGGGCTGTGCCATTTCTTCATGAAACAGATCATTTCAATTCTTCCCGAAACAGATTGTTTCATGGTTTCATTTCCTGAAAGAGCACAACCATGTTTTCCTACGTACGGTTAAACAAGGGCGGCTTTGCGATAACACGCCTGAATTGGTTGTGTCTTCGCATGATGGTGAAGGAACGGGAGTAAGCGGTTTTATGCGCAAAGTTGCATGCGCACTAGAAATACTGAAAGCGCGTCTTTGATTGGGCTGTATGAGTACTATAACATGCAACAACTGTATCAAGACCTCATTCGTGCTTTGGTATTTGTTCCCCTTTGGGGTTGTAAAGGCGTATGTTCTTGAGTCGTATGTTCTTAAGATTACCAAAAGAATAGCCGTCTCGCATTCTTGATTTTTTCTTTCTTTCGAGGTGTTGATCAATTCGCTCTCGCGGTACAAACGACTAGCCTCCTGGTTAGCTCTGTTGGTAGAGCGACTGCTCCGGTTAAGCGGTGGTCCCGGGTTCGTATCCTGGACCAGGACGAATTTTTCTTCAACTGCGAAGTTTCTGAGAAAGCTGTATAGCTTTCCCTTGTAGCCGTATGGCTGCATTTAGGTGGATGTCAAACTTTCCTTCGCAGAACCTTACTCCACCTTGGCGATTTCCCCAAAATCTGGTCGATTTGTTTTCTTTCTTCCTTCTTTTCTTTTCCTCCTTTTCTTCTCTCTTTTTCTTTCTTTCCTTGCTTTTTTTTCGAAGCTGAGAAAAAGTTTCTTTTTTCCGGCTCCGGCGTGGCACCGTTCCCCTGTAGCCAATATAATAAACTGTAGACAATATAATAAATCCAATATAAAATTAACTGTGCGTAATGCTGAAAGTCCGAAACCATTGGCCGCACTTTTCAGACTGTTGAGACGCAAAATTTCCCTGGAACACCCATCAGAAAAAAACAATTGGCCACACAACCCTTCGGTATACGCTCCCTTTTTGTAGGTGACGCAGGAGGCGTACCTCCTGATATGCACACCTTGTGGAGCACACGTATGGCCCCAGACATTCTGACCTTAACCCACAGCCTACCAGTTAATATTTTATGGAAAGTGTGGTGTACGAAGGGCTCTAAGTGAATCACCTCAAATGATGTTTTCACTTGATGACCGTGTTCCATTAAAGTTATTTGTACTTGTGTAATTGAAAAGGTGACGCATGTTTTATCGTAGCAAAATGATGGTGTCCTCGTTTTGAATAGGGGGAATTGGCAAACAAATATATGCGCTGGTCGGCGGGTGCCATGCTCGACTAGCATTGTTAGATTCCCAGCAAGTTTAAAATTTTTGCAATTTTCTTTTCGGCTTATTTACATGATTTGCCAGTAACATGCTTCCTACTAAAGGTGGCGTCGTTCCGGGAATTTCATTAGAGCGACGAATTGGGAGTGTCGGTGCATGATTCAAAGATAACAACAGGGAAAATGACACGAGAGACACGAGACGGACAGATATTTCTATTGTTTGAGCAGGCGGCTATTTTTTGTATACCATCCGTCGGCCATTTTTTGCCATGGGTGGTGGATTTTCTGCTGGCATAATTAACTAAGTCATTCGCATTAAAAGTTCACCGTAAGGCACCTGTGTTGTTATACAGGCGAACAAAATTAGGTCGACAGGTTTTTTTTTTAATTAGGCGCTTAGATTTACGTGAAGACCACCTCTACAGTGAGATTTTTTTTTCAGGGGACACAGAACTAGGTGGTCAGTATTTTATCGGTGGCTTAATTAACTACCATTGCGTAATTAACTTTTTAGTGGCTGCAAAAAGCAGACATGTTTGTATTGACAAGCTAGACGCAATCGTGTTTTGACGCAGTTTCATTTGGGAGAATTCTTCTTGCGTATCCGCACTCGATATTTTGAACTGCGAAGTTCCATTTCTGTTCGCATGATTACGTATCCTAGACACAGGAAACTAGCGCAAGGCTCCTGCCTTTTGTTCTGTGTTTTGACAGCGGCTCCGAGTACTACAGATTGCGATAACGCCAGCCAAGACTGAAAGGGTGCCAAATATCACGTTTGCCTACGCCTCCACCACGTTTTCAAACTAAACACTCTGCACAGCAGGCACGTCGCAAAAGGGAGGAGCTTTGCGCTGGTCTTCACTGTCTTGCACGCGTAATCATGCGAACGGCAATGAAACATCGCAGCTCGATATCTCGGAGTACGGATGCGCTCGAAGAATTCTGCGAAATGAAACGGCGTGAAAACATGATTCCGTCCAACATTTCTATACAAATATTCCTGCTTACTGCTGCCACTAAAAAGTTAATTACTCAATTTTAGTTCATTAAGCCACCGACATGAATAATTACCCCTCATTCTGTGTGTCCCTGGGTGAATATTCTCAATGTATGGTGGTATTCACGCAAATCTAATCGCCTAATTAAAAAAACATGTCGACTTAAATTTGATCACCCTGTATAATACTGTTTGGACGTTCTTTCAGGTACGCCTCGAGCTTCACAAACACCGAGGGATCAGTGATTGCATTCTGCAGTGAAGCCAAAGTGAATGCCTACATATTTTTATTCACATTAGTTCCCCGAAAGCTGAGGTCTAAAAACACGTAAGGGTATTTATATCGCAGCCTGTCTTCTTCATAACTGCCTTTCAGGAATGAATCCACTTTGTCACCGTCGTGAGAAAAAGTGTTGGTTAAATGACAGGAAATAAAACGGGGGGAGCTTTGTTAGCTTATTACAAATAATCTGTCGCCCATTCTAAAAAAACCTCATTTAGATTGATTGATTGTGGGGTTTAACGCGCCGACGCAACGCAGGCGATGAGGCGCGCCGTAGTGGAGGGCTCCGGATTAATTTTGACCACCTGGGGATCTTTATCGTGCGCCGAAATCTCGTACACACGGGCGTTTTTGCTTTTCGCCTCCATCAGAAAAGCGGCCGCAGCGGCAGGGATTTAGAGACCTCATTTAGAGACACTATACTGTTGATATCTACCGAAATTAAACAGCGAGACGATCATGAGACGTCGAAGCAACTGGAACATTCTTCTACTGTCAATGTTCTTTATACTTTGGCACGGGTGAACAAATATTTTTAGACAGATATTCGTCAGCATAGGTATCTATTTTCGGCCAGTTTGAGAATGTATTTATTGTTTGGCTAAGTTTTTTTTTTTTCAAATAGCAGGCTGCATTCATGCATGCCGCATGCGCGTTTTTCTTCAGGGATCCGAAGCATTCCGTGAAGCAACGTACACCTGCATCGCTAACACTTCATGCATCCTTACCGTCGTCCTTAACCCGGTAAGTGTGACACCATAACTCGTAAATGCAATGTCATATCTCATTTCTTTATCTGAATAGGGACACTTCTATTGGGAGGGGACTACAGATTACTTGTAATACAGTATTTTGGGGATGGATCACCACAACAGCTGCTACGCTACCTTCTTTTCGTAGATATCATTGGGAGGCTGAAAACAAAGAACGCGTCAGCCCTAAGCGTTAGCGAAATCGAAGGAAGCCTACTTCATTGACAAGGACATAAAGCTGAGGGTCAACCAGTGGCAAAGCATGTGCGAGCGTTCGTGGAGGCAAATTGTTCTGCTTTCTGTCCAGAAAGAGTGCACGACGGTACTGACACTCCCACAAGCGGAATTGTACACAAACAAAAATTCCTAATGCAGAAAATTTACACACCAACGCGGTGTTCAATGGCACTGGACATCAAATTTCAACTTTGGCGCTAACTGTTTACTTCTCACTAGTATTCGTTCTGAAAAATTATAGGGCGTTAAAGACAACGACACAGGAGAAGCCAACTGGACAAGAATTTCGCCTGTCATGCTCCTTCGGGGTCGCGGTATTTGTCGTGCTGTAATTTTTTAGAACAAATCATGCACAAATTTGTCCAACAGTTTGTTTCTCTTGTGCTCATACCACGCGTTGAACAGCAACATCCTAGGTTTATTTTTTCAACAGCTTTTTTCAGCAACCTATACCAAAGCGCGAAATCTATCTATTACAAAAATGTTCTTGTTGAAACATGTCTCAAGTTTACTATACACTTTTTAATATCATGGCTTAGATACTCAGATTACATCATTCAGAAAGCAATACAAAGTGAGTTACCAATGTGGACGCCCATCTGGCCTCGATTTGAGTATCCCAAAAATGACTGACATGGTAGGTCCAACGCCGTCACTAGCACATTGTTTGCTCAACGTCTCACATTTGATCCTGCAGGAAACTCGTCTTTAAGGGCTTCGACCAGGTAATTGAGATATTAAAGAAAACATGAAAAAGTGGCGGCTTGCCAGTCACTTGCGCACAATTTTTCTGTGATGTCACAGAATATCGTTTGTGCGAGTAAGGGCAGCCTATTTAGGCCAAACCAAGCAAATAGCATAGAGTTTCTTAGTAACTATACTAGCCAGGAAAGTGCCCTTAGGAATCCATGTCGTCGAGGGGGGGGGGGGGGGGTTGTTATGGGAAGACCACTGCTTTTATCTGAGGCTTGGCCTGGAAATTCGATTCTTAAGCCGTTGTTTGGAATTGCTTTATTCACTATGCATTCACACGTCTACGATCTGCGAGGCAGCCGATGTCGTCCCTGCTCTGTGGTTGCCGTGAGCTGTGGCAACTGCGTGTTCGGTGAAGGAGCAGGCAGTGCATGATTGTACCTAACGTCGGTCATTCCGGAATCGAAGGACCGTATGACTGAGCGGGTAATATACTGCCGCGAGAGTTGTATTTGACGAAAAAGAATTGTAATTCAATGAAGGCAAGAATATACGACACAAATGGGAGCCTGCATCCGCCCCATTTTTTCTTCGGCCACGACTGTCTAACGCCACGTTTTATCTTCAAGTACGAACCAACTCGCTCAGCAACAAGTTTTGTGAAACTGTAGCTCACGTTCGGTGCACTGATTCACCACGAAGGCGACGTTTTCATAGGCATGCTCAAAAACATTTCCAAGCAAGTCAAACAACTTATTATTTGAAATAATATTAAAATTATCATAATAAGAGTGTCTAACGAATTTTCCCCAAAACATTAGCATTGCTGTTAACTACCAGCCTGGCCTGCAGAATAGGAGGCAGAAGCTCTGCGGCAAACAAACACGTTACTTTCTTTTTCCTTCGCTTTAAAACAGCCTGTTTTACTTTCCTTTTGTATAATAACACACCATTCTTTGCGCTTTTGTGCGGCCAATAAACAGTTTGCAGCCACTAAATGCGTCCACTATGCGGCCACTGAACCGCTTCAACCCAAGCCAATGATGAAGCTAAGGCGAGAGCATGATGTAATGGCGGTCAATAACTTCACAGACGGCTTCATGTGAGCCGCACAGACGTTAGAACGAAGTTTTTTTTCTTGTGAATGTAGTAATAAACTCCATGGGAAACATGGATGGTCGGTTGCAGTGGGGCCTCTGATTCCTTTGGGTCCTATAACTGAACGCCAGCGTGCAGAGGTCACCCTGATAACTATGTTTCTGTGCTGGCCCGTATAAGGTCGTGTAACGCGATCAATACTTCTCCAGTTCCTTTTCTTATTTTACTTATTTATTGTACCTGGAACGCTCCCTTTCAGGGCGTTACGTGAGAGGGTAAACTAGTCACTGAAGGATATTTTTCCGATGGCTTCTTTGAAATGGTTGGTGCAGGAGTGGTGCACGGCTTCAACAGACAGATCATTCCAGGCTCAAGATGCTTGAAAAAAAAAATGAAGAATGTTGGGCCGCAGTACGCGTACGATCAGGATAAAGAGCTTTGAAATGGCTGAGTCCACACGAAAAGCGATGAGCAGGGATGAAAACATGGTTTAGGTGCATGGAATAACAAAAAAGATTAAAAGGCAAAGTCTATGAATTTTGTGCCGCGGTGCCAGGTCAACAAGATTAGCTCGAGATTTAAGTTTCGTTACGCTGGTTAGATGGGAGTAATCTGAGTCAATAAATCTGGCTGCACAGTCCTGGATCGATTCAAGTGTGTTAGTAAGAGTAATTTGATGGGGATCACAAGCCGCACATGCCTAATCTATCTTCGGGCGGACAAGTGTTAGATAAATAAGAAGTTTAATGGAAGGCAGAGCGAGGCGCAAGTTTCTTCGATCGTAGCCAAGAACACGGTTAGCGTCATTGCTAATATTCATGACAGGGGATGACCAGGTATGGTCCCATCCCCATTTGAGAAGAGCTGGAAAAAGTACCACGCTTTCTTCATCCAAAAAGACACCACGACAACAGATAAAATACACAGCACGATCGCAGGTGTGGTGTCTACATCTTTCTCGTAGCGTGTTCGTGTTTCAATGCGGTAGTTGAGCAGTTAACTTCTGTATGTTTCAGGAATGGATTGAACAAAAACATAAGGTGGATCCGAGAGGACTGTACTACGAAGGGGTCGTAAGTAGAATGCTTCTTAGCCAATCAGGCAATTTGTATGCTCAACTAAAGCTCCATTTGTAAGTTTATTTGGAAAGATAATTGTTTTAACTGCATAGTTTTCGCATCCCGACACATTCTTAATTAAAAATGTGTGCGTGGACGTCTTTCACAGCAGGTTGGCCCTTATCGAGTTGGCAAAGCGACACAAAAATAAAAGTACCGATAAGGGCATTAGAATTTTTATTTACCGCATTTTTTACATTTGGATGGTGGTTTTAAAGGAATACATTCGTGCACCACAAGATTCGCTCAATTCCATGGTTGGCGAAGAGTTTGAAGGTACATTGATTCATTGTTTTCGTAGCTATGAAGGTGATTACCTTATCACGGGCGAAACCGTGTCATATGCTGGGTTGTCGAGATAACGAATCAAGTCTGTCACCTACGATGGCAGCAATTATCCCTTTCTGTCTACAACTCCCCTCTGCACGCGTTCTATCGATTGACGAGGCACTAGTCAGCCATTCGCCGGTCCATATTTCCAATGTGAACTTATTGCAATTCACCGAGCTACCGTGAAATGCCTTCGCTATTTCTCCACTCTGACTTAATGTACAGTATGTAGTTCCGGACCAACTGTATTTAGCCGAATGGCACTGACGTCACGGCGGATAACCTTATCAGAAGTGGGCCATCACATCTGGTGATGTCACTTCCCTTCACCTTTATTTCGGTGTCTCTTCTGAGGAGGATTTTCAAGGCTTACATTCAAAATATGCGCGAGCTTCCTTTTCAGCATAACAACAACTGGAGTCAGTGATCCTGCTGCGCCCTTTCAGTGGCATTGGTATTGCCCCTTGAGCCATTTTATTGGGACGGGTAACGGCAAAGGTACTTCTCGGGGCACTTTAACAGGTGCATGTACGGTACATCACCATAGATTCAGCTCACAATGCAGGGTATGTTTTAATTCACCTCTCATGACAATGTTTTCTTTGGCATGTTCTGTTTCTTTGCCGCTTCGGCAACTCCACGGGTTATTTACAAACATGCGCATGTCGAATAATAGGTACTCCCATGAGGCAAAATGAGGCTGCTGGAGGCAGCCCCAAATGCAAATTGGAAAACTTCATCGACTGATGCGGCTCGACGAAACGGCGATCCTCCGTCTGGATCTCCGACGCCCGTATGAGATAGCAGACGACACCCCGGAAGAAGCTAACGACGCTGAAGCGTACTTAGGCACTTTAGCGGCGAGAACTGCAGCCACCACTACACCATGTACAATAATTTTCCCCTAAACTGTTCGCGCACGCTAAACCTAAAGAAGGTCTCAGGAAACAGACGCCAACCTTCCGGCATTTGCTATCTACAGGGGTTTTTCGCAAGATCCCGGGGTACCAACGGTTGACGCAGTCAGGCTCCAAGAGGAAAACTGATTTCCTACGTCCTGTGAATAGTCCTTAAAGTTCGTTCGACAATATATTTAGATGTTTAGTCTTTGATCTTTGCCCAAAAGATAGCAAGATAGCTGTTGCCTCGAAGTTGTATCCGCCACAGTGTGCTCCGGGCGCGCACCGTGCGATCAGCGAACTCAAACGCACCTCTTGCAGTAACTACTTATCTGCTTGCTTATCTGCTTTTTCTGTAGTACCTATGTTGCCAATACTCTCGCGTAGCCCCCCAGACGACATTTTAAAGGCGATACGAAGTCAAGGAACGCAATAAGGCAGCAACAGGCACCATTGAATTTTAGGGCGTGATATCTCTTAGTGGGGTGCTGTCGAATGCCTCCAGCACAGACTTTGGAAACCAGTCAGCATTTGGCCTCGCAAACACGTTGAAGGGTTCATGCAACATGACTACGACGGCAACATTGCAAACATCGATGTGGTCGTTTTGTAGGCATTAAAACTTTGAGAGGAGAGCACCCCTAAATAATGCGTGAAAGAGCACGTGATTCCCATTTTCCCAACAATTAAGAGAAATATAAGTCGTTGCAACGACCGCTTTGAGCCTATTTCACTCGTACGTAAAGTACACCATGTCACTGGCAAGTTCTCAATGAACATCTTGTCACACACCTTACCATTCCACACCACGCTACCTGCTTCGATGGAACCGACCACTGCCTATGCTCGTGATGCCATCACTCATGCTGACGTGGTTCGCCAGGTTGCCCGCGCACGACTCTTAGCATCACAAGCATTCCAGGAGTGTTGGTACGACGAGCGGCATTTCCCGTGCAAATTTTGCTCCGGGCCCCTCGGTTCTCCTGTGGACCCCTTCTCACCTAAGGAGAATCTTTCAGACGCTCATGTGCCGCCTTCACTACGCCTTACCGTATCAAGCATGCAGTTGGCGTCGTCACCTACGAAACTGTGCCTCTGGCGCCTCCGACATCATCCGTGCACCTGAGTTGGTTCAGTTGAGATGCCTCAAGCCGTACCACACACGGGATCCACCTACCGCAGCTTCTCCATAAGAGGCACCGGGACCGTGCTCCTGCGGCCGAGGAGACGTGTCACAGACCGTGAAAAGCTCCGGTAGGACGGTTTATCATTCTAAGCATAGCCTTACTTCCAGCTACGGCCAATTTCTCCCTCCGGGTATGTGTTACCGTTCAAGGACCATAGAGTTTCATACTAATATACACTAGAGGGAAATCTGGCGCCACTGTCTAGGGGAGCCGCACTTCAGCGAGCGTGCCGTCATGTACCGAGCAGGCACGTTCCACTTGTCCTTGGCATGGCTCACGAACAGGCTGCAAAGTTGGCTTTGGCTGAAAAAATGCAACAATATTACTGCAGAAGATTAACCGAATTTGTTTTGTTATTATAAAATTAAAGCTCCAGAAAGATTCATTTGTCAAAGATTATTTAGAAGCTTCATGCAAGATGAACAAAAAAAGAATGTTACCCCTTTTGGCTTCAAGACGAAAAAGAAGCCATGTGGCTAACCAAGCCAAGGAGGCGAGAAACGTCGCTAGCTGCAATGGCGCCACCCACGGCGGCCCGCGAATGCAGCGCCAGATTTCCCTCTAGTATATATTAGTATGAAACTCTATGTCAAGGACGCTGAGGGATTACCAGATAAAAGACGAGAAGGGAGATGAAGTTCGGGATTCGGTTCGACAGGCTGAAGCACCCATGTACTGGCGAATCCCCCTTGAGTGGGTATGAGCCATCTCACTGCTACCACCACACCACCAGGCTGCGCACCATCAAGCTGCCACTGTGTCGTTTTCGACGTCGACTTTCTTTTCTAAATATATTTGCTGCCATCCTATCTCTACGTTTTCATGTGACAATATGCCCTTGGGCCTCCTTTGAGAGCAATGTTACCGGCTTACGGGCTTAGTGTGCGAGCCGCATTTTCCTCAGTCTACACTGTACCGCTAACAACATGCTCAGTGAGACGCCATGCAGGCTAAGACCGCTTCCGGGCTTGGCCCATAGGCTTGCTAAAGCGATTCATTTTCATGGCCAAAGTAACGCGTCGCATGACTGCCTTCAGTTACCAACGGTCTTCCCCTGGTGATGTTGGGCATGCGTGAGTGCACTGTAATTGTCGTGGAAACACCAGCGACTGCGAAGGCCGGGATAAGAATTTATTATCTTGGCACCACAGCTAACAAGAGGCACGAACTTCCCAAAATACACTAGCAAAAAGCGCGCATTATGCATGCAGAACACCTAGTCTCGTTTCTGCGACATCTTTTCAGGTAACCTGGGGCGGACGAATACACCGATGTATCATCAGTGGTTTTGGCAGTGGCAGTTTTTTTACGGGAAGTTTTGGACAGGAAAAAATGGCAGGATCTCCATTCCGCGGATGATGGCGATGGTGCGGAATACAGGGTCTCGAAATGACATGCAAGTTGCGCCACGAGTGACATCCGATTTGCGCCCCAACCGTCATTCGATTTCAGCCGTGAGTTCTACCTTGAATATTCCCTAAATGAAACTTCAACTCACGGCTCAAATCAAATTTCGCTTGATTTTCGCTTGATGCTGGCGTGCGCGCGGATGGACGCGGACGAAAATTGGGAAGTTCTAAGGTAATCCACACCGTTACAGGCGAGGGAGTAAGCCGTTTGACTCTCCCGTACTAACTCACGGTCGTAGCCCAGTGGGTAAGACGAGTGACACTAGCTCTGTCTGGTCTACCAGGCACAGGCTCGAATCCTGCTGGCGCCTGTGTGATTTTTTGCGATTTTAAATGATATGCTCACGGACGCGGACGGACATTGTGCAGTCCTAAGGTACTCCGCACCTAACGAGCGTAGTGGTTGTCCGCGTACATGACACAATCTTGAGGAAGTGTCTTTTTACGTGAAGACTAATACTTCCACAAGCAATTATTGTTACCTTTCCAGCAGGTTTAGTTTCGAGCCGAGGGTATAAATGCATGAGAGCAGTGTACAGCGACCCCTAATACTGCCCGGAAATTCACCTTAAGAACAGGCTAAGTCGTTTCTGTGTAAGCAACGGGGTATAATTTTATTTCCATTCGGGCTCCTGCGCGCAGACCTGACACGATCGCAGGTAATCAAAGTATGCCTGTGAGCGGCGAGGACATATGCATGACTTAACACGAGAGTTACGTTACTGCTTGTAAAAATTGGTCCTCTTGTCCTTGTCATACACAAGAGCGAAAAAACAAGATCTCGTTGAAGTGGGCAAACGTACACGTGTTGTGACGACCAGTACCACTCCCATCCGGTGTCAGGATGCACACAAAAATGCGTAGTTCGACGGTGGCCTACCTGAATTTTGTCTCCCATGTGACCCTTCACGCAGAAGGGATCACCTGCCGCTGCATGTTGGCACCCTTAGTGCGCCCAATAATAAGTTATAGGTAGATTTCAGGAAAAAGCGAATACATTTGGTGTGGATACGAATTTATGCGCTCATTCAAGCCCGCAGCAGTTACACGACGTCAAACGTTTCATGACAATAGCACGGAAATGCCCGACCCCCTATATAATTTCCGGTTGGGCTGGCCAGACCATTTTGACGTTTCACATAAAACCTTCGACGTTCGTGCGACATTTTCTTGGGCTTAGTTCTTCACTGTTCCTCCCATACACACTGTCTTGTTCTCTTCGAAGTGACTATCTCACCGGCTTTATTTTTTTATTTCTTTTTGCTACACACATTCTTTTTTTTCGTCATGACAGCAAGGCCTGCTGCACTCAATAGTCCTTGCGTCTTAGAAACACCTCTCATCAGCGCACGCGAGTGCGCATCTGAATAACGAATAACCTGAGGCGTACAACCAGGCTGATGAAAAGGAACTCCGTTGTGACATCACGCAACGCCAATCCATTGTCATTGCGTCAATGACAATTGTCATTGCGTCACGGAGGGGGTTTCCAAATTACAAATCATCTGCTGGGCCTAATCATTGTCTCATTCTGTCTTCCTGATCTCAGTGATTGATTATTTAGCTGCACCGAAGGAAAGCCGCCACGCTGGAAATTTTAGCGGCGATGTAAACGCCGTGCGATTTTTACCAAAAAAAAAAAGAATGGCGAATACATAAAAGAATACATCCCCAGATTTCTTGTTCAAAATTCCGACCTCTGAGGAACTTACCGAAACCACTTCAGGAAAGTAATATTTGGCGTAATCAAGAAGTCAACGGGTAGATGAAAACTCTAAAATCAGTTTCTAGGATTCAGAATATTTTTTTGCGTAATTCGCTGTCAGATCTCACTTTTCATGCATTTGGATGGGATAGTCTTCTTGGCTCTCGAGGTTAGTCGCGCAACGTGCTTGACTTGAAACTGTGCACAAAGCAAGTGTTCACGCACAATATTAGCTGCGGGTAAATATTTTACATTTGGCTATATAAGTACAGAGTATTCACTGTTGAAAGGGCGGCCATAAGCGGGAAACCTGCACATGAAAAGAATAAATTACCGATTAACGCAAGGATATAAGATTATTAGTGCAACTACGAGAAATTCATTTTGTAAAATGTTAAGTTACAAGTTTTTTTTTACCCAACCGTCGCAGTAACTGTCTTTTCTTGCTTACAGAGCTGCGCCAAAAAGCACAAAATCATGACAGAAGACCCAGCAGTAAGCTTGTTCGGCATAAAATGGGTCCGCGACAACCTTTTTTAGACTTTGGCTGGAAATAAAAGTTGGCTGCGAATAAACGTTGTCAAAATTTGTTCACCTGTCCGTAACTTTATTACCGCAATAATACCAAACACAAAGCCGCACGCTTCTTCGAAAAGCCCAATATGGTAGTCGTCACTCGCAGACAAGCAGTTTATATTCACAAAACACCTGTACTTCCGGCACGAAAAAGAAAACACCACTTGTGATTTAGGAAAATATTCCTTACTGGAATCACCTTTCTCGTCATGTAAGCATTGGGCGCATGACATACAATCACTGCATATGTGCAGTCATGAATATATAAACCGCAGTCACGGCAACATGATTCAAAACACACAAATATTGCAATTGTTTTCCATGCAGGCTCAATTTATGCGTGGGCCAATTACAGTAACCAAGTTAGAAAATCTGGCGTTCGAAATATGCCAACACTGCGGCATTATTGGACCTACACGAACAATGTTTTTGAATTGGGGGGGGCTCTGATTCATCGTTTTGTGTTCGCATTTTGTTTGTCCGCGACTATAGAACGTTTTTATGCGCAGCGGTTTGTCCTGCCAGTATGCCGACAGGTCAACTGGTAATACTTAATTACACCAGCTAGGCGTTTTTGTTGTGAGCAGCTGTAAAGAGTTAAGGACTGAGAGGCGGGAACAAATGTGCGGAATCGCTTGCTACCACCTTCATTAACACTGTACAAAAATGTCAAAAACAACCATTTACAGCGTGGATAGTAAACTGCTTCTGCTGCTCTTGAATACTCTGTGTAGTGACATAATGTAGACACGTACCAGGAGACTTCATGAGGCACCACCTTCAACGTAGTGCGAGTCTCTATGTCCTTATCTGCTGGTTTATTTACCTCTTACCTCTTGACATGTATGGCTGGGCTTATTGTGTTATCAATCTCCTTGTCATTTATTTTCGCCTTTATATCTCGCTACAATGTGTGTAACGATTTAATTTGTTTTTAGCGGCATTCAGCTTATTTTTATTTAACAATTAACTCATGGCCCTGGTACGGTCTTGACTACGGGACCCCTCGTCTGTATGTACCCGATTTCGCGACCATCTTTTGTAGATTCAATTACCTTTCAACTTTTAACCGCTCTTAGGCACTGTACCTCGGTTATGCACTTTTTTTTGGTGCAACTGAGCCGAAGTTTTACATTTTTCGTGCTCAGGGTCGCAGAGGTTGTTCATAATCTTACCAGGAAGCATTCGATACATGGTGAGACGCGAGCACGCCCTCTCATGTTTTGCAGGAGTCCGGGAAATGTGCACTCCGACTGCTTTTGTCTCCAGGAAGCAGAAACTATTCATTCACAAATAAAAAATTTCTCCTCGTAGCTGGCTTCCATGTAATTCGTAGAGCGACATGGTTTTTTTGTGGACTTGGGCTTCATTTATAACAATAATGAGGCCGGACGCCATGAGCGAAGGGCGGGCTTGACCGCGAGTCAACGTCACCGTGTGCTTGGCCGTCATGAGTCAAAAGATTGATGACATATATTTCGAGTGGTCATTTTTTAAATAAAAGACAGGGATTTATTTGAGGAGACGCTTCGAAGCGAGGCAAGATGGATTACTTCCTTTATTACCACAGCAGAAGATTTTGCTGCAAATACACTTCGGAATGTGGTCAGATCAACATTGCGCACTATAAAAGTAAAGCGAAGAGCTAACCGCCCAACACAATGAAGCTCACAGGCACCGCGTTTGCCGTTGCTCTCGCTCTTTTTTCAAGCCTAATTAAGTATTCTAATCTCGAGAAGTTCGACGTCTGCGAAGAAAAAACCGGTGAGCGGAAGGTTACAATATTAACTTGGATTGAAAAACCTCGAAATATTATCGAACAAAGCATCAAATCAGCCGAGCATACAGTGGATCAAAGCAGCACCACGTCACTGTATAGCTCGTTCGTCCAGTCTGATAACGTATCGCTCACAGTTTAATATTAATCGCATCGCAGATCTCATGGGATTCAGCTATACACCACCATGTTACCTGAAATACACATTACAGCATACCTCGGAACTGTTTAAAATTTTCATGAACCGGAAACCAACCTTACGGCAGGGGGTTCTTACACTAAAGGCCTTGGTTCTTTAAAACATCGCCATGTGTTTTCTAACCCCACATAGTGGCACCCTGCAGTGACAACGTATCAGAGATGCGATGCGCGTTTTTATAAATACGACATTTAGGGCGTCCCACAGTACTGACCGCAGCTTGATCACAGCTTTCAAATAACTAGAGAGAAAGATCAAACTTTATTTAAAGCGGCCCATGTCCTCTCTGCCGAAAATGTAGTTCTGGTGGGCCTGGAATACGTTCAGGCGGGAATTCCGCAGGTGTCAGGGCCCCGCACGTGGGAAATGTGCCGGGCGAGGCGAGGCCAAAGGATGGGGAGTGGCCCAGTGGCCCAGCTTTGCCATGGCGGAGGAGTGGCCCAGCTTTGCCATGAGTATGGAATGTGGGATGGTAAAAGGTGTGAATGAGGAAGTGAAGTCATCGCCTGGCGCGAGGACAATTCCGGTAGGTGTGTTTAACGTCGGGATAGGCACCACACACCTGACAGTGGGGCGTGCCAGCTCGGGTCATTATATAGTGAAGAACTAGGTCACAAGGGAGGGAGAGAGTCTGAGCCTGGCGGATGTAAGTGCCTTCGCGGCGTGTGAAGTGGGCCGCAGCAATACTGCTAGTTTCTATGCAAGAGCAAAATGTCTCGCTATCAAGAGAAAATTTGTGCTTAAAGTGTATCTAAATCAATTAGCTGGTTTTGAACGTTTGACTGCCCTGTTATTTAAAGGTTTTGAACTCTGCTTTTGCATATCATGAACAAATATATGATAAACTTAAGTGTGCGCACCGAAACGTCGTTTAGTTATTGCGTTAAACTCTCACCTTCGGAACCACGTTGAACAGCCGAAGGCTTTCTCCGGCCAACGGCGACTGAAAAAAAAACTTAAGAAAACGACTGGCGGCGCCAAACATGAAATATCGTTCGAAAACAGCATACAATTCAGCACTTTGCTTTGCTTCAGTATGCGACATTCCGTTCAGTTATAGGGACAAGCCTGGTACTTCCGGAGCGATGCAAAACGCTAATAAAACGGGTTGATACGCCCCGAAGCGCCAATAAATATACCTAGATATAGCAAATCACCATTATGTACGAAAAGAATCGCTACAGTTGAACTAAGACAACATTAAAAATACAATTCACGTTTTTGAGAAAACTTTCAGCATCACCGGGGCTTTAACCAAGGTTGTTCGCGCTGAAACCCTCGACTAAACCCTTACCCTGCTAAATCCCGACAGCAGAGGTGATTTGGTGGTTGTTTAAAAGTATAGAACGAGTGTTCCAAGCGAAGCAGTAGGTTGCGCTGGGTGCGCAAAGGAAGTGCCGGACTTGTACCCACTACGAAACAAAATGTCGCCTTTAGAGTATGCGTACAGGGTTCAAGGCATTAAGGGCAGCTGCTCCTTGATGTCTACCTGCCCAGGGCTGCTCGGTAAGAAATTTCATGACTGATTCGTTCCATCTCATTTGAGTATGTATACTTTTATTCCAATGGTATACCTTGGTATCCAATGGTATACCCTGCGACACTTCTTTCAACTTTTTTTTTTTGAAATCTTAAATTCTTGCAGAACGTTGTCACGCAACATAGCCAGTACTTAGATTAGGTAGTCGCAAAGTACCTCAGCCACAAATTACTGTTCTATGCCCATCAGATAACTTGTGAACTCGCTCAGAAGATTTTTCTGTCTTTCCCGGTCTTGACGTTCTTCTACGGCTTGAATTACGTCACTAAGGCCATGTAGCGTGTGTCGGCCGGTTTTCCTTCAGTTGCAGCAATGAACGATTTTCGACAGCAACTTTAAAAGAAGCGGCGACAACAAAGCAGAAATTGAAGTCGAGTCTGGTGCGACGAGCAAATCACGCAGTGCCGCTCTGTGCTGGCGATAACTATAGCTTTCGCATTGGTTCCAGACGCGATGGAAAGAGTCAGAGCGCTTATCGAAAGTGTTGCGGGTCCCTTTAAGACATAAAGCCGTTTCGCAGAGGAACGCCAGAAGGGAGCGGTGGTGGGGTCCCCATATCCACCGATGGAGGTCACGTGGTCGGCCAGGTTGTAGGCCTGTGCCTCGAATGCATCCCGTTCCCGCCTCTTCCTATAAAGTGAAAGTCCGCAGCAGGTGTCCTGTATCGCCATGTTCAGCAGAAGCTGCGCACGAGTGGGAGTTACCATTGTACGGGGCGTGATATCGTAATGGCCACGCCTGTGTCACAGCGGGAGAGGGGGTTACTTCAAAACGAAGTCCTCACGGCAACACTGGTAGCGTCTGCAGAATCGCCTATTTCTCTACTTCTATTTTCAAGGTGTTGTAGAATACCCAACCACGGGAATATCTAACTCTGTGTGCATGCATTGTTTTGCTGCAACAACAGCAGGTAACGGTCAGGTATGTGCCATAGCGCCAAATTTTAAGGCTAACGTGGGCTCTGAGGTTTTGCGTCGTCAAACGGTGCACGTTGCTCGAAGTGCAATGGGTCAATAATTACTTCTTGCCATTAATAATAGATGAAACAAAAAACATAAAGAACACTCGTGTGTCGACATTTCACAGATGTTGATATCTCTAGGTAGGGTCGAAAATATCCCGGCGCCATCCACTACAGCGCGCTCATAGCACTGGTGTCGATTCCACATGTAAGGCTCACCAAAAAAAAACTTACCGGTTCATAAAATGAAGCCTCAACGCCATGTTTCAGGTTAAACGTTACGTAGCATCGAGTTGAGCGTGGTTGCAGGCCAAGCAAGGTAATTCTTATTACCGGCTACACATCAAAGCGTGATCTCAAAGCGCAACCGGCTAGACCTCAAAGGCATACTGTGTCATATCAGCCCCCACCCCTTTACCCTACCCCACATAACCCTTCGCACAAGGTAGTTGTTAACTGCAGAAAATGTGGGAGGCTTTCCTAGAGTGAACATATTTCTTCAACTGCAGAAGTCGCCCGCAGTGGAAAATTAGTGCTTTCACCGTAAAAGAACTCGCGTTGCCTAGTGTCTCGCCGAATCAGAGTGGCCTATCCACTCGGGCACAGCGGCCACGTAAGCACATCAACAACATCTGCTCCAACAAGCGAACGTCAGAACACAAAATAACTCTCCGACATGGCCTCGACAAACTGTTCGATGTAATAGAGATGAAGACGACAGCGGGATCCGACGCGGTGATCGTTCTTGTGATCGGGGATTTCTACCCTTTTTTCATAACGTGTCTTTGCACTACGGGCGCTGTTTCAAAATGTATATATTGGTTTATTAAGGGTAAAGTCTTAGATACCTCAAAAAAGGTCTACATTGACGGACGTCATCGGCGGTGTCAATACGAACAGTTTCTATTAGAGAAAATAAAGACACGTCGCCTCCTCCTTTGCCGCTGAATGATGCGATACTTGATCGTCCGAAATGCCCTGAGCAATATTGGGTGGCCTATCTGGGCCATTTTGTAGCCAACACAGCAGATGGCTGGGGCGCATACGTGGGTGCGGCCTAAAGGACTGGAGAAAGTTTTTGGCAGGTGTGATGATGATTATGATGATGATTATGGTGGTGGCGTTGATTATGATGATGAAGATGATTATGAATACGACGATGGTATTACCCTTGGTGAGAATTAGAGTAGGATTAATAATTAGAATATCTAAATAATGTCAGCACTACTAACAAACAAGCAATAACGATTATTTACGGGCCCAGGAAAGCCGATAGGTTTTTATTGGGGTCCGAGCGATAGCAATTTATGATGCGATAATATAGCTAGTATTACTTACATTAGTATGGTGACTGCTCACTCGGACACATGTGGGCCAGTTAAGCGTCGTCGAACTGCCATATACTGTGTCCATTCACCTTCAACCTGTGGCGCCGATCTCTGACCTACACGTAACGATTCCCGCTAAGAGGCGTCGCTTGAAAGATGCACAACGTCGAGCTCTGTAATCTATGCTCATGGCTCCAATCCAGCGACCCTGTGACGTGAACCACCCGGTCTACTCCATTCGGCAAGTCTCCAGGATCATTATGATTCATTACTTGTCGCATTTGACCGCATACACGTTGGGAACCACGCCTCCGAAGGCGTAGTCATGCCCGGGACACGACACGGCAAGCCTAACCAAGGAGTTCGAATTCGAGGACATGGCAACGGCGCGGTCGCCGCTGTCGCCACGTGCCGCTGATGCATCTCCTGCCGAAACACGCGCTCTCACCGCCGAAGAAACCGCTCGTACCACCGATAAGCTCATTTTCGCTGCACCGGCATTGCCACGCAAGGAGCAAGCTCGCGCAGCCACAGCCTGCCTAAAGGTAGCCGGCCGATAACAACGACATTCATGCCAGCTGAGATACGCCGTCAAGTGGCGCGACACTGCCGAACCAGCAGCATCGACTGTGCACGTAGTCTAGAACTCCTCTTAGCCGGGTGCAGCAAACTCGTGGCCGGCCATGCTCGCACCACTGAGCTGCTTCAAGCTCGGGGCAGGAGACCTCTCCCTCTTGTCGCTGTATCGTCGACCGGCATGCCTTTCTTGGTTACGTCTGGCTACCACTGTGAAGGTGTCGAAACGCAGCACAGTCCTCCCGACGCCGACGCAGGCGACCAGGTGGTCAGCATGGATTCAGCGCCGCCAAAAAACGCGGCCCAGGCCCCGCCCACGGTTCGGAAGACGAGCGAGAGTAGGTCGAGGATAGGCCTGGTGACATTTCGACAGTGGACCCCAGAGACGGTGGGCACTTCGCGCGCCCCCACCCCCAAGCGCAGCAACCAGACCAGCGATGTGTGAAAGGGGTGACCACGGGCCAGGCTCCGCAGATCCGCCAGACACGAAAGGTCAAGTCCCGCTCCCACGTGAGCTCCCCTGCACATTACCGGCCCCTTCCTTCCTCCACTGGACAGGTCGCGATGGCAGCTGCTGCGGGGAAGTTTTCTCAGAGCCCTGTTGCCTCGTCGGATGGTGCCCCCGCTACCTCGACGAGTGGCACCGCGCTCGCCAACAAGCTTGTGCGCTTTGCGCAGCGCTCCCGTGAGCTGCGTGACAAAGCGGCGGCCGCGTCCGCTCTTCTAGCCGAGGAAGGAAAAGGGGATACGGAGCAGTGCATAGTCACACCAATGGATTTTGCGGCCACAGTGGTCCCCACAGAAGGGCGATCCAATGCCGGACCTTCTTCGGACGATGTGGAGGGCCAATGTACGCAAAAGACCTCCAAGGCACACGGCCAAAAAGCGCGGAAGCTTGTTGCCAGGCGACCGATACACCAGCCTGCTGTCGGCACCTGCCTGTTCCGCCCCACTGACCGCTCTGCCTCCTTCCTTGTGGTATCGAGGGAGACAGTCGCCCGTGAATTGGACGCTGTCGCCGGTGTCTCCGAAGTGAGGATGAACACTCGCTTAAACATTGTTGCCGCCGATGACGAGACTACTGAGTGCCTGTCTTCTCTGCTGGCAACAGAGGAAATATGCGGTATTCCCGTAAGAGCGTACCGACCCGTCGAACGCGGCACAAGTCGTGGCCTGCGCGGACCCGCAACTCACGTCGGACGAGATATTGGCCAACATTAACTCTGATGTGCCTGTAAGTGAGGTGTCCCGGCAGCGCGGTGGTGCAGTCGTGCTGCACTTTGCGGGACCGGTCTCACCCCCTTCGTCGCTGTATACAAGTTGCTGCTCCTCGTGAGAGCCTGCCGCCCCAGACCTATCCAGTGCGGCCGATGTGGGAGACTCGACCATGTGACGGCCGGCTGCAAGGGTACCGAGAGGTGTGCGTGTTGTGGGGGAGGACACAACTCACAACAGTGCACCACAGCTGTTTCCCGCTTTTCCAACTGGAGTGCCCGCCACAGTGTGACGGACCCCCGTTGCCCACGCTGGCAGCACGAGCGCCGTGGGGCCACCGCCATGGCCCAGGCGCGGGAGCCAGTGCTACGTGCCGAGGTCGAGGCGTCGGTTCGACCGCAGCAGCCCAGCTACGCCGAAATGGTCAGGCGGCGCAGCACCCAGCGGCAATCACGGCTTGGCCCACAGACGCAGCAGACTGCCCCCCAGGGACGACAGCAGCTCCGGTCTGCCGCACAGCGGGAAGCAGCCAGGCGCCCCACTGCCCAGCATTCCGCCCTGCCCGCAGCCCCAGTCGTTCCGCTTGCAGCCCCCGGCCCAGAGCAGCTGATGCCCGTCCTCCTGGCCCTGGCGCACAGCTTGGTGCACCGACTGCCCTCCGATGACCCTGTACGTATGGCGGCCACAGACGCCCTGGCCCTCCTGAAACCTTCCGCCCACCGTCACCATGGCTAGCAGACCCTATGGGAAAGGCCAGCGGCGACGCATCCTGCAGTGGAACTGCAACGGCCTGGCCCGCCGCAGCGCGAGCTAACTGAGGACCTGCTGCGGGAGTCCTTCGACGTGCTGTCACTGCAGGAGGTGTACATCTACGGCGACACCCCGCGCCTGCCGAGCTACGTGTGTCATCTCAGCGCCACTAGCTGCCGCCTGAGGTCTTGCAGCAGCACACCGTGCCGCGACGCCACCCACCCACAGGAAACTCGCGGGCAGCGGTCTATGTGCGGGCCACCCTCAACAGCGCTCATGTTGACCTGGCCCCAGTTGCTGACGGCCCCATGGAGTGTAACGCCGTGACGGTGCGCATGGGGACAATGGACACCACTGTGGCCAGAGTCTACAACCGGCCGCAGAAACCATGGGATGCTGTGGCGCTGTGCAGGCTGCGCGCAAACGTGGGCACGGACGCTATAGCGTGCGGTGACTTCAACGCCCATTACCTGGCCTGGGGGAGTCAGCGAGCCACCAGAAGGGGACTGGAACTGTTGGAATCCGCCACTTCCTGTGGACTGCACGTGGCCAACACCGGCAACCCTACTTTCGTCCGCCCTTGTCGTCGTGGCTGTGATGCATCGACCTAACCCTGGTGACTCAGCGGTGCGCCTATTCCTGGGAGACCGCCTCCAGCACGTGGGGTTCTGACCACTACCCCATATTGGTGACCCCGGGAACCACCGCAGGCGAGCCGAAACAAGTGCTTACGCAGTCACTAGCTGGGTCGACTTTCGCAAGGAAATGACCAAATGCACTGAGGACCCAGAAGTCTACTTCCTCGCAGCCATCGTGCGGAGCGTCGACAAGGAGATGGTACGGGGAGAGGTACCTCTCTGCACGCCACTACCGGATATGGAGCGTTTCCGTTTCGGGCCCGCCGCAACCAGCTGCAGAGGAAGGCTATGCAAAGCAAGCGCCCAGAGGACTGGACGGAGTACCAGCGGGCAGACGCCCAATGCCTCCGACGGGCACGGCACCGTCGCAGGCAGTGCTGGTAGTCGCTGTGTTCTTCCATGGACTCTCGCAGAGACTCGGGCAGAGCCTGGCGTATCTTTAAGGCTCTGCTGGGGCCTACCACCACCAGCCGGCGTCCCCTGCTCGCGGTCGCCGTTTCCCTGGGCATCACCGAAGAGGTCCTGGTGGAGCTGTTCGTCAACCAGTTTGCCAGGGCTGCTCAAACCCCGCCTTTAGTTCCTGCGGCCTCACTGGACGTGGCGCCAGCCGCCTCGCACAATGAAACAGTGGTGTTCCTCTACTCCACAGACATCACACTTCGTAAACTGCAAGCCTCCCTGAATCGCTGGCCCAAGCGGCAGAGTGCTCCTGGTATCGACGGGGGGACGTACCAGATGCTGCGGAACCTGGACGTCACTCAGCTCGAGCCGCTTGTGCGACTGTATAATCGGGTCTGGTAGACTGGTCTCCTCCCGCCACCCTGGCTCGTGGGGCTCATCTCGCCAATTCTCAAGGTCGGCAAGCCCCCAACAGAGCATGAGTCCTACCGACCCGTGTCCCTGACGTCGGCTGCTGAGAAGGTCATGAAGAGTGCAGCCCAGGCCTGTCTTGAGTGGATCGCGGACCACAATGGCGTCTTCCGGGAGCAGCAAAGCGCCTTCAGGCGGCACCGCTGCACGGCTGACTCATCTCCATGCTGGAACAGGCCCGCCACGACAAGGACGTGGCCTTCCTGCTCCTGCTGGATATGCTGACGGCATTCGACACGGTCGCTCACGGGGCCATCCTGGAGGCCCTGGACGCATGGGCATTGTGGGGCACCTCGGAAGCTACATCCGGGAATTCCTGCATGACCGGACACTGTGGACAAAGGTCGGCCGGGCGGCCAGCAGTGCTCGAGACGTCCGCTCCGGGATGCCCCTGGGGAGCGTACTGAGCCCGTTCCTATTCAACTTGGTGCTGGCTCCTCTCCCCGACTGCGTCCCTCAAGGCTTGCGATACCCGGTGGAGGGGGCGCTGTACGCTGACAACGTGGCACTGTGGACCCATGGCCCCACCAAAGACTGCCACACAGTCAAGGCGTGCCTCCAGGAGGCTCTGGGAGCAGTTGCAGTCTTCCTCGAGAGCCGTGGCCTGCAGCTTTCGGAGGCCAAAACGCAGGCCCTTATGCTACACCTGGGAGGATGCAGGGCTCGACGGGCAACACCGCCCTTCACACTCAACGGACGGACTCTTCCCTGGCAGCTGACCGTGATGTACCTGGGGCTGCTCATCAACTGCCGGCTCACGTGGCTGCCGGCCGTCAAAGCCCTCTGGGCACGCAGCGCACGGGTGCTCCAAGGGGTGCGGCAGCTTCTGGCTCAAGGCAATGGCTGCTCACACCAAGTGACGCAGCGCGTGTTCCACGGCATGGCCTCCGCAGCTGTGCTGTACGCGCTTCCACTCGCCTACCTGGGACCTCGACGCTGGCAGGAGTTGGAGATCGACCAGCGCCGCGCCATCCGCCTCTGTCTGGACCTTCCCTCCACGTCCCCAGTGGCGGGCACTTACACCGAGGCGGGAATCTGGCCCATCGAGATGCGGGCCTTGCAGACGGGGCTGCGGCACATCCAGCGCCTGATGACCGCACGCGACGGGCCTGCGCTACTGCACAGGCTTCGTAGCCGGCCCAACTCGCACATGGGAGCGCTGCTCACTATCCTCGAGGAGGGGATCGAGACGCCGAACCGAGACGCCGAGACGCCGAACCCCGGCTGGAGCCGCCACCACCAGACGCCAGGCAGGCCCTGCAGATCACCACGACCCTCCGCGTGGTCCGCAACAAGCGGACCATACCACCCCAGGCCATCCGCCACGAGGCGGCCGCGCTGCTGCAGTACGAGCTGAGCAGCTACCTCGATCTCTTCACGGACGGCTCCGTTAAGCACAGCACGTGCGAGGGGGGCGGCTGTGTGCGTGGTGCCTGAGCTGGGAGCCAGCCGGAGCTCCCACCTGTGTTTCGCCACTTGTTCCACACAGGCGGAGCTCGCAGCGCCGCACCTGGCCACCGACCTCCTCCTCGAGAGGGGGCCCCAGAACCACCCCAGGGCGGTCATCCTCACTGACTCCAGGACTACCTTGCTTCGGCTGCACGCGGCCGACCAGCCCACCAACAGCAGTGGCTACCCGGAGCGTATATTTGCAGCCAAGCTGCACACTGTGGCCTCCCGAGGCTGCGCCCTGCGGCTCCACTGGCTTCCGGGCCACAGTGGCATCCGGGGCAACCAGGACGCCGACGCCCGAGCCAGGGAGGCCCACCAGGAGGGCACCCCAGTTTCCCAAGACGTCGCCGCCTTCGACGAGGCCCGCAGCGCCCTGGCCCGCATGGTGCACGAGATGCCCCCCGACACTCGCGTTGTGAGTGGCCTGGCGCCACAGCCGCTGCCTGCACGCATCAGCAGGGATAGCCGCCGCCTGCTTCTCCGCATGCGGCTCGACTGCTGCAATGTGGCGGAGCGCCTGCACCGACACGGGCGCAAGGACTCCCCCACATGTGTGGACTGCCCAGAACCAGAGACGCTGGAGCACCCACTCTACTTCTGCCCCCGCCACGCGGGCCCGAGAGCAGAGCTCCACCGAGCGCTCCAGCGTCGAGACCTTCCCATCGCCGGCATGGAGGACATTCTGTTCCCGAAGGGGCCTGTGGCAACCCAACGGGAAGTCTTCGCCCATCTGCTCCATTACCTGGAGACGACCGGCCTCACGCAGCGGCTGTAGCCCGGAGTGCAGTGCCCGAACAGATGTGCCCGGACTGACAACTTTCTAGGACTGGCTCTTTCTAGGACTGACTGACTGACCCCGGGACTCTTTGTAGCTTTTCTCTCTCTCTCTCCCTCTGTCTCTGTCCACTTTAGCCTGTCAATCTACCTCTACTTCCCTTCCCCTGCACTGGGTTGTATGCAGGTGAGCTCCCTGCCAAGTTCAAAATATCGCCAGTGCCTTTCCTTTCCTTTTACTGTCCCGCCAACCACAAACAACAACCTGCACGTAACCATTATAATCATCATTTGTACATGGTCATCATCATAACATTTGACTGTTACGTCACGATCGACGCAGTCAAGCAGGCAACCATTGGACCTGCTGCCTATCTGAGAGAACCATCCTGTCTCCTTGTAGTGTTCTTTTATTACGACAGTAGGAAATAAACAACCTACGGCGACGTGCCTCGAAAAATAAGTGACCACGCGTGCATCAACTGCTCCTCTCAGAAACACAGGAAGCAGCAGGATCAAGAATCAATGACCATGCATGCATCAGTTAATGCGCACACTCGTAGTAGGAAATAAGGCGCAAGGAAAATCAAACTGCTAACAGCCAAAACTCTCATAGCTTGAAAATCGCTTTGTCAAATGTAACTCATGTGCACATTTCGCTTGCAATGACGTCAGCCTAATTGGCGGATAAAATTATCACACCTGGTGGAGCTTTGACTGGCATAACCCGCCCCTGTGGCTCAGTGGCTAAGGCGTTGCGCTGCTGAGCACGAGGTCGCGGATTCGATTCCCGGCCGCGGCGGCCGCTTTTCTGATGGAGGCGAAAAGCAAAAACGCCCGATCCCCAGGTGGTCTAAATTAACCCGTAACCCTGCACTACGGTGCGCCTCATCACCTGCGTTGCGTCGGTGCGTTAAACCCTACAGTCAATCGCGTAAATTCGCCATTTCAGTTACCCTGTGTTTTCTCTTGTTAGCTTTTGTGTGTGTGTGTGCGTGTGCGTTATTCAAAGACGTAACCATGTTGAACATTGCTGTTACAACCACCCTGCCTCTTTTTCACATCAGGCAGTCTTTCTTTTTATGGCTTTCAGACTGCCATTGTGTGCATGTAATTCTGATCTGCTGTATTTCTTGTTTTTTTGTACAATGTATACCCGCTTCTCTCTGTAATGCTTCGGCCTTGAGAGTAAGTAAATAAATAAAAATAAAATAGATAAATCAATTTTAGTGGAATATTGGAATAAATCGTACGCAATTAATGGTGCGATAGAGTGAAAATGACCCACGTAGTCATATAAGGCGCACTATTTTTAAACCCTGCCTTTAAGAAAGGCTTGCTTTACGCGCGTCTCTCAGTGTGAAATACAAGACATGGCTTGCACCACACTTAAGCTCATCCATCTATATTCAGAGAAGTGAGCTTCCAAGCTGATTGATTGATTGATTGATTGATTGTCCTTAATTAACAAGAAGGCTCGTAGTTTAAGGCGCGTTAGGGATTACACGAAGGGGAAATCTAGGCGGGACGCCTTCGTGCTTTCGGTCAAGGATGCCGTCGTGGGTGATTTTTCTGGGTCGCCTCGGATTGGTATAAGAAGACAGCTTTTCACCGCATCGAGTCCAATGAAATTGATAGCTCACACGCAATCGTGAAACGGCCCGTTTTGCTTGTTGCTACAACCTAACTGTAATTTTTTTATATCTAACGATTCTGGGAGGTTACAGCCTATAGTTTAATTATTAGCTAATGTAACCTAAACTTTGAATAGGGTGCAATAGTACACGTTGTTAACTTACAGGGCATGCGATGTAGGTCCATATAATACAAGACGCGTACACAATGGTAGAATGCTTGCAAAATCGAAGGCGAGAAAATAGCGGAAATGGCAAGGGCCAACATCGAACCCAACAGCGTTCGAATCAGCTCCAATGTAACCAGTGCTTTTATAGAGCTAAGCGATCTCTTTCAAAGAGACCCTGCAACACTTTCTTCAACTTCTATCAAAATCATAAATGCTTTCAGAACGTAGTCAACAAACACATCCAGTACTTATAAGAAGGGGTCACCAAGTACCGCCAGAAATCGCTGCTTTATGCCGATCAGATAACTTGGAAACCAGCTCTAAAGATTTTTCTTTCCTCGAGTCTTGGCCTTTTTATAACCCTCAAATTACTTAATTACTTTATTAAAGTAATGTAGCGGCTATAGGTCGGCTTTCCTTCAGGCGGAGAAATAAACGCATTCTATGGCCACTGTAAATAGAAAGCAACAAAAGAAAGCAGGAATGTAAGGCGCATCTGATGCGACAAGCAAATCACGCAAGCGATAACTACAGCTTTTTCAGTTTTTGCAGTCACGAAGGACAAAGCCAAAGCGTTTCTCGAAATTGTTGCAGACAGTCGCCGCAATTTTGTTTGGCTAAATAAAGTTGTGATCTCTCTTTCTCTCTCTAACATCAGCCCCGCCCACTCAGACAGGCCACAGAGCGAAGAATAAACATAACAGATGTTGCAACGGGGCAACACGCACGCACCCCCAGAACACTGCTTTTCGCTCCCCGTTGGTAGTCCTGCGCGACACCGCGCTGCTACTCGGCAACCGCTGCCGCGCTCCGTTTACTTCTACGCGAGAATCCATCACTCAATCTGCAAGCACCAGTTTATCCTTACGTGTTGCAACCTACGCCGTGAGGAAAAGAAAGCCATGCCTGCTGTAATCCAACGGCGTCATCTATGCTTGAAAGGCATCATCATCATAACTCTAATCAGGTACCCTGCAGGACGAAGGCCTGTCCCTTCTACATCCACCCGATCCTGTCCTGCGATGCTCATGTCAACAGTGTACCCCCGAATTTCTTTATTTCATCCCGCCATCAAATTAATGGTCTTCTCTTTCTAAACCTATCTCTTGGCATGCACTCTGTTACCCTAATTGTCCAGAAGTTGTCGATTCGTCTCATTAAGAGCCCAGCCCAAGTCCATTTATTTTTTTAATCTGAACTACGATATCTTCTATTCTAGTTTTTACTGTGATCCAGGTAGCCCGTTTCCTGTCCTTGAGTATTATTCCTAAGATAATTCGTTCCATGGCCCTTTAGGCTACCTAAGTTTGCTTTCTAGCTGTTTCGTAAGGTGCCATGTTTCAGCTCCGTATGTCGTAACTGGCTGTATGCACTGGTTGTAGATTTTTCTTTTGAGTGACAGAGATAGCTAGCATCTTATTATTTGGGAGTGCTTGCCGAGTGCTCCCCAGCCTATACCTATTCTCCACCGGATTTCTCTCGTGGTGAGGGTCAGCAGACTCAGCACTAACCGTATGTCCGAAGCAGTTATATTCTTTGACTTCTAGCGTTTCGCTTCCTAAGCTGAAGAGGACGTTATTGGAATGTTTGTTGCTCCTTCCCCAAACCTCAAATCCTATGTTGTCCCACTCAAGCTTTCTAAATATCCCCTCCAGACATGCTGTGAATAGTTTTGGTGAGATGGCATCTCCTTGTCTTACTCCCTTTCGGATCGGAAATTTATCGCTTTCCTTGTGGAGGGTTATCCTGCCTGCGCATTCCTCATATATGTCTTCTAGAAGTCGTATGTAGGCTTGCTCTATTCCCTGGTCTTTTAGTGCTTCTAGCACGGCTTTACTGAGCACGGAATCAAACGCTTTCTCATAATCTACGAATGCCATTTAAAGGATTTGAGTTTACTTTGCGGATTTTTGTATCACTTGATTGACGACATAAATGTAATCCATGGTTGAGTAACCCTTTCTAAACCCAGCGTGCTCTCTGAGTTGATGGAAATCCATGCCGTCCCCTATGCGGCTAACTATAACTTTGGTAAAAAACTTGTAAACAACTGAAAGTAGGCTTACAAGTCTGCAATTCTTTAGGTTCTTGGGATCCCCCTGCTTATCGAATAATTGAATTATTCAAACGAGTAATCAAACCGAAATAATCAAGTCCAAATCGAAATAATCAAACAGTTGAAGCAATCCAAGATTATCCCCGTATTCAAAAAAGGTGACAGAGACGTTATCGCTAATTATAGGCCGATTTCTATTGTTTCTTCTCTTAGCAAAATAATCGAAAAATTGTTTGTCAATAGATTAAACAGCTATTTAAACAAATTCCGCTTATTGAAACATTGTCAATACGGATTTCGCGCAGGAGCATCTACTAACTTGGCACTGATTTCTTTATTGGACTATATCAATCAATATATAATTCTCAGCTTGTTTGCTCTGTATTCTTAGATTTTACGAAAGCCTTCGATACAATTAATCACAACATCTTATTCAGTAAGCTCGGAGCGCACGGCATAACTGGTCCATCACTAACATTCTTTAAAAGCTATTAGATTGATAGGGAATACGTCGTATATGTAGCAGATACAGTTTCTGAAACTAAAGTTAGTAACACAGGTGTGCCCCAAGGGTCAATTTTGGGTCCCCTGCTGTTTCGGATTTATATAAATGTCCTTCCTGATACCCTGCAGCCATCCCATTGCGTCTTATATGCGGATGATACCACTATCTCAACATCGGACAAGTGTATATTCTCTTTAACATCTAAACTTAACATCGCTCGCTGTAGTATCGGATATTGGTGTAAAAAGAACAAATTGGTAATTAATCCTATAAGATCTAAATTCATGATTTTCAGTTCAAGTCAGAAGGTCGTAACCCAGCTTCCCTCGTTAACACTATGTGAAAATTCTATTCCTGCTTGTGATTCTGCAACATTTCTAGGTATACGTCTTGACCCTCACCTTAAGTTTCATCTTCATATCAACCACATTAAAAAACCACTGCATTTGGCATTCGTGCGCTCATTAAAGCCCGGCATTACTTTTCTTCTTCCGCACTGCTAGCACTCTTTTTCTCTTTTGTACAGAGTCACATTACCTATGGCCTCATCGCGTGGGGAAACACTTATCAATGTCACTTAAAATCGGTGCAACACATTCAGAATTAAGCGATACGTATTATTACCACCAGCCATTTTAGTGCTGATGTTTCGTTACTACGTAACCAGTCAGGTATCTTATCCATTGATCACTTATTTAAGCACAATCTTGCAATCATGTTATTTAAGCATTTGAACAATCAACTTCCTTTTCAGTTCATCGACGTTCATTCTCTACGTAATGCAAACCCCACAAGGTGTGCCTCCCGTAATAGTTTTTTACTCCCGATTGTTCATACAAATTACGGGAACAAAGTACCCACTTCCCTGCTATTCAACTCTGGAACAGTCTGCCTCTTTCTGTAAAATCATCAATGTCATTACTGGTATTTAAAATAGCACTAAAGGTATTTCTTTTAGGGTGCAATTAGATGTCTTTATTTTATTTTCACTGGTGTATTTGCTCAAACTTTTTCCCGTGGTGTATAATAAAAAGAAGTGTACGCATTCAATGTCCTTTACTGAATGGAGAGGATGTTTTGTAGTAGTTGTTTTGGTAGTAGGTATTGCAAATCCACTTGATAGACTTGTCAAATTAATTTGTTGAAATCGCTAATGTTTCAAGTGTTGCATTTATTTCCGCAATTATTTAAAAATAACCATTTCTGTTCACTGCGTTTACATGCTACCTTAGTAATCAACTACCGAGGGTCCCGTTTCAGCCTTATGGCTTTGGGACCCTCGTCTTTATATACGCATGTATGTATATTTTTTGTGAATTGAATAAACCTTTAAACTTTTAAACTTTTAAACCTTTAAACCTTTAATATTACCGTTTTTACAGGCTATGGGCACTTTTTGAGTCTTCGAGAATTCTGAAAATAGTACAGATCGCTTTTCCAGTACAATATGTCCTCCCTCCTTTAAAAGATCCACGGTTATGCCGTCGTCACCTGCAGCTTTTCCTATTTTGACACCTTTGAGAGCCTTTACAACTTCCTCTTGAGCTACTAACGGGACATCAGAAGTTGAGCTGGTACTCATAGTAGTTTTCCCTGGTCTAACGTCGCTGCCAAACAGCTTTGCGTAGAATCGTTCTGCTACCTTTATTATCTCGTCCAAGTTGTTCGTATCCCTGCTCCGAATCTTACTTAGCCCCTCTACGACAGCTGGATTGTCACTTAAAATGAGGTCAATTTTGTTTTTTGTGGTGCCATCGGAACTTTTCTATGTTCATTTCCCATTCCTTCGTTTGTAGAAGAATGTTTTCATCAACCTAAGGTTATTTCTCTCTGCGAATCCGACCAGTGTACCTCCTCGACTGTTGCGATTTTTTATTCCGAAGTTCAAACTTACCTTTCTCCCATTTTCTTCTTCCCGACATTTGCGCTGAAGTCTGCCGTCACAATCGTGAAGTGCATTGTTGCCTTCTTCACTACTGATTGGACTTCCTCGTAAAAGCTGTCTACGGCTTGTTCATCATAGCTGGTTATTGGCGCATAGGCCCGTACTATATTTAACCTTCCCTTCTTGTTTAGCTTGATCACAACATTTGCGATTCTCTCGCTAATGCTGCGCAAATTTTCAATTTTTTTATAGCAAATCTGCCATGTAAGTTCTAATCTGTTAACGCGCCGCTTTCACAAAGTTCTAGAGAACCTTTCTACAATATTTAAACCTCCTAGCGCCAATAGATTTACAGATATCAACATCTTTTTTTCGGCGCGGGAATGGCCGCATGGAGTCACACGTGGTGTGAAGGCAAGTAAAACAAACCTACTTACCTTCCGTGACAGGGTGTCCCTTAAAGGTCATACTCGAGTTATCTCGGGACTGTTCGGATAGTTTTACAAGTTAACGCAGCATTTTTGGTAACGTTACAGTCATAATCCCAAATGTAAACAAAACAGTCACTGTAGCCTTATTCGGCGAATCCGCCTGTTCAGAATCTTAGAATACGCAAGTAATTCCGGCAGAGCCTTTAAACAGTTGAAATAGGTTAAAAAATCCCAACTTCACACAGGCACTTAGAAACAAGAAAAGGCCTTATAAGAAGGCCCTAAGGCCCTATAATAAGGCCCTATATAAGGTCCTAAAACTTAAAGGAATTGGATGGTTTATCAGTGAAGATTTCTCTTTTACTACCAGGCAAATAAGAAAAAAATTGTACGACTTTGCCAAGGCCCAGAACACTAAATTCTACATAGCCGTCGACACTTTACACATGGACAAATAAACATATGTGGTTGATAGTATGACAAATCAAGTGGTACTGTCGACAAGATAGCTCCTACATCCCCCACCTCTTACAAAGCGCAATATCAAAAGCCACAGCAACACGTGCGCTGAAGTGCGTCCACAAGATAACCCCATTTCCAACAAAACTTCATTATCAGTTACGTGTACAAACATACGTAGCCTACTGCCTAAAAAACAAGAAATAGGTTCCCTGCTAGACGACAACGAATCTGACGTCCTCGCGATTACTGAGACGTGGCTGCACCCTGATATTAACGATAACGAGATTTTGCCAAATTTTAACACCTTTATATCTACCGTAAAGACCGCGCTGACAGGAGAGGTGGTGGTGTTTTTTTGGGTATTAAAAAAAGTTTGTTCTTACGTTGTCGACACAAAATCGGTGCTTGAGATAATTTGCTTCGCTTGCAAAACAAGCCTTACTTACGTTATTCTTATAGGAAACTGGTACCGCCCTCCTGATTCCAATCAATCGTTCTTTCATAACTGAATTGAGGGAAAGTATTACTGATGCCATGAATTTGTGACACACTAAAAATCTCTTTCTTTTCGGAGACTTTAACCTTCCGCAGATTGATTGGAACCTTCTATTCTCCCCTTGTAACACATCATCCGAGTTTATCAGCCTAACTCTTGACTTTAATCTTGTACAGGTCGTCAATAAACCCACCCGTGGAAACATTATCTTAGATTTAATACTGACCTCAGCCCCTGATACAGTCGTGGAAGTCCTTTACCGAGAATGTCTTAGCAATCACAGACTTCTTGAAGTAACCATTGATCTTCCTGTAACGTTTCCCGGCAAAACTACCAAATAGATTCGTGACTATAATAAAGCTAACTATGCCGAAATCAACAATGAACTTGAAATTTTCTTTTGCCAGGTATTCTTGCCCTCGTTTAGTAATCGTTGGGTCCACGACAACTGGGTACTTTTCCGTGACAAAATGACCGCCTTGATTAATAAATACATTCCCTTGGTTTCGATATCCAATGACAAATGCAATGCCTGGTTCGCTAAGTCACTCAGCCAATTAAGAAATAAAAAGAAACGTCTTTACCGAAATGCTAAACGCCTGCGCACAGCCAGTGCGTGGGATAACTATAAGCAGTGTTTAAATGTCTACTGCGCAGCTATACGTTCTGCTAAACTTAAATATTTTTCAACCGACCTGGCTTCCATTCTAAAAACTAACCAAAAAAAATTCTGGCGTGAAATATCTCGCAATCGTGATGCTAACCACATTACCTTACATGATGAGAATCACGAACCTCTTTCTAACAGCCAGTGCTGTTCTGCCTTTAATACGTTTTTAGCCTCAATGTTTACTCGGGAAGACCAATCCACATTACATAACGTGCCGGATTATGATTACCAGTACATGAAACCTATTGAAAGTACGGCCGAAGGTATAGAATATCTGACAACCAAGCTGAAGCTGTCCAGCTCTGCTGGCGCTGATAATATTAACTCAAAAGTAAAAAAAAACACAATTTTCACTACAAGTAAAATTGTGTGCTATATTTTTCAACAATCCTTAGATTCTGGGCAGATACCGGATGACTGGAAAATTGCCAAAGTTACCCCATTGTTTAAATCTGGAGAAAAACATCTACCCACAAATTACCGTCCAATCTCACTTACATCCACTTGCTGCAAACTATTAGAACACACTATCGCTTCGCACATTTAAAACCATCTTGAGTCTAACCAGTTCTTTTTCCGCAACCAACTTGGGTTTAGGAAAGGTAGGTCATGCGAGACACAACTGCTAGAATTCCCGACTGACCTTCACTCGAACATGAATAATAACCTCCAAATAGACTGCATTTTTCTCGACTTTTCGAAAGCGTTTGACCGTGTGCCCCACTGCCGCCTAATCTCACAACTATCTGCTCTTCAATTAGACTCACTAACCTTGTCATGGCTTCGAAATTTTCTTTCTGTCCTCCAACAGTTCACTGTCATCAATAATGATTCGTCTTCAATGTGCGATGTAATTTCCGGGTTGCCACAAGGCAGCGTGCTCGCCCCGCTGCTATTCCTTATCTTTATTAATGACTTGGCTGATGGCGTTACATCATTTATACGAATATTTGCATCATCTACCATCCTGTCAAAACCGTTAACGATCATTACGCACTACAGAAAACTCTTGACGTAATTGTCAAATGGTGTAAGACTTGGCAAAAGTTCTAAACGCATCGAAATGCAAAACCATCTCATTTAGTCGTAAGCATGACCCCTCCATTTTTTCATACCGTATAAATAACTAACTGCTCTCGCATGTTTCCACATACAAATATTTGGGCGTACACTTCACACAAAATCTTTCATGGTCCTCTCAACACACTAATATCTGTGCAAATGCCTTGAGATCACTGGGATACCTACGCCGTAACCTACATTCCTGCCCAGCTAACGTCCGAAAGCTAGCTTACGAAACTTTTGTTCGTCCTGAACTCGAATGTGCCTCACCAATCTGGTCCCCCCACCAAAATTTCTTAACCAACATGATCCAGGCAGTTCAAAATAGGGCATTCCGATTCATTTCTCGTAATTATAATTTCTGCTGCAGCGTAACACAACTTAAAATGTATTATTCACTTCAATTATTATCCACTCGCCGCAACATTTCTCTTTTATCCCTCTTTCATAAATATGTCAATAGCACTAAAAGGACCAGACTTCCAATTGAACGACCCTTTTATTTATCAACTAGACTACACAACCAGCTTAGTTCCTCGCGCATGTACGGTAAAACGAACTCTTTTAACGCATCCGCATTGCCTCGAGTCATCACGTTGTGGAATGATCTTCCCGATAACTTAGTATCTGACACTGACCCAGTTTCCTTCCGCAACAAATTAATCTTACATTTCGGGTGATAATTTTATGTTCACTGCTTCGTTTTTGTATGTATATGGCATTTATAGTGTTGTGCAAAATAAGTTTTGTGAAGCGAATTGCCCACTTATTTTTTGTGCTTTATTTTTTTGTTGTTGTTTAGACCAATCTGAACGAACTGTTCACACTTCCTGCAAGCGCTGTCATGGCTTTCCCTGTAAATTATACCACAATCTGTGCCAGTTTAAGTTACACATATTGTACACTTTCCTAACTGCTGTGTACCATGAACTGCTTCTTTTTAGTTGTTCAGTGATGATGTATGATGCCAATTTATACATACTTAGTTCTTGTTTCTTTGTTACTCATGTTTCGCGCTTACTTTTTGGCACCTTTCGCCCGTTTACTTGATATGTACATGTCTTTGTTAGCCCCCCTTACTCAATGCCCTAACCAAGGAACTGTAAGGTACCTGTAAATAAATAAATCAATAAATAATAGCGCTGGTCGTAGAGCGATATAAACTATCCGCACAAACCTCAAGCCTAACCGGCCAACCCCGCGGGTAAACTTGAAAGATGAAGATTATTCGCTACGCAGGGGCCAATATTTTTGGCAAAGCTAAAGAAGGCTTTACGCAGACGCGTACACTCAGTTACGGAGGAGAAAACTCCCAATAAGTTGAGCGCTACGTCAGAAAGGACGCGCCCATACCGGGCTAGGAATAGGATGAGGGCCGAGGGTGGCAGGTAGCATCGCTAATATTTAAATAACTCGACAACCCTTCGGCGCTCAGGAAAGTACAAGCACTTGCCGTGACCGCCCGAGCGAAGGCTACGTAAATATGCTTGAAAATAGCAGACGAAAATAGAGGCCTTTCGAGTCCAGCACACCACATTTCTGCAAGTAGTTCGATATTGCCGCGCAAACGCAGAACTTTGCGTTAGGCGAAGGCAGCGCACGTGCACTAGAATTTTATTTCTACGCTGAAAGGTGTGCAGCTCCCAGAGTTCTTCATTTTCAGACACAATGAATTATTTATGCAGGGTGGCGATGTTGTTGCCTGAGATGAGTGCATACCAGGCGTCCCCTCTTGCCGCTTAGGTGTGCTTGTATTGGGGAATTATGCGCATTGCACAGGTCAAGCGCACTCCGGTGAAACATCGAGTGATGTTAAATAGTTCTAAATTAAAATTTTAATTTGAACAGACTGCACGTGACATTCCTCCATGATTCACGTAGAATCAGCTTAGAAGACACATCTATAAAATATTCCGCCGCTGCGTTTGGCGTCAAGGCAGCCCCAATGTGCCCCATTTTTAAAAGAAACTGTCATTAGTCAATTTTTGCAGGCTGTCCACGTTTCTAGTGCTGGGGTATTAAGAGCACATAAATGTTAGCAGCCTACACAACTACGAATTCCGAACCCTGCTTTGTATGAAATGAGTCAGCTTAGAGGTGCGTGTCGCTGGCTAATTCTGCAATTCTAACGAAGGCTGTCATATGTTCGGTGGTTGCTTTACAAGGTATTGTCTTTGGGGTGTCAGAGGCATTGGCCTTTTAGACGCTTAGCTGTTGCCTGTGGTGAAAGTGTTAAGTTTGTCTTGATCTCCTCGTTTAAAGCTGCCCTCCTTCCTCCCTCCTCCACCCAACCGTTTTGGTGGTCATATTTTTAGTTGTTCGGCTCATTCTGTACAACAACCTTAAAGGGCAAATAATAAGCGTTCCAAAGGGGATACTAAAAATACGGCGTTTTTTGCTTCTGCAGGCTTTAGTTTGAGACCAACGAAGGCTTGCTTGCTGAGCAATAAATACCTAAAAATAAATTTCTCTATGCTATTTTCCTTCCCTTTGTTACGACGCTAAAGAGCAAGTCACAAGGTGTCCTGTCCACACCGAGGCCAAATTTGCAATTTAAGCGATCCTCGCCATCTTCCTTTAGTGCATGTCCTCATTGGCTTTCACTTTCGCCGCAAGAACTGGAGGCCGATGAGGAAGACTTATCTTGGCGCCATATTTTTACAGCGGCATCCAGACAAAGTTGCTCTGAAGCCCTACCTGCGTATGCCGCTTCTGGCGATGCCTTCTCGCCGGATACTGCATGCACCATTGAAACATGGCGCTTAAGGCTGCCTCGCTTGAAGCCGATTCTGCGTTAAACTTGACTATCAACTTTGGTCAGCCATAGTATACAGCGTATTTTTCGTTTGATCCAAGCGAATATACGGTCATAAGCGAAGCCGATTTGGTCAGGCTGGCGTTCCTGTCGGGTTTCCCCGTTGGTCGTTTGTTTTGCGTTGGCGTTAAACAAATTACATTTCTGCATTTCCCCTCTAGGCATGGTTCAGAAAGCAAAGGCGACTCAGCTGGCTGCGAAACTGGTGGACAAGTGTTTTCTACCCGTTGCCACTAAGTACAAGTTCACGCCGAAAATGATTCAGAGGGTACGTCATGACACTGTGATTTCTGTTGATTTGTTGTCAGAATTCGACACCCGCCTGGGAAAAGAATATGGAACAAACGAGTGCTTTCGGACATTGGCAGTAAGCCAGAAGAAAACGACATCTAGTCATGACTAAGCACGAATTTTTTACACAACTTCGTTAAAGTGGAACGTCACTGTGTACAAGTCATCTGCTTTTCAATCGTACAGAGGTATAGCTTTATTTGTATACTGCTGTCAGAATCGAGGTGCTGAGTAAGCATGCAATTATCAGGGTCATAATGTGATCGCGTAAAAAAGCGTAAATATTTGGCCACAAATAAATTTGCAATAGTTACGTGACTCTTCAAGGCACAATGAAATGAATTCGTCAAGCTTCTGTTTTTTACTTGCATTGCACAATGCGAATCAAATAAACACACTTTTCATTGTTTATAAGGTCGATAAATCACTATTTAATTTATAAAACCTTAAAGAAGAAAAACTACAATGCAACAGTTGAGGCGGCCGCAAATAACAGCAATGACGCGTATTAGAGTTGCGGTTTGATTGGAGGATGTCCAAGATTCAAGTAAAGTCAAGTCGTTTTTATTTCCAAAAAATTTGGTTGGGGGTCCCAAGGGAAACGCAGTCATAGACCGCTTGAGAAAGTGCCCGGGGGCCCGTGCAGGCAGCGAGACATCTGAAGTCACAGAAACGTGGAAGTGATGCTTGGTGACATTACAAAAAAATGTTACGATGCACATATCTAAGTGAAAACATTTACAGATACAGTAATGCATTTTCGCAATTTTCTGCAGAAAAATAAAACATTCCCTATCACACATTTCTGCAAGTTACAAACACTTCTGTAATAGGAAATGCACATGTGCGATGGGACTACAAGATAAAATTGGCAGAGAGCAGAAAATCTTCCCACTTCCATCGATGGCGAGTAATGCCCCGACAACAAAAAGATACCAGTATCAACAAAGGGTGCACTACACCGCAAAATCTGTAACAGATACTACGAGTTATCAATATAATAATCACGCAGTCGTCCTTCAGCGAGTGTATTAGCGCGAGTGCCCCAATCTTCCAATCTATTCAGAATGAAACGCATTCGGTGTGTTAAAGATTGTAGAGGATAATTCGTGCGCCAGCGTGGAGCAAGCCTCATGTCAGGAGTGTGGGTGCACGGATCGCTCTCTTGAACTCTTTGATTTGTCAGAGGTTTAAAAAATCTTGCAAATTTTTATTAGAAAAAAAAACAAAAATGAAGTAATCTCAAATCAGAGACATATTTTGCCCTTATATGTATGATCTGATATTTTGGAAACATGTGAGCGGCTGTGTTTGAGTACGCCACGTAAGCTATGGAGCGGAGTGCTTTTTCATGTCGGAAATTAATAGAGTTTAGGTTTGCAATAGTAGTTACGCTCCAACCAAGGGTGTAGTATAAGAGGGACGCGAATAAAGCAGGGTAGATGAGTAGTTAATCTTTTATCGGGAAGAAATGTCGACATCGCGATAAGTCACGTACTGCCGCTGACAATGGCTTGTAGGAGGTTCAACATAGCAAGACCAGGACAAGGTAGTAGAATAAGTGACCCCAAGAGTTTATGCCTGTTGACAATTTGGGTGGGCGCATTGCCTAATTTAAGGTCAGCATGCATGTGCGCGTTCTTATTTTCAGCTTGGAACATAATGGCCTTCGATTTACTGGCATTTTTGTTTAGAGCGTTGCCATCGGACCACTTGGAAAGCTTCTTTAAGAACATCTTCTCCTTTTAAAGCTACGCCGCCGGAAACCAGTACCGTTGTGTCGTCAGCGTCGAGTAGAACGTTGGTATTTTTGTCTATTTCAACAATGTCATTGACATATAAATCGAAAAGAAACGGTCTACTATGGTTCCTTGAAATACGCCGGTGCAGTAGTACAGAAAGAAAGAAACAGTATCGCCTATCACTTACGTGGGACTGAAGTAGCGAGAAGGCTACTCCACGAACACCGTAGGAATGAGGGTTTTCAAGCAACATGTCCCGGTTAAAGTAATCGAAAGCGTTGCTGAAATGTATAAATATGGCTAGTGTGAGCTTATTGAATTCGATATTTTCTATTTGGTCTTCTTTCAATGTTAGTGCCGTTTCAGTAGACTGTCCTGGACGGAACCCATTCTGGCATTCCGTTAACAAGTTATGCTTGGTAAAAAAAGCATTTAAGCGCGTCAAAACTATTTTTTCTAGACCTTTCGAGAAAAGAGGGAGTATCGAAGTTGGGTGATAATTGGTGGGCTCATTTTTGTTTCCAGCTTTGACAATAACTCATACTTTTGCTGTTTCATTGCACAGGAAAATGATTAAGATGTCAAGACTAGGCTAAAATGTATTCTAAGTGAGGGACAACGATATCAATTACGTATTTTACAGGCCCAATCTAAAGCCCATGAACGTCAGTTGATTTGGTATTTTTTTAAGTTGCTGAATGTACTAGCGATCTCAATCACGTCCGTTGGCCGCTTGAGCATCATGTTGGTTCTCTTACGCGGATTTGGTGGGAGGCGTAAATTATCAAATTGGGCTGGCGGGATCGTGAATTGTTCATTCAAAGTGCTCATCTAATGCTGAACCTTAGAACTTCTCACTATTTATTGTGATTTACTCTCTTGTTGCTTTAAGTTTTGCATTTAAGAAGTAATAATCTTCAAAACGCTGTTACGACGCTGTTCTCTTGCATGAAAAAAGGCTATCAAAATACGCCGTCTTTGCCTTTCTGACTTCTCATTTGCGCTTGTTACGATGTCTTTTGAATACTACGAACGTGACAGGATTTCTTGTGCGGAAGAGGGCTATGAAAAGTTTATTTTTTTTGCGCTGGATCTACGGGGCACCGTACGTGGCTGTGTACAAGAATTAGAAGGCAATATTGAATATCTTTATCCGCGAAGCCTGTAAAACTGTCATAGGGTTGCCCTCCAAATCTTCGACAAAAAAATCACTTCAACTTGGATTGTACAATACCTGGGAAAAGATAGGGGAAGCCCATCATACCCCTCAAAAAAACACCTCAAGCTAACGCCAATGAGACGAGAAACCCAAAGAAGTTTGAACTATACAATGCCGCCAATACAAGACCACAAGGTTAGGATTCCCCCACCAGTTAGAGAGAACATCAGGGTAACGGCATTACCACAGCACATGCACCCAATTTACAATCAAGCTCGCCTAATCGTGCAAACCAGGGTCATGAACATAAAGTAATCCCAAAGCCAAACTACAAATTACACTTACGCGTCTCCGTATCTTCAGCAGCCAGCCCACGCTGTATGCGTCACGAATACAACAGGACAAGAAATGACCTGTCTCACCGTCCGTACAACACAGACGGAAACCACAAAGGAAGTAGCTATCGCCCTAGTCTCAACGACGAGTGAGGACGCCAGAACAGTGCTTACAGATTCAGCAGCAGCGCATCACAGTTATCTACGGGGATGTATCTCCAAAACAGCCCTCCGCGACCTCGAAACCAAGGGTCAGCTACCCGAGATAGAAATCGTCTGGATACCCAGACACACATCTCTCGCTGGTAATGAGGCGGCCCACGCCGCTGCCTGCGTGCATGTTTACCGGGCCATTATCTACGAGGGACGAACATCGCCTGCTGCTCCCAAAACAGAACCTCTCGTGAAATATGGATATATTCTGGCCCACTATTTCTAAAGCGGAAGAATATTCCCGGCTCCGCATCCCCAGTTATCGAGACAAGAAGCCAGCAGCCTTCGAAGAATACAAACAAACACCTATCCTAATCGCACCCTTCTTCACGCCATCTACCCGCCCATATCCCAGGCCACCTGTAATTTCTGTTTCTTACCCGGCATCCTATACCATCAAGTATGGGAGTGTGGACAAACCCCTGGCCTACTCCCCAACCCTTCCTCCTCTTACAAGCAGTGGGTCGCCTGATTGAAAAATCCGCACCCTGGAACCCAGCGCACACTGGGGAAGAGGGCCTGGACTGCCACCCAAGGCCAGGGCATCCTAAACTAAGAACGCACCCCCCCCCCCCTCCAGGCGGGTGCCCTAGCAGCAGCAGCGCTCATGAAATAAACATGGTTTCCTACTCCTCTTCGTAATTTTCATTTCATTGGACCCCACCCACGGCTTTCTAATCCGTGTTTTCACCTTAACGCACGTTATTGGAAATGATTTATTGGGTATGCTCGTAAAGATTGCCAGAAATTCATTATATACATCATCTGCGCTTATTTTGGCGTAAACAGACGACCGGTCGAGCTTAAGAACACGAGTTCAAACAGAATTCATGTTTCAACTTGAGAACGACCGGTAAGTGAAACGGGGCTTCTTCCCAAACACATTGCAGTTTGTTGCAAGAATAGGCAACGAAAATAGGGCAGGGATCACCTAAATCACAATTTATAGTACCAGAACTTAGAACAGGTGTGTCGATATTGGTAATGAAAAGATCAAGGAATGACCTGACATGACTGTGTTACTCTAGCAGGTGTCGTTATTACATAAAGAAACCAGAAGCACCAATTTTATGTTTCAGTTCACACGAAAGGTAATCGTCTTTCGAGGTATCAACATTTAAATCTCATCCGAGCAACATCCGGTATCGGTTTAACGTAGCATGCTTTAGTATAGTTACCAAGAAGTGAAAAAAGAAGGGCGAATTCCCAGATGGTGGAGGGAAAATAACGCAAACAGTTCATTCTTGTGTTGAACGCATAGCACCTCGTAATCAGCTGTCACGCATGTAAATAGCGTCGTCACCTCGCATTGCATACATCGGCTAATTTGCATAGCCGCCCCCCCACCACGCTTACGAGTTGGATTGACAGAGAAATGATTGTAATGATCTAATACCAGCATTTCACTATCCTCGTTGAACCAAGTTTCAGTGAACATGATAATGTCAAACGGGAACTTGAAAAAATGAACGAACGTGCAAACATTGTCCAGTTTGGCTGCTAAGGAGTGGGCGTTTATGTGTATTGACGATACCGAGCGCTCTGAATCAGCAGGCGTCGGTTCAGATGGGAGGATATATTCTTGGTACTGCATATTTTTTGCATGTTGTGCACACATAATGGGAATCCGAATTCGAATTCAAACCAGTTTCTGTTTCGTTTCTGTGCTACAACTAGCTTAGCATTCGATGTTATCATTGGTTGGGCATTCTTGATATCTATTCGGTATCGGTAAACCCCGCTTGTGCCAAGTTGTCGGCTCTGCCAGCACCGCTTAGAACAGTAATGTGTACTAACCGAGGCGTACGCAGTGGCTGAACGCCCTCCGCGTCATTGGAGACGTTCAACTGAGAGGTGATTCGCAATCACCTTTGGAGGTTACCTGGCTCGTCCCTGGGTAGTAAAAGGCGTGTCCGCGCCAGGCCGAGAGGCTCCTGATTTGGCACTGTACCCGAAAGCAGTCCTCGGTGCTTATGTCAACACCATGTCAACAAGAACTCGCCAGCGTGTCAGCGTCAGTCCGCACGCAGCCGGACAAATCACTCGAGCATCAATGAAGGTTGCAGCGCAAAATCGTGAGCTCTGTATAGAAATCATTACATTCAGTACAAAACAAATCAACTAAAAAAATTCTATCGGTAGTTCCAACTTTCTAATTGAGACACACTACACCCAGTACTACAGACCACACAACTATACCGCCAGTATTTTCGTTATTGCATGGAAGACTAGCCCGAAAGGATTTAAAATCACGCCATAAATACAATCACAGTAGTCTCACTGACACATACTTTAAAAGTAAGGCAGGAGCACGCACGCTTCCGGAAGATGCAAGCACTTCGGCTACCGCGACTGTGCCGCATAGACACTACACACAAGCGCACATCGTTCGCGAAAAATAGACTTAGTTCCCCGAGGTTCCTCTGCATGCCGTTTGATCATGCGACATTTCCATAGGCTAAAAAATCCGATCATGACCAAAAGGTCCTAGACCGGAAACAGTTCATCACTGTAAAATTCGTATACTGCAGCGGGTGATGTCTATTTTCGTTTTAAGATTCCGCTTTTAAGAGTAGACGGACACACGTCGCAATTTACCTAGAATCAGGGTTCTGCACGGCTGGTGTCCCCTGTTCTAGTATCGCTCCTTGACGTTGAGGTGTCATTCGGCTAGTACTATTCTACGACTTTTGCGCTTCTTTTTCGTTGTTTTGTGAGTTTGGTGTGCGGGCCCATTAGCCCGTCAAAGCTCTCGATTCCTGGACAGTCCCCAAAGAGGTTATGTTGCACGAGAACAGGAACAACAAGGACAACTAACTTTTTTCTTCCGCTGGTAACATGCGGAGTCAGTGCAGTGTTGGAACATAGAGAGGCCTGGGTCTAAATTGTGGAGGCCTGGATCTAGATGCCATGGGTTCACACGTGTTTCTTATTGACGCTTTACAGCGACGGGTATTTTCTTTACAGGGCAACAGCTACAACAAGAACGGTTTTTTAAGATGGGTGGCGACGAACACTGTCACCACCAAAAAGCCGCACTTGTATTAGTGAAAAGAGGCGAAGTGCAAGGACACCGCTGCCTTAGGGTACGCCCAAGTCTGATCAGTAATCATTAAGCTGTTGAAGAATCTGAAATTTTAAAAGTTCTCAAAGATACCGGGGAAACAATACGTGATGAAAACAACATGCGGGTCAAACTGTATTTTTGAAATTTATGTACGATAACATCTTCTAAAACAAGTAAGTGCTGTTGAGACCAATAAATTATAAAACAAATATTGCCAACAGTTTATGCACTGGTGCTTAAAACCTCGAAACTGGCGTTCATGTGAAGAGCCTTGGAGTTGTTTTTGAGGAACACTTAACACGGACCAAACACGCCGGCAATGTTCTGAGAAAACTTTCGCTTGTCTTTGGTGTCCTTTCAAGGTTACAGTTTTTTCTACCGCAGAAAATAAAAGTCTCAATTTATCATCCCTTTTTTCCCATGGATTAGTTACTGCTTGTTAGCTTCAGGACGTACGACCGCAACCAATATTACTAAACTAGATCTACTACAAAAGAAATCCGTGCCAGCCGTCTTTACTCTGCTCATAGGCTCACACAGAACCGATTTTTGAAAGCCTCGGTGTTCGTCCCGTACAAGTACTGCATGGTGCAAATGTTAAGACCTGAAACACCGAAGAAAAACATTGTAATTTTATTAACAAACTGTTAACCTTCACTCCAAGTAACAAAATTATAACGCTCGCCATCCAGAGGCATGATTTGGGCCCGACCCACCTACCAATTACGAAAAACAATTAATGTGGTACACATTACTATCTCTGTTAAATTCACGTAGTCTCTGAACCTTGTTATGTTGTTATTATTACTGATTTTCGTACTTTTTGTGGTTCCTTTCATTGGTTCTGTGCAAGCCTCTTGTTGCATTGTGCTATTATGCTTGCTTTTAACTTGAATTGCTAATGTTGCTGTCAAGGACTGAATTTTCCGGACAGTGATTTATGTAGGCAATTTTTTTTCTTCCTTGGATATACGCGTACACATCTTTTTTATAACTACTTTAGGGGGCACGGACCCCGTCAAGCCACTTCGGGGGGCTTTTTGTGCGCGCTGATGACATTTGTATATTGCTGATGTCGAATAAACTTGACTTGCAATTGCAGCTGGAGAGTGGGGGGGGGGGGCGCCGTAGTGCTGGTGTACGAAAAATCTTAAACCAGCAGGAAACTCGCACGTTTGCCTCCATCAGAAAAGCATCCACCTTGGCTAGGATCGAACCTCCGTCCTCGATGGAGGTGAATCTCTATTATCGTCACTTATGAGCTCTTAGTGGGTTTCCGAAGTGTAACCGCAATTGGCAGATGGGCATGCACTTTTGGGGGGGATGACAAATTGCGGGATATTCTGCCCTAGTGACGATAAAAAATTAGAGGTTTGACGGTGCCCAATAAATTTTTGCACACATGGCTTCGGTTGGTAACGGAGGTGGATGTTGACGTGTTAGAGTTTAGTCGTTATTTTTCTACGCTGCACGAAAATTTACGGGTAAATTCTGCGAACAAATGTTCACTGACTTTATCTACGAATGCATATTCTAGTGCTTCCACAGAAAGGTGTTGAAATGCTTCGTATTTTACAATTAATACAGGGTGCCTACAAGATGTGCTTCGTCTTTCGCTTCTGCTTTCACAAGTACGTGCCTCTAAAGAAAGCTCAGGTAAAGGTTTAGTAATATTCCCATAAAAGTTTGAGGCACCAAGAACTTTGTATGTCACTTGTCGTCACTCTGACTGGTCTGACTTCGACATACACATAAGGAGTAAGGTGCACAATAAGGTATGACTTTAATGTTTACCTCTCGCATTATCGGCCATTGATCGTTATAAATACCTTCAGACCACTATTGTACTCTCACCGCAAATCCCAAAGAAGCTGAGCGAACAAATAATCTGATTGGCTGAGCGATGCAAACTCGCATCGCGAGGTCTGCTTCCGGTTATAAAATCAGGCTTCAGTACTTCCGCTACGTTCAACCGGACGTTGAGCAATGGCACGCAGCCAAAGCCATGCATGTCTGCCCAGTGCAACACCTATGGCGCGTACGCTTTTAGACATGCATTGTCACAGGTAGAAACGCATTACAGTATCCGAGCGAAATAACTCAGGCTGATTTATATGGACATAAAGGTCTGCAGGAGGGTTTGCTGCCGGGCTAGTTCCTGCAATGCATAAATTGAACAGCGCAAAGAGGGGACAAACTGAAGAGGACAAACAGCAGCCGTGTTTGCCACTCTTCACGTTGCCTCGTGTTAGCGTTGTTCACTTTACACATAAAGGCTTGTTTCTCATCAGTGTACCATCACTTAGTCTGTTACATATATGCACTGTACGCATCTTCTCCCGCATTTGCAACACATCATAGTTGGTTATGGAAGCGGAATATGGGCGAGAAAGAAGTATAAGCTCGTGTGTTTCCATAAAAACGAGAACTTGACGCAAGTGTTCTGAAGTGTCACAACGGCACGTCCTAATCGAACACGCTGTGTAATGTAGGTGGAACTGCAACACCGTCTTTTTGGGGAATCTGGACGGTTGCCTTTTGTTTACTTTTTTAACCTTCGGTGGAACATGCAGCCCTTCGGTTTATACGAGTTACACATAACGCTTCTCGTAAAATACGCACGACTCACGTATTCGGCTATCAGGGCGTTTTATTGTCGCTTTGCGCGAACTGTAAATTCAAGCGGCGGGTTTGTGCGTGTCAAATGTAAAGTTGCGGTTGGAAGCAACTGCCTTGAAAACACACCAGCAGTGTCTCCAAAACGAGTGCAGAGCATGCAATTTCTCTAGAGGAAATTTAGCTTATCTGTCCAAGCCTCTCCTAAATATACATTGCTTTAGGTGTACTTCTATTGCACTCAACGCGCATCTGTTTTATTTTATATCGCAAGTATCAAAAGCAAATGTATTTTAAATTAAGGGGACACTGTCTACTAGCGGTTATGCATTGATGTTCTAGCTCAATTATGCCCAATGTTTTTCTGTTTCTTAACACTGTTAAAAAGTGTATGAACATTGCCACCATTGGCGGTGAGCGCGAACACGGACGGCTCTGCGAAGCGCGCCTCCGTGACGTCGGCTTAGGGATTCTCGCATTTGTCATCTGATTCACTCAGGCTCGCTTTCCTGCTGTTTCTTTGCGCTCGGTCAACGTCTGATGATTTTCCGCACCAGAATTGGCGTGTGAGTAACTTTTCATCATAATAATAGGCTTAAAATCGCATACACTAGCTCATGGTGTCAGTTAAAGTATAGTTTTGGATATCACACTAAACTTTTTTACACCTTTTATGGCCGAAAAGGGTGTAAAAATCTTGTCCCATGGCTAACACCCTTAAAAGGTGTTTTGGCAAAAAAAGGGTGCATAGATAAAAAAAGGGTGTTGAGTTCAACACCCTAAAAAAAGGGTGTTGCGCCTCACACACCCTTTTTTTGAGGTGATGGCATGTGCAGAGGCAATGTCAAACGTCGGAGCGCGCGCGCAGCATTCAACACAAACAGCCAATACGTACAAGTTACAGTTGGAACACGGGATGCAAGCGGTACAGGAAGTGCATACTTACTTAGCAATACATGTGCTGTTCTTGCTTTTATACCCAGCAGAGGAAAGCCCCCAGATGGAGTAGGTGGGCTTGTCGCAAAAAACTGATATTTTAGCGCTAATTTTGGAAGTATGGTTTTTACTACGAGAATATACAAATCAACACGCGGATTTGCAAAAACTTTTTAATTACGCGGTAGTTTTTCTGATCCGTAACTTATAGAATTTTATTAAATATCATACAAATCTTCCCTGCCACCTCAACACCCTTCAAAAAGGTTGTTCATTATTTCAACACCCTTTTTCCCGGAAGGGTGTAAAGCTACAAATTAGGGTGTTCGAAACTAAGTAAAAGGACGTAAAGAAAAAAAAGGGTGTAAGAAAAGACCGCCAACGAAGAAAAAAGGTAGAGACCTCCAATTGTGGAGGCATTTTGTACCTGTTAACACGGGTGGACTGAACATTCTCTACAAGCGGGCGGGAGGGGAGGGGGGAGGGGCTGTACCTCACGATGTTTACAGCAATATGAATTGGCATAATTATTACCAGTGAAGCTCTTTAAAGGGACACTGAAGTGATATGTAAACATTGCTGGATTACTTGCGCAAATTGTAGTCCGGAGTCCCCAGGCCATGTTACAGGCGCGTTTACGCGATTTTATTTAGTAGAAAAATTAATTCGAAAATGTTGTCCTCCTCTCTTTACGCTCGCCCATTTTCTGCGGCGTTTTCGTGTGACGTCGAGAGGAGCCGAGCTCGCAATTGGCTGCGCTACTGCAGGGCTCCCCGGCTTTCAGACAGAGTCAGTCGGCCCAGCGTTTCGTCCGCCGGCCGCCGACGGGTCGTCGCAATTCGTTCGCTCAGTTAAAACGAAGCCAGGACACGTTTGTGAATGGAAGAATGGGCCTTTCTTTACTTGGTTAGCTTGTACACTGTATCTAGCTCCAAGTCAAGGTCGCTTCACACAAGCGCACATGCGACGCTTCGCTGACTGGTACGCCAGTAGGAAAATATAAGGCCTCTTGAAGGCGGGAGAAGAGTCAGCGAAGTCAATATAGGTACTAAGGAAATAAAATCAACTGATATTTTTACCGTACAGCGTAAAAATAGGGTGCGGGAAGCACTTTTTTGCGCTGGGCGAACAAGCACAGCGGTCAGCAGCACGACTACGCATCTGCAAACGCTTTTCCGTTTTCCGTCTACGAAATGCAATTGCTAGACCTGAGCTATTGTGGAAACTCGGGGGACGCTTACTGCACGAGCGCAATACAACAAATAGTCACCTAAGCTGCTTGAAATGCCAAAACTAAATAAAAGTGTAAACTTGTTGTACAATATATAACTTATATTACCAAGGTCAGGATAGCCCGTTCCGTGGCCGAGTGCTCTGAGGCGCTAGGTATGTTGCCGCAAGTGTTTTGCAACTCACGAGTTCGAGTCCCCGTGGGTACGTGCTTTTTTTTTTGTAATTTAACTTTTTTGTTTTCTGCCGATGTTTTTTACATTGAGTTCACCTTTTTTTGGGCCGCAACGTTCATGGCTCCACGAACTAGTTCACAGAACGCGCGCAGGCTGGCACTGGCGCGCTAGCGAGTTCTCGTTGGCGTGCTGTTGCTATAAGCACCGACTGCTTGCGGGCAGTAGGCACAGGCCAGAATGAACATACCCTTGGCCTGGTGCGAACACGCTTTTTACGGTACATTCATGAGTGAGGCAAGCTCCAAATATGGGGGAAAAGCGCATGACATCTGGGCGTCGGCGGGTACGCGGAAGGCGTCCATGCACTGCGTAGGCCTCGGCTAGTGAATGCTACGATTCCAAGCCGTCCTGGGAGGCTTATCTTTATGCATTTTTACAGGTGACAACATGGCAGAAGCGCGGTACGATGATTACTGAGTTATTGAGAATGCCCATCCAACAACGCCACCGGTTGTGTTTTACAGAACCGAAACCGAAACCGAAACTTGTTTGGTTGCTCACCTTGGGCATCGTCCAATCACGGTGCGGCTCCTCCTAACGTCACAGCTTTAGTTGGTGCGGCCGCCGCAAACCGCGCATGGTAGTTTTTCTTCTTTCGCGCTTTGTAAAATAAGTACCGATTTGTCAACCGGATAAACGATGAAAAGTGTGCTAATTTGAGCCAGTCTACGCAGTGCAAGCAAAAACGGGAGCTTGACAAATTCACTTCAGTGTCCCTTTAAGCTTCAGGAGGTAGTTTCGGTGGCATTAGCAAAAAAATACAAAGAAAAAGAACTGGGGCACTGTAAAGGGTGCACCACCGCAGATAGGGTATTGTGACAGTGAAGTCGGCTTTCGAGCTTGTTAGAGTGTGAGCACAAGGGGCGTATGCGTATCCGCACCTCTTACTGTACCATTTCAAAGGTACTAGTCTTTTTTGGATTCTAAAAGGTAAAAAAATTCGCGCAGCTTGCAATAGTGGTGCAAGGCTGGAGAAACAGCAACGCTGGGGGCCGACCTACCTTGTTTCCCTCTTGGATCTCCTGGAAATGGGGAGGGGGGGGGAAGGAAGCACACTGGAACAGTCTTGTGAAATCCGGTTAAATTTGGCCTCATCCCTGAGCGGTCATCCTGGCTTAGCGAGAACATTGTAAAGCTTAGCAAACATAACAAAACTTAGCAACACCAGAAGAAACTAGGTCGACCCCCAGCTCCGCTGTTCTTTTTTTGCAACTAAACACCTATATCACGCCGTTTCAACAACCTAAAGAAAGCCAAGCGTGTTGCAGTTGGTAAACATCCTTTTCGCCACACGACTACAGTCTTCTTAATTTTGAAGATTTAAATTGGTGTTTCACGTGCCAAAGCTAAACTTGGGGCATGTGGTGCACCGAATAAGGAAGCGAGCGGTCATTGCATATGAGCAATTATTTTTTTTTGCGTTTGGAAATTTTTTGCGAGTAGAGGAGTATATGAGGGGATGTCTTCTTTACAATGCTATTATGCATCCGAACATGGCCTTATTCAATGAACAGCTGAACACCTTTTCCACACCCTTTCAACACCCTAAGAAAAACCAAGGGTGTTGAAGTTGATCAACACCCTTTTTTTCAAACAAAAAGGGCGTAGAGCTAGGAAAAGGGTGTTGAGACTCAAGAAAAAGGGTGTAAAGGCCTTCCAACACCCTTTTTCTATTTATGCTACACCCTTTTTGGCTAAAAGGGCGTAAAAAAGTTTAGTGTGCCACTACGGAAAAAACATTGCCGGCGTCGCCCCATTCCTTGCAAAGCCGGTCCTGTGCGGATCGCGAAGAGTCGGAGCTAGGCATCAGCTTCTCAATTAAGCAATCTTTCGAACAAAGGGAACAGTCAGCTGCTAATAACCGACAACAGTGAAAATGGAAGACCAAAACAAATTCTAGGGCTTCAGGGCTGTTGGCTTTGGCAAAAGGCATTACGATTCCCTGTAATCATATGCAAGGTAAAACAGTTTTTGAAACCTTGCTGAACGCTCGAACGTGTTGTTTCACATCACTTTACAATGTCAAGGCATGAAAGTTTGCCGACATGCACTATGGGCTGCAAAAACTGTAGGTTGAGTTCCAAATAACCCACTCTGTATATAGGCGCGTGCTGATTTCATACCAGGCATCTAACCAGTATGGAGGTTTGTTGAGCTAAACGAGCCACGTCTACGTTAAATATACAGTAACACTATGTTTGTTCAGACCTGGAGGGATATTTCAGTACATTTTCCACAGCCATATCTTCCCGATATTCGGATATGCGTTATAGGAAAACTGCACTCAAGAGTAGGAGGAGTACGAGGAGGAGGAGAAAATTTTATTTACAATTTAATCGAGCTGCTTAGTGGGTTAGGTCCTCAGTCCAGGACAAGAGAGTAAAAGTAATTTTCTTTAATTCATAGAACGCCATCCCGAGTAGAATAGGATTTGTTCTTTGCGCCTGCAAGGGTTGGAATGCAATAAAGAGCTACTTGGAATTATTCTTCCGTTTCGATTCTTGTAATATATGCAGGTATACTATTTATTGCGTTAGTTAGCGAGTATATTATGCCTTCAACACCGTAATCATGTCATCATTTTTCGAGTTGAGAGTCAGTTCGTTATGATAACGATATGATTACGATAGAAATTCGGAGTACAAAAGCCGCCTTCGACTACTGTGGACAACGTTGTTTAGGGCGCGATCGAGGTGGCGTTGCACAAACCTTCTCATTCTATTTGCATGTGCATAAACAAAGCACGCTGCGGATAGGCACCTTTTTGCACGCAGCCGTAATTAAAGCCAATTTGTGAAGAAGCAATGTATGCCATACAGCACGAAGGAAATATCCACACGACCTTTGTGAGCCTCCCAAACATCACGTCACAAACATCTTATTAGGGGGTAATAAGACGTTTGTGACGGCGCAGAAAAATAATGCGTTGGGCAGAAAAAAAAGCAAGAAGCATTAATCTGATACAAAACAACGTCAAAGAAAGAAATAGAAGAAAGCCGCTTTATTTCCGGCTGTACGATGCGCGTGTAGGGGCCGCTGCTTGGTACGTAGTATTAGACTGTTGAGTCTTCATAAGAGCATCTAAAAAATACTGCAGGGAACCCTACGCATTTTGAATACTTATCGAGAAGCTCTGATCGCTCATCCTCACGAATAAGCTAGAAAGGACGAGTTACACACGATCTTGTGACCGATGCTCTGAAGAAAGTTGTTCTCTATCTCCTCGTGTGTTGCAAACTTGTGGGGGATACAGCTTCAAATTATTCAGATGCGTCAGAAGCTGGCAAAATAACTGAATCACTAGAAATACGCTTTTTAATGCACTACAGCAACAAAGCGGGCGATTTCTAGCAGAGACACTGCTGCCCCTCACAAGCGTAGTGTAGCAGACGATAGCGGCGCGAGTCCCTAATTTGACGTCAGAGCCAGGGGGCGCCACTCAAACATCTCACCGCCAATATTTAGTAGTTTTGAACATTTATGCCTATTTAGACGTGTCGTTTAAGAATTCTTTTACTGTTGGCCGGGCGGCTGAATCGGGAGACAGACAGGAAGACAGACAGACCAAAATTTTCGGGTTTAATTAGCACCAAGAAACAGTATCGCTCTTGATACTTTTTGTCTTCTAGGGCTCTGATGCGTACCGGGAGGCAGTCTACACCTGCGTTGCCAAGATGGCATCGATCCTTACCGTCGTTCTCAATCCGGTAACTACAACACCTGACCCCACGGGTGGCGTCTGCTGCGGGCACTTATATAAAACTAGAAATACTTTAGAAAAAGGAAGTGAGCTGGTTACCTGCATTTGCCTACTTTGTGAAATATAGTACAGCGACAGCTATTAATGAATATTACACCGCTTCCCGTTTTATGCCGAGCCTTCCGCAAACAACCACACTAACGCCTGCTATAAAAGCTTTACAGAACGGGAGTGTAAGGAATGAAATCAACTTCACGCAGGAAGACATTTAAGTATGATCGTAACAGAAAAACAAGCTCACTTGGAAACTATACGACAAAATGGTCGCCCACTTTGGCCTCCAAATGTGGCCGAGGGCATAAAATCAGGATGTGAAGCTTCGGGTAGAGCAGTCAAGCGAACGAGGTAGCGAGGAAACAAGAATACCAGCCACTCTTTCAAACACAACGCCCGCACATTTTTATCCCTCTTAGCCAAATTCCCTGCGTGGGTGTAGGCCATGCATTATGGTGTTAATATGTAGGATGAACTCTGAAAACTTTTATTTTGTGGGTACCGGATGAATTCAAGTATCCTATCTAAACTTAAAATTTGCCGCTTAGACGTTTGTCACCAATACTATGCTCGAGTAAAGAATAACATATCTAGAAAAGCAATAAGTGAAAGTGAAGGCAGCGACGAAGACAGGCGGTGAGTTTATGCGCCGACTTTCACGTAATACCTTCAACACAATAAAGTCCGCGGACTTGTCAACATTCTTTGAAAAACAGCGAAATGAACTAGAGATTTTTTTGTAGAATTGCATTCTTCGACAAGACAAACCGCACGCGACCCGTAAGTGAATTGCATAGGCCTGGACTTGCTTTGCAGAAGTTGGGGTTTCATTATTATAACAAAATCTTTAGAAACGATATGAGACCACTATTCCATTGAAAGCTTGGCTGCGGGAAATATACAGCCGTCTGAGGTACATTGTTAGACCAGTGTGTAAATATTTTCAACACACGTCTACAACGTATTGTGCAGAAAATACCTTGGGCTAACGCTTGTTCCAGCAATGCAAATCCGTCTAAAGTGTTCTGGAAGCACACTATGCGGGTAGAAATTGTTGTAAATGTTTATTAATTCCAATACACTGTATTTTCTCCGTCTGTGATGCATGGAGTTCAACTTCTCTGAATTAAACCGTTTTTGTTGTTGTTGTTGTTGTGCCGATTTCTGAACAGCAATAGTCACCAAACGGTCAATAACGAGTGCTTTTTCTCTCCATTCTAATTGTTTTGTAAACTCCAAGACCGAAGGCAAGACTTAATAGACCTATTGAGGCCTATTGAGTAGACTAATTCACACTTTTTCTTGATTGAAATCCCTATCTATCCACACTTTCAATTGAATGGTGGCGGCTTTTTCATCTCGTTAATCTCAGCCCGTTAATCTCTATCTTCCCTAGTACTCTGCAGGTTCTCTCCTAAAGTGCTTTCCGAAAGGGTATTTCTCAACAGCTAAGAGCTTCCGTTAAGTTATTTTTTTGGCGATAATATCATTTTAAATGGCTATTTTATGTTTCAGGAATGGATAGAAAAAAAGAATATGGAGAACCCCAGAGGGCTGTACTATGATGGCGTAGTAAGTATAAAGTTTTGTGAGACGCGGCCACATCAAAAATGCAAGGTGATGTGACAACCAGTAAGCCTTCTACCCTGAATACGACACATTCCTAAAAGAAAATAGAAACGATAGTGGGCACCTTCCAACCTGGAAAACCACATGCAAATTACGATTCCATCAAATCGATAGGAAATCTGCTACATTTTCCCGTATTTTTTGTGGCATCGGCATTTTTAGTGTGGTGCGAATAGGTTGTAGCATGCAGCAAAAGAAAATTCAAAGCCCCTTTGGATAACAAAAAAAAATGGTTGCAGCGCGAAGCTTTCTTTTGCCGCAAACTGAGTCAAATCAAAGTCCAATCTTGTTAGGTATTCGTTCACTGCCGCCTGAGTCAGGACTTTCATGATGATGATGCCCTTGAAGTGTTCGGCCGCTCGGCAGTACTGGCCAGGGATAAAGTGCTGGCTGTGCACCGGCGCTTGATGTGCTTTTGTGGAAACCCATTGCGTAAGTGGTCTTTCCTTCAGAGAGTTTTTGGCGCAGCGATTTGGATTTAGGACTTTGACTTTGGACTTTGACGACCTTGGCTTTTGACCAGAGAATACTTCACCTTTGAAGCATGTTTTATTTAACCATATATCAGCATCATGGTCAGAGAAAGTTGGTTTTCCTGCAGTGCGTGTTGGCGTAACATCAGAAGCCACCAGTGAGGCAAGGAAATAAGAAACCACAGAAATTTCTCCCAAAAAATATCCGTATACCTGCCACGAAGAGGAGTCGCCATGTCCTCTGAGAAAAGCATTGAAATGGCTTTTACTCCCAAGCATATGAAGTGATATATACTAGTCATTTTGCGACCCTATCCTGCACTATGTATGCGTACCAAAATCTTATGGAACCGACATATTTCCGGCATTTTGGAGTTAAAATGGTTCCTCCTCAAATATCCGCGATGTGAAGTATCGTCGTATAGTTTGCTGTTAGTCGGTGAAGCAGTGGCGGCCGCTTCTTGCCCTGCGAATCCATGTAGACGGCGTACGGAGTTGCAGCGCCCCGGTCCCCGAGGAGCTAGGGAGCAGCTAGATGCGGTCGCCTCCGTATCTGCATCGGCCTCTCGAGGGATTTTGTCGTGCTAAGAGACTGTTACAGAAACTCTTTTTCAAGCCCAGTTTTTGCTCATATGTGTGACGCTTGCCTGCGCCCGCAAACTAATTCCACGGTTTGTCCAAACCACAACCAATTCGGCGAATCGGTGATTGAGGGCAGATTCCGTCCCTGATCGTTCGACTCACTATGTGTTGCTATATATATACTGGCACACCCATGTATCGTCTGGAACTAGTGCTAGTAATTGCCACTCTTTTCTTGCAGAAATGCGCCAGAAAGAACAAAATATTCACAGAAGACCCAGCGGTTAGCCTCTTTGGAATACGATGGGTCCGAGACACTCTTTTTTAGGGGAACGGGCTAATAAAAAGGAGTTTTTCCTACGCCGTTGAAATGCGTCTAGCTGAATAAATCACCGTACGAAAATCAAGAATACATTTTTTTGCGTGCCTCACCCTCCCCCTTCACCCCACCCCAATGAATAAAAAGTTCGAATTGACAAATGTTTTTTTGTTTCGTGAGGTCAGAAATATGCTTTAATAGCGGGGAAAGTTTGGATGATATTGTCCACCGCAAACAAAAAGCAGCGCAAAAGTACGTAAAGTTAAAAACTACGCAAAGAGCGGAGCTACAAAAGTTCTCGCGGAAGATGCAAAATACCCTTCGCAAGAAACGCGGCAGCCCAGAGACCTACTGGCCGCCTGTTGTAAGCACCTGGACACAAAAAGGCCGGGCGGACGCCCGCCATCTGGTTGAAGTAGCGCAGGTTTCTGTCACTGCCGCTTAACACCAAAAAAACGTCGCGTATGGCGACTGTGAAGGTTTTCACGATTCAAAGTAATAGCGTACGCTTACTCTTTGCGGCAGGCTACGTACGCTATGCCAGGCCTCTCAGAGTGAGAGAGAATGAGCTGTTCCTATGAAGTTGAATAATTCCGACATTCCACCAAAGCAGCAGATAAACGCCCATTTGCTCGTAAAAACGCGGCTGATAATTTTCAATTGCCGGCCAATAAACTTCTGTTGGCTCTAAACGCAGTCTACGGCTGGGGAGCGCAGGTTGCGCATTTCGCAGGTTGTGCATTCCACTGCTAGTACATGGTTTGCAGGGGCCTCCGATGGGCGTGAAAAAACCACGTGACCTCATCACACTGTTCCCAATGCACCGGTGGGCGCCGGCGCATGCGACGAAGAGGAGGAAAAAACGGCTTTTTTTTTTTGGCTCCTAAAACTTGACGTCACCGCTGTCAGTGACTTCAAAAAGTGGCTCCAATCCGCGCTGTGAAGGTGGTTGTAAAGCAAACCTTTAAACGACATTCACAACAATTCCCGATGCGACGACACTTGAACTCACACACGTGGCTCTACAAAGAGTGAAACGAGATATTGTGCCAGACGTTATTAGGAATTCGCGGGGCGGTGTCCCGAATGCAGCGGCGTCGGCCACGGCAGGGCTGGAACGGTAAACACCGCCCCCGTAGCCCGGCCATGCGTCGGAAGAAAGAAAACGAAGAGAAGCGTCTTTCGAAGGGTGAGACAGCGGCACCTAGCCATCCTGATGTCCTAGCTCGGGGCTACACCGCCGCACGGCGCAAGCGTAGGCACCGAAACAATTCTACATGTGAGCTTAGTGATTCCCATTTATACCGATTTAGTTTAGTAAACTAAACTATAGTTAATTTAGTGAGTTCGAAAATTGCGAGAAAGCTGAGGGAACTTTTATAATCGTTATTTTTCAGGACCAGCTGCTCCTTCCGCCTTTTGTAATACCTAATAAAATCCAACTGAATGGGTACTCTTCAATTTAGAGAGCGGAGTCCTATTCGTGGCAAGCAGTGCGCAAAAGGTAGCGTTTCTGTAGTGGCCACGTGTCGGTATGTGGTCGCTGCATTTTGCTTTGCCGCTCTAGGAACCAATCCTTAACGCATCTTTGCCGTACGAGCACTTAATACCGTCGGGTCCGGATTACCCATGCGGGGCTGTCGAACAAGTTAATCAAGCCGTGCGAAGGAAGAGTGCAATGGACGGGAAGCTGCGCCAAAACAGGCCCAAAACAGCCGTCGCTAAAGCAGACGACAACCCGTACCGCCGGCGCGCCCACCGGCAAGCAGGCACCTCCGCGCGGAGAACACTAAGTTGGAGTATATAGCTCCCTGTGGGAGCTATATAGAGGAACTCTACACTGGGTAAATTCGCTGCGCCATATATAGTGTGCTCTATGAGTGAAACTCTCCGCCAACCCCCTTCTGTCCCTGACCGTCCCTGCTAAGTACACAAAGACGCACTTTTGAAAACTTGCAGCGCACTAGACTTTTCTTTTTTTAGAGGCTCTTATTCCAAAATTCAATTGATCAAGAAGCTTAAAACTATCTATATATATATAGACAGAGAGAGCGAGAGAGAGAAGAGAGAGAGAGAGAGAAAAGTTTTATTCTGTTGAGCCCCTTGCGGGCGGCCCAGCAGCCAAGGCGTTGGAGTCTCAGCAGTGGGCCTCAGCCGGTGCCTATGTTGCCAAGCTCCCTCACCTCAGCGACCCGTGTGAGAACGGCCAAGTTCCCCCGCTCCCGCACGCCCCGACACCCCGGTGCTCTCGTGAGGGCGGGACACCGGTGCCGGCGCGTCCAGAAGCAGGCGGACCAGCCGCAGATGGATCTCCGTGTCGCTGCTGTGCACAGCTGCCTCCCAGTCGTGATGGCTCTTAAGGAACGTCGGTATTGCCTTCGGGCAAGCCCCGATTATGTGTGCGAGTGTGGCTTTATCAATCTTGCATCTCGGACATTGGTCGGTATAAGTCTCTGGGTATATGCGGCTAAACAGTTTGGGGTGGGGGTAAGTATTAGTTTGTATGAGTGCGTGTGGTCGTCTGTTGTCGGGTAAAGTGGCGGGAGGGGTTAGGATATTGTTGACGTGTCTCGCGGTGGTAATGAAGAACGTCGCTGTTTGTGAGAAGTGGGTGCCAGTGCTAGCTGGGAGAGACGGGTGCATCGAATGGGTCCTGGTTCGTGCATTCACAAGCCCAATCGTGTGCCGCCTGGTTGCCCTCCAGCCCAGCATGTGCCGGTGCGCATACGAGGTTTATTTGCGGAGGTGGGTGCATATCGGATATCGTACGTACATCTGATAGCCTGTAAGGGCTTCCCAGGCCGTTCGATATAGTGCGATAGGCGTCCCGAACATACCTCGACAAAGCTGATGCGGCTCACTCAAACTCACTCACAAATTTTTTTTTCGTATCACCAGACTCAATGCTGAGTCTGGAAAACTCAGACTCAATGCTGAGCAGCACATCTGCGCTGACTCAAACTCAAACTCACAGTGAGCGCAAAATTCAGAACTCACTCGGACTGAAAACTCAAAATGTACTCAGAACTCAAAATGTACTCAAACTCAAAATGTACCAAAAACTCAAAATGTACTCAAACTCAAAATGTACTCAAAACTCAAAATGTACTCAAACTCAAAATGTACTGAAACTCAAAATGTACTCAAATGAAAAATGTACTTAAAACTCAGAATGTACTGAAACTCAAAATGTACTCAGAACTCAAAATGCACTCAAACTCAAAATGTGCTCAAAACTAAAAATGTACTCAAACTCAAAATGTACTCAAACTCAAAATCTACTCAGTCCTCAAAATGTACTCAAACTCAAAATGGACTCAAAACTCAAAATGGACTCAGAACCAAAATGAACTCAGAACTCAAACTGGACTGAAAACTCAAAATGAATTCAGAACTCAAATTTACTCACAACTTTCTCGTGCTAGGAATTTACTCGGGCTCAGATGGTCTCTGATTTTATTAGCATTAAGAGCTGTAAAATTCACGTGTGGTAAAAATATTACGGGGGCAAATTCGTGAGCTCAAACTCTTGCATTTGGTACGACATGACACCTCAACTCCTCTGAGGTCGGAAACAATTTTCGTTGCAGGTTTAATACAGCTATACCTGCATGATTATTAGCGCTGGTTGCAAGAAATTGTACGTATATATTGGATACAAAACTCTTGATGTACGCTCCGTGTTCGGGTTCATGACAGAGACGGTCCAGACTCGATGGTGGGCTGGGGCCCTGGGGCGAAACAAGCAAGTTTGGGCGAGGGGACGTGCGCTCATTGCTCAGTTCATTTACGTCGAAGCTGTTTAGGGTTACGGTTCCGTGCATTCTTGCTCTGCATACTAAAAAAAACGCCTTGTGTCAAAGCGACCTGCCTCCGCGAATCTCTGGAGCGCGAGGCGTTCATGAATATGCCTTTGCTTTTTTAATGCGTTGCATTCTTTGCCGAGTACTCCTGCCTCTCCCCCCGCCAGGATTGTGTAACGCCCTGCATTTCGACAAAAATGCAGATACCACAGAAGTTGAACCTGTAATCATTATAAAAGCGTAAATGTAGATAATTCATCAGACGAAATTAAAAAAAACTAAAAAAAGAAATAATATCGAAAATAGCGAACCGTGTAACACGGGAGTCATGGATCGCCACAGATTGGGTTAAAATTCAAAGTGGTGTGCCGCTAGGGCATGTGGGGTATCAAATTGAAGGTCTCGAGGAGGCACATCACGTGGGACAAACAAAAAATGCTTCGTTGTCATAATCATGGCTTAGTTATGATGAGTTATAATAAATGTTGGACTTCATAATGATGACCCGTGGGCGTATGGGGTCTCAAATTACATGTTTCGATAAGGGAAATAACGTTGGACAAATAAGAAATACATCCTAGTAGTAATATTAACATGGTTACGGGGTGAATCATACAATTATTTAAAATTCATTGGGATGTCGCTAGTGTGTCCCCCGCACCAAATTGAAGATCTCGGTGCGGGGATTCGCGTGGAAGAAAAAAAAATGCTTCCTGGTTATAATCGTGACACAGTCATGGTGAGTCATAGATATGGTTAACATTCAGAGTGATGTGCTCTAGGGCATGGGGGGTGTCCAATTGAAGGACTCATTGAGGGAAATCACGTTAGACAAATAAAGATTCCTCCTTGTCATATTCATGACATAGTCATGGTGAGTCATCGATTGGGTTTAAAATCAAAGTGATGCCGCCGCAAGTTATGGGGTATCAAATTGAAAGTCTTGATGAGGGGAATTACTTGGGACAAATAAGAGATGCTTCCTCGTTATCCTCACGGGATAGTCATGGTAAGTCATAAATTAGGTTAAAATTCAAAGAAATTCATGCAGAGTGTGTGGGGTATCAAATTAAAGGTTTCGATGAATAAAATCATGTGGGGCAGATAAAAAGGGCATCCCGCTGATCCAGACTAGTTAGGAGTAAACTGTGCAAATTCATCGCAAATGCTAGAACGGTAGCACACAAGGGATTGTGGTGTCAAAGGGAAGGGGTCGAGCTAGAAAATTTAAACCGGGCAATGGCCGCATCGTAAGATCGTTATGCGCACTCACTTCATGAGTAAAAATTCGGAGTTGTGTCGTAAGCTCATCGGGACTGTACAATTATTGGTTTCCGTGTCGGTATTCGCGTGTAGCTGAAGCGAACACGCGCTACTTAGGAATGGCATGTTCAGTTTTGAAGGACGGCAATATTGTGAGCGCGAAGCTCCGAAGCGTGAAAATTCATTTATTTCACTTCCACATTATCCCCATCATCAGACACTTGGAGGAACACTTCGTCTTCTTCTGGACTGACCATGATCATCATGGTTCCTGGACCGGTGTTCGGAGACGCCTGTGTCGTAGAATAAACGTCCTTCTTCACCAAGTACCGAAGGCCCTTACAATTAAAAAATCCTCATCTGGTGCTTCAGAGGGATCAATCGTGCTTCCGGCATTTGACCAGGCCATCTTTAAAGCGTGGCTTGTTCGACACTCTGCGGCTCAAATGTCTGGAAAAAAGCCCACGTAGCCACCAAAACAACGCTGGTGAACAGCCACAGGGACAAGATGGAAATGGAAATCGGGAAAATTTTTTAAATGTCGGGATGGGTCAACTTCCTTGGCCAACCACTGCGCACTGTACCCCGCTTGTATAACTTGTGTAGACTACAATTTGGATGGGTCGGCCATTTTCTAACAATCGAGGCACCACCTGGCGGGCATTTCTTGGGGTCTGTGGGGCACACTGACGACGTCGCAATCCCAACCTGTTGGTCCGTGCCGCGCGTGGATATCAGACGTCCAGGCGGCATCGAAAATCGGTGTCATTTATTCGGTACGTCAGCAGCGCCAAGTTCAACAGGGCTTTAAAGAGAACGTTCAAAGCGTCCGAGAGCTGTCAGATTTGCCCATAAATTCTGTCCCCAACCCGCTAAGGCGGCGGGCCACCCCACAAGCGCTTTGTGCTGACGGGGGTTGCCTGTGAGGCTACGTTTAACCGTGCAAGCCGGACGCCCGACTTTTCATCCCTAATTGATATTTATTTTCTTATTTGGGGGCAGATTGCCGTCATTGCCTTAACTTCGCAATGTGCAGGAGCAACTCGTCCGGGCGTGATTACGCCATTGTTGGCTGCACCAACAATCAGCGTTAGGGCAAAGGGCTCGCGCAACAAACTTGCGAAATGCAGCACGACAAAAGAAGTGTCTGCCTGTGCGGAATATATTCGCTGCAAAAATTTCCTGCGCCCCTTGAGTGCCGCCGCGAATTGGTCGCCGTGCTTCATCGGAAAGACTTCGAACCAAACAAATTTGCCAGAATACGTACGGTCGTACGCTGCTTCCGGAAACACTGTTTATTCACTCTCATGTTCAATCCCTACCGCACGTTTTTGTGGTCTAGAGGTATGTTCTCTTCATCTCATCGACAGGACGCCAACAAAACTCACACGGACACCTATACTGCAGCTCGGGTATGCGAAAAAGTTGAGCCTAAAGCGAAATAAAAGCGTCGTGGTGGCGGAGAACGCCCGGTCGTGTCAGGAAATAGCTGTTCGCGGTTCCCACCCGCCGCTGAAACGCTAAAGTACTTCTCAGCAAGCAAAGAGCCATGAAATATTGGTGTATCAAATAAGTTGCCCTTGTTTGGCATAAGGAAATAGTGTTATCAGGCGGCAGATATTTTACTTTTATGATCATGTACGTCTACGACCTGCACAGTTAAAGGAGTATGTCATGGCCTTGTTTAACAACCAAATCAGTATAAGGTATGGGAGCACGTATTAAATGTCAATACGTTCGCGCACCGACAGCAGCAAGCCATGCTTAGAAATTTGCACTACCGCAAGCGCGCCATCGAAGGCATTCGCTGATTGCGCCAACCCACTTACTTCCTAGCGTTTACGTAGGGGGAATATCAGCCCAATAGTTCCTAAGCTGTTTCATGGGAACGCAGGCTTGTTGATGGATGTTGAGTGCTGCAATGCGTCGAACCAACCACGCTTTCAAGGCGGCGTGCCAACAATTAACGAGTACAATTATATCTATCGGGCACTGAATAAGACTTTTTTACTTAAGTGGTCATTATTCAGTGCCATGATTTCCGATGGTTGCATCCAATAAACCTTCCTTCACCGAGACAATATTTTGATATCCTACACGCCCTATCGGCATCACTTTGACTTTTAACCCAATCATTGACTAGCCATGACTATATCATGATGATAAGGAGGAAAATTTTTCTTTATTTATTCCACTCGATTTCCCTCATCGAGACCCTTAACTTGATACCCAACAGGCCCTATCGCCGTCACTCTAAATTTTCAATCTATGACTCACCACGAATATCTCATAACCATAACCAGAAAACATTTTTATATTTGTCCCACGTGGTTCCCCTCACAGAGACATTCGATACCCCACACACCCTAGCAGGATTATTTGGAATTTTAATCAAATCTGACTAACCATGACCCTCGTGACTGTAAGCAGGACGCATTATTTATATGCCCCAAGTGTTTCCCCTAATTGAAACCTTGAATTTGATACCCCATTTGCTTTAGCGGCCTCACCTTGAATTTTAACCCAATCTACGACTCACCATGGCTATCTCATGATTACAACCACGAAGCCTCTTTTTTATTTGTGCCACATGATTCCTTTCATCAAGATTGCAAATTTGATACCCGACACGCCCGAGCGGGGTCACTTCGAATTTTAACCCAATATAAAACTCGTCATGACTATCTCATGACTATAACCAGGAAGCATTATTAAGTGCGAATGCACTTTATAAGCGACCCTGAATTCCGTTGACCGCCGTCCGTCCACATAGCAACAGCTGCGGGTGCGCGCGCTCCTCGTCTTCCTTGGCAACGGGGGGAGATGGAACATACCCACGTGGGGGATTGGCCAGGAATCTCCTCGTCTTCCTTGGCAACGGGGGGAGATGGGCGCGCGCTGCCTGGCCGCTGACATGGCACATACCCACGTGAGGGATTGGCCAGGAATCGGGCGTGAGAAGGGCTAATGCACCCGCTTAAAGGAGTACTGACACGAAATTTCAAAGCTGAGATCCGCTCTAGCAATCAAGTACAACGACAACACAAATAGGCGTCTGTGCATGGCACATACCCACGTGGGGGATTGGCCAGGAATCGGGCGTGAGAAGGGCTAATGCACCCGCTTAAAGGATTACTGACACGAAATTTCAAAGCTGAGATCCGCTCTAGCAATCACGTACAACGACAACACAAATAGGTGTCTGTGAATAAATGCATCTTTCTTTCTTTGTAGTTGTGTGTGTGTGTGATCTCTCTTTCGCGACAATTACCGAACCGCGCAAATTCAACTCCTGCATTCGCACTTTCACATTCTTCCCCTCGGGGAAATGCGGGGAAATTTTTTTGTATTTGTCCTACGTCATTCCCTCACCGATACCATTAATTTGATATCCAACACATCTTAGTGGAATCTATTTGAATGTTAAACCAAACAGTGACAAACCACGACTATCTCATGATATAGCCATACCGCATTTTTGTCCCATGTGATTTCCCTCATTGCAACCTTCAATTGCAACAACCCTAGTGGCATCATTTTGAATTTTAACCCAATTTATAACATATTATGACTATTTAATCAAATCTGACTAACCATGGCATGACTAAGCAGGACGCATTATTTTTATGCCCCAAGTGGTTTCCTTAACTGAAACATTGAATTTGATACCCCATTTGCTTTAGCGGCCTCACCTTGAATATTGTAACAATAAGGAAGAATTTCTGCATTTGTCCGACGTGATTCCCCTCAACGAGGCCTTTAATTTCATACGCCACATGCCTTAGCGCTAAGAATTTCAATTATAATCCAATCTATGACAGGCCCTGACTAGGCCATAATATAACCATAACGCATTTTTGTCCCACGTGATTCCCCTCATCTAGACCTTGAATACAATTCCCCACACGCCCTCGTGGCATCATTTTCAATTTTAATCCAATCTATGACTTATGACTGTCTGATACTTAGCTCGCGTGATTGCGTTAATCGGCTTCGACATGGTAAAAGGTGCACTAGACGGGGACACAAGAAAAGACAGTGGCACGGGACGAGCGCGTGTCACTGTCTTTTCTTGTGTCCCTGTCTAGTGAGCCTTTTACCATGTCGAAGTCGTATCACCAACTAGCCCAAATTTCTGCTTTGAATCCGTTAATCAGGACCTTTAACTTAATACCTTACACGCCTTATCGACATCTGTTTGACTTTTTACACAATCTATCTCATAACACGGACATTATTCTATCTAAACGGGCGTCGCCCAGTCAGTTCAGTTGATAACTCATTAGGAACAGCGGAGGGAACAGCCGCCGCCCGTTCCGCCCGGTGCTTACCTCTTCCTTTTTGACCCTAGCAAATGAAACCGTCAACAGAAGCGGGCGAACAACCAGCAAGAAAGCTCCGCCGTGTGCTTTCCCACCACCCTCTTCTACCTTCTTAGAGGATCCATCAAGAGGAAAATATGCGATAACCTTTTTTAATGACCTCACCAGTCGATTATTATTCACACGCCCAGCCGCTGAATCAGGCACCTCCCTCCCCCACCCCCCACCGCCCCACCAAGCGATCATGCGCATCGGGAATGCTGCCGTACCCGCAGCTACCATGAATTGCGAGACCAAAGCGGCACATGAAACTTAACCGCCAACCATAACGGCCTCCTAAGCTACTCATATGTACTCAGAACTCAAAATGTACTCAAAATTTAAAAAGTACTCAAACTCAAAATGTATTCAGTTCTCGAACTGTACTAAAACTCAAAATATACTCAAAACTCAAAATGTACTCAAAACTCAAAATGGATTAAGAACTGACTCGGTCTCAGGCGTACTCAAACTCAGTCGGGCTCAAACTTACTCAAGCTCAAACTCACCATGCTTCACTAGCCTCGCGCTCACTCAAACTCAAACTCGCGTGTGAGTTTCAGTCCAAATGAATCTGAGGGGACTCATGAGTGAGTCCGCCGACCTCTGGTCCTGACTGACCGTTACGATGGTCCTTGGGGTTGCGGAGGCCGTTATCCGTACTTTGGCCAGGGCAATGGCGCATTCCTCAGCAGCCACTATGTTCGACGTGGGAACGGTGTAGGCCGTGAAGCTGGTCTCCAGATAGTTGCAGTCGACCGCGCAACAGCTAGGTCGTTGTGTATAAGGCGTAGTGTCAGTGTACCGTAAGTTCGACTGCTTGCAGAGTGCTTCGGTTAGCTGCCGAACTCGTGCTTGCCTTCTCTCTGGATGTAGATCCGGGTTCATGTTGCGAAGTAGCGGGGTCGCGTGTATGGCTGCTTGAACAGTCGCCGGTAAGAAGCGAAGAGGAGGAGTAAGTATTGGTATGGTGATCCCTTAACGCGTGAGAAGCGTGAAACCTTCCGCAGATTTCGCTAGACGTTGAATGTGCGCCGTACGCACTGCTTCTGTAATTTCAGAAATCGTGTTGTGAGCTCCAAGAGCTGAGAATAACGCCGTGGAAGTGGTGGAAGGGAGTCTAAGGGCTTGCTTATAAGCTTTGCGGAGAAGGACATCGACTTTCTGTGTCTCCAGCTTTGAGAGGTCAGGGTAGGGTAATGCGTACGCAATTTTAGCAACTATAACGGTGCGGACCAGTCGGAGAAGTGTCGAATCAGGCATTCCCTGGCGCCGGTTAGTCACCCGGACAAGCATTCGCCCTACCTGCTGGGAAGAGTGTGAGAGGGTCTCGATCGTAGTTGTGTTACGCCCGTTGACCTGGATATTCAGGCCAAGTATATGGAGTGTAGTCACTCTGGGAACGGGATGTCCTCGGGTTGTATATACTTGAATGAGTTGCGATCCTGATGGTTGACGTCATCCAGAGAGACAGAGAGAGAGAGAGAACTCTTTATTGTGGGGTGGAGAGGTCAGCTCTGCTAGCGGTAGTGCTTGCTACGGCTGATGGGGGTGATTACAATGCAGTGAAGTGAATGTGAGAGATCACAAAAGCAGCAAGCGACAGAAAACAAACGGTAAAGAAAAAATGGCACGCAATAAAGTTAAAAAAAAACTCGAAATAAAGTTCAGTAAAAGAAAAAATGCAGCGAATGGAGCCCAGGAAGCGGAGAGTGCCTAACAAGAAAAAGGAGTCAAAACGTACATGACGACACAAACGCGCACAGACGTAGCCATGCACACAATGGAAGAATTACAAAGTTTTGTATAGTCCTGAATCTCGCAAAAACGCAGAAAAATGTTTGTCTCCAAAGATGAGTCATTGTTGTTGTCCCAGGGTCCAAGAAAGTGACACAACTGAAGGCTGGCGGGCATTTTCTCTTCACTTTCTTATTTTCCAAATTCTTTATCTTGAGCTACTACATCCTCCCCTTTGTTTTCCGAGGTCTCCTTGACCGCCAATTCTTATTTCTGTCTTATTTTCAACGAGCCCCCCATTTCCTATTCTGATTCGCTACATGCATAGCAAGGGCCTCTGTTCTGGCAGTCTGGGTGCCACAGGGAGCTTAAGAGGGTTCAACGCTGGTCGACCACTCTCGACATGTCGTAGACGCTCGAGTCACGGCCCGGGGGTTAAAAAGAAGGTCCCATTCACCCCGAGTAGTCCGAATGGCGCTGGCTACCACCCCCAAGCGCAGGAAACAAAAACACCTGAACATAAATACCCCAGAAAGTGGAGGCTAAAAGTAGCCCCGCCGGTAGCGTAGTGGTTATCGCACCAGACCGGTATTCTGGAGGTCGTGGGTTCGGATCCCACCTGGCGGGCATTTTTTCTCCACTTTCTTATTCTCCAAATTCTTTATCTTGAGCTGCCACAACCTCCCCTTTGCTTTCCGAGGTCTTCTTGACTGCCAATTCTTATTCCTGTCGTATATATATATATATTGTGAGCTGAATTTGTGTCTTGCTGCCTGCTAGGAGATATTTGTCCCAATTGGTATTAATCATCATCACCAGTAGCTTGCGGCTACCGCATCATCTGCTGTACATACTCATCATCACCGGCACAACCTCGTCTTCGGCTAATCATCATCAGCAGGGACGCTGGGTCGCCATCTTGCTTCGTCCCCGCCTGACGCCTCGGAATAAAGGAGCTGCGAAAGCAACGGTCCCGTCACCTTCTATCTACGGCCTCACAAGTGGTGGAGTTGCAACTCGATCCCGAGCTGTACCTCTCCTTCGACACCCCTGGAGCTCCTTTCAGGTCGCCGCTTGCCCTCAGGACCAATGTCCATGTCGCAAGACACTCGGAGTAGCGCAGCCTCTGCGCCTCTGCAATGCATCGTCACCACTCCCCAGCGCGACCCGCCCGAGTTCACTGGTCTTCGGGGCGAAGACGTGGAGGAGTGGCTGGACAGCTTCACACGCGTCAGCGAGTTCAATAGGTGGGATGATCGCCTCAAATTGTTCAACGTTGGCTTCTCTCTGAAGAAGATTGCCGAGACGTGGTATTTAAACCACAAACATGAATTTACCGACTGGGCTGGCTTCACCACGGAGGTGCAAAAGATTTTTGGCTCCCCTAAAGCGCGGAGTGACAACGCGAGGAGGGAGCTGGAGGTCCGCGTGCAGCAAGCTAATGAGACATACACCTCATACATCGAGGATGTTATAGCGCTGTGTCGCCGCGTCGACAAAGATATGCCGGAGTCTGACCGTGTTCGTCACATTCTCAAAGGGATCGGCGAGTTCGCTTTCAACGCACTTGTCCTGCAGAACCTTTCCACCGTAGCAGACGTAAGAGCCTCCTGTCAGCGTATCGACGAACTTCAATCCATCCGCCTCCCACGGGACACGGCGTCTACTCCTCATCTTGGGAACGAAGACCTTCGTGCGATGATTCGAGCTATAGTTCGCGAAGAAGTGTACGGCAACACCTCTCATTTTCCGCATGGTGTTCGCCAAGCCGCTACGGCTCCTGGCCTTTGCGAGATGGTAAAAGAGGAGCTTGCGGCTATGCCTGTGCTAGTGCCGCCTGTCCATTCAGTTGCCCCATCAACACCGTCCTACTCGGATGTCGCTGGCCGGACACCTCTGCCGTTGTCCCCGATCATGAGCCACCCTTCGTCTGGCTATGTTGCGGCCATGCCCCACGCGCCGAGCTCAAAGCCCTACTTTCCACCAAGTCAGGATGCCTTCTCCAACCGGCCCGTGTGCTACTATTGCGGCATTCGAGGTCACATCTCCCGCTTTTGTCGACGCCGCCAACGGGATGAACGACGTGGCTATGCTGCCTATGAGCGCGAGAGCGTACCCCCGAACTACTACGGCTACCGGCGGCGTGCGTACCCGTCGCCTCCACGCCGCTCCCCGTCTCCGCCTCAGACTGACGACGTCCCTCGCAGCTCCCGTGCGCAACGACCCCGCTCGCCTTCGCCAGGTCGCCGTTCAGTTTCCCCCCTTCGTCCTGCGTCTTACATCGCCAACCACCGCCAGGAAAACTAGTTAATGCAGTTTTGGGAGGGAAAACTGCATCTCCTGCGAAGCTTACAAGTCCTCCAGAGCGTCCGTCGAACTTGCTATCTGTTTTGGTTGAAGGTGTTTGCGTCGATGCCCTTATTGACACTGGTGCGAGCGTTTCAGTGATAAGTGCGGAATTGTGTGCTCGTCTACGCAAGGTACGAACACCCTACACGGGACCTTTTCTACATGGAGCGAATAGCAGTGTGATTAAGCCATCCGGACAATGCACAGTGTGGATTGTTGTTGGTTCTCTTCGGCATCATGTTCAGTGTGCGGTGTTGTCCCCCTGTGCTCATCATCTTATTTTGGGTTGGGATTTTCTCTCATCCGCATCCGCCGTCATTTCATGTGATCACCCTGAAATTCAACTCACGGATACAGAGCAGCTCAGCGGCATTTCTGAAGTACCACAGCTACACGTCACAGCCAGTGAAGATTGTGTTTTAAACCCCCGCCGCGAGACGGTGCTTTCCCTCTGCTCAAACCGAATCAGTGACGGAGACGTGCTTATAGTTCCCTCTCCACGTTTTCTGCCCAAAGGTGTCGTCATCCCGACATGCCTCGTCCGCTTCTCACATGGATCAGCACAGCTTCTGGCTACAAACGCCACTTCCGAATCCATATTGCTCCCCGCGGGTGCTACTATCGCTTCTGTTCTGCCTGACGATACGCTCTCATTAGTTCCCCTGTGCTCCGTCTCTTCCGTTCCGACGCCTGCAAAGTCTCAGCCAAATATTTCCACACTTAAGGCTACCATCAGCAAAGACCTCTCAGAAAGCGAAACAAACCAGCTACTTCAACTCCTGGATAAACACAGGGACACATTTGACTGCCTTTCTAGCAAGCTGGGGCAGACATCTGTGACAGCGCATCGGATCGAGACGGATGGGACCCACATCGTCCGCCGTCGTCCGTACCGTGTGTCATCGTCCGAACGGAAAGTCATCGAAGAAAATGTAGCGGACATGCTAGAACGAGACATCATTCGGCCGTCTTCCAGCCCATGGTCTTCCCCCGTGGTTTTAGTCCGCAAGAAGGATGATTCCGTGCGGTTTTGCGTGGACTATCGAGCCTTGAATAAGATCACCAAGAAGGATGTTTATCCAATGCCGCGTATAGATGACGCGCTCGACTGTCTGCAGGGGGCGGAATTTTTCTCCAGCTTAGACCTGCGATCTGGTTATTGGCAAATACCCGTGCACGAGCCTGACAAAGAAAAGACAGCGTTTGCTACTCCAGACGGCTTATACGAGTTTAACGTAATGCCGTTTGGTTTATGCAACACCCCAGCCACGTTTGAGCGCATGATAGACACAGTCCTTCGTGGCCTTAACTGGAAGACGTGCTTGTGTTACCTGGATGACATTGTTATTTTCTCGTCGAATTTTCCTGAACATCTCCGGCGTCTCGATGAAGTTCTGACCAATCTGGCCAAAGCCGGCCTGACTTTGAACACCAAGAAGTGTCACTTCGCCCGCAGATCCATCAAAGTTCTCGGTCACATTGTCAGCAAAGATGGTATACGGCCCGGCCCAGACAAAATTTCCGCTGTGGCTAATTTCCCTCGACCTCAAGAACAAAAATCCCTTCGCAGTTTCCTTGGCTGGGCATCATATTTCCGTCGTTTCGTTCGCAATTTCGCCACCCTGGCCTCGCCCCTCAATCAGCTGCTGCATTCGGGTAACCCCTTTGTCTGGAGTGACGACTGCGAGAAGGCTTTTCAAAACCTAAAGCAAGCACTTACTTCCGGGCCTGTACTTCGTCACTTCGATGACACAAAGCCAGTCCTTCTTCATACTGACGCTAGCGGGCATGGAATTGCCGCCGTCTTGCTACAGCGCGATGCTCACTCGCGTGAACGAGTGGTTGCCTACGCAAGCCGCTCTCTGACGTCCGCAGAAAAAAATTACCCCATCACAGAGCAAGAATGTCTGGCTGTTGTGTGGTCTGTTCAAAAGTTCCGTCCATACCTTTACGGCCGACATTTCACAGTCGTTACAGATCACCATGCCCTGTGTTGGCTGTCTTCTTTGAAAAATCTGTCAGGACGACTTGGGCGCTGGATTCTCCGCTTGGAAGAATATGACTTCACTGTGATCTATAAGTCTGGTCGCAAGCATCTCGACGCGGACGCGCTTTCCCGGTGTCCGCTGGTGAAGTCTTCAGACGACGTTGCCCGACATTCTAATGTGCCGCCTTTGCCCATTGCACCCATCGATATTCCTATTAACGATATCCCCGACTTGGTTGCCCTTCAACACGCCGACAGTTATTGTCGGACAATAATCGATCGGCTCACCGGCTCCACACAACCACCGAATAGCCGCCTACGTCGTCAGCTGCACCAATTCCAGCTTCTTGATGGCGCACTGTACCGCATCAACCACCACACCGATGGAGCCAGATGGGTTCCGGTTGTGCCCCGTTCCCTCCGTCCACGCATTTTGGAAGCGTTGCACGACGACCCAACTGCAGGCCACCTCGGATTCCAGAAGACCTACGACCGTGTCCGAGGGCGCTTCTTTTGGCCAGGGCTTTCTACGAGTGTCGCCAAATACGTCGCCTCTTGTGCGCCTTGTCAGCACCGGAAACGCTCCACGTCACCCCCTGCCGGTCTACTCCGGCCCCTTCCGTCTCCAGCAAGCCCGTTTGAAGTGGTCGGTATTGACCTTTACGGTCCCTTGCCTCCGACAGCGGCCGGTCATCGCTGGATAGTTACGGCAGTGGACCACCTGACTCGCTACGCTGAAACCGCTCCACTTCCTTCAGCTAGCGCCACCGAGATCGCTCACTTCTTCTTAAACAACATTTTGCTACGCCATGGAGCGCCCCGCGTTTTGCTAAGCGATCGAGGCAAGACATTTCTGTCTCAAATTCTCGCCGACTTGCTTCGAGCTTCCAACACCTGTCACAAGATGACGTCCAGCTATCATCCCCAAACAAACGGCCTCACAGAACGCTTCCATCGAACTCTCTCTGATATGATCTCTATGTATATCCAACCTGACCATCGCAACTGGGACGCCATCTTACCTCCTGTTACCTATGCTTACAATACCGCAATTCAGACCACAACCGGATACTCCCCGTACTACCTTGTATACGGCCGTCACCCTTCGCACACTCTGGATACCTGCTTCTTCGCCGCTCCCGTGTCACCTTCTGCGACGTCTCCTGAACAATTTGTTGCTCGCGTTGAACACTGCCGCCAACTTGCCCGCATGCGCACTGAAGCGAGCCAACAGGATCGAAAGCAACGCTACGACGCTGTGCATCGCTCTCCTCAATTCCGACCCGGTGATGAAGTCTTGGTGTGGACGCCTATTCGTGTTCCGGGCCTATGCGAGAAGTTCTTGCACCGTTTCCTTGGTCCGTACAAGGTTCTCGAGGCGACCTCTCCTGTAAACTTTCGCGTCACACCGGTTTGCCCAAGTTCCGACCGCCGCCATCGTGGCACCGAGATAGTTCACGTTTCCCGGCTCAAAGTTTTTAACCGCCGCGACGAACTCTGAAACGCGGCCAGGCGGCCGCTTCTTTCAACGAGGGGGATAATAGTGTGAGCTGAATTTGTGTCTTGCTGCCTGCTAGAAGATATTTGTCCCAATTGGTATTAATCATCATCACCAGTAGCTTGCGGCTACCGCATCATCTGCTGTACATACTCATCATCACCGGCACAACCTCGTCTTCGGCTAATCATCATCAGCAGGGACGCTGGGTCGCCATCTTGCTTCGTCCCCGCCTGACGCCTCGGAATAAAGGAGCTGCGAAAGCAACGGTCCCGTCACTACGGCCTCACAATATATATATATATATATATATATATATATATATATATATATATATATATATATATATATACATACAGAAATAAGGGTTGGCAGCCAAGAAAACCTCGGAAAGCAAAAAGGAGGTTGTGGTAGGTCATTGAAACAGAAAAAGAATTTGGGAAGAAAAAAAGAAAGAAAGCGGAGAAAAAAATGCCCTCCAGGTGGGATCCGAACCCACGACCTCTAGAATACCGGTCTGGTGCGATATATATATATATGTATGTATATATATATATATATATATATATATATAGATATATATATATACCAGTACAGAATATATACCGAAAGCACGTCTTCGGTTGCCCCCCTACGCTGGGGCAAGCACGGATAACGTTTACTAGCCTTTCGGCAGAACATTTAAGCAGTACTCAAGTGCTTGCGGCTGCTGCCGTAAGTCATAAAAAGTAAAGCCGCAAGAACACAAGTAAATTTCACCTAATTAATGTATTCTAATTAAAAAGCAATCTTTGTTTACAAAAAAAAATTGAATAATAATAGTTTAACGAAGCTCAGTTTTTGTCTCCTAGGTGCCGCGCACGTCTTTTTGCCCCTCAGCTTCCACAAAGCAGGGAGGCTAGCGCCGCCCGGATTATGAAGCTGTATATATATTGACTAACTCTGGTGCCGACGGCTGGGCGTTCATCTGCTGTGGGTATCGCGGAATGGTCGCTTTCCGGTCAATCCGTGTATCCCCATAACTCCTGCCGCTCGTGCACTTAGAAGCATTGAGCGGTCAAGTGGTGTGCGCTCGTTAAATCCAAGCCCGAGCTCCTCGACGAGAGCTTTGCTGTCCGGATCAGGCGATTCCATGAGTCCATGACTAGGGCTGCGGGTGCACTAGGTTTTAGTAGTATTTTTATAATGGCCGCCGTCTCGGTTTCGGCAAGAGTTCCGGTTCCTGCTTCATTCCCGCGTATGGGTGCTATATGGAGTCAACATACTAAGTATCTGTTTCATGTACCAGCTCGTATGACACCATTGTTCACGTCACGAAATGTAGTATTTACCGGGAGATTAAAAAATCTGGCTGAAATTCCCTGATTTCTCAGTAAATAGAGCATCTTTTGCTACCGGGAAAGCGCTTGGGGCACTCTGCAACACCTAATCTTTCGAGTAAAACAAACTTTTGTTTTGTCTTCGTGGCTCCTTTAAATATCCCCAGATGGTCAAAATTAATCCGGAGTCCTCCACTACGGCGCGCCTCATCGCCTGCGTTGCGTCGGCGCATTAAACCCTACAATCAAACAATCTATTCAATGAAGGGAAGTCCACCCGCGTTTCGCAATGCAAACGTCCCGTCTGGCCCTACGTCGGTCTCCCAAGCGTAACCTAGCGTAGTCTAACCGAACTGGACCTACAGAAAGCCATCATTTAAATCACCGATATTTGAACCAGGCCATAAAAATAGTAATTGAAATTGCGCATATGGCTATTGATAGCGAAATAGATGGCATTATTTTATTCATTATGAGTTTTCTTGTGTTTCATTTCCCCAATGATGTAAATTTATACCATCATAGCGATGAACGGCTCTGCTTCGGTAATTACGTTTTTTCCCGAAGATTCAAGCTGTACGACAGACCATGTCCGATTAAGCTATTTTATGCGTATTTCCAACATTCTTTTTGGTGACATTTATATATATTCTTCGGTTTTGGGGTGAGGTTTATAAAGTGCGTATTTTTTATTTTGTCAGACTCTTTTTGAAAGTTTTATTTTCTCTTTTCGTATTTTCGGCTTTTCAAAATTATCTATCTATATTTACACCACTATAACGATTGAAGGTGTTACTTTCGCGAAATCTGCATTTTTTTCAAAGTAAGGGCTTTACACGGATCGCCATTTTCACTATTTTTACTCCGATTTTGAAGGGTTTTTTATTCGCGGTCTTTGTTTGCATATTCTTCGGTTTTGTGGGGAGATGTTCGACATTTATATTTTTGATTTTGTCAGTTCATTTTGTGAAAATTTTATTGTTTCTCTTTTTCTTATCTCTTGTTTTTTTTCTAAATCCTGTCCGAACAATTATCTCCTTTACGCAATTATAACAACTACAGGTGGTACTTCCGCCAAATCCGAATTTTTGTGGAAATGCAGGGCGTTGCGCGGTCGTAGCTGTGGCTCTGGCGGTACTCGGCAAAGAATGGTAGGCATTAATAAAGACGTCAAAAACGGGGCTCGAACTGAGGTCCTTTGCATATAGAAGCAAATATGGGATGTCGACATCACAACGATGGAAAACTGCTCCTTGTGCCAGCATTGTCCCATGTCGTCGGACGTCACTCTTCGATGCAGCGCTGAGCAAGAGTGCCGCCGGACGTCACTCTGGACATTTCGTTTAAAGAGGGTAAGCTAAAACGTCAAGATCGCACAAGCCACAATAATACAAGAAATTCGAACGTTTTTTATATTTGCGACATGTACATGAGAACCCCGCACGGGGCACCTTGAGCAATCTTGGTGACGGTGTTGGCGACACCGCGGACCCCGAGCCCCCATACATAAGCTGGATCCAACCGTGGTGATGTGTTTTAAGGTGAAGGGTAGAAACCTCAAACGGTGGCCGTCGGAGCCCAGGTCAACCTCCGGCGGATGGGCTCCCCATCTGTCTACCAGGCAGGGAGCTCCGGGACCTCTTTGGCTACCGGGTAAGGTCAAAGAAGAAAGTACCCCCGTCTCCCTGCTTTTATACAATGCTATATGGCATTTTCAAACCCCCCCCCCCCCCAACCGTGATCGGCACCCTAAAAGGGGCCGCACCGAACTATCTTTTCCTCCTTTGCCTTCTATCTCGCTCCCAAAGCCAAATAACTACCCTCGTTTTTTGATCATTGAATCTGTGGACAAATCGAAGCCGGTTTCCTCTCAATCTGTATTTCTTGTTTCTAAATACCTTGAAGGTATCATCGGCAAAACATATGACGCCAAAAAGCTGAGAACTGGTGAAGTGCTAGTTGAAGTAAAAACTCAGCAGCAATCCACAATCCTCCTGAAACAAACCCGCATGGCAGATCTGGAGATCAGGGTCACACCCCACCGCAGCCTCAACAGTTGTCAAGGTGTGATCTCTGAGGCAGATCTCATGCCCGAGACCGAGGCCGACCTTTTGGAAGGCTTAAGGGATCAGGGCGTCACGGCTGTAAAGCGCATATCAATACGCCCCGATGACAAACAGGTAGCAACTAGACACATTATCTTCACCTTCGATCGATCCACCCTTCCAGAATCCATAAATGCCGGTTACATACATTGTTCTGTACGCCCATACATCCCGAACCCACGGCGCTGCTTCAAGTGCCAACGGTTCGGGCATGGCACAAACTCCTGCCGCGGCCTCCTTACCTGTGCAAAATGCGGCCAACATGACCACCCATCCGAAAACTCCAACACCCAGAGTTTCAACTGTGCTAACTGCCAGGGGCCCCACGCAGCGTGGTCCCGCACTTGCGAGAAATTTAAGCAGGAAAAACAAATCATAAATGTAAAGGTCACAGAGAACATCACCTGGTTTCGGCGGGGACCCAGTACCGCGAGTCGGACTGGGTCCCGCCCCCGCCCCCCCCCCTGGGTTGCCTCTGGCATCCCAACCCGCCTCTGCACCGATCGCTGAGCCAGCAGCGGTTGTGGTGGCAACCTCTTCCGTCGGGACCGGTGCCGCTCCCGTCCCTGCCTCCCCATCCTCCATTGCGTTGGAGGGTGCCATGGACACCACGGGCCCCGCACCGGCTCCCACCGCCACCGCACCGCCCGTGCCACTTCTGGTGCCCCCGACACCAGCGGCGGTGGCGGCTCAAACGAAGGGCCCCCGAAGGGGGGCCCAGTCCGGGGGGCCCGGTTCCACGGGCACACCCAGGACATCGGACGACGAGATGGACGTCGTGCCGTTCTTGCCTGCAACGCAGCGCAAGGAGCGGCCTCCGACGTCCAAGCCTACAGATAGGCCGCCCAAAAAGCCCAATCCAAGAGTCACAGCCCCGAAAGACGACACATAAACATACACACTCCAGTAGCTCTCACACTAAATAATGGGAAGATAAAATATTGTTCAATGGAACTGCAGAGGCCTTCTGAATAATCTTGATGACGTGTATGAGATTCTGCATACCAATCAGCCAAGTGTAATGTGTGTTCAGGAAACACATTTGAATTCTAAACACACAAATTTCTTGAATAGTTACCTGGTATACAGGAAAGACAGGGATGGCTGCACACACTCTTCTGGCGGTGTGGCCGTAATCGTCCGGAAATCCTCAGCATGCCACCCTGTCACCTTTAACACCGTCCTTGAGGCTGTAGCAATACGCTTAATAATATTTAATAGGTTGATAACGGTATGCTCCATATACATTCCTCCTGATGTTACACTTTTGAGCTCTGACTTCGAGGCGCTGGTTGACCAGCTGCCCGAACCATACATTCTAACAGGCGACCTTAATGCTCACAATTCTCTTTGGGGCTCTTCTCGCACGGATGCCCGGGGTCGCCTGATAGAGAGGTTTCTTATATCCTCTGGAGCATGCCTTTTCAACAATAAACAGCCTACATACCATAACATAGGTCACAACACATACTCACATCTTGACCTGGCTATTGGCTCTGTAATTCTGTTTTCATGTCTTGAGTGGGGTGTGGGCAAAGACCCATATGGTAGTGACCATTTCCCCACTTCATTAACGTATATAGGTATAGGCCCGAGCAGTCCATCTTCCCATAAAAGGTTTAATGAAGCAAGAGCTAACTGGAATACATTTACAGAGACATCCAAACTACACCACACATCCATAGGACACCTACACGTTGAAGAAGCTACCCAACTGCTCACGGCGCACATCCTCGACGCCGCCGAAAAGTCCATTCCCCACGCCTCTGGTGCCCCGCGCAACCAGCGGAGGCCGTGGTGGACTGAGGACTGTAGGCGGGCGCGAGGGGCCCAGAACAAGGCGTGGGGTATCCTCCGTCGGTACCCCACGTCGGGAAACCTCCTCTTGTTCAAACGGGCCAAGGCATTCGGAAAACGTGTGCGCCGTGAGGCAAAAAGAGATAGTTGGCGCTCATTCATAACATCTATAAACTCATACACAGACACACGCAAGGTATGGACACGTATACGCAAACTCAAAGGACAACAGACACACCAGTACAGACCTGCCCCTGGTCAGTACAACAGGGGACACACTGGAAGACCAGGTTGACACACTCGCACAACACTTCCAACACGTGTCCAGTTCAGCACACTACACGAACACTTTCCTGAAACATAAAGCCTCTTGTGAAAAGAAGTCCCTACACGACAACAACAAATCACAGACTTCTTACAACACCCTGTTTTCACTACATGAGCTGAGGGCTGCTCTGAGCACGTGTAAACCCTCAGCTTCAGGCCCAAACAACATTACATACACAATGATACAACACCTACACGCAGACACACTTGAAGCACTTCTACATCTATATAATAAAATATGGCTTTCGGGGCACATTCCACACTCTTGGAGGGAGGCCATAGTAGTGGCTTTCTTGAAGGAGGGAAAGGACCCGTCGTCCCCCTCAAGTTACCGTCCAATAGCCCTGACGAGCTGCCTGTGCAAGCTCTTCGAGAAGATGATCAATCGCAGGCTTGTGTACTTCCTCGAGTACAATGGTCTTCTCGAGAGCTGCCAGGCAGGCTTTAGGGTGGGGCGATCGACAAACGATCAACTGGTTGCACTTGACTCGTACATCAAGGATGCCTTCGTGCATAAGCAGTACTGTTTAACTGTCTTTTTCGATCTCGAGAAGGCCTACGACACCGCTTGGCGTTATGGGATTCTTAGTGACCTCAGGTCATTCGATGTTTCGGGTAACATGTTGAACACCCTTGTAAATTATCTGTCGGAGAGAACGTTCAGAGTAAGAGTTGGTTGTCCACTTTCAAAGGTTCACGTCCAAGAAAATGGCGTGCCGCAAGGTGGCGTGTTGAGTTGCACTCTCTTTATAGTAAAGATGAACTCTCTTGGAAAGGCACTGCCACCAACAATCTCTTATTCCATGTATGTAGACGACGTGCAAATATCTTTTAAATCATGTAATATGTCAATATGCGAACGTCAAGTCCAGCTCGGCGTCAAGAAGCTTGCCGGCTGGGCAGACAAGAATGGGTTTAAATTGAACCCTGCAAAAAGCTCCTGCGTTGTGTTCTACAGGAAGCGCGGGGTCCATCCGGACCCAGACAGTACTCTTAATGGCGTGTCGCTTCCTGTGAACAAGGAGCACAAGTTCTTAGGTGTTGTGTTTGACCAGAAACTCACATTCATTCCACACATCAAGGAACTTAAACATAAATGTCTAAAAACAATGAATATACTTAAGGTTCTCTCCCACCAATAGTATGGTTCCGACAATGAACTCCTACTACGGCTCTATACTGCTTTGGTTGGGTCTCGTTTAGACTATGGCAGTGTGGTATATGGGTCGGCGAGTAAAACAGCGTTGCGAATGCTTGACCCAGTGCTACACTTGGGGCTACGGCTTGCGTCGGGTGCTTTTCGCACTAGCCCTGTCGAGAGTCTGTATGCCGAGTGTAATACGTGGAGCCTGGAGAACCAACGGACGTACATGGACTTACTTTATGCTTTCAAAATTTCCTCGCTGAATAACCATCCTTTTTATCCTGTCTTTAACGACACATCCACATCTGTGCTTTTTGTAAATCGCCCATCCGTTCCTCTGCCCTTTTCACTTAGAGTGAGAGAGCGAGCCTCGGATCTGAGCGCTTCGTTTTTAGATGTGTACAGATCAACCTTTTCAGACATTTTACCTCCTTGGAAAGTTCGTCCTGTGTCCTCCGACCATTCTTTTATGAAACGTGACAAAAATCGGGTACCGCGAGCTGCAATACTGCAGCACTTTCTGTCTCTGCAGCTTAAATACCCACTTGCAGAATTTTACAGTGACGCGTCTAAAACCTCCACTGTGGCCTCCTGCGCTGCTCATGGTCCGAATTTCAGTGCAGCCAGAACCATGAGCGTCCACACAACAATTTTTTCAGCAGAAGCACATGGAATTTTACTGATTGTACGACACATACTTGAAAATCAAATTCCAAAGCCTATCATCTACACAGATTCCTTGAGTGTTGTTCGCGCACTGTCATCGCATACTACCCCCAAAAACCACATAGTTAAACTTGTATTTAACACTATCATGTCTGTGTATGCGCAGAAGCATCAGCCGCTCCTCTGCTGGATCCCAGGACACGCTGGGATCGCTGGAAACGAGTTGGCAGACAAGAGGGCAGCTGCTGCTGCACTCAGGAACACTGTAGACATAACAACCGTACCATATACCGACCTCAAGCCACATATAAGACAACACTTGCGTAGAACATGGCAAACACACTGGAGTGAACAGACAGATAACAAGTTACACGTCATAAAACCACGCTTGGGACCATACACCACTGAAACACGCAACAGACACATGGAAGTCGCCTTGGGTAGGCTGCGGATAGGGCACACCCATGCAACGCACTCGTATCTGCTGACGGGATCTTCTAGACCCCAGTGCAGCAGGTGCGGTGAGGCCCTATCCGTAGTGCACATACTAATCACATGCAAGGCACTTCACACAACACGACACAAACACTTCAGAGAACTCTACAGACAACATATTCCCCTACATCCACCGTTTTTTCTAGGTGACGATGCCATGGTTTCCTTGAAACGTGTGTTTGAGTATTTGTCAGAAGTCAAGTTTTTAAACCTCATTTCCTATCACGCATAATCAAATCTGGCCCTATACACCAGCCATCACCATTATCTTTAATTGATTTTACTATGTTCGGTTTACACGTTTTTTTACCTACCCTTTTTGTGGTAACCACTTCACTTCATTAAATAACCTTTTCTCTGGCGCTCTTTGCCCTTAGTCGGCCTTGCGCCATAAAAACCCAACCATCATCATGTACATGAGAAAAAACTCATTTTTTTAGCCAATATGAAATCGTACGAGTTTTCAAAGTATTAGTTGTCGGTTATTGATGAAAGTTGAGTGCTGGTTTTGTCGTCTTTGATAATCTCACATTTATGTTCTCCCCAGTGTCTAGAGTGCCGTCCGACGGCACTCTAGCTGATCCTTGCAGGCATGGCTAGAGTGCCGTCCCACGGCATTCGGATATTTAACACTAGGCTAGCACCTGCCGAAGAGTCTGTCGTTGTAGTGTAGAGGATCCGACTTAGCTTATTCATCCCAGAGTCCGTGGTTCGAGACCGGCTCTTGCCTCGGTTGTTGTTTTTTTTTCATTATTTATTTCAAGTGTAATTTTTGTGCCTTAGGTCATTTTTGGTGTTTTAAATGATTTCTTTGTGTGCGTTAGGTTAGCTTATGTTATGTTTAGGTTAGGTTGCCTAGATTTACGTTATCTAGAGCGATGTACTGCCGGACGCGGCAAGTTTGTCATAAAACGCCGGTGGACGTCGATATAGTGGAGTGCTTATAAAACCGTCGGACGGCACTCTAGACACGGCCTTTCTTCTCATGTGCATCGTAGAAATACAGCGTACCTTTCTGTGCGGTCTGCCTTGCACATCAGGCAGGTTTTGTCACTTAACAAAAAAAATTGCCATGAGAAATCTTTTGTTTTGCTTTTTTTTTAAAGCTAAGACATCTTCTGTTGCAGACACGAGCTGTCTATGAAGCGATGTTGGATTCATCAGCGCAGCACAAGTTGAGAAAGAAGAAGACTGCCAGTGAATCTTGAACCCAACGGTCCGAGAGGTACAGTGAACTTTAATGTCAAGCCTCGTGTTCCCGCGGTTACATACCTCTGAAGTTTACTAAGCGTAAATTTGAAACCGAGCTCTTATGCGCATTAGCTACCACCATTCCGTTAAAATTGTGGTTTAAAAGTAAATGGTAGAGCAAACTCACTGGCGTTTCCTAGCGTTCTTCGGGGATATTATAGGCCCGTGATCTTCCTTTGGTGCATCTCAAACGGCATTGCTGCATATTTTCAGCGTGGCATTCAAGTAGCACACTTTTCCTCTGTTTCGGTTACTGTCAGTGGACACAGGGTGCTCACTCACAATGTGTGAAGTGTTCCACTGGTACCCTTATACGGATTGAACTGTTAGCCAGAGCGCAATTGTGTTTGATATGTTGGCTTTAAATGCGAAGGGCTTGAGTATTGGAGCTTTCGCTAAGAAGAATTTCAAGCATTCCGTATTCACTTTTACCAACAAATATCTTTATTCTACATTTCTCTATCGTGAATCAAAAGTACCACTTCCTGTTAAGGAGGGACCTTGTTACTTGCTTACACTTGCTATTTTTGAGTAGTACTAGCGGTTAAAATTACTCGTATAAGCCTACTCAGACAAGGACTGAAAGTGCTAGGACGAGTAAGGAGATATTAAACATAAGAACCGGTGGCAGCCACATGTCTATACTTCAATTTGTTTCTCAAATAAATCATTAGGTCACAAGTGAAACTGTTTGACTTTTATACACTCCACAGAAAAAGCGGGGAATACGAGCTAACCATGATAACTGAGCTCTGTAGCTTTAATGTCTCTAACCTTCCAGTGCTCCTGTACTGCTATATTTATTGTTCATTTTAAACACCAGTCACTCAGCTTCAACTTGAATGTCTCCTGTGGTAGACAGAGGCTGAAAGGGCCGGGTTAGGGCAAGATATAGGAAGCGGACCGTAAAGCTTATATCTACAATGTGGGAACATCGGCTTGTTGGTGGGCTGGCTGGTTTGGCTAGTTGGGCAGGTTGGTAGGAAACGGTCCGTGAAGGGTAGGTCAATAAAAAGGCAATCTGGACGGTTGGTAAAAAAAGTTGTGGTTACGTCCGCCCAAATTTGCTGAAGAGGCCCAAGCATGGAATTAGCTTTTTGCTCGTTCGTTTTTTTTGTGTGTATGCGCATTTGCGGATGACTGAGACTGTTTGTGCGTGTAGTCTGTTTGTGCGCGAGTACGTCTGTCCGCGTGTTCATAATATTTGGTGTATTTTTGTGTGGATCTGCATGTGGGCGTGTATTTTCGTCTGCCTAGTTGTGTTCCTTTATGTGTGTAAACATATTCATGTACTGATGTTATTGCGTGCGTAGCTTGTCTCTCAGCAAGTGTTTTCGAATATGTAGGTGCTTTTGTAACACCCAGAGTGCAATTCTGAGATAACACGCATCAAAAGACGGATAAAAATGAAAGACTGCAAATACAACATTGAGACTGACAACAAGCGTAGTCTGTAAAAATTTTGTTTATTGCTCGTTACGGATGCCACTACTCATTTCGTGATCAACTTGAATAGCAAATCAAGGTTAGTACCTGCTGTGAGCAACGCGGCTATGACAGGACGCACAGTGCGCAGCATATGCATTCTACCATATTTGCGTACGTTTGGAGCAAGCGCAGATATCTTAAGTGATTGTTTTAAATTCGGAACGATAGACAAGGTAATAGGACTTGTTAATGCGAACGGAACCGTTTGAGGGTGTGACCTTCCAGTTCGTTCATATTGCCGCGAACCATGCATTGGGCTTGTTTATTTGTGCTTTGCTTTTACCGCTCGGCTGCGCCGGTCTGTGTTATCTCTGTGCCAAGGGAAGCGCGTGTTCCATTCCTGCTTTCTGTGCCGCATGTGTTATCTGTTCTGATAGGGGGCATTCCGATCTAACGTGAACAGCCCGGAATAATCTTCTTGTATCTACAATGTTCTCGATGCGAATCGACGGTTCGAGAACCACGCGCGCCGAAAGATAAAAAGCCGGCAGAGCAGACGCCGGGGTATTCTATTCTGCGACGTTCGCCGACGCACGTCACTTTGTTGACCGCTGTTTCGCAGCCTCTGTATTCTTTTGAGTTGTTAGGGGAGCACAAGTTCGCTCCAATAAACTTGTTTCTTTTCCAAAACAACTGCGTTGTCCCTGGCTTCGTGACATCAGGTGGAGGTGCGGGGTAGCACCATTCATGCCCACTACAACCTCGGAAAGCCGCCAAGCCAGTCCAACAAGAGCCAGCCTCCCCCCGCAAGATTTACAACCCGGGTTCGGTCTGCTACCGGAGAAAGCGAAGAAGACAGACGTCGCAAGCAGCACCATGGTCAACCAAGCCGATCGTCCCATCGTTCTGCAGCATCCACGGGATCCACCATCATTCCGAGGAGCCCCCACAGAAGACCCAGAAGAATGGTTGGAGAAACTGGAGAGCGTCAGGAAATTCAACAGGTGGGACGACGCAGAAACGCTCCGGCATGTTTTCTTTTACTTGGAAGATTCGGCTCGCACTTGGTTCGAGAACCACGAGAGCTCCTTGACAAACTGGGCTCAGTTCAAAAGCGAGTTCCTGAAGACCTTTACTACCGTGGTCAGAAAAGAACGCGCAGCGCTTTTGCTGGAAACTCGAACGCAGCACCCCAACGAAGGGCTCATGATCTTCGTCGAGGAGATGAAGCGACTTTTTCGCCGTGCGGACCCAGAAATGACGGAAGAAAAGAAACTACGGTTTCTGATGCGAGGTGTGAAGCAAGAGCTCTTCGCTTGCCTTGTTCGCAACCCCCCCAAGACCGTGTCCGAATTCGCGTCTGAGGCCGCCGCGATGGAGAAGACGCTCGAAATCCGAACCAGGCAGTACGACAGCCCAATCAATTCGCTGGTTTCGGACACGATTGGCGCCGGCACTTTTAACTCCGACTCACTACGGGACAACATCCGTGCAGTGGTGAGGGAGGAGCTGCGGAAACTTTTCCCGACGACGACGCCACACCCTCAAGTCGCTTCCCTGACTGACGTGATCCGGAAAGAAGTACAGCAGGCTTTGGGAACTTCTATGCCGTCCGAAGCACCCCGCGAGCCAGAGGCTATGACCTACTCCGCGGCTGTTCGTCGACACCGCCCTGTTCCAACACGTCGTCAAGAGACCCCGCCCTACCGCCGCCCACAGTCGCCCTCCCGACCCCCTGTAGTACGAAACCAGACGCCGAGGAAGACTGACGTATGGCGAACACCGGATAATCGTCCTCTGTGCTACCACTGCGGAGAGGCCGACCACGTCTACCGTCGCTGCCCATACAAGAGACTCGGACTTCGTGGTTTCTCCGTCGACGCACCACGCCCCCAACCCGGCCAGCGCCCATCTGACATTGAAGAATACCTGTCCAACACCAGCCGCGGACCAGCCCGTTTCAACCGTTCGCCGTCCCCCTACCCATACCAGTCGCCGGACCGCCGTAGCATCGCTGACTTCGCACGTGGAAGGTCCCCCAGCCCACGCGGGGGAAACTAAAGGCGGCAACTTCTGGAGGTGAAGTTGCACAACGGCAGAAAACCGAAAACCCTCCAACGACGCAAAGATTCGCCGAAGACTGTGACTTACGCCATGCCCTCATCCCGACGACCCGACCTAACCCTGACGTGACTCCTGAACACGACGACAACCACACGGCGCGACGCATACTTGACATGACCAAACCTGCCGCTGAGACGACGACAACGACGACGCACAGTACCCGACCGTCAACACTCACAAGCCGAGATGCGACGCCCCGACGCACCCGGAACTCGAGGGAGGCAGCGTCCGACGTCTAGTTGTCCATCGACGGCTTTGACGTAGTCGCCCTCATCGACACGGGAGCCGACTACTCGCTGATGAGCGGGTCATTCGCGTCTAAGCTGAAGAAAGTTACGACAAGATGGGACGGTCCGCATATACGCACAGCAGGAGGCCATCTCGTAACGCCAAGTGGAACGCGCACATCCCGCGTCACCATAGACGGCATCACGTACCCTGCTGCGTTCGTAATTTTACCTAACTGCTCCCGCCACGTAATACTCGGAATAGACTTCTTGATGGACAACGGCGCAATAATTGATTTTCAGACCAAGTCGATAACTTTTTCCTCTGATCACTCCACGACGCCGTCACTGAACCCCGATCACCGTGCTGCTGTAAGGATCGCCGACGATCACGTCACTCTGCCACCCCGCGCAAGCTTGATGATCGCCGTCTACAGTGAGGATGCTGCTCCTAACATCGACGCTATCGTAGAGGGTGACCAAAGGTTGCTTCTCAACTGCGGTGTCTCCGTCGCAACAGGCATTGCGCGCTTTAAGCAATGCAAATCCCATGTTTTGGTCACCAATTTCACCGAGGAGTACCAGCATCTAAACAAGGGCGCTGCAATTGCGTTCCTCGAAGAAACGCAAGAAGCAAGTCAAGTGATCGCGGTCGCTAACTCTTGAATGCGCACGCGCAGATGCTTCCAAGCCGCCGCAACCTTTCGACGTGAACCCGGCGCTGCCGCAAGAAAATCGGGACAGATTACTGGATTTTCTCCGTCGCTACAGCGAGTGTTTTTCGGCAAACTCAAAATTACGTCAGACACCCCTAGCGAAGCACCGAATTATAACCGAAGATGGAGCCCGACCTACCCGACAGTTACCGTACCGCGTATCTTCACACGAGCGGGAAGCCATCCGTACTCAAGTCGACGACATGCTCAGCGACGACATAATACAGCCATCGAAAAGTCCGTGGGCTGCGCCGGTCGTACTCGTGAAGAAAAAAGACGGCACATTAAGGTTCTGCGTTGACCACCGGCGACTGAACAAAATCACCAAATAGGACGTGTACCCCCTGCCACGAATCGACGACGCCCGCGACCACCTCTGCCATGCGAAGTACTTCTCATCGATGGACCTGAAGACCGGCTACTGGCAAATTGAAGTGGACGAGAGAGACCGAGAGAAGACTGCATTTATAACCCCGAATGGCCTATACGAGTTCAAGGTGATGCCTTTCGGGCTGTGCACGGCGCCAGCAACGTTTCAACGAGTCATGGGCACGGTGCTAGCAGGCCTGAAGTGGCACACCTGCCTCGTATACCTCGACGACGTTGTCGTATTGGCCCGGACTTTCGACGAACACCTCGCAAGGTTGGAGTCTGTACTCGAGGCCATTCGTACGTCGGGGCTAACGCTGAAGCCTGAAAAGTGCAGTTTCGCGTACGAGGAACTCAAGTTCTTGGGCCACGTCGTCAACGCCGCGGGAGTCCTACCTGACCCAGCAAAAACTTCAGCCGTTGCGAACTTCCCAAGGCCGAAAGACAAGAAGGGCGTGCGAAGGTTTCTCGGACTGTGCGCATACTACCGGCGCTTCGTCGCAAACTTCGCACGCATTGCTGAGCCGCTCACGCGCTTGACGAAAGATAGCACCCCTTTCAGCTGGGACAACGACCAAGAAAAAGTATTCGGCGAGCTGAAAAAACGCCTGCAAAGCCCGCCCGTGCTCGCTCATTTCGACGAAAACGCCGAAACGGAAATACACACGGACGCCAGTGATATAGGCTTGGGTGCCTTCCTCGTCCAAAAACGTAGCGGGTGCGAAAAGGTAATCGCCTATGCCAGCTGGGGTCTGTCGAAGGAGGAGAAAACTACTCTGCCTCTGAGAAAGGGTGCCTGGCAATTATATGGGCGATTTCAAAATTTCGCCCATACCTGTATGGAAGACCATTCAAGGTTGTGACAGACCACCACGCGCTGTGTTGGCTCGCCAATTTGAAGGACCCCTCTGCTCGTCTTGGGCGGTGGAGCTTGCGCCTGCAGGAGTTCCACGTTACAGTCGTTTATAAATCCGGCAGGAAACACTCCGACGCCGACTGCCTGTCCCGCGCCCCCGTGGACCCACCAGCACAAGACTCTGATAAAGACAGCGCGTTCTTCGGAATCGTGACGGAGAGCGACCTAGCCGCCCAGCAGCATGCCGATCCTGACTTACGCGTTATAATCGACTACCTCGAGGGATTCAACGTCACCGTACCTAGAACATTCAAACGCAGCTTACCAGCATTAAGCCTGAGAAACGCCGTCCTAGTGAAAAAGAATTTCAGCCCCGGAGCGAGAACGAATTACCTTCTTGTCATCCCCGCAGACCTTCGTGACGAAGTTTTGGAAGCGCGCCACGACGACCCGTCTTCCGGACATCTCGGCACAGCCCGCACAATTGGAAAAATCAAGGCGAAGTACTACTGGCCCCGCCTTACATCCGACGTCACCCACTACGTCTGGAGCTGCCGTGACCGTCAGCGACGAAAAACGCCCCCGACGAGACCCGCCGGACTTGTGCAGCCGATCGCCGTCCCATCAAGGCCCTTCCAACAGATTGGAATGGACCTTCTGGGCCCGTTCCCTACGTCACGATCCGAGAACAAGTGGAATGTAGTAGCAACAGACTACATGACGCGCTACGCGGAGACCGCCGCTCTACCGAGGGGGACTCCACCAGAAGTCGCCAAGTTTTTCATAACACAAGTTGTGCTGCGACATGGAGCCCCTGAAGTCCTCATCACGGACCGCGGAACGGCCTTTACTGCGGAGCTCATGCAAGGAATCTTACGCTACAGCAACACGGATCACCGAAGAACGACGGCGTACCACCCCCAAATGAACGGACTAACGGAACGTTTGAACAAGACGATTGCGGATATGCTGTCCATGTACGTCGACGTTGAACATAAGACTTGGGACGAAGTGCTCCCGGATATCACGTTTGCGTACAACACGGCTATCCAAGAAACCACGCAGATGACACCGTTCGAGCTCGTCTACGGAAGACTGCCGACTACAATGCTTGACGCCATGCTGCCTCACGTAGAAGACGACGACCTGAACGCCGACGTCCAAGGATGCCTTCAGCGTGCGGAGGAGGCCCGCCAGCTAACTCGAGTTCGTATAACGGACCAGCAGCTGGTGGATGCCATCCGCTACAACCTCCGACGCCGAGCCGCCGAGTACCACCCAGGGGATCGTGTGTGGGTTTGGAATCCCATACGACGACGCGGACTGAGTGAGAAACTTCTGCGACGATATTTCGGACCCTACAAGATTCTACGACGTGTTGGCCAACTTACCTACGAAGTGATCCCCGATGGTGACTCCGGCACATCACGACGACACACGAGGACCGAAGTCGTCCACGTGGTTCGCTTAAAACCTTTCTACAGACAATGACGAACTTTTATTTTTATTTGTTCGGACTGTCGCTTATGTTAGCATCGGGTCGATGCACTCTTAGAGGGGGGGGGGGGGTAATGCCGCGAACCATGCATTGGGTTTGTTTATTTGTGTTTTGCTTTTACCGCCCGGCTGCGCCGGTCTGTGTTATCTCTGTTCCAAGGGAAGCGCGTGTTCCATTCTTGCTTTCTGTGCCGCATGTGTTATCTGTTCTGATAGGGAGAGCATTCCGATCTAACGTGAACAGACAGGAATAATCTTCTTGTATCTACAATGTTCCCGATGCGAATCGACGGTTCGAGGACCACGCGCGCCGAAAGATACAAATCCGGCAGAGCAGACGCCGGGGTATTCTATTCTGCGACGTTCGCCGACGCACGTCACTTTGTTGACCGCTGTTTCGCAGCCTCTGTATTCTTTTGAGTTGTTAGGGGAGCACAAGTTCGCTCCAATAAACTTGTTTCTTTTCCAAAACAACTGCGTCGTCCCTGGCTTCGTGACAATATTTTCCTTGCCGGTTTTCGAACAGGTGGTTCTGCTTGCTATCGTTACTGTGTCATTTCCGTCGAACTGACGCAATAAAAATATATAAAGAAAGAGAGATACCGTGAAAGCCTTGTACGTCTCAACAAACTCCAAAAGGTGTCCATCGTCGTAGGCGGCAGCAAACGGAACCAAAATGGCTTCCGATGTGAAGAGACTAAAAAATCCTTCGGCACTAACGTGAAACCAAGGGAGGGGCGAGGCATGCAGTGTATAAGTGGATTTTTGGCGCCTTCTCGTTTTTGCTAACGGAGGTGAAACTCTTAGGGGGTGCACGTATGCAGCTATGCTGTAACAGTCTCTTGTCTTTGAAGCACGAAGCTCTCGAGCACGAGGCGTAAACGAGTGTCCCTGTGTTTTTTAGTACGTGTTACTAAGCACTCCAGCGCGAGTACGCGTTTTTTAATACGCGTTAGGTTCTAGCGCGAGGCATAAGCCAGTTTCCCGGTGTTTTAGTACCGTGACTAGATGAGACGCAAAAGCATTACGACGACGACGACAGCAAACGCCAACAGCCCCAGCTCCTACGGGGCTTCGCCCCTAATAATGATACGCGATTGTAGGTTGGACAAGTTACTGATTGATTTGTGATTGAAACTAATAGTTCATGAAGTAGGGCTAGCGGGGATTTGGACAAATTAACATGTATTATCGATTAACTAGTGAATGATTGTAATGATTGTGACGTCGGAGTTAAAATGACTAAAGGTCGAATAGGCGAAATAAGATGTACATAGGCTTACGCAGATTAAGCGGGATTAAGGCAGAAGTATAGCTAGACTAAAATGAATTAGAGCGAATTAAAATGAATTGCAACATTTTGAGGTAGAATAATGGGGGTAAGCTTTTTAAATGTGGAAGAAATTCGACTAGAGTAGGTTTAATTTGACAAGAATAAATTCAAAGAGATTAAGGACGTTAAAATAATGTCGCTGCTGTGTTCTATGGGTAGGCGTGGATATAAAGAGAACCCGTCACAAAGCTAAAAAAAAGTGAGCAGATTTCACTGTCCCGAAGAATCGCGTACTATTATGACCTCAGACCTGTGCCAAGTTCATTGTGTCAGCTAGTAGTGCCTACGGAGAGTTTTACTCCCGCTCACGAATACCTGTTATTGTTTGCAAAAACGCACCTGCCTACTTGGTTGGTTCACACTTGCCTGGTTTGAGCCTGGCCGTGGTGGCTGCTTGTGGAGTGGAGGCGAAAAAGCAAAGCACTCATGTGTGTAGATTTCGGCGTACGTTAAAGATTGCCATGTGGTCAAAAATTTTTCCGTAGCCCACTACTGCAACGAGGCTCATAGTTGAGGTGCAGCTTTGGTGCGTTAAACTGCACCCCCCCAAATAACAAACTGACTGACGATTTCCAGTTCCTCGAATAACGCATTTGGTTCAAGAGGACTGACAACTTTTCTGATTTTTATCATAGTCTACGTCTTTCCACTTGAGCCGGCGATTCTCTTAGTGTAAAACGTAGTGCTGCCGGTAAAGAGGCGCTCAGTATAAAAATATCAATTTTTTGTGTACGCACCTCACGCGCTACTTCTATATCTCGCACTTGTATAAACACCTTTTGACTGCGCCTGCATACGCGGTCGGAGCGTATTCAGGCGTGAAGCTCCACTCAAACACCGTTTTCTTTAAGTTGAAGGCGACACGTAAAGTGAGGAAACCGAAGTATGCTTACATTTTCATCTTTGCTCTACCCTCAACAGGACATACCTGACACCTCTTCTTCCGCTTCCACAAAAAAACGCAGGTCTTTTCTCGAGGCATGGACTCGTTCAGCGCCTCATACAGCGTCGAGACGCTCGTCCCGTCCGCGACATCCAAGCCTCGCGGTGCTTGGAAGCCACAGGAAAAGGCGTTTTTCATAGCAGCCACCCTTTCTCTGTTTGGGGGCTTTGCGTTGGCCGCTCGCCGCTTCAACAGTGCTCCAGCACCCCGCCAGCGTCTACGGGCGAACATCTCGGTGGGAAATGCGTCCGCCTGGGGGCAAATCGGCGAAGGCGCTGCCGACAACGTGACCAGTGACGAAGACTACACGCCTTCAGCGTCAGACGTTGTAGCCGACAACGTGACCAGTGACGAATGCTCTACCCCTTCAACGTCATCTGTTGTAGCCGACAATGTGACTAGTGGTGAAAACTATATGAATTCAACGTCCGACGTTGTAGACAAAACCGTCCCTCTTTCACCCCTGCCTGAAGTACTGTATTAATGGCGCATGCTCCACAATGATTCTTTTGATCATCTTGCTACCTGCCCTACTCTCCTTTAATCTTGAACTTAATAAGTCCAGAATTTTTTTCCAATTTGAAGTTGTTTACGTACTTCTGTCGTTTTGAAGATCGAAAAAAAAAATTCCCCGCATTTCCCCGAGGGGAAGAATGTGAAAGTGCGAATGCAGGAGTTGAATTTGCGCGGTTCGGTAATGTTCGCGAAAGAGATCACACACACACACACACACAACTACAAAGAAAGAAACATGCATTTATTCACAGACACCTATTTGTGTTGTCGTTGTACTTGATTGCTAGAGCGGATCTCAGTTTTGAAATTTCGTGTCAGTACTCCTTTAAGCGGGCGCATTAGCCCTTCTCACGCCCGATTCCTGGCCAATCCCCCACGTGGGTATGTGCCATGCACAGACACCTATTTGTGTTGTCGTTGTACTTGATTGCTAGAGCGGATCTCAGCTTTGAAATTTCGTGTCAGTACTCCTTTAAGCGGGTGCATTAGCCCTTCTCACGCCCGATTGTTGGCCAATCCCCCACGTGGGTATGTGCCATGTCAGCGGCCAGGCAGCGCGCGCCCATCTCCCCCCGTTGCCAAGGAAGACGAGGAGCGCGCGCACCCGCTGCTGTTGCTATGCGGACGGCGGCGGAATGCGGACGGCGGCGGACGCTTCAGGCTCGCTTAAGAAGTGCATTCGCACTTAAAACGGAACGAAAAGTACTACAATACATTTCCGGTACCCTGGTATGGAACGTGTTTTTTTCTGTACCTTTTTTTTTGCCGTTAAGCGCAAATATTATGTGCCAACTCCACCGCAATGTGCTTTTAGTACTCTTTTGAAGGGACAGACAACCCATTTTTCTCGAGTATATATTCTCTATCCCAAATGAAAGGGCATCACCTAAAGCACCTTGACGAGAAACGGTTTTGCTGATAACCCCCCAGAACTTTTTAAATCAAAATTTTTGATCTGCGAGCCGTTTGGGTCCCTCCCAAAAAGGATGGTGGCAACCATGGCATAGAGTAGCTGGGCAACATTCTTTTGTCTGCATGCGAAATGAAAAGCGATATTTAAAAACTTGTCCCAAGCTAAAAAAGTTTGAATCGCAGGCTTTCCTGTTTCGTTATGTGTTTTTTAATGCAACGGTCTATTTTGCACAACTGCGCCATCTGTTGGGATAGATGATAGGTAGAATCTGGCTTCACGTTGTGGAGGTGGGAAGTTCGATTCTCCCGTTGATTCTGGGCATGGTGGCTTAGTTAGCAACACTGAGAGCAACCCAGCGGCGGCGGGCGGCGTGTCTTTAGAATTTTCAAAATAATGTTTAGAAATACATATGCAATTTAACCTTGTAGAAATACTAGTGTTAAAAGGTTTTTAATACGTAAATAAACGTTTCAGCAGTTGCAGTAGCTCATTGGTTTGCAGGTCACGTGACAGGGACACACATTGTAGTGCCAAATTTCGACACCACGAAACGCCACCCTTCCGATTTCAGGACGTTTGCTGCCAAATTAATATTATTTCTTCCAATTTGTTTAGAAATAGCTTGTGGTTACCGGGCTATATAAAACGCTAGCTTTAATGAACATATACGCGACAAAAATTGGTTGTCTGTCCCTTTAAGGAATCTGGCTAAGATTACCAGTCACCACGCGATGCTCGCCACTTAGCACCTTAAACCGACCGTGTCCATCGCGAGCTAATCTAGCCTGGTCCGCTGTGCTGATGTAATGATTAAGCACCTCTCCTGATACGCGTGAGATGGTAGGTTCGACACCCAATCGCGGAGGCTGCTCTGTGCAGGCACGCAATACCCCCCAAAAATGGCCTGTTACCTTTATGTGAGGGACAACATCAGCTGTGACATCTCGCAACAATGTTGTTAATAATGCATTAGCTGAAATTCTTTGTGCTGTCCCTACACAGACTGTGTTTTGTACCCTTGTAGCCGAATTCCTTGCGAAAGAAGCCGTCCTTCCGATGAAGATATGTTGTGAAAAATTTAAAGCCCTTCTTCTGTCAATATGGGAGACTAGCGAAGCTGCATGGGTGGATTACTATACTAAGTAATCTATGGGGAATATGTTGGCCAAAGAAACACACATACACATACCTTTTTATAATTATTTTTGAATTTATTTCTTGAGATTTGTTTCTGGGTGGTTTCGATAAAACAAGACGTGCAACCGTTTTCTGTAACCATACAGTTTGTGTAGATATTCATGTATTGAGCGCAGCCGAGAATTCTGTACGACAACATGTGCTCTAACAAATTATTACAAATAAATAAAACGGCGTAACGGTAGAGTGGGTTAAATCCGATTTCACTTTATTTTTACCAAGATACCTACCTTAAACTGAAAACTACAGAGCATTTTATGCTATCTCTAGAGAGCTTGTGCGATTTTTTTTCGATGCGACACAGTAAACGCACAAAATTAAGATCAGCATTTAGCGCAAGATAACTAAGCTGTAAAAATCGACAAATGAACGTGGCCCGCTAAGGTGGCTTAGTGGCTAAGGCGTTGTGCTGCTGTGCCCAAGGACTCGACTTCGATCCCGAACGCGGAGGGTTGCGACGAGCAGCACAGCCCGCAGTCATGCAACCTTCTAGGCGCAACGTGCCATTTTTGCAAGAAACCAGGTCACATTGAGAAGGCATGCATAACAAAGAGGAAGCAGTCGAGGGCACCTCCTGAACAACACAAGCGCGTGAACGCCTTAGAGGCCATAACGCAGCCGGAGACGCACGGTAGTCTACCAGCGTCACCTGCGCGGTATGACCTAAACACCGTTCTCAACCTACGCAGGCAACCGAAGATCATGATTGACGTCACCGTGCATCACCAGTCGATCCACTTCGAGGTGGATTCCGGAGCAGCATGTACGCTCATTAGCGAACAGACGTATCACCAGACCTGGCGGCAGAATGCACCCATCTTGCTCGAGGGCGACACGCACCTGGGAACGTGGTCGGGGCAGGCCTTGCCACTACTGAGAAGTGCCAACGTAGACGTTTGCTTCAACGGCACAACCTACCAGCTACCACTACTTATCGTGCGAGGGGCCGGATCTAGCCTCTTGGGCCGAAATTGGTTCGACGCCCTTGGGATAACGATCGGAGGCATCAACCAGGCTACCGAGGAAAATATTCCCGAGCGACAGGAACTGATGCAGCGGCTTCAAAACAAGTGCGAAACAGTCTTTGCTAAGGATATTCCCGGGCACAATGGACCTCTCATTAGTACTGAGCTCCATCAGGACGCCCGCCCCAAATTCCTCAAAGCCAGGCCAGTACCCTTTGCCATGCAGTCGGCGAACGACGATGAGCTTCACAAGCTCGAGCAGCGGGATGTCATTGAGCCGACGCAGCCCTCGGACTGGGCCACACCACTTGTCGGAGTCAGGAAAAACGACATAACTCTACGCCTTTCTGGAGACTACAGGAGCACCATGAACCTGGCAACGAAAGCATCTGCTTACCCACTACCAACGCCACACGAGGTTTTCAGCACACTCCGTGAAGGCCGAATTTTCAGCACGCTGGACCTGACCTAGGCGTACCAACAGCTGAACGTGACTGAAGAAACATCTGAATTGCTCACTATAAACACTACAAGGGGCACCTACAGGGTTAAACGACTTCCGTTTGGAGTAGCAGCAGCCCCAGCAATTTTCCAGAAGTGCATGGAGTCCACGCTTGTTGGAATTCCAGGAGTGTGCGTCCACCTGGATGATGTGATCATTAGTGGCACATCAAGCGAGGAACACGCAGCGCGCCTAGAGCTTATACTTGACAGGCTAGCCAGCGCCAACTCGCGCTATAAGCATAGACAAATGCTGTTTTGCAGTGCCCGAGGTAAAGTTCTTGGGGCACATGATCAATGCTGAAGGCATTCATCCCACTGATGATAAGGTGCGTGCTATCAGTGCGGCACCAGCACCAACCAACATGCAGGAACTGCAGTCCTTTCATGGGCGCATTACGTTCTACGATCAATACCTACAGCAGCGAGCAACTGTGGGTAAGGACCTGTACCACCTGTTACAAAATGATGTCCAATGGAGCTGGTCCCAATGCCACCAGAAGGCATTCGACCCGCTTAAATACCTGCTACGGCGGCGCGTAGTCCTCAGGCACTACGATAAAACAAAGCCCCTGCTTCTAGCCTGCGATGCATCGCCCTACGGTGTGGGCGCAATGCTCTCACAAGCCGACTATCAAGGCAGGGAAGCACCAAATGCTTTCGCTTCCCGCAACCTTCCACCGGCAGAGCGCAACTACTCGCAACTGTATCGAGAAGGACTCGCAATCGTGTATGGAGCCATACACTCTCACCAGTACATTGCTGGCAGACACGTCATCATCATTACAGATCACCGACCTCTTTTGGGTATTTTGGGCCCCCAGAAACAAATACCTCATACGCTGTCCCCCCGTATGACACGGTGGTGCATACAATTGTCAGCGTACGACTACGAGCTGGTGCACCGCCCAGAAAAAATACACCAGAACGCGGATGCATTGAGGCGTCTGCCGCTCGGCGAAACAATTGAGGATCCCCCACAAGTGGGCTGCGTGCTGATGTTTGAAGCTCTGCCTAACCCACCGCTAACGGCCGACACGGTCGCCGTAGCGACGCAAGAGGACCCGACGCTGTCGCAACTGAGCGAGGCACTGCACCAAGGCCGCGTGCAGAAACTGCCCTGGAAAACTTCAACGCCTTTAAGAAAAGAGCAACGAAGTATCGCGGCTGCGTGACACTCAGGTCACGAGTCGTTATCCCGCAGGCACTACTGCACTTCACTGACTGCATGACTACATTTATATTACGATACCGTTATATTAGTTGTGAAGATGAGTGCCCTTCTGGTAGTGTGCACGTCTAACTAAAGATATGAATAGGGCCACTCGCCCTCCCCACAACAAAAGTTTTTCAAACTCTTCAGTGACCTTGAAGCGCCCTTGAGGTTGCTACGATATGCGCTTTCGGCTCGTGGAGCGACCGGGTTGGTTACAGAACTAAACGTCGAACACAGGATATGTAGGGTTCTCATCCAGCCACAACGGCTTTTTGATGTCAGGACAACACATGAAAGACGCTGGTTTCTTGCTTTGTGTTATACTTCACTAAAACGTTGGCTTTGTCACACCGAGCTGCGGGTTCCTTGCGTACGGATAGCGACGCAGATTTGAAGTTCTAAAGCAGACCATCGGACAGACAGCTTTCGCTTCAGAAACAAGTTCCTAACATGAAGCGGTGGTAGCGGGAAACTGTATACGGGGTTAAAAGCGGACGATACAGGCTTAATATCATGGGTGAAATGCTTCCTTCCCCTCTTTGAGCTCTGGGGGAACCTGACGATCAGCACCGGCTTGGATGCCCAGCAACCTCTGGTGTGCAGGGCTGAAACAGCAGGGCTGTCCCATGGCCTCCTGGACTGAGGGACCACTCCCACATCACCAGGCTCAAAATGGTTTTACAAAAATAACTTTTCCCGGTCAGTGTTGAAACAATTGTTGGATTCGAGAACCATGGCCTCCCTAAGCGGCTGCCGGCGGCGCGCCGCGGCAGCCGATCGCGGAGGCCATGCTAGAACGCACTTTTGTGTACATTTTAACCTCGCTATAACGAACACTGATACAGCGAATTATCGGCTATAGGAACGAAATAGAACTTTGGTTGGCCACGCTTTATTTAAATGACACTAATTCTTTTATAAAGAAACTGAAACCGTGAGAGCCGCGGGCAATATCGTATATGACGAAGAAACATTTGACCAGGAGGATGAGAAACTTCCCAGAAAAACACTCCGGCATCCGAAACCGCAGAAGTATAAAGGCCCTTTTGTTAGTGGGCACTGAGTAAAACTCCATCCTGCTCAGTGCTGTGAGTATCCACCAGACGAAGATCACATCCATCATCAAATAAATAAAGACGCCGGGCTGTTTTCTCAAGTGAACTTTGGATGTAATTTCACGTAGTCGTGTATCGGTTCATTCAGCTTCAAATGCATTAAGGAGAAAGGTAAGGGTTACCCTGTTTGTAGCGGGTTCGAAGCCTTCAAAAATACATTTCATTATCGAGTATTTTTGCACGGGCCAGATAGTGGATTTGTTATAGCCAATTTTACCTCTACTGTTACAACGGATATCGGATATAACGAAATAATTTGCTGTCCCGATACTATTTAGTTATAACTAGCTTAGACTGGATATGATGATGTTTTTCGAAATAAGTCAAATACACCCGAACAGAACTTGAGAAAACAGCGATACTTTGTTGCGGTACCTTAATGGAACGCTGTGAGTACTATTTTGTGATAGGTTCTACACGTCAGCTAGGGGAATGTACGGCCACAGGTAATTAAAAAAGTATCAGGAAATAATTAGTTTTTTTTAATTTTGAACTAAATAATTATTAATTATCTCTTAAATGATTTATTAGTTCAGCCTAAGAGTCGGAGCTGTCTGGCGGGAACTCACAAGGAGTCTGCCATGTTCTTTATGTGACGTCAAACCGAAAGCACACTTACATCGAGAAATTGCTTATGGCTCATTTTGATCCGTGCCACCACGCGATCTGGTTCATTTTCGATACGAAATGCGTCCTGTGTACCCATTCTCCGAACGTTATCTGACCTATTTTGTTGCAACCTGTTTTCTAGGAGAAAGTTGCCGAGTTTTTTTTTTTTTTTTTTTTTTTTGTCACTTAAGTTTATCCGATTTAGTTTCGGTTTGTGGATTTGGCTCATTTCCAAAAAATACTCCTCATGTGTTCATAAAAAGTCATTGCTCCAGCTGTTCACATTACTCGAAAAAGTTTTGTTGGCTACTTTTATGCGGTCTATCCAAAACTAAACGCCACTTACCGCACTTTTCACCGCCCTTCTAGAAGAGCCGCCGCACTCAGCTATACGATGGATGGGTACTGCAACACATGCTCTCTCAGGAAAACTTGCTAAGAGGGAGAGAGAGAGAGAGAGAGAGAGAGAGAGAGAGAGAGATACTTTATCAGAAAAGGAGGGCCTCTAAGGAAAATATACAAGTGCTGGTCGTTCTCAGTGGAGTGCATAAATGAGCCAGTTCTTGAAATCTGCAGTTAATGGTCCAGTTCATGGTAACCGCAATAGAGTCAGGAGTTGGTACAGGTTGGTGGCCGGGGCCCCACAAGATGGACAATGATCAGGGGTCCTTCGCAAGGGTAAATGTAGCTTTCCAGGCGTGAATTCCCCTTTTCAAGGGTCCGCGCTCGATCAGGGACGCCTGTACCCATTAAAGAAACCGGTGGGTGCCCGGCGGGACGCGGATTCGAACCAGGTACCGCCCGCATACGAGGCGAGTGCTGTACCTCTGAGACATCGCTAGTACACTGGCGTCTGCGTAACAGGTCACCAACAGATCTAAAACACTTTCTTCCTCAATAAAAAAGGTTTCACACAAAATCCGCTAAATGCATTCTGGTTACGGAGGACACTGACATTCCAGGAATAAAAAGCTGTGCTCCTCGAGGCCAGCTGGCGGAGAGCCCGAACATGGCCGCCTGGGTTTCCCTCTCCTCCTTCTTTCATCCCCTGCTGTCGTTCGAGAAGGAAAAAGGAAAAAAAGAAGAGGCCCCCTCCATTTTGCGTGTTCGCAATAGATGGAACGTTTAACAGCTAACAAGCAGTATCCTTTCCAAACCAGTGATATGTAAGCTGCCTCTTAAGTGACCATGCTTGGTTGATAAACACATTCAGAAAACGCATTTTACTAGGGACGTCCTGTAACTAATTGCTTCATGCTCGCCAACTACGCAGCAACTTTAGCAAGCTCACCCTCTCTGCTTTATTGAATAAAGACTCTTTTCTCTCTCCCCCCCCCCTCTCTCAGAATTAACCTATTTTGTCACGCCGTTCGGGCGTTGCTATCACCGCACATCTGTTTTAACATCATCCACATTATTACAGCCCCTTGACGAGTCATCGCATAGATGTACGTCACTCAAATGAGGCCGGAACTCGTCCCGTTTTGATGGCATTTCACCTTCTTCCGATTGATTCTGTTGTCACTCTAGTTATTCAATCATCGCAGTGGCTCCTTCTCGAATGGAGGCAAAAGGCAAAAACACTTGTGTGTCGTGATTTCGGCGCACGTTAAAAATTTCCAGGTGGTGGAAATTAATAGGAAGCCTTCCACTACGCCGTGCATCAGAACCCAGGTGTAGGTTCGGTGGGTTAAACCCCACAAGCTGTCAAATATGATCGCTCAATAGCTTTATGCAATACCATCTTCTACGTGAACATCAGGCATAGCGTAGCCTAAACTACATGTATGCGTCGAATATTTTGACCTTTGAGTGTTTCCTCACGCATGTGGTCTGTAAGGTTTTATTGTCTGTGTAGATTTCTATGTGTATTGGCTTGGACAGGCAACGTATCAACGTATAACGTTCAGCAGCAACTGCACCAACAAGTACGTTAAACTCCTGACGTTGAAAGATTCACGTATCGAGTTTAGTCCACACTGTGAAGCATTTGCACTTCATAAGCTACTCAAATTACCGTCCAAATGATCTTTCGCAATGGTAGTTTTGGTCTCAACATTTTGATGAGTCATGACAGTTGACACACACCATCTTGCTGTTAGATGGAAGTGGCTGTGGGCATAATGTTTCTGATTGAAACGACCTATCACATATAGTGTATCACTCCGTTACTTCTGCTGTGTTAATATTTAGACGCATTTGACAGGTTTAATCATAGAGATACGGCCGCCTGGTGCTGTGCCTGGAAGCTCGCAACAGCTCATGCGACCTGCTACTATTCGCCTAAATATCCTATTGTAGAAATAAAAAACACTAGCCGTGTGGTCTCCCACGCTTCTCATTTGAGTCGTTGAGGTAGAAGTGGCTTCACACAATTTCAGGCAAAAAACCTTGCTGCCCAAGCATTGTGGCGACACCGTAATTTTCAGTCAATTTTCTGGTGGATGTTCCGTAGCTCGTCCAGTCCTAGTCAAAATTTTCTATGCCAAGCCGAAATTGGGCAGGCTGCAAAAATACAATGTAGAACGACCTACGTCCTGAGCTAGGCCGAAGCATTTTAAGCACGAGAGACATGGACGATTGGTGTATGCGAATCGCATGCGTCTGATCGTTACAACTGTCGCCACGACTAGTCGTACGCGAGAATTTGAGACACATTGCCCGATGCGCTCTTGCGATACGCCGTCGGCATCGCTCCGCCCACTGTTTTCGCTCCATAGTCAACTACGACGATCGCTGAGCTGAATTTGTAGATTCCGCGCATCGTTCGCAAGAAATTGATAAAGCAGGGAATCGTGAAGCGTTTTCTGCCTTCGGAAATAGTCCGCGCACACGCCGGCCGCGCCTGCCAGCTCGGCACAGTCAGCGGCTCGAACCGGCGCAGACCACGGTAGCAACCGCTTGTCGCTACTCTTTTGAATCAATCTCATCGTTAAAATGAAGTTCCACATGCGAAAGTAGGTGTTAGTGTGGTGAAAAATTGTGCTAGGGATTGTTGTCAGGGCTTATTTTAAAAGCGGCGATCAGATATCTGCCGCGATGCAAGCCTACGCTGACCGGTCGCCGCGGCGCGCGGTGCGCCGAGCGGCCGAGAGAGGACGATACCTGCGCGGAAGAATCGAAACAGGCTACGCAGATGTCTTGGTCACCGATCGCTCAAACGGCAGTTACAGCCTAAATAAAGTTCCACATGCGAGAAAGGGGACTATAGTGTGATGAAAAGTTGTGTTACGGATTCTTATTCGCAGTTACACAGATAGCGGCGATCAAATATCCGCCATGATGCTAAGCCTAAAGTTCCCAACACCCGATCCGACCCCAGCAGTTGCGGTCGGTTGGGGCTCAGCAGGCTCTCATTGCCTGTGGCCTCAGGACGATCGCAACGATGGCACGACTGCATCTGGCTTGCTAGTCGCACGTCGTGAGCCTCCTCCGAGCAGCGAACGACGCCAAAACAGGTCCTAACGATCAATCGTAACGACCCGTCACATGCGAATCGCGTGCATCAGCCATCCATGTGTCTCGCGCTTTATGCCGGAAAGCCAGAGAAAACAGATTGTTTTCTGTCATAAAATATTTTGTCATATTTAAAGGCAAAGGTTATACTTTGAATTCTTTGTGGTCGAGGAGGCTAAGAACTGGCCTAGAAAATTGACAAAGTGTGTACGTATCTTGATAAAGTCATGCTGAAATCGGCTGCTAGTACAATCCTAATATTATGCCAATATTCACGTGCTTGTCATGATTAGTTCATTCACAGTGAAGTTGTGAACTTTACACAATTACCGGCTGCGGTCAATACGTGTCCATCTACGGAGGGAGTATGGTTGAAGAAAACGACTGCAAATCGGTTTGACCACAACTATCCCGCAAAAAGTATCAGGCAATTATCCGATAGGACGACTGTAACATTACGCCGACTTCCATTCCCTCTTCATGTGCGTAGTTCACACTGAACTCGTAAATGTATAATTCCAGTCTGTTATGAGCACATGGGATTCTACGGAGCGAAACGGAGGGCCCCATGTTTTCTCGTTAAAATAAAAACATGGTTGTGTTGAGTATCATTCAGACGGTTAACTATGGCGTTTTCTCCATCGCAAATTACAAACAAACGTTTTTTTTTTGTTTGTTTCGTGCACTAGTCTTTCGACTTCGCCACGGTAAAGGGTGACACAGCCAGCTCCGCTGGTCATCCAGCTTCAGAGTGGAATGACACTGACCTTGTTCCTTACTGGTCAGGTGGGTTTTTTGTACAGGTGCCTTCATTAGTAATTGGAACAAATATTTGTGAATATCACAAAATATTTGTCTTACTAGCTTTATAAAGAGCATTACGGTTTTACAGGAAAGTTCTTTTATATTTCGGAAGACTTCTTTAAACGCACACAAATGCAGTCCGGCAGTTTCTGGAAGAACAATTTTCTGTGAATTTACGAGACTGCGTTCCAACTACTTTTGACGGTGCCTGTATTTTGACTGTTTTGCTCGGTTCTTTTTTATGATTACGCTACATGATTTTCTCTCGCACTTTCTACTTTCGTTGCATGTTTAAATGCCTGGTAAGCGTGACGGCTATTATCAAATACCTCAAGGCATTTAATACCCAATCCCTCGATTTCGTGGATGCGTGCCGCATCATAAAGCTTATCATCATGCATAGCAAACCACCAGACAAACGACGAAGTGACCAGCGACTGCCTCATGGAGCCTGCCTTGCCGACAGCGGTAAGGCCACCAGCTTATGCTGATTCCTTTTTCAAAATTGGTGAAGCCTAGTTAAGCGGACGGAGACGCTCGCGTGAAACAGGTCAGGATGTTTCTGACAGGCGTATAGCGTCGGTTCGGTGAATTTTCGTGCAGTTACCGGATAGCTAAAGAATTAATTCATTCTGTTGGAATTTTAGATGCAGAGCATCTGATTCACTCGCCTTGTCCCTCCGGCGTCGTCGTCGTCGTCAGCGTTGTCCGCCCCTCCCCCATTCTCCTCGCCGCGCCAGCTGCGCCCTCCGCCGCTCACCCCCTTTCCTCTCGGATAGCGAACACTCTCTCGCCAGGGGCATTGGATTGGTTTCATTTGGGTTGGATTGGATTTGGATTGAATTGGATTAAACCGGATTGTGTTGGATTGTGTTGCGTCATAGCCGCGGCACGTTGCGTCATTGCCGCGGCAGGGGGTTCACGGCACGTTTCACGCGATGGGAGAATCAATCTAACGGAAACAACAACGGAACCTCCTATGCGTCGCATCTACACAGGGGTTCCCGCGAGGGGAGGTGGGAGTTTTTTACAACAGGGCTGGCAGCCCGGGTCATTACTTCGGCCTCCATTCCACGTACTGCGGTAGGCTTCCATTTCGCATTATACAAAGTGCCACGTTCTTGCACAGTATTAACACGTTCTGCTCAGAGCTAGGGTCCATTTGGTGACCACGGTGATCGTGTCGTCCATACCCAATTGCCATTGGCATCTCTTGCGTAGCACGTTGCCCTTGTCCTTTTGCAATTGGTGCAGAATGACGTTAAAAGTCGGCGCCCAGATTATTACCATATTCGTTCTTATACTGTACCGCTGGCTGCACTCTTTCCTGTTTTGTTGGCTAAGCAGTGGTGAACGAAGTAAGAATTGATAATGGTGGCATCCAAGAGGCTTCTAGCGTCTTCCTCTCATTGATTTTAAGGTGCTGTCCCTAAAAGGTTCAGATGGGGGCTTCTGCATTAACTGACCTGTCGGCTTCTTCAGCTAATATAAAAGCCGCTGCTGCTATAAAACTATCCAGTTGCTTAAAAAGACAAAAAATTTACACCATCTTCCCGCCAGGGGAACCATGCTGTAGATGCAACGCATCGGCGGTTGCCGTTGGGTTTCCGTTATGTTAGCGATGTCAGCGTGTGGATTGCTGTTGTTGTGTATCCTATTTACGCAGCATGTTCACACCCGATGCGTCGCATCTGCCCCATGGTTCCCCTCGCGGGAAGATGGTGTAAATTTTTAACCGAGCGCAAGCTGCGCGCTAACGCACAGCTGGCACGGCGACGGAAGCGAGCGCAGCCGCGCGCGAGCTGCGCGCTGGCCGCGCTGACGCACAGATGGCGCTGCGGTGAGAGCGGCGGAGCGCGCAGCTGCCGCGGCGAGGAGAATGGGGAGGGATGTGGACTACGCCGCGAAAACGACGCGGGACAAGGCGGGTTAAAGAGATGCGTTGCATCTAAAATGCGATCACGCGGGATAAAGCGAAAATGACACTCGCAAATACGGGGTATGCCAGCGCAATGACGCGAAGAATGGCCTACGGATGGCGCTTCTTTTTGTGAGTTCTGCTTGTTTGAAAAACTACCCGTAAAGATGTGCTCTTTAACATTCATTTTTTAATGTATTTTTGCTCTTGTTAAACATATTCCGGGCGAACTATTGCCCATAGGTAACGTAAGCTACAGGTTCTTTCCTTGCGGAAGCAACGCTTCTTGGAGGGAAATCAGATGAGGGAGCTGGTAATCCTTGTGCTTTGCTCTGTTCTCCGCCCTGTGCTTCATTTTGTTACTATTCATGTATTCTGCGGTCTTTACTTCACTTTGTTCTTGATCGCACCTAGAATTTTATAACGTGTGTGGAGAACACTATGTGCGTTCTTGTTTTCATCAATCGCGTCATTGCGGTGGTGTAGTCATCCGTTACTGCAGTTACCTTTTACCCGCACCAGTCCGTACGTCACCCCCCTTTCATTCCATACACCCCACAGGGGGGTGGGGGGCGGCAACATGACCGGGAGCTTTGTAAACGCGGGCCCTTGTTCTTTTTTTTTTCATAGTTCTTTTTTTTCATACAGGATATGGCGGGTTACAAGAATATACTTTACGAACGCGCATTTACTCATGGTATAGATTATCATCCTGAGACCCGGCTATGAGGATTTTTCCAATATTTTGGACATTAGAAAATAAGGTTATACTCCTATGAGCAGGCATTCATCCCCATAAAACCCCGCTGTCCACTAAACTGGACACCTGCTGGCGCCATCCAGGAAGCTTTGGTGAAAATACGTCGTCCACATTCCTACCAAAACTGTGGCAGAAAGGCGGCATTCAGCGGCGCGGAGTTCTACGGCGCTGGTTGAAGAAGTAAATAGAGTTCCTCGTCTTTCTATCGGCTTTCAAGGCATATCTGTAATTCTACAATACACTTAATGCAACCGCGAACGCCCGGAATACAAAATTTAAACTGTTCGCGCGCTAACTTTCTTCTGCGCTTCTTTTATTTTGCGTGCCCAATACATTGGACGCCAGGGCTTAACACAGAGATTGTGACCGAGCTTTCGCGATGGTTTTGTTATAAAAAGCAAACGAGTGCTGTTGGTATATAGCGGCTTGTGGGAGAAACCAGGCGTCTTTGCTTCATTTGGAGATCGGCCTCGCGTGTCTGATGAGGCGGCTGAAGCAATTTTACGAAGTTTCCTCAGTCTGTTGCTGAGACCCTCGTTGCAGCAGTGAGGAAGCAGGACGAAACGGAGAATAAGGACGAAACCGAGTGGTATCTCCAATCACATAATGGCTCCGCCGTTTCCAGGAAAGCCTAAATAAATGATCACTGGCCAGTCCCCACCGCCGGCAGACACCGCCAACGCTACCTGTTACAGACCTAAGGGTTGCGACATGAAAACAAATTTGTGTTCTACCAAATGTCGACTTTTTTTCTCCATCATAAAGGACAGAAGGTGTTCTAAAATTGCCCACAGGAAGTGAACGCAAGAGCGAAATTTTTATTGAGCCGGGGGAGGCTCTATTTATATCCTTTATCCACTAATTTACTTTTCGAGTTGACACAACTTCTTTACAGAGAAGTTTTAGGGTCATACCTCCGTTTAGTTGTGTGCATCCGTGACGGAGGAAAAAGGCCTAGTAGCCTTCCAGTGTCCAATACATTGGACATCTCGCTGAACAGAAACTATGAGAGCTCTTGAAGGAACAGTTGGCAGTTTTCACTTATTCTGAAAGTTTAGAAAAAATGTGTGCACCCTTACGCATCCCCGGTCTCTGTTATATTCGCAATTGTATGTACGTCACGCAGGCCAACGTTCAAGGCCCCAACGCTTCCGGAGACCCAATGAGCGTGGAGATGCTCGTGCCAACCAACAGACTTGGGCTCAGCGCAACAGCAATTAAGCACGAAATCTTCGGTTCCCTTTTAACCATTGGGGCCATATACTTCCTCGTGACAGCCATAATGGCATCGCATCACCACACCTCATCGCAGGCGGCTATGCGCACTGTGAAGGCGTACCCGTCAACGGGAAACACATCGGCGTGGAACTCGTCTGCCGAGAACGACATCTACAGCAGCAGTAATCCTACTGGGCGTTCAACGGGCACTGCAGCTGGCGCTGAAAATCTCACGGAGAAAATCTCACCATCTGCAGTAGAGCAAATATGAAAATACGGAACGCTCACTTACTTGGCATATTGTTACCAAGTCAAGCCATCACTATATTGCCATCGCTAGAAACATTTCGTCCATTTTGTAACAATTCTTTCATGGAATTGCAAAATATTAGTACACGTGATGCCAATAAAATGTTTGTTAGCAGCAGGCCTATAAAGTATCGCCATGACAACTGTCTGTTACTACATTCACCGTGTCCACCTACTGGATAGTGCGCTGTAGGTATTGACATACAAAATCTATCGGTAGTCTTTCCATACCATCTATAGCCGAATCTGAGTGTGACTACCCACGGTAAGACAATCACGGGCACTCTACGGCCACGCAACTTTGAGCGTTGTGATAACAGCAAACCATCGACGTGAAAACTCCTTCGAATCAGTGAATCGACACCGGGGCAATTAGACACGCCTTTGAAGAGAGCGGGCATTATTTACCCCACCTGTAGAACTTTCGCGTCCTCTAAACGGTGTTTCATTCTCGCGTATTGGGGGAGAGTTTCCACTCTGACGCAGGTGACGATATGCCTTTGCTTTGGCGATAAACTTGGTTTTTGTAGGCTGGATTTTCCACATTGTGTTTCCCCACTCGCGCGAGGAAGCCTTACCAAAATTGGTTCCTAACCATTGAGTCTAAAAGAAGCTCATGCCATCGTTTAAGTTGGAGTTATGTGTACTTAGTGCGTGACATCGTATGCACCTGAAGCGGCAATCGAGCCCGTGGCGTCTGAAAACGAACGACTCGGCGTGCGTGCCCGGATCTTGGACTTTCTTTTTCTTCTCTTTCCGTCCATAAGAATTCCGGACTTGTGTAGTGAGCAGGAAAGATCCAGGAATCCAGATCACCCTGGACTGCCGTATCATCTCGAGCGCAGTATGAACAAAAAGCATTATCAATGAGATCAATTTAATAAATAACATGCTTCTTCGAGTCACCCGCCACAACACAGGTCTCGAATAACACCAGCTTCGCAAGATAGTAGATAGCCATCCTCAAAAGCCTACGAACGGAGCTCGGTGTGCCATGTACGCCACAAACTATCTTCTTGCCGACACGGCCCTCCGCAATACTCTTGAGGAGAAGGTAGGCGCGCACACTGCTGCCCAACAGCACAGGCTCACGATGTCAACACAGGGTCGCACCATCCTGGCTGATATAGGGTTGGCGACATCTCACTTATCTCCTTTACCAAAAGAACCTCCACCATGGGACACAATTCCTAGAATAATGGTCGAGCCCATCCCGCGTCACAAGGACCTGCCTTCAGACTCCGGCAAGCGCCGAAGTAGAGCCCTCCATCTTTCCAGCCCATCACATGACACATATTACAGACACCACGTTTACCGACAACATAGCCACAACTGTCGCGGTCGGTCCACGTGAAGACATCATCCGTCAACACTGTAATGTACCTTCTTCCACAGCGGCTGAAATTCAAGCCATTGCCGATTCGATCATGCTGCAAACTCATTCAACCGACCAAATTACCTTCCGCACGGATAGTCAATGCGCCCTCAGAGAATTCGCAACTAATTACTTACCTGCGGACATTCATCACGAGATGACATGCTACATGGCAGCCCACAGTCACCTGCACGTATTTCTAGAATGGGTCCACGGACACCGGGGAAGTGTAGGGAATGGGGGGGCTCTGCTCTTGCTCGTGAGAATCCAAACCCGAGTAACCCTCAACCCTGGCCCCAGGACTACAGCCCTAAGGAAGAACGCGCCACCCGTAGCAAGGCTCGGAGGCAACAGCAGAAGAACCTTCGCAGTTCCCGCCGTAATATTCGTCCTCCCACTTCTGGTCTCACACGCCGTGAAGGCGCTTACATCCGCTAGGCTCACGCTCTCTCCCTTCCTCGTGACCTCGTTCTTCTCTATATAATGACCCGAGATGGCACGCCCCACTGTCAGGTGTGTGGGGCCCACCCCGACGTTAAACACACTTACTGGACCTGTCCTCGCGCCCGGCGATCACCTCACTTTCTTCATCCACACCTTTTACCATCCCGCATTTCATACTCATGGGAAAGCAGGGCCGCTCCTCCGCCTGATCTTCGCCCCATCCTATGTCCTCACCTCGCCCGGCCCATTGCCCACGCGCAGGGCCCTGACACCTGCGGAATTCCCGCCTGAACACATTCCAGGCCCACCAGAACCACATTTTCGGCAGAGAGGACATGGGCCGCTTTACATAAAGTTTGATCTCCCTCTGCTATCACTTCACATCGAAGTCATCGGTCTGACTTTTCAAAAGGACTGTTCAATTGTCATTCTTCTCAACCGGCTGAGTCACACAACGGAACAAACCACCCACATGCTCCGAAAAATAACCACCAAAGTGAGGGGAATGAAGGAAGCGGACACCCTTCTTCTGGTACGGGCTTTCGTTATCTCACGCATTACCTACGCCATTCCCTATACTATATTAAGCAAGGGCTACTTGGCCAAGGTTAGCACAATTATCCGGAAAGCCTATAAGCATGCTCTGAGGCTCCCTGCTAGTACTTCGACCGACAAGCTTCCGAAATTGGGTCTGCATAACACGCCCGCCGAACTAGTCGAGGCCCACCTCACCAGCCAGCGTCTGCGACTAAGTACGGCACCCTGCGGTAGGGGTCTCCTCACCAGACTTGGAATGGCATCCCCCGAAGAAGGATTCCAGCAACTGCGCGACGTACCTACAATAATATGAATAAACATTGACGTTGCCCCTATGCTCCATAGAATGGACCCTACTCACCACGCAGGGGGAAGAGAATCAAGAGCGCGCACTCTCGACAAACGACACAGTACACGAGCCCGCACGGTTTACACAGACGCCGCCGACTATGCCAGAAGGGGAGCCATGAGCGCCGTGGTTACTTGAACGATGAAATACCTCACCGGCATCACCTTGTCCTGCATAACCACAACCCAGACGGAGGAATCGGCCAGTGCTCTGGTGATCTCCCAGATAAATGCGGATACCGTTATTACGGACTCGCAACATGCTTGGCGAAACTTTCCTCGTGGTAGAATTTACTGGACAGCTCTGGACATCCTTCTACAAAAGCCACCCGAAAGAAAAGTGGATTGTTTGGACGCCAGCCCACTCAACTATCCAGGGCAACACGAACGCCCACGACATCGCCCGCAACCTATCTCGCCAGGCGACACGAGGGTGTTGGTTAGAGACTGCGTGTTTTTTGGTTACATATCAAGACATACGTGAGTACTATAAGTGCCAAAGGGCGATTTATTCCCCGGCTCATAAATCTCTAACCAAAGGGCCCTCTAAACAAATACCTTTCCTAATCCGACCAAACTCCACTGGCCTCATCCAACGCAGTGCTTCCCGCTCTGCAAATTTTGCGCTACACCGGGAACCTGTACCATATGGTATGCGAGTGTTCAGCAAACACCAAAATTCAAATAATCGCGCACCCTTCCCGTGAGCAGTGGGAGAAGGAGCTTTCCAGCTCCGGTCTCGATTCCCAGCTTAGGCGGGTCGAAAGGGCCGTGGCGGCAAGGGTCTCCAATGGAGTCCTGGACTGAGGGCCCCACACCAGATAACCATGCTCTTAATAAAGTTTATCCTCCTGCTTGGTGTGCCTGCTATCAGAATGCGGTCACCGCCGAAATTTTACGCCGTTCAAAACGTAATTTGAACCTCATGCTTGTACTTCTAAACGAATATGCATTCGGAGCAGCTTAGTTATAATTTGCACCAAAGGTACGAAAAGCTGAGTTCCTGAATTACAAAAGCTGGTAAACTGTAGCGACTTGTGTTTTCACATGCAAAACAGGAGTCAAAAATTCACCGTAGACAAAATTTTGGGAGCAGTCTGACGGGCCTTATAGCCAAAATTGTTCGAAGACGCTAATTTGTTGTTAAACCTCCATGTACATGGGGTTTCGTGTAAGCTTAACGTGATTATTGCGGAGAGATGCCAAAATACAAGTATTCTACTGATGTATATACGAGATAACTTCGTTAATTAAGAGAACTAAGTATTTTTAAAGGTTGCGGACCGAGTATTACTACATATGCTTTTCTTGCATTTCCTAGGCATTTTTTGAAAAAAAAAAAATGAAAGAAGCTCACTTTACGCTTAAGACTTCAAAGTAGCTAGCTTTACGCAACCTTCACGACCAACATGACGGTTAAAGGGACACTGAAGTGATTTGTAAACAATGCCGGATTACGAGCGCAAATTGTAGTCCGGAGTCCCTAGGCCCTGTTTCGGCCACTCTGAGCGCGTTTACGCGAATTTATTTAGTAGAAAAATCAACTCGAAAATGCTGTCCTTCTCTCGGAACTCTCGCCCATTTTCTTTGGCGTTTTCGTGTGACGTCAGCAGGAGACGAGCTGGCAATTGGCTGCACTACCGCACGGCTCGCCGACCTTCCGCGACCGAGTCAGTCGGATCAACGTTTAGTCCGCCGGCCGCTGACAGGTCATGGCAATTCGCTCGATGAGTTGAAACTAAGCCACAACACCTTTGCGAATGGAAGAATGTGCCTTTCTTTACTTCGTTAGTTTGTACTCTGTATCTAGCTTCAAGTCAAGGTCGCTTCACAAGCGCTGAACAAGCGCACATGTGACGCTTCGCTGACTGGTACGCCAGTAGGAAAATATAAGGCCTCTTCAAGGGGTAGAGGAGCCAGCGAAGTCAATATAGGTACTAAGGAAATAAAATCAACTGACATTTTTACCGTACAGCGTAAACTAGGGTGCGGGAAGCACTTTTTTGCGCTGGGCGAACAAGCACAGCGGTCAGCAGCACGACTACGCATCTGCGAACGCTTTTCCGTCTAAGAAATGCAAATAGACGTGAGCTATTGTGTTACTGCATGAGCGCATAGAACAAATGGTCACGTAAGCTGCTTGAAATGCTAAAAATAAATAAAAGTGCACACTGGTTATACATTATACACGTTATATTTCCAACGTCGTCAGTGCTCTTGCCCGTGGCCTTCTGGTCTGGAGCGCTAAGTATATAAACGCGAGTGTTTTGCCGGTCACAAGTTCGAATTCCCGCGGGTACAAGTTTTTTTTTTGTAAGGTAACTTTTTTGTTTTTCGCCGATGTTTTCTATATTGAGTTCACCTTTTTTTGGTCCGCAACGTTCACTGTTCCACGAACTAGTCCGCAGAACTCGCGCAGGCTGGCACTGGCGCGCTAGCGAGTTCTCGATGGCGTGCTGTTGCCATATGCACCGACTGCTTGCGGGCAGTGGGCACAGGCCAGAATCAACAGACCATTGGCCTGGTGCGAACAAGCTTTTTACAATACAGGCATGAGTGAGGCAAGCTTCAAATATGGCGGAAAAGCGCATGCATTTGTGCGTCTGCGAGGACGCGGAGGGCGTTCATGCACTGCGTAGGCCTCGGCTAGTAAATGCTACGATTCCAAGCCGTCCTGGGAGGCTTATCTTATGCATTTTACAGCCGACAACATGGCAGAAGCGCGGTACTGCGATTACTGGGATATTGAGAATGCCCATCCAACGACGCCGTCAGATGTCTAACATGTTGTTTTACACAACCGAAACCGAAACCGAAACTTGTTTGATTGCTAACCTTGGGCATCGTCCAATCACGGTGCCCCCTCCTCCCAACGTCACAGCCTTAGTTGGTGCGGCCGCCGCAAACCGCGCATGCTAGTTTTTCTTCTTTCGCGCTTTGTAAAATAATTACCGATTTGTCAACCGGATAAACGATGAAAAGTGTGCTAATTTGAGCCAGTCTACGCAGTGCAAGCAAAAACGGGAGCTTGACAAATTCACTTCAGTGTCCCTTCAAAGTCCGAGATTGCAACCGATTTGCTTCTCCTTCACTGACGCGACGACCTTTACTCCATCCTTGTTGCTCTAAGTGTGAGCTTACTTCAATTCTTTGGAAGTGGTAATCATTGGATGTAACCTTGGAGAGGCGAATGCGATGACGTGTCTTTCTCTTTCCGACCTAGTGTTGACACGATAACGGCGAACGCTGGAGTCTTTTTAGATGCGACTGCATCTCATTCACTCGCTTGTCCCTCCATACGGCGTTGTCCGTCCACACCCCTCCCCCTACACTATAAAAAAATAATAGTTAGCGGCGCCCGGTTTCGATCCCACGACCCTGAGGGCGGAACGCGAGGTACATGGTGCTCTTCCCACTGCGCCACAAAACCGAGACAGAAACAAATGCTACGAACGCGCCTTATATCCTTGACTCATTCAAACTACGTCAAGAAGCTACTGATACAACTCATGATGGGGCAATGATTAACACTTCCAATAAAAGAAAAGAAGCTCCCACTTACACCAACAATGATGGAGTGAAGGTCGTTGCGACAACGAAGCCCCAAGCATACCACTGAGAGAGATTGACCAAGATTGCCCAGTAAAACATAATAATATTCATAAAACATAGTAATCATACGCGTTCCCGACACGTTTCACGCGATTTCAGAATCAATCCAACGGAAACACCAAGTGAACCCCACGATGCGTCGCATCTACACAGGGTTCCCCTCGCGGGGAGGTGGGCGCAATTTTTTGGCTAATCTCGGCTAATCTCCCTAAGTGTGTATGCTTGGCTTGACAGACGTGCGCTGGGGACGCTGGGCGGTCGCGGCGAGGCACGCCCACACGAGAGTTCGAAAATTTTTTTTACTGCCGGGCAGACGACGCGAGGCACGCGCTCGTGTGCGTTCGACATTTTCTTGGTATTTATAAATGCGGACACAGAAATCCCAAAATTTGCTCAAGAACGTCGCTGTTAAAAATCCCATCGCATGAAGCCTTTCCAAGCGGTGCGAACTTCTTTACTCTGCTCGCACGCCATCTGTTTGGGCAGCTCATAATCCCAGGTGTTTCAGTGGGCGCCACCAACTGGCACAACCTGATATTTCGGTCACTCTGGCAACGGTGCCCGCTTTCCCGCCAGACGAGGCCCTTAATTCACTGAATTGACCAATTCTTTGAAGGGAATTTATCAAGCTCCCGTTTTTGCTGGCAATGCGTAGACTGGCTCAAATTAATACACTTTTCATCATTTATTTGTTTGATAAGGAGGTGATTATTTTATAAAGCCCGAAAGAAGAAAAACTACCATGCGCGGTCTGCGGCGGCCGCACCAACTAAATGCTGTGACGTCGCGAGGAGGTGCACCGGGATTGGACGATGTCCAAGACTAGCATTCAAATAAGTTTCGCTTTCGGTTCTGTAAAACAACATGCTTGACAACGGACGTTATGATTGGATGGGCATTCTCGATATCTTAATAACCGTCATACCGCGCTTCTGCGATGTTATCGGCTGTAATTGCTTAGATGAGCTTTCACGACGGCTTGGAAGAGTAGCAATCACTAGCCGAGGCCTATGCATGGATAAACGCTCTCCGCGTCACCGCAGACGCAAATACCAGGCGCTTTCCCCCATATTTGTAGCTTTCCTCACTCATGCCTGTATCGTAAAAAGCGTGTTCGCCCCAGGCCAAGGGTCTGCTGAGTCTGGCCTGTGCTCGCTGCCCGCAAGCTGTCCCTGCTTATGGTAGCATTACGCCAAAGAGAATTCGTTAGCGCGTGAGTGTCCGTGTGCGCGCGTTCTGCAAACTCGCTCGTGGGGAGTGAACGTTACGGCCCAAAACTGCTGAACTCAGTATAGAAAACATCAGCCGGAAACGAAAAAATCAACTACTCTTGGGGATTCGAACTTACGTCATTACTAAACAGCGCAACAAAAACACGGACTTTAGCTGAGGTACACAGGACGAGCGCTGTGCTCGTCCTGTGTACCTCAGCTAAAGTCCGTGTTTTTGTTGCGCTGTTTAGTAATGATGGATAACCAACTCGCCCAATACTGCACTTTGTCGAACTTACGACTTGAAAAATAACGTACCTTGAGCTCCAAATCGCTCGGCCACTTTTTTTTTCTCTATTGCCTTTTCACATGTGAAAAGAAGCATGCGCAGATCTGTCAGTTGATAAAAACTCGTCAGTCTGGCTTAGGCTGACGCAGTTGCTTCAGTATTCTTTCAGTTTGAAAAGTTCTTGGAAAATAGGCATCCACTCCGGATCAGTATCTGGCACTTTGTACATTTCTACCAACTGATGTATTGATTCCTTAAAATAGTCAGGTATTCTTGTTACATCAATATCGCTGTATCTTACAGCCGATATATATGCTGTGTAATCCTAACATCATGATGGTGTCGTAGGGAATACCATTCTCATTTTGAACAGAGAGGAACCTCATTCCCTGACGATCCAGCAAGACATCTTTTTGGATTGTTCATTGCAGAATGTCCCAAAAGAACACGGCCCCAAACAATCTAAAAAGACAGGGTCGATTGTATGCGGTTATTTACAAACAACGCAGTCCGGTCCGCAGGGGAAGAACAACTGCTTTTGCTCCATCCATGTCCTAACCTCGAGTGTGCCCGTTTGCATTTTGAAAAAGAACCTTTTCACGCCGGATGGAACAAACATAATCTTTACCCTTTTAGGGGCGAAGCTCCTTAGGGCGTGGGTCTGTCCATCATCGACGTATGTATGTAGCCACCTCTAGTTTAGTTCTTGGATTGTTTACTAGATGGCGTGGCTACCTCTAGTTTAGTTCTTGGATTGTTTACTAGATGGCGGTACTTGTATATGATGAAAAGATGCGCTTGGATTGTTTACTAGATGGCGTGGCTACCTCTAGTTTAGTTCTTGGATTGTTTACTAGATGGCGGGGAGCGTTGTAATAAAATCCGTTCGCTGTTGGCGCGCGCTCGGAGTCGCCCGATGGATAAGGCTGCAGATGTGCGAGCCCGCGAGGCAGAAGCGCTCCGTGAAGCTGCGCGACGCCGCCGCCAAGATCCTGCCGTACGAGAGCGGGAGGCCGAAGCGTGTCGTCTGGCTGCGCGACGACGCCGCCAAGATCCCAGCGTTCGAGAACGAGAGGCCCAAGCGTCACGGCAACGGCGCGAGGACCCTGCCGTACGCGAAGCGGCACGGCTGCGGCGCGAAGAGGATCTCCAAAACGTCAGAGAACGGGAAGCGGCGAGAAAGCGCGCGTATCGGCAGGCAGACCCCGATGCAGTGAGAGCTCGTGAGGCGTCTGCAAAACGCATCAGGCGAGCTCAGCCCCAAGGTGACGACGCGCGGTTTAAGCGAGACTTTCTAGACGTTACGTTCGGACACAGATGTAGTGGACGAACTTTCACTGAAGAGTCACGGTTTTACCGATGATTTCCCCTCAGGAGCTTCGCCCACTCATCATCATTCACCCCGTGGATATGCTGTGAATTTTTTCTCATTCGTGACTCCACTTTATAGCTATTTAATTTCTGAATAATCCGAAAGCAATTAATGCATTACGATGTGAAAATCCGGTGTCGGCGGGAACAAACTACGGTTTTAGAAATATCCGATGGCGCATGGGCAATAACATACCACTTAATTGCGCAAATATGGCTCGAGGATTTGAGCCCGGGGACACCAAATAGAAGTCGTGATTGCATCCCCTAGATTCTGAGCTCCAGCTCACTGAATTTGCAACTGGTGAATGCGTAGTCGTCCTCAACTTGGAAATATTCTATCAGGCCTACTGGATGGATACGTTGAACACGCTAATCCGCCTTTTTCATTGCGGTGTGCTGCCACCTAGCGTGCCTAGCGGAAGTTGAGGCGGTAAGGCCACGGCCGGACTGGAGGAGCGTCAGGCGCTCACTTTCCGCTCCTCCGGTCCGGCCGTGGTAGGGCTTGCCGGCGTTTCCTCCGGCTGCGTTCTCGTTGTATGCACGGCAATCCCACATTACGGCGAGGAGCAGCCGAAGTTTTTCTTCTGTGTTGGTGTTATAACGCCTTAAGATGACAGCCCCTGGTCATCACATAATACCAGGCGGCTTCTTATCACTGAATGAGGGCTGGCAGAGAAATCTCGGACAGATCCGTGTGCCGTCCGAGTAGCAGAGCGAGCAGTACTTGGAGTCGTCTGGCATGAAGTGCGATCGCCAGCTCAACAAAGGCCGGCAGTTCGCCAAATGCCTTTAAGCGCTGGACACATGTACGATTGGTACACGCGATTCGCATGCGACTGATCGTTACGACAGTCGCCCCGACTAGTCGTACGTGTGAATTTGAGACGGCCCGATGCGCGCATGAGATGCGTCGTCGGCGTCGCTCCGCCCACTGCTTTTGCTCCATGGTCAACTACGATGATCGCTGAGCTGAATTTGTAGATTCTGCGCGTTTGTTCGCAAGAAATGGATAAAGCAAGCAATCGTGAAGCGTTTTCTGCCTTCGGAAACAGTCCGCGCACACGCCGGCCGCGCCTGCCAGCTCGGCACACTCAGCGGCTCGAACCGGCGCAGACCACGGTAGCAACCGCGCTTGTTGCTGCTCTTCTGAATCAATCTGATTGCTAAAAAGAAGTTCCACATGCGAGAAAGTAGGTGTTAGTGTGATGAAAAATTGTGCTAAGGATTGTTGTCAGGGCTTATTTTAAAAGCGGAGATCAGACATCTGCCGCGATGCAAGCCTACGCTGACCGGTCGCCGCGGCGCGCCGTGCGCCCAGCGGCCCAGAGATGGCGATACCTGCGCGGAAGCATCGAAACAGGCTACGCAGATGTCTCGGTCACCGATCGCTCAAACGGCAGTTATAGCTTAAATAGAGTTCCTCATGCGAGAAAGGGGATGATAGCGCAGTGAAAAGTTGTGTTGCGGATTGTCATTCGCAGTTGCACAGATAGCGGCGGTCAAATATCCGCCAGGATGCTAAGCCCAAAGTTCCCATCACCCGAGCCGACGCGAGCGACGCAAGCCGCCGTAGCCGATCGCGTCCGGCCGACGGGAAGCGATAGAAGCCGATACCGTTCCCTTTTCGGCACTCCGAGTTACAGCGGAACGCAGCACAAGTTGTGGGCATTGTTCCGCGCACAACGAGCACACACAAAAAATCAAACGATGTAAATACAACCACGACCCCTTCCCGCTTGTGCGGGAGCTGTGGGGAATGTCGTCTGCTGCCCCTACCGGACTGCTTAGGGACTTGGCCGCTAGGGGATTGCGCATGCGCAGTGAGTTTGTGAAAGAAGCGGATTGCAAAATAGAAAAGCTTGTTTAAGCTAACATGTAGGTGTAAGGGCACAAAATAGCTCATTCTCCACAAAATACCTGATATTAACATTGGAGTACCCAACGCTTACAGTGTCCATCAATGCAAGCTTTATACGCTGCTTCATGCGAGCTTCAGTGCAAGACCCGCCGCGCCAGACACTGTTTCAAATTGTCGCCGTTCGGGAACTTTTCGCGCTCCCACCATGTTTGGAGTGCAAAGCCTTCCCAACAAGGTCGCCGGAGCAAAAACTGCCATTCATAACACTTCACCTTCAACTGCCATCACTTTCCTAATGCCGTACATGCGAAAAGTGTCAGCTTGGAAACGCAATCACCTACGAAAGCTTGAGTTCACATATATTTTACGATGCCTAAAAGAGGCTGCTTTCATTCCTCACTTCGAAGTATTCCGACGATGCTCACCGGAGGTGTAGGGGCAGCGCGGCTTGTGTTTCTGCGGTGAGCAAAGTCGGCGAAGTTGTATTTCTGGCCACCTGCATGTTTCCTGCAAACAGCCGACGGTTGCCTCCACATTCGCCACAATGCCTGATGCCAGTGTAAGATGCGTCACCTACTCCAAAAGATTTAAAGGTTAAGATGGGCCCAGCCAGAGATCCAGTATCATGCAGTACGTCACATGGTGTGGAAAGTATATACAAAATGACAGCATCCCTGTCTAAAAACACAACAGAAAAAGTGACAGGATGATCCTGCAAGGGAACAGGACATTCTGTTGTTGATGCAACAGAAATATCTGTCATTTGACAGACATTGTGCAGTTGTGCTAGAGAGATTTCTGCCGCACAGCAGAACATCCTGTAGTCCCAACCGAGATCCTTGTTCTACGACGGATATTCATGTTGTACAACAGAAAGTTCTGTTGTGTTTTTCGACGGGGATGGGAAGTATGTTCTCCTCCCCCAACATCCGCTAACGTTGCAGCGCTGCTACCACGGTCAGCGCTGGGTAAAAGTGCCAAGAATTCTCGAACGTGTGCCCATTCAAAAGGTAGCCCGATACGCCAGCCACCCCTAGTACATCCGATGATGACACATTCGTCAGAATTTGCCTGCCAGCACTGCAGGCATGAAAATCCTGATGACCACTTCTCATCCCGCAGAAAACTAAAAGAAGCATCCTGCCTGAACTGATGCACCAAACTCCAACACATGGGCGCACATTCCAATCGCGTCTTATAAGCAATAATCAATAGAAACATAAAGCATAACAGTGAAAATCTACGGGACTCTTTAAACTACAGGTGATATCAACCAAGTACCGAGTTTGTTTAATAAACTCTATTCAATACCAAGCAAACACACTAGCTCAGTAGTTACTTCGTATACAGAAAAGACAACTAGAAGATCGCGTACTGTTATGGTGGTGTAGCGATGTTTGCCCGGAAATCTTGTGCTTGTCACGCCATCCGCTTAAACAACCTAATTGAAGCCATTATAAGAGTTAAAAATGATTTGCTTCGCGCCTGTTATCGCCTACAGTTGGAGTCTCTGATAGATCAGCTACACAAAGCATACGTTGTACTCCGTAAGCTCTGTGAGCACAATACAGTGAAATCTCGTTGATACGGTTCGGGATATCACGTTTTTCGGCCTCATAAGTTTTTCTTTGCGTTATTGGCCAATTTCCCTTTTAAATAACGCATTTTCGTGTGTTTATTACAATCATATTTTTGCCGAAAATTGAATAATACGATCGCGGAAGCGGATATCGACCGATATTTTTAGTAATGTTACCTTTATTCCTAGGTATACTCGCTCAAACCGCATTCCAACAAGCCACGACCTGCACGTTGCAGAGACGTCGAGGGAGCGGAAGTGCCGGTTTTGCGGCGAAAACATTATTGCAAGCGTGAGGATAAATCAGGCGATGCACCCCGCGATGTAGCAAATCGTATCATAATCAAGGAAGAAGGCGCGCAGTGCGCGTCGCACTTGCGACTTCCCTTCCCGACCTCTCCATGGACCGTGCTTCCCACACAGTGATTTGATCTCTTTTTGCCTTTTGATATGCGCGTTTCCAGGCTTGTGACAACGTCAAAGAAATGCAAGGCGCAAGTGCAAATTGTACCCCAATTCTAAGGCACCCCGAAGAGGAAGCGCGTGGAATTGGCGAGCGATCTCGCTTTGCCAGTGTAAACGGTCAACACTATTGTCGATCAGCAAGAGTAACTTCTAAAGATGCTTCAAGTTTTTTTACTTGGTGTAAAACAAACGCGAGCTGAGAAGCATGAGAAAAAGGAAAACATCCTGCTTACATGGTTCAAGAAAGTAAGAGCTTCAGGAGTGAACTTCGCCGCGTCAGACCTACGCGAAGCAGTTCACAATATCGCGCTCTCCTTGGGTTTTCAAAACTTTCAAGCATCCAGACGCTGCCTTCACTGATTTAGGGCACGTCACGGATTGTCGTCCAAGGCACTGTCTGACAAAGCAACAAATACCGGCAGCTTCTTTTGTACGTTTTAGAAGAATTTACTCCTGTACATTTAAAAGAAGAAAGGGCAACACAAATTAAACAGTTACTTCAATGTTGGTCCATAAAACTGAGCTGCTGACGGAGCATGCATAGTTTCCTTCTTTTTTAAACCTGTTTGGATAATACGATTTTCGCATAATACGTTTTATTTTCTGGTTCCCGTGAAAAACGTATCAACGCGATTTCACTGTATACACAGGGTCTTACCGAACGTATAATCGGGGTCGCCTGAGGGACAGCTCCCAATATCGTAGGGGAGCATTTCAATAAATAAAACTCCCTCTATGCAATATACAGCGTGACATGGTCTCACATCTCGATGCACCGATTTTCTTGGCAGTTCTCCTTCCATTCCTATAATAAGACGTAGAAACAACCCGGCGTGCCAGTAACCATTTCCGAGCCGCATTGCAAAAAACAGGAAAGTTTTTAACAGTTCAATTATTCAACCCAAGTTTAAGAACGCCAGAGCTATCTGAACGATATTGAGAGGAATGCCTGAACTTCACTACACATCTATAAAACATTACACATGGAGGAGGTACCCCAACTCCTCGTCGTGCGCAAGATTGATGCAAGGGGAAAATCTATTTCACAGGCCCCTAGTGTTACAAGTCATGCAACGGAGATGAAACCGTTCCCACCTGAGCTGAAACCGTTGGGGGTAGAGGTTTGCAGCTTTCCTCTGAAAGTCTCTCGTCCTTGAACCACGAAGCTCTCTAGCGCGAGGCTTAAACGAGTGTGCCGGTGTTTTTTAATACCCGTTACGAATCGGTCCAACGTGACGCGTAAACGGGTGTCCCGGTGTTGTTTTTTAGTAAGCGTTACGTTCTGGCGCGAGGCGTAAACGAGCTTCCCCGTGTTTTAGTGGCGTGACTACATGAGGCGACGATTACGATCATGACGACGAGAGGAGACGCCAACAGACCCAGCCAATAAGGGGTTCACGCCTAAAATCTGGGAATTGCCATATTTTGTCTCGCTGTTCTGCGGTTGTTATCATCGCATAGGTGTTTTATCATCATCCCTATTACTACAGCATCTGACGAGCCATCGCATCGGTGTGCATCGCCCAAATGCGGCCGGAGCTCGTGGCGACATGATGGCGTTTCTCCTTCACTTCCGATCGATTCGGTTGTCGTTCTGGTGGTTAAATCGCAGCAGGGGTTGCTTTTCAGATGAAGGCAAAAAGCAAAAACGCTTCTGCTTCGAAATTTCGGCACACGTTAAGGATTTCCAGGTGGTCGAACTTAATCCGGAGACCTCCACTACGACGCGCATCAGAGCCCAGGTGCAGGTTCGGCGCGTTAAACCCCATAATTCGTTAAACGTGATTGTTCAATCGCTTTATGCTATAGCTTCTGCTGTGCGAACGTCGGGCATAAAGAAACTCACTCCCTATGTATGCGTCGAATCTTTTGAGCTTTGAGTGTTTCCCAACGCATGTGGCTTGCATGGTTTTATTGTCTGAGCAAATATATATGTATTTATTGGCTTTCGCAGGCAGCGCACCAATGCATAACGCTAAGCATCAACTGTACCAACGAGTACGTTATACTCCCGACGCTGAAGGATTCACGTATCGCGTTTAGATCAACACTGTGAAGCATTTGCACTTGATAAACTACTCAAATTACAGCCCAAATGCTCTTTCGAAAAGAGTTTTGCTCTCAGCATTTTGATGACTCTTGACAGTTGACAGAAGCCATCTTACTTTAAGATCGAAGTGGCTGTGGCCATAACGTTTCTGATTGCAAAACCTTGCCACATCTAGTGTGTGAATGAGTTACATCTGCTGTGTTAATACTTAGCCGCACTTGGCAGGCTCAATCTGAAAGATACCATCGATTGGTGCTGTGCCCTAAGCCACGCAAAAGCGCATGCGACCTATTCGCGATACTATTAGCCTAAACATCTTATATTGGAAATAAAAAAAACACTAGCCGTGTTGTAACCCAAGCTTCTCCATTCAAGTCGTTGAGATAGAAAAGGCTTCACACAATTTCAGGCGCAAAACCTTGCTGCCCAAGCTACCGCCATCAATTTCCTGTTTATGCTCGTTAGCTCAATGTCAACTACGCATCTTTAAAAAATAATCTTGAAATCGACTGTGCTAGCAAAAATGTTTCGTTAAGTCAAGTTTCACATGCTTTTCATTACAGTTCATTCACTGTACAGCTGTAAACGTCACAGAATTACTGGCTGCTGTGAATACGTGGCTATCTACGCAGGTACTATGGTTGAAGAAAACGCCTGCAAATCGGTTTTACCACAAGTATCCAGCAAAATGTATAGGACAGTTAGCCGTTAGGACGACTCTAACATTACGTCAAGTTTCATTTACTTGTGATGTGCGTAGTTCACAAGGAAGTCGAAAGTGTATAATTACCGTCTGTTGTCAACACTTGGTTTTGATGATGGTGATGATGATGATGATGATGCTTAGCGGTTTCCTCTTTGTAACAGGATGGCGTTGCACATTGACTTTAGTCGTAACGCCACCATACAATCACCTCGCCAGAAAAAAACACTTTATCGAGTCGCCGGAGAGCACGTCCCGCGATGCTCCTCTCAAAATACTGATGATGATGACAGTGATTGCTGGTGGTATGCCCTTCGTAGTGGGGTGATGTCGTGCCATCTTATGAAGGAAAGCTAATATACCTATGTTTTATGTTCTTCGTTTATTACTACCGTTGCTCATAGGGATTAGGGATATTACTACCGTTGCTCTTAAAGACTAGGGAAAATACTGATTAGGGACAAAATACCTATTCTTTCTGTTACAGTTGGTAGCCGCAGTAGGCAATATTCCGCTCTCTGCTTTTCGTCCACCGGAATTCTAATCTTCTTTTCGTCGCCTCGACAGCCCTGAAGTTAACTTATTCTGGGCTACTTTTAAATCGTAGGGCTTCTGGAAACCAAATATTTTCCTCATGTAGATTTGGATTGGAACACCGGCATTTTGACACTATGTGCTGCAAGTTTCTATTTTTTTATTTCCGTAGACCATGCATACCCGTCATTCTTTGTATACTTTCCCAAAAAGCTCTTAGTCTCCAAGCAATGTCTTAGCCCTCTACATCTCTAACGACGTTTCAGCTTCCATATTATCCCTACAATTATTCGCTTCTATCTGCCTTGCCTCTTTTTGGTTTACCTTGGCTATCTTTAATTCTCCACTGTTCTTACTATATTTCATCCTTGGCCACTGCGTGTCCACGCTTTTCATGTATAGGCACCTAAAAACTTAAGCTGTGCGCCTAAGTTGATCCGTTGCCGTCAACTTTCCCTCAAAACATATTTTACTCTAAGCTTCTAGAACTTCAACGATGCCTAGCCGGTATCTGCCAGGACTGCTTCGTTGTTTTTTCACCGTGCGCTCCTCAGGCCAAACGGCCCACCATTCTCTGGTTCTCTTCAAGGTAAGCTAGAGACTCTGATTTTAAGCAGACACTCTGATTTAAGCAGAGACTCTGATTCGCAAATGTGAGACCCGGAACTATTACTCCTTCCAGCATTTCTTTCACTACTACATATTTGTTATACCCCCCACAGAATTCTATGCTTCGTTATAGCTGCGTTTCGCTTTTCTTTACCGTTAAGTTACTCCTCGTTACTTCTTAAGTAGTTGTCCAATTCTTTTGTCCACACTCCCAAACATTTATATTCCTGTACTCTGGGTAATTCGCAGGGCTGGATTGACACTGAGTCAGGTCAAGTTTCATTGAAAACCACTATTCCTGATTTTTCTGTGCTAAAATTTATCCCGAGATGTATGGCTTCCTGACCACTAATATTTGTGAACTGTTGCATACCTGTGTGGTTCTCAGCTGAAAGAACAACGTCGTCTGCGTATAACATTCCAGGAATCCGTGGTTGTACCACTTAGCCTTGTAAAATGTGCGTTAGGTTGAACCCTAACTGACTTGCTTCTAGTTTCTGTTCTAACGCTGCCATGTAAAGGATAAACAGTATTGGGCTCAAAGGGCATCCCAGTTTCAGTCCCTGATTAGTGTTGACCTGCTGTGCGCATTTCTGTCCTTCCCATGTCAGGTGCACTCTAATATCTTTATAGATTGCTATAAGGAACAGTAGCAACTCGTCATCTAATCCCTGGAGGGGCAGCCTTCTCCGCAGCTGTTCTCTGTTTACGTTGACATATGCCTCTTTCATGCCCAAGAACGTAGTCCATAATGGTATAATCTGAGCTTTTGCAATTTCACTTTCGCATGGCGGGAAGGGAAATGGAAAGAACAGAAACGGACAGCCCCATCTTTGTCCTCTAAAACAAAAATATAATTGTGTTAACTATCATGCAGATAGTTAGCTGGGAAGTTTTCCCCATCGCTTATTCCAAAAAAAAACGTGTTTTGTTTCGTCCACTCTTTGGAATACGCCCCGGTAAACGGAGACACAGACATGTCCGCTGGTCATTCAGCTTCGCAGAAGTGTCTTTCCATGCCAAACGTCCCAGTCCTAAAGTCGACCGTCACGAATTTGTTCAATCAAAATTGTGAGCCATCCTCGCATGTCCCACAATGATCCCTCGAAGTTTTTTTTTATCCAGAAAAATTTTGTTCTTTAATTAGCCTCCGTTTTATCTCCAGTGTTTATATCAAAGTTAGGTATGTTAAATATTTCAGGGAAAAAAATCACTCCATTTTCAATCGCCACCATTTTTTGTGGACATCATGTTGGGGCCCTGGGATCCACTAGGCCACATTTCGAAAATATTTTCTTTTTAAGTGCGAATGCACTTCTTAAGCGACCCTGAACCTGCGTCCACCGGCGATGTCCGCGCTCGTGCGAACGCGCAGCCTGGCCGCTGACATGGCACATACCCACGTGGGGGATTGGCCAGGAATCTCCTCGTCTTCCTTGGCAACGGGGGGAGATGGGCGCGTGCTGCCTGGCCGCTGACATGGCACATACCCACGTGGGAGATTGGCCAAGAATCGGGTGTGAGAAGGGCTAATGCACCTGCTTAAAGGAGTACTGACACGAAATTTCAAAGCTGAGATCCGCTCTAGCAATCAAGTACAACGACAACACAAATAGGTGTCTGTGAATAAATGCATCTTTCTTTCTTTGTAGTTGTGTGTGTGTGTGTGTGTGATCTCTCTTTCGCGAACATTACCGAACCGCGCAAATTCAACTCGTGCATTCGCACTTTCACATTCTTCCCCTCGGGGAAATGCGGGGAATTTTCTGCTGTCATCATGTCATTCAGAAAATACGCGATGTTGAGCATTTTGAAACAACTTTAGCAAATACAAGAACATTCTCTCAGCCAGTGAAATATTTATTTTTGTATTTCACCATTGTGGACAATCGGCAACAAACATATTGACAATAAAAAAATGAGAAATGTGCGAGGAAACATTTGTCAAATTTAGATAAATCTCCTTTCTGGCCCATATTTACCCAGAAATTGTGCGTTGTTGTTCTCGTAGTAAAAATATAAAATTCAAAGCATTCTCTCGTACATATGAGCGTAGTTTATTTCAGAAAGTTTAATCACAACTGTTTTTGTTGTTGAGAGAAAACATTTTTTGAATTTGTACCACGACAGTGCTTCAACACACTGTTCCACAGAGCCCCTTCTCTGCACGGCATGCACCTGCATGCATGAAAGACTCGCTATCCAGCGAGTTCGCGCTGCAAGAATACATTTTCCTGAAGGGTTTATTTCCAGGGTTTAAACCCTGCTCATCTTAAAGTTGGAAGCGCTCACAAAACAGGGACGAAAGTAGAAAAAACAGACGACAGGGCGCTAACTCTCAACTATTTGCTTATTGAAAGAAAAACAAATATATACTTTCAACATCTCACGTGGTGCGTTGATCTCGCCCAAGATAAAACCATGAAATTCACTTCTTAACAGGATTAAATAGATACGGGTGCACACGCGACAGACTAAGGGTAAGGGAATTAAAACAGCGAAGCCATAACAATCCAAGAAACCGCTACGATCGCAATGAGTTGCACAGATAAAAATATTCTTTGTCAGTTATAAAAATTGATGGGGCACTAACACATCTATCTCCTGACCTTTTAATATGAAATGCTTCAATCAGCATTTCGAGTGGTTTTATCTCGATGCCGTGACAAAACTCTGGTATCGCAGAATATGGGCAAACAGCCGTATGGGGTGCAGTGTTCCCATAATTGAGAGCCCTGCTTTGATTTTTCACCGTTTTTGTGTTCTTCCACACGTATGTTTAAACATCGCCCAGTTTGTCCTACATAATTGTGGCCACACGTCATCGGTATCAAATAGACAACACACATTGCACAACGCACAAAGGGGGAACTATGTTTCACTTGGCATGCTTGTTTTCTTTTCGGCTTCTCACTGGGTGATAACATTCTGCCTATTTTGCCACATAATCTGGTCAGTTTGTTTGGGGCCGAGAAAACCACATCAACGTCATACCGGCTACCAACATTTTTTAATCCATGCGACATCTTGTGCATATACGGAATTACGACAGGTCTTTTACCCTTATTTTCATTTTCTCGTTCCCCCCAGTCTGATTTAGCACCTTTAATTAACCTAAAGATTATCTTCCGAATGACAGATTGCGAAAAACGAGCCTTATTTAGTCTTTCTAACTGGCTTGTGAAACTTCTAGATATTTTTTCTGTGTACGATTTTGTGAGGGATTCTCGCAGACAGGAAACACCGATCCCCATTTTTACAATATTTGAGTGGCCAGAATTGATGTTTAGTATAAGCTTCTTTGAACGCGGGAAGTAAGACCAGCATACATGTTCTTCTTCTCGATACAGCCTCAGATCCAGAACTGTAATTCATGTTCCTTTGGTAACTCAACTGTGAAGCTCAGTCCACAGCCGTACTGTTTAAGAAGGTACAAAACCTGAGTCACCTTTTCGTCGAGCCTATAAGGCTTTACAAGCACAAAAAAATAATCGACGTATCTGAAAATTTTACTGGCCATCCCTTCCAAGTTATTCTCAATTCCTCTGTCAATCCTTCCTAGAAATATGTGGCAAAGAACAGGGGCAACTTTAGATCCAATGCACACACCTGTTTTTTGTAGATAAAACTTTCCTTTCCATTCCACGTTTGTGTAATGGAAACCTCAAATAAACTGGAAATAAAATGGAATGGAAACAAACCTCAAATAAAACGACAGTATTTCCAGGAAGGTGTTGACAGACACACCACAAGTGCTGACGAACTATATCTCGTCAACCCTTTATCTCGTTAAACCCTGCATTTAAAAGGGCGGCTAGAAAAAGAACATTTTTTGGACAAAAACACTTTGCGGGTTCATTATGGGGCGTGCGAGGATGACCCACAATTTTTACTGAAGAAATTCGTGATGGTGACTTTACGGCTGGGACGTTGTTCCTTACTGTACTGATGCGTTTCTTTGTGTCTGACTTCCCTTTTCTCGGTTCTTTCCTTTTCGGTTTTTTATCATTACAGCATTCAGTGTTCTCTCGCTCTTTCTGCTTTCGTTGCCTATTTAGATGCATGTTAACCGTGACAGCTATTATCAAATCACCCAAAACACTTAATGGCCGATCCCTCGATTTGGTGGATACGTGCCGCATCATAAAGCTCATCATCATCCAGAGCAAACCACACAAACGACGAGGTGACCAGCGACTGCGTCATGGAGCCTGCCCAGCCGACGGCGGTAAGGCCACCGGCTTACACTCGTTTTTTTGTAAATTGATAAAGCCTACTTGCTGCATTGCCTTAAGCGGACAGAGACACTGGCGTGAAACACGTCAGGATGCTTCTGACTGGAGCGTATAGCTACGATTCGGTGAATTGGCCTGCAGTGAGTTGACAGCAAAAAAAATGAGTACATTCTGTTCGAATTTCACAACAGGGCTGGCAGCCCCAGGTCGTTACTTCGGCCTCAATTCCGCGTACTGCAGCAGGCCCTGTCTTGCCACCACGCCTCCGTTTTGCCTCGTAGAAAGTGCCAGATTCTTGTACAGTATTGACACGCTGTGCTTAGAGCTAGGGTGCATATGGGGGTCACCCTGATCGTGTCGCCCGTACACAGTCATCATTGGCATCTATTGCGTAGCAGGTGTCCGTGGTCCATTTGTAATTGGTGTAGAATGACGCTAAAATTTGGTTGTGTATATTGCAATATTCGTTCTTATACCGTACCACTGGCTGCTCTCGTTCCTGTTTTGTTGGCTCAGCACTGGTGAACGAAGTGAGCATTGATAATGGTGGGGTCCAAAAGGCTTCTAGCGCCTTTGCTCTCATAGATATTCAGGGGCTTTCCCTCAAAGGATCTCGATTGTGACTGCTGCATTAGCTGACTAGCAAACTTCTTCAGCTAATATGAAATCCGCTGCTGCTCTCAGAAATTTCAGTTTCTTGAAAAGGCAATATGCGATCACGCGGGACCAAGCAGAATGGAGGCACTCGCAAATATGAGGCATGCTGGTGCGGTGGCGCGACGGATGGCCAAAGGATGGCGCTCCTTTGAGTGAGTTCTGGTTGTTTAGGGAATCGGCCGTAAACCTTTGCTTTTTAGCTTTTGTATTTTGTACCCCTGATTTTTTTTATCTGGTCAAAGTTATTCCGGCCGAACTTTTTCCCATAAGTAAAGTGAGCTCCAGATTTTTTCCCTACGAAAGCTACGGTTCACGGAAGGAATTCAGTTGAGGCAGGTGGTACTACTTGTGCTTTGCTCGGTGTTATGCCGCGTGCTTCATTTTGTGACTATTCTTGTATTCCGCGGACCTTATTTCACTTCTTTCTTGATCTCACCTATAATTTTACAACGTGTCTGGAGCACACTATGAGCATTCTTGTTTTCGACAATCGTGTCACTGCGGCTGTGTAGTCATCCCTCACTGCAGTTGGCTTTTACCCACACCAGCCCGTACGTCACCCCTTTTTTATTCTATAACAATCGACAGGGGTGCGGGAGGGGGGGGAGGGGGGGAACCTGACCAGGAGCTTTTTAAGTGCGGGACTTTGTTCTTTTAAGGGCGAAGCCCTGCAGGAAGTTGAAGTTGAAGTTGTTTATTACAGTCAAGTACAATGGCTGAGGAGGCGGGAAAAAGCGCCGCTGTACTCGCGGCTTGATGGAGCTCCCACCCCCCACGACACAATCAGCCGGGACGAGGCAGTGGGGGAAAAAAATAGAAAATGCAAGCAAACAAGAAGCAAGCAAACAACAACAAAAAAGAAAAGAAAATGCAAACGGCATAAAATATTTGTTTAAACCAATTACGTCAAATGGGGTGTTCATGTTGTATTGTAAAAACATAAAAACATCTTCCGGACGGTAGTGTAAGACGTAGAGCGAATGGATAAATCGTCGAAATTATATTTGTTTAGCGCTAAAGGCAAAGTGTACGATAGAGTCTGTACACTGTAATTTGTGCGAGCAGGATTAATGTGCCAGTGTTCATGGTGTCGTGTGTAATGGGAAATTAAGTTCTCGTGTAAGCTAGCGCTGTCAGACAGAAAAGTAACATTGGTTTGCATCTGAGTTTTGAATAGTTGGAGAAGGCGGAAGTCGTAAAGGTGATTGACGTTAATAAAGCGGTATTTAGAAAACAAGGAACTGAAAGATGATAAAGGTGCAACACGAGCAAGTGCTCGTAACGCCTGCTTCTGTAATACTAAAAGTTTTTGCATATTTTTGGCAGTTGTGGTCCCCCAAACTAAATGGCAGTAGTTGAGATGTGACTGAAATATTGCATGGTAAATCAAAAGTTTAGTTTTCGTTGGCAGGGAAGAATACGAAGAATACCTACCTTACGAAGAATACCTACTACACGCGCAAGGCTTGTCTGGATTTGCGTAAAATGGCTGTCCCAGAGCATAAATTCGTTGCACCGTACTCCTAAGCTTTTAACAACATTAGCTATTTCAATTACATCATTCCCAAGCCTGAGGTGATCAACGATGTTGTACTTTAAGTTTTTAGCTCTAAAAAATATTGCTTTAGTATTCAGTGAGTTAATATTCAGTGCATTTTTCACGAACCATTCGTGTAATTTATACAACAGACGATTAGCCTTAAGTACTAAAATGTTAGCATCAGTACCCGAAAGAAATAAGGACCTCGCAATGTCCGTGCCGATGTCTGGCGATGTCCGTGCGCAAGGGGCTTTGCGTGCGCAAAGCATTGTACGCCATGTATCGAGAGTGGCGCACACTGTAGTACCATCCGCGCGCCATCTGGGGAGAGCTGCGGTAAATGCAGTAGCAAAGAGCGCAAATTTCAAAGGGTACAAAACCCAAAAATATAGCAAAAACCGTCAACTATCTAACGATAAGTCGCGAAAAAAGACGCAGTGAACGATGCCGAGGGTGCGAAGTACTGGGACGCGAATTGTCTTTCGTGTGGCGCTTGTCATTTACAGTGAATGTACTGCATCTCAAAATCATTTAAAACTCAGAGTGCATCAACACGCACGGACGATGATGCTCATCACACAAGCAATACACTATTTGCGTTCCAGTGCTTCGCACCCTCGGCATCGTTCACGGCGTGGAGATGTGTAATTTCTTTTCAGAGTGGATATACCGCGTTAGAATAGTATACTTTACGAGTGCGAATTTATTAATGTTGTAGAATATTTTCGGATTTATATGTGTGTTCCGCAGGTCAACATTCAAGTCCCCAACGCTTCCGGAGACCCTATGAGCGTGGAGATGCTCGTGCCAACCAACAGACTTCGGCTCAGCACAGCAGCAATCAAGCACGAAATCTTCGGTTCCCTTTTAACCATTGGGGCCATATACTTTCTCGTGACAGCCATAATGGCATCGCATCACCATACCTCATCGCAGGCGGCTATTCGTACTGCGATGGCGTACCCGTCAACGGGCAACACATCGGTCTGGAACTCGACTGCCGAGAGCGACATCTACAGCAGCAGTAATCCTCTTTGGCGTGCAACGGGCACTGCAGCTGGCGCTGAAAATCTCACGAAAACCTCCCCGTCCGCACTAGAGCACACATGAAAATGCGGAACAATCACTTCTTTGACTTATTGCCACCAAGCTTTAAATATAAAATGTTTCGCCGAGTTTTTCCATATTCTTTTGCATCACAAAATATTACTACACATAAGGCCAATAAAAAGTTTGTTTGCAGCAGAATTTAAAGTATCACCATTACAACTCTGCCTCTTCCTACATACAGCATGTGCACTTACTCGATAATGCGCTGTAGTTATTGATATAGAAAATCTATCGGTATGTTCCCACACTATCTATAGCATTATTTGAATATGACTACCCATGGTACGACAACCGTGGGTATTCTACGGTGAGAGAACTTTGCGTACTGTAAAGCCATCGACGTAAAAAAAAATTCTCCTTTCAATCAGTGAATTTCCACCGGGGCTATTCGACACGCCGTTGTGGAGAGCGCGCATTATTTAACCCAGCTGGAGATCTTTTGCGTGCCCTGAATTGTATTTTATTCTCGGGTGTTGGGGTAGAGTTTCCGCTCTGACGTGAGCGAAGATAACCGTTTGCTTTGGGGATAAACTTTGTTGTATCCGACGCCCTTCGAGTCACCATACGTGGCAGACCTCGTACCCACGGAAAAGATAGCCTTCACGGTTACTACACGCTATTTATGACCGGGCTGGGGTTACAGAGGATTGCAATGGCATTGGCAACCTAATCACTGTGCGCCACGTGGTGGCATAAACATAAATTACACAACACAATATTCCCTCCTCTCGGAAAGGGGCAGCATGCGGTCCATGCAATGTCTTGTAAGTCATCTTTGGCAAGTCACGCAGGCTTGCGTCGGTCTGCGGCGAATTGCCGTGGAGCCTCACTTTCAGCACTTGCCTCAGTCCCGCCACCTAACACGTTCCTTGGTACACTCATGTCTGTGACATCAACACTCGGCATACCAGCAGTTGCAGTTGAAGTTGTAACGGCCGTTCTGTCGGTGCTGGCCGGGGTAGTAAGTAGCTTCAACATCTTGGCACTCGGGGGCTGTGCTGCTGTGGAGCCTGAAGTCCCACGGGAAACGCAGGTTGCACCTGTCGCAGGATTCCACGCTGCAGTGTGTGGAATCAGCCACTCGCGATTCCAAACGCGACCGTCGCTCAGCTCGTACGTGTCCTCGTGTTGGCGCCGGACAACGGTGAAAGCAGGTGAATATGATGGGGAACCCTTTGGCACATGTCCCGGTAGCTTAATCCGAACTGCTTGCCCTGCGCTCAATGACGAATGTTTCGCTGCACCACGTCGATTCGTATAGTTCTTGCTTGCAAGGTGTCTTCGAGTTACCATTTGCTGACGGCTTGAAGCTCCACTTCTGCCATTTTGGGAATACTTCCAGTCAGTCCTGCAGTGAGATCAAACCTGCTTCTTGGGTGATGGCCGTGTAAGAGTACAGGAGGTTTCTGGCCCGTAGTTGCATGCGGGGTACAGCTGTAGATCCCAAGGTACTCTGTGAGAGCCTCCTTTAGTGGGGGGTGTTCCTCCAAACACACCTGAACGTAGTCCTTTAACACAAGATTAAGCCGTTCCACTTGCCCATTTTATTGTGGAGGACAAACTGCCGAGGATGTGTGGTGGATACCTCCATTGCGCAAGAATTGTTCAAACTCGACGGAAGGAAATTGTGGCCCATGGTCAGTCGCTATATCCTTCGAATAGCCTTCACGGCTAAATATACTCCGCAGAAGTACATGCATGGTCGTCACTGAAGTGACGTTAGAGGTGACCCCACTTCTCGCCACTTGCTGAAGTAGTCTACTAAAGTAATGGCAAAACGACAGTCCTGAGGAGCCCTTGCGAAAGGACCAGCGATATCGATGCCAATCTTCTCGGCGATGAAGGGAAAGATACCGGCTCCATTAGCGGCACAACTGGCTTTCCTCATTTGTCAACAGACTGCCAAACGGCACATGACTTGATCAGCTGCTCGACGTGCTTGCTCATGCCAGGCCACCAGTATTTTTCTCGGAGCAGTGGCTTTGTACGCGTGACGCCTGGGTGTGATTCATGGGCGATACCCAGGAGTCTGCTCACCAACAAAGAAGGTACCACAAACTGTTCCCCTCGGAGCAACAGGTCATTCATCACCTGTAGTGAGCCATCGCTTCTGGAGGCACCGTCTTGGCTGCTAGCCACCAGGACGATGTCCACTGCATCACTTGGCAAAGTACAGGATCCTGCGCAATTGCGGTTACGAATTTCTCGTGAGTTAAACATAAAAAAAGCAACTAGCATCCTCCGGCTCCGGATGGGCTTCATACTTGTCCTGCGGTAACTGGGAAAGGGCATCTGAGACAGTGTATTCACTGTCCTTCTTGTATTCTGTTGTATAGTTGTATGCCACCAGTCTGGCATGCCACCTTGCAATCCTGACAGGCTGACGCCCGCTCCATTTGCACCGATCAGCGTCACCAGTGCCTGATGGTCTGTGTGTAACGTGAAGTGCCGGCCCCAAAGGTACCTTTTCCAGTGCTCACATGCCCACATGCAGGCTAGTGCTTCCAGTTCGCCTCCCGAGTACTTGACTTGAGCCGGTGTTAGGCGCATTGATGCAAAAGCAATGGCATGCAAGTAATCACCCTTCTGTTGCTGGCGTACAGCTCCTATGCCAATGCCAGAAGTATCTGTTGTAACCACTATTTCCAGAGCAGAGTCAAAAAGCTGGAAGAAGTTACTTGCCAAGAGGAGCTTCAGTTGGTCAAAACAGGCTTGCCTTTCCGGCGTCCAAGCGAAACCTACTCCCTTGCGCAAGAGCTGTTGTAGAGGCTAAACGAGTTCACCATAGTGCGGTATGAGTTTTTCATAATACCCAACGATGCCAAGGAAAGAGCACAACGTTGGCACATTTGTGGGGGCTGGAACAGAGTCTTGGATGCGACAATGGCTGCAGCCACACCTCAGTGACAGAATCTGAGGGATGTGACCTCTACGCGAACGTTGCGGCTGTTGCGTTGTGGTATCTTGATTTCACATGTCGAAAGGGGAAGGGGGACAGTTATTATCTTTGCGAATGACTCCGCTTCGTTCGCACACTGAACGCTTCACGCAACCGCCGTGTCACATCAGGCAGGAGCTTCGCGACGATCAGAACTCTCTTAGACGCATAATCATGCGAACGAGAACAAAAATTTGGAGTCGGATATCTCGGAGCACGGACATGCTTGAAGATTCCTTCCAACTGGCACTGTCTAGATTTACGACTGCGTCGAACTTTTCAGTACAAACGTACTCACTGCATCAAAAAAATTCTTTATTCAATTTTAGTTAGGTGATCAGCTGTATGCCCCGGCCCACCGAACTTATTTGCACGGGTGCTCTGCGCGTGCCTCCAAGTGCCTCATTTAAAAAAAAATCATAACCACACAGTATATACACAGAATAAATGGTCGATTATGAGGTTTAAGGCGCCAGCGCTTCACAGGCTTTGAGGCGCCCAGTAGTGTGGGGCTCCGGATTAATTTTGACCACCTAGGATTTGTTTAACGTGTGCCGAAATCTCGAACACACGAGGGTCTTCGCTTTTCGCCTCCATCAGAAAAGTGGCCGACGAGGCCGCGAATCCAATTCGCGTCCTTGGGGCCAGCGGCACAACACCTTGGCCACTGAGCCGCCACGGCGGGTACAGGGTCGATGGTACTCAGTGACGTCTATGGCGCTTGTCCAGTTTGGCTTAGTGGGACGAACACAGTTCTGCCGTGACATAAGGCTTGCACCGTTGTGCAAACTCGCTTAGCTTTTTTTCCAATTTTCAATCTTCGGGAATCCACCCTTTCTCAAATGAAGTATGTAGGCTATTGAGGATATCCCTCAAACAGAAGTTCTATCTCAGGAGTAGAGACGTCGCCTGGTCCCGAGGAGAATACCGGCTGCCGAATAGCCACCTCACCTGTCTCTCCCATCGTGACAGTGGAGAAGTCAAAAACTGGCACATTGTCTGCGAACTTACCCGATACAGTAGATGGGAGGGTGCGTCATTCCGGGAGGGTGCGTCATTCGATGACCACAAACCTGCACGCTACCAACACCAAACACACAACCCCACATAAACGGTCTTCCAGGCACACCAAATTGCTCACACTGCGGCCAATACCCCAAAAATGAAAACAGCCTCTGAACATGCCCACGCATGCGAGTAACCCTGACATCCTCCATTCAGCCAATTTGTGCCACAACGCGCCTTGCTAGCTGTGAGGCAATGTCACCCACCAAACAAGCTTGAACACCTCCATTGGACCACATTAGTAAAAAACATTAAAAACACGCCAGGAGTAGTCAAGTCCCTGTAACCCTGCCAAGAAGCCGAGGAGTCTTCTGGACACTGGTTTTAAAATAAAGATCTGTCTGTCTCTCCCACTCCAGGAGAGTGCGTGGGCTTGCTCCACGTGAGGATCTTCTGCTTCCGTCGTTGTCGTCTATGGCGCAGTGCACCTTTGGCACAGTCGCTACTTGTTGTTTGCATAGTCTCTGATCATGTTTGTGGACGTTTACGCAATCGTCTATGCATTCCAAAAATAGTTTTCAGTTTTGCAGATCTGAAACCTATTGTAGCCAATCAGGTGAGTTTTTTATTCTCTCCATCCTCTTTGAAACGGGAGTCAAAATAAAATACGCTAATTTATGCTATGGGGCATATTATCGAATTTAAAAAAATTCATCGGAATAAATTATGTGAACCCGTGCTGCAACATACCAAAGCAGGAAGCGAAGAAAGAAGAGGATAGCGAGTGACTCATCAATCCACCCCGCCCAAAGGTATAGTGAAGTTTTGGTTTTAAGCTTAAATTTATTTTGCTGCTTATACTTGCGAAGTCTAACATATTCAAAAAAAGAACCGAGCTCCCGCGAACAAGGCTCATTATTGCTTACTAAAAGTTGTGTTTCGAAGCTAGTTGGTAGAACCTATTCTAGCTGTTTCCTGGCTTATTCTAGGAGGTGTTCGACACATCAACCTTCTTTTGGGCACCCCGCATACTGTAGCTGCAATATCCCGGAAATGGTCTTCGGGTATGCATGTAGGCCTGCACTTCGCTCGCTAGTTTTCTGGTCACAAGAGAACACCCGCTGTGTATAGGAGAAGCGTTCATCAATTGTTCTTGCTGACGGGTTCCCTGACATTTTCTTGCAATATCTGACTTATCACCACTGCACAACGTGTTACAGTTTTCTGGTTTCGAATGTTACTACGATGAATTATTCTTGTTGTCTTCGTGTGTGAGCAGTTTCAGAAATTCAAGCATTGCGCTCACAATTAACATACCTGTGCTCTCGCTCTTCTAGTCGTGAAATCAAAGGTATCCCTTCGTGTTTGACGTGAGACTCCGCTATCAGTGTGCTAAGGACTCTTGAAATTTCCGAATTCATGGCGGTTGAGACACCTGTATATACGCCAACGGAAGCGGGACCAATAAGTGCCAAGATGTGATGACAGGCATTAAAAATCACTGCGCGTGGCAGCTTCCTTGATCCTAGGGAAAGCCAGGGTTAGAAAAAATAAGCAAAAATACTCAAAATCTTGTCAATGCATCAATTCCAAGCTATCATTTATGAAGTACGGTATCACGAAAGCAGAGACAAGAATACAATCGCAAATTTATATTTCTTGGTGGTGGCTTTGGTCAGCAGCCGCCAATCCCGTAAGCAAGCCCCTGTTATCTAGCCCCAAAAAATGGCTTGTGAGTTGCCACTACGTAAGTGTTTTTTTATTGTATATTCATATTGTACCTATTTTACATTTCTATTTTTAATCACGCGGTGGTTCTGTGTTTCGCTCATGCGTATGCTTACCCGTGTATGGTACTGCACATGCCTTTGAGGCCGGCACTTTTGTAGCTTAAGCTTCACTGGCCGAGGTTGAGCAGTTTCGCGTGTGCTGTGAAGGGCCGTTCTCCGCAAGCGCGAGGGGCATTGAATTGGATTGAATTGGCTTGGCTTGGCTTGGTTTGGATTTGGATTGGATTGGATTAAAGTGAATTGTCGTGCATTGTGTGGTGCCATAGCCGCGGCAGACGCACAGGCGCTGGTGCGTGCCCAGGTGCGCGACTCAATTGCGCAGTAGCCAAGTCTGACGCTGCGTCGGAGCCGCTTGCTTGATAGCTGTCTCACCTGGCTCGTGAAGAGCCGAGCAGAACATGCGTGAGGAGCAGTGACTGGACAGGACTGGACTGGACTGGATTAGACTGAATTGGACTGGACTGGACTGGATTGGACTGGGTTGGAGTGGATTGCTGAACCTTAGCCCAGGCTACGTATATCCTGGCATAGCAGAGCTAAGCCACTATTTGGCTCGAAGCGCGCTCTAAAGGCATTTTTTTGAAGTTCAGTATAATTTCGCAACAAGAGCCACACGGATGCTTACCTTTTTACTTATGATGGCCTGCGCGAACGAAAACAAGGGACAAGAGAAGTGACGACATGGGCGTAGTCTAACAAGAATATTTTATCAGGAAAATACAGGTTATTTACGCAAAATACAGGACTTATCCACCGGTTTTGCCCCCCCCCCCTAATACTCACTGTCATCATCATCAGCCTGTTTGCGTCCACTGCAGGACAAAAGCTTCTCCCAAAGATTTCAAGCCACGTCTATCGAGTGCTAGCTGAGCCCACCCGCTGCTCCAGAATTTCTGAAGCTGATCCCTCCATCGAGTACTTGACCGAACGCAATCGCATTTACGGTCTATTGAGAGCTCCTCCGTTAAACGGATAGTCTACCTGTGGTTTGTCATGTGCATGACGTCTCTCACCCACGCCCATTTTCTTCGCTTAATTTAAGCTTCAGTATCTCCCACACAAGCATTTTCCCTTATCTACGCCGCTGTTTACTTAACCCCAAGCCGAACCCCTTGCATTCTTTTTTCCATAGTCCGTTGTGACAATCGAAGTTTCCTTTCAAGTCGCTTTGAGACCGCAGGTTTCTGCCCCATACGACATTACCCGAAAAACGCATTGGTTATATACGCGCTTTATGAGCGACTGAGGAAGCTCATTATTCAGGATATCAGATGTTCTACAAAAATCCGCGCACCCCACGCCTATTCTGCGGGTAATTTACTTTTGATGATTGAGATCAGCAGTTGCGAGTTGCTCAAGACAGGCTTAATGGCTTAGTGTTTCCAGTATTTCGTCACCTAGCTTGAAGCTAGGTGACGAAATACGAAGCTAGTCACCCTGGCATGCTTATTGAACATAACCTTCGATTTTTCATGATTTTAAATCCTACAACCAAACTTTCCCAGCACACTCGGCGAACCACGCTCTGTAATTTTGGACTGGCTTGGCGCAACAAGACAAGGCATTCAGCACACCTTGGGTGGCTCAGATATCCCGACTTATTCATACCCCTGTCTTCCACAATTTGAGCTTTCTGAACACACCCTCCAGACAGGCTGTAAATTATTGCGGTGGTATTGCGTGCCGTTGCCGGACACCCTTTTGTATAGGAAACTTACGAGCTCTCTGACGGGTTATTATAGTTCCCGTGCATCCGTCGTATTTGTATTGGAAGAGCACCATGTATGGCTTGGCGACTCCGTCATCACGAAACGCCTTAACTACTGCTAGAGTGGGTGCTGAGTCAAATGCTCTTTCTCAATATATGAATGCCATGCATAAATGGTTATTATGCTATCAACTTTTTTTCATTACCTGGTTGATTGCGTGAATATGGTTTGCAGTTAAAAAACCTTCACTAACACCGTCTGTCCCCGTGGCGCTTAAAGGTCTGAGGGCTTGATAATTACTTTTCTAAATTACTCTAGGTAATTGAGAGCAGGATGTTTGCTCTTAATTTCTATGCTCTTTGGTATCACATTTCACACGTGCAAGCACTAAATTCGCGTTCATCACGTTCGGACACCATTTTGTATAGGAAACTTATGAGTTGTTTGACGGGTTATTATAGTTTTCGTACATCCGTCATGTATATCTTGGAAGAGCGTAATGAATGGCTTGGCGGCTCCGTCATCACACAACGCCTTAACTACTGCTAGAGTGGGTACTGAGTCAAATGCTTTTCGTAATCTATAAATTCCATGCATAACAGGTTATCATACAATGAACGTTTTTTCATAACCTGGTTGATAGCGTAAATATCGTCTAAAGATTACAAACTATTACTAACACCGGCTGTTCCCGTGGCTCTTGATGATATAAGGGCTGGATAATTACTTTAAAAATCAAATTTCACACGTACAAGAACTGAATGCGTGTTCTTCCACGCCTTTGAAATCCCAGATGTCCGCAGGCACTGTGAGAATTCCGGTCCGTTCGGTTCACCTTGCAACTCTTGAACCTCAAGAAGGCCCTCACACCGAAGCTCCAACGAGACTTACAAAAACTCCGTTCTCACATATTACCGTTCGTTCCGCCTCAGCACAAGTCCTACTACCATTTGATGTGTTATAATGGTTCTGCACCGGCCCTGTACAAATTGCCCAAGATTCACAAGATACAAGCAACAATGCGCCCCATCGTGGACTACACTCGCTCCCTCCTCAGAAATCTGTCCGGGTTCCTGCATGGCGTGCTGCTGCGACCACTTGTAGGACGGAGCGCAACGCACGGCCTTAATAGTCAAGGTGCGGGACATCGCCCTCGAAGAAGGTGACATTCTGGTAATTTGTTTCTGGTGTCTTTGACGTCGTGTCCTTTTTCACAAGCATTCCAACGGGTTTGTCAGTTGGCGCACGCGTCTCAGCCCTCGAAATTGACGCAACTTTGCCCGGGCGTACACCGATTGAAGTGCAGGTTTGAGGCGGCTTCTGAAGCTCTGCCTCGAGAGCACGTACTTCACGTTCGAGCACTCTTTTTACAGGCAGGTGCACGGGACAGCGATGCGCGCTGCCGTATCGGTTACGCCGGCACACCTTACGATGGAGTGGCTTGAGCAACGAGCACTCAATTCATTCAGTCCTGCGCCCAAAACCTTTCTACCTTACGTAGACGGTTGCTTCATCGTAATCAAAGAGACGGAACTGACTGCGATCGCGGCACACCTGAACAGCATGGATGGCGCAATCTAGTTTACAGTAGAGGAGGAGCAACACGGGCAGCTTTCATTCGTCGCCGTCTTCGTCAAGCGCGAAGGAAAATCCTTGACGTTCAGCAAGCGCGAAGTAAAATCTTTGACGTTCAGCGTGTACAGAAAGAGCACCCATACGGGCCGCTATCTGCATTTTAACTCTGTGAACCCTGCCTCCCAAAATACCTCTAGTCGCCTCGCTTGTGAGCCGTACGAAAAGGGTTTGCAAGAAAACCGAAGATATTGCTGCCGACATACAGCACCGTGCATTGGGACCTGTCTTAAATGGATATCCTGAATTGTTTGGGCCCTCCGTGATACACCAGCTTGAATTTTCTGTACCAGCCGGTAACGCGTTTCCAAACAGTCGTGCTCCGATACCGTATGTACGTGGACTTAGCGAGAACCGGGCGCGTGTACTACGACCCTACACTGTTCACGTAACGCGAGTGCCAAGACAAAAGTTAAGGCACTCCCTGGGGAACGTCACGGACAAGGTAAGGAAAAACAAATTCCCAGGAGTTATCGACAGCACTCCCTGCGCAGACTGCGGTCGAAGCTATGTCGGCCAGAGAGGATATTTTCAGCAAAGTCTCAAGCAGCACATGTGCGACCTAAAAAAGAAAAACGTATCCTCTAACGCCGTAGCCGAACACGCAGAAGCAACTCGCCACGAAATTGACTTGACCAATGCGTAAATAGTGGAAAAAAAGAGAATTTGACGTCACTGCATTATCTTGAATGTCTGACAATTCACGCCATGGAGCACACGTGTAATCACAACGACGGCAACTTCACAAACGTGTACGCACGTTGCCTACGCCACATCTTTACGCCAACATAACCAGATCTCTTTCGCCCCCGAAGCCCAACGTGAACAAGGCCCCCGTACTGGAGCCGAAACGTCTGTTTTTCGTTTTATAACTATTCTGGTCGGTGACAGCTTTTAATTGTTGTCACCTCTTGAACCAGTTCACAGCTCTACCGTTCCGCTTCCACCATCCTGCATGATCAGCGGAACCACACCGGCGCTTTTTTTTGTCTGCTTCTGCACCTCACCAGCAGCTAGTGCAGAAAAAGGCTTGAACTCGTACTACACCCGCCGGTACCAACGCTCAATCAAACGGTGCAGTTCAAGTGCACGACCTACACCTGCACTACTACAACTGCACGACCTGCACTAATGGCGAAGTGCTGCCCGGCTTCACTGCTTCGCGTGGTGCAGGTGGATAGAACCGACACTAGTTCTACAAGCTTTGTTAGCACAATGTCCTCGTCAAGGCACAAAATATCGGCCGTAATTCTACCATGTCCTGCAGCTTTGCCACTCTTCCTTGCTTTGAGCACCATTGCTACCTCATCAATCGAAACATGCAGGCAGAAACTGCCCGACATCAGCAATGACAAAACTTGTCTCTGAGTCATGGCCAGAAGCGTAGAGTTTTGAATAAATTACTCGGCTTTTTTAGCATATCATTCATATTGATTCTTCTTTTTTCATTCTCATCCCGGAATGTATACATTCTATTTTTGCGATACCGAGTTCATTTTGGCCCCTTTTAAACTTTTTCCATGCATTAGTGTTGCTTCAACTGTCGCGACCTTGAATGCTCGGTTAGCGGCAATCTTGTTTTTACTGATTGCTTGAATAACTCGGCCATTTCTATTCCGGTCCTCGCAGTGTAGACGAAAATTTTTATGAGCTGTTAGACAAGGTCCTTAGTTTTATGTCATAACTTCGATTCGAATTGAGCTGTTGTCCCCTATGGCTAGTGCTGACTGAATGACCACGTTCGTGAAATGATTGTTGACCTTCTCCACATGGCTGTTTTGATTGCACAGGACCAAAACGTTGTGCTGAAGCACCAATCGGAACTCTTCCGCCTTTCTTCCTACGTAGGGCAGGTTAGGCGTTTTCTGCTTTAGCACCTTTATTCTTTCCCTTGTTATTCTTTCTCTTTATCCAGACAGATGCGGCTTCTGACCATCCTCAGATCACTTGTTTCAACCCTGTGAGTTTCTCGTGCATCGTGTACCATGCTGGGATTGCGTGGTACAATAACGACAATTTAATTTTCTGTTTCGATATATTTCCTATTGAACTTTTTCCAGAAGAATGTATTTAAAATTAAAAGGTTATTCATTTCGGCAAAGGCAACCAGCATTTCCCAGCGGCTGTTCCGAGAGCTAGGGCAAATTTACCCATCGCATGCTTCGCCACCTAGGCTACCTGTTGTTGTTCTTGTCCCCAAATTTTATTGAAAGAAGAAACACTCAAAAGGGCATCAAAACGTATATGACAGAAATACCTATACACACGACTTCTCTAGAAAGGCCACCTCAGGATCTGTTGGTGCCGTAGACTCGAGCTCGCCCAATTCGCTACCATTTTGCTTCCCCTTTGAGGCTTGTGCTTCCCCCCAGCAAAAAAAAAATCAAATCAAGTCAAATTTTATTCATCATCCGTCTCTGACATGTATGGAGCACTAAAAAAGCCTTCAAAGGATCGGCTTCACTGGGTCCCTACTCTCTCAGGAAATCCACATTTCTATAACATAAACCAAACTTGAGCACTTCAGGCGGGGAGAGCGGTACATCATTAATTAGTGTTATAATAGAAAAAAGAGCAAAACAACAACGAACAGCAGAGCAACAACGAAGAGCAGCGAAAACTTACACAATAAAAATTGATACAATCTTGCATTCTTTTTATAATAGTGCGTGTTGTTACAACTGATCCAGCAAAAAATGCATCTGAAGGCGAAAATCAGACACACGAGTAAAAATGCACGCGCGGGCACAAGGAAACACGACCTGAAGCTAAGGACCCTGGAGGGCAACATACACGCAAACATTTGAACACCATGACGTGCCTGACAGCCCTTCCCCCTTCCTGCAAAACACACGCAGGTCATTTTTCGACGCATGGACCGGTCCGGCGTGTTCTCGAGTCTCCAGGCGCTTCTTCCGTTCGCGGCAACCGGCGAACGCTGTGTCTGGAGAGCACAACACTTGGTGCTCTTCGTGGCGGTAGCCCTGTCGCTCATGGCGGGTGGCGCGTACGTTGAACGCCGCCTTCGCAGTGCTGCGCGCCATTACAACCGCATCGGGCTGAACAACGCATCGCCGGGCAACGCGGCGGCCTTGGTTCAAATCGACGAACGCGCCGCCGACAACGTCACCATTGACGAATACAAAGCGCCTACAGGGACGGGCGCTCTAAACAACACTCCTTCCTCCTTGACCCTGGAGGGTGTACCGGGTTGATGGCGCACGCACCCCCGCCGTTCGCTTGATGGCTTTTCCGGTCTGCTGCACTTTCGTCAGAATCCAATCAAATATATTCAGAATTTTCTCTAAAAAATTGCGGTTGCGTTGTTTGCTATTTTTTTTAAGGCGAAGCTTTGTATTCCGCACGTGCGCCGTACATGGTAACACCAAAACGCACTGAAGGAAGATCAACTTTACACAATGTGGTCCCACAAATGGCATACGATGATGATCATGATAATTATGGACTTGATTATTAAATTCGTAGCGCCTCAAGAAGAAAGGCTTCCCGTGGTCGTTATAGAACCTGGGTCCTTCGCGTTGTGGCGCCAACGTCTCTCCGATTGCGCAATTTCGGATTTTTTTTGTTGTTATTGCATGGACATCTAGCCCTAAAACCTTTTGAAACCGACCTTGTATACGGAGGCAGAATGTTAACTGGCACTTTTCAAAATTCAGGCAAGCACACGCACGCCTCAGGAAGATGCAACCAGTCTAGCGGCTGCGATTGGGCCGTATGAGCGCTATTCTCCAGCGCACATTGCTTCCGAAAAATTGAGTTCCAAACGGTGCCTCCGCATTTCGGTCATTTATGCGACACTTGAAGAGGCTAAACAAAACCTATGCGCACAAAAAGCTGCTAGCGCACGAAACAGTTTGTTTGTCACCCGCAGCAATCGAACACGATACGGGGTGATATCTATGTCGTTTTTTGCAGTCGACTGCAAAAAATTGCGAAAAGACAATGCAGCCCGACAACAAAAAAGCGCTGGTCAAGGGTTTCGGGTTGGTCACAGAAGCTTGCAGGTCAAAGGACTAACACCCCTTTTGGAAGTAAGCCACGTTTTAACAGGCAACGTAGGTGTGTGTAACTTAAAATAGAAAGTTTTTTTATATGCCTCAATGGACATTTTCTTATCTCCCACCAACACAATGTTGTATAAAGCTCCTTCATATGGTTGGTGGTAACAGGTCACTGGAGATAGACGTTAAACAAAACACGTCAATTCCTTCCTTGAAAGACCATACGGGTACTCGGGGTGATAATGTTGAAAGTGTCAGCAACCTTTTTTAAAAGCGCCCCAAGGTGGTTTAGAATTGTCAAGTTGGTTAGGGATAACTACAAAAGGCAAAACAGCACTCAGTTTATTTGGAATCGAAATTTTAGAAAACGAATAATTACCCATTCAAAACAGAAGCAACGCTAGAAGAGCTGATACACAAAACAAAAGCACCAATCAGACGCCACCACACCTTATCGCGAGGAAAAGGTTATCGCAGCGCATGGTCTTCCCATTTGAAACGCCGTACGAAGCTATCCAACACTATGAAATTCTTGAACCTTATTTCGTGCGCAGCTAAGACGCTGCATAACATGAAAAACTTTAGAAACGAGAACTACATTACTCAGTTTGGCCCGAACAAATACAGAGAGCTCCCCCCCCCCTCCCCCCCCCCCCCCATCCGCGTGTTTGCGCGCTTCAAAGCGGAATTCGCGGTAGAGCAATAAATACCGCTGTTCCGAATTGATGTAGAAATATCTAGAGATACTGAATTCTTTAACAGTCCCATGTTATGCCTCGAAATTGACACGGCTGCATACCCCGCCAGCGTTTCCAGAATCCTTCTCATTTGGCACTTCACTTGGCTTACATCGCGCAACCGCTGTGCCAGCGTCATTATCTCAAAACACTTTTTTGTCCGAAAAAAAAAATTCAAGGTCATCTGCACAGGCTAAAACATTTTCTTCATAGTTTGCCAGGGAAAACAAATTGGCCGCGTATCTGCTTGCTTCGCTCCAAAGTCGTCGAAAGACGGTGAAGTCCTGCCGCCCCTGTTGCATCAGTCCTCGACTCTCCACCGTCAACCGTGATGTTCTTCCCTTGCCATTTGGGTCCTGGCACATGTGCAATTGCGGTTTCTTTGAGGATATTTCATTTGTAATGCGTTGCCGCCGAAGGTTCGGGAAACGGACGATTCGAGCGTCGCGTGTCAGATGTGTGTCATGCTGCCTCCCAATGTACCTCTCCTCACGGTCCTTCGCTAGCCATTCGGCATGTTGCTACGAGGCCTTAGGCCGTATGAGGACATAGGAGGCCTTAGGTGAAGGCTGTGGGAATGAGGCCTTATGCCTCAACTACACAGCCGTCACCTACTCCGTCACGGCAGGGTCACATCAAAAAACCCCGACGGAGACGTAACGGAGTAGGTTTCGTACCCAGCGTCAATGGAGCACTTTTTCAAGCCAATGATACGTCGTTAGGAAGATTGGCCGAGATTAGCAAAAAAGCCAGCGTTCGCCGTAATCGTTGAACGAGGAAGACATGTCATAGCTATGCACTTCCAAGGTGATGTCCAATGATTATCACTTCCAAAATGTGAAAGAATCTCACACTTATAGCAACGATCATGGAGTAAATGTCGTCGCGGCCGAGAAGAAGAAGCAGATCGGCTGGAATCTTGCCCTTAAATTTTTGTGATGGTCGTGACGCTTGCTCCTGGAGGTAAAGACCTATGGGAGGGTGCCTCATTCGATGAACACAAACCGGCGCGCTACCAACACAAAACATACAACACCACATAGACGGGCTTCCCGGCACATCAAAATGCTCCCACTGCGGCCAATAGCCCAACAATGAACACATCATGTGGACATGCCCAAACATAAAAATTACACCATCTTCCCGTAGGGGAACCCTGAGTAGTATGCGAAGCATCCATGGGGTCGACTGAAGTTCCCATTAGTTTTCAGTTCGTCGTTTCCGTTTACGTTCAGCTTCGTGTGCCTTCGTTGTATCAGTAGCTTCTTGACCTAGTTTGAATGAGGGAAGGACATAAGGCGCGTTCGTAGCTCATGCTCCCGTCTCCGTTTGTAGCGCAGTGGGAAGAGCACCACGTACCTCTCGTTGCGGCCAGAGAGTCGTGGGATCGAAACCGGGCGCCGCCAACTATTCCTTTTTATAGTGGACTGCGCTAACGCCAGCCCAAACGCTGACGGGGCTGAAGAGACGCGCATGCGCAGTAGAGTGCGGACGGCGGACAACGACAGCGAGGGAGGGCGGGTGGTCTACGTGGTGGTGTCAGTGGTGTCAGTAGGGTGGTGTCAGTGGTCTACGATGCTCGCCAAGAAAAGGCGGCTAGTGCCAAAGTCAGCTGTGGAGTTTTGAAGGCGGAATAATTTGTACGTAACTGGGCTGCTTTGGAGGAGTCTACAAATCACGGAAATAATTAGAGAATCCCTAAGATAAAAAGTTAGACAGAAAGAACGTAATTCAATTAAGGATGACGGTGTAAAGGCGATAGAGCATGCCCTCTGAAAATGCGTGCTCGCTTTGTAAATAAACAGCTTCATTTGTTTTTAAGTTCCTTCAGAGTTCTGCGTCTGATTTTACGGACACACATTTATTCTCTGTTCGTAATACCATTGCCTTCGTTTGTATAATATTGCGGGTTGTTTAGAGGCGTCATGTAGACAAAATGCAAGTTTGATTCTTCTAAACTGCAGCCTTGTCCAAATAACAACGCTGTGAATTTGGACGCAAACTTCCAACAACTAAAGAAGATATTAAAGAAATTCTGTGAAGCAACGGTGACTAACAATTTTCTCGCCGGGTTCTCATGACGTCACAAGGATTGTTTGTCCAATTGGCGTCCGCCGAACAAAGCCATCGACAAAAAGTAGTACTGTGTGACTCTGACCACAGTTCTGGTTGAAGGGGTCCCTTGAATGCTAATGAGCATTACACGTACTCATTCGTCTCGTTTAACAATATCTCTTACTAAGTTAATCCTGACGTCACGTAGACCAAAATATGAGCTTTTATATATATATTACCTGAACTTTTATTACCTTTTCATTACCTTTTTTATTTTTATTACCTTTTTTATTACCTTATTATCTTTTATATATTACCTTTGTTATTCACATTATGCTTCTCGAGGTCGCAATAGCCTAATCATAATCTTTCATACTGAAACAGTTGTTTTTTGTCTTCATTGCCCCTTCAACCTTAATTATTGAATCCATAACCTCTTTGTTGTTATCATATAACTCTTTTTTTTTAATTTCCTTTCCTCCAGCAATCATATAGCCGAAAATTCCACGAAACTGATACCGGAAGTCATGGAAACCACTGTGAGTTGGTTTTCATGTGAATTGGTTTCAAATCTGTGAGCAAACTGAAACGAGTTTATCAGTGCGTTTACAACTTCAAGAAACCTTATCAACCATCCACAGCCCAAAGAAAACTCCAACAACCGACACTATAGCCAAACACTAAAGCTGCAAGCTGAACGTATTCTGCCTAACCTAAATTTCCGTCTTGATTCAAATTCACACGTACATTGTACACCCCTACCATTTTGATGTTTTATTCACATTCAGGTTTAAAACTTCATCGCTCTTTGCAATCCTAAATGGGTAGAAATACGTTGTCATGATTTCTCGAAGACATTGAGAATCAGGGCTTGCGCTTTCGGCCGGATCGATGTTGCCTGTCTTTCGCCGGCCTGCAAAGCCTATTCGAATCACGCTTCTTGGTCTCCCTGACGTAGACGTGGTGCTCCAGGGTGGCGATCGTCTCCATGACGCCCGTAGTCATGTAGGTTACCTCGCCATCACCACGCCTGTGGAGTCGAGGGTGTTTTAAGGCCACGAAATCCACGCCAATAAAATGGAGCCTTTTCAACAGCACTTCGTTCTTGAACTGGACGGCGCAGTAACCACGCGCTATCATCTCCATGCTCCATGGAATGCGCTGCATAAGAACGAGATGAATTGAAGTTGAAGATTATTTCGACATGTTTTAAAAGTTCGTAGGAATAATAATACAGAAGGAGGTCCCGTGGTTAAAAAACTGCCGGGCGGACCTCCTGTGAAAAGATGCGTAAAAGAATAGCGTTAGAGAAGGCAGCAAGTAAACTATACATCAAAATAAAATGAGCAGGAACATGTAGAAAGTGTTACGAATCAGACAGCCGCTGTGCTTCATTCAATACTCCTCGGCTGTGCGGCGAAGCCTCCACTACGTGCGCCTTTCAAGCAGGCCCCCCCTGTCGGTGACTCACGCTTGCAGCCGACAATTCAAACGTGTCGCTACACGTCTGGAACGCATGCGCCTCGCTATCGGCGCGATTCAAACCGGCATTGGCAGACGAGGCAGGCTTCAACTTGCCGAAGGACGCGGAAGCCGCTACGGAGACCTCTCTCCCCAATCTCGGACTCAGCGTGCGCCTCTGCTACCGAATGCTCACGAACTCTGGAAAGAGTGTTGTGTGTGTCTGTGCCGTTCGTGTCGTGTGCAGAATCTAGAGGGAACGGTTGTTTTGACCGTTGGCGCTTTGGGTATAAATAAGACCCCGAAAGCACTGTAGTTCATTCCTGCTTGAGCAGTGAATCAATGCTGTCACTCTGCTCAAGTCCTGTACTGTAACCTCGCCCGTCGGAGCATTGTTCTTTGGCTTCGGCTCATCTCTCGCTACGAAGTAAACAAGTTACGTTTGCCTACAGCTTCTGGACTTCTTAACGGCTGCAACATTGGCTGGCCGCTCGCTTCACCAAGCTACCACAGGTATGTCGGAGGCGACGGAGCTCGGCTCGGGTCGTCCTTTCCGGATGCAACAAAAGCAATACTTATATGTATATATACACATACGCGCACATATATGCATCCATTTGCAGCAATACAAACAAATGCATATCAAACACTGCAGCAAAAAAGTATTAGACATCAGAACAGAAACACTGCGAAAAATAGCGCTACAATGGAAGCACGTTTATACATTATGCCAAAATAGATAATAGAAACCATTTCAATTAAAACACTCTAAAAAAGGTTGGGGCGTTCACTAACGCAACACTAACAAGGTACTTGTCCCAGTATACACTGGGTATTTGGTAACGGGAGGTAGTAAATGTAGCACTAGTCAGGATTACTAACTGAAGAAGGGAATAGGCACCACTACCTTAACTGAGCTACACCCTTCTGAGCTACATGCGTTTATTCACTGGCCATGCATAACCTAGTCATAAGTATGACCTTAATCTAATGTATACTACTTCCTACACCCAGTTAATTTTCTAACCATGCAGTTGCTAGTGGCAAAGCCTACGTACCGTTCCGCGGGGTAGTAAGGTTTATAAGGAGTTAGTAAATACTGCCGTTTGTGGGCTAACGTACGGGATAGCAGAGGACCCCGGCTAGCTTTGCTAGAGAACGCTACGCGCCGTACACTAGCCCTGCGGAATCCGAAGACTCACGCACGGGTTCGAGTACTCACATGCGGTAGACAGGCTCCGGAAATCCAAAATGAGGCTTTATTGCGTGGCAAATACAGGGCATACACCAGACAACACGACTATCGCTCGCGGCGAGACAGTGGCTCCTGTCGCTCGCTCAAGCCGCTGGGCTCAGACCTCGATATCCGTCATCACGGCCGCGGGAGCAGGGGAGGCATCCCGAGGCGACCGATCAGGGCAGAATCTCTCGGCAGAGTCCCTGCGGCACGCTCTCGCGGGCCGCTCGTCAGCTTGGGTGGAGGAGCGGAGGTCTCCTCCCGGCGATCGAGAAGAGGGCGGCGAGGGAGAAGGCGACGAACCGGTCGTCCCTCCCCCTCGCCCCCCGCACACGTTCGCGGCGAGTCGGTTCAGCGCGTCGCGCGGAATCGTGCAGAGAGCACGACCTACGTGACGCGCCGGCTACCCAAAATGGCGGCTACCAGCTCGCCCCAACACGTGTGCGGACAAGGCATGGGGGCACAAGGATCCCCACAACCCCCCCCCTCCTCAAGACCGAGCCCGCCGACGGGCAACCCACCCCCAAAAAAATAAAGGCTTACGCGGCCGCTTCCTCTGACCTTTTTTTATTTAGAACTTTAGGAGGTTCTCGCTGTCGGCGCTCGAACTGGAAGTGGCGTCGTCGGCCACCTCCATGCCCTCCGGGGCTCTCGCCGCGGCCGCCTCCAGGGTCGCGCAGATGGTCGGAGGCAAAGGTACCTCCTCCTCGAATAGTACCGCCTCGGCCACCCTGGACGTCGTCCTCTGGACCTCCGCCATAATGGCTGCGGGGAAGGACGGGTCGGTCGCCAGGGCTTCCACCACCGAGTTGATCAGGCTCGGCAGAGCGGCCCTCACGACCTGTTCGGCCAACGCAGGGGCCAAAGTAGCAGGAGGGACCGGGGGGGCCGCTGGCAGTGGAGCAGCCACCACAGGAGCCGGGAACGGGGCAGGAGGCGCCGCCGGGCCCGAAGTCGCTGCAGGACCAGGTTGGAGGGGCCCCGGGGGAGCAGCCGGTGCCGTCTTGCGGGGAGCGGAGCTCGAGGGCGGCGGCGGGGCGTGAACTTGGTGGAACTTTGACTGGTCGTGGCTGTCCGTTAGGCGTAGCCCGCCGCAGCCCGCGCAGTACTGGGCCCCCGGAGACGGGGCCAGGGATGCGCCGCCCGCCGCCGCCGCCGCCGCCGCCGCGGATACCGTCCGCCCCTCGAACATGCCGAGGGAGCGGGACTGCCGTACCCGCGGCCGCCGCTGCCGCTTCCAAGGGCGGGCGGAGAAAAAGCTCACCAACGGCTCCTTGCCCTCCTGGAACGTCCAGGTGGAGACAGTTCTCTTCATCGGCTTCGGCGCTGGCAGCCCGGACCCCGCCGGAACGCCAGGCTGGGTAGAGGTCCCGGGCAGGGGGGAAGGCCGGGGCTGGAGGAAGGCCTCGAGGAGGAGCCGGGATCGCCCGGAACGCCGGCCGGTCTTGAAGGCTTCGCAGACGACGCGACCGGGCGCCGCTTCTTGGGTGCCGGCCGGTCCGGGCGAGCAGGAGGTTGAGCAGGGGCCATGTCGGTGGGTCGAAGGCGAAGGACGGAATGGCCTACACCGCGTTCCCACATTAATTTAACATCGAGGAACGGCTACGCAACAAAAACGAGCGTACGCTACCTGGCGGGGGCGCAGTGGCGCCTCACTTCCCGCTGGGGAATCGACTGACCGGAAGTAGAAGAGGGGGTCAAGAAGGTTCCCCCGTTCTCTCTTCTCCCTGTCCCCCTTTCCCCCTACCGCTTCGGAGGCAAATGGAGGGCGAGGGCCCTCCGCCGGACCGCGCGAGTAGCGAGGAAAGCGAACCACCCGCGCTCCTCCTCGCGGGGAAGGTGCCAGAGGCAGAGCGCTCTGTTTACCTCGGAGGGGTTGCGGAGGTGGTTACGCGCGCTTGCGCAACCAGTAGCGATGGGTGTTCGGCCGTTGGGCCGCCACCGCGCGCTTCGGCTGCTTTCGCAGACTGGGAGCTGCCTCCTCATCATTGCAATCGTCGCTGCGCGCAACGAAAGGTTTCAGATCTGCGACGTTGACTGGACCGCCAACTGGTTTCCCTTTCGGATCTACCAGCTGATACACGAGCGGGGTGAGCGCATCCCCGACTCGGTGCGGGCCCGACCACTTGGCCGACAGTGAAGCAGAGATGGCCTTGATTGCGTCGCTCAAGACGGGGTTGCGTCTGAGGACCAGGTCACCCGCTTTGTAGCGGACCCCCCTGTGTGCCTTGTCGTACTGGGCCTTCTGTCCAGCGCGCGCTTTGCCTAGGCTTCTGCGGGCTAACGAAATCGCCTGCTCCATCCTAGAGCGCAGTTGCGCCGCGTACTCGGGGCCGAGGAAGCGGCGGCCGCCCCCCCACCAGCCCGCAGAACGGTTTCCAGTGGGTTGGGCAGCTCTCTCGCGAAAGTGAGAAATGCGGGCGTGAACCCAGTCGAGCGGTTAACGGTTGTACGCAAAGCGAAGCTCAGCTCGGGCAGATATGCATCCCAGTCCCGGTGCCGTTCGGCAAACGCCGCTAGCATGTGCTTCACGTTCCGATTCAACCGCTCGGTGGGGTTGGCTTGTGGGTGATACGTCGTCGTCTTTCGGTGCTTAATGCCCAGGGCCGCACAGGCTTCGACGAACACCTTAGCCGTGAAATAGGACGCGTTGTCAGTTATCAACTCGGCGGGGTAGCAAACCGAGTGAATACTTCCGACAACTTGACCCATATTGCGCGTGCCGTTAGTTTACGCAGGGGAAACAACTCGCCCCATTTCGTAAAGTCGTCTGTGACGGCTAAGAGATACATATGACTTCTGCTGGACCTAGGAAATGGGCCCATCACGTCACAGGCCGCGATCTGCCAGGGTTGCTGGCTGTTGATCGACTGCATGAGGCCTGGGGGTTTGCCACCGCTGGGCTTCACGCTTTGGCACACGCGCATTAGCGGCCAAAGTGGAGAGCGTCCCGTTTCATGCCTGGCCAGGTCACGGAGTTGCACAACTTAAAATAAGTCTTAGGGCCGCACGCGTGACCGGCCTCCCGCGAGTCATGGAAATAGCTCAGAGTCGCTCTTCGCAGACTGCGCGGGATAACCACCTTGAAGGGGTCAGAGGCCTCCTCCGATGGTATGTATCGCAGCAGGAGTCCGTCCGCATCAAGCAGATACGTATCCAACGCACCAGCAGCAGTACCAGCTGCATTGTGCTCGGCGCCTACAGCAATACCAGCTGTTACCGGACGCCCGGTGGCCGCGCCACCTTGCTCCATCTCAGAGCACGGCTCTTCCCTGAGCCCGTCAGTGATTGACTGACAAAATGGATCGTTCTGCTGAGCTTCGAGGAGCTCTTCTCTGCTGAACGCAATACCGGATGAGTAGACAGGTGCTACCAGGTATGCGGAATGCAAAAGGGACGGCTGCAAAACGGCAGCCGTCCCTTCGGGGCTGGTTTCGTTTGAGCGGTCGGCGCAAAAAGCTCCGTGCTCGCACGCGTGCGTTGCTTCGGAAGTGTGTGGAGCAGAAACGGGGGCTCGTGACAGAGCGTCCGCCACCACGTTCGTGCTTCCCTTCCGGTAGCGCACAGTGAAGTTGTAGCGCTGCAGCGTCAGAGCCCAGCGCGCCAGGCGGCCGGACGGCTCGCCCAGGCGCTTCAGCCAGGTTAGCGCCATGTGGTCCGTCTCCACCACGAACGCAACGCCGTCGACGTACAAGTCGAACTTGCGCAGAGCGAAAACTATCGCGAGACACTCCCTTTCCATCACGGAGTAGTTTCGCTCTGCGGGTGTCAACGACCGGCTGACAAAGGCGACCGGTCGAAGAACACCTTCATGCTCCTGCAGCAGCACCGCACCCAAACCGAGATCGCTCGCATCAGACTGAATCACGAACTCTTTGTTCAGGTCGGGCAGCCGCAGCTCGGCTGTGTCAACGAGAGCTTTAATGAGGGTGCGAACGGCCTCCTCCTGCTCCTGACCCCAGCTCCAGCGAGCATTTTTCCTCAACAGTGCGGTCAGAGGCGCCTGCAGAGCCGCGCAATTGGGGATAAACTGCCGGTAGTAGTTTACCATTCCCAAAAAGCGTCTCAACGCCTTAATGTCTGTCGGCCGGGGATACTCGAGCAAAGCTCGGACCTTTTCCTCGCACGGCAAGACGCGACCACGGTCGATGGTTAAGCCCAGCAAAGAGACGCGAGTCTCCGCAATCTGAGCTTTCTTTGGGTTGAGGGTGATACCCGCATCCTGCAACCTAGTGAGAACATCCTCCAGATGTCGAATGTGTTCCTCAAAGGTGCGAGAATACACGACAATGTCGTCGAGGTACGCCATGGCATGTCGCCACTTTGCCTCCCCGAGAATACGATCGATCAACCTCTGAAAGGTAGCTGCAGCTCCAGAACAACCGAAAGGCATTCGAGTGAACTCAAACAGCCCGCGGTGGCAGGTGAACGCAGTTTTGGCTACGTCACCCGCACTCATCTGTACCTGCAGGTACCCGCGACTAGCGTCTAGGATGGTAAAGTATCGAGAACCACCTAGGCTAGCCACGATAGAGTCAATACTCGGCATGGGATAGGCGTCCTTCCGAGTAAGCTCATTCAGCCGGCGATAGTCAACACAAAGACGGAAGGTGCCATCTTTCTTTTCGACTAGCACGATTGGGAACCCCCATGGACTGTCGGAGCGCTGCATTGCACCAGTCTCGAGCAACTCATCCACGGCGAGGTCGATTGCTCTCCTTTTGGCCTCACTGACCGGCCGAGGATTGCATTTCCAGGGCAGTGCATCACCGGTATCAATCCGATGCTGTACTAAGTTCGTACAACCCGGTTTCTCGGTGAACATGGCGCTGAACCGATTCAACAACGCCAGTATGCACGCCTGCTCACGTTCCGACAGATCGGCCGACAGGGGCGGCAAACTGTGGTTCGTGTCGCCAGAAGCAGTAGCGATCATCGGGTTCATAATCGCTTTCTCCGCTCCAGCGTTCGAGCGCTTCGCCCCCGCTTCGCCGGGCAGCACGGGGCTGCCGGACGGCGCGGGACGCGGGCGGCCTAACGTCCCTTTCGGGTGAAGGCCGCGCGCGCGCCGCTCGGGAGGCGCGCGGGGCGCCGCAAGATGCGGTGAGCGCCCGCGAGCGTTCCCGGAAGCTCGAGGCGCTCGTGGGGCTGCCGTCGCGGCGGCGGCTGCGCAGTTGGGAGACATGGCTTCCCTGCCCGCTCGCGCGGCTTCAGGAGCGCAAAGCGTCTCCGAAAGCGTTGCGTAGTTGCCGCGCGCGCGCGAGGTATTCGGAGCGGGGGGCGCTTCCAATACATCGGCAAGTTTTGCAAACGGGAGCAGAGCTGCATGAACGCCTTCCCTATACCCGCCGTTGGCAATGTCAATCACAATGCCTGTACGAGCCAGAAAATCACGGCCGAGAATTACAGGCACTGTGAGGCCCGGGAGATGTACGAATCTGTGGCGTCGCACTCGTTTCTCCCATCGGACCACCAACCTCGCCGAGCCGCCTGAGTTGGCTTTCCCGCTCGCTATGTGGAAAGTGATGTCGCAAGCTCGCAATCGAATAGCTCTCCGATGCAAATGAGCGAGGACATCATCGCCGAACAGTGTAGCAGACGCTCCGCTGTCCAACAACACCGCAAACTTTCGACCAGCGATCGTAAGGGCGATGAAAGGCGCTAGTGCGTTGGGGCGTTTCACCCTGCACGCCATCGGGATTAGGGGCTCAGGCTGAACACGTCCTATAGGCAGAACACGTCCTATAATCACGCTGTCGTCCATACCCGACGCCTCCTGATAGCGGTGCAGCGCCTCGAGGTACTCCGTAGCACTCATGCGGTCAGAGTAACTGCCGTACTCGGGTATTCTGAGGCTACTGAGCGAGCTGTTAGGCCTGACGCTCGGTTGTGCGCGCACCGCGTTGATCAGGGCTTGTGCGAGATCGACTGCTGCCGAAGGCAGGGGTGGTTCCTCGCGAGACAACGCTGGCGTAAGGCAGGCGACGTGCGCCCCAGCCGTAACCGCTTGCGAGGTCTGCGTGGTGGGGTACGTTCGTGGCGCAAACGCGCCCGCGAACGAGGCGACCGCCGCACCGCTGGAGGCGTGAGGCTCGAACACGGCGGGGTCGGGTGCGCTAGAGCTGCGGCGCAGCTCCTCCTTTGCAAACATATCCGCTGGGTTGCTACGACCAAGGCCCGGAGGGCATGATCTCGTTGCAGCCCGTGGTGACGGCAGGTGGTCGCAAGAAGCGTTCCGCCCGCCGACACTGTGCGGCACGCCGGCAGGAGTGGGATGATAGCTCCCGTGACTCTCCCGCGCGGCGCTTTGGTTGCCTGTTAGGATAGCGCTGCCTGGACCCCAGAGGGGCCTGGGCGTAGTGGTGGCGGCCGACAGGCGCGGGACTAGGTAATCATCCCTCGGCTGTCGGAATGCCTCACGCCGGCAGAAGCGGGATGGCTCCCGTAACTCTCCTGCGCGGCGCGTCGGTTATCGGGGAGATCGGCGCCGCCTCGACAAAGCTCTGGCGTAAGCGCGGTGGCGGGCAGCAGCGGGTCGACAGAGGCGTCCCGCAAGCCGTTACCACGAGCAATCTCGTCCGACAACCAGCCTTCAACTTCGGAATCAAGCAACGAGAAGCGGGGGTGCCGCCCTGTCATCGCAAAAAACCTTGGTTGGGCGCCAATGTGGGCTAACGTACGGGATAGCAGAGGACCCCGGCTAGCTTTGCTAGAGAGCGCTACGCGCCGTACACTAGCCCTGCGGAATCCGAAGACTCACGCACGGGTTCGAGTACTCACATGCCGTAGACAGGCTCCGGCAATCCAAAATGAGGCTTTATTGCCTGGCGGATACAGGGCATACACCAGACAACACGACTATCGCTCGCGGGGAGACAGTGGCTCCTGTCGCTCGCTCAAGCCGCTGGGCTCAGACCTCGATATCCGTCATCACGGCCGCGGGAGCAGGGGAGGCATCCCGAGGCGACCGATCAGGGCAGAATCTCTCGGCAGAGTCCCTGCGGCACGCTCTCGCGGGCCGCTCGTCAGCTTGGGTGGAGGAGAGGAGGTCTCCTCCCGGCGATCGAGAAGAGGACGGCGAGGGAGAAGGCGACGAACCGGTCGTCCCTCCCCCTCGCCCCCTGCACACGTTCGCGGCGAGCCGGTTCGGCGCGTCGCGCGGAGTCGTGAAGAGAGCACGACCTACGTGACGCGCCGGCTACCCAAAATGGCGGCTACCAGCTTGCCCCAACACGTGTGCGGACAAGGCATGGGGGCACAAGGATCCCCACACGTTACAACCCTTTTACGACACTTTTTATTTAGAGTGAAATGTTTACTGTCTGACCCGTCGCAACTAGATAAAACGGGCGCCTGAATGCACCTAGAAATTCCCGATGATATTGCATGGCTCTTGAAACAGTGCAACGCTGTTAGAAAAACAAAAAACAATTGCTTACGCTACAGTTCAGGTAAACTAATTGGTGACAAACCAGCCCACTTACCTGCAAGCCTAATTCCGCTTATTCAATAGCCGCGGCTCAGAATCAAAAATGCGCGGAACTCACAAAGGGCGACAATTTAAGTCTTTACCAAGTCGACGGTTAAAAATAATTTTCCTGCTACGTACCGTAGTGTATACGACTATTTTCAGAAATATCGTGAGCTGGAATGCAGAATTTACTGGCTGAAGCTTTGATGGAGTCCGAATACATTGCTGCCCGAAGTGCAGTAATTAGCGAATGCACGAGAACTTAATATCGTGAAGTACCGCATTTTTGCGATCCTGAGCACCCCCCGAGTCTAAGCGCCCTCATCTACTTTCGGGGGAAAACATTTGGAAAAAAGTTTGCATGCGAATCTGTGCACATTATTTTCTAAACACCCATCTCAAGGTGGATTTTAAATGCGTGCGAACGGGTCCGAGTTGACGTTGTGGCCAAGTCATTTATGAAGTCTTCAATTAAAAACCACTTCAGCAGAACAGAAGACGACCTGCTGGGGTCTAATACAAGCGGCGGCCCAAGCGGCTCAACGGACTCGAACGTTAGTGAGGATGGCTGGATATCATGCGTAAGCGGTGGATTCACTGTCTTTACTTATCTTCTGAATGTTCACCAAGCGAAACATTATTCTTTTCGCCCGTCTCGTCGAGATACGGCCGAGAAAAAAAAGTGGCGGGGGAGGCGGGCTTTAAGTTTTTAAATCTAAGCACCCTCCTCACTTTGGGCATCGCGATGGTAGAAAAAAGGGGTTACTTAAAATCGAGTAAACACGGTACTTGCCACATTGCAAAAATTAGCGGTTGGTTGTTTTCTTCAACACACTGCAGTAGTAATTCATAGGGGGAACAGCTACAGCATGGTATCACCACTTTTAGGTTATTATGAATTCTTCTCAGGAAACTTTATAAAAATAACAATTAACGAACACAACTTAAACCGATAATGAACATTAAAACTTCCTTTTCGTATGAAATTAATAGGGAACGACGATGGGGTTCATGTATTCGTGCGATGCAATCGGACGCATTGCCTACGCTGAGCCGCGTCGCCGCAAGATATGCATCCTCACCGGCTGCAAAACGAGGCTGGACCACTGCGAATGGTGGAAGTCGGCTTCAGCATTGCTGAGACTGCATACTATGAACCGGGATTTCAAAAAGAAAATGAGGCCGCGATGGCGAGTTATGGCAAGGGTTAAGACCACTTCTACCCCAGTCCTGCTAAGCGCAACCTCCTCGGCCAGGATAAGACACAGGGGAAGGTGACAGTACAGGTTGGAATGAGCCGGATAAACTCTTATCTTGTCAGCAAAAGGGTGGCATCACCCACATCTCGATAGGAAGTCGGGGATGTGGTGGTGGTGGTGGTGGTGGTTGTTCTTGTGTGGGATCAGGCGGGGTTAGCGTGGCTGGATATGCCGGCAGTTGCTCCGCCCAGGCTCCTCCTAGTTAGCCAATGGTAGTGCCCTTTCACCACGAGTTTGCCAGTCCCGTCTCCTGACGGAAGCTTAGGAGAAGGCGCGACACGTCTCTGCGCATCATCCAATGTCCCGTTGGAAAGACTGTGTGGTCCAGAGTGCTGTGTGGGGCTGCCAGCTTTCGAATCGCTGAGGGCATTGCAGTCCGCTCGACATCATGATCTGGGCAACACATTACGTAGTGGTGTACATCCCCTATCCCTGCATATGACGAACACAGAGGCGATCGCACGAGGCCCACCTTGAATAGCCATGCTGTGGTCTTCGTTGAGCCCGTTCGGATGCGGTACAGCAATGTTGCCCCCGATCTTGTAAGTCCCTTTGTGACGCAAGGTCCAAGGAATTGAAATGTTCGGCCACTGTTCGCCTGAAATCGTTACAGTGATTGTGGAAACCTTTAACCGTCGGTGCCAATTGCAGCACACTCCGTGCCATCCGATCAGCGGTCTCATTGCCCTTGACGCCAACATGGGATGGAATCCATAGAAACCGCCAATTAAAACCCCGTGCTGCTGAGTTCTTGCACAAGCCGTAAGGAATGCTGACAGTCGTTTTTCGTGGGAATCCCACGCTGCAAAAGTTGTAGTGCTGCTTTTGAGTCAGTCAGAATTACAACTTCCTGCGGCTTATATGACTTCAGTTTTCTCAAAGCAGCCGCGATGGCAATGCACTATGATTCGGTGGAGGACACCACATGATCCAGACGTGCTACCCAGGAAACGTGGGCATCAGGAATGATATACGCCGCTGCACTAACCCCTCTGTGCGGATAGACTGAGCCATCCGTAAAAGTTTGAAGGTGATTGAAATAAGAGTTCTCCAAATGTTCAAGTACCAAAAATCTGGCTGCTTCCACTGGCGGGTTTCGCTTGACTCTCACGTGAGGAACATGTAGCTGACACTGAAGGCTCTCGTAAGACCATGGCGGCATTGAGATGGGAAGTTTCCCCGGCCACTGATGGCACAATATTCTCAGAGTGTTAAGAGCAGTGTGCGCATGAGAGGCCGTCCTTGTTCGAAGCCGCCTTATTATTGCTCGTCCAGCTCAGCTTGTGAAACGCGACAGGTAGAATTCGTAGCTTCAAACGTGAACGCGCGAACGCGTTCCACTTTCAGCTGGCATTTCTCTTCGCACCCAATCAGTCACGTTCGCGCCATTGGCCCGTCGGCATCACCACGACGCAGCATACGCCAACTGTCGGCGCTCGTCAGCATCATCATGCGCTACTTCGCTTCACCTCTCCTAGACGGCAGCGCCATCCGCGTCAATAAAACTCTTTCTGGCGTTTCTCCTGTGTTCGTTGTCCTGGTGTATTTTCCATGGCGGATATGACGTCAGTGAAATCTTGTTGTATCCCGGCATAAAACACTTTCACATTAAAACGCTTGCCCAGATCCTTCGCGTTATGAAGCCGGCATCGATGCGTCTGCTCCACTTCGACATGGCCGAAGCGAACGCCAAGCGAAAGTATACCGATTCGCGCCGTACACCCCAAACCCAAAAGTTAGGCCTACGGAGTGCACACCCGGAAGTTGCTGTGGTTATTCTAGAAAAGCGGTGCGTATTTTCAGATTAGCCACTGCCATGCCTGCGGCGTCACCCCAAAGCGTGACCGCCTTGCCCTCTCCCACTGCATCTGGATTCCGCGTGGTGCCGCCACCCACCGATCCTGCCGCTACCGATCCTCTCTCGCTGGGTCGCATGGTAGCAGACGATCCACGGGCAAACCGTGCACTGAGCATTTCCGCTTTTTGCAGTGAACGGCTATTCATGTTACGTATATTTTACAATATATGTGAGCATACCTGGCGCTAAATTCGTGTAAGTAGTATACCAGTCAATTAAACAGGCGACGACGTTTTGCTCGTAAAATTTAAAATCGAAGAATACGATAGTGTTGCCGCCCATTCTTCAGCGTGTTGAAGAAGGATTCGAATGTTTCCAACCATGGGTTTCCAACCATGAATCAGTGAACAAAGCCCTGAAAGCACAATGGGTTAAGAACATTTCTAGAAGGAACGTGGAACCTAACTCAACGTCCAGTTACTCGATGTTCTGCTGCAGTCTGCACTTTCGGCCGGAACATGGAGTAACAGGAAAAGAAGGCCGTAGTGTTTTCCCGCACTACCGTTCGTACATGAGGATTAATACATACTCGCAGTGTGGGAATGGCCAATCAAAGAATTCATCCCGAGAAAGCCTCGCGTTCAACCGTCGTGGTCGTTACACGGAGGGGTGCATGATTTTCTGCATTCGGCGGAAGACGCATGCGCATGAAAAGCTTCAAAACACGGGCCTAATGGTGGCCTGTGTAGGGATGGAGATGATCCGGTAGAGGGAACAGACTCTATGTCAACATGTTGGTCAAGGCCTCCCTTACAAGGGTAAAGAGATGTTGCAGACCTCGTAGTAAGAAAGCGAAAAGTGTCGACAGCCTGCTTTAAAACCCCCGTGGTGGCTTCGTGCTAACTTCACCCGTGGAGAGAAGTAGAAAAGGTAAATGAGGACTTATTCGCTGTTTATTAGCGTTGAATATTGATGCGCAAATTTATGGACGAATAAACGAGCCACAAGTTGGTGTACAAACGAATGTGTTAGCCCAACAACCCCAGACACTAACGGGAGAAACAAGTTATCCCTGCGCATAGGTTCCTATGAAGACCCCCACACAAAATTAGCAAATACACTATGTAGAGCCTGAACTTCACGACGTGCGCAACGAAGTACTTCCCGCACATAAACAGGCTTTGATACTGTTACAGTCATGCGCAAACGCAAACTCAGGAATGTCTATCTTTTTTTCGGACAATTGCCGCTTATGTAATTAACCTGAAACCATTTATCATTGCTTTATTTTGTGCTGGGATGCGGCGTTATTCTTGGTTTTTTTTTGCGAAGAACTCTTTAATTAAAACGACAAGGATATTTCCTCTTATACACTCAGGTTCTTGCATTTTCAACATACTGAAACAGTGTGCTATGATATCTTTGTTGTGATAGGTCATTCAGCCTGTGGAAGTGCCGCATGATTGACACGCATGCGGAACCCCCTCGCCCAGCGAAGTCCATTTCTCGGGCGCAGGCTGCGTTGGAGCGGATCAATTATGCTGCGCAAAGTGACCCACCAGGGTGGCTGTATCCGTTGGACGCGTGTGTCTGCTTGCCGAAGTTTTGGCGGGCGCCTGATTTTATCTGTTGTACTGTGCTTCTTCTTGGATGACTCCTAACTTCTGTGCGTAATAACTGAAGTTTTCCATGCAGTAAAGAAAAAAGCGCGGATGTAGTACAGTGGCAGCGCAGTGCGCTGCTACTGTGGAGACTCGGCTTGAAATCCCATCGGACAACACGAGTTTTAAATCAAAGCCTTAGTGTACTCACTGAGGCCGTTGTACGCCAATACGCCCTGCAAGAAAGCCAACTTTCTCTGACGATGATGATGAACACCAAACCGAAACGTAGGCCTACGGAGTGCACAACCGAGAGTTGCAGCGGGTATTCTAAAAAATTGGTGCCTACCTCCAGAGTACTACATACTCGCAGTGTGGGATTGGCCACAAAAGAATCCATCACACGAAGGCATCGCGTTCAGCCATTGTCGTTGGTAGACGGAAGTGGTGGTTTAACTGGTTTATTGATTGGTGAGGTTGGGAGCGAATGTGCGCCCGGCTATTCCATTTCACTAATAAAGGGTCATAGACACAGCTATACAAATAAACTGTTCACGACAATTTCTTGAGTTCAAATAGTTCTCTGTAAAATGTCCTCCTGGGTTTACGGATTCACGGTAAAAAGCTAATACGCCGCCTAATACTTTGACGCTATTTCTGTCGAGGTAAAGAACACATTCAAGGCACGAACAACGGAGGGGTGCAAGATTTTTTTTTCAATTACCCTACTTCGGCGACCATTGCTTTAACCGGATAACAACGACAACGGTTTTTTGCAGGCTTGAAGACGTAGGTTTTTCCCCTTCAAAAATATTTTTTTGAGATTGACCACAATTAAACGTTTGACAGATTTTTTACGATGTCCCTTCTCTGCGTTTTCGCGGTGCGTTTCCTCACAGTCAGCGCATTCGGTGTTGTGACCACCTTTTTTAAAATTATTTAGGAACCTTGGACATTTCGCTTGATGGTCCCGCGGTGAAAATAATTTCTCCTCTTGTCATGAACGCAATTAAGTTAAAAATATATAGTTACGCGCGGAAATCTATATTTGATGGCAACTAGGCACAGTGTAAATCACGTGGCTCTTATCTCATCGATTGCAGAGCAAATCTATAACAAAGTTCCGGTCGCTGAATAATCCAAATGCGCAATTTTAACGTTTTTCTTCTCATGCGGGACCCCGTATGGGATCCGAACCGTCAAAATTGCACATTTGACTTGGTCAGTGACAGCAACGTTTTTACGAAGTCACAGCCTAAACTGACGGACTTCACTTTCCTACTCTTTTCCCCGAGCTCATGTCTTTTCCTTGAGATCAACACTAGCTATCCGCTCACTCGCTTCATAGGCGTAAGCGAGCAGATTCAAACTCACCTTTGTAATTTCGGTCACATGCCACTCGACCGTCACCTCTGACTGAGGTGGAACTTCGACGTGTAGGTCGATGTCGATTGTTCTTGTCACTACTTCCGTCTCAGTGTGAAGCTTGTCGGTTCTGAAGTTGAAAGAGAAGCCGCCGCCAGCCCTCACGGCTTCCTTGAAGTTCAGATGCATGGAGCCGCTAATGTTACATTCGAAAGCAAATAAGGTGGACATCTTCGTGGTCTCCTCTCGTTCCCTTGATTCTCTCACTCTGGCGTCTACTTTGGTTGTCTGGTTATTGACGAACACCTGCCTGTAGGCAAGCGAGGGTGGTCGCTTCGTCGCTTCCACAGGTCCCAGCCGGAAGGGGCCAGCTTGCAGTGTCGCTTGGTACCTGCGAGTTGTTTGCCAAATACAAATGATTACGGTGTCATTCTATTAAACGAAAACTGTGAACCTTGTGTGAAATACTCGTGCACAAACTAGCTATCCGGTACCTTTTCAGGACAAGCAACACTAACTGTTGGATAACTGACACCCATTTCTCCGTTACGTTTGCATTTGTTGTAATCCTTCGTTGTCCGATTTCCGGCCATACACAATTAGCTGAGCTAAATACTGAACGCGGCCATTTTACAAGTGCTTTCCTACCAAATTACCAAACAGGAAAATGTCGGCTCAGAAACAATGTTGGAACAAGGGGCAATCAGTAGGTTGCTATCGCGGAAGCGTCCTTAGCTAATACTTTTTGCATTGTGAAGGGGTTCTACAGGTCAGGATGTTTTACTGCCCGTAAGCTTATTTGTCTGTATCCCGTTCTATCAGGGGCTTTATGTTGCCTTCTTGTACTGGATATTGTATACAACAAAGACGACCAGGGGCCCAGGAGCGGGGTTGCACGGGGCTTGAGTCCACGTTGTTGTCGATAAGACTGCGCTCAGCACTCTTTGGTTTTGCCAAGACTCGGCAAGCCATGGCTCCAAACCAAAAAAAAAACTCGATGCAGTGTTCCAAAGTGCGAGGCTCAATACGACTGAGTCGTTTTAAATGAACCATGAAGACAAAACACAAGTTCGGTTCATTAAAAAGATTGCCTCGTTATAATCATACTGCCACCACTTTTAATGTAAACTTCGCTCAAATAAGCTATATAATTAGAAAAAATAGAATGGCCATGCGACACCTCATTTCCGGCAACATAACCTATACCACACTGCTCTGCGATTTACGGGGGCCGGCAAAAGCAAACGCAAATTAGGCAGCGCTTATAAGCTTGCCGAACGAGCTATTTGCGCCTAAATATCCATTTTACAGCAGTAATAATTGTGCGGTAAACAACAAAAGTAACGAGAATACACGTAAACATAGAAGTACCGATGTGCACTGCTGTTGGTACTCGGCGCACTATGCCTGTTTTAGCTGCACAGCAGTCCGGGGCTTTGGAGTTGTCTTATACGACGCTGGGCGATTGACGTAAGCGACGTTGCCTTACGTGACCCTGTTTGTGAAGCATACCCCATTTCTCACGAAGCGAATACTTTCTACCGTCACAAAAACAAGCCTGGTGAAAATACGGTCGAAAACAAAGCAACGGCGGAGGGCTGAGGTTTGACGGCACCAAGGCTGCAGAGCCGAATGGCGCAGTGGAAGTTCTTTTGCATACGCGCCGTTATGACTTCATTTCAGACGTCACCAAAACACACGATTTGGCGGGAGAATGAATGTTTTATCCTAAATTGGTTAATTTCTCAGTGAACACGGCCTCATTTGCTGCCGCGCAAGCACTGGGGACACTGTAAAGCACGAAATCTTTCGTATAAAACAAACTTGTATTTTGTCTTCATGGCTCCATTAATGCGTGGCATTTTTTGGCGAGTACCCACACCACCAGGAGCGTGTAACGCCCTGCATTTCCACAATAACGCAGGTTTCGCGAAAGTTCCAAATGTAATCGTTAAAATAACGTAAATGGAGATAACTGTTCGAACGAAATTTTGAAAAACTAAAAATAACAATAATATAAAAATAATAACAATATTATAAAAAATAACAATATAAAAACTAACAATAACAATAATAAAACTATATCGCATGGCATTTCCAGAATAATGCAGATTTCGCGAAAGTTTCACCTGTAATCGTTATAATAGAGTAAATGGATATAAAGGGTTAAACAAATATTGAAAGAGAAAAAATTTAAAAATATATAAAATAATTACGGAAAATGGCGAACCCTGTAACGTTCTGCATTTCCACAATAACGCAGATTTCGCGAAAGTTACAAATTTAAGGGTTATAATAACGTAAATGAAGATAATTGGTCGAAGGAAATTTTGAAAAACTAAAAAATAACGAAAATACTAAAAAATTAAGTAATACCTCGTTATAACGAACTCGCTTTTCTCGACATACCGCTTTATTCGAAATTTCTTCTGGTCCCAACCCAAACGCATGCATTTTAGACCGCATTACTCGAAGTGCATGAAGTGCTGTACCCGCTTAGAGCGAAGTGGCAAGCGGAGGCGTCTCCGAGAGGCGGCAACCCAGCGGCGAGTGAGGTGGTCAACATGGTGGGTTAACAAGCTGGTGTTTCCCGGGCGGTCACGCTCTATTCGACATCCGACTTCAGAGAAATGGTCCAAAAGCGTGGTAGGGTGATTGAATTCTGTTCCTAGACATCGGTCAATAGCGTGGACGCGACGGTGCGCGACCACTGACACTCGAAGCGCAGAATTAGCAGTGTCGTCGACAGCAGGGCGAGGAAAAACTCTTGTATTGTAGACTTCCCAGCTGCCCACCTTGGGAAAAAATTACGCCCACCTCCCCTCGCAGGAACCCTGGTGTGATGCGACGCTGAGGGGGGGTTCAAGCGCAAGCGTAGAGCAACCGTCGACCGAAAGGCCACCGGAGAGCGGCACACCGGTTATATGCGCAGCGCACCCGAAGGAGAGGAGACCGCGGAGAGAGAGAGTACTGCACATTCGCAGCACCGCCCGCAGCGCCGCCCACCGGCGGAGTGAGAGCGCGCTGGGCCTCACACGCTCTCAGCTGGGCACGCGCCGGCGCCAGTGCGTCTGCCGCGGCTATGACGCAACACAATCCAACACAATCCACTTTAATCCAATCCAATCCAATCGAAGTCAAGCCAAGCCAAGCCAATCCAATCGAATCCAATCCAATGCCCCTCGCGAGAGAGTGTTTACTATCGGTGAGGAGAGCGGGAGAGTGGCTGCGGACAACAACGGACGCACGCGGACAACAACGGACGCACACAGGAAGGACAGGGCCGCCGACAAGAGATGCTCTGAGCGTCGCATCTAAAAATGCCCAGTGATCATGCAAGACCCCTAATGCAAAACCAGTCAGGTTTCATGATTGCGCTGTGTACCCACAAGGAGCGGTTACACATTTTTTGAGCTCAACAAACACAACCTTTGACTGCAGCCACGGCATTGGCGGCGCTTTCCAGCGCGACACTCTCGTAGCGTTCCGTCACACCCGCACCCCCCCCCCCCCCCGCTCTCTAAAAGTGGCCACTGCCTTGCCCTCCTCACGCGCTTAGCAGTCGGCGAGGCGTTCGGATGCCAGTCACTGCTTGGGCCAATTGGAGCAGGGGCTGCTCGCGCCCGGCAAAAACATGAAACAGCCAAAGCCGACTGCCTTTGTTGCACCTGAGTAAAGTTTTGGTTCACTGAATACATTGGGTTTTTATTCTTCTCACTTGTGGCGCAGTTGACTCCCAACTACTTTAGCTTTTCTCAAGTGGTTGCTTATATCGAAATGCTGCTTATAACGAAACTTTTCGCCGTCCCGCTGACTTCGTTATAACGAGGGATTACTGTACTTAAAACGTCAAAAAGTATACCGCGTGGCATTTCCACAATAATGTAGATTTCGCGAAAGTTTCACCTGTAATCGCTATAATTGCGTAAATTGAGATAACTCGTCGAACGAAATTTCGAAAAACAAAAAAATAAGAAAAATATGAAATAACTAGGGAAAATCGCGAGCTGTGTAACGCCCGGCATTTGCACAATAATGCAGGTTTCGCGAAAGTTCCAAATCTAATTCTTATAGTAACGTAAATTGAGATAATTGGTCGGGCGAAATTTTTAAAAATTAAAAAATATAAAAAATATAAAAAATTACGGAAAATATCAAAACACATACCGAATGGCATTTCGACAATAATGCAGATTTCGCGAAACTTCCTCTTGTAAACGCCATAATAGCGTAATTGGAGATAATTGGTCGTGCAGGATTTAGAAAAAACCAAGCAACTGTGGTTGATTCCGCTGTCATAGGAATCGGTAAAACACAAAAATGAATTGCGCAGCGAAATCTGCAGCGAAAGGAGCACGATTTCAGCGTCGGCGGCTGCCTTGTAGGAGTGCTTGGCAATCGACGTCCTGCTAGCGGGTCGCTTCAGGAAACGTGAGACCACTTCCGTCTCTCCGTGGCATACACGGCAGACAGTTGCGTTGCGACGAGCTCAGTTTGTGGAACGCAAGAGGTACAACTTGTAGCTTGAACCGTGCACGCGCGAAGGCGTTCCGCTACCCGCTGGCGTTTCTCTTCGCATGAAATCAGTCGCCGTTCGCGCCATTCGCCCGTCGGCGTCGCTACGACTCAGCATACGCCAGCTGTCGGCGCTTGTTAGTATCATGATGCACTACTTCGCTTATCCTCTCCTAGACGGCAGCACCATCCCCGTCAATGAAACTTTTTCTGGATTTTCTCCTGTGTTCGTTGTGCTGGCGTCATTTCCGTAACGGATATGACGTCATCGAAATCTTGGTGTCGCCGGGAACATAGAGTTTCTTACAATATAACTAGAGGGGAAACTGGCGCTGCAATCGTATGCCTTAATGGGCGTGATGGGTAGTTGTGGATTCGGATTGGCGCTCGATGGCTCGTAGAACTTGCTGTGGATTGCAGGCAGTTTCGTTTTCGTTTTGGATTTACATGAACGCATTTGCCTACGCGGGGTGTTGGGAGGAGTGATCAAAAATACGTTTCTCCTTGAACTGCATGCCTCGCGTCCCCTGACGCCGCCCTGAGTGGGAGGTTTTATAACCAGAGTTGCGAATTCGGTGGGTTATCAATGCATTGTCGCACAGCGAGCATAAAAACACAAATGACGGCGTTCTGTGCGGCGAAGTTGTCTGCTAATTAGGAGTTCCGGCGCTGCTCATTCGGCAGAGCAATGTATTGTCAAAGCTGACGACGGTTGCGAATCGCTTGGAGCAGCCACACCTTTCGGGCGAACGCCGGCTCCTACGGCGTAGAACATGGTAGAACAGCAGCACCGGCGGCTGATAGGAACGCAGCTTGATGGATGTCACTAATTCAGGCAAGAATAACTTCTCCAAAGTTAATCGGTTTCTTTTTTCATGAGCACAAAGCTTTTCACTTCCTATTACAAACCACCAGCGCCGAAACTTTTACAAGTAGTTATTAAAGAAGTCCGCGTCCTGCTGTAGTTGGCGGAAAATGGCAAACCTGCTCCACAAACCTCCTCGACTCCGCGTCTGCTTTTTATTTAAACGCGCCGTTTTTTTTCGTACAAAAACGGTTTTTTGTCACTACCTTTCTTGTTTACCATGTAATTTGTAAACGGAGAACCGGGAAATAAGAGCTTTTTTGTCAAAAAACACATTTTGCGCAGCCACAAGCCCGTTTTGATCCTGCGCAATCCGGTTCCAAAACTACCCATCATTCCCATTGAAGCGTAAGCGCCGCTGCCATGTTCGCATTGACACTAGCGCCTGTTTCCCCTCTAGTTATTTGTATGAAACTCTATGGCCGGGAATACAACACATTCGTGTTAAAATTTGGCTGGAAAAACTCACACTCAATACAGGCGGCATTAGAATGCTACGCATTAGTAGATAATTCTCTTAATTTCTGCAGAATTCTTGTTTTTTTTTCAGAAAGCTGGGTTAAGTTCCTCCCAGCCATGCTTTCTTTTATACAGTTGAAGTGTTGTAGGCAGTATCCACAGAAGCTGGCTAGGCCTAAACGCGGCTTGCATGCTCGCGTCCGCCCTGTGCGAGCCGGGACCCCACGTGGTTCGTGTCTCGAGCTGTGCACTGGCTCGGGCCATTGTTCGCCTGGTCTCAATAAGGCTGTGCCCAGACTGCCGCGCGACGGTAGTATAAGCACTCCACTAAAGCGACATCCATCGGAGTTTCGATAAAAAATGCCGCGTCCGCCATTACTTCGCCCTCCATTAATGTAACGTAAAGTAAGGTGACCTTACGCAACCTAGCGAACAGAAAAAAATCGTTTAAAAGACAAACAACTTATCTAAGACGTAGAAATTATAATTAAATCTTAAGATGTAAAGAAAGGAGGCGAGAGCCGGACTCGAACGACCGCCAAAAGCAACAGGCAGCTATGATGGAACCACCGCACCAGAACGGCAGACGCCCATGGCCGACGTCAGCCCTGCCCTAAATATTCAAATGTCGTCAGAAGGCACCCCAGCCAAGGCTGTAGCGCTGAGCTGGAGTGCGCTATGCGCCACTCCATGGCTGGAGTGCCGTACACTGGGTTGCAATAAAACTATCCGGTGTTCCGATCTTCAACATCCGGGTCATTGTTTGATTGTGTGGACCCAAAAGTGATCAAAAAATATAGCGCGACTTAGGTAAGACACGACTTAGCTAAGACAACGACACAGGAAAAATGACAGGACAAGCGCTCATTCCTTGTGTCGACGTCAAAGCCACGCTCTATTTTTCGATCATAATGCACCAACATGTCCAACAGCTTTGTTTAATGAAGGCCCAAAATTGTCTTGACGGTGGGTATTCACACGAGAAATGCGTCGGAATGGCGTTCGTTAGAAGACGCATGGATCGGTACTCCGTACTGCTGAGTGGTGGCGCCCTTTAATAGCCAGGACTCACAGGTATCTGGATGTGGTCATTGATCGAAATCCGTCTTGGTCACCTGAGATGAGAGCATTATGTAGCCGATTGTCCGCAATGCCTCAGGTTCTCGAATACCTTGCTGGGTCACGCTGGGGTAGTAATTATGGTTCGATGCTTCCGCCTCACAAAGCCTACGTTGACAGCGTGATACACTAAAGCCTTCCTTCGCTGCATCGTGCACCGCACACCAAAAAGACCAGTGCGACAGAACTGTCTGTGCATTTATCTTGTCTTCCTGAGAGCTTCCTGCAGATGTACCAGGACTACCGCTGAAGTTCAGTCCTCGCCTCTAGAAGTGCTGATGGTACAGGAGTCGCTACGTGTACGTTACACATTCTTCACACAAGACCCGCTTCCAAAGCAGAATAGCTGCAAGCCGGGGTTCTGCGATAGGTGGAGCTATCAGCGCCTTACACCTTCCCATCATAGGTAAGCCTCCATGGGCAATGCCATTTCGATTCCCGCCCTGTGCCGTTTCCTCTATTCCAATCGGTTTGCAGACCCATTTATAACCCAAAATAACCGGCCACGCCACAAACTAAAATGGTGCAAGCAGCGCTAGATTATAAGCACAGGAAGCATTCATCAAGACGCATGTACCTCCATCGATGGATTTTCGTCGCCTCTAATTTCCCCCGCTGGGTTACATACGTCGTCAACCAGAAAACTCTCCTCATAACGATTGGAAAGGGTAGTTTCCTCGACATCAGACAAGTGGCGCGAACTCAAATAGGCGATGCGTGAGCGGACAATATTTACCAAATCCAGAATTCAAAACTACAGTTGACTGCCGGATAAACAGCAGCAGGCTCTCCACATAAGAACTTTCCAAACACGTTGTTTCCTATCGGCACCAATTCGGAAGCATTGCAGGGCGTAGTATTGTGTTTCTGTGAATGTCTGGTCAGCATTCCATCACAGTAAATCAAGGAGTTCTCGAGGCCCTGCCTACCAAAACCTTGAAAAGCTATTTTATTATTTAAAGTTGGCTGACGATTCTGATACCCCCTAATGCGAAATTTGAACGCAGCGCCAACTGCAGAGTCTTCTAGGTGATGGCGCATAGCTGCTGTGTCGGCGGCGCGCACCCATGGATTCTGACGTCGGCGGCGCTGAGCCACTACTTTGGAAACACTTCCATTGTCTCAGGAAACGATAGTGTCATCAGCGAGCGCACGAGTCCGCGCAGTACTCTGGAGTTATCTTGTAGCGCATTTCAGCCGCGGAGCATGTCTCGCGCGGCCTCAGCATACCCCCCTCCCCTTCACTGTTTCGCCATAGCTTCCTCCCCCGTTTTCCTACTGCTCTATCTTCGGTGACCTCTTCGTTCTCTCGGTTACAATGAAACAGACGGCGAGGCACACTCAAAATCGCAGGTGCGATAACTAAAGAGCTGCGCTCTAAAACGACTCTTGTGCCTTGGCCAAGAGCCGAACAACAGGTACTGGTCTCATACTCACAAGCAGAAATTTCTGTACACACTCGACCCTGTGCTCTCGTCAGAACTTCCTCACCAGCTACCTCGTCACCTACAAAGGTCATACCATCACTTCCGACATAATATTACCGCGCACACAAATACCTACAGTTTCCGTACTGGACTTCATTGCGATTCCTATTGTAACACCTCTGCATCAGTAGAGACAGTAAAGCACGTCTCGCTACACTGCCCCGCACTATAGGTCAACATTTCTTAGTAACATAGCATTTCTAGTTTATTTCTACCTTGGTAGATAGGTGTCGGTGGGGTGGGGGAAGGGTGCGTCGGGCCAGGCGTAGATATTGCGTCATTTCTGTATATGTCAGGAGGGGAGTAAATCTTTCCAAAGCAGCGTCTTCACTCCTCATGCGGCGTGTCATTTCTCGGCAAGGTCGTGGGCCGTCTCGTTCCCACTGACTCCCAGGTGGGCTGCAGTCCATACGATCTGGATCTGTCATTGAGGGGGGTGGCGGAGTAGCATTTCGCGGGCCGCAGCGTGCACCGTTCCGGCCTGGAAGTGCCGGCAGGCCTGTTGGCTGTCCGTCATTACAGTGGTAGCATGTGTTGAGGAGATGGCGAGCGCAATTGCGACCTCTTCAGCTTCAGCTGGTGAGCGTGTTTTGATAGAGGCAGTGATTGTCGGTCCTCCTTGGGTGGGGCTTACTGCCAGGGCGAACGCTGGGTAGGAGGGGTATGCCGCCGCGTCTGTGAAGACTGCATCAGCATCTTGACTGTACTGCCGTGAGACGGCCTCCGCGCGAGCCTTCGGTCGTTCACTGTGGTTTTCCGGGTGCATGTTACGCGGTAAGAGTTGGGCTTGAATGAGTTCTTGAGTATGTCGGGGGAGGGGCTCTAGAAGTGGGCCACTGTAGCCATGCACTCTAAGAAATAAGGGAGAGAAAAGGGAGGAAATCCTGCTTTTCCTCCCTTGCGCCCGTCCGTTCCTCCCCTCCAATGATGAGACGTTGCGCGCCCTCTTTCGGAAGCCTTCAGAGGGAGAGAATTTCCTCCCTCCGGCGGCACGGGGAGAACGGGGAGGAGTGGGGTGTGGACGACTCTTCAGCGTTCAAGCGTACGCTTTTGGCGTTTTCTCGTTTATCGTAGCGTAGCTTATTTATTATTTTTTAGCGTAGCTTATTTAGTGACGCTAGCGCGAGCGGCTGCGTCGTGGCGGCAGCGCGTCGACACGCAATAGAGGGCGAGTAACCGCATGAGACCGGCGAAGTCAGCGAAGTCGCGCGCAAGTCGCTGCGTCGACGGGCGTTGCTGGACACGTATGACATCCTGTTGAAGTCGTTTATGAGCAGTTATTGTCGATTCTTGAACTGCAATTATCAAGACTTTAGCTTTAACCCCCCCCCTCCCCCCCCCCCCCAAAAAAAAATCGCTTGTCGTCATTAGTTATTGCTAAGTATGTTGGCGGGCAAATATTTAAATGCTGCGAAATGTATCTCGAGCCATCACGGTCAAATCAGAACAAAATAAGATAGGATGATAAACGAAGACGCACCTCGTACAACTTCTTTACTTGCTACTTGATTTAACCTTCATGCTGTGTACCGACTGCCCGTTCAGGAATTGAAATTGCAAGCAAAACAAATTTCAGCGCTGCCGTAACACTGCGGTTACCGTGGAACGTTATTTGTACGTTGAAAGGAAAGGTACTCTGGCACTCTGTCTGTACCCTGTAAAAACACTGATCAAACTCTCGCCTCAAAAAAAAAAAAAAAAAAAAAGACAAAAGGCTTTGCCAGGATTCGAACCACGGACCTTCAAAATATAAGTCCGGCTCGGAGCCGCTCGACCACGCGAACACACAGACAACTTGCTAGAATCAGGTGTACCAACTGAGGCTGCCCACGAATAGTGTCGGGTATGCTTTCTTTTGGTTGTATTTGATAGATTTTAGCAATGGTAAAGGCTGCTTTCTTCTTAATTCGCTCGGCGAGCGAATTCATCCGGCTCAGCCGTCCGGCTCGGCCATCCGACTCGAGTTGGCTCTGCCCATCGGCCTTCGGCAACATGGCGGCGGCGACCTGCGGGGACGGTGTGCGTCGTGCGTCGCACAACTTGATTGTGATATCAAAACGACAAGCACTTGCAGAAGTTACAACATAGCATGTCGGTCCTGAGTCGGTACTGCGATATGCGTTTATCGTTGGTCTATTTCAAATGTTCGCGCTTTGTGTGGAGCCGAGGCAGAAAAGGCACCAGTACCAGCGTCTGCGGTGTGGTGCGCCGTGTTTTCGTTTTCTATCAAGTGTGTAGAGATACGCTCATCGTGCTCATCGCTAGCGCGAGAGGACCGATAAGTCCAATTCATCGTGGCCCGGCTCTCGCGCGCTCGGAGCTGTCAAGGTCTGTCTCCGCGCTGGGATCATCGACAACGTTCAAAATACGGTCACTGTGCGTGAAATCAACGCGCCGGTCAGCGCTTGTGTACAGTGCAAGTTTTCATATCAAGTGCGTACGCCGTGCTGTTATCTTCGCTTGATGTATCGAAGTTTGGCTCTCGCAATCAGCCGTGTGCACCAAAATCCACGATAATGCGATTGACGTGTGTGGTACGTCGCAGTTCTCCCGGAGTTGAATGTGTGTATGTGGAGCTAAGGCGCCGCAATCTCCGATACTGCAAGAAACACATCGCATCCGAGAGGTGCACCTTTTACATCATTTCCCCTGTGTATATCTGCGCAGTTGGTGGTGATGTGTGGCGGTTTTTCTTCGTTTTAAAATGTGGGTGCCGCTGGTGGACTGCAGCGTTCCCAAACCAGCGACGTGAGTGCTCCGCTAGTTTGCCTATTCTAGTGGCCTTGTGATTTGGTGGCAATTGTGCTTTGAGCAGCAACTGCAGTGTGTGTCCAGGCTGTCTTTTTTTTTTTCGTGTTCAGCACTGCCTGGTTACGTGAAGGGTGCTTCATGCGAGATGCTGTTTCGGTTTGGGACTAGTTTTCGTGGTCATTTCACTTGCAGCTGTTGTTTGTTTACGCATGCCGCGTATAGGCACTAGGTAAAGCTTCCATGCACCACTATTTGAAAAAGTACCTTTACTAATGAAGCACGTGGTTATTGTTAATGTAATCATCATGCAGTCATGACATATTCCTGTGAGTAATGTTTACACACCATGTTCACAAAATGGTTTTTATCATAAACCTTTTCAAATGCCCATTTACGCTTTTTTATTATTGTTGTTTGCTTTGAGCCACAGCAAAGTTGGCTATGTTTTGGTCTTCCCTGAACTCTTAAAATGCCAGCACTGTCAATCATCAGTGAACATTCTTAAAGCTGAATCGGGGGTAATTCGTGTTCAGTGGGTGGCACACATGACTTCTTTTGAGAATCCCTCTTTGCTCCCAACGTATCTAGTATTTTTCAGCTTGATTAAGCTCATCGAATATGAGGGGTCCCAATTTGCTGCTTTGTTGTTTGGTTCTAGTGATGAACTGAAAAACCCGAGCTGTGACTCTGATTAGCTTTAAGATTTTGCCATAGTGTTCCAGATTGATCATGCCCGACTCAGCAGTTGGCGATGTCGCTGCAGGCAATGATCTTGTTTTCTTCCTTTCCCCTAGTTAGATTTCATCGTATATCGCTTTCGGAACCACTCGTTCCCAATATGCATGCGGGACAAATCCACAGTGCTTTGCTCCGCTACAGTACGTTTTTGGCCAGCTGCATGGCCGAGATCTTGCGTGCTGGATTTTCTTTTGCCGGATAATGTCTACATACGAACTTGTCCGCGAGGCATTGAATTTTAGTGACTCAGTTGCACGCGAACAGCTTCCAGCTGCCAACATCTTCATGAATCCAATGGAGTGCTGTTGTTGAATCTGTCCGTAGGTAGATCTTTGAAGGCTGTTGCTTGAGGGTTTCCAAAATAAAGCCACTCAATTGAACAGCAAGCAGGCATGCCATCAGTTCCAGTCTCGCCAGTGTAATTTCCTTGCCTGGTGCCACCCTTTGTTTGCTTACCAGAGTTGTCGATCTTGTACCGTTTCCACCCTCCAGGGTGAGGTAGGCAACTGCCTCATATGCCATTGGACGGGTATCGGCAGAAATGTGAAAGCAGTCCGCCCTCCCTCCATTTGTTTGCGACCTGTAGTACCGGGGTACTTGAACCTCAGGGAGATAGGGAGTATGTCTAGCTACACCTTCCAGGCCGCCGTGATGTAGTTAGGTAGCGTGTTCAAGTCGATCTTTTTACACCACAGTTCGTGGAACAGGACCTTGGCATGGACAACAAAGAGAGAAAGCCCCCTCTCCCCCTCCCCCCTTAGTGGTTCATGTTGAACCTCAGTGCAGAAGACAAGACGCAGTGCGATAGCAACATGACACACGAAGCACTGCTGTGTCCTGTCGTTTGCGTTAGGGTTCAACATTCATCACCAATTCTCCCAAGTTTTCACGTTGCACCCTAGTGGGTGTAACGCCATTGTTTGCAACATGGGCCAATTTGTGAATGGTTCTATGCCATGAATACAATCCATGCATGAAGAGAATGTTATGTTAAGTGGCCAGCACACGGGTCCCACGTACGTCGCAAAAGCTTCAGCACACCCGACAAATAACCGAGATGCATGGTAGCCTGGGAGTCGCGTTGAAATCACTGGCGTAGCATTTTACTGCTTCAAACATTTCAGTTGCATTGTTGTAGAACTTCACTGCAGCTTTCTCAATTTCAGCTCCTGTGAGCACGGCATCCGTGTATGTCTCACAGTTTAAGGGTACTGCTCTTTGTTTAAGTGCGTTGAAGCGTTTCAGAAAGTAGAAATGGGTTAGCTATCATTCCGAAAGGGATTCAGGTCATTCAGCAAGTCAAAACTGGTGAACGTGGTACACCCGGTTTTGGTATTGCTTGAAACCACAGGAAACCCAATGCATCTCTGTCCACTGGTTTTATGCCAACCTTTAAAAATGCTTGTTTGATATCCGACCCTAGCACCACTTGATGTCTTCGGAAGTTCCGCAATAGGGCGTATGCACTGGCCTTTTGACGGTGCGACGATGCTACCTACGCGACGACACCGACACCATATCCACGGTTGCATTCTGCCGTGCAGGCAGCATGCTTCCCGACGCAAAACGTGGTTTGCAGCACAGTGTTGGTAACAACGTTCGTGTGGGCAGTGTTTTTTTCTGCGTGATTCGTGGGTTTGCGAATGCCTTGTCACAGGGACTAGTCAGCATTGTTGTTGTTTCGAAATTTCGGACTGTGCTGTTCACACTTCCACAACCGCATACCCGAAGCAGGCCCCACAACAAAAGCAAGCATGTCGCTTTTTTTTTCTGTTTTGAAGCGAGGCTAGAGCAGTGCTTGAAGACAGTCTGACTTCATGCAACGAATTCGCAAAGAAGCTATCGATGATGGGTCTAATCAGTACCGAATCAGGTGCGCCCACTTTATTTCAGGTGGAGACGACGGGCGTCAAAGCTTTCACCTCATACCTTGCACACGCTTGTAACACGATGTGTTAAGGTAGCTGGCGTACTTTATCGATGAGGCTAACCCAACTGGGCATCCAGCCGCAGCCTTGTCTACTTCGAGTGTTTTTAGGTGAATACGTGTACATGAAATGCAACTTTTGGTCAGGTAATAGTGTGCATCCAACCCTTTTGTCGTCTTCGACTGCTCTTTAATGACCAAGTGCATTCTGTGATTATGCGCTAAAACTTGACGTTGGCTATACAATTTAACTACTTCAAAAACAGCGCAGAGGTGAAGACTTTTGGAGTGACAAACTAGAGCAGTATTGTTAATCACTTGTCTTGGCGCTGTTTTTGAAGTATTCAAAGCATGTTCCATAACCTCGTTTTGCTTATAATTTCCACCTCGTCTACACCGAAAAAAAAAATGCACTTGAAAATTATCGGTGGAATCTTTGTCAACATGGCTGCACCAAATTTTATATACATGTCTCACGATCGCTTTCACCCAGAGCCGCTGCGTAATTGCTCACCTTCATTGGGAGCTTAGGTAAATGAAACGGGTGCAACAGATTCAGTACTGATTAGTCCCATTATCGATAACTTCTTTGTGAATTCGTCACATGAAGTCAGACTGTTGTCAAGCACTGCTCTATACTTTTCCACACCTGCCAGGTTTCCCGAATTATCTGGGAGACTCCCGGATTTTGATGGTTTTGTACAATTGTATGGTCGAAACGAAAATCTCCCGAATACACAACCAGTCTAGCCACATTGTGCTGGAGCTACCTGACAACCCAATCGCATCCTACACCACTGGACATCGTAATAACTTGTAAAGCATAGTTGGCAATGCACGCAAGTTGAACTGGTCAGTACCACAGAAACGCTGAATGCGAGAGGCATTTCAGCATGGTAAATAAAATTTGCCCCCAGTTCCGATCATCAAGTTCTCGCACAATCCGAGGTCAGTCGCGTTCTTTTGGCGAAGTGTAGCAGGAACGAACATTGTTATGCTCGGCAGTACTCCCAGGGGTTGTTAAAAAAGGCGGCGTCAGCCGCATCGAAGATTTAGCAGCTGACCAGTCGTGTAGCTCGTTAGTAGTTTGGACGAAACAGTTCAGCTACTACTCTGTTGTGTTGTAACTAAATTAGAAATGCATGTAAATGTAAATCATTCCATTCTGTTGCTACTAATTTTTGTATCCCTCCTACTCCGCCCCCCCCCCCCGGGACTCTCCCTAATGCCATCTCGGCAAACCTGGCAGGTATGATTTGCTTCGAAGCAGCAAAAAAAAAAAAAAAGTGACGCTTGCTTTTGTCATGCGGCCTGCTTTGGATCTGCAGTTGTAGCAAGCGTGCACAGCGCAGTCCGGAATTTCGACGCGAAAACAATGCTGACTACTACTTGTAACAAGGCATTCGCAATCCCACAAATCACTCGGAAAAAAACACTGGCCATAGGAACGTTCTTGCCAACACCACACTGAGAACCACGTTTCGCATCAGGAATGGCACGGCCCATGTGACAAAATGCAACCGTGCAGATGGTACGGTGCTGCTTAGCAAATTGCACCGCCACGCATTCGAAAGCACATCGCATACGCCCTATAGACTGAGTAAATTGGCGGTCAGGTTCAGTGCGCTTTAGAAGTTGTTGAAATATTTTGGTGAGTTACTGTGCGATGAGACATCAAAACCACCCGAAGCTTGTGAGAGTAATGCGCAACAGCCTAGTGCAGTATGTAGTAAACGGCATCAGCTTGACTCGTACTGTCCATAAGTTTTGCTATTCCTAGCTGGTCGTAGTTTCTGCTCACAGCATCGGTAGTCCTGACACAATTCTGGGGAGTTTAGAAAGTGTTTTATCAAGTGGTGTAGCGACATTGGCTTCTAAGGAAGTGCCTCCTTCTAATGTCCATCCATTTGTTTGGTGGTCTCCAAATAAAATTTAACGTTAGGATGTGGGCTGTTTGTTTCCTCGATGTCGTTCACTCCAGTTGATTCCAGTGTCCAGGACTTGGTCAACATATCAGCCACATTTCTTTCGATGGCAGACATTTGCAGCATGACTGTTTTCGTGTACTGCGCAGCTCCCTGAAAGGCTGCCACTCCTACCGTTGTGCGCTGATCTTCCCCAGCTCAATTCTTGGTAATTTTACATTCATCTGTTGTGACGTCATCTGTTGAGGTTCGCCACTGTTCGTTTTTTCAATTATATGAATTGCTGCTGTTTGACCCGGAGAGTTGCTCTCGGTCACCATACAACTACTGCTGCAGCCGTGCCAAGCATTGCATGATGCGGTCAGTGTACTCCTGTACTTGGGTACATTCTTCCTCCAAGTCATCCTCGGAAATGAGGGGCTCAATCTCGTTGAGAGTGTCCAGCTTCATCTGTATGAATGTCAGGCGTGCATGCAGCACTCTCGATTCATTGTGTTACTTCTTTTTTTTTTTAATGTGACAGAAGTTTTTAGCTGTTACAGATATTGTTCATCTGCCCGCAAAACACAGGAAAATAAAATAGAGGTGTGGTAATTTCTGAAAATGTCGAACACTTTGCGAATATTGTTTGCTATTCAATTTGCAGCGCATTTTTAATATTCAAAGTGCTCAATGTTTTCGAGTGTCAAAAATTTGGGAATAATTGAGCAGTAAAAGTTGGATCTGCCGCATGACATTCAAACTTTCTAGCTTCACTGCATGGCATGCCCTCTTTCACTGACTTTTTGCATGATGCCGAAGTTGTGCAAAAAAGCTTAACACGCGGTCATACTTCGATTTGATTGAAAGGTTTTAACGCGCCGACGCAACGCAGGCGATGAGGCGTGCCGTAGTGGAGGGCTCCGGACTAATTTTGACCACCTGGGGATCTTTAACGTGCGCCGAAATCTCGTACACACGGGTGTTTTTGCGTTTCGCCTCCGTCAGAAAAGCGGCCGCCGTGGCCGGGAATCGAACCCACGACCTCATGCTCAGCAGCGCAACGCCTTAGCCACTGAGCCACCGCGGCGGGTCACGCGGTCATACTATCACACTTTAAAAAAAAAGAGAAATTACCAAGTGTATACCAACCGTGGTAGAGGTTTGAGAAGTGTCAAAGGCAGTGGGGCTCAAGATCATCGCTAATGACATCGAGGTTTTCCAGGCTTTAGCACACCATTTGCTCTCTTCTCATTTTTCTTCCACTCAGTTTTTATGTGTATACCAACTTTCAGCCTTTTGTCCACCTGCTTGAGGGTCTAGCTTCCATCAACACCAGAAGATCAGAAAATAAACTAAAAAAATCACTCCACAAAGTGAACACCCTCTTCCAAAATGCTTATGCGGAGGCCCATACTCTGTGAAAGAGAACATGTGTCATCTCTTGTGCTACTGCACGCAGTATGCAACCCAACACGAAACAGCGAAAAGAACTCTTGTGCAATTGCTACGAAAAAACTTTTCAGAACTGAATCACTTTAGTGAACTTTGGTGGTCACGCTGACACAGTGCTAGGGACAAAGGCTCTAGATTGGTTGAGGTTCTATCCTCAGATCTGTTTTCCTACTACTGCCATTTTTTCAAATGTTCCTGATTTATTTCATTCTCCCTCTTATTCATTTTTCTGCGTACTCTTTCCACATTTTTTTTTTAATTTACTGTGTTCACCTCATCTGACGCAGCAAGCAATGCCATTTGTGGGGCTGTCTTCAGTATTAATTAAAGCTTTCTCTCTATCTCGAATCATTTATTTAGCATTACTATCATCATCTGGGAGGCTCCCGTGCAGTTACAGCTTTCAGCCCCATTTCATGCAGCAATGGCCTCGGTCTGCCTTGCGTGGTTCTTCCACTACACCCTGTTGCACTAAGCTCATGTGCTTGCGCTTTGTGTATAAAGTAACCGACAGGCATCCTGAGCTTGAGAATGCCTTGATTGGGCTGTGTGTCTAGTTGCCATTCCAGGTGCAGAAGCACAAATGAAAGGGTGTAGCACTTTTGTCTTCTGACTGGTGCCAAGCATAGGGAGAAATGGAAAAGGGCACTAGAACGGTCGGAAGCTGACTGTTTTAGCTGATATGTTGATATGTTGACTAATTAAGTACGTCCAAACCCACTTATAACGAACTAAATTTCTGCGATGCATACATTATATGAGGGCTAGTTATCTTCAATGGTAAGAATGACCTTATTGCAGAGAAAGGTACATCTAGTAAACTAATTTAAACTTGAGGCTGCTGCTTAATGACATTGAAAATAGTGCTTTTTACACACGACTTCGTGTGAAGGTGCTCTAGTATACTTCCTTCAACGTAAGATAAGTTCCACAAAAAACATTAGAGCAACCTACATACCTGACCCAATAGCAAATGTTTGCAGCTTAGATGAATCACCTATGTTGAATGTGTCTGCCTTGTTATGTGAGGACACAAGACACACCACACAGGGTGGATTACAAGTAGACGTCTCTGTACAGGCAGCGAGGTGAGTGACTACGAAGGAAAGTTTGACATCCACCTCAATGCAGCTGTACGGCTACAAAGGATAGCCATAGAGCTCTCTCAGAAACTTCGCAGTTGAAGAAAAATTAGTCCTGGTCCAGGATGTGGTGTGTACCTATAGTGGTGTGTGGATATAGTGTGTGACTCTCGGGAACTTGCAGCGAACCGTAGCTATCAAACAGGTAGGGGATTTGTTACTTTGTAGAGGAAATATACGGGATATTAATGCAAATGATTTCGTTGCTGGGGGTTATTGAAAAACCCTACCAGGTTTTTTGCACTACGTCCACTCGTTCGAAAATGACTTATGTGTTGCACATGCATGTTATGTACAAAGCAGCACATTGGGCAAGTCATTGAGCTTCTGTTTAACATGGTGTTCACGTTTCTTAAGGGAGACAGACAGTCAGAACAACATACCAGTTCTTCCTGCCCTCTTGTGACCTAGGAAAGTTGTGAAACAGGATTAACTAGAAGCTAATAAACCAACAAGATAAAACAAGGACATTTTGAGCTACAAAAATTTGGCATATGTGTACGTTTTTTAATTGGGTATATGGTATTGTTAGTAGGTGTCAAAGTTTTTGCACGCCACAAAAACAGAGGATGTGCAGCGCTCAACATAGTTTAATCTGGTTGTCCACTTTTCTAAGCCATTGTATTGGTGTTGAGTGCATAGAATTTTTACTGATTGCAAGAACATAGTGTATGTGATGATGCTCAAATATCAATTTATATTTAAGGAACCCAGAAGAAGAAAAATATGAATGGTGCAAAATGAATGGGTTCGACATGCATGGGACTACTTGATCATTATGAGTTGTGTGCCCATTGATGAGATGTCAATAAACCGTGCTGCAGTTTAGCATCATCTAGGGCTGATCTTTTTTTTTTTTTCAAGTCGGCATTAACTTTACTTATTGTTGTATGTAGCCTTGTTCACTTAACGTTGTGTGTTTTAAGTCTGTAATACTTAGTACATTTGGTATACCATTCAACAAACACCTTTTTTGTGCTTTTACTTGCCTAACTTTGGCTTAAAGAGGCTTCATTTCAAAACAGAAGGTGGAAATTATGGAAATGAATTAGACCTTTGTATCTCATTGAGACATCACTGCTCTTAACAAAACGCAGCCATCGTTGCTTATAACTAAGCTTAATTCATGTATCTATAGATCTCTAGGGCATGTTTGTTTTTGTACATGGCTGTCTTGCTTTCAAATAAAATTTAATCTGTGAGTGTCATTTTGTGTGGGGTAAACACGCTGTGTTCTGCCAAGAGCCTTCTGCAATTAGTGTGAGACCAATTTTTCTTCAGCACCTCGAGCTGCCCTTCAGCACCTCGAGCTGCCATTTTTTAAATTTTTATTGAAGTGCATACTGCATACCAGAGGCCCAAGAAGGAGGGGCATAAAGGTGTGAAGATGAGAGATACCAACAGTTCAGGATACTACATGTGGCAGCAATGAGAAGGTTAAAATAAACTAGGTAAATATTCAAATGAATCAAGACATATGTTCAGATGTATTTTTTTCAGTCGCTAATACATGTGGAAAAAAAAGAAACTTTAAACCGGTGTGTACAACGGGTGAAAGAATGGCATGGTAATGACGAATAATATTTTGGAGTATGCCGTGGTCTTGTATCGAGGCCAAGTTTGTAGGATAACAAGAGCAAAAATTTAAGGCATTAAGACCCTTTTTTCCCTAGTGCTGGAATCACACCAGTTTGAATGAGCTCAGAAACAGAACCCGTGCGACCATATTGTGCGACTATAGCTATAAATCTGAACAGTAAAGAAATGTAAGATGTAAAAACTTTCTCTTTGACTAATATTTGAATCTCATCAGCTTACGTGATCTCACAAACAGAATTTGTGCAATTATATTTAGAATAAATAAAGTCAACAGCCTTTCTTAGAGTCTTTTCAAGCAATTTGATATTATTTCCTCTATAGACCATGAGACCATGCAGGCATACTGAAGTTTCTATCAAGTTAAAGTAGGGTACAAAAGTCGTCTAACTTTTGCTGGAGCATTGGTGAGTTTATACTTTATAAAACAGACTTCACGACAAGATGAGGAAACATTGGTTTTTATATGGGACTTCAACTCAAGTTGCTAGTTTATGCAATAGCTAAATAAGTACATTTCTGAGCTTCGGGCGACAGTTTTCCTGAAAAAGGGTAAAAAAATGTGAATGTATTCTTTTTGTCGACGATATGAAGGGAGATTGGTTCATCCGGTTTTAATCCCGTAGCCCATTCATGACTCCAGGACGGGATATTATCAAAAATGGTGAAATTGCGTGTATTGCCAAATCTGGATGGGCTAATTTACAGTGGAACCAATTCATTACAGAAAAATTGAAGAAAAGACCAAGGGCGCTACCATGGGGACCATTAAAAGTACTAGAAGAGTGTCAGCTCTATTCGCTCCAATCCGAAAAACAAGCAGCAACCCAGGCTACAATAAAGGAGCGAGGAGGGTGGGAGGCAGTTTGTGAATTAATTTTTTGAAATTAATTTGGCCAGACGGCAGGTACCACCAGTAAAGTGCAGGCGGTGGGTCCGACCTGCATCTCTGAGTGATTAAAAAAAATTCCATTCTATTGTATGAATCCTTCATGCGTTCAGGTATATGGCCACCATATGCAGACGTATACAGGCACCTTTTTTTATAAACCCTGGGCCAGGTTCGAAGCCTGTGCTAATTTGCAAACAAAATCTAATGTCGGAATCAGCATAATTAACCGTAAACAACTGTACTGGAAACATGCAGCAAAGTGTTAAATGCGCCTAGTTGGGTTTTCTCTGAATTTTATTTATTAATTAAAACTATTCACCTGGTTGGGAGCCTTCGTACAGTCGTCCAGAAAAAGGAAATCTCGTTGTAGAACACAGAGATCAAAGCCGGCATCGCCATTAAAAAAAAGAAAGAAAACACCGCGGCGTCGGTCGGTGGAACTATTCCTGTTTTTTTCAGTTACTAAATACGATCGCTGACTGCCCGTTTTGAGGGAGTTGTGCATGTGGTTATGGGAATTTTCGGCAAAATATTCGGTAGTAGGGGAGAATGCCTGTACAGGTGAGAAGAGAAGCATTAGATGAGACAAGGGAAGTAGCCAGGTGAAAGCAGATTTCAGCAGACAATTCAAGAAGTCGAGATAACTTTTTTTTTTCTGTCCAAGCTTATGCCACTGCTGTGTGTTCAAGTATTTAAGTAGTAATTTCCTGGAAGGCTTTGTGTAGTCAAGGGTTTGCAGAGGTGTCGAAAGCAACACGTTTGCTTCTCTGTAGAAGTATCTCCGAATTACTTAATTAGGCAATGACCAATTGTTATACCTGAAACTCTCAAGTTTAAAGTGTATCTAAGGGCCCGTTCACAGTTGCAACGAAAGCAAGCGAAAGCGACGGGAATTTCGTCGCTTTGTCGCGCGACGGTAGTTTTTGACGAATGGTCGGGACCAATTTTTGTCGCCGTGCCACAAAGCGACTGAATTCCAGTCGCTTTCGTCGCACTGTGAACGGGCTTTAATGTTGATCGAGTGCTTTAAAGCTCAGATAGAGCGAGAGCCTTCATCAAGGCGGAGTTCTGACCAAGTGCTGCAGTCGGCGCCGAGAAGAGGGATAGCGACGAAAGCGACAGAATTCACGTCGCTTTCGTCGCAGTGTGAATGGGCCTATATGCTAAGCTCGGTTATTTTTGTTATGCACTGGGTCGTATACAGCCTGACCTACGCTACGCCATGCGGCGTAGAAACGCGATAAATGCGATACAGCAGTCAAAAGGAATGCGAGTTCTGCCGGGAAAGCCATCGCGCGCGGGCGGAATTCGCTGGCAATACGCTACTAAATTCGAGGTAGTACCGCTTTTTTTCTTCCTATACTAGATTTGCGTGGACCACGAGCTATCCGAAACAAAATAGTAGTCAAACACTTTCCAGAATGAGGAGTGATGATAAGTTTCCAACCCGAATACGCACTATGTGATCACCAACGAAAAATGCTGGGCAGCCATTAAAAAACAAACCCCCTTTATTATCACATAGCTGCTATAGCAGCCCATATTTCACCGTTCGTAATTTACATAAATGTGCACTGTTACAGTAGTAAAAGTAACCAATGCAATGTTTAGAATATACTTGTTCGTTATTTTCGCAATTTTGCAAAGAGCAGTAGGGTTCAGTGGTTTTCAGTGCCGCACAGCCATGATGACTATATAAACAAACACTGAAGTGTACGAACTGTCTTGAGAGGTTGTGTATGTGCGTTATTTGTATATGTGTTTGCGCCTTGATGTGTTTATGTGGCTTGTGTTTGTACGCGGGATGTGTGTTGTCAGAACTTACGATGTTGAACTCTGGTTATGTATGCAATAAACGCCCTCGTGCCGTTTTTTTTTTTTTTTCTGAAAGCGCCATTTTTAAAACAATTTTAACTCAACTTTCTCTCGCTAGATGGCGGTGGCTACCACGCAATTCAAGCAACTGGAAAACAAATTTATCCAGCGCTTTTGAAAGCAGTGCAGTCGTTATTAGTCCAGCAGTACTATTGCTACCGGCAGAAACATGGCAGAAGCCACTGGAGTATTTTTTTTTTTTCATCCGTGCTGCCGCGGCTTGTTTGGTGCGTGTGGGTTAGGTTGGCTGTATTGGAGAATTTAGGAGAGATCGCTTTGCTGGCTGGCTGGCAGGCTCGCTGATGGCGACTCTTGTGCGTAGCAAGTGTGGTGCAGCCATGCCCAACGTTAACCGTGCCGCCGAGTGGACTCGCGCGAGTGAAGTTCTGTGCAGTGTGGACGAGTGTCCGCTTAAATCCTTCCTTCTGTGCGATAACTGCAATTCGTCGTCGCTTACGGCAAGTCACACCTTCTTTTAATAAAGCTCGCATGCGTGAAAAAAACGATCGCTGTTTTCAAAACCTTCAATATCCCCCAAGCATGCAAACGGGGTCGGTCAAGCACAACTCGAGTCGAGAGCAATCGGCGCGGTACGCCATACACTCTCGCGCTCAAACTCCCTCTCGGGATGCTGTTGCGGTGCTGATGAATCGACGTTTTAAATGAGATCCGAAGACGCGATATAGGCGTTTGACGTGCTGCACATTTAGAACGATGAAATGCTTCGCTGCTCACAATGCTCCGCTGGCCCCGCTCGCGTCCCGTCTGTCGACCGCCATATTTGTTTTGAGGGAGAGAGTTCCGTCCCTGACGGCGGCGGTTTTCCTCCCCCGCGCAGGTAGCAAAGTCTCTCCCCTCGCTGTGGGAGGAAATTTCGACCCCAAAGGGCCCAACATATGATACATTGCTTTTCCTCCCTCAAGGGAGGAAGCGCTACTCCCTTTTTTCTTAGAGTGTGGTGTATTTATTCCTAATTCTGACATGACACGGCGGCCACCCTTGGTGAGAGAGAGAGAGCCGTTGGTATTGCTGTAACAGATGTCGTTCAACTCCGACGACGTATTATGGATGCCGAGTTGAAGGAGGAGCGAGGTGGATGTGTTTGGGGAACGCACAGTGTGCACTTGTATGATCTTCGAGTGATTGTATCCACGTATTCTTCTTCGTGCTTGTTCAGCAGAGCATATGGGACCACGTAAGTGATGCGGGAAATAATGAAAGCCTCCACGAGACGTAGCGCCGCATGCTCCCCAAAGCCCTGCCTCTTCGGGATGATCCTGCGCACCATATGGGACACCTGGTCCGTACTGGGTTTTAGGCGACTTACGAGGGCGGAGTTTTATTTGTCTTGTTGGGAGGCATTCCAAAAATCTTGATTTGAGGTGTGGGACGAATAGTGTGGCCCTCAAGGTGTATCTCGACCGGTGGGCGTGGGTCCCAGTTGGGTCTCCCTGGCTGGACCACGAGGAGTTCCGAATTTTACGGGGCACAAGAGAGTCCCCAGTATTTGGCGTACTCAGTGACCACATCGGCCGCTTCTTGGAGGCGAGCTTCCATGTCCCCCCATGAGCCTGTGCCTGTCCAGACTGTCACATCGTCGGCGTAGATGACATTGCTTAATGTTTGAAAGAGCCGCAAGGTGTTGTGGAAATTTGATCAGGGTGATATTAAAGAGCATTGGCGAGAGTACTGCTCGTTGTAGAGTGGCTCTGCTCACCAGGTTGTTGGGGTGTGACTTTGCTCCACCGACGTGGATCACCGCTTGCCTGTTTGTCAGGAAATTTCGCACGTATGCGTACGTGCGTTCTCCGCAATGCAGCTTTCGCAGGTGGGCCAAAATGACTGAGTGAGACATCATCATCATCATCATCATCATTATACCACCAACAGTCTATCTACGCCCACTGCAGGGCAAAGGCCTCTCCCATTATTCTCCAATTACCCCGGTCCTGTGCTACCTGCGACCAATTTATCCCCGCAAACTTCTTGATCTCATCTGCCCACCTAACTTTCTGCTGCCCCCTACAACGCTTGCCTTCTCTAGGGATCCACTCTGTTACCCTTAATGACCAACGGTTATCTTGCCTTCGCATCACATGCCCTGCCCACGTCCATTTCTTCTTAATTTCTACTAATATGTCCTTAACATACGTTTATGTCTGACCCACTCCGCTGTCTTCTTGTCCGTTAATGTTACACCTATCATCTTCCGTTCCATTGCGCCCTCAGTCGTACTCAGTTCAAGTTGTACCCTCTTAGTGAGCCTCCAAGTTTCTGCCCCGTCGGTGAGTACCGGTAAGATGCAGTTTTCATACACTTTATTCTTAAGGGACAACGGTAGGCTGCCATTCATTATCTAAAAATGCTACCGAATGCACTCCCCCCCATTCTTATCCTTCGAATTATCTCTGCCTCATGCTTGGGATCCGGGGTCACAACTTGGCCTAAGTAGATATATTCGCTGACTACTTCCACGGCCTCGCCACCTATCTCAAACCACTGTGCTGTCCCGAGGTTATTGATCATTACTTTAGTTTTCTGCATATTAATTTTCAGGCCCACGGTTCTACTCTGTTTTCCCAGTGCGGTAAGCATGCTTTGCAATTTCTTCCCAGAGTTACTTAACAAGGCAACGTCATCACCAAATCTGAGGATACTCAGGTATTCTCCATTAACCCTTACTCCCACCAGTTCCCAATCCAATGTTCTGAATACTTCTTGTAAACTCGGTCGCAACCTCAGCAGTCATTCAGGCATTACGGAACCAGGGTGTAGATGAGCATTATGTAAGAATACTAGAGGATATCTACAATGGGTCCACAGCTACCATCATCCTCCATAAGGAGAGCAGTACAATACCTATAAGCAAGGGCGTCCGACAAGATGACACAATCTCCCCAATGTTACTCACAGCATGTTTACAAGGCTGAGTGAGACACATTGTCAAATGCCCCCTTAAAGTCCAATGCCAGCATCACTGCGGGGAGTGTCGGGTGGCCGGGGTCATGACCTGTCCTTTAATCTGGAGGAGCATGTCCTGGGTGGTGAGGTGAGGTCTGAAGCCAAACATAGAGGCCGGCATGAGATCCCGATCGTCTATGTGGCGCTGGAGGCCAGCGAGGACGATATGCTCTGTAGGAAGCAGGCGTGAAGCGGATGCGGCTTCCCACATTTATTTAGGTCGCGTAGGCCCGGACAGAACGAGCGGCCGCCCAGCTTCTGAGTCGCGTTCCAACTTTGTCGCGTGGAATTGCCCACGTGCCAGTCCACTCCGCTGATGATGATCATGGTGCTGATGGGGACGATGGCGATGGTGTCTCTTGCGCCTAGCGCGTGAATCGATGACATGGGTTGCGTGACACAAAAAATAAACTATGTACAGGTATGTACAACACCGATGGTTAGTAAGATGTGTCCACGGTCAATGTCCTTATACTGTCATAGTCGGTCCTGGGACGGCGTCGGGTGCGTTCTTTTCCCTCGGGGGGCCTTGCCTGGGAGTGGCGCAGAGGCCATAGGCGTAAACTAGCATCCTGCGAGACGAAAGCTGCTAGCAGCGCCCAGAGGAGAGAGTGATGTCCCACAAAGCTTGAGTGCACTCTCCGGGCTACAAGGTGGGCCAGACTAACGGGTGCAGATGGCTTGCGGGTGTAGGGTGGCTCCGTTCTACTGCCAGCTCTGTTGTTCCACAGACCACGGCAGCATGTGCGGAGGGAGTGACGCAGTAGGCCATCATGATAGCTCCAAGCGACGTTGCTTATGTGCGAAGACCCATTAGACACCTAGAAGGGTGGTGAATGCTCTGCAAACTCGAACGCGTAGTTGTCGAAGGGGGCGGGCAAAAAAATTGTTTCCGCTGAACTTCTGACTCCCGCACTGTCATGAAAGGAGCGAGTTGACGGGGAGCAACAAGTCGGTCGCAAGGTGCATGACGTTTGTGTGGTCTAATGCGACGTTGACGGCTCGAAGCAGAAGACGCGGCGCCCGCAAGCGAAACAACAGGCAATAGTGGACGTGGTGGATGGCTCGGAGGCCGACTGCGGTCTTCGTTTTTCTGGTCTGCCTGACCCATCAACCTTTTGGTCACAGGTAGTTGGAGGGTGTCCATCTTTGCTCGTTGAGAGCCTACTAGCCCAAGTGCTTCCTTGGAGGAGTCACGCTGCTCCTGCGCATCCACCAAGACGGAAGACGTAATGTCACGACGGCAGATGGTTGGTGCGTCGATGGGAGTATCGTCGGTGGCGTACTGTACCTGTCGTGTATGCCATTCAGTTACGGCTCCGTCGCGGAGCACACGTTGTGGAGTAGTGTCAGGGAAGGGCTCACAGTGGGCTTAGATGGGGGTGGCGTCAACCGTGGAGGGAGGTAGGTCACCGCCTCGGTGCGCTGCGGATCACCGGCGCCTTCTTGTGGTGTGGTAGAAGTGGACAAAGCAGGCGCTGGGTGGTGAGCGTCTGCGATGGCGTCAGTGGCAAGATTTGTCACTGATGGCGCGGCTGCCGCGCTGGAGGTGGGGGCCAGGGGGACAACACTAGTGGCAGGGGACGACGCCGATGGCGAAGAGCCTGCAATGTGCGGCGGCGATGCGTGCGCCAAGCGTGCAAGCTCATCTTCAGCTGCAGGCCGAAACAGGTAGTCCGTGCGGCCGTAGTGCGCGAGCACGGCAGCGCGAAGGTCGTCGTAGGAGGTTTCGCTGGGTGGTGGTAGGGCGAGGATGCAGCGGCGCTCGAGCGGAAGCATCTCCCAAAGGATGGAGTGCTTGAACGGCTGTATTGTGATGTAGTTCAGCGAGAACGTAGCCTCAAGCTTGATAAACCAACCTCGGAGCTTGCGGGACTCCAACTCCGGTATGGGCGGGTTCCCCCACGTCGCCATGTCGGTGTTCCGCTGGCGAGGTGACAGACGTGGTAAGTCCGGGTCATCACTTTGTAGGAAGCAGGCGTGAAGCGGATGCGGCTTCCCACATTTATTTAGGTCGCATAGGCCCGGCCAGAACGAGCGGCCGCCCAGCTGCTGAGTCGCGTTCCAACTGTGTCGCGTGGAACCGCCACGTGCCAGTCCACTCCGCTGATGATAATCATGGTGCTGACGGGGACGATGGCGATGGTGTCGGTACAGCTTCATTAGTTTTCCGAAAGAGGATGTTAAGGAGATAGGTCGGAGGTTGTCAATGGAGGGGGGCTTGGTTCGGTTTGGGAATGAGGTGAACGTTGGCAAGCTTCCATTCGGTAGGGATCTTGCCCTCTCGCTAAACTCTATTGAGGCACGCGGTGAGGGACCAGAGGGAGTCTTCATCGAGGTTGGGTAGTAGCCTGTTGGAAATTCCATCGTGACCCGGCGCCGTGTTTTGCCGTAATCGAGCCAGTGCCGCTCGTACCTCCGAGATGATGATGTCTTGATCCAGTGTGGGATTTGGCTAGGCATCGTAGTCTCATGTGGCGCTATTGAGGACTGGATAGAAGAATTTTGCCTCGAGGTTCGTCAGAAGTATGTCTGTTGAGTGCTTGTGCAGGAGGGCCCGTAGTTGGTTCAGTGACGTCGTCTTAGAGGTAGAGGGATCCAGGAGGTAACGAAGAATATTTCGGGTTTTTGACGTGCTCACATGGTTGCCCATGGCGTCACAAACAGAGAGCCAGCTCTCACGAAAAAGTGCACGTGCGTATTTTGCCGCCTTTTCAGTGAGCTGCGCATTGCGGATGTAGAGTTTTTTATTGCATCCTTGCTTTTCTCTAGCGCTTTTGCAGGCTGCGTCTAGCTTCCCATATGTGTAGAAGGCGTGTGTCTACGCAGGGATTGTCGGTATTTGTATGCAACTTAGTTGTACAGGCGGCCTGGTCCTGAATAAGTTTGGTTATCCATGCGGAATATTGGTCTTCCTCCGTCGCACCTGGGATGTCCTCTGTATGCCGCGATAACCTCATTTTCCTGAAACTAACCCAGTCTGTCAAGGAGGCACGTCCCACTCTGCGGACTAGCTCAGGGCCTGAAACGACTAATTCAATAATAAAATGATCACTTCCAAGTGCCTCTTTCAGATGCCGCAGCTTTCAGATGCCTGCCTCTCCTTCTCCTGGCCCAGTCTTAAAACGTCACCGTTAGGATGGACGCCCCATTTGGGTTTTGTTACGCTCATTCGGACAGCGGTGTTCGCGTCGAGGGGCAGGAGAGGGGGGAGCGTGTGCGGTGTTCGTGCGTGAGACAGTGGATGCTTGCTCCGGAAACCGAAGTGAACTTTGAGTACGTTGCAAGCGCACAGCAAGTGAACCGCAGCACTTATGAACAATCTTTGTCGCGCATTCGGAAAGAACATTCGTCTGCGAGTGCGAGAAGAGGCGGTGCGAACTTTCTTTAACATGTTGTCATTGCTACAGAAGTAGCCGTATTCCTTGCTTTTTGGAGTGTTTTAGTGTCTTTTTCTCTTCTTAGAGCGAAAGAATTATCCTGCATGCGTTTGTAGCGGTATTGTAGTTTGAATTATTACTTCAGTGGTATTTCCAGTGTGTACACCCTGCGCGGAGTTAGTTGACTCTAAGTGTCTAGAGGAAAGGGTTCTTACGTGTGTTGGGTATAAAGCGACATCGCTTTTGTGTGTAAAGTGTCGCCTTTTTGAGGCTAGTGGGTAGTTGATGTTTTTTGGTAATGAGTGTCCTGGGGGACAGTTTGAAGTTTACATTCTGTGTGGTTGAGCGTTTTCATTGAGTGTTTGAGTTTGCGGAAGGCACATCTTCTTTCGAAAGGATAATGAGGAGTGTATTGTTTTATTTGCCTTTTTGTGTTGCAAGTGTCTTTTGGGACAATTAAGAAGTTGCGTTTTGTTCCTGTGTGCCGTTTAAGCTGCAGTATGTCTGGGAGGGTTGCATGCTGTGTATGATGCAGCGAGCGCTTTGAGTGCTTCGTTTGGCCGTTTATATTTAGTTTTTAGAAACCGCAGCCACAGTTTATGTTGTACGTATTACTAATGTACGGACAACATTCTTGGTGTCAAGGTGTTATGTTCGGACCCCTCACATAATAATTAAAACCGCCCGGCAACTAGATACCTTCCGCTGGGGGTTAGCTTGTTTACCTGTGTTGTGTTTGTTTCCCCGCCGGTCGAGCTGAGTTAGGCGCGAGGGGGTAAAGAGAATCGCGCAGGCTTTTGTTATTCGCCGCGCTTTTGTGTCCACCCGGAGAGCGGGTCCGGAGACGACGTATACAAGCGTGTCGGTCACTCCATAATAGCTGAAAGCGATGTAAGCTTTCGGAGAAGGATTTCCTTGCATTCGCCTGAGAAGCCGGCGGTGGAGGACCGTTGATATTAGCGAGTTTTACAATAGGGGGCCCCAACGCTCTGGGGCCCCCAAGCGTCTTGGGGAGTCGTACTGCGCACGCGCAGAACCCAAGCCGTCCTTGGGGTTTTGGGTTTGCAAAAGTTAGCGCGCACGCTATTTTGCTGAAATAGCGGGCGCCCCAAAGCTGGAGCTTGCGTTCTTGCGTCGCTCTCGCAGCCAGCGAGACTGCGCGTGACCATGGCTGAAGCGAAACCTGCTGCTCCTTCCTCGACTCACCCGATCAACTACGACAATCGCTGAGCTGAATCTGTTGATTCCGCGCGTCGTTCCCTAAAAATAGATAAAGCAGGTAATCGTGAAGCGTTTTCTTCCTTCAGAAACAGTCCGAGCACACGCCGGCCGCGCCTGCCAGCTCGACACCCTCAGCGGCTCGAACCGGCGCAGACCACGGTAGCAACCGCTTGTCGCTGCTCTTCCGAATCAATCTAATCACTAAAAAGAAGCTCCACATGCGAGAAAGTAGGCGTTAGTGTGATGAAAAATTGTGCTAGGGCTTGTTGTCAGGGCTTATTTTAAAAGCGGCGATCAGATATCTACCGCGATGCTAAACCTACGCTGACCGGCAGCGGACGTTCGGCGATCAGACCGATCGCCGCGGCGCGCGGTGCGCTGAGGGACCGAGAAGTGGCGCTACCTGCGCGGAAGCATCGAAACAGGCTACGCAGATGTCGTGGTCACCGATCGCTCGAACGGCAGCTATAGCTGAAATAAAGTTGCACATGCGGGAAAGGGGATGATAGTGTGGTGAAAAGTTATATTACGGATTGTCATTCGCAGTTACACAGATAGCGGCGATCAAATATCCGCCACGATGCTAAGCCTAAAGTTCCCAGCACCCGAGCCGACCCGTGAAACGCAACCCGGTTGCGGGCTGCTCGGGGCGCCCCTCTTCTAAAACTCTCCGCGCGAGCGCCTTGCGTTTGGGTTCCCCTTACTTGGGCGAGGGTTGGGGTAAGAGGGGAGGTTGCACTACCACCTGGTGGGAAGGAAGTGAGGGGGCGCTTGATAGCAGGGGAAAGTTGTTGTGGGGGAATTGAAGGCGATTTGGCTGTTATGGTTAACGAGGCCCGCAGTTCTGCGAGCTCCTGTCTAGAGCGGCGTTTTCAGCTTGCAGTTCAGTTATGATTGCGCCATATTTATCCTCAACTCTGGAGGCCACTATCCCTGCCCAGCTCACCTTGGGAGAGTCTTCCTGGCGTGGTTTTTTGTGCCCGGTGCCCGCGTTGACTGAGCAGCTTGTCGAGCGTTGCTGTCTGGGTGGCTTGCGCTGCGTCCCTGGCGTCGTATTTCTATTGCGTGCCTGGCTAGGCGGGCGTTCCCTGGAGGTTGAACGCTCCCTGGTTGCTGAACGCCCGTGTTGTGGCCCGTCACCGTTGTCTCGGCTCGGTCTTGAGCTCGAATGATGACGCCCCAGGTTGCGCCGCGAGCCAGCAGAGGGGGAGTGCGACCGGCAGGACTCCTTCGATGTGGATTTGATTGCAGTTTTCTTGGCCTTGTACACGGTGGGCAGGTACCGCTTGGGGCAGTCTTTGGATGCGGTGGTGTGTGGGCCTTTACAAAGCCCACACCGCGGGGTGCAAATGTGCTGAGGCTCATTGAGGGGGGCACCACATGCCTTTCACTTAGGCGTGGCGGGAGGCGAGGGGCAAACGTCCGCTCGGTGGCCCGTTTGATGACAGAGGGGGCAAAAGGCGACCTTGCGGCGATAGGGGTACCATCGGACGAGGGCTTGATTGACATATACGTAGTACGGTACTCGCTTGCTTCGAAATGTAACGACGAAGGCTTTGGACTCTCCGAGGCGACGAGCTGTGAGAACCTCGTAGCCAGGGGCGGTAATGAGCGACTTGACGTACTCTTCGGGATGTTCTTGAGCGATGATGTGTATGACGCCAAGGCAAGAGTTGTCCGGAGTGATCGGGTAGACTGATACTTCGTGTATGTTGCCGAATACCACAATCTTCTGGAGGCTCTCGAACGCGCGCGCAGCTGCAGGAGAAGGTCTGCTGACCACTATGATGTTCTTCTCCGCGCTAACGCGGAGCTGGAAAGGTGCTGGTGAAGTGGGGAACCCGATCTCCCGAGCGATTGACGCAGTGAGAGAAATCGGGTCTGCACGGGAAGGCTGGAGGCCGTTTCTTGGGCGGATGTCTATTTTGAAGTCGTCCGTGGGTAGAGGTGGTTGCCTGGGTTGACGAGTTGAAGGGCGATGGCGGAGTGCTGCAGTGTCAGCGGCGATTCGAAAACAGGATTGGACGGGGGAAAAGTATGTCGTCGAAGTGAGCGACGTACTACTTCAATCCAAGGGCTAGAGATTTCTTCCTCGGTTTCCGTGGTGACTGGGGATGTGGTGTCTGTGTCATTTGCTTCCATAATTTCCTCAGGTGGGTTTGAAGGGGGTGGCAAGCTTGGAACTGAATCGTCGGTAGGGGTGCGCGCTAACGCCATGCTTGCCGGCAAAGGAGCCGGCGGCGTGGTTGCCCCGCCGGCGAGGCGTGGGGCTTAGCACGCCTGTACTGTTGAGATGCTTGTAAAATTGTGAATTAAGGATTCACATGGATGTGAATGGTATCCTAGTGTTCCTGGTGACGTCAGGAAGAACGCTCGGTGGTAAGCTTCAGTAGCCGGAGGTGATTTCTCATTAAAATTGAACGTTTTCAATGGAGCCGACGTGACGCTCATTCGAACACCCCGAGGTTGTAAAGCAAAGCTGTGAACCCCCACAACAATTCCACATGCGACGCCACTTGAATTCACACGCGTGGCTCTAGAAAAAGTGAAACCAGACATTCTGCAAGCCGTTACCTGGAATTCGCGGGGGTGCCGTCCCGAACGCCACAGCAGCGTTCGAGACGGCCGGGCTAGAGCAGCGGACGCCGCCGCTGTAACCCGGCGGTGATTCGGGACAGAGAAAGCGGAGAGGAGCGTCTTTCGAACGGTCAGACAGCGGAAACTAGCCATTCTGATGTGCCAGCTCGGGGCTACACCACCGCCCGAAACAAGCGCAGACACCGAAACAATCCGGTATGTGAGCTTAGAGATTCCCATTTATACATATTAAAACCTAATAGTTTCGTTAGTCTGAGAATTGCGAGAAAGCTGACAGAACTTTTATAATCGCGATTTATCAGAACAAGTTCCTCCATTTGTATTTTGTAATACCCGTTAAAACACAACGGAATCGGCATTCAGCAATTTAGAAAACGCAGTCCCATTCGTGACAAACGCTGCGCAAATGGTGGCGTTTCTCTAGCGGCCAAATGTCTGTAAGTGGTCTCTACATTTTGTTTTCCCGCCCTGCAAACCAATCCTTAACGTTTCTTTGCAGTACGACCACTTAACTCCGTCGGGTTCGGGTTACCCAGGAGGTTCTGTCAAACAAGTTAATCAAGCCGTGCGAAACTAGCGCGTAATGGACGCCAAGCTGCTCCAAAAGAGGCCCAACACCGTCGCTAAAGCAGACGACAAAGCCGACGAAAGGGTCCCGCAGACGCGCCCGCCGGGTTGACGGGGAACGGGGAACGCTGGGTAATAGCGCCCTATCGCCACGCCATCTACCCTGTTCTCCGTGGAGTGAAAAGCACACTCCGCCTTTTCAGCCGCGTTGGGAGTTTCTTCTCCCACCCGCCACAAAATAACAGTTGGCTGGTAGAGGTAGAAGTCTTTGCTTTAAAAAGTGATCATGAAAAGGTCACAGAATGAGTCATGCTTACATTCGGCGGCAATATTATCAGGAAGACCTTTCCAAAATGTGGACAAGTTTTTGCCGTACGGGCGCGAAAAACTATGCTGATTATTTTCTCTACGTGAAATGTTAGCCCGAATTTTGAGATGTAGCGTTGAGTGGGCTGAATCGTAAACATATTCGTGAAAAAGGAATCAATTGTATCGCACGTGAATTCGCTTGAAAGTAAATTTTGAGCGCCACTCAGAAGGGACGATTGCTCTTCTATTACAAAACAAATATAATCCTTATACTACGTAGGATGTTTGAGGTAAATAAAAACCAGTCAGTTAAAATAGATGGCGTTTTATTAAAGATGTAATTAGAAGAGGCACGGCGTACGGCTGAGAAAAAAAATGGGCCGTCTACCTACTTACTTGGCTGCAAATGTCGTCGAAAAACGGTAGTCGCCTGCCGCCTCTAACACGCTCATGCCTCTCTCCTCGTCCCCAGCCACCTGTCACTCTCTTGCTCTCTTGTCTTGTTACTCGATAACAAAAATCTAGCCCACATCTATAATCAATAAAATAACACTGACAGTAGCAGATATGTATTGATGTTTTGCGTTAAATATACCTAGTGGATCATTTTTGCTCAACAACGTTGAGAAGAGAAAGAGAAGAAAGAATGTGGTTTAATGGTACTGACAAGGTTTGTCCAGCAAAGAGCCTGACATGCTACGTCAGGTGAACAATGAAACGAGTGATAAAAAAGAACAGAAAAAGAAAGGCTTGAAGGAAAGAAAGAAAGAAGAAAAAATAAGAAAAAGAAAAACAGATGATGGGAATACGAGTCGGAATCAAGTTCAGTAGTTCGGTAGAAAAAGAAATTTTGAAGTATACTCGAAGAAATGTTAGCTTCAAGTTGAACAGAGTTCTGAGACCGCGGAGTAACCACACGAGAAGACAGCACGCGTTAGCATAGCAACGCGGTCCTATATCAGAAAAGAAAAAAGTTGACATGTATAAGGTGTGGTATCAAATATATTAGCTTGGATAGGGTTTTGTCTGTACAAACTATATACTTGCTCACGAATTCTTTTAACTTTTGGCAGCGTGGCAAGGAACAGACGGAGAGACAGGCCAAAATTTTTGTGTTGAAGTAGCCCAAGAGAGATCTTTAAAAAAAAAACTCCCACCTCCCCTCGCGGGAACCCCTGTGTAGATGCGACGCATAGGCGGAGCGGCGAAGGGACCGCGAGTTAAATTTCGCCTCTCCATCTTCTTGGCGAACTGATGGAGGCGAAATAGGGATGTTCTTTTGATGCGCGAGCCGAGAGGACGATCTCGACTCGCTCCGATGACCGACGACCGATGCTTGGAGCGGGTGTGGGATGAGGACTGCCTTCCTTACTGGATATTAGGTTTATTTACATTATTTACAAAACTCCAACTTTACATTAGGTCAGAGTGACGGTTACATTGTCACTCTGACAGCAGCAGCCTGTTCGGCCGAGATCTATACTAAACTAGATCCCCTCTCGACCGACCCTCGACAAAACCCAACACTCCGGTTTTGATAGCAAAAACCCCGCCTCCAAAAAGGGGGCGTACAAGAAAGAGAGAAAAACCCTTTAAACAATTAATAGAAACCCATTGATTGGCCACAGGAACCAGCCAATCACACATGTGTCCCCACCTGCGGTCACGTGACCCAACTCTCTCTCTTATGCACTCAAAGTGCGTTTCCTACGCACGCTGTTACACCCGGCCAGAAAATACAGGACATCTGCGGCCTAAAGTGAACCATCCATTACGTTCAGCGGGCGGCATCTGCACAAACAACAGCCAAGCCGAGGGCCCGGAGCGGTCCTCGCGCGGCTGACCTCCCTCCGCGCGGCGCCTCCCGCGACGCCCCCATTGTCCCGCGACGCGCAGGACAATGAGGGTTGCTAATTCCCTCCCAGACGAAGGGCGCCGCGGCCTGCCGCCAGTCGCACCGGAAGACGCGCTTCAGGACCACTCGGTGGTCTCCGAGGCGATTGACCCGTCAACGACCCACGCCGCCGCCGGAGTCCAAGATTTCCAAACTTACACCGCGCGCGCTTTCAACACTAAGAGATACGATAACCTGGCTTCCCGTCAGCTTGTTATGCCGAATGACCCAGCCACCTGCGACGCAGGCTGATCGCCCCCGTCCTTTGGCACACAAAAGGACGGGCACAACACACGCTCTCCGCGTCTCCGAACTTGGCGTCCGTGCGGCTACATGAAAGGGACACGGGAAAGCAGCCACCAGGGGAGGCGACGCGGATACCTGAGCCCCCGGCGGCCTTAATTAATTACATGCGGAGCCCGAACTTAACACCGCGTTTTATAGCGCGCATAACGTTGAGGGGACTGCGTAAGCCGGTCCCAGTCGATGACGACGTTGGCGTACTTGTAAAGTGGCGTGGACTTAGGTGTTTGAGCCAAGCGTGTATGTTGCTTCGCCGGAGAACGGCACACCGGTTATATGCGCAGCGCGCCCGAAGGAGAGGAAACCGCGGAAGAGAGAGTACTGCACATGCGCCGGCCCCAGCGCGTCTACCGCGGCTATGACGCAACACAATCCACTTTAATCCAATCCAATTCAAGCCAAGCTAATCCAATCCAATCCAAGCCAATCCAATGTAATTCAATCCAATGCCCCTCGCGAGAGAGTGTTCGCTATCGGAGAGGAGAGGGGGTGAGCGGCGGAGAGCGGCGGAGAGCGCAGCTGGCGCGGCGAGGAGGATGGGGGAGGGGCGGACAACGCCGACGACGACGACGCCGGAGGGACAAGGCGAATGAATCAGACGCTCTGCATCTAAAATTACTCCCACCTCCCCTCGCGGGAACCCCTGTGTAGATGCGACGCATAGGGGGTTCCGTTGTTTCCGTTAGGTTGATTTTCCCATCGCGTGAAACGTGCCGTGAACCCCCGCCGCGGCTATGACGCAACGTGGCGCGGCTATGACGCAACACAATCCAACACAATCCACTTTAATCCAATCCAAATCCAATCTAATCCAATCCAATCCAAGCCAAGCCAATCGAATCCAATCCAATGACCCTCGCGAGAGAGTATTCGCTACCGGAGAGGAGAGGGCGGCGCGAGCGGCGGAGAGCGCAGCTCGCGCGGCTTCTAGGAGAACAAAAGGCAAAAGGTTGGCGCTCATAAAACCGACTAAACAGAAAAATAGGAATCGGTGAAAAGGTATCCTTAAGCTTTAAACAGCTATCATTATCATCATCATCATCATCATAAGTGATTGTCTTGCCCCTCCCTCAAAAACGATTCCGAATCCTCTGTAAACACCTTTCAAGTGCATTGGCTCTCTTGGGCCTTCAAGCCAATTTTGAGTACCTGTTTTGAGAATGGTAGGAAAAACGGGTTAAAAATCTCTCATAACAAGCAGCTCACTCCAGGTTAATCAGACCCCGTTAGCCGCATTATGTTTCTGCGAAGCGCTGCGTTTACGACACATTCACATATACGAGCGGAATGACTTTTGTAGTTTGGGAAACATTTACGCATGAATGTGTATCCGCTTGCAGACCTAGCCGTAAAGCCCCGACCGGCTGCTTATAAAAAGACCTGCCGGCATAAAAATTCAGGAATGCCGTAGCGTATTTAATGAGGTAGCCGACAAAATGTTACACTAATGTGTTAGGCTATAGCCTGAATATCAAATGTTGCGCTATAGCCTGAAGAACTGGCTATAGGATTTGTTTGATAGTCTAATAAGCGACGTGAAAGCCTCCCTTTTGAGACCATTGTCGCACCGTAGTCCCTGTGCACATCTACGTACCCCTGGTATATTTTGTGAGACCTCAGTTCCGAGCGGTTGTACCAGCAGTCGGTCCATTGCACCGTTGTTCCGTGATCTTTGGCCATTTCTCGACTGAACTCCTCAAAAGCCACGTCGAAGTTGAATACTTCTGCGAGAGAAATGAAGGTGAGGGAACCTTCTGCAGTCGTCAAAAAAAATACATTTCGGCTTAGCTTATGTTCGGGCAGTCGACCCGAGCTGCAGCAGCCAAAAGCGGATTTGGGGCAACAAATATTGCACAACCATAATATGTATAAAGTGCAGATAATGTTTCCTTTATGTTCCCCACCAAATGCATGTGGTGAAAATACTGCCAATTCTGCTGAGAACTTATGTATACGTCTTTTGACAGAATGATAGTCACAGAAAAAGTTCCGAAGGAGCACAAGGTGCTAGTGATCGTCACTCTAATTAAAAAACGCGCGGTTTTATTTTTCTCGGAAAAGTCACGACATAACTTCGAACGGTTTATGCTAATCTTGGCTTCAAAAGGGATTTTAGTTTAAAACAAATAACATTGGTTGGTCTAATTCTCAGCTATCTCTAAGTGCTTGTATTCTTCAGCACCTTAAGCACCGCTCCTAGAATGGTGCAAACGTACATTGTTTGTAGGAGAAAAAGCTCAGCATAAAGAGTAGCGGCGTGGGAAAGCTCACGCAGTATCAGAAAATACACAGATTTTCTGTGTATTTTTTTCTTTTGGAGTTGAAAAACGGGTGGTCCACCCATATAATGAGATTTCGGCGCACGATAACAAAATCCAGGCGGACTAAATTATTCCGCATGCCTCCACTACTGTGCGCCCCCGTCTATAGCTCCGGCACGTAAAATCGCCCTAAATGTGAACATGTCGTTACTTTTTCGGGGCTGAGGAAGTATAGGCTCGATGCTCGCTGCGCCTGCCGTAAAGGTGCCGTCAAAAGTAATTGGAACACGGTGCCGTATATTTGCAGGAATTTCATCTTCCGGAAGGTGCCCGGCTGCATTGGTGTGCGTTTAAAGGAGCCTTCCTAAATAGAAAAGGCTGCCTGTACACCGGTAATGGCTGTCATAAAGCCAGTAGGACAAATATTTTCTCATATTCACAAATCTTTGTTCCAGTGACTTATGACGGCACCTGTATATGTGCTGAAGCGGGCTTATAGCTTCAGACTGCGCCCTGTGTGACTGTTAAAAGCGAAGCAGTTTCATATGAACTCAACGATAAAACCTGTCGGTAAAGTTCTCTGTGTCACACTTTCGCAGCACAATACAACGCTTTATCAGAAAGGCGGTCACATTTTAGACAACTGTGATCACATTGCATTTAACATTACCCAATACACTATTTACAACTTGACTAGGGTTAAAATTTAAGAGTTCGAGTACGAGATTACCTCCCTTGGGTTGGATTTTTCTGCGGAATTCTTAGCGAAGCTTATATTTATTTACACATACTGTCAACCCTCATTTGGGGGTCATTACAGGAAGGGAATACGTCCCCAATAAAATTACATAATTTCACTTTCAAGTAACCAAGGAAAAACAAAATCAAAAACTTGCAGAGAGCATCGAACACTATCGATATTATCAACTAAGAATTGACATGTAATAGCTGCTACGGAACATAGAACATCAAACGAGTTTCAAAGGACATGATTTTAAGGATGTAGATGTCAAGAGAAGTTTCGAACACTTTCACATCGGTACATCAGCAATTTGTGCAGGCAGACTGTTCCAGTTTTCTGTGGCATCAGCTTTCTATGGCATCCAGTTTTCTATACGGCTAGGATTCTGTGTATTTTTCGAGTATACGAGCAGCAACCCCTAAGGCTGCACACGTCTTCTAAGCACAAGGAGCTGCAAAACGAACATCCCTGTGTGTGCACCCGTATGTTTCAAACTGTCTCTGATTGTAATGGTGACAGCGCATTTATAGAACACACTTTGATGTTCGTCATCCTCACGAAGGGAGGTCGGGACTTGGGCTCGAGATTGGCGCCCCTCCCGAGCGCGTCGTGAAAGCCTCTCTTTAATTGATGCCGCTTAACTTGCACTGGTCTCAATAAGGCATGGAACTAGGCTATGGTTCCGTGTATTTGCGTTGTGCGTGCGCAAAATTACCTTGCGGCAAAGCCAACTTTATTGCGAATGGTAAGGCTCAGGAGGAGAAAACGGCTGTAACTGTATAGGTGTATTGCTTAGGAATGGCCACCGTCAACGCTCAAGAGAACTAAAATTTGCTGCCTCACCTAAACTTTGTGTCACCTCCATGTCGGGCGCTGAAAACCTTCGTTCGTCATCCACCATCGCAGAGTGGAATGGATCATAACTTTTTACTGCACGTGACCTCATGTCGTCCCACACGGGTTGTTTACTTAGAGCTCAGAAGCCTCGCGGTTCTTGCCTCGGCAAGAATTGCAGGCTTGGGTGCCCCGGCTGATCCTGCGTTTTATAGCTGTGGCAGACCGGCCTGAATTCTGGCTTACTTTTAAATTGCACCTCCTTACGTGTGTCTTGTCATACCCAACGCAAATTTACACCCATATAACTAATGTGTAAGGGCTACCCATTAATCATTTGCAGCTCTTTCCCCGGGACACATTTGCCTCATAAAGCACTTTAATCATCAATTATCCCGATGCCGTACTGAACATGTTTTTCTGCCGCTTTCATTTCTTTATCGTAGTTTCAAGATAGAAACATTGTTGGACTGTTTTTATCGTCGCTTTCCTTTATTTTTATTGACGCTCTCTATGCATCTGACGTTTGCGTTTTCTTCCTTTTCAGCGGAGATCGAAAAGTAACTGATTTGAGAACTCACCTGAGGAAGGACCTGACCCAGTACAAAGGTGCTAGAAGAAAAAAAAGACGAACGAGGGTCGGTGTGTTTCTTAGGGGGAGAGGGGAGTGACGTTGCGCGGAAATCGTGCTCTGTTCGTAAGGCTAAACCACACAGGGCTTCTACGCAGTACATTTTGATACAGCAGACTGTGCACAGTGATTCAGTTGAAGTATAAGATGGTTTTATTAGAGGCTGCATATCTAAACTACGGAGGACGATTATACGCTGTAATTCCTTTAAAATACGTGGCTTACGCGCTGGAGCATCCCGCTTTTACTGCAGAAGTGTGAAACCAATTCATGCACTTTCGAGGCGGAGCGCGGCAGCGCTCAGCTCTATAGCAATATCAGCTTTATTAATGTTTTATACGATTGCTGCCATTACTGTCTGTCTGCCTTTAAAAACGCCTAACTCTTTGTCATGCCACCCCCACCTTTGTACACAAAGTGCCTCAGCTAAAGAAATTTCACGATACTACAAATTTTCGGCTTTAGCGTTGCATTCCGAAAGGAGCCGGGTGTGCTGCTAAGAACGAATTGGTGAAAAATTTACCATGCTTTTGTAAATCGGGAAGCAACTCAGTGAAACCCTTTGCCAGAACCTCAATACAAAATTCGACAACATGCTTGCCAAATTCGCAAACACTATTGATGCTAAGATCGCCAGTCAGAACGCGCGCGTCACAGCCCTCGAAAACGCCTCTCTGAGAACGATGCGCGAAGGGGGAGCGGGACCAATCAAACCCACAAAACCTAACTTCCGTCCACCCTCGGCGGACAGTTTCAGAAATCCCGCTGATCATGCCTAATTCCCTTAATCAGACCACCCGTAAGGCTGACGGACTTACCGTCTGGCAGTGGAACTGCCGAGGGTTTCGGCGCAAGCGAGCGAGCCTCGAACATCACATTAAACTTAACCACTCTGGCGCCTTTCCTTATGTAATTTGCCTCCAGGGAACTGGCACTTTTGGCAGGCTGCAAAATTACAAATCCTTTTCCGACATGCAGGAAGACACAGCCGTAGCGTCATCTAAATTAAAACCGGCTGTTACCACCCTCGTTAGGCGCGATTTCACGGCCATTCGCCACGAGACCGGCGCGGGCACGGCGTCGGCGGCTCACATTCTCGTAGAGTTAATTTCAACCCGTAAAAAGGACAGTGATAGCACGTTTGTCCTGAACGTATATAGCCCGCCCAAAAATAATTCCAAATTCACCAACCTCCTAAGGAAACTATCGAAATCAGCCGTGGCCACGCTCTACTCATTGTAGGTGACTTTAATGCCAACCATACTGAGTGGGGATACAAACGGGACACCGTTAAGGGTCGTAGCCTTTGGCTCGACGCCAACAAGGTACCAGCCTTGTTACAGACCCATTCTACCCAACCCGTATCGGTAATAGTGTGAGCGGAGACACGACGCCTGACCTATGCTTCACAAAAAACATGCGGAGAGGGGCCACGTGGCTTAACACGCAAGAAAATATTGGTAGCGACCATTGCATCGTAGCTATCACAAGCGTTTCCTGTGGCGTTACGCATAAATTTGGAAAAACGCTTCGACTGGTCGACGGGGATGCGTTTCCAAAAATCCGTGCAGCAGAACGCGCTTTCAACTCTGACTCAAAAATCGACTCGGGAGCGGCAGAGATAGTCTATATTGAGGCATGGGCGGAGCAACTACGTCGATCAGCAAGATTTGTTGACGAGATAGTTGGTCTGATACTTGACACGCCATGAGGATTTCGCGGAACGACGACACAAAGAGGAGACAACAGGACGAGCGCAACAAACAACTAATTTATTCAAGGGCTTACGCCCTCAAATACGTCGAGATGCCGACACAGCTACTAAAAGTATACCCGCAGAGGCAGACCTGTTTCAGGCAGACGCACGGCTTCTTCACACGTGGGAGGCCAAGAACAGTCTATGACAACGATTCCGCAAATATAAACTACATCGCAACTTGCGTCGACGGCTTACCCGACTTGACAGGGAAATCGAAGACTATACTCAGCAACTCTTGCGACAAAATTCGCACGCGGCTTGTGATCGCATGGAGAGAGAGATCGGGATGGCTAAGACATGGCGGATCATGCGTTGCCAATAGACCCTGACAAAAGAAAGACCACGCAACGAAACAATCTAAACGCTGTCCTCCACAAATTTAACGGAACCAACAAGTAGCTTCTCCAGGCCCTTCAAGATCGCTACATTGCCCCTACGGATACCGAAACGTTCCCCCTTACTCCGTCAGTGACAACGCCTCCCTCGACAGTGCCATCACCTTAAGCGAGGTATGGGACGCCATTGCGGCCCTCCGGATCGACTCACGGCCGGGGCCGGACGGCATAACAAATAAGACACACCGCAACTTAGATGACGACTCCATCGAGACTCTTACGCACTACTTTAAAGGGACACTGAAGTGAATTTGTCAAGCTCCCGTTTTTGCTTGCACTGCGTAGACTGGCTCAAATTAGCACGCTTTTCATCGTTTATCCGGTTGACAAATCGGTAATTATTTTACAAAGCGCGAAAGAAGAAAAACTACCATGCGCGGTTTGCGGCGGCCGCACCAACTAAGGCTGTGACGTTGAGAGGAGGGGCGCCGTGATTGGACGATGCCCAAGGTTAGCAATCACACAAGTTTCGGTTTCGGTTTCGGTTCTGTAAAACATAACCAATGGCTTTGTTGGATGGGCATTCTCAATATCTCAGTAATCATCGTACCGCGCTTCTGCCATGTTGTCGGCTGTAAAATGCACAAGATAAGCCTCCCAGGACGGCTTGTAGTCGTAGCATTCACTAGCTGAGACCTACGCAGTGCATGAACGCCCTCCGCGTACCCGCAGACGCCCAAATGTCATGCGCTTTTCCCTCATATTTGGAGCTTGCCTCCCTCATGCCTGTATCGTAAAAAGCGTGTTCCCACCAGGCCAAGGGTCTGTTCATTCTGGCCTGTGCCCACTGCCTGCAAGCAGTCGGTGCTTATGGCAACAGCACGCCAACGAGAACTCGCTAGCGCGCCAGTGCCAGCCTGCGCGCGTTTTGTGAACTAGTTCGTGTAGCCATGAACGTTGCGGCACCAAAAAAGGTGATCTCAATATAGAAAACATCGGCGGAAAACAAAAAAGTTAACTTACAAAAAAAAAAAAAAGCACGTACCCGCGGGGATTCGAACTCGTGACTCGCAAAACATTTGCAATGAATTCCTAGCGCCTCAGACAACTGAGCCACGCAGCGGGATGCCATGGCTCCGCAAATATAGGGTATATATTGTACAACCGGTTTACACTTTTATTTAGTTTTGGCATTTCAAGCCGCTTAGGTGACTATTTGTTGTACTGCGATCGTGCAGTAAGCGTCGCCCGAGTTTCCACAGTAGCTCACGTCTAGCAATTGCATTTCGTAGACGGAAAAGCGTTCGCAGATGCGTAGTCGTGCTGCTGACCGCTGTGCTTGTTCGCCCAGCGCAAAAAAGTGCTTCCCGCGCCCTAGTTTTACGCTGTACGGTAAAAATATCAGTTGATTTTATTTGCTTAGTACCTATATTGACTTCGCTGACTCTTCTCCCGCCTTCAAGAGGCCTTATATTTTCCTGCTGGCGTACCAGTCAGCGAAGCGTCGCATGTGCGCTTGTGCAGCACTTGTGTGAAGCGAACTTGACTTAAAGCTAGATACAGTGTACAAACAAACCAAGTAAAGAAAGGCACATTCTTCCATTCACAAACGTGTCCTGGCTTCGTTTCAACTAAGCGAACGAATTGCGACCAAGCAATTTTTTTTTAACCTCCTTGATTGCGACGACCCGCCGGTGGCCGGCGGACGAAACGCTGGGCCGACTGACTGTCGGCCGGGGAGCCGTGCAGTAGCGCAGCCGTGGCGCAGCCAATTGCCAGCTCATCCCCTCCTGACGTCACACGAAAACGCCACAGAAAATGGGCGAGCGTAAAGAGAGGAGGACAGCGTTTTCGAATTAGTTTTTCTACTAAATAAAATCGCGTAAACGCGCCTAGAGTGGTCGAAACATGGCCTGGGGACTCCGGACTACAATTTGCGCTAGTAATCCCGCAATGTTTACATATCACTTCAGTGTCCCTTTAACGTGTGTTGGGACGCGGGCCACATTCGCGCTCAGTAGAAAACGGCCAACGTCACCACCACCCCAAACCCGGCAAAAAGCTCCAAATTGAAAACCTTCGTCCAATTTTCCTCACCTCGTGTGTAGGAAAAACTTATGGAACATGTCATCCTAAATAGGATCAACGACTACATGGACAAAAATTATTTATACCCGCACACCATGATTGGCTTCCATCCCAAACTCTGGACACAGGATGTGATGCTTCGACTGAAACACCTCCTCGTCAACAGATTCCCGTGCCGTCCTCGGGCTCGACCTCATTAAAGCCTTCGATAACTTCAAACATTCGGCAATCCTAGAGAATCTTAACAGCCTCGGGGTTGGGAAGAGGGTGTACAATTACATTCGCAACTTCCTCACCAATCGAACAACAACTGTCACGATTGGCGGGCTTAAATCAGACAAAATTCACCTAGGAAGTAGGGGAACCCCGCCAGGGCTCCGCGTTCTTTCCCCCTTCCTTTTCAACGTGGCCATGATTGGTCTGCCCAATCTCCTCAATAGACTAGAAGAGCTCCACCATAGTCTTTACGCCGACGATGTAACACTGTGGGTGTGCGGCGGTATAGGGACGGTCATATTGAGGACACTCCCCAGCAAGCCATAAACACAGTCGAAAAATACGTTGCCCCCCGGGGCCTTAGCTGCTCACCCGAAAAGTCAGAACTTCTTATCTACCGTCCCACCAGTAGAGGGAGGAAATATACTTCCACTCCCCCTTCAGTCCAACTTTTTGCCGCCGGTTCGCACCGCATTCCCATCGTCTCGAGTATTCCAGTTCTGGGACTTCGAATACAAGCGAATGGACATAATTCCAAATCCTTGCTAGCGCTAGAAAACGTTCCACGCCAAACAGCCAGGCTAATATGCAGGATAGCTGGTCGCAACCATGGAATGAAAGAAGCTAACCTCGTACGCATCGTACAGGCCTTTGTAATAAGTCGGGTGACGTACGCCACTCCCTACCTCCGGCTACAGAGAGAAGAGGCAATTAAAATAGACGCTCTCCTCCGCAGAGCCTACAAGCGGGACATCGTGTCTCCCATTAAACACGCCCACCGAGCGATTTGAGGCCCTGGGCCTTACAGATAGTCTGGATGAATTCATCGAGGCTCAACGGCTAGGGCAACTAGTACGGCTGACATACAGCGCAACGGGGCGCCACATACTCGATTCGCTGGGTATAGCCCACCCCCACAGCGCGCCTACTAGTTTCGCGATCCCGTCAAAAATAAAGAAAACATTCACGTCTCTCCGCTCCCGCGTACGAGAGGCCAGAGCCCGTGCCCAGCAAAGACGCTTTGCGAAAGTCGAGAACGTTGCCTACGCCGACGCGGCCGATTACGCTGGTCGCGAGGCAATGGCCATAGCGGTGGTCAACAATCAGGGTAACACCATCGCCTCTAGCTCTGTCCGCACGAGAGACTCGGTGGTTGGAGAAGAGGCAGCCATTGCTCTCGCCATGGTTTCCTCCACAAAAATGAAGACAATAATTAGTGACTTCAAATCAGCAATTCTAAATTTCTCACGAGGACACATATCAAGGGAGGCGTCCGCAATCCTCGTTTCTGGTCTCCACCTCGAAAACCAGACAGGCAAGATCAACTTAATTTGGACCCCCGCCCACTCTGGCCTGGCAGGGAACGAGTCTGCCCACGAAGCCGCTCGAAGCTTTACCGACCGAGCGGACGCCTCTTCCGATGCCGAACTCGTCCCCATGTCAGGCAGGGACCGGCTATTGTCATACAGCGACGTTACAGGTCATTACTGTTTAGGCCGGGCCCGCTTCCCATCACCGCACCCATCCCTCAGTAAGTGGCAGTCGGGGGTCTGGCGACTCCTACAGACCCACTCGTATCCAAACCCACTTGTATATAGCTATTGCTACCCAGGGCGCTACTCCCCTGAGTTTCATAGATGTCAGCAACGATCGTACCTGGCGCACATGTTATGGCAATGTCCGCAGGCGATCACAAATGGCCGCACAATCACTAACAGTGAGCAGTGGGAGACCGTGCTGCTCAGCTCCAGCCCGGAAGATCAACTCGGGGTCGTCCAGCTGGCTGAGGGCGCTGCCAGAGCCCAAGGGCTCACGGCCGACGACTAAGCAAGAACGCTGGTAAACTGAATAAAGTTTACTCTCTCTCTCTCTCTCTCTCTCTCTCTCTCTCTCTCTCTCTCTCTCTCTCTCTCTCTCTCTCCCTTTGTAAAGAAAGTTTGCAGAAGCGCGAAAGCTGAAAGTGTGTCCAACCTTCTTTGAAAGTGCGTCCAATCGGTCGTGGAACCTTCAAAGGCCCAAATCGCAAACGAAGATGAACCCATGTAAACGCATCAACTAACAATCTAAATGTTTACCGATACGTGGTTTATGAAGGCATACTATTGTACTGCTCCTTCATGCTCGATCTGGCTATTGTCTTATCTAGAACCGTTCATTTCTCGCGATGTTCGGGAACCGTTTTGACACAATAGAAGCGCGGTTCCACGCACACGCGTGTGTCCAGATATCTTATCAGAGTCTTTCGGTCGACCAACCGGTCTATGGGGAAATGCAGTAGTTTTTTTTTTTTTGACAGAACGCCATCGGCCCCACCAAGAAAGCTTTCGCTGGAAAAGCAATGACGCCTGTTATTGACACTGCGCACATGTAAACGGAGTTCCAGAGTCCACCTTGCTGTTTATATTTTATTGTAACGTCGCCAAGGGGCGAAAAAGCAAAATCGAGCCGCCCTTGACCACTGAAGCCTGTTGCCGTGGCCGATGCTGAGTACCTTAAAGGTTCGGTGACAATAAAAACTTCATCATCATCATCATCATCACCAGCCTTTCTACGCCCACTGCAGGGCAAAGGCCTCTCCCATTATTCTCCAATTACCTCGGTCCTGTGCCAACTGTGACCAATTTATCCTCGCAAACTTCTTGATCTCATCTGCCCATCTAACTTTCTGCCGCCCTCTGCAACGCTTGCCTTCTCTAGGGATCCACTCTGTTACCCTTAATGACCAGCGGTTATCTTGCCTTCACATTACGTAACCAAAGGACACGCAGTCTCTAACCTACACCCTCGTGTCGCCTGGCGAGATAGAGACTGCGTGTTCTTTGGTTACGTATCAAGACATAACGGGGTACTATAAGTGCCAAAGAATGATCTATCCCCCGGTCATGAATCCCTAACCAAAGAGCAGGAGCACTGCCTCCGGCTCCTCCAAACAAATACGTTTCCTCATCCGTCAAAACTTCACTTGCTCCATCCCACTCAGTACTTCCAGCTGTGCAAATTTTGCGCTTCCCCGGGCACCCTGTACCATATGGTATGGGAGTATTCGGCAAACCCCCAAATTCCAAGAATCGCGCACCCTTCCCGTGAGCAGTGGGAGAAGGAGCTGTCCAGCTCCGGTCTCGATTCCCAGCTTAGGCTGGTGGAAAGGGCCGTAGCAGCAGGGGTCTCCAATGGAGTCCTGGAATGAGGGTCCCACACCACATTACGATGCTCCCAATAAAGTTTATCCTCCTCCTCCTCCTTCACATTACATGCCCTGCCCACGTCCATTTCTTCTTCTTAATTTTTACTAAAATGTCTTCAACACCAGTTTTCTCCCTGACCCACTCCGCTCTCTTCTAGTCCCTTAATGTTACACCTATCATTTTCAGCTCCATTTCCCGCTGAGTCGTTCTCAATTTACGTTGAACCCTCTTAGTGAGCCTCCACGTTTCTGCCCCGTAGGTGAGTACCGGTAAGATGCAGCTGTCATACACTTTCTTATTCAGCGACAATGGTAGGCTGCTATTCATTATCTGAGAATATCTGCCATGTGCACCCCACCCCATTCTGATCCTTCTAATTATTTCTGCCTCATGGTTGGGGTCTGGGGTCACAACTTGGCCTAAGTAGATATATTCGCTTACCACTTCCACTGCCTCGCCACCTATCTCAAATCGCTGTGCTGTCCCGAGGTTATTGCTCATTACTTTAGTTTTCTTGATATTAATTTTCAGGCCCACGGTTCTACTCTGTTCGCCCAGTGCGGAAATCATGCTTTGCAATTCGTCCCCCGAGTTACTTAGCAAGGCAACGTCATCAGCAAATCTGAGGTTACTGAGGTATTCTCCATTGACCCTTACTCCCACCTGCTCCCAATCCAACATTCTGAATACTTGTAAACATGCTGTGAATAACATTGGAGAGATTGTGTCTCCTTGTCTGACACCCTTCCTCATAGGTATTTTACTGCTCTCCTTATGGAGGATGATGGTAGCTGTAGACCCATTGTAGATATCCTCCAGTATTCTTACATAATGCTCATCTACCCCCTGGTTCCGTAATGCCTGAATGACTGCTAGGGTTTCGACCTAGTCAAATGCTTTCTGATAATCTATGAAGGCTATATATAGGGGTTCAGTATACTCAGCGCACTTCTCTATCACCTGATTCATCGTGTGAATATGGTCCATTGTTGAATAACCTTTACGGAACCCTGCTCTTTATTTAGGTTGACTGAAATCTAAGGTTGCAGAAATTCGGTTAGCGATTACCTTGGTAAGTACCTTGTAGACGACTGACAGTAAGCTGATCGGCCTGTTTTTTCAGGTCCTTCATGTCACCTTTCTTATGGATTAGGATGATGTTCGCGTTCTTCCAAGATTCCGGCACCTTTGCGGTCATTAGGCATTGCGTATACAGGTTTGCCAGTTTTTCAAGTACAACTTCTCCGCCATCCTTCAAGAGGTCTGCTGTTATCTGATCCTCACCAGGTGATTTGCCCCCTTTCATTTCTTTCAAAGCCTTCCTTACTTCTTCGGTCGCTACTGGTGGGATGTCTAACTCCTGTGAGCTACTGTCCCGTTCGGCATTATCCTGGATGTCCCGGCTACTGTACAGATCCCTATAGAACTCCTCGGCCACTGTAACTATTTTATCCCTATTTGTGATGACATTGCATTGCTTATCCTTAAGTGCATACATCTGATTTTTCCCCACGCCAAGACATCTCTTCACTGCTTTCAGGCTACCTCCGTTCTTTACAGCGTATTCAATCCTCTCCATATTATACTTCCGTATGTCAGCTGTCTTACGCTTATTGATTAACTTCGAGACCTCCGCTGGTTCTATTCTGTCAGCTGCGGTAGAGATTGTCATGGTTTGCCGTTTCCTGATTAGATTTTTCGTCCCCTGTGAAAGTTTACCAGTATCCTGTCTAGCCATAGTGCCCACGACTTCCACTGCACACTCCGTGATAATGCGTGTAAGCTTGTCGCTGGCTTCCTGTGTCGTAAGCTCGGCTTCCTCGTTAAGAGCGGAATATCGGTACAGCAGCGCGATCCTGAATTCTTCTACTTTACGTCTTACTGTTAGCTCATTTATCGGCTTCTTTCGTTAGCTTGTTGCGGTCCCTCCTCAAATCTAGCCTTATTCGAGATCTTACCATACGGTGGTCACTACACCTTACCCTTCCGAGCACTTCCACATCCTGCACGGCGCCAGGGTTATCGCATTATATGAAGTCTATTTCATTTTTGTGCTCCCCATTCGGGCTCCTCCAGGTCCATGGAATCTGAATCTGGCAACGTTTAACACGCGAACCTTATCTAGCGAAGCAAGTCTCGAGGTGTTGTTCGAGGAATTAGAGGGCATTAAATGGAATGTAATAGGGCTTAGTGAGGTTAGGAGGGCAGGCGAAGCCTTTACGGTGCTTAAAAATGGACACGTCCAATGTTACCGTGGTCCAGAGGACAGAAGAGAACTGGGTGTGGGATTTCTAGACAATAAAAGCATAGCTGGCAACATAGAAGAATACTATAGTATTAACAAAAGGGCAGCAGGTCTTGTAATTAGGCTCAATAAGAGGTACAAGCTCAAGGTGGTGCAGGGCTACGCGCCCACCTCCAGCCACGACTACCAAGTAGTGGAACGCTTCTATGAAGATGTGGAATCGGCAATGGCTAAAGTAAAAACACAGTATACCGTAGTTATGGGGGACTTCAATGCTAAAGTAGGCAAGAATCAGGCTGGAGACAAGGCAGTTGGGAACCATGGTCTGGGCTGTAGAAATAGCAGGGAGGACCTACTAGTTGAGTTTGCAGAACGGAATAACCTACGCATAATGAATACCTTCTTCTGTAAACGGGAGAGTCGGAAGCGGACCTGGAGGAATAAAAACTTATAAGAGGCTTTTCCGGAGGTTTCTGAATGTACTGCAAACATGTATTCTCTTAGTGGCGTGATGATACTCGCCATGAGTGACCAAGTTGTAATGAAGCGAATCTGTACAAGGGCGTATTTCTATCAAGTTGAGGACCCCTGAAAACTAGAAAACAGCCAATGAGGCGGACTCGACAGAAACTAGTTGTCGAAAACTTGCGAAATCTGTAGGCTGTTCTCGGCAGCAGTGTAGTACGCTCCGTGACTGGGACGTCAGTGGCGCTATACCTAGCGAATGCACCGGGGTATTCTAGGCCACGATCAGCGAAAAAACTTCAATTCAGCGAACAACAGCTGCCACAAGAGAACGGCGACATCAAGACTTGCCCGACACCTGATTTACGACAATAGGGCTACAACCGAGACACTGACAACTGGTGCACAGTTGGGTTTTCGAACGCTTCCCCTTGGCAACAGACGGCCATCTGAAGCCATCGTTGGAAACGACAAATGGGGCTGCCTTTAACGGCCATCGTGCGAACATCACCGATGCAGAGACGAAGCTAAAATGTCATGATTGTGCGCACACGCTAACTTGCGGGAAGGAGTGTGTTAAGGAACAAAAGACGAGCTTTTGAGTACAACAAATACCATTGCCAACAGCCCACCATCACCACCGCCATTAAAGTGCTAGGGATGTGCCAGTGAAGAGACTCCTGACGTGCGTCAAATCGTTTGAGAGTGCGACGGTCTCAAGTCGATGCACGACAAACATTGGCCGGTGACCGTGATGTCCTGCGAACACTGGACACGGCCACGAACTGACGCCAAAAAGACACTTAGCTCACTGTGAAGCTTCGTCTGCGAGGCTTCCATAGTTAGCCACAATTAACCCCTCCGCACCTTCCCTTTCCCAACTAGGCCTTGCGCCATCCCATTTAATAAACTCTACTCTACCACTGGCACGCATAAATACCAGTCGCAACAAAAAAAATGACATCTGTACAGAATGCAGTCAAAATAACGGGTTTCTTGCCTCTCCTTCTCTAACCATTGCTGTCACACTTCCGTAAGATAATCATTACTAATCCAAAGTGTGCTTATGACTAAAAAAAACCCGCTGGCATCTTCCCACGGGGGGAACTCGAGTAAATGCGTCGCAGAGTGGTGGGGGTATCGCGTGAATGTTGCGTAATTGGGTATAGTTTGGGAATGCTTAATTGTTATTTCGTCTTTATTATTCTTATTTATTGAATGAAGGAGAAGCGAAGGCAAGGAGTGTAAAGTTAAAGTCTGTCTTTATTGCTTGGTGCCGTGAAGCAAAGCGTCAAGTCAAGCGGAAGCCAAGCAAAGACGCCCTTGACGGAATTCCGAACGCGCGCTCCGCCGCTTATATACACACCGCCCGCGTTCGAGGGAGGAGTACAGGGGAGAGACGCGCATGCGCACACTTCCGTACACAAGCGCGCGAACTTTCCACGCACCCACCACGCCGTTATCACGTGTACACGCCCTGCCGCCGTTACTGTTGAGCGCGACGCAGCGCAAGGGTAGCTACGACGCATGCGCGCACAGACGCGCTCCCCCCGCACCGCCGCAGCTGTTGTTGAGAGCGACGGAGCACACGAGGTACACGCGCTCCTCCCGCACCGCCGCACCTGTTGTTGAGAGCGAGGAGGGCACGGGGGAGAGACGCACACCTGCGCCTCGATGCGACGCGCATGCGCAGTGAGCGTGTGGACGGCGCCGACAACATCGACGAGTGACATCGCGAGCCTAAGAAATGCTCCGCATTTAAAAATTCATCGGACATTCTACTCTGCCAACGTGATTCACCAGCGAAACTGTATTGGCCGCACGACGGAACGACAGTAGGACTACGTTTACATCGCATTATAATACTTTTTTATGGCCGTAGCATCGTCGCCGTCTCCACGCCGTCTCTTGCACTCGGCGTTGCGGACCCACTCTTTATCCCGTGCCACCGTATCGGTGCGACGTTGACACTTGCGTTCGGCGTCACGGCCTCGTTCTTCCTCCCGGGCCGCTGGATCGTCCCGACGGCGACGGCTACATTCGGTGGCACGGACGCTCTCTCGTTTTCTTTCCGCTGCTGCTCCTGTGCGGGCAGGAGTCGCTCCTCGTACGAGCGCGCCATCTGTTGTTATCCTCCGGGCAACTTGAAAATTAAAGCCGTTCTACTCAATGTGAAAGCTGTCGGAAGTTCAGAGCAATGATTCGCTATAATGGGCTGTAGCGCCGTTATCCGCTCACTGCTACCACCCAATGCAATTAAAATTACCAGCCTTCGCTGTGCTCGCGCTCCGCCTGCCTGAAACTGCAGCAGCGGGAGTTCTGTTCTTTTTGTGCTTGCTTTTCCTCCCGCGCGTGCCGTCGTTGCAGTGCCACTTTTTTCGCTTGTTATCGTAAAAACCAACCCAGCGAGCGTTCCTAACTAAATGAACGCGGGCACGCCGGTTAGTTACGTGTATTTTGCCTGAAATGTACCGGCAGTTTTTATTGCACTAAACAACGGGGAGATGTATCACAAGCGGCAGCGGTTCACGAGTTTCTAACGCTTATGACTATATAAACCGCCCGGCTTTCGAAGCCTCTGGGTTACGCAGCGACGACAGCCGCTACAACGGAACGCCTTGTGGCCCTACTTGGGTCCAGCAAGCGAGCTACGACAAGCCGAGCCCCGAAAGTGCTCTGCTTAATACCACAACAGAAGTTGCTCCTGCGCTTCATCATCGCAGCAGATTGCAACTCCACGCGGCGCAAATAGTGCCTTATTGCGAGTATTCTGTACGTGGCGCGAGTCGTTTCCGTGATTTCTCACACTTGATGTGCTGATAAATTTCTGCAGCGACAACAAAAGAACTAGGTGTGAAAAAGAATACGGTATTAAGCATTAAGCGCGACCTCGTTTCAAAAAGCGCGCGCGTATATACATCCGGGACTGTCGCTTCTGCCGAGTGATACAATACATGATCTATTTCCGTTCTTCACTCGTACCCGAGTGTAGTGCTCTCTTTCCCTCTGTGGCTCGCCAACTACGTCACAAACACATGGCCATGGCGCGCATCCCCGCGAATGACGCTGACATTCCCTTTCCCTCTGTGGCTTGGGGTCCTCGCAGTCGGTTTCCTTCGCGCATGCGCAACCCGTGCTTTCACACGTTTTCGGCTCGCAGTCACGCAGGTGGTTTTGCCTAGTCATAGACAGCTTCGCTGTAAAATGAACAATCCTACGATGATTCATTTAAAAGGCAGTCATGACCGACCAGGTGTACGATAGCTGGCAAAGATAACTACGCCGACGTGGTATAGAAGGGTCCGTTCAAATATTTATGGGTATTCCTAAGTGCATGTCAGGAAGGGCGGATCCAAAGCGCGTAAATGGGATTTCGCTAGCAAGTGGATGGCCGTAAAAATCCGAGCATCGTTACGGTTGCGTGAATACGGCCATTTCCTAGTTTTTAAGATGTGCGCAGCGCAGCGGTGATTAGCCAATTTTAAGAAACGTCGCTATACCAGCTCGTATATTACGCCTGTGATGTATTCCTTCGTGTATTGTTTGCTTCATTGCAGTGATTTTCAAACAATGATTTACTAACAGTTCCCATAATACAGCCCAGATGCCATTAGGGACCAACATTGACCGAGAGTATTTTCCATGTGTTTATAAATACGAATGTAGTGTTGAAAGCACGAGCGCTAATGTTGAAAAGTCTGAGACTAAAAGAAATTCCGGGCCATCTCCACCAGCGTGAAACCTGGGGAGGGGCTAAGCATGCAGTGTATAAGTTTATTCTTGGAGCCTTGGCGTTTTCGCGAACGGAGATGAAACCGTTGTGGGGCAGAGGTATACAGCTTTGCTGTAAATGTTTCTTTCCTTTGAAGCACGAAGCTATCTAGCGCGAGGCGTTAACGAGTGTCCCGGTGTTTTTTTTAGTACGCGTTACGTTATAGCGCGAGGCGTAAGCGAGTTTCCCGGTGTTTTAGTACCGTGACTACATGACACGAACGACAATTACGACGACGACAACGACAGGAGACGCCAACATCCCCAGCCCCCGAAGGGGCTTCGCCCCTAATACCCTGTGTCATGGCGACGCTGTAAGCACTGCAGCCATATCTCATACGGCCACGGTACAAGAGCTCCGGAAGCTTATATCCCCCTTCCCTCTCAACACCAAGCACCCCGTCAGTGGCTTTCGCCTTTCTGTAAAATAAAAGCTTCATCTAACTAACATACAGCCACGAGTGAACAGTGGTGGGAGAGCACAGCCCATGAACCAGCGTAGCCATTCCGCGCGCTAGTAGTGCTATCTCATCAATAAAAATTCTATAAATCCTCGGAATGATGTTTCTGTGAAATTGCGCAGTATCTGGGCTCACTAACACGAAGTAGAATTCAGTCATCGAAAAGTGCTGAAACTATATTCGCGTAGCATTAAGACAAGGTACATCTGGCAACAGCTTAAGTTCCACAGGTATAACCCCCCCCCCCCTAATTGTTTATGCTGTGGTCCAAGTGGAATCTCCCAACTTGCCTAAATATTCATTTGACAGGTGCCCCCTTTCATTTCTGCCATGATGAAAGCAATGTTAAGGGTTTCTAAAATGTTCTTAAGTTTGCCTTGCTTTGCACAAACCACGAAATGTGACAAACTTTCTAATGAGGTAAAAATATACAGCATGCAACACAGGAGAGTTAATTTACCGGGAGAGTCGCAACCATCAGCGCAGTCCAGATCATGAGTGGTGAAACAGCGGTCACGTGCTTCATCGTCACTCGTCTAAAGCAGGATCGTTTTGCATGAGAACTGAAGCCGTAGAATCAGAAATCGCGGTAACAACAATGAGTCGCGCCGTTTGTGATGCGTCTTTTGTTACTCGAACCTTTGTACGATGAGGCTGTTGAACAATGCCGCAGTTTCAGTTTCCCGGAGGGAAATACACGTAAAAAGAGATGAAGAATTTGAAACATGCTGTTGCTAGGAACGCAGGCAGAAAATATGGCAGATGTATCAAATGTAGAAAAAGTCAATTGAACTCGTGACGTCTCTTTCCAGACAAAACAGAGTACCATTCTCCCACTGACAGTTGTACGAATCCAGGTACAATGAATCAAAGCACAATAGTGAATAAAACTCATACATTTCTCTCGGTACTTTCCATCAAACGCTGCGTTTGGCAGGATCACAAAGCTGACTACAAAATGAGGCGAACGTAGAGAAGCGAGGTTTATTCGGGCAAACTAAGTTGTTCGTAGGGCTGCGATTACACCTTGCGTTGTATCCAAGCCCTAATATGTAGTACAAAACTGCCCACCCACCTTTCTATTGTTTATTGTTTATGGGAGGGACGTCACGACGCGCCTACTCTTGTCGTGGCTTTCTGAGTACAGATCTACCGCCCACAACCCTATTCCCCGGCATTGTGTTGTGTTTGCAGAGTGTCTGAACCGTTACTCGACTCAGCCGTCCGGGTTAAGAAACGAGTCACCAAAGGCGAGGCCATTCGCGTTTTTTTGCTAGAATACTGTTTATTATAATGTTCTCGGCTACTCGAGGAGTATTTTTTGTGGTTTAAAGCAAAACAGAAAACACGGATGGCGAACACAAAGTTGCGCCTGTCCGGTCTACTTTGTGTTTGCCGTCTGTGTGCTTCAAACCATGAAAAATACTGCATATGACATATTTGTGGCTTCATTAGGATAAAGAGAATGATTTAACGTTTTATGAGCAAACGGTGATGGTTGAGCCGTTACTCGGTATGTCGGACTCGCCGCTCCAAATAGTGTTTGGCCTTGGCTGCAGGCCCTAGTAGGAGTGACCCCAGGGATCTCGTCAGCATGGTTGAAATTGATCGTCAGGCCCTTTCACTGCTCGACAGAAAGGTTGGGGATAGAAGCGAGAAACGGGATGAGATGACTTCTTCCTACGTGTTTAGTCAAGGGTGAGGCTGAGGCTAGGGAAGCAAAAGGTTGCAAAAGTAGTAAAGAATGTCGTGATGGCGTGACGATACAGCGAGACATGTGGCGAACTGTGCCGTGGGTACTGACCCTGATGAAAATACCCTGTGAGGATGAGTGCGCGCGGTGGTGTGAGCCTCGTCCGCATTCTACAGGAGGGGCAAGTTTCCTGGAGTTCAGACGATACGGGGTTGCAGAGTCGGTTACTGGATTTGGGTACCCATTAAGTGGCCAGTGAGATGTGCCCACGTAAAATTTTGTAGCAGGCTTGTTGAAAGTCTGTAATAATGGTAATGTATTTAGAGCCTGTCGCAGCATTCGGTTGTACGGCAGGGCACGAACATGGCTTACTGGGTTGGGACGGACCCTCGATTAGCGGGTGACATGGTGGAATGACATTTGATGTATAAACGTGTAATACCCCTGCTACACTGGGGTCCAAATGTCACTTGAACCAAATGTCATTTGACTCAGATGGGTTGCTTCAAATGCCATTCAGAATCAGCCGTGCTACACTACAATTTCGATGGCATTTGAAAGCTTTCACAACTGTTCGCTGTGCTGTAGTGGCGCTGTTGTTGCCCCGTTCCGTTTTCGTACACTAATACAACAATCAAACTTAGGAGCAGTCCGAGGCAGTAAAATGATATCAAATTAGAAGAGACACCAGTTTTGACTCTAAATATGGCTGTCTTGCGTTGTTTTTGTTTGTGTTTTTTGCAACTGACCCACTGGTTTTGAGAGTATGAAAATTAAATATGTTGATTTCGTATTTTAAGTAAACAAACAGTGAACAAAGTTTCACAAACAACAATATTTTGTTTGTTTTACGTACGGAAGTATTATATTTTTTATTGCCGATCGAAGACGCGTCCCAGAGTGCTGGAAATGGCATTTGAAATCCTAAATGTCTCTCTCGGTGCTCATTTGGCTCAAATGTCATTTGAGCCAAATGGCATTTAAAAACCTAGTGTAGCAGCCCAACTTGGCATTTGAGCCAAATGACATTTGGTTCAAATGACATTTAGACCCCAGTGTAGCAGGGGTATAACTCGGGAGAGCCTCCTCCCTTGGTTAAATTCCAGGTGCATGATCGGAAAATAGGGGATACAGCTGTGTGAGCCTGGATTGAGGACAGAATATGTTCGAGTACTTGTGAAGCACGTGGGGTAGATTACCTGAAGGTCTAGAGGATGTGACAGCAGGTGGTAGTTGGGAGAGATCCACTGACTTGGCTGTTGCCTTGAGATTTGGTGGCAGACAGACAGACAGACAGACCGAATAACTTTATTTGATACGTTTTTCGGGAGTGTAATGAAGTATGAGTTCAAGGTAAGAAGTAGATGTTTGAGTTTGGAGACCAAGTGCTACAAGTGCTATTTTATGCGTTTCTATGTCAGGATGTCGGGCTTCTCCCCTTTTGAAGCTGCAGGGCAGCGTATGGTGCGGCATATGCGATGACTCTGTAAAGGTGCTTGAATAATAGCGCTGGATAGTCTTCGCCGAGGCCTCGGAGTGGGCTAGTGACGCATGGAATGAAATTGATAAGTTGGGTGACAGTGCCTTGTTGCTGTGGATGGACTGCGGCGCCAGAGCCATAATGATAGAATTTGACCCTGAGTATGCGAAGAGTCTGAACTTTGAGAATAGGAGTAGAATCTATTGTTAGGGCTGTGTCCAGTGTAAAATATGGAGGTCTCCCACGGAGGCTGGGAGTGGAAGAGGAGGAGTGCTCACTTGGCCTGGGCACTAATGATGCTTCGAGGTCGGAGATATGCGAGGATGCTGTCGATGGCTTGGTGAAGGCTGTCTTGTTGTGTACGTGGAGATAATGTGGTTCATCGTAAGTAGCGCTAGAGACGGGACACAGAAGAGGAGACACACACGACGGCGCCGTCGTGTGTGTCTCCTCTTCTGTGTCCCGTCTCTAGCGCTACTTACGATGAATCAAAACCAACTAGCCCAACTGTCAATCTTATTGAGATAATGTGGTTGTTTAAGATGTTACGCCGTCTTCGTAAAAAGCATAGTGGTGGCCAGCAAAGGTTTCAAGTAGAAAAGAAATCTAGACGAAAGCGATAGTGTTGAAAAAATGGGGGCGACGGAGCTTCGTGGTGTTCCTTTGGGAGGTATTCGAAACGTGTCAGGGTGAAGTGCTTCGACTTTAGAGCGCCTGTGCGATTGGTGATACGTGAGCGTACATAGTTGTAAGTAGAAGGGCTGCATTGAGCTTCTTGAAGTACTAATACGGCTGTGTGCGTGACGACATCAAAGGCGCCCTTAACGACGAGGGCTACGATGGTGCTGAGATTGGTTTTACTCACGATGTCACCTTTTTTTTCTTCATTTTTAACACAGAAGCTTGAACAAAAGCTGAGCGTGGTGTGCGGCAATAGATCGTTGATTTCAAGATGAGGAATTCGCCGACACTCGGCTGTGCATGTCACTTTGCTGACGGATTTTCGACGTTTTTGCTAATTCTGCAGCCGCCGACTCTAAAAAAGTAACTATTTTGCCTCTGAAAAAGAACGCCTCGACGTAATAGGGGCCATTTCTAAATTTCGCCCGTACGTCTACGGCAGTCTGTTTAAGGGGTAACAAACCATGATGCGCTGTATTCACTTACAAATTTCAGGGATCCATCTGGCCGTCTTGGACGATCGAGTCTGCGCCTGGAAGAATTCAATGTTACGATTGCGTGCAAATCCGACAGGAAAACTTCGGCCGCAGACTGACTATCACACGCTCCTTAACCATTGTAAATTCACTGCCTTAGTACTTTCAATATGAAGTCTTGGTAAAATACTACTGAACCCGACTTACACCCGATGCCTCGCACAACGACCAGAGCTGCCGTGACTACCAGCGACCGTGCTGCAAAACGCCGCCTACAAAACTCGCCGGACTTCCGCAGCCCATCGCCGTACCATCGAGGCTTTTTCCAACAGACCCAAACCGACCTTCCAGAACCTTTCCTTATCTCACAAGCCGAGGACAAGTGTGTTGTCGTAGCGACAGACTACATGAAGCGCTATGTAGAGGCCGCTGCTCTACCGTCGCGCCCCTCTCCTGACGTACGTCTTCAATTTGACCACGCACTCCAAGCCCGGAAGGTTGGTCTTGCTTACGTTACTCCAGCTGGATACTCGGCTCTGGCTCCCCCTTCCGAAATCTGCGTGAACAAAACTATTGCCAACGCAGCCCTCACACCCCGCATCATGAGAAAATGTATTCACCTGGCAAGATCTCTACCTCCTTACTGCCTCTGCTGTCAAATGTCACTGTTCGCCACCCTCAACTACTAAATCTGGCGCTGTGCCGCGTTCTCTTTCTACCGCTCCATACTCATAAACGTTGTGCCCCCCGATGCCTTTCAAGACAACTCCCCCCCCCCCCCCTCAAAGACCCGAATGTTCTCATAGCCCTAAGGGGTGTTCGGCCTAGAGAGTGGTCTCTCAAGATTAGTGTGGACCGGGTTCTACCGCGGTAGTTTACCTGACACATACGGCCCCAACCCTATCCTTGCTCTACCGACTGCAGTGACCTCTTCTATGCCATTCATGGACCCGTCCTTTCTGCTAATCGGCTACTCCTCCCTGCATCTCCCTCCTCTTCCCGTATTTTGTTTCCTTGTCGCATGGCCCTCCCTTGAAAATAAAGGATTACAACAGCAACAATCCCAAGAGGAACGCAGAAGAAGTAAGTTGTGCTGCGATATGGAACCCTTGAAGTCCTAATCACAAACCATGAAACGGCCTTTACTGAAGAGCCCATGCAAGGAGTCTTACTCTACAGCAATACGGGTCACCGAAGAACTACGGCGTACTACCGCTTGCCGAATTGTCTAACCGAACGCATAACAAGACGTTCCCGCAAATGCTGTCTATCTTCGTCGACGTTGAACATAGACTTATGACAAAAGTCCCCTCTATTTTCTTATTTATTTTATTTTATTTTATTAATTTGAAGTGCTCACCAACAGCCTTGGGCCATCTGGGGTGATGCACTAGGTACATGAATATAAGGCAAACAAAAATACAGCACGTAGGAAGGGAAATAAATCAAAAGTGGGCAAAAATAAATGTGTAGATACTACATACAAAAGAGGAGAGGGATCGAGGAAGGCATGACATTTTCTCAACAACAAGAGCTCGGAGGTCGTGTGAAGGGTATGCACTAATGAACATATACGAGCATAAGCAAGGTGGTTCTTTTGGTGCAGAACCACAACAACAAGAGGAAAAATACACTTGCGACCTCTCCACAACATGCGCATTCAAAATATTAAATTTTTGAAGGCACGGTTGAAAAGAACCATGTCATTGCAAAAAATGTCAACAGAAGATAAAAACAGACTGTTTAAGGAGTACTGATACGAAATTTCAAATCTGAGGTAACTATGTAAAATGCTTCCTTTTTATCACGCGATATCCCCCAGAAAGTTTCAACAGCAACCGTTCGGCGTAACATTTTAAATCCATTTTAAACTTTGCCCGCACAAGCCCTGCGGCAAAATGGCGCAATAAAAAAAAAAGAAAGCCGAGAGCGGGCCGACATGACATCATCTGCTACTTGCCCCAAACAGCCGACGTCGGGGCTCCCGTGACGAAGCCGACGAGCTGGCTGTGGTTGGCGCGCGCTGCTCCGGCGTGTGTACACGTCATGGTTTTGGGACTGACGTCATGCTGCCCGGGCGCGTAGGGACGGTGAAGACCTCGGCCGGTCCACGGCCGGGCTGGAGGAGCGGCGGGCGCCCGTGCGCGTTCGCCGCTCCTCCAGTCCGGCCGTGGCCGGTCTGGGCGCGCGCGCGTCCAGAGCGGCAGCGGTACGGCAAGAATGGTGACGTCACGTGATACCTCCTGTCATGGCGGCCGCTCGGCGTTCGTTTTGTCGAAACCGAAACTGGCACGCATAAACGGCGCCGTAAATGAATGTTTACGTTGCGCTCGACCGTGTAATGTGTCATTCTATGATTAGTGGGCTGGTAGGCACGCATAGCAGTGAAAAAACGAAACACGAAAATTTCGTGTCAGGCATGTAGGCATCGGCTAGCATGTGCCAGGCTCAGTGATCTGTCAACATGAAAGCAGCCATGCGGACGCACTGTTCTGCTTGGCACTCGCAGGCGATTAGAGTTTAGAAAGCAAGGGCAGTCAACCTTAAAACGGGTACTGTTAAAAAGAAAACCCAGGTCGCGCCTGGAGCGCCTAATAGATAGCTCATAAAGAGGCAGAATCTTGAGAAGCCCGCCGTGCCCACAATGGCTCACTGGTGAGTGGCGACAAAATACGGTTCCAGTGAAGCGCTTCTGAATCCTTTCTAGTAGAAGGGACAATGGAGGACTTAAACAATTCCATATTGCACTGTAAAAGTCAAGCTGCGATAAAATTAGAGCGCGGTAGAATGAGACCAAGGATGATCGGTCGATGAATCATCCACTGGTGGCCCGGAAAATCACGCCAGGCGTACAGACAGTAGTTGGTCAGGTAGTTAGCATGCTAGTTGAAAACTAGATTTACATCCATCATTACACCAAAATAACGCACCACAGTAGCGCGTTTAACGAGTTCACCGAGCAGAGAGTACGGAAAAGTGAGCGGGCAGTCTTAGGAGTGTGTGATATCACGGTAGTTTCGGAGCGATTAAGCTTCAAATAGTTGCTGTCGCACCATGCCGATACTGCGTTGATGTCATTGTGCTGCAGGGTCTGGTCGTCCGGTGAAGAAACCGCGCGATAGAGCTTCATATCATCCACATACTGAGATAGCTGAACAGTGTCTGATAACGGGGTGGCTGTCATTAACAAAAACTTTTAAAGAGAAGAAGACCGAGTGCATGAGGGACACCTAGTATCGCGAAAGGCCAGGAGGTGACGCCTTCATAACAATTGATTTTTTGACCCCGAATAGACCTTTTCAAAATAACGATCTGCTCAATACTGGCTCTGAACCAGTACTTGCTGAAAGCATGACCCACAAGCACAGCTGTCGATCCCATTGAGTGTTGGCGTGACTCTCCGCTCGCTTCCCCAGGCTGGAAAATGCAGCAACAACATTGTTGTGCCTGGCTACTGAAACCCGTGATGTCGAGAGAACTTTCTCCCGGCTGAAATACATTCAGCGATCGGACAGGTCTCGAATGGAGACCGACATGTTGCGCATGCCGATGATAATCCATGTAAACAAGGATGTGTAAAAAATCGATGACCAGCTTTTTGTGAATAACACGTGTCATTCCATAGAAGTTATTAACGCTTTTTAGCATCATCAATATTGATTGATTTCTAAGACACACCTAATTTCCCGAAGTATTTGCCAGAAAACCCTGATGTCCCACCGATTACTAGCTTGAAACAAACACCAATCTAACGCGCTAGATTTAAGAAGTTCGTGCCTCCTTCTGGTAAAACAAACTCAACGTATTACATAGCAACATCTGTCGATTTAACCCGAAAAAAACCCGAATTTCGGAATGCTTCTACAAAACAAAACATACAAAACAAAACACTATTTCTCCCCGATTATCAGTTTTAAATATAGCACCCCATTTTACCCCTCCCCCCTTCTCGCTGATTTTAAAAAAAACAAAACCTGATTGCGAACAACCCTACATATATCCCTCTTATGACTAAGACATTGTCGCTACAAAAAACACTGACATAATGACAACAGACCTACCATTGACCTAGTGGATTGGGTAACTTGAAATAAAATGTAACGCTTTCACATTACCACGCGTAAGGAGTCATAACTGTCCCTTTTAATTTCTTGTACTCACGGTGTGTATTCTTGCGGAACTTGGTGAGTGTTAATGAGAACTGCGTCTATGCGCACACACGACTGAAAAGGGTCCGGCAAGAAACCAGACGTGGGAAACGTCTGTTGCTGTTTATTTATTTTCAGACATTCATTTCAGTCGTCGTAGCCCTTCATGCCAAGGGGGTGGGCTACAGCAGAAGTCAAAATTACGTCCATCTTCCTGCGAGGGAACCCTGATGCGATGCGACGCATCAGGGGGGAGCGTTTAGACTGACGCTGGTATTGGATTGCGTCAGTCCACTCCCTGAAGGGACTGTCGCTTCCATCTTGTCTTCATCGGAAGAATCAAGTGAAGGACGCAGTCGTCAAGCAAAGTGACGCGAAGTCGAACGAGAGCGAGCGCTGACTCAACCGCCGCAGCGCGCTACCCGCTTTATATTCACAGCGCCTGAATGAGAGGAGACAGCGGAGGAGAGTCGCGCATGCGCGCACTTGCGCGACAAGAGCGCAGCGAAGCGAGCGAAGCGAGCGAAGCGAGCGAAGCGCGCGCACGCAGCTGTTGTTTATGATAATGAGGCGGAGTGAAAGTGTTGCGCACAGCGTGCAGGTGGCGTGCGGACGCCGCCGACGCCGACGCAGGAGGGACATGCCTCAGAGCAAGAGATGCGTGGCATCTAAAATAATCGCGCACGTCATAAAAACATCCGTCACACAGAATTATACTCTAAATATGCAATAGAGATATCACACTAACACCTTTACCCCACGATCGCACTTTCATATATCAAAATAGCGAATTTTCTAGCCCGTGCGTAGTTTGAGCCTGAAAACCTTATATAAGCGAGCGATGCGCTCCATCCAGCAATGGAGAGCTAAACAAAATTATTTAAATGATTGGGCTTTGGAGGGTAGAAAATTATTTTCATGGCGATGACTTGGTGCGCGGGCCGTAAAAGGTATGATGTGACGCTCGTGGTACACTTTACTGACACTTTACTGACTGAGTGTAAAAAAAAATTGGAATAAATAACCTCGCTTTGTTTGGTTTTCTTTTCGTTTTTTTATTGCGATAGTATGCCCGTTGGCATAAATGCTATGTCACAAGTATAGTTTAACTTCCGCTTCGCGAAGAATCGCTAGGAGGGAGCGATGGTGGGGTCCCCATATCCACCCATGAGGGTCAGGTGGCCTGCCAGGGTGGAGGCCTGTGCATCGAAGGTGTCGTAAGCGTGGTTCGAGCTTGGTACATTTTACTGACTTAGTGTAAAAAGAAATTGGAATAAATAACCTCGCTTTGTTTAAGCTTGGTTCGAGCTTAAGTGTGTTACTTCCGTGCAGCAGCTGCGGAAGAGATTAAACTCAGTATTTGCAAAAAGAAAACTGCGTACAGCAACATCATCTTCATCACCAGCCAATCTACGGCCACTGCAGGGCAAAGGCATCCCCCATTAATCTCCAACTACACCGCTCATTTGCTAACAGTGCGTACAGCAGACCTCTAGACTATTCCTGTTTGTTTGGTGATTATCTACCGAGTACGACTAGTATTGTGTGCGTGAAGGCCGCTACGTCTTTTTCTTAAATAACACTTGCTATGTGCTTCAGCAACAAAGAGAGGAATTAAAAATAGCACGTGTTTTGGTGTTCATTTCTAGCGTGTTCGTTTTGGTCAATCGCTGTACACCTAGAGACACGAAAACCTCGAAGTTGATAGAGCCCATATATTCCCCGCAGTCGCATGGCTCCCATAAACATTACAAAAACATTGCATCGTTCCTGGCTTCCAAACAATATTAGTAGTTCTTTCATTTCTTTTCCACATATATGTCCTTATAAAATTGTCCATAAAGTGGCTATATAAGTGTAACTGGTTTCCTGACTTCCGTTTATGCAAGAATAGAAATGAAATATTCGAAAAGGTCCACATTTTTCCTCCGTCGTGTAAAGGACACATTGGGTGTCTAAGTCGGAGCACCAAGCGCTACTTGTAATGTGTTCGACTCTTCTATATTTTAGGCCAGGTGGCAGTTCTCTATGTTCGGGTTCTCCTTTGAATGGTAGCGCCACTGCACGCCGCCTCTTTAAGTTAAATTCCACTGGGCGCAAGATCGCCATGTGGATGGCCTGCCACGAGTGTGCGCTGGGGTGAGCTAAACAGCTGCAAATGCTGAACTCGTATCAGCACTGACACCAAAGTTCACAAGACGTCAGTGCATCAAACGCATGTCTTTTTTCTCTTTGCTGAGAGTTGCAAAAACGACGGCTTATTCTGGTTCTAAACAACACATACTGACGTTGTTGTGGCGTACCCTTTTCTTGGACAGCTTCAATAGAATAACCTGACCACACATCACCTTACCCCATCCCACTACTGCTTCCGAGCACACAGCGCAATTCCTCGAAGTTGCAATCAGAAGAATGTAACGCGCGACTTTCAATAGTAATCACTCACTCCGGCGAATTCGGTTGAGCGATTACGCGCGACATCACCTGAAGGAATCTCATCATCATCATCATCATCATTATCATTGTATCAACTCGTTTTCTGGGGGCAGGTTTGGGCGAAGGTTCGTGGGCGTTGATTTAATTATGGCCTTCAATCGCATCTGCATCATTTATTCCCGCATTTCGTATACACTGGCCATGATTCTTTTAATCGCGATTGTCATCGCCGCTGTATTAAGCACGGTGCTATGGTCCCTGGTCGTCTACAAGCTGTGGAAGCTCCAGGCCTCGCCACCGACTCCAGACTCCCTGCCAGAGGCTCATGGGAATGGCTCCGTCAATGGCAGCGTGGACGCCGGCCAGGTGTCGCCAGAGCTACAGACAGCAGCGCAGCACGGAGGCTGGGTGGTCAGCCAGAGATGCCGGCACCCGCTCTACGCGCTCGTGTGCGTTCACACCAGGCCGCCAGCGTGGCAGCTGCGCGCAGCCCTGCGGGACACGCTCTTCGAAGAGGCTGCCGCAGTGCGCTTCAACTGGACCGTGGTGTTCTTCGTGGACCGGCGAGACGGCGGTCAGGGTGAAGACCCCTGGCTCAACGTGGAGGCAGACACCACGGGAGACGTGGTGGTGCTCCCTTTCGAGGACGGCCACCGCAACCTGACCACCAAGTGGGTGGCTGCGATGCAGTGGGTGGAAACCCACTGCCCCGGCGTCGAACGGATTGTGCGAATTGACGACGACGTCTTCGCCGAGCCTTTCAAGGTATGCCTTATGTACGATGCTTACAATGCACTCTACCCATGACAGGCTTTCTTTATATGCGCACTACCAGTGAAATGTCCTTCACGTCATCGTTTGCGCATGTAATTATGTGATCGATTGAAGACATAATCAGTTTATCGAGCTGTAACTTTTTTTTTCATTACATGGGAGAATACACTCAAACGGGACAGTACGAGTACTACATAGTCAAGCAAACAGAAGAATACACTGAAGCGTTCAAAAGATAGAACCAGTCAGGTGGTTGGTGAAGCGAATTATACACACTATGTACAAATGCCACAGTTTCTCGGAGGGTGGCTCACCAGGATAGCCTAATGGCAAAAATTGGATTGAGAAAGGTGTAATATTCATGTTTTTTTTCTCGGCGTTCGCGGCAAAATGTCCCAGAAAAAAAGACAGCATATCCGCAATCTACAAAATAGTAATAAATTGTCCCTGGTCGAAAATTGATTGATTGTGGGGTTTAACGCGCCGACGCAACGCAGGCGATGAGACGCGCCGTAGTGGAGGGCTCCGGATTAATTTCGACCAATAAAATTGACAGTTGGGCTAGTTGGTTTTGATTCATCGTAAGTAGCGCTAGAGACGGGACACAGAAGAGGAGACACACACGACGGCGCTAACTCGCAACTGACTTTATTAGGCGAAAACACAAATATATACCCAAAAAGAAAGAACACGTGCCCAGGTCAAACCCGAAAATGCAGTTTGATAAACACAAAGGTCATAGGATTACGATTCGAAAAAAACACACAAGATTACACGGCACATAGTCAACAACCAACCAGCGAAACATCTAAGTTAATGCATTTGACAAGAACAGAAATTCCTTTTCATGAAGTGCTACCGACGCGTGGCTGATACACTTATCCTCGTGCTTTCTTATATAAAAAGCTTTGATTACCTCGCGTGTCAATTGGTGCCTGTGTCACCATAACACACTGGTGTTTTCAAAAAGTGGACAGCATTGCGCCTGGGTCTTATCTTTGTGGGTCGCGCAATGTCGAGTGATATGTGCATGAGGGTTGTTTTTGAGCGAACTCCGGTGTTCCATCAGACGAACATTGATGCATCTGCCTGATTGGCCGATATAAACGTTGTCACATGATAATGGCAATGAGTACACAATTCCTGTCTTGCACGGGACAAAAGGCGAAGCATGCTTAACATTGCAATATCTGTCAGACTTCTGACCGGACAACCTTCTTTCCACCATGTTACACAACTTACCAAGTTTATTCGGAGCGGAAAAAAGGACTCTAACCCCGAAACGCCCGGCAACATTCTTCAAACCATGTGATAAACGGTGGATATATGGAATCACAGCAGTTTTCATTTTTTCTGCCCCGAGCCCATCTTTTCTAGATTGCGCTGCCGCACCCACTACTTTAATTAACTTCTGGACAGTCTTGTGCATTATGTGCACCGGAAAACCGGAGGCGTCCAGCCTGCTAATTTGCGCCTGGAAACTATTTTCAGTTTTATGCAAACAGGACTTCAAGACCGCAGACCTTAACACGGAAAAGGCTATTCCACTTTTTACCAATTTGGAGTGCCCTGAACTGAAATTTAGAAGTGGTTTCGCAGATCTAGGGCAATACTCCCAGCAGACATGCCCAGGTTTCAAATGTAAGCGCAAATCAAGGAATTGTAGGCATCCCTTTGTCGGAAGCTCACACGTGAAATTAAGTCCAAGACTGTACTCTTTAAACAATTTAAGCACATCAACGGCTTGGCGCGAAACATTACAGTTCTCCACAAACACAAGAAAGTCATCCACGTATCTCACTATTTTGAAAGCCAATCCGCACAGGTTTTGCTGTATATGTCTGTCAATTGCACTCAGGAAAATATTGCTGAGGACGGGAGCCACCCTGGAACCTATACATATTCCAGTTTTCTGCAAATACAACCCCCCGTTCCACTCTACAAAGGTGGACTGCAAAGGGGGGTTGCATTTGCAGAAAACTGGAATATGTATAGGTTCCAGGGTGGCTCCCGTCCTCAGCAATATTTTCCTGAGTGCAATTGACAGACATATACAGCAAAACCTGTGCGGATTGGCTTTCAAAATAGTGAGATACGTGGATGACTTTCTTGTGTTTGTGGAGAACTGTAATGTTTCGCGCCAAGCCGTTGATGTGCTTAAATTGTTTAAAGAGTACAGTCTTGGACTTAATTTCACGTGTGAGCTTCCGACAAAGGGATGCCTACAATTCCTTGATTTGCGCTTACATTTGAAACCTGGGCATGTCTGCTGGGAGTATTGCCCTAGATCTGCGAAACCACTTCTAAATTTCAGTTCAGGGCACTCCAAATTGGTAAAAAGTGGAATAGCCTTTTCCGTGTTAAGGTCTGCGGTCTTGAAGTCCTGTTTGCATAAAACTGAAAATAGTTTCCAGGCGCAAATTACCAGGCTGGACGCCTCCGGTTTTCCGGTGCACATAATGCACAAGACTGTCCAGAAGTTAATTAAAGTAGTGGGTGCGGCAGCGCAATCTAGAAAAAATGGGCTCGGGGCAGAAAAAATGAAAACTGCTGTGATTCCATATATCCACCGTTTATCACATGGTTTGAAGAATGTTGCCGGGCGTTTCGGGGTTAGAGTCCTTTTTTCCGCTCCGAATAAACTTGGTAAGTTGTGTAACATGGTGGAAAGAAGGTTGTCCGGTCAGAAGTCTGACAGATATTGCAATGTTAAGCATGCTTCGCCTTTTGTCCCGTGCAAGACAGGAATTGTGTACTCATTGCCATTATCATGTGACAACGTTTATATCGGCCAATCAGGCAGATGCATCAATGTTCGTCTGATGGAACACCGGAGTTCGCTCAAAAACAACCCTCATACACATATCACTCGACATTGCGCGACCCACAAAGATAAGACCCAGGCGCAATGCTGTCCACTTTTTGAAAACACCAGTGTGTTATGGTGACACAGGCACCAATTGACACGCGAGGTAATCGAAGCTTTTTATATAAGAAAGCACGAGGATAAGTGCATCAGCCACGCGTCGGTAGCACTTCATGAAAAGGAATTTCTGTTCTTGTCAAATGCATTAACTTAGATGTTTCGCTGGTTGGTTGTTGACTATGTGCCGTGTAATCTTGTGTGTTTTTTTTCGAATCGTAATCCTATGACCTTTGTGTTTATCAAACTGCATTTTCGGGTTTGACCTGGGCACGTGTTCTTTCTTTTTGGGTATATATTTGTGTTTTCGCGTAATAAAGTCAGTTGCGAGTTAGCGCCGTCGTGTGTGTCTCCTCTTCTGTGTCCCGTCTCTAGCGCTACTTACGATTAATTTCGACCACCTGGGGATCTTTAACGTGCACCGAAATCTCGTACACACGGGCGTTTTTGCTTTTCGCCTCCATCAGAAAAGCGGCCGCCGCGGCCGGGAACCCTGGTCGAAAACAGAGCCCACAGTCTGTCGACTAAGCTCTAAACAGACGCCGGTATTTCATTCCAGTTTTAACAGGGAGCGTTCCAGTGTGTAATTAAAAAAATGTTTTAACACCTGCATGGCGGAACACACATTTTACAAGATCTATTGAAGACATCCTGGTATGAACACTAGGTACGGCTCAAAGTGATTTCTTACTGTTATTTTTTGTGTCAAAAAGTTTGACGTAGAACACCATTCTGTGGGGTGGCAGGGTGTGCATCACTAGGACAAGTGAGTCTTCACAACGGCCGTAAGCTGTACAGTCATGAGCCATTCCACTCTGTGGAGGTGTATGACCAGCGAAGCTTTTCAGCACACGACAGAGAGGTGACTCAGAATTTAGGTGATAGGTATCAGCTAATTTTACTTTTCTAGCGTGTTGACGGCGGCCATCCCTATAGGACACCCGCACACATCTATTGTGATTCTACTGATCTCCCTTTTTGATAGCTATCTACCCAAACCGCAAGTCGAAGTCATGAGACGTATAAGCTTCATGTTCAAGCCCCCTGCTTTGAACATTAATAGTGTGCCTATCATTAACTAATCTACTCAGCGTACACCCAAGAGCAAAAGTTTACGGACTATGAAAGCAGTAATTTTGAGATTTCTCTGCCGCACGGCAGCCCGGGGAACCATGTGCAGTATTTTTCATTACTTCTCGCATGCACACGGCAGTATTTCGGGCTGCTACCAGAAGAAAATTAACGTAAAACTGCCATCTTCGTGGTCCGTAACATTTTGTTCATGGTTGTAGATATCCAAGTGATGAAGCTTGGGGTGGGGGTTAGGGGCAGCACATTTGAAGATCAAAGCAAGCTTATCATTATGGTGCATTTGCTGCCTTTTATCTTGAATTGGTGGTTACATAACTAATGTAGATTTGATTGATTCTAGTGTTTAACGCGCCGACGCAACGCAGGCGATGAGGCGCGCCGTAGTGGAGGGCTCCGGGTTAATTTTGACCACCTGGGGATCTCTAACGTGCGCCGAAATCTCGTACACACGGGCGTTACTTTTCGCCTCCATCAGGAAAGCGGCCGCCGCGGCCGGGAATCGAACCCGCGAACTCGTGCTCAGCAGCACAATTAACGCCTTAGCCACTGAGCCACCACGGCGAGTACTATTATGAGCAATATGAAAGGGAACGCACGAACGCGTAGAAAACACCCTCAGACCCAGCTATGAGTGATACGCAGCGGCCACCACCGGAAACAAAGCAGAAAGGGGGACGCTGTTCTAACAACTGTCCCAATTCTCGCCGGGTGTCTTATCGGCTGTCGGACGATACCATATTATCGGCAACATGACGTAAGCTGCTGCTTTGTAGAAACGCCAGCATGCATGGTTGGAGTGCCAACAGTTAGTGGAAGAGTGCCCTCCTTTCCCCCTTTGTTTTTCACAGTGCCATCCGCCTATCGCTAAGAGTCTGTTTCGAGGCTGTTTGCCACGCGTTCCTGTGTTCCCTTTCATATTGCTCATAATAGTACATTAACTAATGTACCCAGGACCCATATCCATGTGACAAGACGTATAAGCGTTAGGTCCAAATTATGTTTTTGAAGGCATGCGACTTCGGCGGTGACCGCGTGCTAATATCACACACCGGGACGTTCGTTTACCAATGTCTCACGCTATGGGGTGCCTCGCACTTCGAAGACACATGGGGCCTCTAGGGCTTTTGTTCTGAAACGTCACAATGCATGGAACCCTACCCATATAAGCTTCACTTCAAAATTAATGTGGGGTGAAGCTTTTGCTGATTTAATTAGATGCGAGCACTGCAAATTAATTTTTTGTATGTGGGACTATAGTGTCACAGGATGAACAAAAAGCCGTGCCCCCAGTATGTGTCCGAGAGGAGTCCGAGAAAGAGGCCGTCCTAAAGGAGCCATGAAGACAAAATACAAGGGTGATTCATTTTTACAAAAATTGGCTCCAATCCACGCTGTGAAGGTGACTGACTGCGCAGCTGTAAACGAAACCTACAACGATTGCCCATGCGACGTTACTTGAATTCACAGAAAGAGTGGAACCAGAGACGACGGAAGCAGCAGCGACGGCGAAAAGAAAGCGGGTAGGAGCGTCTGCCGAAGGGTAAGGAGGGGGGCGGCACGCGTGGCTATTGCGTCATCTCTCTCGCTGCCCCTCTCTCTCTCTCTCTCTCTCTCTCTCTCTCTCTCTCTCTCTCTCTCTCTCTCTCTCTCTCTCTCTCTCTCTCTCTTGTTTCATGCATCGCCATCAAGGAGCGCCCTCCCCTTCTCAAGACGCTGTTCAGTTCGCCGCAAATCCAAACCGCGTGAACGACGTTATCGTACATTGTGCGGTTTGCACTTCACACTAGGGCTTTCGATGAGCGCAGGTGGTAGACCCGCCGCTCTGCTCGTTGAGTGCACCGTCTGTCTCCAGTCGGTAAGGCGACGGCCTGTAGCTCCGTTGCTCTATTCGGGTTCCGGTTCGATTCCTGGCGATGCCAGTAATTCCTTTTTGTGTGTTTGCGGGACTTTTCTGTCGACGCCAAATGGCGCGGCAGGACCCTTAACGGGTAGAGGTACACTGCTACGCAGCAAAAGACTCCTTTTGTAGCGATAACAATGGGGCCAATTTTACCGTTAACCTCAAACAATACGTAAATATTACGGAAAACACACGAAGCAGTGGAGACTCCCCAGCCATTATATGGCAAGTCCCCTATGACGTCACGGGACACTGCTGCCAAAGTCACCGCCACACACGCGACCGTGCGATTTACTGGGGTCTCAGTTGAGTTTCATTGTATCACTCGAACGCTGGCGTGCAGTGAACACAGCTGATGGCTATGATTGTAGTGTTCCCCTCACTGGTGTAACTGCTGACGTTGTGTCTTGCGAAATATGAAAGTTTTTAGCATTTCTTGTTTTTTTCTCCATAAAAAAACGCCTTCCATTGCTGGAATAGACTTGAGCAGGTTATCAAAGGCTAGTTCTTCCAGATAGAACGAGGGTTGCATATATTTTGTCTTCGTGGTACCTTTAAATTTACGCGTAGCGACGGAAACAAAAATGGCTGAATTGAATTTATTTTGCAACCAAGACATTGCGAGGAAACAACAGGAGAAAATGGATCAATTTTAAGACATGAAAACTTGGTCAGATAAAAAGAGCTAAAGCGGAACCGCACGCACAGATAACCCAGACCACGTTCCGTCAAAGGTGAGAGAGCGACCAAGCGCCAGTGCAGCAGCATGAACTTAGCCTGGTCACTGGTACCACAGCGGCGAGGTTCAGATAGAGCGTAGCTGAGACGTCTCTCCACAGCAGATCGCGTGACGCGATGAATTACCTGCCTCACTTGCGCTCTAGCGGCTCAAGGTCATTGCGACGCGATGAATGACCTCGCGAGACGTGGCGTAGTAAAGCTTTCGCTCTAAAAAGCTGCGAGAAGAACGTGGGAAGCCCTGGCCTCCTGGCCGCCAAATTGTTGCCCACATTCACAGCGACTTTACTCTAACATTCGACTGCCCACTTCGCGCCGTGCAGTCACAACACACGTGTCAACCGCTCGTGCTTCCTGGAGCTCCTCACAAGCAGACGTGCGCTGTCACTTTTCCCAGCTGGCGCAGTATCTCCGGGTACAGCTTCGGCAGCGGCCCAGCCACCTGCACTGCCACGTGACTAGGATCACGGAGGTACAACAACGCGAAGCTCCAGGCAGGCTGTCCGTCGCCCCGGCCGATCTTCGGGGAGACGGCTTTTTCCCCTCCTGCTTCGGTCGAGCCATCATGATGACCCTCGTCGTCATGCGTGACCTGCTGAGGGCGGCCACCGTGGCACCCGTCCAACCACAGGTGGGCTTCCTTGCGTGCGCGCTTTCTTCATATGCTTTCAGATGCTTCAGAAGTGTTTCGAAGGGAAAGGGGGGATAAAGTATACTAGGAAGGAGGAAACTGCGCATGGGAATGTATCCATGTCGGCGGGAAGGGCAGGGGGAACAGCACAGTTGCTCACTTGGCATGTCTATCAGATTCTCAAGCGTCTTTTTGGGTTTCCTTTCTATACTACGCATTGTATGTATACGAGGAAGCCTAGTGCCACTAGATAAGGTAAAAGATTAGCGGCACCCAGAAACGCAAGTCAGCAACGGCGGCCATTCAGGTAATTACCAGTGTTGTGAGATTGCGCTTCTACGGCCTCGCCGCTAACTTCGACCGGGTCGATTGCTAACAACACTGCCGAAGATGCGGCAAAACTGCATCTTCGTACGCACTTCTGCTGCTGAAATGCTGCTACAACGCGTTATCTTTGATTCCTGTTCAGAAAGATGTCAGTCGCGCGCAGCCGCAGAGCAGGGAGGACAAGCTAAATCTCCCACAGTTTACCGACTGAAAATGCGCCAGCAACAAAATGGCAGCGCCCAGGCACCGTCGCAGTATGAACAAGCGTCACGTGATGCGAACTGACTAATGATCATGGCGGCGGCATGGAACCATAGGAGGAAAGAGTGCCGATATTCTGTAACCTTATCTAGTGGCACTAAGGAAGCCGATATATCCGTAACTCTCTTCCCTTGAACAGCTGGAATTCCATCAATTAGTCCGTGCTAAGACAGCTGCGCTTCATTATAAGCAAGTAGGACGGTTAGTGCTGGTGAGCAATCATCTGTACATATTTACATAAGTACAACCCCACAATGTAGATGCGCTTGTTTGCGGAGAGTGCGCTTTCCGGTTCTTTTTTGCACTAGCGGTACACATGTGAACAGCGCCCGGATACCTCCACTAAGCGGGCAATTTGCCGCTGCGGAAGTTGTAGCAGACGGTCTGTGCGCCGGTTTAAAGCGATGGCGATGTTTTCGTGTTGGTACACGCATGAAACCTTTCTCAGCTTTTCAAAATATTTATTATTGGAAATGGTAAAATAGGGACCTTTAATGTGCTTTTTCCCAAACTTTTTCGTTATTGTTAACTACCAGCTGAGTCTGCTGAATAGTAAGCACAACCGTTCCGGCAGATTTTCAGTAAAAGGAATACGCTCTACTTTCAATTTCCTTAGCTTTAAAGCGGCATGCTTTATTTTATGCTTACACAATTACACACTCTTATTTACCTTTTTGTGGCACTGTATGTGAATTAACGGCCACTTGAACGTTTCAATCCAAGCCAACGACGAAGCTTAAGGCGAGCGTGCAACATGATGGAGGAGGCCCACGACGACACAGACGACACAGATGTGAGCCGCATATATGCGCTACAAAATTCCTCTGTAGTGTGCATAGTAAGACACAATATGCTAAAAACAATTGCTGATATTGATTACCATTATGCAGCTGCTGATGATGATAGTTGTGGTTATGATGCTGCTTCTGATGATGATGATGATATATTTTTAGATTTTGATGGCACAAGGTCTTCGGTTGGCTTTCAGAGGCTGCGGAAGTGTTTCGAAGGTAGCATTCCGTTTCCAAATTACTGAAGCCCGTGCACCTCCTGTTAAACCTAGCGCCGTCTAGTGGTTATTACTTCTAACAGTCCCGCAATTTTCTTAAAGGGGCCCTGAAAGGCGTTTTGAGCACACTAAATGAACTAGCGCAATCGTTAAATTGGGTCGTCAACGTCATCTGTGCCAAGTATTACTCTTTTACGCGCAGCGGAAAGCTCACACTTTTGTTGCAAAGTTTGTCGCTTTTTTCTCACCCTTCCCTTCGTGTTTTTTTTTTTTTGGACGCCGCCATCTTCACATGTCTACGTCATCGATTCCCAGATGTTCGTCATGAGCTAGGCATCCTGCTATTGGGCGGCTTTTTCACGCACTTCCGGCAAAGAGATGAGTCGTCTGCTCAGCGTCGGCTCGCCAGCTGATCTGCCAGCGTAGTGCCGGAGTGCTTGGACATTTTACGACAAACAAAACAAGTGTAAACAAACGCTTAACCGTTTGTATTGAATGCAAACACTGCCATAACACGACATGGATATTCTCTTACCTGAGTACGTTTCATAAAGAAAGCGTTGAAGCCCCGTGGACCTTCTTTTGTGCTATCGCGGAGAACGCCCTGAGCCTAATGCTCGGGTTTAACGCACACATTTTATTAAACTTCAAAACAATCCAGAGATGCGTTTCGAACGAACACAACGTCACAAAATGGGTTGCAAGTCTCAACCGCGATCGACAGACGATGGGTTGCCTCCTCCTGCCCGTGGTAAATTCGGCACTCACCTCGCGCGCGGTTTGTGGGAACGAACAGCAAGTCACTCAACTCTGGCGCACAAGCTGAGATGGCTTTTAGCCGCGCACATTGCACATACACCATGCGAGGTTGAGTCGTACGTCGCCCGAGAAAGATAATACAGTCCATGGGAAGCACTATCCACCCGCAGAAGCACAACGTCGCATTTCATCGCGAAACAAAGGCGTCCACAACACACACACCATCGCCTCCTGTAATGCCAAACGCCTCTCGCACTTCCCAATGGGAGTGAGTGGTACGCCTGCAGTGCCCACATGTCGCGAGATGGGGCCCCGAGCTAAACCGGGATCACGGAACCGTAACTGACCTCTAGAGTGGTTTGTGCCTTGTTGCCAAGGCAACCGAAATTTGATATTGTCAAAGAAATGGCGGCCGCTCTAGCGCGAGAAAGCTCAGAGCCGCGGCGGAGCATGTTTTGCCAACGTTGCCGCTCTCCACCACGCGTCGCCCCAAGCTGAACTGGTCACATGATTGAAGCGTTTTGTGCACGGGTTCTGTATGGGTTTAAAATGTTATTTTCACATGCCGCCAGCAGGAATTACCACCGCCGCAAAATAAGACAGCAACGTACACCGCGAAAGGGAAAGGCCATGCCGCCGCATACATGCGGCCAGGTTTTTCGTTCGCTTTTCCAGCCTTGAGCGGAGTGCGTGATTCAAGGTGTCAACAAAGCTTACCCGTAGCAGACGGCAGTGTGAGCAGCGCAATAGCGGAAGTACGTCACCGCTGCGGACCGCAGCATCACGGGAGGGAAGGCTGTCGCGCCGTCAACAGGGGAGAGTAAGTTGAAAGGAGGAGGAAACGTGGTGCAACGATAATGCGCGGTTTTTGATTTACGATTGCTCAGCTAATACTCATCGCTTTAACAAAATTCTTGTGGGAGGAGATTGCTAATACATTGCTTTATTTGGTTACATGCACATCCATGCATCGGCGGAAGGTATTTCAGGACCCCTTTAACCAAGCGCTACGACGAGCTGGCTGCTCGGCCTTTGTGGCCTATTGTGTAGCGTCGGGGCTTCACCCTGCCTTTTACTATTTTGGGATTTGTTTATCGCAAAAATGTTGTCTTAAATCAGTCGCACGCATTCTTTTCGTAAATAATAATGGTTCAGTATTGTTTAGGTTGGTTCAGGTAAGGAGAGGTCGGAGCCTATCATCGCGTTTTATTAAATTTCTGCGTCGCACCGGAACTGCCCGGTTTGCTTGGACTTGGAAACGGCTTGTCGTGCTTCGAAAAGTGGAGGAGGGGGGCCGAAGAGAATTGATTGTAATGATAAGGATGGTTAAAATTTCGATATTTATGTGGCACAAAGTCTTGGTGGCCAGAGAGCGTCGCATAAACATCAGCCGGCCTATCTGAAATCATCTGTTATATTTGCGTTCAGTGACCGTATAAATGACCATTTTTATAAACATTAACATAAAAAAAAAAACAAGCGCCCTTTTTTATTTTTAGTTTCGGGAAGAGTGCATGTATCATGCCAGTACTACTCCGAAGTGCTGTCCTGCGCGAGCTGGAAACGCCAAAGCGCACACTCCAGTGAAAGAACCCGCAGAGCCGACGTCACCGTTCCTCCGAAGTTCTGGTTAATGTGGTTTCCCTTGTCGCTCGCCACCGTAATCACACGTTGATTCGGTGTATATAATTAAACCGCTATCCAAAAGCTCTAAATATTGAAAGTTTAAACCCCACGAAGAAGCCCATTACATGGGCTTTGCGTCGACCATTCGACGGACACCCGTCTGTTTGGAAGGGGCCCCAGTCTGCCCTCACCACGAGGCGCCGACACCAGAGCTCCACCGACAACTCCAGCGTCAAGGCCTTCCCTGCGTCGGCATGGAGGACCTATTCCTGGAGGGGCCTCCGACAACCAACCCAACGGGGAGTCTTCGCTATTCTGATACATTAGAGAGTTTTATCAGTCCATCTGTTATGTCGTTTACGTTGGTACCGTGTTGTCCGGGACCCGACTGCGCCTGCGCGCGCGCGAAGGGCGAGGCGGGCGCACACCACCGTGACGAAAGCGCGGGCATGTCGAGGGCCGGCCGCAGAACTAATCCCCCCCTACCGAAGCGAATGCGCAAGTGCCCAGACGGGTCCCGGTAAACACGGTACGCCGATAAAACACGGAGCATACACAGTGCTAAACTCTATTACCTGGAGACGACTGGATTCACGCAGCGGCTGTAGCCCGGGCGGTCCTGTTAATAGAGCGTTTTAGCACTCTGTATGTTCCAGGTTGTACGTGGTTACCGTGTTGACCGGACCCGTCTGGGCACTCGCGCAGTCGTCGCGGTAGAGGGGATTAGTTCCGCGGGCCGGCCCTCGCCATGCCCGCGCTTTCGTCACGGTGGTGTGCGCACGCCTCGCCCTTCCCGCGCGCGCAGGCGCAGTCGGGTCCCCGTCAACACTGTAACTACACGTAAAAGACAGAACAGACGAACCGCTAAAACTCTCTAATGACTGAACTGCCCGGATTGACTTGACCCGGCCTTATTTGCTATTCTTCCTTCCCGCTTTCTCTATTTCTCTAACACTCTCCTCTGTCCTTTCTCTTCCCTCTACTTCTCATTGGCGCTGAGCTGTATGCAGGTGAGCTGCCTTCCGAGCTCAAGAATATCCCCAGTGCGCTTCCTTTCCATTTTCTCTCATACCACAAAGTAACAGCTTTTATCCACTTCAAACATCCTTCGTAATGCAGCTATTATTTATTTGGTTAGCGAAGACCTATATTACGCCCTACTTAAACTCGAAATGCACTTATGAGCGCTTCCACGATGGATGCAATCAACATCGTGAATAAAATTATGGGTAGGCAATCCTTTTCTCCCCCTTGCACAAACACGAAAAATGTAATAGTGCGTGCCAGTAGCAAGTTATAAGAAGAAAAAAAAACAGTGCAAATGTGGAGTTACACAACGGGTGCTCCGGTAATTACAAACGCGCCCCGCCTGCTTTGGCGCGTGTTTTTTGGCGAAGTGACACAGTCGTATTGGGCCTTGCGCTGAGGACCAGTCCAGCCAGTTTTTTTTTCCGTACTGTACCCATGACCTGTCTATTCGTACAAAGTCCAAGGGGGGCTCAGCCTCTTCTTTCTGATTACAGAGGTGCTCGAGGCAACGTTCATTTGAACATTTGAACGCCCAGCTGGGCTTCATGCCGCGCTACCGATGACATGCCGGTTGTGCTGGTGGGAGATTCAAACGTGGAAGTCCCATCGCTCAATGCACCCTGTCAGCTGTCCTCCGTAACCGAGCGTTACACAGACAGTAATGCCTGCGACAATTACGGGCAGTCACATGTTTGTCCGCTAGAATATAATAATGCTCCAGGCCTTCAAGGTTTACCGCGCCGTGGGACGGATGCATGCCGTTCGCTTTGAGGAACACTTGGAACTGAAGAAGCGTACGGCGGCCCGAACAGAAGCGCGCGAATAGGCGCGAAAACAAAGGAAAGCCGCTGCAGCCCCCGTTGGCGCCTCAAGTACCAGCGTGTCGCGTATATAAAGTTGTGAATCTCTCCCGCCTGAACGGCAACTTGCCCGCTTGGAACGCTGACGTGGAAAGGATTTCAGAGCGACATTTTTGGCGGTTTCCTTCACTTATAAACGCGCGCATAACCGGTTGCTGTGCACGTTTTTATTTTTTATTTGGGGGGGGGGGGGCGTGCATACAAAGCTAGCCTCATGCACTTACTAATGACTTGTCTGTTGTGCTGGCAGGAGGTTTTGCTGTAAACGTGAACGTCAAACGGCCCAGTGCGCCTGTCCAATGTTCCAGTAGCCGAGCGGATTGGGTGGTGTGTTACACAGACAGCAAGATATGCCTAGGGCGCACGAAGGAGAAAGGTGCGCTTGCATCAAGCTCTGCATTTTTCGACTCTGTGTGCTTTTTGGGGGGGCTTAGTCCCCCCAGAAACTACTATTCAGTTCACGGAAGTTGCCCTACGCCACCGGGTAGCAAGGTTTCACCAAAACCAAGGACATTTTACCGACCACGCCAACTTCGCCGCGACGCTTCTGTGTGGGCTGTGCTGCCGACAACACAATGAATGTGAATGTGACTACCGCGTCATGTGGTGAGCACCCTCGGAACTCTACCATGCCATCACCATTACCATCGGCGCATTTTCCACCCGGAGAAGCCAACGAAATGGACACTTCAGCGGCACCCAGTGCCGAAATCACTTTCGCTAGGACGACGACAACCGCTGCCGCCGTCACCACCACACCAACAAACCACACCGTCGTTGGCTTCCAGCTCCAAACAACGGTCCAGGCAAGTGAATTCTTTACCGGACCCACTCAACCGCCTAAGTTATTTCGCCCTTCCACGCCTTTAAGGTCTCATCACCACAACACCACGTTTTATGCTCAGCCTAATTCCGAACAGCTGGGCGCCGCCATGTTGCCACAGCTGCAAGCTTCGTGGAGCTCACGTGCGCCAACCGACGAAGACCTGCTCGCGGGTGGCGCGTGGACAGACGTCACTCAACACCGGAAAAGAGCAGTCGCGCCAACCGCTCCGCGTGCTGCTGCGGGGAAGAGCACGCTCCCTGCGACGCCGCAGCACACTGTGATTCTCATGCCACGAGAACGCCACTGCCTCTCGGACTATTCGCCACGAGACATTCACCTTGCCCTCACCAAGGCTTTACCGCTAGCCATTTCGCCTGGAGCCTACCGAATTCGTATTCTAAAGGCATCTAACACGTTAGCCATCGATATTTGGCAACCACATGTGTTAGACATCTTCCTTGGCATTACGCAGATCGGCATCTCAACGTCAACAATCCCTCTGCAAGCCTACGAGGCCCTTTCTGGGGGTCAAGTTCGCGGCGTAATATACGGAACAGACCCAAACGATCCTGAAGAGGAACTTCTACACAACCTTTCGTGCCGTACCCACTGGATCGTGGCTGCACGACGGATGGGTAAAAAAACAGCCCTCATTACTTTTGAAGGCAAGAGACTGCCACGATATGTCCTCTATTACAACTGCATGATGGCAGTTGCTCCGTACACGCCAAAGTCAGTGATATGTAACCTCTGTCATGACATTGGGCATAAGGCAGACATCTGCCCCAATTCTCAACACCGTCGTTGTGCCAAGTGCGGCACGGAACACGCCGATGGCATCTCGGACTGCACGGGTAGTTCGCCACAGTGCAAAAACTGCGATGGCTCCCACGTAGCAACAGATCCCCGTTGTAAGAAGCGCATTCAAGCAAACAAAGGCATCAGAGCCAGGCAGGCACGTAGCCGACCGTTTAGGGGTTCTACGCAAATTGATGAATCATGAATACCTCCGAACAATACCATGCGCCAAAAAGGAGGGCGGGATTGAACCCCTCAGAACAGCACGAAACACCACTCGACATCGTCCACAAACCTGTCGGCGTCGGTACCACCCGAGTCGTCACAACCACAAAGCACAATCCGCCTCCGGCACTAAAACAACCGTCGAACGTCACTTCACGCTGGAAGGGGCGCCATGAACCGCCACCACGAGACTCATCGGTTCACTATCCGCTATTACCACCAAACCCTTCGGCGTCAGTGTCACCGCCAGCTCCCCTATCAACCGGCGTTACAGCTCAGGATCCTGCGCTTACTTCGGCGCTACAGTTGGTAAATGACCATTGCAACGCAAAGTGGATACGTCAGGCCCAAGAACCGCAATTGTCACCGCAAGGATCACGTTCAACTACAATTTCTTCGGCGCCTCCACCGGTGGCACAGATCTCACAGGCCGAACCTCGCCGTGAGATTCAACAGCTGCGGGTGGACTTCAATCACCAACAATCGCTCTTACGCCAATCAATACTGAAAGAAGTTAGAGCCATAATCTCTTTCGAGATACAAACCACCATTAAAACCATTATTGCGGAAGGAATACAGAAAGCCCTTGTGGTACTTTTGCCTCAACTCCTCCGCGAAGCCCTATCAGGCCAATCCCACCTTGCCGCGGCCATGTGTCTCGATTATCAGGCTGCTTTCGCAAGCCAAACCATGACCACTGAGGTCCTCGAAGGCGCCAGTACTGTGCACCGTAATGCTGCGTCCGACAAGTAAGCGCCACGGATCGGGTCACCCTGTGACAGTGATGCAGTGCAACTGCCGCGGGCTGACCACACGATCCGCTGTGCTAAATCAACGCTTCGCAAGAAACGAGAGGCCAACAATTCTGCTTCTACAGGAAACAAACACTCCTAATATTAAGCTGAGATGATTCAATGTGTATACAACCCCTGTTATTCGACAAAGTCACAGAGGGCGAAACAACGGTGACACATCGCAGCCAGATGTCTGCAACAGTCAAGCTGCCGTTCTTGTCGCCAAGTCCGTGCCGCCAACTCAGCTTCACATCATCCATCTCTGTGACCCGAATCGGGAAGTCTAGCGGTGAACACTCAGCTCCGGGGGCAGGCAGTTACATTTGTTTCCGTATACTGGAGACCCATGGGGCACAGCTAACAAGACGCAACATGGGTCAACTCCCTCATGCAGACCCTACAAGGTCACTCAGTACTTATTGGTGGGGGCTTTAACGCTTGGCACACCACTTGGGGATATCCCCGAAACAACATCAGAGGAACCCAGCTGCTTGTTGCTATGCGGCATACACTCTTAGAACTCCTCAACGTTCCTGAAGTTCCTACGCGCATAGCAGCGTTTGCGTCGCAGCGAGACATGACACCGAACCTTACTTGGGCTTCTCCCAACCCTCGAGGCATTTGGCAGACCAGACCTGACACACTCGGAAGTGACCACCTGCCGATATGGATAACACTTCAAGCATTGCAAGGGATACCAGAGAAACGACAGACCACTTTCGTAAAATGGGATACATTTCGTACCATCCTAAATGAAATCTATCCTGCAGATCCTATCTACACACGCATTGGTACTGCTCTGCGGGAAGCCACAACATCGGTTCTAGTCAAAGACGGTGCACCCACCCCCGACCTACATTTGCTAAATCTCTAGGCCAGCCGTCTGCAAGCGTTCCAGCAATTTTGCAAAGGAGGGAGGACACCTCTGCTTCGATCGCGCCTTAACCAAGCAACTGCGAAGGCACGCCAGTACTCCTTGCAGCTCTCCCGAGATAACTGGCATCGGCACTGCGCCGCCTTCAATGCGCAGACCGGGCTCGGCAAAGTCTGGACAATATTTCGTGGCATGCAGGACAAAAGAAAGAACAAAACGGCGGGCCAGAACATAGCTCTTCGACTGGGCATCACAGAGACCGATCTTGCAATCCAGGCAGGCCAACTTTTCTTCCCACAACCCCCGCTTGGGGTGAAGCCAAGAGCGCCGTTTCTCCCACGCACGACGCCTCCCGAAATGAACACCAGTTTAAATGACCCGTTTACAATGGCCGAACTTCTATCAGCTCTTCAGGAAACCAAAATAACAAGCGCACCTGGTCCACATGAGATCGCTTACGCGGCCCTTCGCAACTTGCCTGAGGCGCACAAGGAGCAACTCCTTGACTGGCTCAATGCTATCTGGGAATCTTCTGTGCTGCTAATCAGTGGAAGGAATCATGGGTGGTACCCATTCCAAAGCCTGGCAAGCCTCTCACGCAAATAGAGAATCTGATACCCATTTCTTTGATTTCTAAAGTTATGAAACTTATGGAGAGGATGGTTCTCGCAAGAATTCAGTGGCATTACTGAAACAACAGGCCAACTTCACCCACGTCAAACGGGGTTCCGGAGGCACCTTTCTACTCTAGACAGCTCAAAATTGCTGTCATAAGATGTTATAGCTAACACCTCATCATGTGATCCCCGTCTAGTGCTAGCCATCGACGTAAAAAAGGCATTCGACTCGGTACTTCATGAGGCAGCTATCCAAGGCGCACGCAACCGAGGACTGGACGGAAAGCCACTCGCCTTTGTACAAGATTTCCTGCGAGACCGCCACTATCGAGTACGGGTTGGTGACACACTCGGCCCCAAAACAGCAAACCGCATCGGAGTACCTCAAGGTTCAGTCTTATCGCCAACGCTATTTAATATCGTCATGACTGACCTTCCCCCACTCCTGGGTGAGATTGAAGGCTTGCGTTTCACGATCTATGCAGATGACATTACGCTTTGGACAAAGGGAGGCTCTATAGGCGAACAAGAACAAGCAATGCAGCAAGGTCTGAACACAATCTCTTCTTTCTTAACAGAGGTAGGACTCACTCCATCTCCCGAGAAGACTGTTTTTGTAGTAGTGGCAAACTAACGGCTACACAAACAAAATATAAAGAGCCAGTTTAAGCTCACCATGAATGGAGTACCAATCCAAGAACGACCTACTGTCCGCATTATTGGTCTTGACATAGACGAGGATGGGGGCGCCACCACGTGGCTCAAGAAATTGACCGCTACGTGGAAAAGTACCCTTTCCCTGATCCGTCGGATTACTTCAAAGAAGTGGGGCGCCGATGAACGCGTTCTTCGCATTTTGGTAAACGGCCTGTTGGTTCAAAAAGCGACGTATAACTTCTATAGACTCACAAAAAAACAACGAGAGTCTGTAGAATACCTTAACCGCGAAGCCATGCGAGTTGTCTCTGGTCTTCCTCGCTTCGCAATAGTTTATAACCTCCACCTTCACTCAGGAATGAACACCATTGAAGACAGAGCTGAAAGCTTAGGAGCTTCACAACTACTACGCCTCGAAAGCACTAAAGCCGGCAGGGCCATTCTTCGTCAACTTGGTCACTCGCTGGACAAGAAACCTCCGATCTACCAACCGCCTGAACCATGGAAATAAATAGCCATCGTTGATCACCAGCCCATGCCCAAAAACACAAGCGCAGCACATCCGACACGTCGCCAACAAGCAGCAACGACACACCTGAAAGAGCTCCAGCGTACCGACGACGACGAAGGGGTGCGCAGGATTTACACTGACGCAGCTCTTCAAGATGATCAGGTCGCCATAGCGTGGTACTGCGACAAGACCAAAACTAAAGGAGCCAAGGCTCTCCGTGGTACCCCATCTGTGAAGGAAGCGGAACTGAGGGCCTTACTACTAGCGACGGAAGAAGCGCACAGAATGGCTGCCACAAGCCCGACTGAGGCACCAACAACTTTCCTTCTCTACACGGACTCCAAGGAAGCCGTGAGAGAATGCGGAAAAAAATAACACGCGCAGTCGGACGCTCGCGAGAATTCGCGCAGTCGCAAGAGATCTTCGTCAACTCGGCCGCACACTTACAATTCGCTGGGTTCCTGGCCATAACGGGATACCGGGCAACGAGGAGGCACACAAGGCAGCACGGGAGATGCTTTCCAACCCCGATAATTGCCAGAAACCTCCGTCGCGACTGACGAACGTCTTCCCCGCTCTCCAAGCGTCGACACCTCCATCTTTGGAGCTGCTGCCCGACGAGTCGGAAGAGGAAGGGTATGACTACGAGGAAGCCATTGCCAAAGCACGTGCTGAGCGACGTGCAGCGCCTCGACTTCGTCTACCCGAAGAGAATGACAGTTAAATGTAGATTGACGGATTGTTGGTAATTCCGTTGTTCTTGAATTGGCGCCCCCTCGATGATCCGAGAACCGGTGGTGCAGTCGAAGACAACGAGGCCTATTCCAGTGGCAGTAGACTTTAATGTACGGAGAGTCAGGGATGTAAACAGTGCGTGAGACGACGGCGTTCACCCCGGCGTGCACCAACACAACCGTCCCTCGTCTCGTCCCACCGCCGTCTCCCGCAGAATCCCCCGATCAACATCAAACACAGCATACATAAATCACAACTTCATATGCTGCCCAATCACAGCCAAGAACCCAGGTACTCTCCATTCGCCCCGACTATTCATCCTCGCCATTGGTCCTGCCTGAATCCCGTCACCTCCTCACCCTACTGCCCCTTTAGGTGGAGGAAAGACGTTCTCACGGGAAAGGAAGGGTCACCGCCCTGACAGCCACTAAACGTTACCGCGACGCCATCGCCGGCGCCTGGCTTACTGAGGCTAAGTACTGCTAGACAAGGCCGGCTCCTCAGATCATCCGCCACAAACGCGCGCCGCGTCCGCTGTCAAACGGTGTCGAGCATAGATCAACACGGCGACGTCTCGTCCCGCTAACGACGGAAGCACTCCGTGTGTCTCGCCGCCCCGCGCCCCCGGTACCGTCCTCAGCCGACAACAACAACAGTGAGGGAAACAGCAAAGCATTGCGCCGCCGCCGCCGCCGCCGCCGCCGGCTTTAGGCGCCGGGCACAACTCCCGGGCAATTTTCCTCTCAAGCAGCCCCCGTCCGAGTGAAAGCGGTGGGAGGCGAACAATGCACACTGCCGTCGCGTTGCAAAGCGGCTCGGAACACAGGAAGGTCGTACGCTGACCCCTACCCGCAAAACTTACACCACAACAAGGTAACATACATCAATGACATACACCAACTTAACTCCTCCCCCCTCAAGAATGTTACCGGACACTTGCTGTCCGTGTAACATGACAAGAAAAAAAAATAAATCTACTCATTCTGTTACAATACCATTACATCTGTCAAACTCCAGCCCTCCATAACCGTTGGACAAAGAAAAGCATCACTCTACACTGTTCCCCTAATAATCAAGATAACATAAAACATACTTTTAGGAAAGTACACGTGAAGTACGATAAACACAAATACGCCTCATATACAACACATCGCAACAACCCGAACATGCAACCATGCAGCGTGCACCATTGGAGAGGCCCACACGGCATGCTCCTGAGGTCTATTTGGGAATCGCATAGCACCCCTCAAAACTGACCATACTGCTTCACTGCACGCCAACGTACACACACACACACATCACCCAAAAACACCTTACACTCCTATAACACCACAACACAAACCCCGCATCAAGGGAATCAAAACTCTTTAGGTCAACAATTCTATCATCAGCCCAACAGAACCCGTTACTGCAATCGCATGTGTTTAATAACCACCCAAATGGGCCTGGGTTAAACGCGTAGAGTTATTCGTCATACCCTAGCCGCGATAGGGCATCCGCTGCCTTGTTCAAGGCACCCTTAACATGGGCGATTTCCAAATTGTACTTCTGAAGTGCGAGGGACCAGCGCATGAGCCTTGCACTAGAAGGCGCGGAACGGGTCAGAAAGGTAAGCGGATCGTGGTCCGTCAAAATCTTCACCTTATTACCAAACAACCACGTGTCAAGGCAGCCCAGAACCCACACGATAGCGTACGCCTCTCTTTCTATGGCGGACCATTTCCGCTGAGCTGGGGTAAGCTTCTTACTCAGAAAAGCTATTGCCCGGTTAACTCCGCTCTCTTCCTGCGAGAGGCATGCCCCGATCGCCACCTCTGACGCGTCTGTTGCAAGACAGAAATCCTTGCGGGGGTCTGGCGCAGTGAGTCCCGGGACGGCCGTTAGTGCATCCTTAACTGATTCGAAGGCAGCTTGAGCCTCCCCGTTCCAAGGCAAAACATTCGGGACCCGCTTGCCCGTAAGCGCTGTCAGCGGAAGCACCAGGTGGGAATAGGCGGGAACGTACTCACGGTAATAATTGAGGAGCCCGAGTATGCTTCTCAACTCGCGCTTCGTCCTCGGTGGCTTCAGCTGCTCGATCGCCGCAATTCGGTCCGGATCAGGGGCATGCGTACCAGATCCCACCACGTGACCCAGATACTTAACATGCGACTGCGCGAATCGGCACTTGGAAGGGTTCACCGTAAGCTTTGCGTCCCGTATCGTCTGTAACACAGACTTCAAGTGGGAAAGATGGTCCTCCCAAGTCTCCGAAAACACCGCCACATCGTCGATGTAGGCGCACGCATACTGGCGGTGGCCAGCGAGGAGTCCGTTAACTACTCTCTGGAATGTTGCCGCGGAGTTTCGGAGCCCATAAGGCATGACCTTCCACGCATACAGGCCATTATGAGTGGCAAAAGCGGTTAGGCTCTGAGATTCCTCCTCAAGGGGAATTTGCCAATACCCCCGGGTCATATCAAGCACGGAAATATACCTAGCCCCAGCTATGCTATACAGAAGCTCAGTCACGTTCCCCATTGGGAAGCTATCTGCTACCGTTATGGCGTTAAGGCTTCGGTAATCCACACAGATCCTTATGGAGCCATCCTTCTTCAGTGCACACACAATCGGGTGCGCCCCCGGGCTGTGCACAGGATATATAAAATCCCATTCCAAAAGTTCGGTTATCTGCCTCTCAACCTCCTCTCTCATCGCCATGGGAACCTTGTACATGGGCGGGCGCGCCCGGGTGGTTCCGGGAATTAGCGTAACGCGGTGTTCGCCTACAATGCACTTCCCTGGTCTATCCGAAAAAACATCACCGAACTGCACCAGGACTTCCTTAAGTTGCCTTGCCTGCATGGCGTCCAGACTAGTCACCTGGAAGTCGGTTTTCTCTGCTTTAGCCGACTCTTCTATATGCGGGGCCGTTTCTATGTCACCAAACTCTGCGTCTGTCTCAAACACCACGCCTACGTTGCTAGCTCGGACGTAGTACGGTCGCAACTTGTTCGCGTGGACAAGTCTCTCGTTACCTTCTTCATCACGTACTACATAGCTATCGTTACGCTGCCTCTCTTTTATTGTGACAGGACCCGTCCACTTTGGTTGCATCTTTCCACCGGCATCCGTCTGCACAACCAGAACCTCATCCCCTACCCTAAATTCCTTCTTCCTGGCTCGCAGGTTATATTTCTGCGTATAGGCCTGTTGAAGTCTCGAGCTTCGTTCATTGACCACCTCGGCCGCAGCGCTCATTCTCTCCCTCAGTTCCATGAGATAGCCAGCCGCTGGCTTATTCAGACCCGATGGGGGAGCCCATTCGCCGGTCCATGACTTGCGCAGAATGCTCAGAGGCCCTTGGGGAACTCGGCCGTACATTAATTCAAAAGGTGACACACCTATTACATCATGCGGCACTTCCCGGTAGGCCCAGAGTAAGCATGGAACATAGCGATTCCAGTCACCGCCGTGTTCATCTATCACGTGGCGAAGCATCGCCTTGAAGGTACCGTTCCACCTCTCGACAATCCCATTGCTTTGAGGGTGCTCTGGAGTCGCGAAACGCACACTTACGCCCAACCTCTCCATGAGTTCTGCAGTCAACTTGGCGGTGAAGTTGGTGCCTTGGTCGCTACATATTAGCTGCGGCGTGCCACATCGTGAAAAAACCTCAATCAAGCCCTGGAAAGTGGCTTTTGCTGTTAAGGACCTCAGCGGAATCACCTCCGCCCACCTGGTGCAGAGGTCGACCACGCTAAGTGCGTACTTATGACCCCGCGCTGAACCTGGCTCGAGCGGCCCTATGCAATCCAGGTATACCACTTCGAATGGTGTACTTGGTCTCGTGAGTGGCGTAATAGGGACTCGGTCTGTCACGAGCTTACGAGAATGAACCTGACAGCCATGACAAGTTTGGCAGTGCCGTCGGACGTCGGAAGCCACCCCCGGCCAGAAAAAGGAGTTTTTTATACGCCCCTTCGTCTTCTTCTGGGAGAAGTGGCCGGCACATGGGCTATCATGTGCTAACCCAAGCACTTCCGCGCGCCGCAATTTGGGAACCACGAGTTGTAAACAAGTTTTGCCCTCTACCACGTCCTTGTGGTAGAGCAGCCCTTCTTGAATTATCATACCGTGCGTCCCCTCCCTGGCTTGGCGCCAGGACTCTGCGAGGGACTCACCGCTCCTCTGCTCCGCCGCGAACGACCTTTCAGTTTCGGGGAGGAAACCCTCGGCCTCGCTGTAACCCGTATCGCTTCCCTCGCCCGTCAGTGGCTCACCGTTCCCGGCCGTGAAAACATTCCCCGGGCGCGTTCGAACCACATCTCCTCTCTCTTCAACAGTGGCGGGCAACGGTTCTTTAGGGGTCGTCGCCTCAGAAGTCACAGCGGCGGCACTTGCATTAGGCATGCAGCTAAGCCCGTCAGCTGGCCGCTGAAAAGTTGGCTTGTACGAATCCGCATGCGTCCCTGAGCCGCCACTAGCCGCCGACGCACTTGTGGTACCACTTAATCTTCCATCCCCCAACGGGGTATCGCCGACCGGTCCCGACAGAAGTGAGCTCGCGTTATCTTTCCTACTCACGCCTTCGGCAGCTTCCTGCATCGTCTGCTCTGCTACAATTTCTTCTTCCAATCGCACCTGCTCCCTTAGCTCCATTTCCAGATCCAGCGCATTCGCGCACAGGTCTCCAAAAACATCGGGAGTGATTAGGGCCCCCACGTTACTGTCAAGTTCCTCTGTCACTGCACAGAGCACCTCCATCCGCTGAGTTGCGCTTCCCGATGCGTCGGGGACCCCAAGAGGAATATACATAAGGTCTGCCGTGACGGACTTGCCAAAGGCACCCGTGAGCTTCACCTTCCCGCTACTCTGCCCCAAAGTTTCAGTGGGCACGTCGCCAGCTTTGATTACTGTGATGTCAGCACCAGAGTCAACCCGAGCGGTGCACAATTTGTCACCAATGAGTACCTCTACCCACGGGCCATTCTTTGGGAGCCTGAAGTTGCTGTCGCGACTCACTCGTTTGACTTTCTCTCGCCGGTTGTCAAAGTTTCCGGCCACCACCCTTAAAACATCCGCGTCTGGGTTCCAGCCCGACCTGCAGTTTCTCTTGTAATGCCCGTACTGGCCGCACCCAAAACAACGAACTGAGTTCGCACGCGTATCTGGCCCGCGGGGAGACCTGTCCCGATTTCCACTCGGTTGCTGCCCGCCGCCGACCGGTGGTGACGCTCCCTGTGTGGAATACGAGACACTCTCTTCAAAGTTTGCCGCGATCTCGGCTATTTCTTTTGCCGGCATCCATCCCTTCAGCTCGCTTTGGGTGACATAGGCTCTGAGATTCTCTGGCATTAGCTGCTTTAGCCTATCAGCAACCAGAAGTTTCTGAAGCCGCTCAAACGTCTCAACGTTCCTGCTCCGCAGGTAGCACGAAAACATTGTTTCAAGTCTCGTGGCCACCTGGCTCCACGACTCGCCCTCCTGCCTGGTAACCGCTAAAAACATTCTGCGGTATTCGTGTGCGGTCATACGAAGCTCTCCGAGGACTACCTCCTTCAGTTGTTTGTACGGCATGATTTTACCGTTGGCCTGGTTAGCGATGAATGCGCCAATTTTTTCGTTCAGGTACGGGAGAAGTATAGTGCCCTGAATTTCTTCAGGAATGTTTAGGGAACTAAAAAGGGCGTCCACCGTCTTAAACCACGCGGGAATAAGAGCGTTCTCGGTCGGCATCGGGGCGAGAGCGGTCTTTAGATCTTTTGCGTGCCGCGCGATGCCAGTTCTCTCACTTTCGAGCTCGCTGTTCCGCTGTGACATCTGTGCGGCTTTGAGCGTCATCATCTCGAGCTGCAGCTTCAATAGCTTCATTTCTGTTTGCACGCTATCAGAACTAAGGTCTGTTGCCGTACCGGCAGGTGACTCGACAACCTCGGTATCCATTTTCTCTGACTCCGTACGCGCTCCCGAACGCAACTGCATGCACAAAAGGACCTCAGGAGATGCAAAAAAAAATGTGTGGCCTCACCCAGAAAACGTGCGATGCGTAGCGCCCGGTTGTCCGCACATAGTAACACACGCCAGTTCGTGATTCAGGAAGACGACAGCAACGCTCCGTCCAGCTGATCTCGTCGACGAAACGTTCACCTGATAGTCGTCCTAGCAACCACTGGTCCACCGCCAACACTGAGGAAAGGCCACGACTCCAGTCCCACAGCCGTGAATCTTTGGAATTGGGCTCCGCTGCTCTCTCGACGCACACGATAACTCCAGTCACCTCCTCTGCAGAGCAACAACTGCTGCAAAGCACTCCTCTTCTGGCATCCCAAGAAGTACCGCTGCGTCGAGGTCGCTCCCAGGTTCACTCGTCCGCCACGAGCAGTTTTTTTTTCCACCCCCACGAAGAAGATACAGTCCAGTTTTGTGCCGCAAGGCGTCTTCTTGAAGTCTCCACGTCGAGGTTTACGCGTGCAGTGCACCAACGGCTGTCGTTACCCGTTAGACGCACCAACGCCTGATGATTTCCGAGGTATCTCCTCCTTCCGACGCTCCTCTACCAGCCGGCTCCTTGACGCACCAACGTCGAAGTTTACGCATGCAGTGCACCAACAGCTGCAACCATCCGTCAGACGCACCAACGTCGGACGATTTCCGAGGAATCTCCTCCTTCCGACGCTCCTCTACCATCCGGCTCCTTGACGCACCAACGTCGAGGTTTACGCGTGCAGTGCACCAACACTTGCACCTTTCGTGACAGGCACCGACGTTATGACGCCTCCCAATCTCTCCGCCGTCGACTTGCCTTGCTGATCTTCGGCTCCCCTGTCTTCGAACTGCGGGGCTAGCCAATCCTGCCGACTGCGCCAGTTAAATGTAGATTGACGGATTGTTGGTAATTCCGTTGTTCTTGAATTGGCGCCCCCTCGATGATCCGAGAACCGGTGGTGCAGTCGAAGACAACGAGGCCTATTCCAGTGGCAGTAGACTTTAATGTACGGAGAGTCAGGGATGTAAACAGTGCGTGAGACGACGGCGTTCACCCCGGCGTGCACCAACACAACCGTCCCTCGTCTCGTCCCACCGCCGTCTCCCGCAGAATCCCCCGATCAACATCAAACACAGCATACATAAATCACAACTTCATATGCTGCCCAATCACAGCCAAGAACCCAGGTACTCTCCATTCGCCCCGACTATTCATCCTCGCCATTGGTCCAGCCTGAATCCCGTCACCTCCTCACCCTACTGCCCCTTTAGGTGGAGGAAAGACGTTCTCACGGGAAAGGAAGGGTCACCGCCCTGACAGCCACTAAACGTTACCGCGACGCCATCGCCGGCGCCTGGCTTACTGAGGCTAAGTACTGCTAGACAAGGCCGGCTCCTCAGATCATCCGCCACAAACGCGCGCCGCGTCCGCTGTCAAACGGTGTCGAGCATAGATCAACACGGCGACGTCTCGTCCCGCTAACGACGGAAGAACTCCGTGTGTCTCGCCGCCCCGCGCCCCCGGTACCGTCCTCAGCCGACAACAACAACAGTGAGGGAAACAGCAAAGCATTGCGCCGCCGCCGCCGCCGCCGCCGCCGGCTTTAGGCGCCGGGCACAACTCCCGGGCAATTTTCCTCTCAAGCAGCCCCCGTCCGAGTGAAAGCGGTGGGAGGCGAACAATGCACACTGCCGTCGCGTTGCAAAGCGGCTCGGAACACAGGAAGGTCGTACGCTGACCCCTACCCGCAAAACTTACACCACAACACGGTAACATACATCAATGACATACACCAACTTAACTATGACCCTATCCCATCCGGCTACAACCGGTGGGCAACGGTCACACTCCGACGCATTCGGACGAACACTGCCGTAACGCCGCACATCATGGCACGCTTTCGTCTACACCCCGGCGACGGTACCTCCAAACTTTGCGAATCACCTGACTGCCAACAAGTCGCTGACCTTGACCATCTTCTATGGAGATGCCCTGCCTTGAAGGACCAGAGAAACCGCGCACATGCGCTCATTCCTCCTCAAGTCAGGCCACAAACGCTGCGGGAGTGGACCCATCCCGAAGGGTTTACAGAACACAGGAAGATGGTCCTCGACTCTCTTCTCATATATGTTCGAGAAGCCACCGTACAGGACCACATTTAGTCGGGACACTCACCACCCCCCCCCCTTCCTCCAATTCCCTTCCCCCATCTCCCCCTCCGGCGATGACAAAGGTCAAGGCACGGAGTGTATATAGGATTAATAAATACATATTACAACAAGATATGCCTACAACGCGGGAGTGAAACAGACAGCTCCATGTTTGTTCGCGAGACTAAAGCTCGGGTCCCTCCAAGTTTCATTCAGCTAATTCGCTAACAAGTATGCTCAATCTAAATTACAAACAAACGTGTTTTGTTTCGTGCACTCCGTGAACTGTGTCCAGCTTCGCAGGTCATCCTTCTTCACAGAGTGGAAGGGCACTATTTTTTTTTTGCTGGTGTTTTGCGCACACGCACCACCTCCTCGCCCCACAAGCTCGGTCGGCGCCTGCTGTTGGCTACCGGTAGGGCCGCGCAGTGAGTGCCTCGACGTGGGCCGGCATTCGGCCCCGTTGCTAGAACGCGGCTTCCGGTGAACTCCTGAGAGTGTGAAAACACCCCGTCACTTCCACTACACCTCTCCCAATGCGCCGCTCGCCACCGGGGCCTCTCTTAAGTTTTATTAAAGCAAAGCTTGCCAAGCGTTTTCGCCGTCGCGGGGAATTTGATCTTCATTTGACCACAGCTGCGCCGTATCCTTGGCAACGCATCACGCGACTCGCCGGGACGAGCTCCGCCGACGGCCGCGTTCGCTTACTGCCACCGCCGCTGCCATTTTGGCGGATGCGCTCTCTGCAGCTGGGTCGCCGCCTGACCACGTGACTCGCCGCGTGCATGCGAGCTTGGCCATGGATGAGAGCGAGGCACGGCCGTCTTCTCTGAGCTTTCCGCAGGAACTGAATGCGTTGACACGTTACCGGAAGTGGCGTCTGACCAACCCGCAGATATTGCCCTGTGAGCCATTCGGCTCGGAAAACGCCGGAAGCGGAACCGCAACTGCAAACAAAGGAGGCTTTCGACGAATAGTGTATTACAGCAAAATCGAAGGTTAACCAAGTAAAAACAAGACTTATAACCAGGCTAAGCCAAGCTTTCGCTTTGCATATACAGGGTTAGCTCAGCTAAGCTGCAGCCATTTTTAATTACCATAGTCTTTCTTGGGATATTCGAACTCGAAAATTTTGGTCTGTCTGTCTGTCTGCCTGTCTGTCTGTAACGTGATTCAGCCACCCGGCCAAAGAGAAATATAAGCTGCGCAATAGTCTTATATACTCACAGCCAAATCTAAACGTTCAAGTCCGGTGGCAATGTTCATACTTGTCAACATTGTTGAACAAGAACACAACATTACCCAAATATGAGGCAGAGGATCAATACATGAGTGATATTTGCAATGTTCCTTTATAACAAATTCATGGATGCTTGATTCAAATGAAATACTACATCCACTGCAGAAAAAAATTCACTCCGTCGCCTGCTGTCTCCCGCGCCACTATAGATTCTGGCGGCATTTTTAGAAATCAAGCGGCAACAGTTACGAAAGGTTTCACTAGATAAGTTCCATGTTATGCTTGGAACGCACACGGTGTAGGGCAACGCGGTTCTATAAACGTGAAGTAGGGCGCCTCGATTCACGCGCGTCTCTGCCGTACGGCAGCGCTGGCATCGAGGCACCCGGCCTGAGGCAGTAGAACGCAGCAAATTTAAATCAACTTGAGCAAACCTCTTTTACCTGGGAAGGGGCACGACGGGAGAGGAACAGCATATGGCATGAGTGGAAAAGCGAAGAGAGGAATTTACTCGACAAATGTTGACGAAAATTTAAACTATCGTCTTTTGTCGACATTTGCAACGGAAGGAGCAGATACGCGGCCATTTTTTTTTTTTCGTGCTTGCAGAGACGTGTTAAACACAAAATATACGCAAGAGGTAATAGAGCTATCAACACCTGCCATGTCTATTGTTTTTTTGGCTGCGCAGGATGATGCCTACGTGACGGGAGATCTCGCCATGGACCGAGGGATCGGGCACGTGGCCATCGACGACCTGTGCGAGTGGAATGCACGAAAGACGAACTGCATTTTCACGGGTCGCTGCATTTTCGCGCACGCGCTGTCTCCCTACGACCTGACAACTGGTCGTCGGGCCAAGTGGGCCCTTCTTCTTTGGCGCTACCGGCTGCACAAGGGAGACACGTTAGACCTGTCCAAAAGGCTCAAAGTGGATGACTACCGCGCAATGTTTCAAGAAACGAGAACGTTCCTTCTGTTGGCGAAGAAGAATCCGACGAGGCCAGATTATTCGCGAGATCCACAGCCGACATACACAGGAGGAAATGCTACGCGAGTTGGAGACATTCAGTACTCCGGTGGAGCCGTTCGGAAAATTGTGCGCTTGATGTTTAATGCCCTAGCGCTCACTTCCGGTTAGTTGCCTTACTTGGGACTCGTGGGACTCGTAGCATGGGACTCGTTCAAATTCAAGAAACGGTGCGATGTAGACACTGAGAGCAATAAAATTATTTGCGAGTTCTGATTGTGAAACACGTGGCAGCAAGTAACAGTGCCTGAGGCATATGCAGCGATGAAATCAATGGCACTGTGTCGTGCATACAGCGTGCTTTTTCACTACCTATAGGCGTTTGATTCCACTGCATTATTCGATGCCCCTTTTGTGCATTTCCTGTTTTCTAAAGTTGTGTTCCACAAGCATACATTACACTTGCACGTCTGTAAGTTGCAGTGCAATTATGATTCATATCTGATTTCTCTGTGCACAGCACGGTACGTTTATATAGTGCTGATGATTTTGTGTGGCTGTTGTACAAGAAAAGCCATTGTCTATTGCACGTCATAGACAAATCTTCTTGATCACCAGAACCTGGCTCGAGTAACTTTTTTTTCGTTCGTTGTACCACAGCAATACACCGCTTTGCCAAGTTCATATCCTTCCCCTGCCTAATATCTCAGCTTAGGTATACCATATATATTAGCAAAGTTGGACCAATTTTCACTAAAACGGAAAGATGGAACATCTCTCCTTCAGTTCTGGCAATAACGAAATGGAATTCGTTGCCTTCTCACATTGCAACACTGACCCACTCATAAGCTTTTCAAGACCCACACAAGACGTTTCAAGATGTCCTTTGATGTCGTGTGAATTTCTTCTTTGTTTTTGCTACAGTGAAGTGCACAAATTGCACTTTTGTTTTTTTGAAAGCCTGTACTGTTTTGGGTATTTTCCCCCTCTGTCAATGTTTGGCGTTGCATGGAGTCTTGATATTGCATTCATGCACAGTAGCTATGCCTTTATTGTTTTGTTCAGATGAGAAAGTATTTTCATTCATACTCTTAATTGTATCGCTTGAACAGGAACGTTTACTTTGTTGAAAAACATAGTAGATGGAAGCATTAAGAAACAAAAGTTGCTTACGTTTGTGCAGATACAGATCCAGAGAAACAAATTGATGGGGGTGGTGCGGTAGGACGGATACCTCGTAAAGTCATTGAGTGGTGATGGAGTTGGCACAGACTCTAGGCTTCGTTGTGTATACCTTACCGAGCGCTTAGAAGTGCAATCGCCCTCTTTCCCAGATCTACCACTGCGTATATGCATGCTACCAGCAGTGTAGCTACATATGTAGAGCAAGCATTAAACTGCACTTCTGTGCAGTTTAACGACCTCATCGGATTTCTCCGCTAAAACGCTCCGCCGTGTGAATACCGCTTTAGTCCTGCCTGTCGGCGTGTAACCGTGCATCTCTATTCTGCTACCTTTGATATCGGTTCGTCGGTGAGTTGTAATGCCAAAAACGTTTTTTTTTTTGTCTTTGCAAGACCAGCTGGCAATTTTAAACGCCATCTCCACAGACGATAAGAACGTCGCCGCCAAGCTAGCACCATCCGCCGATTTGAGTGCAGCAAAGAGCATCAAGTTCGCGAAAAGGCACCCTTGGAAGATGAGTTTGTTCCTTGAAGGGCATTAAGGCACCCAAAAGTGCTAAAAGAAAAGTAATACTTAAGTTACGTTTTTATATACAATGGAGAGTGACCTTGGTTATTTGGAAAGCGTGTAGTATCAAAGCTCGTGGGAAAATAACAGGTGCAAATCGGGCAGTTTTTCAATGCAAAATAAATCCTTCAAGGGTGAGTTTACCGAGGTCATTGATGCCTAGCATTTTGGTTTCATTTCTGCTGCATTCCCATGAACCTTAACTCAAAACCTGCATGCATATGTAACGAAAACGTGCATGTAACGAAAAATTGGCAACTTTTATCAACTTCGTTATACCAAAGTTTAACTGTATATACATATATTGTGCAGAACAGAAATATATTGGACGAGGGATTCCGTAAAGCGCTAAACACATGGAGCGATTTTTCCACCGACGCTGCGAGCTTTTTGAGAAAACTGTATAGCTTTGTTTTGTAGCCATGCAGCTGCATTTCAGGTGGATGTCGAATTTTTCTCTGCAGGAACCTACACCACCTTGGGAATTTCCCCTAAGTTTTGTCGAATAAATGTATTTTTATACACAGTGCAATACTAAGACTGTTCAAGAATGCAATGAAATGTGATTTTGAAATGTGACCTTTTTACATGCTTTTAACTTTTACAGGTATATTTTACAATCAATAAATAATCAAGTTCCTTGTTCATTCATACTGTTCTGATCATTTTTTTCTACACGAGAACTTTTTCCTGCTTCACTGACTTGTTGGATGCATGTGATGAAATGAAATAAAAATACCTCACCTTAAAAAAATGAAAAAAAGAGCTTTATCGTAGGAGACAGGCATGGGGGCATGTGAACGTACGATTTTCTCTCTTAGTGCCCCATGTATTGATAGTACACGGGATTTCCACAACCATTGCGACTTCACTCTCAATCGCTCATAAATAAAAATAATGAAACTAGCGGTAATGACAGAGTAAGAATACGAGAAAAAAGAAACAATGCCAATATAAGTTACATGCAAGGTAATTTACAATTTAGTTTGCAACCTAATTTACGTGTAAATAAAGTTACGACTTAAGTTGCAACTGAATTTATATTACATAAAGGCGTGGGCGGGTTGCGCTGCAGAAAAGAAGAATCAGATGCCACCAACCAAGGTCAACAATAACTGTAGAGATAACGAGGAAGGAAATTCGATTGCTTCAAAAGGTTATATTCCCTTTGAAACGCATGTTTATTTTTTCTTTCAATAAAATGTACCGTCTACTCCATAATGTTCAAACATCTGAATGTTGTTTCCACAGTGAATAGGCTGTTACTGAAAGTTACTTTTCGTGGGAACTTTTACACGCTGATAATAGCGTAGGGGTGGAGGGACTGCGTATAAACTGTACAATGCTTTCAAGTATGCCCGATAGGGTAAGCTTGGAGGCGGTGCGCACTGTAGGATGACGAGTACAACTTTCCGAGTAGCCTGATAGCTTATTGCCTGGCCCACTCCTCTCAAACCCACTACTGACACGCAATAAGCTATCATCCGAAGGAAATAACGTGCACATTCACCATGTTTCATGCCCAATCACGACTTAATTTTTGGCTAGCTTTCAGGAAAGCGCGAACCGCAAACAATAACTTTTGTTTATATATTACAGGTTTCCTATATCAACGTCAAACCCATTTCTGTAGAAATTCTCTCCAAAATGTCCCATCACTCAGCACGTGTAATCTGTAATCTGTCACCTCAAAGCGATCAGCGGAACGCCAACTCGAAACACACTATCAGTTTAAGCTTCGATGCCCTCAATGCTCATTGTAGTTATTTCGTGCCAGATGTTCGGATCAGATAACCGGGTCAAAAATCTGGGCCAGATATCGGTAATAAGATGAACCCCGCTCTCCGTCACTGGCGCAACTATCGCACCACGTCATCTCGTTTCCGCAAAAACTACACGAAAAATGACTCAAAGCCGATTTCCCGGCGTAACTGCAGTTTACGGCGTAAAAAAATGCGCACTCGCTTTCTCGAACACCGGAAAACCTAAAAATATTCCGAGCGCAAAAGCGACATCTTATCAAGGTCACTCAAAGTGATTCGTCATTTATCGGTGTCGTTCTCCCCTAGAGCTGAGTGATCAACCCCGTGATACTCCCCTCGGCATTTGGGCGGCCTGACGACACCCTCCCGCCAACAAAATAGATTACCACTTTACGGCGTCGATAAATACGCGCTGACCGACCCTGCATGGCCCGTCCTCCTTGTACCACGGCGTCGCTTTACCGAGGCAAAGTCCGTGAGCTTTAACTCTGCCGCACCGAGAATCGCCTTCTTTCGGGTAAGTCATTGTGCCATGTTCCGCAAACAAATGAATGGTTGCTCTTGTGTGGCAATGACCTGATTTGTTTAACATAACGCACGGCCAGCCGTCTCTATAATCGACGCCAGAAGCTGCCGAAGTAAGTATTCCCGGGGGGCCTACCTGCGAAAAACAAGGCCTGGATTAGTGGGGTGTCCCTGTTGGTTCGTTTTTAGTGGGCGGAATTGTTTGTTTCACGCAGGCGAACGCCGTAACACCACGCCTGCAAAAATACGCCCAAACCGCGTTAGCTTTCCTTTTCAACTCCGGCGACCTTTCTTGAAATCAATTACTACGCCGCTATGGCATCACCAAGTTTAGCACTGCAAACTTCCAAAGCCAGGAGCCGAAATACAACGTCGAGTTGCCGTGCACCTACTGGGGTTATACCAACGAAGATGTTATGCCCCGTTATGCCCCGTTAACAGAAGTGGGTTCTAAGAGCTCAACTGTTCGTCAATCTTGAGAGTTGTTCGACCAATCGCGAACAAGCTGCGTGGAGTCGGTTTTCCATTCATAGTTCAATCGAGAAATCACCTTTGGAATCGTATTGAGCGGATTGTCCGATTTGTACTGGAGTTTGCGAGCTACATTTGGGAACACGGTGACTACTAATATATTGGGATTTTACGGAAGCCTTTTGATGAGGCGAGTATATCATCACTACCCACAGAAACCGTTAATAGCATTCATTCATCCCAAACCATATAACCCTGTTTAAATGGGAGATGAAGACGAAATACGTTCTGTTATTTGAAATACTTCGCGTTTTACAGTGCCCCCAGCGCTCGTCCGGCCGCGAGCGATGTTTTATTTGCTGAGAACTGATAGTTTCAACCACACTTACAATTATCCCGCTGAATTGTGTTTCGTAACGTCCGCAACGACGTGTCGAGGGCTCCGGCGAACGTTATTGCGCTGGCTGGGGTTGCAGCGAACGGCGAAAGGCCTTGTTTACCGTTAGGTCTCCTGCACTGCGCTACGGTACGGCCCCGAATGGGGTGTCTGAATGCGAGCGCTCACCGCCGCACCGTTCATATTGGAGACAAGTGCGTCGTCTGCTACGGCGTCCGCTACTTTCTCGCCCGCCGGGAGCACGCGTTTTATGCGCGCATGTGTATGTTATATTTGGCGGAAGTAATTCGTTTTGTAGCGTAAGCTACACTGGCCGAGGTTTGGCAATTTCGCTTGGGCCATGAAGAGCCGTTCTTCGCAAGCGCGTGAGGCATTGGATTGAATTAAAGTGGATCGTGTTGCGTCATAGCCGCGGCAGACGCACTGGCGCGGGAACGTGCGCCTCAATTGCGCAGTAGCCAAGCGTGACGCTGCAGTGGAGCCGCTTGATAGCCGTTTCGCGTGGCTCGTGAAGAGCCATGCTGAGCATGTGCGAGGAGCAGTGACTGCTTAACGTTAGCTCGTCCTACGTATATCCTGGCATAGCAGAGCTAGGCCACTACTAATATTGATTGCCGGCGACAACTCTGCGGAAGGCACTAACGCATCATGGCAGTAAAGTAGGTATTGTTTTGATAGAATGTGATTTAACAAAACTGCTAAGTGATCTGCCTCACGTTTTTCTTTTTTTTAATGTTGCCATCTGGAAGCAGCGTCGTAAAACGCGTTGTAACCGCTGACCAGCGTGGCGTGGCTTTTTTACGTACGGTAAGAAGAGAAATTTCGTTGCACGCCATTCGCTGGCTGTGTTTATTAGTAAGAAATAATGCGTCAACAAAAATCGTTCGTAGCGGAATGAAAGTAGCTGATACAAGGCTAGAACCGACAATTGGGCGACTTGGTACCGACTCGTGCTAACAGCGCGCACAGATTAAAAGCAAAGAAGGTCAATAAAGGTGTTGGAAGTTAGCGCCGTGTGTGTCTACTTGTCTGTGTCTCTCGTCTTCTGCGATAATTGTTTGAAAGGTCAAAGAAGGTCAGCTCTCGTCCCATCGCCTTGTTTTCTTTGTCTTTCGTCTGTGTGCACTGTTATTCACCATGATACCTAGCATTGCTGTGTAAGCGTGTTGTTATACAGCACGGGAAATTCACATTGCAAACGAACATGCTCGTGGAAAGGGATGAGGTAAATAACAGCAGAGTAGACTGCGGTTATGCCATTTTGGTCGCCGTGCAGAACTTTCCGCCATGAGGTGTCAGTTACCCCAGGGCCCGTTTGCCCGAACGCGATAAGTGTGAGAATAAGTTCCCAACTACGACTTTACCGCTGTATAGGTAATAAGTCGTTTGCCCGAAACTGATACAAACACTCGGTTAAGGTAGAGTTTCTGTCGGGTTTTCTGGCAACCGGCTTATTTGCCGTGGCCGAATTTGACTTATTAGCGTCTTATTCATTAGCGGGAACTTAATCGGCAACTTATGCGTACGGGCAAACGGGCCCAGGTGTTTTGGACCGAAACCACCACCTGCCGAAACCACAAACTGCCTCTCCGTTTTCTTTATGCGACGCACGGCCGGGCTACGGCGGCGGCGTTCGCTGCCCTAGCCAGGCCGTGGCCGACGCTGATCCGTTAGGGACGCCGCCCCTGCGATTTCGAGGCAAAGGATGGCAGAATATCTCGTTTAACTTTTTAGAGCCACGTGTGTGAATTTAAGTGCCGTCGCATGGGCAATTGTTGTAGCCTCGTTGTAGCGTGTATTGGAGCAATTTTTTTCCCTGCCGCGTTAACTGGCACCGTGTTCCGTTTCTCCACGCAGCATCATCATGAAGAACTCCGCTGGCCTGCTTCTAGTGCTTGCGATAGGATCTGCGCTCCTGGCCGCTGATACGGATGCCGCGCCCAGGCAACACTGCTCGCCCCACGGCGACGTGGTAAGACCAGCAAAATGTGCACTGTCCCCATATTGACAAAGTTACACTTTTTAAGACAAAACTTTAGGCTAGAAAAGAACTACAGGAGCCCCCACAAGGTGCAGAGTTACTGCAATGAATGTTTGGTGTGAGCGTGCGCATCTGATGTGCTGTTCGTGTGGCGCATTTCGGTGACGTCACAATTTAAAAACGTCACCGAACAATTTTTGAACTAATAGACAAAAGGCTTTGAAGGCTGAGACTAAAATATCGACTTCTTTGTTAACTCCTGCAGCGCATGATTCGCGACGCTTCACATATCGATAACAGCATTTGTCGTTCCCACGGCCACCCCATGAACCCGCAACCGGTAGCCTTTTCATAACTATGAAAACTTATGCGTGACGTCCACATTCGGTGCCTTGACATTTGGACAGCTTCTCCTCCCGATAGCCGTGTGCTCGGAGTGTAATACACGCGTCGACATTCAGCGTACCTCACGCGCCCGCCACGGTAGTGGTACCTACTGGGCTGTCGTCAAGGGATAGCGTGAAACGCGCACACGTGACAAAAAGCGTGGAAAATTTTCAATTTAATTCGCACCTCTCGCTCCCACTTTTCCGCAGTGCTTCAGCATATACGACTGCTGCTCTCGCCAGTGCATCAACGCCATGTGCTGCGACTGGCGCCTGGAGACTTGCCCCTACTGGTACCCCGGGTAAACAATTGGTGCACCGATGCGCGCTCCCTCTTTCTGCTGCGCGCACATGAACTCTTAGGGGCAATTTCGCAGCGTTTTTTTTCCATATTTCCCGTTTCGCGCCAATGCATTCTGCACGGGAACCTGGCTTCTCTTGTTTACCCTTCTCTTAAAATAATAAACAAATTTAGGTTGGAATCGCTACGCATAATACATATAAATACAGCGGACAGTGTTTTAAACGAAATTTTAGTAAGAACAAAGGGTTCCCAACAGTTAGCTAGATTGCCCGTACACCACTCTATAAAATGGGACCCTGAAGAGGGCTGTGAAGAACAATTATACGACCATGTTATATATTGAGGCGCACCGTAAGTGTTAATAACTTAAAAGCTGTTTTTGTTTGCCAATATTTACAAAAAACGCCGTTTAGAAAAGCCGTTATACCATGTCCAATGTCGCGACACGCTGGCCTGTTCTAGGCTCACAAAGTATGTGATTGGGAAGCGCGTATGTGCTACGGTAATAGTATCTGGACAAAAAAAATAAGTATGTTGCCAGGGGTAAATCGAGGACGCTGAAATAACAAAAACACAACGCGTACCCAGGCTATCTGATTGCTCTACCTCCTGAGGCAGTCGCGAATATTGCCTTGCATCTCACTTCGTTGCGAACTTTGGCAGTTAAGGTGGTCCCATTGGTATGCTGCATAGGTAAATTACAAAGATTGCCCAAGTTAATCTGCGCTGTAGAGGGAGAAATAAAGCTTCGACAAAGTGTCTTTAGTGAGTCGTCAAAGACCCCAGAAAAGAAGGCATAGTCTTGTGGCATCCCCAGGTCGAGAAGTGCAGTTGTAAGCAGCGGTTTTCTTTTCTGGTATGCAATGCATCATTGTATTCTGATTGTTTGAGCTAACCGCTTTCTCACTTAACGCGGGTCCGCCCTAGACGTCAAACACGTGCTCCCCGGGCACTAGCACTGGTTGCTTTGCTTTAGAATGAATTGTACTTTTGCGGTAGTGAGATTGAGTGACCTCGCATTTTGCTAGGGGATGAAAAAGCTGCTACAGCTATGTGCATTCAATGCCCATGCCTGCCCGCGCTGGCACTCTTTTCCTGCCCTGGTGGTGCCCCTTCTAACCTCTCGGTGCACCCTTTTTCCGTTCTTCCGCCTTCGGTATCGGTGCACAGTTTGCCCTGGTTGAGCTCCCGGCTGGCCATCTATACCGTGCCGAAGCCGGGCTCCGAAGCTATCGCCAATTCCACAACCACGCCCGTAACAAGCACGCGGGAAGTGAAGCACAAGCCGACGACACCAAACTCGGTGTAATAAGACAACCCTACTTTTGCCTACGTGTTTCCACCAATTGCCTATGTTAGCGGCTCTTCTGACTTGTGTACATAAGCTCAATAAAGCATTGCCGATCTCCTTCTCTTTGCCCGATTGGCAGGCCTTCTTTCCCGACACGCTTTGCGACTTCCGGACATTGAAATTCGTAGCAAGCTTCGCGAGTGAGCCAGAAATTATGCAAGAGTAGAGGCAGAAGGACGGACTCGTTGGGTTGACCTCCCCTTAGAACACAGGCCGCAGAATAAACGTATTGCTTGTTCTGCTTACATCCACAGCAAATTCGACAAGAAAGCGCATTCCTCGAATCGAATGTGTCAAATTTGCATCTAAATACTCGCCAAGAAGCAGATGTGCTCGAAACGTCCAAGCAACTTTGAACAATATCGATACCACTACCTCTTCTCCTTTGCAGTAGCGTCGTATGGGACCTTGAATTTTCGATGGATCTTTAGGGTCCTCTTCCAGCAAAATGTGTCCCCGTGTAATTGGCGTGTCGTTCCAACCAGTGCTGCTCAATCTCCAAGAAGGAGCACCGGCAGGTACTTTTAAAATGGCGTCCTTCATGGCGTTGTCCGCGATGAACCAGTCCGCTGAAACGGGAGCAGAAAGCCAAGTTAATAGTTTTCCGTCTACGCTGCTGAGCACGAGGTCGCGGGTTCGATTCCCGGCCGCGGCGGCCGCTTTTCTGATGGAGGCGAAAAGCAAAAACGCCCGTGTGTACGAGATTTCGGCGCACGATAAAGATCCCCAGGCGGTCAAAATTAATCCGGAGCCCTCCACTACGGCGCGCCTCATCGCCTGCGTTGCGTCGGCGCGTTAAACCCTACAATCAATCAATCAATCAGTTTTCCGTCTAACCCCTCCAATGTTTCTAGATCTTCTCAAACGTTTTCAGCCCCACGTGTTTGCACATTTCGGACAATAAAAGCTTTATAAAGTATCATAACCCCTTTGTTAGAGCAAGATAAGTAAAGAGCGAAGCTGCGTCGACCTTGTGGGCCTACAGCAATCGGAAAGATTACGGCTTTATAATGCGTGGGACCCACGTTTAGTTTCTGTCAGGAAAGCATATTTTTTTGATGCGCTTGATGTGTCTTCGTTTATCATCATCATACTCAACGTTTCGTAAGCCCGTTGTGTAAAGTGGGCTTTGCTTGAGTGCGTTTTGTCGCGACATCGAATGTGATTACTTAGGCATAGAAGGCTTCACGTTAGAAATTCGGCAACAACATTTCAAACGCATTTTTCGTGGGTCATAATTTCTCAGTTTGTTTCCATTGCGACATGATGGTTTTTAAGCATGTGGGATAAAATAAGTTGAAAACATGGCAAGTTACAAGTCTATTAATATTGCAAAAGACTTTTCTGGGCCAGTACAACTGAGAGAAAACGTTAGACTATCAATTGCAGTCATTTTAAATGTTTTATTAGAAGTTACAAGGTGGTTGGGGAGCTTTCTATGGTCAACATCATGAAAAACATCGGTAAACAGCGTTTGTCATGCTCTGGAGTGAAAACGGGAAAATTTTTTCTTGGTGCTGTTAGTGTCCACTGAAGTATATTTTCATCACGCCGCGCCAGATTGCAGCGCTCAACCGATGTATGATGACCATATTAAGCCTACGTTCATTCGTTTCACGGCGAGCAGTTCTTTTAATTGCGCAGGCATAACAGGACAAAGGGGTGCGGCAAGGAACTAACTTTTAGATGCGACGCTGAGAGGAGCATCTCTTGCCGGCGGCCCTGTCCGGCGTGCGTCCGTTCGCGTACGCGTCCGCACAGCTGCGTCTCTCCTCCGCTCACCCCCTCTCCTCACTCCGATAGCGCACACTCTCACCCAAACATCTGTAGCGCGCGGCGCTCACTCCGACAATCCGCCTCTTTCACAACCCCACTGCGCATGCGCAATCCCCTAGCGGCCAAGTCCCTAAGCAGTCCAGTAGGGGCAGCAGACGACATTCCCCACAGCTCCCGCACAAGCGGGAAGGGGTCGTGGTTGTATTTACATCGTTCGATTTTTTGTGTGTGCTCGTTGTGCGCGGAACAATGCCCACAACTTGTGCTGCGTTCCGCTGTAACTCGGAGTGCCGAAAAGGGAGCGGTGTCGGCTTCTATCGCTTCCCGTCGGCCGCACGCGATCGGCTACGGCGGTTTGCGTCGCTCGCGTCGGCTCGGGTGATGGGAACTATAGGCTTAGCATCCTGGCGGATATTTGATGGCTGCTATCTGTGCAACTGCGAATGACAATCCGCAACACAACTTTTCACTACACTATCATCCCCTTTCTCGCATGTGGAACTTTATTAAGTTATAACTGCCGTTTGAGCGATCGGTGACCAAGACATCTGCGTAGCCTGTTTCGATGCTTCCGCGCAGGTATCGCCATCTCTCGACCGCTCGGCGCACCGCGCGCCGCGGCGACCGGTCAGCGTAGGCGGCTTGCATCGCGGCAGATATATCTGATCGCCGCTTTTAAAATAAGCCCTGACAACAATCCCTAGCACAATTTTTCACCACACTAACACCTACTTTCTCGCATGTGAAACTTTTTAGCGATCAGATTGATTCAGAAGAGCAGCGACAAGCGCGGTTGCTACCGTGGTCTGCGTCGGTTCGAGCCGCTGAGTGTGCCGAGCTGGCAGGCGCGGCCGGCGTGTGCGCGGACTGTTTCCGAGGGCAGAAAACGCTTCACGATTGCTTGCTTTATCCATTTCTTGCGAACAAACGCGCAGAATCTACAAATTCAGCTCAGCGATCATCGTAGTTGACCATGGAGCAAAAACAGTGGGCGGAGCGACGCCGACGACGCATCTCATGCGCGCATCGGGCCGTCTCAAATTCACGCGTACGACTAGTCGTGGCGACAGTCGTAACGATCAGTCGCATGCGAATCGCGTGTACCAATCGTACATGTGTCCAGCGCTTAAAGGCATTTTGCGAACTGCCGGCCTTTGTTGAGCTGGCGATCGCACTTCATGCCAGACGACTCCAAGTACTGCTCGCTCTGCTGCTCGGACGGCACACGGATCTGTCCGAGATTTCTCTGCCAGCCCTCATTCAGTGATAAGAAGCCGCCTGGTATTATGTGATGACCAGGGGCTGTCATCTTAAGGCGTTATAACACCAATACAGAAGAAAAACTTCGGCTGCTCCTCGCCGTAATGTGGGATTGCAGTGCATACAACGAGAACGCAACCGGAGGAAACGCCGGCAAACCCTACGGCTTCAACTTCCGCTAGGCACGCTAGGTGGCAGCACACCGCAATGAAAGAGGCGGATTGGCGGCGCTGCGCTCGGCGCAGCGCGCGCTGTGCGCACGTGTAGCGCCCTCTCTCTCCGTGGTCTCCTCTCCTTCGGGCGCGCTGCGCATATAACCGGTGTGCCGCTCCCGGCGGCCTTTCGGTCGACGGCTGCTCTCCGCGGCGCTGCGCTCGGCGCAGCGCGCGCTGTGTGCATGTTCAGTGCCCTCTCTCTTCACGGTCTCTTCTCCTTCGGGCGCGCTGCGCTTATAACCGGTGTGCCGCTCTCCGGCGGCCTTTCGGTCGACGGCTGCTCTCCGCGGCGCTGCGCTCGGCGCAGCGCGCGCTGTGTGCATGTGCAGTGCCCTCTCTCTCCGCGGTCTCCTCTCCTTCGGGCGCGCTGCGCATATAACCGGTGTGCCGCTCTCCGGCGGCCTTTCGGTCGACGGCTGCTCTCCGCGGCGCTGCGCTCGGCCCAGCGCGCGTTGTGTGCATGTGCTGCGCCCTCTCTCTCCGTGGTCTCCTCTCCTTCGGGCGCGCTGCGCATATAACCGGTGTGCCGCTCTCCGGCGGCCTTTCGGTCGACGGCTGCTCTCCGCGGCGCTGCGCTCGGCGCAGCGCGCGTTGTGTGCATGTGCTGCGCCCTCTCTCTCCGTGGTCTCCTCTCCTTCGGGCGCGCTGCGCATATAACCGGTGTGCCGCTCTCCGGCGGCCTTTCGGTCGACGGCTGCTCTCTGCGGCGCTGCGCTCGGCGCAACGCGCGCTGTGTGCATGTGCAGTGCACTCTCTCTCCGCGGTCTCCTCTCCTTCGGGCGCACTGCGCTTATAACCGGTGTGCCGCTCTCCGGCGGCCTTTCGGTCGACGGCTGCTCTCCGCGGCGCTGCGCTCGGCGCAGCGCGCGTTGTGTGCATGTGCTGCGCCCTCTCTCTCCGCGGTCTCCTCTCCTTCGGGCGCGCTGCGCTTATAACCGGTGTGCCGCTCTCCGGCGGCCTTTCGGTCGACGGCTGCTCTCCGCGGCGCTGCGCTCGGCGCAGCGCGCGTTGTGTGCATGTGCAGTGCCCTCTCTCTCCGTGGTCTCCTCTCCTTCGGGCGCGCTGCGCATATAACCGGTGTGCCGCTCTCCGGCGGCCTTTCGGTCGACGGCTGCTCTCCGCGGCGCTGCGCTCGGCGCAGCGCGCGTTGTGTGCATGTGCAGTGCCCTCTCTCTCCGCGGTCTCCTCTCCTTCGGGCGCGCTGCGCTTATAACCGGTGTGCCGCTCTCCGGCGGCCTTTCGGTCGACGGCCGCCGGAGAGCGGCACACCGGCGCTGCGCGCTGTTTGCATGTGCAGTGCCCTCTCTCTCCGCGGTCTCCTCTCCTTCGGGCGCGCTGCGCTTATAACCGGTGTGCCGCTCTCCGGCGGCCTTTCGGTCGACGGCTGCTCTCCGCGGCGCTGCGCTCGGCGCAGCGCGCGTTGTGTGCATGTGCTGCGCCCTCTCTCTCCGCGGTCTCCTCTCCTTCGGGCGCGCTGCGCTTATAACCGGTGTGCCGCTCTCCGGCGGCCTTTCGGTCGACGGCTGCTCTCCGCGGGCGCTGCGCTCGGCGCAGCGCGCGTTGTGTGCATGTGCAGTGCCCTCTCTCTCCGTGATCTCCTCTCCTTCGGGCGCGCTGCGCATATAACCGGTGTGCCGCTCTCCGGCGGCCTTTCGGTCGACGGCTGCTCTCCGCGGCGCTGCGCTCGGCGCAGCGCGCGTTGTGTGCATGTGCAGTGCCCTCTGTATCCGTGGTCTCCTCTCCTTCGGGTGCGCTGCGCATATAACCGGTGTGCCGCTCTCCGGCGGCCTTTCGGTCGACGGCTGCTCTCCGCGGCGCTGCGCTCGGCGCAGCGCGCGTTGTGTGCATGTGCAGTGCCCTCTCTCTCCGTGGTCTCCTCTCCTTCGGGCGCGCTGCGCATATAACCGGTGTGCCGCTCTCCGGCGGCCTTTCGGTCGACGGCTGCTCTCTGCGGCGCTGCGCTCGGCGCAACGCGCGCTGTGTGCATGTGCAGTGCACTCTCTCTCCGCGGTCTCCTCTCCTTCGGGCGCACTGCGCTTATAACCGGTGTGCCGCTCTCCGGCGGCCTTTCGGTCGACGGCTGCTCTCCGCGGCGCTGCGCTCGGCGCAGCGCGCGTTGTGTGCATGTGCTGCGCCCTCTCTCTCCGCGGTCTCCTCTCCTTCGGGCGCGCTGCGCTTATAACCGGTGTGCCGCTCTCCGGCGGCCTTTCGGTCGACGGCTGCTCTCCGCGGCGCTGCGCTCGGCGCAGCGCGCGTTGTGTGCATGTGCAGTGCCCTCTCTCTCCGTGGTCTCCTCTCCTTCGGGCGCGCTGCGCATATAACCGGTGTGCCGCTCTCCGGCGGCCTTTCGGTCGACGGCTGCTCTCCGCGGCGCTGCGCTCGGCGCAGCGCGCGTTGTGTGCATGTGCAGTGCCCTCTCTCTCCGCGGTCTCCTCTCCTTCGGGCGCGCTGCGCTTATAACCGGTGTGCCGCTCTCCGGCGGCCTTTCGGTCGACGGCCGCCGGAGAGCGGCACACCGGCGCTGCGCGCTGTTTGCATGTGCAGTGCCCTCTCTCTCCGCGGTCTCATCTCCTTCGGGCGCGCTGAGCTTATAACCGGTGTGCCGCTCTCCGGCGGCCTTTCGGTCGACGGCTGCTCTCCGCGGCGCTGCGCTCGGCGCAGCGCGCGTTGTGTGCATGTGCTGCGCCCTCTCTCTCCGCGGTCTCCTCTCCTTCGGGCGCGCTGCGCTTATAACCGGTGTGCCGCTCTCCGGCGGCCTTTCGGTCGACGGCTGCTCTCTGCGGCGCTGCGCTCGGCGCAGCGCGCGCTGTGTGCATGTGCAGTGCACTCTCTCTCCGCGGTCTCATCTCCTTCGGGCGCGCTGCGCTTATAACCGGTGTGCCGCTCTCCGGCGGCCTTTCGGTCGACGGCTGCTCTCCGCGGCGCTGCGCTCGGCGCAGCGCGCGTTGTGTGCATGTGCTGCGCCCTCTCTCTCCGCGGTCTCCTCTCCTTCGGGCGCGCTGCGCTTATAACCGGTGTGCCGCTCTCCGGCGGCCTTTCGGTCGACGGCTGCTCTCTGCGGCGCTGCCTTCGGCGCAGCGCGCGCTGTGTGCATGTGCAGTGCACTCTCTCTCCGCGGTCTCATCTCCTTCGGGCGCGCTGCGCTTATAACCGGTGTGCCGCTCTCCGGCGGCCTTTCGGTCGACGGCTGCTCTCCGCGGCGCTGCGCTCGGCGCAGCGCGCGTTGTGTGCATGTGCTGCGCCCTCTCTCTCCGCGGTCTCCTCTCCTTCGGGCGCGCTGCGCTTATAACCGGTGTGCCGCTCTCCGGCGGCCTTTCGGTCGACGGCTGCTCTCCGCGGCGCTGCGCTCGGCGCAGCGCGCGTTGTGTGCATGTGCTGCGCCCTCTCTCTCCGCGGTCTCCTCTCCTTCGGGCGCGCTGCGCTTATAACCGGTGTGCCGCTCTCCGGCGGCCTTTCGGTCGACGGCTGCTCTCCGCGGCGCTGCGCTCGGCGCAGCGCGCGTTGTGTGCATGTGCTGCGCCCTCTCTCTCCGCGGTCTCCTCTCCTTCGGGCGCGCTGCGCTTATACCCGGTGTGCCGCTCTCCGGCGGCCTTTCGGTCGACGGCTGCTCTCTGCGGCGCTGCGCTCGGCGCAGCGCGCGTTGTGTGCGTGTGTTGCGCCCTCTCTCTCCGCGGTCTCCTCTCCTTCGGGCGCGCTGCGCATATAACCGGTGTGCCGCTCTCCGGTGGCCTTTCGGTCGACGGCTGCTCTCCGCGGCGCTGCGCTCGGCGCAGCGCGCGTTGTGTGCATGTGCAGTGCCCTCTCTATCCGTGGTCTCCTCTCCTTCGGGTGCGCTGCGCATATAACCGGTGTGCCGCTCTCCGGCGGCCTTTCGGTCGACGGCTGCTCTCCGCGGCGCTGCGCTCGGCGCAGCGCGCGTTGTGTGCATGTGCAGTGCCCTCTCTCTCCGTGGTCTCCTCTCCTTCGGGCGCGCTGCGCATATAACCGGTGTGCCGCTCTCCGGCGGCCTTTCGGTCAACGGCTGCTCTCCGCGGCGCTGCGCTCGGCGCAGCGCGCGTTGTGTGCATGTGCTGCGCCCTCTCTCTCCGCGGTCTCCTCTCCTTCGGGCGCGCTGCGCTTATAACCGGTGTGCCGCTCTCCGGCGGCCTTTCGGTCGACGGCCGCCGGAGAGCGGCACACCGGCGCTGCGCGCTGTTTGCATGTGCAGTGCCCTCTCTCTCCGCGGTCTCCTCTCCTTCGGGCGCGCTGCGCTTATAACCGGTGTGCCGCTCTCCGGCGGCCTTTCGGTCGACGGCTGCTCTCCGCGGCGCTGCGCTCGGCGCAGCGCGCGTTGTGTGCATGTGCTGCGCCCTCTCTCTCCGCGGTCTCCTCTCCTTCGGGCGCGCTGCGCTTATAACCGGTGTGCCGCTCTCCGGCGGCCTTTCGGTCGACGGCTGCTCTCCGCGGGCGCTGCGCTCGGCGCAGCGCGCGTTGTGTGCATGTGCAGTGCCCTCTCTCTCCGTGATCTCCTCTCCTTCGGGCGCGCTGCGCATATAACCGGTGTGCCGCTCTCCGGCGGCCTTTCGGTCGACGGCTGCTCTCCGCGGCGCTGCGCTCGGCGCAGCGCGCGTTGTGTGCATGTGCAGTGCCCTCTCTATCCGTGGTCTCCTCTCCTTCGGGTGCGCTGCGCATATAACCGGTGTGCCGCTCTCCGGCGGCCTTTCGGTCGACGGCTGCTCTCCGCGGCGCTGCGCTCGGCGCAGCGCGCGTTGTGTGCATGTGCAGTGCCCTCTCTCTCCGTGGTCTCCTCTCCTTCGGGCGCGCTGCGCATATAACCGGTGTGCCGCTCTCCGGCGGCCTTTCGGTCAACGGCTGCTCTCCGCGGCGCTGCGCTCGGCGCAGCGCGCGTTGTGTGCATGTGCTGCGCCCTCTCTCTCCGCGGTCTCCTCTCCTTCGGGCGCGCTGCGCTTATAACCGGTGTGCCGCTCTCCGGCGGCCTTTCGGTCGACGGCCGCCGGAGAGCGGCACACCGGCGCTGCGCGCTGTTTGCATGTGCAGTGCCCTCTCTCTCCGCGGTCTCCTCTCCTTCGGGCGCGCTGCGCTTATAACCGGTGTGCCGCTCTCCGGCGGCCTTTCGGTCGACGGCTGCTCTCCGCGGCGCTGCGCTCGGCGCAGCGCGCGTTGTGTGCATGTGCTGCGCCCTCTCTCTCCGCGGTCTCCTCTCCTTCGGGCGCGCTGCGCTTATAACCGGTGTGCCGCTCTCCGGCGGCCTTTCGGTCGACGGCTGCTCTCCGCGGCACTGCGCTCGGCGCAGCGCGCGCTGTGTGCATGTGCAGTGCCCTCTCTCTCCGCGGTCTCCTCTCCTTCGGGCGCGCTGCGCTTATAACCGGTGTGCCGCTCACCGGCGGCCTTTCGGTCGACGGTTGCTCTCCGCTTGCGCTTGAACCCCCCTCAGCGTCGTATCACACCAGGGTTCCCGCGAGGGGAGGTGGGCGTAATTTTTTCTTCTCGTCCGTCGTTTCTCTGATTTCTTTAAACTGCATAACCGTCATTAGTATTCACTTTGGTAAAAAGCATTATTGGCAGTGCATTTGAACGGGAGGTACCAATAAGAAAACTTTAATTAGGATTGCAACTCTGACCTTCCCCACAAAACCTGTTCGTTTTGATATGCCGTGCACCCCGTATATAAGACTGAATGACAAGGAATTTGCTGCTGAGTGTGTGTGATAACGCGCCAGTGCTTCAAATTTCTTTCCACAAATATCTCGAAAGCGATCTGGACGCACAAAAAAATATCCACGCACAGTCCCCACGATCCGGATACTCCTTAACCTCAGAGCACAATTTATTGCAAATAGTGAAAGAATAAACATTCTCGGACAAGAAGCAGATGAAAAACTAAAGGGTTATTTCAAGCATATAAAAATGTTGCATCCGTACGCTGCACATGATACTTCACATTTTGTGCAGCACTACGAGTTTATTCTGCGCGAGACCTTGTCAGGGTTATTTTATTATGATTTGGTTGAACTTGGTAACACAGAAATGTCGGATTATCAGTGGCTGATTAAAGTCTTACGAGGAACTTCACGCAATCCTGAACTCCATTTTACAAAGTTCCCTACCTATGAGAACCTAACACAGTTCAAGATCGGTGCAAGGAAGAAAAAATAACCGAAGCTGGGAGTAAAAAGTATTGTTCAGCACTTTTTATGTGCGGAAAATGCTTCTACACTTATACTGCCAATAATTCCTAAATACAGGAGACCGCGTTTCACAATTGGGTACTACAAAATCGCAAAAAATTAGAAGTGCTTCGAGTACCCCATGCTCTCAATCAGAATATTGGATTTTCACTCCTTCGGCTTTCGTATTTAATGCTACAAAAATGGCTAAATCTTTCAGACAAACAAAACAAGCTCTGAAACACTCACCTGGACATTTTCGGAACCTGTATGCCGCTGTTGTCGATAGAACTGCACCAATGATGAGTACTATTGATACCATGCCGGTGACAGTCCTGCAAAATTAACTCCGAAAGTGACCCCTTCTTTTAAGAACATGTCATATTTTTCCAGTGTTATTGAAAACAAGCTGTGGAGTTCATACCGATAAGCTTAGTTTTCATCATTATGTTGTTTAAATGTACTCTCGTGGCATGAATATTTCGAACATATTAAAAACGTAGTCATGAACAATAAGGAAATACCGCCAAAACAGCTGCGTATTTCAAGTAATATCCATAATTACCTTACCTTCAAACCTCATCTTGCATTTTACGAGCTAATGAGCATTTATGTTGTGCAGCGCTTGACCATTAAAATATTTACTCCTGGGTAGTGACGACGACTTACTATGATAATGAAAATTATTGTTCTAGGACTTCCAGATGATTTTCACGAATAGCAATTTACCGCGCCTAAGTGATGTCTGCCCAAATGATATGTGACTTATCGGAAAGTTACGGGTTATTAGCACCAAGGGGGAACCTTGAGCGCGACCATATTCTAAGCATAAATGTTTCCTTTTGTTACCCTCATAAAAAATGACCACCAAGTAGTAGTCACTACACGGGCTTATGGTTTGATTGATCGCTAAATTTTCCCGAAGGAGGCAGAGTGTTGCCAAAATGTTGAAGTAATTTTAGTTCGCAGAGTATCGGCATCATTTTATAAACTTCTATATCCAGACGAAACAGCATCTGTAAATTAGAAGTAGAGTAATTCAGGGAGCAGCAACAAAGCAATTCGATAAATGCTGTATTATTATTATTTTTCATTGCCAATTATTACGTGTAAGATTCATTCCTGGGGGCTTACTTTTTAGGCAGAAAGGTTACATAACTTTTTCTCTTCAAGCGCTAGTATCCTACAACTAAATATCGTACAACTTACAATTGTTTTTCCTTGCACCTCTGCTGGCTGAAGGAATCAAAGATGAGACAGTGGATAATTCTTCAAGAGCGCTTTCAGTATACTCAGGTTGTTCTGCATGCTGAAAAGTTTCTTTGCTACGCCTCATACATAGCTTTAAAGCAATGATGCCGAAGAAAGAGAAAACGACCTCATCAAATGCGACCATGTGAATATGTAAATAATATCGATTTCCAAGAAATAAACTGCTCGTTTCGCAGATATTAGGTTGCTCTTTTACGGCTCGATTGACAGCACCGGCGACCAAGTTTACTTTCGGTGATTTCGCTGGGAACTGGAGACGGTACGTATGTGCTAGGGAGAGTAATCCTAATACAGAGGGAATTACCAGAATAGCATGGATACCACATTAAACTGCAATAAATTGCTTGCCCACGGGGTTAACAGCGTGTCACAAACTTTGTCAATTTGGAGAACATCTGTGCCTGTTTTGCTTCTTGATGGTCGCGGATGTAATAACAGCCACGGAACGTGAACGGTTCGCGTGTGTACTGTTTTTTTCTGCACCTTTTGTGCTGCAGCCGCCAATATACATTCCCACGCGGATAGACGTGCCCTCATTCATATAAAAGCTTTCTCACGAAGAACAACACGAGCAAAATGACTTCGAACAACGCAAGTGCTGCTACAGATTCTCCTACAGGTTAGCCATACTAGAAATGAATACATTACATACTTCAAGTCCGGGTCAATGCTTTATAATGGCCCGGGTTAATATGCCTAAAGCAGCCGTGTACCACTAGAATGCCGGTTCGCAAACCTGTGAAAGGCTAATAGAACTTTTCATACGCAAACCGGACCATGAGCAAAGAGAAGATAAAAATGAGAAAGTAGCAGTCATTCCATACGTGCACCGCTTATCACATGGTATAAAGAAAAGAGCAGGTAGATGCGGGGTAATTGTCGCATTCTCAGCCCCACTCAAGCTTCGCCGTATTTGTCCGGCCATACAGAGAAATATAGATAACAAACCGAAAAAATAAAAAACAGGCTGCAGCATCAACCACGATGATAAGTTTGTGCCCTGTCGTACGGGTGTTGTGTACCTCTTTCCACTTTTCGGCGCACTGCCGAGCATGTGGCTGCAAGCCGTGGTTTGATAAATGCGACATTTTGCTCACATATAAAGACCAGCTGACACCAGAAGTTCTTGAAGCTGACCATATTAGCAAAAGGCGAACTGGATGTGTAAGCACGCGGAGGAAAAGTGTTGTCCGTCCGCGTCCGTCCGCATAGCATTCACAATTTCAAAAATCACACCGGCACCGGCAGAATTCGAGCCCGCACCTGGTAGACCAGACAGAGTTTGTGAAAGTCTTCTTATCCATTGGCCTACGACCGTGAGTTAGTACCCGAGGGTCTGCGCTGCTGAGCACAATGTCGCAGGTTTGATTTCCGGCCGCGGCGCACGCTCTTCTGATGGAGGCGAAAAGCAAAAACGCTGTGTGTTCGAGATTTTGGCGCACGTTAAAGATCCCCAGGTGGTCAAAATTAATCCCGAGCCCTCCAATACGGCGCGCCTCATCGCCTGCTTGCGTCGCCGCGTTAAACCCTACAATCAATCAAATCAACAGTACCCGAGAGTCAAACGGCTCACTACCTCGCCTGTAACGGTGCGGAGTACCTTAGGACCTCCCAATGTCGTTCCGCGTCCATCCACGCGCACAGCACTATCAAGCGAAAATGAAGCGAAATTTGATTTTGCCATGAGTTCCAGCTTCATTTGGGGGATAATCAAGTTGCAACTCGCGGCTGGAATGGAATGACGGTCAGGGCGCAAATGGAATGTCACTTTTACTGGGGAGGGCATTCATAGTCTCGCAACCATGGTAGCGCCGCGAAAAAAAGCCGGGAAAACTTGTGAGCACGCCAGCCGAAATGCTACGCGTGTAGGCCATAAATTTGTGTTCCTTTCGAATAAAATACAAGTTGCGAGTCAGCACCCGTTTTGTGAATTTTCTTCAGTGTCCCTAATCGTTTATTGCACTGTCACATTCCATCATGAATACTTACCTTCTCGCCCAACGTTCAGTCTGGTTACTACAATTTGGTGCCCCCACGAGAACCTGGGCCCGACAGCCTGGCCGTTTCAGCACAGGACCACGTCCGGACCACAGGACCACAGGACATGTCAGCACAGGACCACGTCGGGAACTCGCGCAATCACTTCCGCATCTTCAAGATTAAAAAGAGGAGGTGTATGCCTCGGATAGCACATATCGTGTTGCGTGGATACATATAGGCATAGAACTGCATGTTTTCGCGCCGCAAAGCAAGAGGTTTGTGTTTACCTTTTCAAGGGTTCTTGGAGTGACGCCTTCACCAATGTTTCTCCATTCCAGCTTAAAGAGCTTCAGCGTCCGCTTTTTACCGGTGTGTATCACGCTTAGGCATGCGCATATCACCGGTTGCCCCTCATGCCTGCAGGGTGTGGGGCGGAGAAATGACGTCTGCATGCGTAGCTAGGCTTAAGGCACTCACCGATGACATTCCTGTTGTGTTGGTGGGTGAATTCAACGTGGATGTCTGACGGCCAGATTCAACTTTACTCCCGTATTGAATTGCAGACAGGTAAAAATCAGATACCGACGACGAGGGAGGAACGTGGATAGATTTTTCGCCGGTAGAGTTATAGTTTAGTCCTTCAAATTTTATTTCATAACTACCTACGCAGTATTATCTATCGCAAATAACAAACACAATATTTTGTTTGTCCACTCGTGCTATTGCTTCAAGCTTCTCTGGTCATTCTTCTTGACAACGTGGCAAGGAACCTATTACATTCCAGGATTACGTAAGTTCATCCTTAACAACAACAGCAAACGTTGCTTGGACGGTTCATCCTTCCTAGTTTTGCATATAAGTGTACAACGTATTGTAAGTGTACATTCAACGGCCAGGGGAACCGGTTTACCTCGTCAAAGCCTCTTGGCAAGCGCGCTTTTATGGCAAATGAGGTGCAAGAAGGATATGGTTTTTTCGTTCCTTGCAAGCAGGTCGGTATAATCCCTTCCCAGCCTACCCGTCAATCTCCTTGTTTTTGTTGAGCCCTCTACTCTCCCTCTGCTTTCCCTCGTTGCTAGTCATTAGTGTATCTTACATTTACCCTCCTCTAATGTCCTGCATTTTCATCTCCTCGCACTCTCTTAGCCTGCCTCTGCGCACCTTTCATACGTCGTTGCCTCCAGCTGTACCTGTTTTGGCTTCCTGAGCACTGCATTCACCTTCGTCGGAATTTACCTCTACTCCAAAACATGCCTTACCATCATCTTACCCCTAACCACCTATTTCCGTTTCCACCCCTTTTGTTGCATTTTCATTTCTTCCTTTTCTTCCCTCCACCTTGTGCTCACCTACTACACCTGTGGTCCTCTTATCATCTTTATTCTTTTGTATCTTCAGTAATGATAATACCAAATACCGCATCGTCCGCCTTCCGAACCCTTGCAATGCTTCCTCCGATTTCTCCGCTCTACCAGGTTCGCTACCTTTAAATATCATGAAAACCACGCTTGCTCCTTCATCTGGGTTTTCCAGTTCCCACCCTACTAACGGTTCCCATTTAACTGACTCACCTATGGAGGATCGGCTGACCCCTGTCTTCACCAACCCAGCCCCTTCACTACACCTGTTTTCCTTTACCCGCCATAGTCTTCTCGATCTATGTCGCGTTTTTTTTTGCTTTTCTTCCTTTTCCTCCTTCCCCTAAATATCTCTTTTGTATCCTGTTTCTTTTATAATTCTATCACCATTTACATTTCTCATTTTAAAGCAAAGCTTTATACCTCTACCCCCAAGGGTTCTTTCGTGACGAAAACTCCCGCGACCAAATAAAAGAATTTACTGGCACCGCCACGAATGGAACCTGGAACTAATGGAGTAACAAATCGAAAACCCGCTGTCGTACCGATTTAGATACGAGCCCACGCGGACATGGGCAAGACCAGTGGTGCACTCACCAAGCATCTCTAACGGGGCTCATGCATATCACCCCCTGCATTCTCGCTGAATACCATCCGGTAGCGATTAAAGGAAGCTCATACCAACCCATGGCATCTCATTTCCATTATGCCAATGTCCTAAAGCCTGTGGCTTCCAGTGTTCCCATAAAAAATCTCAGCTCCTTGTCGTCCGCCCTCACGCCAAACGACACCTCAATGAGCACATTCAAATACTCCTTAATGGCCAGGCGATGACTCGAAGTCCGAGCATCAAGATCCTGGGCCTACATCTTCACGCCAACACCAAGAGTGACGTATCCTTGCAGCGCCTCAAACAGAGCATCAATAAACTCATACACATGATCAGGCGAGTTGCCACCAAGAAGCGAGGCCTCAAGGAATCTGATAACTTCCGATTAGTTCAAGCTTTTGTCCTCTCGAGAATCCCCTGTCTTTTCCGCAAGGAGGACATATAGATGCTTTGTATAATGATTAGAAAGGCTGTTGAGCAAGCCATTGGTCTTCCCAAGAGTGCGATCACAGAGAGGCTGCTTAGCACGGGACTATACAACACGGCGGAAGAGCTGATAGAGGGTCATCTTTCTATGCAGAAACTCCGCACGAGCAGAACTGAGGCGGGTCGCCGCATTCTTCCCCAGATAGGCTCTGCAGTACAGAATATCACTCCGCTCGATGTACTCCCCGACTTTTGGCGACAAAAACTGAAGATGCTCCCTTTGCTTAGGAATATGAACCCCTCACACGACGAGGGTCGCAGACAAGCACGGGCCCAAGCGCTCACCTCCACCTTCGGTGGGGATCATGCAGTTATCTACACACACGCCTCCCAAGATCGAGGTCAGCTTTACGCCATCATCGTGGCTACCTCCAGAACCAACCTTCTTGCGTGTACCTCGCTTAGGACCGAAGACCTGACGGCAGCAGAAGAGGCAGCCATCACCTTGGCTCTCGCTCAACCAGGGGTTCGGAGGGTAGTCATCGATTCCTAGCAAGCCTACTGGAATTACGAGTCGGGCTTCGTGTCCCGACCTGTACTGCATGTGCTAAAAAACCACTCCCCAAACGGTTCCTTTCAGCTCATATGGACACCCCCTCACGCTTCAATGGGGGGCAACAAATGCGCCCACCCAACAAGCCTGCGCTTTTACCTCCCGTGCTATGGAGCTGCACGAGGACAGTCACCCGCTTGCCTCGTTCAGAGACATAACCCAGCATTATCGCCTTCTGAGACAGACCCTACCTTCGCCTTATCCTGACCTTTCCATAGAGCAACAAACTACATACAATCCGGCTCCATCCCACACCAACGCGTCTTTATTTAACGCACCCGAATCGCTACGACGCTGAATATAAATTTTGCTCAGAAGTAGGAACACTCGGCCAAATAATCGGGGTGTGCGACTTTATCCCGGAGCACACTCCTCTCATTCCTTCAACTACCGAACAAGAGCAGTCGGAGATGCTGCTGTCCAGCCCCTCTGTCTACCGAGATTCAGCTGGTGGACAGAGCACGGGCGGCGCTGACTGAATATGGGCTACAGTGAGGAAGGAACCACTCCCTTGGGCCGCACTCTGGGACGTTCAGAAATCTGAATAGAAATATTTCCTCCTTTTCCTCCTCCTCCACCAGCTCCTCCTCCTGCTCCTGCTCCGTCTCTGCCTCCCATCTCGTCGCCTCTGTCCGCGACGGCAGAGACGAAGAAGTGAGATCGCCTAACACGGGGTTTGAGCTTTAATTTTATAAAAAAAGTTTTCACTCATGTGCTACACCAATACAACTCAACCGACCACCGTTAATGCATCATGCATTCATTAAACCTTACCAAGATATCTCTTTGAAGTAATAGGGGGTGTGGTTCAGTGCACTTGCCTTCTCTCTGGTTTCACTATTTGTAGAGCGACGTGAGTGAATTTACGTGATGTCGCATGGGTAATCGTTGTGGGTGCCGTTTACAGCTTTGCTTTCCAAGCACATTCTCAGCGTGGATTGGCGTTAATTTTTTTTCTCAGCTTTGTTTCACTCTATAGCTGTCTCCAAACCAAAACATTTATCTCTACTATTTTTAGGATTCGTACCCTTTAGTTCCCATTGCTGCTTCACTTTTTTGTATTCTTATTCCTTTTTGTTATGGATTGTGCTCTTTTTAAAACCAACTTTTACACAAAAGCTCTCTATGGTCACTACATAGCAGATCGGCTCCAGCAACAGACAGATGTAGACAAGAATGATGATGATGATGATGACTAGCGGCTTCCCCTTTGCAAAGGGGTGGCGTTGCACAGCGGCCTTAGTAGCAACGCCACTGTACAATCACATCGCCAAACATACAAAAAATATCAAAATAAAAAGAAAATGCAAAGAAAATACTTCTACGAAATTTCTGTGCTAGTCTCAATTCTTTGTCCGCATGTCTTCCCAGATTGTGCTCTCCTCTTTCCCACCAACATTCTAACCTTCCTTTACTAACCTCTACTGCTGTCCAATTCACTTTTCCGCTAACCTTAAAGCCAAGGGCCTCCGGAAGCTGGATGGCTCCCTAACTGAGGACTGGACGGATGCTTTTGCACTCCGTTACAGTATGTCGCATGGTTTCTGACTCCTTTCCGCAGCCTGCGCATAGTTCTTCCTGTACCGGCTCGCGAATAAGCGTTTTTGTCCGCAAGCAACCCGCCCGGGCTTCAAAATCAATGCACTCCCTTGGGTATTATCGAATAATTTTTCCCTTGTGATCTCCTGCTTCCCGATCCTGTAGATATCTATGGACTTCTTCGCATCCATCCTCTTTTTCCAGGTCGTTGTCTCCATTTCTTTCACTTCATTTTTTTTATTTCCTTGGTTGTTTCCCCTGCACTTTCAGGTTTCATATACTTTGTCCTGAGCCTTCTGGTTCTTTTCCTCCACTGTGTGTCCACGCTCTTCATGTAAATATACCGTAACACTTTGGCCGCCCATCTCTGGTAATCAATATTTCTAAGTCGTTCTTCGAAACATATTTTGCTCGTGCTTCTCTCACTTCGAAGGATGCCCATCCCATGTCTCCCTGCAATGCCTCATTTGTTGTTTTACTGTGCGCTCCTAATGACAATCGACCTACTGCCCTCTGATTTACTTCTAGCCCTGATTGAATCTCTGATTTGACACACACCACTGCATTTGAAAAGGTGAGTGCTGGTACCATTACTCCCTTCCAGATTCCTCTCACTACTTCATATCTGTTATATCCCCACCGTACTCTGTGCTTCATGATAGAGGCGTTTCTTTTGCTTTCCATTTTTAACTGCTCCTCATGAGTTCATAGATACGCCTGACCTGCGTTTATCCATATGCCCAGATATTTCTATTCCGCTACCCACGGTATTTGTGCTTGTTGAACGAATACCGATTCGTTACGGGCGTCGTCATTAAAAACCAGAACTCCCGACTTTGCTGTGCCAAACTCTAAACCCAGTTCAGTGGCTGGGTATATGTGAGCTATTATCTGTGAGCAGATATCTGTGAGCTGTTGCAGACACTGCTTGCTGTCTGCTAGTAGTACTATGTCATCTGCATATATCAGTCCCGGGATATGTTGCTCCACTTCCTGCCCTTTGCAGCTATAACACAGGTTGAAACCTATTTTGCGGTCTTCAAGCTTTCTTTCTAGTCTAGCCATGTACATCATGAACAGCAATGGTGATAGAGGACAACCCTGCTTTAAACCTCTATTTGTGACTAACGGTTCCGTGCACTTTTGGTCCTCCCAGGTAATTTGCACCTCGCTCTCATTGTAAATTCCCTGCAACAGCTGTATAAAGTCCTGGCCAAATCCCTCCCGTTCAGGTATGCTCCATAGGAGTTCTCTATCTACCTTATCGTAGGCTCCCTTTATATCGAGGAATGCTATCCATAGAGGTCGCTCCTGAGCCATTGACACCTCTATGCATTGGCTTAGGACCAATAAGTTGTCCTCTAAGCGTCTGCCTCGTCTGAAACCATTCTGCAGTTCTCCCAGTATGTCGGTACCCTCTACCCACGCCTGTAGTTCCGCTTTTATGGCTTGCATTGCAACCCTGTATGCTACTGAGGTAACGGTAATAGGCCTGCACGAATCGACATCAGCCCTGTCTCCTTTACCTTTATATATCATCTTCATCCTGCTCTTACGCCAATTGTCCGGTACTTGCTTAGTTTTTATCACTTTTTCGATTGCTCGAATCAGTTGCGCCTTGCCTTTTGGATCCAATAGGTTGATTACACGCGGAAGTAGCGGCACCTTGCGTCGCCCACTCAAATCCCCCCATATCAGAAAACTTTGAGCCACACCTTCAGCTTATAGAAAAATTATACAAAATTAGGATAGGTCATACAGTCAACCTAATTTATTCTAAGACGGTTCATATTTCCACTGGAATAATAAATTCGTAGAAATGAATTTGTGTTTCTAGGTGAAGATGCCTTTAAGGGAGCGTTGTACGCTTTGTTTTTGTAAGATGACTTTGGCGCAATCAGTCTTGCACAGTAAATCTCGCGCATCTAATGAGGGAGTATTATTACAACACATTGCTTAACTCTTGCTTTATTGAAATTATCCGGACACAAATCCAATCAAAATTTGCCGGTGAGACGACTCTAACTTTACGCCGAGTTTTAGTTACTCTTCTAAACACATAGTTCCCTGTCAAGTTGTAAATATTGTGAAAATCTCGTCCGCTCTCAATACACCAGCTTCTACGGGAGGGACACAGACAGCCCCATGTTCGTCCGCTGGAATAAAACTGTATTTGGTCAAGGTATCATAGCGGTAATTACCCAGGATGTATTTTCAGACGCTAATCAAAAACAAGCGTGTTCTGCATCGGGTAGCCCTTGAACTACAAGACCAGGTCAAAACGTACTGTAGCTCAGGTTGAAGTTCTGCACCACAGCTTTTCAGTTCATCCGACTTCACAGAGTGGGAGGGCGCTGAATTTTGTTCCACAAGGTGTTCACTACATGGAACCTTTGTGAAAAATCTCGTGGGGGTAATTAAGTAAAAAATGACGAGGCTTGCCGGTTGTATTCCCAGCTAATTGAAGTTGCAAGCACAGACAAAATGCTTTTTCGCTACGGTATGGGAAAGATACTCTCTTATATAAAACATCACTGGGTTTGCGCTACGCTTTTTGCATGCTCGCAAACTCCGCGTTTCACGATACAAAAAAGGAATTTCTGATAGAACATACCCGTGACAGGGAGTGGCCCCGCATTATATGCTAAGAAGACGAAGCTTCCAAGACCAAGCGGGTGCGGCTGGACTATAGAATGAAGACGTGTGGCATGAGGACCGGGCAGTTAAAGGTCGTTATTGTGTCCGATTTATTAACCGTTTCCTGGCAGACGCCCAGATCTAAAGCGCTGGATATGGGGGCCCAGCACCGGTCTTAGGGGTACAAAGTCGTACATGTTAAAATATTTTCTTATGCTGTAGAGCAATCGTTCGCAAAAATTATCTGTTTGCACGGCTTTGATATGCCCCGAAAAGTCAGCTCTTCATCGCACATTAGTTTTTTTTTCTGTTCCTTCCCACTTAAGGGAAATCTTCTTGATATGGGTTCCTTGCTATAAGGGTTTATGGCTGATTGCAGAAGCAGATTCTTTAGCGTGGTCATCATTGTAAGGCCATCCGATCGATGTCTGTTCTTTTCTCTGTGTATGACCGGAGCACGGATACGTCGGTATCAACGTCTGGCGATGTGGCAGGAGGGTGCCATCACCGCCAATGATGATTACGCCTATTTGGCGTATGCGTGGAACACCCGATGTTGCGAGTCTCGCCAATGCAAGGTTACTTTAACTAGCTTACGTGGAAGAGTTCCACAATTCAACTTCTATATGCACCGCGCTGGTCTCACCTCCTCTGGTCGTTCTGCTCTTGGTGACGAACCTGAAACCATGGAGCACTTTTTCTTACATTTGCGCGATTTCTTCTTAATGAGAAGAAAATACCTCGCGGAGCCAATTCACCACCTTCGACTTACCCTTACTTGCCGGTCTTCCTTTCGTTTGGTGCCATTCCGCTTGGGTATACTCACAAGAATTTGGTTACATCCATCGAAATCTACGTCTCAGAGAGAAGGCGCCTACCCGGTTAGCCGCTCGTCTTGAGTTTATTTGTGCTGTGGACACACGAAAGAAGAGCCTTTTCTTCCAAATTCCCACTTAGCCTTTCCTAGAACTTTTCTTCTACAAATTCCTTTATTTGTGGTGAGATTTTTCTAATCAATTCTTTCTCTCCAAATCTTAGTTTTCTAAATCGGGCACATTAGCCCCAATAAAGGTCTCGATCCTGGCAATCCCCCAAGTGGGCATGCATCCCAAAGGAACAACAACAACAACAACGAGAGATAGAGGCCGTGCGTGCAGCGAGACATGACCTCCCCCTTGTGCCACTTTTGCCAAGAAATTGAATCCGAAGAACATTTCTTTCTTTTTCGCCGCCTATTTTCTAACCATCGGAGAAGTCTTCTGGGGATTCCCCTGCTACGTCTTGGACTGCCTTTCTCTGTACCGGTGCTTTTGTCGTATGTGGGACTAGGCTGGGCCGGTGTCATAGAGAAGTGTGCAACGCCATCCAATCCTTCATTTCGGAGACAGCTCTTCTGCAGGGTTAAAAACATTCCGATTAGGCTGACTTCTGCTTATGTTTTCCTACTGTTCTCTCTGTTGTTTTTCGTGTTGTTTTTTGCTCTCCTCCCATGAACCAAGACCAAATTCTTCCTTCTGCTCCATGATTTTGCCTGGCATGATTGATTGCAATGGAAACATAACTCTTGTTGGTCAATCCCCCTAAGTGGGTATGCGCCATTTTTCGGGCTCCCCAGCACCACCTCCACAAGGCGGATGGAACGGGGCACGGCACTGTGGGAAACAGCGAACACTCCAGGTCTACGTCCCACAGGAAGGCACGGTCGTCACCAGCCATCGCCACGGTTCCGGGAGTCGTGGCGAAGGCTCCAGGCGTGGTTACCAGCACTGAGTCGGCCTGCGCTACCAGCTGCATACGGTCACTTCGTCTAAGGAAAGCTGGGGACATAGTCGAGCATTAATCCCGGCAGACCTGGGGCTCCCGACACGGCCCTCGTTTCCTCTACAACAGCGCTTATGCCAAGACCCTGTAAAGGTACAGCCAGGATGGCGATTACTCCGCAAGTTCCACGATGGACGTTGCCCGACGGCGGGGCGTATAAAACGAAATATGGTGGAAGGTGAAGCGACCTATTTTACAAAATGACTGTCCTGGCATTGCCTCAGCAGGCTTCGCATCACGCATCTGTTCTCCCCCCGAATTGCATGTGCATGGGGTGCGGGTTACGTCAAATTCCTGTTCTCGTGACAATATAACTACCAAAAGTATATCTTTGGCTTTGCCGTGTCCAATTTTTTCCAGCAACAACGCCTACCTTATGAAAGTGTTTGTGTTTAAATTGGCTGTGTGGGGGGGGGGTGTAACATTTTTATTTGCCTGCTTTTCGGCTAGAGGAGCTATCCCCCTCTTAGGAGGGGGCAACTACCCGCGCTTGCTGGCGTTGGACCGCCCTCAGCGCAAACTGCGCAGCGGCCCGTTGAGAGTCCAGATCTCTTTCGCCCACCGCACGGGCGAGGTGGGGCGGGAGCGCCTCGGATGAGTCAGGGTTGACGTCGCAGTTCCACATCATGTGGGCTAGCGTGGCCCTCGCGGCCCCGCACACCGCACACACATCGGTTTCGTAGAGCTCCGGGCTCGCGTGTACGGCCCACACGGGATTCCACGTTGCTCTCACTTGCAGTTGGCGAAGGAGCACCGCCTCCTGCCTGGTGAGGTCGGGGTGCGGCCCCGGGTAGCGTCTGCGACGCTCCCGGTACCACTCCAGGACCCCTCCGTACGGGGTCACCGGGGCGCACACCCTGTTCGCGCACTCCGACACCGAGTTCCGAGCGTAGCTCAGTATCGCGTTTCGCGAGTCACTGATCACTGTCGCGCACCGTGGGTCCACTAGGGCCAGCGCGATCGCCAGCTCCTCCGCTTGCGTTGAGTCCCGGGCCCTGACGCTGCCCGCCGAGCACAGCTTCCCGGAGGTCGCTGCAATCACGGCCACGGCGTACGTGCCCCGGCGGCCTGGGTATTCCGCCGCGTCCACGTAGAAGGCGTTGGTGTCCGCCGCGTGCACGTCCGTCAGGGCTTTCGCTCTGGCCGCTCGCCGCTCTCGGTTCTCTTCTGGGTCTATGTGCTTCGGCAGCGGCGGCACGTGCATGAGGGCGAGCAGCCCGCGCGGCAGCGACCGCGCCGGCTTCGGCATCGGCGGCCGGCTTGCCGGCCACCCCCCGCCTCCACCACCGCGACCACCGCCACCGCCACCGCTCCCGCCGCCGCACCCGCCGCTCTCGCTTTCGCCTTCTCGCGTTAATTCCGACCGGTAGCCTACCCTACGTAGAATAGCCCTACCAGTTCTCGTCTGCGTAAGCCTCGCGATCTGCGCGGTGCCCTGGGCCTCGGCTATCTCGCTGAGGGTGTTGTGCACCCCCAGTTCGAGAAGCCTTTCTGTGTTGGTATGTGCGTATAGGCCCAGGGCCGTCTTATAAGCTTTGCGTAGCAGAGCGTCCACTTTCCCTCGCTCCGCCACCGTCCAATTGTGGAATGCAGCTACATATGAAACGTGGCTGACGGCGAACGACTGGACCAGCCTGAGGAGATTCGCCTCTCTCATGCCTCCGTGTCTGGACGCCACTCTTTTGATCAACCTCAAGGACATTGCGACTTTTGATTCCAACTTGGCAACGGTGAAGCCGTTGTGTCCGTGGGCGTCGATGTGTAGTCCGAGGACTCGCAGCGTCTTCACCCTCGGAATGGCCGTCCCGTCCCGCGTCTTCAGGTGGATGTTATTGTTTCTTTCTTCTTCTCCTCTCTTGTGGCTTCCTCTTCTCTTTGGTGTTAGTACCAGCAGCTCCGACTTGGTCGGGGAGCACGTCAGACCCGTGTCTTTTAGGTGATCTTCGACTGCGTCGATGGCCTCTTGCAGGGACGCCTCGATCTCGCCGTCACTGCCGCCGGACACCCACAGCGTGATGTCGTCCGCGCATATGGTGTGTCCGACTTTCGGGACGCCCTGGAGGCGCTGGGCGACCCCGATCATTACGATGTTAAACAGCGTCGGCGAGATCACGGCGCCCTGTGGCGTCCCCGTGCTCCCCAGGCTCTTCTTTGGCAGCTCCATGTCACGGGCAACGATCCTCGCGGTGCGGCCCGAGAGGAAGTCGCGAATGTACGCGAACGACCTCTCCCCCATGTTGAGGCGCGAGACCTGGTCCAGGATGGCTGAGTGTCGGACGTTGTCAAACGCCCCTTTCAGATCTAGGCCGAGCACCGCCCGGTTGTCCATGGAGCCGGCCGGCCGGTCGATGACTTCGTTCTTGAGCAGCAACATTGCGTCCTGGGTGCTTAACTTGGCCCTGAAGCCCAGCATGGTGTCCGGGTACAGGCCTTCCTCTTCGAGGTATGTCTGCCACCTGTTGAGCAGGACGTGCTCCAGCACCTTCCCCACGCAGGACGTCAGGGATATCGGCCGCAGGTTGTCTATGCTCGGTTCCTTTCCCGGCTTCGGGATCAGGACCGTCTTTGCCTCCTTCCAGCTGGCCGGGAGCTTGCCGGTTCGCCAGCACTGGTTGTAGTACCCCGTCAGCGATTTTATCGCCGCATCGCTCAGGTTGCGTAGCGCTTTGTTGGTAACCCCGTCGGGCCCTGGGGCGGACTTGCTGTTTATCGTTTGGATGACTGCCCGCACCTCCCATTCCTCGATGTCGGCGTCGAGCTTGGCATTGGCCTCGCCCGCGTAACTCAGGAGGGGGGTCGGCGGGGTGGACGGGAGGTACTGGTCGTTTATGCGCCGGCGGACCTCGGCCTCGCCGAGCTCCCTTTTCGCTTTGTGCAGCGTCCGTGCGAGGGTGTGATGTTGGGCCCCTTTCGTTTTGCCTTCGTCAAGGAGGTGCCGGAGCAGATGCCAGGTCCTGCTCTTATGGATCTGGCCGTCCGCTTCCTGACAGACCGCCTGCCACTGCTGTCGGCAGAGCACCGCGCTGTGCTTCTCGATTTCGATGTTTAACAGTGCTATTCTTTTGCGGAGCCTTCTGTTGTGGCGTTGCCTCCGCCATCGAGCCTTCAGCGAGTTCCTCGCCTCCAGCAAGTGCGCGAGGCGGCTCTCCAGCTGCGGGGTCTCTTCGTCGACCTCGATTTCCTTGGTGGCTGTTTTCGCGGCCGCGTTCAAGGCTCGCGTCCACTTCTCGATGTCTCCATTCTCCTCTTCCTGGGCCTGTCCGATGATCAGGGCGTCCAGCTCCGTTCTGTATTTATTCCAGTCTGTGATGGCCTGCTTGCGGGTGACCGGGGGTCGGCCATGCAGCGGCACCGCAATTTCCAGGACGCAGTGGTCGCTGCCCAGCGTCTCGCCCGTGTTCCGCCAGCTTACTCCCGCGGTGGCTTTGCTGCAGAAAACGAGGTCCGGATTCGTATCGCGCTGCACCGACGTGCCGTGTCGCGTGTAGATGTTCGTGTCGTTGAGCAGGTGGAGTTCCGCCTCGAGAGCCTCGTCGTGCAGATTTCGCCCCTTGGCCGTGGTCTTCTGGTACCCCCACGCCGTGTGCGGCGCGTTAAAGTCTCCGCACACGAGCGCGGTGTCGTCCCCGGCAAGCTGCTTCGTTCTTTGCATCAGTGATCTGAACTTTTGTTGGGATTGCTTGGGGTTACTGTAGATGTTGATTAAATACGTGCCTTCTTTCTTCTTTCGGCCCGTCACGACTTCGATTGCCAAGTGTTCAATGGTACTGTTCTGCAGTAAGCCGTGTTCTATGTACGTGATTCCTTTCCTCACCAGGGTACACACTCCCTGCCCCGCGCCTTTCCCGGCCTTTCTTGCGCTGGGCGGGCTGGCATAGGAGCGGTACCCCGGCAAGCCTGGGGAGGGGTCTTCCATGTGCGTTTCCTGTATTAATATGACGTCTGGTCTCTTGCCGACACTATTGATGTATTGTTGTAATGTTGCCTTTTTTCCTCGCAGGCCATTCGCGTTCCACTGCCAAACCACAAGCTCGCGCGCTAGCGTTGTTCCGGCCATGTTGGGCGAGTGACGTTGGCCACCTGCTGTTGCTGCGGCGGCTGTGGTTGTGGCTGTAGTGGTTGCTGTGGCGACTGCGGCGGCTGCTGTTGTTGTTGGTGGTGGGTGATGTCAGGGATTCTCGCTAGTAGTTGTTGTAACAGGCTTTCCACATTCGCTATGCGGGTACTCATGTCCGCTGTCACGGCTTCTACTTTAGCTATGCGGGTGCTCATGTCCGCTGTCGCGGCTTCCACCTTTGCCAGCCTCTGGTTGATGGCTTCCAGCTCTTTTTCCTCGTGGTCGACGCGCTCCTCCACCAGCTGTTGGCGGCATTCGAGCGCGTCTAGCTTAATAACCCGCCACTTGGTTCTGGGGCTGAAGTCTTCCATCTCCTCCTCTTCCTCCTGTTCTTCTTCTTCTGTAGTTGTAAAATCGTTTCTCCTCTTCGTAGCTGCCATTACTTCTTCCTCCTCTCTTTCTTCTTCCTTCTCCTCTGTGGACCCCGCCGTCTGCAGGCCAGCCGCGTACTCCGGCTCCGACTCTTCCTGCAGCTGCATTCGTTCTTCTCGCGCGTGCGCTCGCCTGGGCGCCTGTCTTCGTGCGACCTGCGGTGGTTGAGTTCGCAACTGCAGCGATGGCTGTTGTTTCAGCTGACATTGTTGCCGTTGTTGTAGCTGATTGAGGATGATGTCTATTTTGGCGCTGAGTTCCTGTATTTGCCTGTCTTTTTGCGCTAGCTGCGCCTTGAGACGTGCAACCTCGTTCGTCTCCGCCATTGGTTGATGTTGTTGTTGCAGTTGCCTTTGCTGTGGCCTCGGCTGCGCCGCCTCTCCTGCCACTGTCCTGGCCCACGTGATTCCCTCTTGCAGCTGTCCGCCACCGCCGCTGCTGCTCCCTCCGCGGTTTCCCGCGTTGCCGGTTGACCTTTCCGCCGCCAGAGCGCTGCCATCTGTTGCGTTTGTCGTTGCCGTTGCGGCTGCCGTGACCTTTCGAGCGGGCTTGTCTCCAGCTGGCCCAGCCGCCGCCTCTCTGCCGTTATTGACGTCAGCCGCATTCCTTCGTGGAATCGACTGCCTTGGCTGCTGCATTTTCGCGCCTTTTTCGGGTGCGTGCTGCTGCTGCTGCTGCAGCTGCGGGAAGTCAGCTAGGCCTAACTTCGGCGCGTGTTGCTGCCGCTGCTGCCTTTGTACCTCCTCTGCACGCCGGCGCTCCCACCTTCGTTGCTTCACCAAATGGGGGGTCTTATATCGGTTCTTGCAACCCGCCTCCCCGGTGGGGTGAGCCCCGCCGCATAGCTTGCAGCGGGGGTTGCACTCCCGCTCGTGCGCGGGGCCCTGGTTGGACGCTCCGCACGCAAAGCATATCTTAGTGTTTGGGTAAGGGCACACGTCCGCGCGGTGCCCCAACCTGCCGCAGCACCGGCAAACTTAGTAGTGCTGCCTGTATAGACTGCATTTGGTGATTGCCACTCCGAACTTTATTGTATTTGGTACCTTGGTGCCCTCGAAGGCTACGATCACCGTGGTGGTATTGCCTATTCTGTGCGCTTCGAGCGCCGTTGGATTCTCCACGCTGACTATAATTTCCTGCAGGTCCTGCTCCGTATACACGGGCGGAATGCCCCTGATGACTCCTTTCACGGTGCCCTCTGGTGCCGGTGCGTACGCGAATACTTCGTGCATCCTGCCCGCTATCCTGAGCGAGCTGATGCTCGAGTACTTCTGAGCTCTCTGCTCGTTCGGGGTGCTAATGACTATAATATTCTGCGAGTCGTTGGTGCAGATCACGTCCTCCCTAGACTCTTGCAACGTGGTACCCACCATCTCGAAGATGGCCTCCATGAGTAGCGGTGCCGCCGTGCGAGCTACGTTAAGCCCGCCTCGTGGCCGGAGTATTACCCTAAAATCACCCCTCGGTAGCTCGCGCGGCATGCGCGCTGCCTTCGTTAGCCTGGCCGCGACCTGCCTAACGAACTTTGCCTGATTCTTAACGGGGGCTGCGGCGGGCGCGGGAACGGACGCGACCGCGGCCGCGGAAGCGGCAGAAGAAGTGGGGACCGACTTACCGCCGGCCGCTACCTCCCCGGTCGTCCGCCGCCACATCCTTCGCCTCGCTTCCTGCCATCTGCCTTCTCCGCCCTCCTTCGGTGTTGGATCCTCGCCGGCAACTATGACCGACATCCTCCCTTGCGTGTAGTTGACTTGCATCGTTGGCGCTTGCCGGTGGTTGCTGTCCCTCTCGAACTGGGGAACCTGGGTGGTTGTAGTAGCGGTGGTGGTGATGGTAGTAATAGTAGCATTGGTGTCCTCGATGTCGGTGTCCATGGAGGTGGACATCTCTCCTTCCAGGATGGTCTCCGTGTTCGCCGCAGCGGCCGTCAGGGAGGCGCCAGGAAGAAGATCGGTTTGCGCCAGTGGAAGGGGTGCGCTAGCGGCCACAGCCGCATCACACGCACTGTCCAGCATGGGGCACGTGCCGTCGGGCGCGAGGCTCGTGCCGTCGAGCATGGGGCCACCTCAGCGCTCTGCTCACGTGCTGCAAGCAGCTGGCGAAGCTCCTAGGCCTAACCCACCGAATGTGCTGCAAGAATGTCGCTCTCCTCCCCCGGAACCCGTTCGCGTTCCACTGCCAGATGATGAGTTCGTGTGTCTTCTCCGCGGTCTTTGTTGTCATTACGGCTGTGCTCCAGGAAGCGGAATTGGCTCTGGCTTCGCCGTGAGCTTCTTGTAGATTGTCGTCATCATTTGCTCCATGTTGGTGAAGCGGGTCTCTACGTTGGCCAGTCTAGCCGACATGTCTGCCTGCGTGGCCTCGAGGGCCGATAGGCGCGTGTTGACCGTCTCGAATTGTTTGGCGCACGCGTCTTGAAAACTGTGTATTTCTTCTATGGTCACGTATTGTTGCTCGCGGATCTTTGACTTCAGTGCCCGTCTCTTCTTGGTCGGTTCGCTGTCCGTGTCCATTTCTTCCCGTGGAGCGTCGCTGCAATTCGCCGCGACGTTTCCAGGCGTTGGGTTGTTGCTTTCGGAGGTCTCTTCCACCTCCTCGGGCACGAGTGGGATCCTAATCGGTGGAGGGGGCGGCGATTGTGGCGAGTCCCTTGAAACCGTCTGTCTCCGTACTTGCGAAAAAAAAGGGTTTCTCAATTTTATTTTCAGCAAAAGTAGCGAGGTCCTTACATGGCCGTCTGAGTGACTTCGCGACCTCATCAAGGCTGAGTTTGTTGCCAGAACAAAAGGCAAAGGCTGGCGGGACACTGTCGAGAACATGGATCCTAGACCCGTTGAAATTAAAAACCGAATGAGGCGCCTGAATGATATTACAACAGGAAGAATATCTTTTCACGGAAACTAGAAGCGAGTTGTGATGATAGCTGCCCTTTCAGACATGTGTTTGTGGGTTGCCGGATTCACCCGAGAACGGCCGGGTTCTATGTAAGAGCTTTTTTTGGACATGCTGCACGAAAATATCACAAACATTACATGCTTGGACATTCTGCATATTGCCGCTTTCCTTGGCTGATGCCTCTGTGCAAGGACCGCCAGGAAACAATGCCGAAGAAGGAATACGACTTAAGCAAGAGTCACATTTGCGCGCTAATACGATGACCATGACAGGAATAACCGGAAGAATGCGCAACTAAAAACCAGCTTGTAAACGCCTCACCCCTCCATCGACAACTAATGAGCGACTCTTACATGCCCTTTTAAAGTAAATTACCTTTGGTGGCTCTCACTTTGAAATATACTGGCTTCGGTTGCTATTACGGTTGGTGTGGGCGAAGTATTTTGTTCACTCGGCCTTTCGCATCCTTCTCTTTTAGTTGAAAAATGGTATAAGTATTTGTAGCGGAATAAATTTCTTTTGCTCAAACAACCTCACCATCGGGTTGAAAGCGTTCGCCCAACTTGGCTCGCAAAACACGAAAGCATCCAGGCTGCTTACAGAATAACTTACACATGTTCACAGCGGGTAATAAAAGCATAAATGAACAATGAAAATTTTACATATGGCTTCAAATCCGCAAGTCGTCTCACGGCCGCGCTTCCCCATTCCAAATACCTTACGTTTTCTGAATTATATCGAAGCAGCACGGCTCGGGGCATTACACCCAATTAAACCGATTGCAAAATCTGCTGAAACATCCGTAAATGTGTGCCAATAAAGCGAACATTAATCAAAACAGCGAGTCTTGGTAGCGTGGAGGCACATTCCTCGTTAATGATATCGTGGTTGCCTGTGTCGTCATTCAGAACTGCATGCTGCTTAAGATACATTTTGAGTATATCAATTGCACTAAAATCAGTGCAGCCCGTCCCCGTAGAGGAAACAATAATGGTGTCTATGTTTTAGGTGCGGAGTACCTTAGGACCGCACAATGTCCGTCGGCGTCCGTGCGCATAGCATTTACAATTGCAGAAAATCACACAGGCACCGGCAGGATTCGAGCCTGTGTCTGGTAGAGCAGTAGAGTTAGTGTCAGTCGTCTTACGTATTTTCGCTACTACCATGAGTTAGTACCCGAGAGGCAAATGGCTCACTCCCTCGCCTGTAACTGGGCGGAGTACCTTAGGACCTCCCAATTTACGTCCGGGCCAATTCGTGCGCACACCACCATCAAGCGAAAATCAAGTGAAATTCGATTTGAGCCATGTGCTGCACTTTCATTTAGGGAACTCACGCCTCAAACTGAATCATGGTGTGGGAGCAAATTGGATGTCACTCGGGGCACAACTGGGATGTCATTTTGAGTCCCCGCACACCACGCCCTCAGCATCATCCACGGAGTGGAGATGCTGCCATTTTTTTGCTGCTGCCACTTGTCAGCACAATCCAACAGTTGCAGCCCGGAAAAAAATTTACTGCGTATCTCTTGGCTTCGCTCTAAATGAATTCAGCAATGTCTTATTCTTGTAAATGTTACTCTCCCCAAGCGCAACTTTAGCCATATTTCACAGAAATATATATATCCAAATCAAAGGTACTGGTGTTGTCTTAAGTAATTAAAACAAGGATTTGTGAATACCGCCAAGTATTTGTCTACCTAGTTTTATGACAGCCAATAACGGTTTACAGGAAGCTTTGACTGTTAGGAGGACTCCCTAAAACCTACACCAAAGCATCCAGGCAATCCGGAAAGTAAACAATCCTGTAAAATTAGAAGAATGTGTTCCCATTACACTTGATGGCAATTATACATGTTCATTGTTTTCGAAATTAAAAATAGTATGTTGAACACCGTCGAGCGGAACCTACATGAACGCACACTCCCAACACCTGGTACGCGATTAAAAGCGCTGGTAAATTGAATTAAACGAACCTCTGCTGCATTCATTCTTGGGGGAGCTACGCCAAACAGCGGAGATAGAGGAGGAGTTCTGTAGCAATGGTAGCGGAATCCTCCGGTATTTTACGTACTTTGCAGTGAAGCTTACGGATACGTGGTCTTTAAGTTAACGGATACTTTCATAACGCTTTCTTCTGTGTGGAAGCAGTGGGTTTGTGTGTCATTTCTTCGTCGCTAGAATCAGTGAACTATGTCAGCGTGCAACGAAAGCGTATGGAATTCTTTCACTTCCACTACGTTCTTTCATAGCGTTCTCCCGTGTTATCATTCCTTCTGGAATCTTCTGTCGGAAGGGTGCCTGTCTCGATGCATTGCTCATCCACGAGCTGCATTGCTTTCACAACTATATAAGTATGCTGTTGGACAGTGACGTTATTTGCCCGGAGAAACGGCCAAGCTTTTCGAAGTAGTACGAATTCTGAAGAACTTGGCCACCTTAACGCTTTGGCTTTTACGTTGGGACTATATTAGCCGGCGCGTGGGTGTGTTGTGAACTATCTCAGAGAACGTCACGTAAATGTGAGCGGAGGGCGACAGTTATCTCCTTGGCAAAACTAAAGCGAAAATATTTATTCAGAGTAGCATTTCGAATTGTGTATTACAGAGATAATTTAACATTTGGCCAACAGAGCGATGCTTGAAAATCCACACCCCTGTATTAGTGTTATCTTATACTTGTTTTTATGGCTGATATACTTGGGTAGAGCGCACGAAACTGCTAGCACCCGCTTTAGGGCATCTGATATGTTTGCTATCAAAATGAAGTCACCTTATTTTTTATATATTCCAGCCACAACAATGATGACGATTGTATGTTTAGGGCATTAGGCCATCTAGGGAAAAGAACACGAAAACACTGGTTATGTATGAAGGATGAAGACGTAAACTCTAAAATCGCTCAACAAATACAAACGTAAAATTAGTAAAAGACAATAAGGATAACTGGTGTAAAATGCCGGGATGCGATTTTGCGTGCCATAAAATTAAGTTTAACAAACTACGCGTGGTAGTAAATGCGGGATGAAAACTTCATTTCGCTAAGAATCTTATAGGTGCGTTGTAGAGGAATGGTGGGAGCATCTGCTAAAAACAACGTTCGGTGTAGTGGGATATGTTGTCTATATAATGGAGGGAAGTGTTTGCGTCTTGTTGCGTGGAGTCGTTTCCAATAAATAACAAAAGTTTCCAATGTTTTGCAATGTGAATTACGTATTGGTCCTCCCCGCACCGGCTGCACAAGGGTCTTGGGGATCGAGTGAGCAGATGGGACTGTGTCCCGTGTGTGTGCCCTATCCATAACCTAGCAAGGGCAACTTCGAGGAATACGTTCTGTGAGTCAGTTGCGTGTCGTGCTAAGTGTGGTTTTATTATCTGTATCTTCTTGTCTGTCTGTGTACTCTAGATGGCGAAGACGTTGTCTTTTGTGGGGCTTGAGGTTGGTGTAGGGTATTGGCGTTATGTCCGCTGTGTTTGTAAGTGAAGCAGCGGCAGTAGTGTGATTCGCGGACTTCTTCCACGCGATTCCAGCGTATCCTGGAACCCAGCTCAGGGTTAGTTGAAAATGTACCTCATACAGATATTATGCCATTCAAAACTACATTGAGGATGTGGTTTTTTCTGGATCTGTGTAAGGATATTTACGGCACAACGCTCAATGAGTCAGTAAAGATGACGGACTTCGAATTTCTTTTTAAAAATGCGTCGAATGATGAATGAAATGCCATATTCTTCTCCAGAGAAGATTGTAGCGTGCACGCTCATATTTCAGCAAGAAATAAATTTGGGACCATCAGCGGCACACTACACTACAGTAGAAGTTTTCGAGACATACTGTAAAGTCCGGAACATTTCTATTTATCCTCCAGGGATAAGAACTGCGGCAGGATCGCTGTTCTCGAAACCCTGTTTCTATCCATTTCCATTAAAGATAAATGGAAATGGAGTTTCCATTTATCTTTAATGGAGTTTCAGTTTCCATTGTGCAGTTTCCATGGTGGTACAGTGTATGTAAATGATGATGTGCATACATCAAAAAAACCCAACGGACAGACCTGAAGCTTCCTCTCTGACCCTGAGTGAGAAGGCCAAAGAAACAGATTGGGGATTAAGAAGAGCTGGGTTGTGGATGTATCGTTGAGTGCAGGTATAAAATATTGTTTATTCAATGGTGGAACCTTAAAAGCATATAATAAACCTAGGTACATTCGTTTGTGTTCCTGGCACTATTTGATACATTCAACGTAAGACTCTGGCCCGGGTTATTGTGGAACGCACCAGAAACAAATTAGTGCCTTGACACTCTTTGAAGAAGGATGTCCTCCAAAGCTGGACACAGTCCACGGAGCGCACGAAACAACACACGTTTGTCGTAATTTGCGATGGAGCATATTTCCCAGCCCATTAGCTGAATGACCCTCTGACGGATCCAAGCTTTGTTCTTGCAGATAAACATGAAACTGCCTGTGTCTCTCCCGCGTCTTAAGCATCTCACTGTTTGTGTAAGGCCGGGTTCAGACTGTTACCGCAACTGTCGCAATGACTTAAAGAGTGACGTTTTTTCACGTCTCAGCTAACCGAACTGCGTGACATGGCATTTTTTTACGTGCATAGATCACTATGGGTTTTGCGTCGGTAATCTGAACTTAGCCTAACACACAAACCCAATCCGCTCTACCACTAAGTACTCCGGACAGGTCCCATTGGGCCATTTAACGTCCGCGTTTAAATCTCGTTCCAGCACAACAGACATACCATCCATCAGTAAGGGCATGAGACCTATAACTGCGCGTGCACGCCTCCCCTCCTCCCTACCACTATTTTTCACTACAAAACTGCACACGCATAAACCGGGAACCGGTCATGCACGCGTGCTTAGAAGTGACACACACCGCGACGGCGGGTTTCGGTCGTTTTAGGGGGCAGCCTTGGGCTGCCATTACCTGGGCTTCGCGGGAGCGGCGTCTGTTTATGTCTGCGTAACCGAGTGAGCGAGCGCAGCAGCGACGAAAGAAAGAAAACGGAGAGGAGCGTCTAGTGAAGGGTGAAGTGGAGTACGACACGTGCGGCTACCGCGTCATCTCTCTCACTGCCTTTCTTTCACACATGTTTCAAGTGTCACCACCAAGAAGCGCCCCTTACACTTTCCCCAGACGCTGTTCCATTATCCGCTAATCCAAACGTCTTGACGTTCGCGCGGGAGGTTCAAACACGATATGCAACAACATGGTCGCTGCTCCCTTGTGCGGGGCTAATCCGAACCACGTGAAATTTGCGCGGGAGGTTCGAACACGATTTGCAACATCCCCAGCAGCAGATATTGCCAAGCCCAAGCATGGCAATTCATCAGTGGCCAATGTGTCCGAGCTTGGCAATACCTCGGCCGCCAATATTGGCTGGTGTTTGGGAAAGGTGACAAGCCAACAATTGGCCAAGCCCTGGAAGGCCAATATTGGACAACGCTTGGCAAAGTATCTTGCCATGATAATGCCAATGGGTGGACCCCACGCTATTTTCATGCACATTTTTGGCTTTGTGGCCAGTCCTTATGACCAATGCTTATTTTATGAGTTGCCTCGCGGCCCGATTTCTGCTTTATACATGCCAGCATACAGGAAATTATTAAACGAGTGCGCATTATTTATTTAATGCGCACTCGTTAAATAATTTCCTGTACAATGGCATGTATAAAACAGAAATGGGACCGCGAGGCACACTAAGCAAACTGCATCAACTTTGCGAAGCAATTATAGATAAGTGACTTGCCAAAAACAATTGAGCAACACAACACACCGGGTCTCTCTGTGTAGCTTTTTTATTATGCACATCAAATATACGAGAAACCTGGCTTAACAGTGGCAAGAATACGAACACAAACAACAGTCGAGAAAAAAATTTAAAAAGCGCTGCTCATGAAGCTCGAACCAATTATCATTCGTTTAACTGCTTGAGATGCCTACAAAACAGAAGCATTCAGGTAAATGAAAACAGGACCCTCATTCCCGTTAATTCGCCGACGTGCCAAGATCACAATATGTTGTTGAACAGCACTATAGCCCAGCTTGGAAAGCTTGTGACTGCTGCACCCGCCACTTGTCCACGGGAAACACCTGTGCGTCGTAGCGCCTGTAATAAGTAAAAAAAAATAGTTCACTATAATGCTAAATTCACGCTGCTTACTAAATACAGCACCTATACAAGCCTTACCACATGTCCGTGTGAAAATATTCAGCCTAAAGTTCTAGCTTGTTAACACTCGCTATGAAACATAAAACGTACTGCACTATTCATTTTTCAATACTGCGTTTTACGGTAGCAGTTACTTGGCTCGTTCTTGAGAAAACAGTCCGGAATTTCACCGAAAATGGGCTTCACTCGTATTGCAGTCGCGCAAGGTAATATAAAAAGTACAATAGACAAAGCAACACGCCAGCGGTTCCGTGAAATTTTGTTGTGCCTTCGCTCACTTCTGCCCCGTCAGACGCGCAAGACGCGAACGGAACCGATGGAGCGACGGAGAAGCCCAGCGGTAGTGCAATTACTTTGTCGCTCGACAATACCTTTACGTTGCTCAAGAAAATAATGAAACGAAAGCTTCATTATTAGGTAGAGTTTAATTAAGCCAGCTTAATACATCCGCAACTCTTATACTGCACACGAGTCTTGCTTCAACGCATGCTGAACGTCGTGAACCTGCAGTGGGAGCACGGCTGCTTGTTCGGAAAACACAAAGCCGGAAAAAGGACAGCTAGAACTGGCGTCACACAATTGGAAGCACATGTATGTGACCACTTTTTTCTTCGAAAGAACCAACAACACTAAGCAGCACTCGCGAGTGCCAGTTATAAACGACAGCTGAAGTTCTGGCGGGAACGAGCGCGAGCACTCCCGCACCGCGAAAAAATGAAATGGTGACTTACGTTTTCAGCGGCGGCCGTAGCAGGCAAACGATGTTATTACACCAGTCGATGTTATTACACCTCCACACAGCCACCGACACCAAAACGCACCTCACAGACACGTAGAGGAGTACTACCGCAGTTTCAATGCCACAAAAGAGACGGAGCCGTCGGTGCAACGCGCCGGTCCACAGGCCCCGCCGCGGGTTCAAAGAACGCGCGAAGGCACAACGCTGAAGTAGTTCGACGTTCACCGTTGCGTTAGGACACACAAATGACCAATTCCTACTAAACGTTTAACACTCTCTTGGTCGCCTTGGCTTCCCCACCTTCTTTAACCGTAATAAGCGCTGTATGCCTGTGCTGCCGGGCCGGGAAACAAAAGTGAAGATTGCCCGCCTTAGCTCGGGCCGTGCGAGTTTTAAATGCGGAGCATTTCTTAGGCTCGCCTGGTCCTCCGTCGTTGATGGCGGCGCCGTCCACACGCTCACTCCGCAGGTGCGCGTCTCTCCCCCGTACCCTCCTCGCTCTCAGCAACAGCTGCGGCGGTGCGGGGGAGCGCGTCTGCGCGCGCATGCGCCGTAGCTATCCCGTACCCTCCTCGCTCTCAGCAACAGCTGTGGCGGTGCGGGAGGAGCGCGTCTGCGCGCGCATGCGCCGTAGCTACCCCGTGCGCCTCGTCGCTCTCAACAACAGCTGCGGCGGTGCGGCAGGGAGCGCGCGTGTGTGCGCGCATCCGCAGTAGTTACCCCGTGCGCTCCGTCGCGCTCAGCAGCAACAGCGGCAGGTGTACACGTGATAGCGGCGTGCTAGCGGCGTGCCAGCTGCGTGATAACGGCGCGCGGGGGGGGGGGGGGCGTGGAAAGGTTGCGCGCTTGTGTACGGAAGTGTGCGCATGCGCGTCTCTCTCCCGTACTCCTCCCCCTCTACTGCGCGCGGTGTGTATATAAGCGGCGGAGCGCGCGCTTGTAATTCAGTCAACTGCGATCCTTGGTTGATGCTCCATCCACGTTACTCGTGTCCCACCACGGAGCTCCGTCGTTGACATACGCAAGGACGAGTGGTTGTTCGAGTACATGGGGACCCGCCACGGCCTGCACTGCGTCTCCACCACCTCCAACAACAACAACAACAACAAGCAACCCACCACCATCCACGGCAGTTGCATCGACCTCGTCTTCACCAGTTACTCCAACGCACGACCGCTGCTCAAAGATCCCTTGACAGTATACTTTAGCGACCATAAAGCAGTCGTTATCTCCGTTCAATACAACGACAGCACCAACGAATAGAAGAAATAATAATGACCACAATACCTTCACCTGTCCTTCCTGTGTCCCAAAATCACGAAACATTGAATAAGAATAATAAAGACGAAACCCTCCCCACATCCGAACGGTAACCACAAACTACCCAATTACGCAACGTTCACGCAATACACTCACCCCTATGCGACGCATTTACTCGAGTTCCCCCCGTGGGAAGATGCGGCCGGGCGGCTTTTTTTCGTCTGCATTAGCTTTGGCGCAGAGCTGTTCATTGCGTTATTATTCTGCCAATAGCTGCATATGGACGGAGTGCACCACTATCCGGTTTCTAGGCTCGGCTGTGCACGTCACTGCTGACGGGCTAAGGGGGCAATTCTTAATGCACTGTGCAAGCAATCGCGGACCGATGAAACACCGGCAGCGATGCGTTTTCGGCGATTGTTGTTCGTTGTCATACAAAAAAAAACTGTCTAAATTGCGTAGGGCGCCGCAAAAATTAAGCGTTGCAGGTAGTGCAACGTAGCCAACGTGTACTACTATTCGCTAATCTCCACTATTGTTTCCCGGCCCGGCAGTGCAGGCAGCGCTTCTCACGGCGAAAGAAGGTACGGAGGGCAAGGCGACGGGCACAACGACAAGGAAAACAGCCATCGCGCTCATGCGGGTCGCGCATGCTCACATTCTACCGGTCTCAAACCAGGCGTTATGTCGCCTGTCCAGTCCAGTCCAGAGCCCGCCGCTTGCGCCTTATACACAAGCCTTCTGCTGACTGTACTTTCATTTTCAATCTATTTTTATGTTGTTTTCATGAGTTACGCGCACACCACTTGATAGTCCAAAAGAACTTAATTTTCCTCTAATGTCGTACTACGTTAAAAAATTCTAGACGCGTTGCGAATGATGTCCTGCTTCAGGTGGCTGCAGTTGTATCCCTCTGTCTTCACGCAGGGAAAGGCGTAAGACTAGAGTTTCATTATTTGTTTCAAGCCAATAACATAGCAATGATAGTATTTGTACAGCAAATCTAGCATAGTGCAACGAATAAAATAATAAATATTTCATTGAGCAAGTTTGAATGCGTAAGGTTCTCAACCCGTCGGGGTCAAACTTGGGGCTCTGCAATTTTGTTTATTTATTTATTTATTATTTATTTATTTATTTTCTTTATTTATTTGTTTATTTATTTATTTAATTATTTATTTATTTATTTATTTATTTATTTGTTTATTTATTTATTTATTTATTTATTTATTTATTTATTTATTTATTTATTTATTTATTTATATTTGATACCAGCTTGCCTTTGCATGCATTATAGCAGGGAGATACATAACACTAAGCACCAAATATGAGACTAAATAACAAAATATTTCCACAAAGCGCAGGGAAAACCGTCATTATAAACAGTGGATAAAATCATACGTGGAAGATAATTACACTCTCGTATTGATCTGAGATAAAATGAATCGCGCAAGGCGTCACCTTTATGGGAAAGTTTAAAATTTGCTTCAATCTAGCGGACCCACTTTGGGATATGTAGAATGGCTCTTGGATATACTTCTCCCCTTCTATTCCAGTTTTCGAATGATAGATATCACGAAAAAATTTCAAACTTAGGTTTCGCCTCTGATCTTTCCCGTCTTACTATTCAAGTTTACTTTTACTTTCCCTCATGCTGAGTTGACAGTGCCAATTACCCAATAGGAATCGCACTGCCCTATTCTGTGTGTTTTCGGGCGTATCAACCAGGTCATTGGTGTAGGGATCCCAGAAGATACATGCGGTTTCCAACATTGAGCGCACATGAGTGAAATACGGTGGTTGTTTTAAGTTAGATGGAGGTTCGCTGAAATTTTATCTCAGAAAGCCAAAAACACGTGCAGCCGTAACTTTTATGTTGTGAACGTGCCTATTTACCTCTAACCAGTCCTTAAATGAACTCCTAGTTATTTATATTCCCCGACCGTTCTTATAGCAGTGTAATTTACGGTATACGTATTCAATTGGAATGAAGGTTTCCTTGTAAAGGTGACGTTAACACACTTTTTAACATTCAACGACTTTTCTGAATCAGCACACCAGGATGTTATTAATTTGAGTCATGCTGCAAGTATTTTGAATCACGTTCATTCGCTATAGTCCTGTAAATTAAACAGTCATTCGCGAACATTTTAAACAAAGATTTGAGGCCGTACAAACAAATGAGGGCCTGCAACTGAGCCTTGAGGAATTCCTGAGGTCGCGGGAACATAGCCGGACGAGCGAACATTGAGAGCGACCGACTGCTGTCTTAGAGAGATATACTCGGTTACCCATACAATAACCGATGCATTCAGTTTATAGCTCAAAATTACAAATTTAAGGTGACATGGAAGACCGTCAAATGCTTTTTTGCAGTACAAGAAAGTACAGTGAACTACTTTAAGCTTTTCTACTGTAGAGCCAAATCGTGTGTGAACTCAACAGGCTGCGTTAAGATAGAAAAACCTGACGAAATGCGTGTTTGCTAGGATGCTCGCGATTATGTTTAGCCAAATGAGTCATATCCCAAGTGTTGCTAAGCTCACCTTCAAATACCGCAACTAAATTAACATCCAGGCTTCGTCATTCACAAGGCACTGTTGTTATGGCAAATTTAGAATAAAACTTGTTTCTAAATAGGCAGTCATAAAATCCCATCAAGTAACATGGTGGAGGGCCCGAAGTTGAGCCTACCAATGCACGAGCTTAGCCTCTTCTACATTTATCACCAACAAAGCAGTGCAACATTGTTTTTCGCAGTATTATTGTAAGAAGAATAGCCGCAAACGTGCGCTTTTGTGTGCCCTTGCCTTGCTTTGGTGGGGAGTCCTTGACATGGCGCCGGTTGAGCTCCTCCGTGGTGGCCGCTTGCTCGACGCCCTTTAATGCCACTTATTTTGGCGAAACACCGCCATCTCGGGTCGTACATCTGTGCAGGGTCGATGTCTCCAATGGTCTCTATTTCTTGAGGGGGCGAATAGCCTCGAGCTGATGCGTCGACGAAGCCGGCGGGCGGGCCGTGGTAGCGGCTATGACTGGCGAGGCTTAGCTGACCCGTCGGCGTGGCACAGTCTTCTTGTGGCAATAAGCATCACTTACAGACAGAAGAGCTATGCTGACATGCTCATACATCATAACAGTCATTTCACAATTAAGGCGTGTGTGCTATCCTATAGTTACAAAATGCCCATCTAGGAAGGTGTTTAATAACAAACCTTTAGCTGGCACACAAAAAAATGCCAAGGCCTAAATATGTTGGACACATTACCTGAAATTGCCCATAGACATGACCAAACGTTCCCGCCTGTATGTGACTTTACACTGACACTTTCAAAACAACGCAGACACCGCGTGAACACAACTTACAGGAGTTTTGTCGCTACACAAAAAACTACGAAGAATACACGGGCTTCTACAAAAACGGTTCCAAAACATCATGCTATTTTTGGAATGCGGTAGTGCAAGGGAATTGGAAAAAGGTGACCAGGATACCTCAGTGCGCCTCGGTATTCAGAGCGGAATGTCATGCCATCTCCGTGGCTGTAGAGATAAATGAAAAAAAATATTAAAAACCGTTTTAACTACACAGACTCTCTCAGTGCAATCACAGCACTACATTACAAAAATGCAGTCCAACCCTTAATACGAGACATCACTTCACAACTTGCTTCAGATGTGAAAAATTCCCAGTCAGCAAACTGAAGTACGTACGTAGTTTCGTTGGGGTAAATATTGGTGAGAATGTTTTGCCTATTAGTACAGGCTGACGATCACTCCCATATGGATTTCCTATGGTATGCCATATAGAATCGCTAAAAACAGAAGGCGAACTGAAGGACAAATCTATGCAGCTCATTTTCCCTGAGCTTATACAGCTAAGTAGGCCGCCGTTGAGTAAACAAACATAATTTTACAGGATGAATTCCTCTAAAATATGGTCCCTTGCATCAGTTTTTTTCACTAGCCCAAAACGTAGAGTGGGTGTTTAAGTCATCAGCAATCAAATATGGCCCTGGAAGTTGGTTTAGTAAGTCGTCTAAATCTTCGACGCTTATTGTGATGTGTGATTCTAAATACACAAGGCGCACTGTGATTGTTTTAACTGCAAGTAATGTGGCAGCAATGGCTTCTAGCCTTGTTTTCAGTTTGTGGTATTGTATTGCGATACCATTTTTACGATTATGGCAACGCCACCACAGAGACTGCTCGCTTGCTCTCGATCGCAGCGGAAGACCTGCTAGTTATTTAGTATGTTTTTTGTTTAGGGCCTAGGTTGGTTCCCGGAATACATAAGGCCAAAGGTGCGTTTGTGGCAAGTATGTCCTTGACATCATCTAGGTTGTTTAGTAGTCCTCTGCACTTCCAGTGAATTATTAATGCCATGTTATCTTCTTTGTATGGGGGACAGATTATGTTTTCAGTCCCAAAAGGCGAAAGGAGAAACTGGTTCTGATAAATAGCGATTATAAAAGTTCCCTCAGCTCTCTCGCAATTCTAAAACTTACTGAAATAACTTGCTTAATTAAGTATAAATGGGAATCACTCGGTGTCTGCGCTTGTGTCGCGCGGTGGTGTAGCCACAAGCTAGCACATAAGGATGGCTAGGTTCCGCTGTCTCACCCTCCGAAAGACGCTCCTCTCCGTTTTGTTTCTCCCGCCTCACGGCCGTGCTACAGCGGCGAGGCGGCGGCGTCCCTGGTTTCACTCTTTGTAGAGCCACGTGTGTGAATTCAAGTGACTTCTCATGGGCAATGGCTGTGGGTGTCGTTTTAAAGCTTTGCTTTCCTAAAACCTTCTAACTTGGATTGGAGCCAATTCTTTTTTTTTTGGTTGGCTTTCAGTTCTTGACAAAAAGCCAATCAGAATAGGTTCTCGGAAAAATGGCGACGCCCCGATTAACTCAAGCTGAGGTCAAAATTGTGGTAGCTTTCGGTAACCTCCCATTGCACCACAGACGTCTATAAAACATCCGCTAGACATCCGGTGTCGGACATTCGGACGTCTTTTAGACATCCGCAGAAAGCCAGCGGACGTTCTAGAGACGTCCATGGGATGGTACGATGCAAAGGAATTGCTCATCCTACGAACGTCCGACAGACGTCCTAGCCGGATTTCCGGACATCCAGCGGATGTTCAAAATCAGACATTTCCAAACCGAGATGTTTGGAACGAGATGTTCCAAACAGGGGACGTCCAGGGGATAACAAAATGCGAACATTGGATGTCCGCCGGGCGTCCGCTTCTAGTCCTAAATTTTTCGAATCAGGGAGAACCTGTACTCGCTGTAAACTTCAGTGCTTTGTTGATAAACATGCCTTGAAGCACTACTCCAGCTTTAAGAATACTTGGTACAAAAGCCTCTTCTGTAGCTTGTTTTAGCACAACCCTAATTATAAATGCTTGCCCCATGCACTCTGTGGACAAAACTCCACAGCCTATTCATATTTCTCTTGCCAAGAGTGCGAACAGTGACGTTACAGAAGCATAATACAGTGGAAGGTTGCAAGCTTATCGTCACGACTTTTCAATAAGGACTATACATACACTGCGGGCTGTTGTGTCAACATAAATATGAATAAGTTGTAGTAGGCAGTTACCTCGGTGAACACGATGCTTCAACATGGCAGCCCACAGTGTACACATGGTTCTGTATTGAAAAGGGGTTACAATAAGCTCGCAACTTTCCACTGTATTATGATACTGCAAGCATCACTGCTCCCACTCTTCTAAGGGCCCCACACCACATTACGATGCTGTCAATCCTCCTCCTCCTGCTCCCACTCTTGCCAAGAGAAATATGAATAGGGTGTGGAGCTGTCGGTCCACACCGCGTGTGGTACAAGCACTTATAATTAGGGTTTTGCCAAAACAAGCTACAGAAGGGGCTTTTGTATTGAGTATTCTTAAAGCTGGAGTAGTACTTCAAGGCATGTTATCAATAAAGCAGTGAAATTTACAAAGTACAGGTTCTCAAGTTTACTAGAAAACTGAAACCTACACTATTAAGCTTTATGAATCCATAGCGAGTATGTTTGGGATATATTTATTAAATTGCTAAAGACAAAACTTCCATCAATGCACGCTAAAGAACAAAGAGTTAGCTTGAAAAAGAAGTATTGAACAGTTAAGCAGGCTGCTAAAACAAATATACTGAATGAAATATATTACATGTTGCAAAGTACGGGATGCTAAACAGATGAGACAATGTCACAAAGCTTGAAAATTCTTTATTTAATGCTTTATAACTGCCAAGTAAGTACAACCTTTCATGTGCCCATCACGCTTCATGCCAAGAACATCTTGGCTCAAAATATTCCCCAACTCCTCGGTCAGCGCCTGCAAAACCAAAAGCAACAATTACAGTTTTCTTTTTGGAGCCACACAACAGTCAAATACATGTAAATTCAAACTTCATGGTTTATGTAGTCTTATATATGGCTACATTATTACACACAAAAAGAATTTTAGCCTGCTTTTGAGCTATTTTGGTTTGCTCGAATCTACAGCTAATGTAGATCGCAGCAACAAGAAAAGAAATCAGCACCGCTTTTGTTGCTCCTGTCTCAAGTGTGAATGGGCCTTTATACACAATACATTCACACGGTGACTGGCAGTTGCGGAGGGACGTAACTATGCGCATCGAAAGCCTGATTGGCCAGGCTAAATGCTTCCCCCACCCCTCATATTTCAATATTTTTAATATACCAAGTGGCCCAACTCCAAGCTTGGCAGAGGCAGTGGGGTGCGTTTCGATACGATGCATGCTTTTCACCTAAGCGCTTTGACGGCGTCTATCAATTATGGGTCTATCCCCCCCCCCCACCCCCCACCCCCCCGCTACCTAAAACCTAAAACGCACCGTACGGCTTCTTACACGTTTCGTGACACCGTGCCTACATTTCACCTCGAGGCCAACGCATAAAGCATCTCCGCAACGAGCTCACACAGCAAAAATTGTTACAACCCTTACCGTAAACCTGAGTGAACGTAAAAGTAGCCACTGCGCACACCACGTCGTAGGTAGCGCCGGGCTGAATGCGAACGCGGGCATGCTCAACGACTTTCTTTCAACAAGAGTACGTGCACGTACCGCTGATAGCTTTAAGAAAACGGTATAAGTTATTTATCGCGCCTATGTTTGCGAAGAAAAGGTGATTCCCTGAGCGCATTTTTACACTGTCATTGAAAACGCGCTAAGCCTAACTTCGGCACAGCGTACGGTTAGTACTGCGTTTGCAGTACACGGAAAGCTAAAGACGATTTCCCCGCCCCCTCCCCACTTATCGGCGCTTATAAAAATGTCTTACCTTTCGTTGAGGACGGAAAAAGATGTCTAGAAGAAAGCAGCAGGATTTCTTTCTCGAAGTTCGTTGGCGCTTCACAAATCGTATAGTCAAATCGCACACAAACGCGAATGGCTATGGCTATAAGGCTTCACGTGTCATGACCAGTGTTGGCTTTGCATCGCACCAAAGAAAAACGATGAAAAATTTCAGTCACAAAAAAACTTTTTAGCCTAATTAGTAGCAAATCAAACAATACAACATTGCATATCAAACCAACTGTTTTTATAAAACTTTACGAGATCTGCTGTCGTTTTTTTTTAATTCGAACATAACTATGTAAAGTTGACTCGTTCGGGCCGCAACGATTTATTTGTGCCTCCTATACGGAGTATGCATAAGAGCCGGCGGCGCAATGCATTGTGGGTTAGCGGCCATTTTGAAGTTCTTGCTGAAGGCCAGTCGAGGCAGTCGTCGCAGTTTCGCCGTCGGTGCTGCCGCTAGCTCTGTTTCATTCACCGCATCGACACGTTTCGCATTGCTTTCGGCTACGAATGTAGCCAGTTATGTCACCGCCTCCTCAGGACTACGCCGCCAGCCTAAAAGGTAGCGACAAACAGCGTTACTGCGAAAAAATCAAGTTGTGTGGAGTCGATCCGTTCGTCCTGCGCGCAGGAGACTGCACGACGGATTTGAGTTGGTGGCCGTGCGTAGATGAAGCAGACATAAATGAATTCCTTGTGTTGCGAACGAGCTTTCTAACAAGAAAGCAACTGAAGGCTAAGAAGGGATTGGAGTCCCACAATTTCGTGACGAGCGGCTGGGTGCGGGAACCATGGCTGAAAGAAGTATCGACAGATACCGCGATTGCCATCACACAGGTAACATTCCTTTTGCTATCCGCTTAAGATCCTCATTTTAATGCATTTTGTTCTCCCCATAAAGTAATGATATTATGTACGCACGCAGGTGAATCACTCGCAGGGCCTCAGCCAGACGCCACTGACTGCGTGGGTGCTCGCCAAAAGCGACGGCGAGATCCTTGCTGCACACTGCACGTGTATGGCCGGGAACGGCGAAGCATGTTCTCACGTAGCCGCGCTTCTGTTCTACATGCAGTACGTCGCACGTGCGCGCCAAGATCGCTCGTGCACCGACACGGACAACTCTTGGTTACCCCCTCACATTCGCAAAATTCACGCGAGGCCCGTCTCTGAAATGGATTTCGCGTCCAGTGCCATGAAAAAACGCCAGCTTGAGGCTGATATGAACACTTCTTACCAGAGTGACGTGTGCTGTGTGTGTAGTGTGGTGCGCGCGGACCTGCCTCACATAATGTGGGGGTGTGACGAACACAGAGTGAGGGGTTACCCACCGGAACTACCACAACATGTCGTGCAAAATATGAACTCCCCGACTAGGGAGCTCCAACTCATGGTAATCCAGCAGCTGGAGACAGCTCTGGCCAGGCAGAAGCGCGGGCGGCTTCCCGATCACGTCAATGGTCGGACCCCCCAGCGCCGACGCCTCCGGCCGGACGTGGCCCCGTCTCCGGATCGGCTTTAACACCAACAGCCGACGGTGAGGGCGGAACCCTGTGTGGTGATCCCCCTCACCGATAGTGCAGGATAACCAATAAAAGTCCTTTCTCTCTCTCTCTCTCTACCGTAAAGCTTGACACGCGACAAACTGCACCGGCCCCGACAGAGGAAGAATGGACGTGTTTTTTGTCCAGTTTGATAAAGGCAGGGCATCGCCCAGTTGTAGCCAGCACGCACTCAGCGTTCAGTGATGGCTTTGTGCCTGCTGTTAGGAGCTGCAAAGGTGCTGATTTGCGCCGCCTCTATGACCGATCTTTGGAGCTTTCCAATCACCAAAGTGTGGTTTCATACTGTGATGACCTTTACAGTAATGTAACCATAACTACAGAAGCAGTGAAGAGCATTGAAGCCAGGACAAGAAGGCAGGCCATGAGCACTCAGTGGTTCGAGTACAGGGCTGGTCGCGTGACGGCATCAACTCTGTATGATGTTTGTCACACAAGCACTGACACTCCGTCCCTCAGCCTAATCAAGCGCATCTGCTACCCCCACCAGAATCAAGTAAATGCACCTCAGCTGAAATATGGGAGGCAGAACGAAGCTAACGCCCTTGCGAAGTACCAGCAGCTAACAAAAGAGCTGCACCACGACGTGGAGTTTCACCAAGCAGGGCTTCTAATCTCGCAAGAATATGTTTTTCTGGGGGCAACTCCAGACCTGCTTGTGAAGTGCAGCTGCTGTGGCGAGGGCACAGTAGAGGTGAAATGTCCATGGACTGTGAGGGATGGGCAGTTGTGCGATCTCTTGCGTGAAAAAAGCAGCTGTGTATCAGAGTGTGAAGGGTCGCTTCGCTTGAAAAAAAGTCACCGGTACTACTACCAGATCCAGGTGCAACTGTTTGTGTGGAAAAGGGAGTACTGCGACTTTGTGTTGTGGACCTGCACTGAGATACACGTAGAGAGGGTGAAGGCAGACAAGGAGTTCCTGCTTCCTTTGTTACATGCAGCAGAGGGATTTTTCAAAACAGTCCTGTTGCCTGAACTTGTGTGTCGTTGGTTCACAACAGAAAAAGAAAACCAGCCTCCTGCTCAAAGCCTGCCGAGCACATCCGCAGCTGCTAACGTAGCAAGAGGCAACCAGCCTCCTGCTCCAAGCCAGCTGAGCACATCTGCGCTGGCTAATCCGGCTCAACCAAAGTGTACTGCAAATGTCACCGACGCCAGCTTAGGGCAGTACTGTGTGTGCCGGGGGCCAGAAAAAGGAAGCATGATTGCATGCGATAGTCCAGCATGTGCTATTACATGGTACCATTTTAAGTGCGTTGGGCTAAAGAAAGCGCCAAAAGCCAGCAAGTGGTTCTGCGATTCCTGCCGTGCACAACAGAGTTTTTAACCATGCCGTGGAAACCTTCTCTTCTGCAAATTCAGATTGAACACGTTTACTGTGATATTTTACAATATTTTTATGCCTGTGCAATATTTTCACACCACCAGACAAGTTCTCGAGTGTGCCATAGTGTGAAAAGTGTTATATAGTTACTGTGATAATCATTGGAATTTTTGAGCGTTTAAGACAGTGCTGTATGTATACCACAGCATAGAAATTTTGTAAATGTTTTGAACATGCAGCTTCTGTGATTAGTGCAATTTATTTTATGCCAATCAAATGTTTATTTTGTGTTTTTGCCCAAAGAGAAGGAAAAGAGATGCATGAAAGGTTTATTGTACAATCCACTGTGATCACTGGTACTCTCTTTTCTCACTCAAACGGAACAACAGAGTTACACAAATTAACCAGGGCACAACATACACGAGCAATCTTGTCGATCTGGCATTCTCCAAATTTGTTGCATTGTAGCAACTCCACTGGCAAGCTGCCTTTCAGAATGCTGTATTTGTTGTGCACTGTACCAATGACTCTCTCTACATGAATTCTTACATTTGCGATTTCTCTTGTCTGTTCAATTTCGTGACTCGACAGTTGTGTCTTCCCTTTTGTAAAGGCTGGCAGCACAAGGGAGGCATGGCGCATGCCAACACTTTCTGCTATCAGGAAGCCTCGGTCCGCAAGAACAATGTCACCATAGTCGAGCAAGTCCAGCACCCCACTCTCTTCTGTGATTACTTTGTCACTTGCGCGTCCCCCATATGCTTGTGAGAGGAAAGTGACCGCACCTTGGGGCGATATCCCCAATAGAAATTTCACAGTGTTATGATGTTTATAGTTTGACCATGTTTCGGCTCTTGTCAGGTACGAACTCGGCCTGTCAATAAATATCTCAAAGCAGTCGAGAATCACTCGCACCTTACAACCAAAACTGTCTACGAATGCAACCGGCATTGTTTTCATTACTTGGTCTTTTTCTGGCCACTGCAACAAACGCCCTAATCTGTCCGAAAACACATCCAGCCATCTGTCGCATATCCTGGATATTGTTGACTGAGAGACGCCAAATCTATACGCCAAGTCTTGCAGTTGGCAGCCCAGTCTTAGTCTCATCAAACACACCATCATCTCTTCAAACTGGGTGAGTGCGTGTCGTGCACCATGGGAAACATGATCTTTCACAAGGCAAAACACAGAACACAACATGAAAAATGATGGCAGCCCGGTATAAAAGGCCACCCTGTTGTCGTCTCCTTGCAGGGATTCCTCTGTGAATGTCAGTGGTTGCAACGCCTTTTCTGTCTCGGACAGCTTTTGTTGCAATTGAAGAATTTGGCTCCTCATTGTGTCGATGTCAGTCCCAAGAAAATCCGTCTGGCAGCAATCATCTACAGAAAAAGATGTCAAACAATATCACTGTTATGTTCCACACCAACTGAAATGCAATGCAGGGAGAATGAAAGCACGTAGCTTTACATAGTTTGACATTTCCACATGGTGTTTGCATTTAGCTTGAAATGTCGCAAAACCTGTACTCATATCAAGTTTGCCCCCAGTTCTTGCCCTGCACGACATGCACTAACTCAAAACACGATAGCATGTCAGTTGATTAAAAGCATGGTTGTGACAACATCAGAGACAGCACTACGATTTCTAAGTCACAATTTCTCATACCAACATTTCGGAGAACCTCTTCTGCTTGCTCACCATCCGAAGGCTCTTCTGGGGCCGAAACGGCGACCACTGGCGAGACTGCTCCTGCAAAAAGCCATTTGTGGCTGTGAAGTTTTTACATAACGAAAATCTCGGAGGGTTTACACACCGAAAATCACAGAGGGTCGAGTGAATGTCTTACCGTTGCGGTCTAGCTGCTGGGAACGAGCCTTTCGACGGTCGTAGCGCTGCCCTTTCAACGCTTTCGACGGGTAGCCCAAGTGTTGCGATGGCAGCCAATCGGGATTACAGTCGTCAAACAAATTCGCTGGACGGCCTGGAATGAAGCACTGAAGATGAGTCACGCTACACCGCGACATGCATCTCAGAAATTGTAGCGACACACGTACTGCACGCTGTTATCGTTCCAACATTTCGCCAACAACGTGGCCTGTAAGTACGTACGAGTCGACCGAGAGCACTGCCGCGTCAAAATTATGTTCCACGTTTTAACTATGCCCAGGTTCATCAGTACAATGTGTACCAAGTCTTTCACGTACCTGAGAGAAAGTGTCGAGAGCAGACTCGGTACTTGTCTGGGTTCTGATCAACACCGCGTCGGTTGATGCGTGCCACCCACTCGCGTCGACGCCGCTCGGACAGCTCCTTAGTTTTGTTGCACTCTAGGACGCGCACTTTCGGAATTTTAAAGAGTCCACAGTCTTTCTCCTTCGTCTGCACCTTCTTCGCCTTTGTTTGGGTGCGGCTATTGCAGCCCACAACCGCGCAGTACACCATTCTTGCTTCAGGAACGGCCCCGCAGCAGCAGTCGTGCCGAAACGAAGAACTTCAAAATGGCCGCTAACCCACAATGCATTGCGCCGCCGGCTCTTATGCATACTCCGTATATAATCTGAGCTTACAAATTGATTGCCTCCCTAACATAATTAATGCGAGGCTAATTACGATGAGTTACAAACATGATCGAGGAATATTGCTTCAACCATTCAGACGTACGACGGGCGTCCAGCGGACGTTATTGGGACCATAGTAAACGTCCATGCACAAACGTAGCACGGACGTCCGTCGGACCAAATTGGACGGACGTTCACGTTTCCCAGAAAAACACATCCGAAGTACGTCCACCAGACGTCGAGCGCGGGACTTGGACGTTCGGCTGTAAAACGGATGTCCTACGGATATCTGTGGTCCAATGGGACTGCGCGTAAATGCAAGCTTCTCTTGATTTTTTTACAGGTGAAGAATAAAAAAAACCAAAAAATTCCCCCGCATTTCCCCGAAGGGGAGTATGAGGAAGTGCGAAGCACGGGGTGATGCTATGAGGGGGAGTTTGTTGAAGTTTGGTGGCATTTTGCCCGTTAGTTACATTTACACCCCCTCGTGATCACGTTCGGCTTAACACGCCTCGTTTGTCCCTCTGCGGAAATCTTGGTGAATTAACGTGTATGTTCGAGAGGAGGAGCGCACCGCACCGCAGCGCACCGCAGCTGCGTAGCGCCGACCGGAGTGAAGGGAGAGGAGGCGCAGTCACGTGAGAGAATGCAGAACTAGCGGGTTTGTAGTATCACGTGTACACCACGCAGTTATCAAGCCGCTATAACGCCGCTGAGTCGCCAACGCACGCCGCTGACGACGTAGTTTGAATGCGTTAAAGATATAAGGCGCGTTACTAGCATTGATATCAACGTCGCGTCCGTGGCTTAGTTGGTAGAGCGTCGCGCTGCGGCCGCAAAGTCCGCAGATCGAAACCTGGCGCCCGATGCTGTTTTTTTTATATAGTGTAGTGGCCTGGCTGGCACGCCGAGAGAGGGTGTTGCGAGCTGGAGAGTAGTAAAGGGGCTTTAGGAGAGTAGGCGAGGGGAGAGAGGAGGCGCTATGCGAGCGCGACGATTCAGGCTCGCTTAAGAAGTGCATTCGCACTTATTCCTGGCCAATCTCCCACGTGGGTATGTGCCATGTCAGCGGCCAGGCAGCGCGCGCCCATCTCCCCCCGTTGCTAAGGAAGACGAAAAGCGCGCGCACCCGCAGCTGTTGCTATGCGGACGGCGGAAGGTTCGGGGTCGCTTGTAAAGTGCATTCGCACTTAAAATTTGTGAAATTCAGCCTACATCACGCAAGGCTTCACTGCATTCACTTTCTTCTAATTGCCTTGATGGTTCACACCTTAAAGGGGCACTGACAAAAATTTTGCATCTTGTTTTTTTTGTTGCGATAAGTAGCTAGTGACCTACTTATAACCTGTAGAAACCTCATTTGCTTCAGCGTGCGACGGTTGTTTAATTAGAGGCATTTTCAATGCGGCCAGTCGCAGTTTCGATTTCAGCGAGTGCCGCGAAACGATGGATTTTGTGGATTTTGTGTGAACAAAGCTGACCACGTGACCGTCGGAGGGATATCACAGTTACAGAGCAGAGCCGCCGTAGCACTGTCGAATCCGCATCGACGGCAGTTTCTGCGAATGCCCCCCCGTACTGATCTCGTGAGGCGCCTAATTAAAAAGCGACCGTGGATATGACGTAGGCGCTGCGAGTGCAAATGCTACCGCGGCAAACGAACGACGCGCGACGCTCGAGACGGTGGGTGACAAGACGCGCGCTGGGAGCAGCCGGCCGGTCTGCCTACAGGTCCGCCTACAGATGTGTTCGGCTTAGCACTGCGGCGGATATTCGAGTGCCGCTCTCGTAAGCGGTGCAGATGACAATTTTTAATGCAACCCGCCATGGCATCATTAACTCCTTTCTCATGTAAGCCACCATGGTCGGGACTTGGGGACAATTTCGTGCAGCGGTAACAAGCTATCACTCGAGCTACCTGCGCCGGCGTGGGCCACTTCGCGGCCGTGGCCGCCGCCTGCACAGCGACCGTGCGGCTTGCTCAGTGGGCTTTTCGTGCCTCCGGCGCGTTTCCGCAATCAATGGTAATAAACAGTAATAGAAACAGAGTGCCTGGAATCGCTGTAGAACTTTGGTCGCGGCCAGCTGCCCGATGAGCTGACGAAATCACGGCGCCTCCGCCGCCAACGATCGGGTCGTTCGTTCTCGAGAGCAGAAGCTCCGCCCTCCGGCCCTCCGATTGGAGTGGCGAGCCGGCAGTGCGGAAGCGGCAAACACAAACTCGTGACGTGTTTGGATGTTGTTTATTTACACTTGCGCGTGGTCCTCTGCCGGCCGCTCGGTTGCGTTTCGCACACTTCAAAATTGATTTCAAATATGTTCTAGGCTGTATTCACCGCTGATATTTTGCAGATGATGTATATGTGTTCCCACCAATCTATCTCCGAAGTTATCTCGCCTTCAAAATTTTGTGTCAGTGCCCCTTTAAAGGGGCACTGATACAAAATTTTGAAGGCGAGATAACGTCGGAGGTAGATTGTTGAGAACGCACATACATCATCTGCAAAATGTCAGCGGAAAATACAGCCTAGAACATATTTAAAATCAATTTTAAAGTGAGCGAAACGCAACCGAGCAGCCGGCGGAGGACCTCGCGCCATCGACATTACGTGCATTTTTTAAAAATAAGCCAAATCCAAAGATGTCACGGGTTTCTCCCGCTCCCGCACTATGGTCCCTAGAAATATGTGCTAGTCTGCCATCCGCCGGCCGCAAAGGGGGCTCCTCCGTGATGCATGCAGCGGCGGCGCTGCAGTCAATCGGAGCGCGTGGCCGGTCAGCGCGATGGGCAGCGGCGGACGGCGCTCTGCCATGCTGCTGCTGCCTTCGTATTTCTGCCCTATTTCTGGGCGGGTTCAGCCCATTTTAACTGCCCCTTTTCGAACCCTATCCGTTTCTGTCGACAAACCAGATTAGCCAAATAAGTTGGTTCTTACCAGTACGAAGAGTTTTAACCGAGGCGTGAAGTGACAGGAGTACGTTTTCGCGTATTATGAAGGATGGAGTTTTCTAAAAACCGCGGAATCATGTCGCTACGCTATTTCGATTTCGACACATACTCGGGGGCTTCGGGAACACTGCCGGCACGGCATCGTTTTCCAGCTTGGAAACATCATGCGGGACTTCGGCTACATTACCGAGCAAACAACCGTTCTTTGTGAATATCCCCGCCGTTGTTAACTGATGGATTAGTCAGCGCCTGAAAAAGTGTGTGTGGTGTGTCGGCACTCCGCTTTTTTGTATGGCTCTTTGGAACCGTCTTTCTTTGCAAGTTTCCCAAGATGTTGTCCCCTGTACGTGTATGTAAATAAAGCAGCTCGAACCGGTGCCTTCTGACCTTATAAAGCAGCTCGAACCGGTGCCTTCTGACCTTTCGCATCGTTGATCTGGAGGCCCTTAAGCGCACGTATTCGCGGCCCCCTCAGTTACGTCCAGTCAACTGGGAATCTGTTAAATGTAAATACCGAATAAAAAAACAAGACGTGTGCACATGCATACGAAGTTTTATCACCTTCAGTCATCATGCAGATACAGTGATTTCTCCATAACTCGAACTCGGATATCTCCAAATACCGGTTAAGTCGAAACCTTTTTTTTGCCGTGCATATATACCTGCCATAGGCGACATTTTCCACCCTTTGTCTCGAAACGTCTATTCGGGGATCACGGATATCTCGAAATGTTGACAAAGAGGACGCAATGCAACATCCGCTGCATGCAGCTGATAAGCTCTCGGTTAAAGCTTAGCTCCCATTAACCGCCGAACACCGTCGCGAACGGCAAATTTGAGCGTGGTAAGCACTGTGCGCGGCCGATGTCCCGTTAGCGGAGTGCTGTCCGACGCCTACATTGTTGATATAGCTGGGGAAGACGCTTCTGATCATGTGGACGACGACGGGTCTCAAGAAGTGCCAAAAACGGCAGGAACAAGAAAAACATTAGCTTTGCCTGCTTCACAGCAAGATAGAATATAGCGTTGGCGACCAACAGCTGATGCGGCATTGAGAAGCTCGAAAACACTTTTTTGGGACCAGATGCGAAGGCGAAACAGGCGTGAATCACACAGTTCTTTTTCCGCAATACCTAAAAAAAATGTTTTTTTTTCTGCAAATTATTTTGCCTGTATTCCGGAAGCGTCCCTGTGCATTGGAGCGTTTGTTACCAGCACTAGCTCTTATTCCAGTGATCTGGCCGTACATTTTTCGCATTTCGCTTAACCCAACACTCCGCTTACCTCAAAATTTTCAAAAATTTGGGTACTATCAAACCTCTTTTGCGTGCCTGTAATTTTCGTGAATACCACGATTTAAAACATTCGCCAGCATTGGGTACGTGAAACTGATTTTTAATAACACCCGGCTGCAAATCAGTAACTTCGCTTGAGTTCATCATTGCACAGGTTCTTTTTGGTCACCCACGGGAGGGAATTGCGAGACGCACGCGGGGAAAGCAACACGGGAGAATATTTGTGTTATGGCCAATCATTATAATCGTGGCCGTTTGAAAACAAGGAGTAAAAATATTGAGGTTTATTTATACTGTCATGACCATAAATACCTTGCTTTATCCCCCTTCCCCCGCACTCTGCCCAAAGTATATAGGAACAAGTTTTGCTGGCACAACATTTTACTCAAGCTTTCGCTTTTATTTTTGTCAGCCTACCAGCCGTCTGCGTGTTTTTCACCGCCAATGACGTTCAGGAATGACCCGGTAGTTTCGATGTGGAACAAACGCAGCTTCTGGTGCCGCATGGAGCTCTTTTTGAACGGGATCTCACTGTACTGAATATTGATGGTTGAACGCGAAGCTTTCTTGTGAGCGATTCCTTGTCGTCTGAGATTTGAATTTGAGCTTTCACTTTGATTCGCATGCATTTTGGACTTATGATCGCGCCGGATTTGACATCGACCCATTGCCGTTTGATTTCACGCGAAGAAAGCTTCGTGTTCAACCATCGTTGCGGAGAGGAGGAGTGGATAATTTTTCTGACTGCACTCCTCTCCAAATCCAAACTGCTTTTACCATGTTGGAAATGCGCATTGAGATAGACGTCGGCTTCAAAACGCGATGGAGCCAGCTTCGATTCTGACCACGGGAAGCGTTTTTTTTTTTTTCCTCTCACTTTACTCACAAACATCACCGTCGTCAGAGACAGTTGGCTTTCCTGCAGTGCTTTTTCGAGGCGATATAGGCCATCAGTGAGACATAGAAAGCTTCACTTTAATAATGGTTCAAGCGGTGGTAGTGAAACGGCTACGTTAGTTGCTGCAGTTTCATCCTTCGGTCTCACTCGCGAAATTCAGCGGCCGCAAAGAGGCTCCAATTCACGAAAAACTCGGGGCGTGACACTGAAAGGTCTTATAGTACTATCGTACCTTCAATTGTGAGCTGATGTTCCTCGTACCATTCGATTTCACCGCTCTAAGTGGCCGACAAACCCCGATGCGCGCCCGCGCTCCGCGGCAGTAGCGCGCGGCACAGGCCGGCTGGCCGCTCGGGCGCTCCGATTGCTCGCAGCGCCCTCTGCGCAGCGCTATGCGTGCATCAGCAGCGAGGACACGCCTTCCCATAGAGAAAGCGCGCGGACGGCAGACTAGCACAATTTCTAGGGACCACACCCGCACTGCGCAGTTTGCCGGTTTGCCCAGTTGGCCTTCCGCGGCGGCGTCGCGCGTGTTTACGTGCGCTGGTGTAGTTTACGCACTGCCCGTGTTTACTTTGTGGCACCATATCGGGGGTACGGTGCTCCGTGGACTTCTGTCCATCGCATACAGGTTCGGGTGCAAGCATGCACAGATTTCCGCTGGGCGATATGCCCTCGCCGCCAAAAGTGGCGTACAAATGTATCAATTAGACATCGCTGTTGAGCGCCCTGGATGTTACGACGCCCGACACGGAGTTAAGTGATACTTGCCATTCAACATTTCCAACGCGCGGGTCTTGGTGTGGCTGCTCCTCGCTGTCACTGTGGGCCTCATGCTCCGATTCGCTGCTGGCAAGTGGGTCAAACTGGAAGTGGTTTGCCACATCCAACAGAGCGTCGTCTATCGCCTGTAACAAATCCTCGTCTATGGATGACGAGGACGACACGGACGAAGACGACGGCCCTAGTAGCACAAATTGTTGCCGCAACGTTTCTGCCGTGTTGCCAATGTTGTGTAACGTTAGGCAACGTTACACAACGTGGTGACAATGTTGCCGAATGTGGGCCAACATTGGACACATTCAGCAACATTCCCGCAACGTTTACAAACAACGTATAGGCAACGTTGCCCGTATGCACATTTTTCACGTTGCAGCAATGTTGCCAAATGTGGGCCAACGTTGGAGACATTCAACAACATGCACGCAACGTTTACAAACAACGTATAGGCAATGTTGCCCGTATGCACGTTTTTTCACGTTACAGCAATGTTGCCAAATGTGGGCCAACTTTGGAGACATTCAACAACATGCATGCAACGTTTACAAACAACGGATGCGCAACGTTGCCCGTATGCACATTTTTTCACGTTTCAGCAATGTTGCCAAATGTGGGCCAACGTTGGACCCATTCAAAAACATTCATGCAACGTTTACAAACAACGGATGGGCAACGTTGCCCGTATGCACGTGTTTTCACGTTCCAGCAATGTTGCCAAATGTGGGCCAACGTAAAATCAGTGTTGGACGCATCCAACAACATTCACGCAACGTTTAACGCATAGGCAATGTTGCCCACATGCACATTTTCTTGCGTTGCAGCAATGTTGCCAAATGTGGGCCAACGTTGGATACATTCATGTAACGTTTAAAAACAACGCATGAGAAACTGCCATTTACACGCTTTTTTCGCGTTGCAGCAATGTTGCCGAATGTTGGCAAATGTCATATTTATGATGATAAACGATTTAACGTGGAGTTACATAAGCTGCCTAAAAATTCAAGTGATCCCGTACAGCACACTTGAATGTTTGCGATATAGTTACAGGATACGTTAATTTCGGGAGTGTGGTTAAAAGTGATCAACGCGTACGTACAGTTTCTACATATTTAGCAATGCTCACGAAAAACCTTCAAATTAACATTGTCTGTGTACATGTTTATCTAGGTTGTCGCAATATTGAGAAATGTTGAATGTATAGCAGCTTTCCATTTATTTATTATGTGAAACACCACACTAACCCATGTTTTGGAGAAATTACGTCGCCTATAAAAGTTCAAATGGTTATGCCCAATGGACGTCTTAGCCACAGTTCACTGCAACGTTTTTAGATTAGGTTGGTTTAGAAAATGTTGATTCACTGTACCATCGCCTCGTGTACTTTAATTACTGTACTTTAGCTGCATATAATACGGCACTTACACGCACACGCACGCACATAAATGAAATCCCCATCGTCAGCCTGTCTACTGCAGGACGAGGGCCTCACCCATGCAGGAAAGAATAGTATTCTTTCCTCCTTGCACGGCACTTGCTTCGCGCCATCTCCGCGACCCCGACCATGCCCCGACATACAACCTCCCCCCCCCCCCCCCCCTCCCTCCTCGCCCGCTCCATCGTAAGGGGAAAAAACGTGGCCGAGCTTTCTCTTCTCGCGCAAACCCTGCCGCAGCCCAAAACGAAGAATCTGACGCCCCTGCGCCGGCTCCCTCCTTCGCCCTGAGCACGGCTTTTGAAGCTCCTTTCATGGCGGCCGAGCTCGTGCGGGTCATTCAAAATGCAAAAAGGAAAAGTGCGCCCGTAGCCGAGAGGCAGCACTCGCGCCTTCTTGACTTTGCAACTTCCACTTGTCTTCCGGCACCCTCCCTGCTCAATTTGGCCTCCAACTTGTCCCTCCCATCCTAAAAAAGAACAAATCTCCCAAACTTTTCTCCTCTTTTCGTCCTATTTCATTCACGAGCGTTGCCTCCAAAATTCTCGAATCCATGGCGCTCGCACGCCTGGAATTACAAGTATGCACGAATCTGCAACTTGAACCCTGGGCCGCAGACGGGTTTTCCTCGCCAGCGCAGTGCCATTGGATTCAATTGCCGACCTTGTCTCTGCACTAGAAAACGCGAAGGCTACCAAAACCCGTGGCCTTTGTCGTCCTTTTGAACATTCGCAAAGCCTTCGACCGCTTACGCCACGAGGCTATTCACGATGCAGTAAAACGCTGCAAAATTACTCGGCCGTCACCCTCATCTCCCCCGACGTTACAAGACTGGACGAGGCCCGCCACTCCATCGCGCAAGAACCAAACAAGCAATACCCATACGCGTGGGTTGCATCATGCAATGCACCCGCTCGCATCCCAAGCATCAAATTTGGGTGACAAGAATCCTGCCTACTCAGCAGGCTCCGTAACTGGCTCCGTACTGCAGCCTCCGTACCAGTGCTCACCTACAACTGAATGAGAAAATCAACAGTCCCACTTGTTCTTCATCCACATAAATCAAGCAGCCTAAAATATAGAATCCAATTCGCGAATCAAACAAAGGCAATCCAGATTTCGCTCAAATTCCAAATCAAATAACTACCCGCTCTTCATTTAAAATATGAGTTAGAAACAGGCCAGAAAATATTTTGGAGCTGGAAAGACGGGGATGAGGGGAGATTTGAACTAATATTTGTGTGGCTGGGGCCCCAATATGTACACCACGCTATGAATGCGAATTCTCAGTGTAAGGAAAAATGTAAATTTGTGGACGTCCTAGTGATATCGCGTAATGATGTTATAACACACTTGCAGTGATATCGCATGGATGTCCACAAGCAGATGATCTTGGGTGAAACATATTGTATGGACATCACATGAATGTCCTGAAATGACATTGGATATTGTGACCATTTGTGGATATCCTATGGACTTTCGTGGTTTGCTGGGTTCAGAGGCAGACCGCAAAAACCCTACATCGATGTGTGATCATTTAGAAACACAGCTCTCGAAAAACTGCAGAAATGCATGTGGAGAAGTGTCACGCTGAGCGTGTAGATTCCCCCATGAAATCTTAAAGGAACCGTGAACGTTTGAACGTTTCTCAAAACGAAAGAAACGCGTGGTGCCGGTCCGACGGATGGCGTAGCCAAACTCGGCGGCAGATCCGTTTATTTTAGTCCCTCATTTGTTGGATGATCACACAATATTATCTTAGAGTGGATGCAGCCTCGAATAAAATAATACCGCCATTCCGCGCATCGTGCGTTACAAGCCAGGTGCTGCACCGTTCTAAGACGGTCATTTTTTTCAAGATGGCCGCCGGCTGTTCCATGAATGAAATTCGTTTTTATTTCATTTTTTAGTAAGCGGGTAAATCTCATCGCCGTTCTTGGTGTTAATAAAAATATACCACAAATATGGCACCTTCGATTGAAGGTTGAGCGCGAACAAAATATTTTTTTGTTCAGGAAAAACTTACAAAAACACTCATTTATTGCTGTATCATTTTGTAAAGCTAACAAAAATACACTAACAGGCTTCGTTTACGTTGGAGAACAGAATTTTAACAGGTCAGGCAGGCAGATTCCCGATCATAGCCAATACTTTCTAGCCTCACTAAGTTATCAGTGTCGTGCGTGAGCTCGCGTCATCCGCAAATTCCCCCGCAATGATCGTGTTGGCAGTGGCATTTCTTTGTGTTGCACATGGGCCCGCGGCGATTTCCTCCACGTGTAAGAAATCGAACTTCTATTATTAGTCACGCAGGCGTAATTATTATAATCATCGAAAAACTACGTCCAATAAATATAAATACAGTAGTCACTCGTTATAACGAAATCGCTTTATTCGAAATATCGCTTCATTCGAAATTTATTCTGGTCCCAACCCAAACGGATGCATTTTAGGCCGCATTACTCGAAGCGCCAGAAGAGCTACCGCTTAGAGCGAATTAAGTGGCGAGCGGAGGCGTCGCCGTGCCGCGGTGACCCAGTGGCGAGTCAGGCTGTCAACATGGCAGGTCAACACAAGCTGGTACTTCGCCGGCGGTTTTCTCGAGCCGGTCATGCTCGATTCGGGTGATCCCCATTTTGGGCAAACGGTCCAAATGCGTGGTAGGGTCATTGAACTTCGTCGCAACACATTGGTCAAGGGCGTGGACACGACGGTGCGCGAACACTGGTAATCGAACCGTAGAATTGGCAGTGTCGCCGACAACGAGGCGCCGAAGAAATCTTGTGTTGCAAACTTCACGGCTGCAGAACTCGGGAAAACAATTCCCAGTGATCATGCAATGCCCCTAATGCGAAACCGATCAGTTTTCATGATTGTGCTTTGTACGCCCAATTGGCGGTTAATCTTTTTATTATTACTATTTATTTATTTTTTGAGCTCAACAAACAACCTCCGTCTCGAGCCACGGCATCTGCGGCGCTTTTCAGCGCAAAACTCTCGTATAGCGTTTCGTGACGCCCGCACGCCCCCCTATAAAAGGGGCACTGCCGCTGCCAATTTTTGTGGGCGGCGACCATAGCCTCCTGCATTGCTTGGTCAAATGGTCAAATTGTAGCAGGGGTTGCTCTCGCCCGGCAAGAACATGAAACAGTCACCACAGCTTATTCTGAATAACGTTTTGCTTCAGTGAATACATTATGGTTTGATTCCTCGCAGCTGTGGCGTATACTAAGCTAAACTGGTTTAGCTTTTCTCGAGTGGTTGCTTATATCAATATACCGCTTATAACGAAATTTTTCGCCGTCTTGCTGACTTCGCTATAACGAGGGATTACTGTATCTGTATTCTACATGTTTTTTCTTAGTTTTACGGAATAGCAAGCTCAGTTTAAGCCAATCTTTGCAGCGCGTTATTTGTTTTCATCAGTAAACATGCAATAACAAGAAGTTTGTGTTCCCCCTCGCCCCCTACTTGTTGCTTATCCCTGCTCCATTTATATGTCCCATTTGAACTTCAGCCTTCGTAATATCGCTCAAAAACAGTCACTTTCAAAAGCAATCATGACTTTTCTATACTCGTCGTGCTAGTCGCACTTTTCTTATGGAGTCGATGAACAAATTTTTACTTTTTTACGGTGAGGTGCCCACAATAATTTGAAGATATGACTCAACAACGAAGCACCTTATTTCTATACCCGTTTTTTTTTTCATTCACTTTTCCTAAAGGTATATACGCATACGACGTATACACGCAAAAATTTCTTGGCGGCGTGCATCTGACACATGAGTTTCTTGAGGACAGATTGGACTTACAATAACTCTAAGCGGCCGCTTTTGTTGGCTATGGACGCGTTTCCGTGAAGTCCAGTCCCCGCGAAATTTGTGAACGTGTGCAATGAAGCGTCGCTGTGCCACACCTAGTAAAAAGCCAATCAATTAGGCACGACAGTCACGCTCTGAAAAATCAATACCTGCAGTGTAAATCAACTTAGATCCGTGTAAATGACACCCAAATAATGACGTGTTTTAAGCAGAATTTCACTGATGTACGAAACCAACTTTTCCATTTTGCGAATGCGCTCTTATTGGAACATCCGTGCGCTCAACGGTTCGCACCAGCCCCTGCAGGCCGTGTCGCTCATGCAATTGGTATACAGATTGTCTCATCTTATAGTGTGATTTAGTTATTCTAGAAACCCACCACAGTGGCTGTTGTGCTAGCGCTGAGTCCAAGGATTGAGCCCGAGGACGCGGGCTCGATTGCAGGCCGCGGCAGCCGCTTTTTGTGTGTGTGTGTGTGTGTGTGTGTGCGTGCGTGCGTGCGTGCGTGCGTGCGTGTGCGTGTGCGTGTGCGTGTGTGTGTGTGTGTGCGTGCGTGCGTGTGCGTGTGCGTGTGCGTGTGCGTGTGCGTGCGTGCGTGCGTGCGTGCGTGCGCGTGCGCGTGTGCGTGTGTGTGTGTGTGTGTGTGCGTGCGTGCGTGCGTGCGTGCGTGTGCGTGTGTGTGTGTGTGTGTGTGTGTGTGTGTGTGTGTGTGTGTGTGTGTGTGTGTGTGTGTGTGTGTGTGGAGGCGAGAAGCGGAAATGCCCGTGTGTTCGGGATTTCGGTGCACGTTAATTAGATCCCCAGGTAGTCAAAATTAATCCGGAGACCGATAAAGCCGCGCAGCTTTCACCCTCAACTGTGCGTTGTCACGTATGGCCAACTATCGGGCTGTTTTCGTGAGTCTTTTACAAATGCCACTCGGGTGCGTTTTTGTCCATGTGCATGCCGCATATATCCAGGAAACTGACCAAATGCACAGCGCCTACTAATTAACCCAACGCGCGCGTGAAACGGACGGCGCATCATTTCGACGTCGTGAGGCACGAATGAGAACTTGGGTTTCATTGCCGTGTGTTATCTTGCAATCATTATTTGCTGAATAAATAAACAAACTGGAATTTCAACAAGAAAATAGCTTTTTATGCCATCGTCAAATGGTATCTACTCCGACTTGGCTTCATTTACGTTCCATAGCCGCTCACTTCACCATGACATCATACCGAAATTTAACGCGGCCTCTTTACAATGGAGATGTGTTCTTTTGGGAAACGTGCACCACATGGAAAGACAAAGTGATCGGGTATACGCCGTGTTTTTCATTCGACGTGTTGGCCGTATCTTTAAGAAGTTCGCGCACATTTCTTTCATAACTGCCTGAAAACAGCATCCAGAAATGACTTCCCAACTTTCCTTTCCTATTGTTAAAACATTGCGCGCCTTCCTTTGGTAGTAAACGGTTGCATTATAAAAAGGTAATCGTGCATCGACAAGGAAAATTTCCACTTCCATTTTGCTAAGTTTTCACAAGCGACTCGCACTGTTAACTTTCTCTCTTAAAGGAGTACTGACACCAAATTTTTGCTTCATGTTTTTATTCGTTAGGTGTAATAGGTGTAATATTTGGTAAATGTTGCCGTGAATGGGTATTCTAGCGATTGCGCGATTACAATGGCGACCTTCGGAAGCCTATTTATGGCCCCTTTAAAGCATGCATGGCCGGGTTGTTTTATGTTGCCGCCTGTATATCCTTAAACAAAAATAATCTAGATAGAAGGCTCAAACATTGCCTTGTTGCTGGATCCTCATAATTGCTCGAAAAAATTAATTTACTGGAGAAATTTTATATGCAAGCTATATAAATTTCTGTGCATCATATGGGTGTGCGAGCCGTATACATGTCGCCAGCTAATTACAATCGTGTGTTTTCCCTTCATATATACATTGCCGCAGTAATTACGGTTGATTTATGAAATAGATTCAAGCCCAAAGTTAATGTACTTTAAATTGCCCCCTTCTTGTGACATTTAGTCACTGTTATAGCCCCTCTGATCAGCGAACGTTCCAACTAATCCACACCTTGCACCTTTGTTTGAAATAGACAACATGAAGTGGGCTGTTTTATATTTCAACTTCCCCATAGACATTTCACCTACCTCGAGCGCCAAAGTCAGAGCACCATGATATTGTAACATATATGAAACAATAAAACAAAACAAAGACCTAACCCTGGTGTGACACCCATTTTCCAGGAGATACTGCCTGTACGAAAGCTCATTGGCCTATTTCAAGGATCTTTTCTCATTATACAAACGAACCTTCCAAGTAACCTGAAAATTTTTGCTCTTGTACCCTTCCAATAGCATTGCACACACTATCTTCAGATTTTTCCTGGTGTAATTTTTATTCGTAAGAGGTTCCAATGCATCGAACACTTGTCGCGTTCTGCTTGGCGCGAAACGAAATACAGCAGGGCGCCAGGCGTTCTCGGAACCCCGCCTTTTTCCTAGACTTCAGCTGGGAATCAGGCACGCTGTCTCGCGCATTCCTTTCTTCCTGCATGCCTTATTTTTTGTTTTCGTCGACGCTCCGTCCCGTCCCGTCCCGTCCCTTCTGTGTGTCGCGAAGGAAGTTTCAGCAGCCGAGCGCGAGTTGGGGATGGCCGAAAAAAAAAAAAAAAGACAGAAAGAAAACGCTTTCGTCCTTGGCCAGCGTCCTACCCTCCTCTCACACGCGCACACGTGCGCGCCCCTCGCAGAGGGGTCCTCCCCCAACACGGACTAGATCCTCCCCTCATGCTCCTTTGCGACTGGCAGCCGGCGGTGGGTTGGGAAGAGTAGGCGAAATGCGCGCGCTTTTTTCAGAAAGGAGCAGCCATAGTGACAATCAAACGGAATGGAGAAGGAACCATGTCATACGAAATATTGTTGTGTGGCCGCATGTTACGGCGAATATTTGCGGGCCGGAAAGTTCATAGCAACCGACCAGTGAAGGTAAGCGCTCGATTTTCTGAGCTCGCCTCGTTCTTTCGAATGCAGTTTACTTCGTAAAAGAGCGGGAACAGGATTGCCCTCCCGTTTCTAACTTCTAAGCATATCCTTGCTTTTGTGAATGCGTACGGTTGTAAAAGGGGAACACGTATTCACTTAAATTTTATGGAAAGAGTATAATGAGAAATCAGGTGGGCGCTCAGTAGTAGATTTTTTGTTATGATGCTGATATATATATATATATATATATGTTCTGCAAGAACCTTGATATGTACGATTGGCTTTTAATTTACTTCTCGCCGCAGCTGCTCACGAACGCGAAAAATACAACTAATAAATATAACTTTGTTATGTTTAATTTCACGCGAGTTTCGGCGGAACACAATTTAGCGTTGCAGTTAAGCCATATGTTATCAGCTGCTTATGCGAACCATCTTACGATGTAAAACAACGCCTGACGTCTTTGTAGTATTCACATATTTTCCATGTGAAAGGCTGGTCTACGTCGGATGCTTATAACTATAAAGAAAATAAATGACAAATAAAAATAAATAAATAAAATGATCAAAAATAAATAAAAGTAAGAAAATAAAACAGCTCAAGCCAGTTTTTAGCACATTTTTCGAGAGCAAAAGGTAAAATTAGGCAACCAAGAAAATACACGGTTGTAATTTCATCTAGTTGTACATGTAATGTTTCCCTTCTTTACTTTTGCCTGTTTACTAATTTTTGTTCGTTGCGTTTTTATGTTTATGGCCATTGAGGTAATTATCGTCCTCTTTCAATGATTGCCGACGTACCACGTCGTCATCAGTTGGTCGGCTTCTCTTGTTAATTGAAAATTCTCTGGCAAGCTGTCTGATCGAAGACTTTTCACTTAATTACTCAATGGCCTGGAAAGAAAGCTGTAAGGTATTTTATATAATTCAGTATTTTGTCCTTTTCTGTTTTCCAGGGATGCTTGAGAAACCAACTCAAGCGATGTGCGTCATAAAGTTGGCACGGGCATTAGAAAAAGTTAAACAAGCAAGACAAAGTGAAAAGTGAAGAGGCCTGTTTTGCTATAATATTCCTTCCTAAAGGTAAGGTTTTCTCTATTAGCTAAAATTTGCTTCACTTCAGTTTTCTGAACCACTTCTATACACTCTGTTTTGTTTCAGAAATACCTTATGATTTACCAGCACCACAACATTAACACACGAATAAGCTCATCTGGCAGCAAGCGTCATCCAAACTGCAGGTGAGCTTCTGAGCACCCTGTGTGTTAGAGCAATGCCATTTTGTTTGTTTTCCAGGAATGGCAGTCAAACCTCATTTGAAGTGCCAGTACAAGAAAATTGATGAGGCCATATTGTATGCCAAAAGTCCTGGTGTTCTGAGAGGTGAGACATTGTGAGGTGAGAGAGGTGAGACTTTGCAACTTCTCCTAAACTACAGCTTTTTTTCATTTCGCAGAAGCGTGGCAGTAACAACCCCATGTTACTGCTTCATGGCCGTCAAGTATGTCATCAAACTGACTTGTCAAGGCAGAAGAACAAGCAAGCCCAGGAGGAGAAAAACGAAGACAACGGCTGAAACAGCGTACTTGCGAAATTCAATTGCTTTAACACAATACGTATTCGGATCGATTGTTAATGGTAAAATAAAACGCACATGTTCTTTCATCTTAAAGAGTGTCAGTGTTGTTATTTACGCTAGCTGGCATGTTCCTTGCTTTAAAATTCCGCCATTTCTTAGTTTGTTATTTTGCCGGACTGCCTTAATTGTGTGTGTTGGTCAGTGTAGGGATCAAATGTATAAACATGCAGTCTAAAATGCCAGTTTATACCTTTCAGGAGTTTATGAGGACGACGTTTGAAGTGCTCGCTTATCATGCAGTCAACAATCGTCTGTCTAGGAAAAAGTTAACTTATAATATTTTCATCTAGTTATTGTTGCATGTATATTAGATACATGTAACTGTAAGTTACCTGTACATTGCTGCAATATCATCGCTTCGTAATAGAAACATTGCTTGAACGTCATATCAACAGTGCGCGGATGCGGCCCTCGTGGGGAAAAAACGTATCTGTAAAGTCGCGGTAACGTTGTAGGAAGCATCGCTTGAACATGATAGCGACGTTTTCTAAATGTTACCCGCACGTTGGAAAAATATAGCTGGCAAGTTACCGCAAAATTGTAGGAATGTTATTGCAACTTCATAAAAACATTGCTTGAACGTTGCAGCAACGTTCTTTGTATGCTAACTTCATGTTAAAAGTGTGGATCTAAAGTTGCTGCAAGATTGTAGCAATGTTATCACAACGTCCGAATGGTACAGGGATATGCTTAAATGTGGTATGCACGTTGCGAAAATGTAGCTGAAAAGTTGCTGCAATGTCATCAGAAAACGTCTCATAACGTTGTTCAAATGTGTCCCGCACGTGGCTGGAAGGTTGCTCCAATAGTGGAGCAACGTTGACGAACGTCAGAAACAACGTTATCCAAACATTAAAACAACACCCTTAAAACGTTGCCCCCATGTTGGAGCAATGCTAAAATCATGTTGACGCAATGTTTCTGGGAAACATTGCACTAACGTTAAAAAAAGCGGACATTAGCCACGTTTTGGCAACGTTAAGGGGAAACGTTGTGGAAATGTTCGGGCAACATTCTGTGCTACTAGGGGGTGTTGATATGGCGAATTCGTGCGAACGAACCAGACCGTTCAAGCAGCGCGCTCACGTGCGCGGGTTGCATGGCGCTGCGCACGTCACAGTTTTGTGTGGTCACGTGGACAGCTTTGGTTATAAAAAATCCGGAAGTCCGTGGCAGCCGCTGAAACCGAAACTGAGAGTGGCCGCATTAAAAACGTCTCTAATTAAACAACCGTCGTGCGCTGAAGCAAATGAGGTTTGTACGCGTGATAAATAGGTCATTAGCTAGTTATTGCAACAAAAAAAACAAGATGCAAGATTTTTGTGTCAGTGCCCCTTTAAGTATAACGTGTATCCTCGTAATGCAATAAAACCGTACAACAGTTGCTGTCAGGGCAGCAGAATGCCGCCGCTTTAGCATGCAAACGTGTTAAGCCCCAACCACATGGAGCGATTTTGCGAGCGACTTGGGGCGCGACGCGACTAGCGACGAACTACTTTTCGCCGCGCACCAAGTCGCTCATCGAATCGCCCGGTTCTGGGTCGCCAGAAACAGTCGCTCGCCTCCCGGAAGTGGCCTCAGCGACTAGCCAATAGGAGAGCCCCTACGTAAGCACGCAACCTCCGGTTTTGAAAGAGAACGGGGGGAAGATTTTGCAAATCCACGCAGACGAAGTCTTTGCGGTGCAGCGGCAAAGAAAGCTTTGCGTGGCAAAGCTTGTATACACGCTGAAGCAGAAGCAAGAAGGCTCCCGCTCACACTGGGTGAGACCCGTGTGGGAAAAACGACGTCAAGAAAGCGAATTCTTCACGGCGTTCATGTTGGAGCCGAGAAACGAGGCGCAGAAGGAAAAGCGTGCGCTATCGCTAACCCAAACCAGCTTTAGAGATGCGATGAAGTGCAAAAACCAAGGTAGAAAGGCGTAATACTTTTTAGTCACGCTTTTTATGACAAATGAACAAAAAAAATGTTTGCAGACATCCAGCGTACCAAGCGCATTACTATGCGCAGTGCGGAAACATTGAAATCGCCATCCTCAGTCGCATGCTGAGTCGCTCGAGCCGTCGCTGTCATGTGGTTGCCTCGGCGAGCGACTTCGGTTCGGCGACTGCGGATCCTAGTCGCGTCGCTGGAAAAATCGCTCCATGTGGTTAGCGCTTTACAGCTACTACTATTGTTTTCTGAGCTTACAAATTGATTGCCTCCCTAACATAATTAATGCAAGGCTAATTACGATGAGTTACAAACATGATCGAGGAATATTGCTTCAACCATTCAGACGTACGACGGGCGTCCAGCGGACGTTATTGGGACCATAGTAAATGTCCATGCACAAACGTAGCACGGACGTCCGTCGGACCAAATTGGACGGACGTTCACGTTTCCCAGAAAAATACATCCGAAGTACGTCCACCAGACGTCGAGCGTGGGACTTGGACGTTCGGCTGTAAAACGGATGACCTACGGATATCTGTGGTCCAATGGGCTGATCTGCAGAAAGCAAAAAAATCAGTAGATTTTGCACTCTTATCACTAAATCAGCAGTAATTGAACATCAGCAGATCTACTGATAAATCAGTAGCAGTGGCAGCACTGGGCGTAACCCAACGAAGACCATGGCATGGCTTGGCTTCGTTGCAGTCTTTCCAGGTTAGATTTCTTGCTCTTCTTGCGGCCTCACAGGCGCAGCACTTTTAGCGCTCTTAGCTCCCATCAGCTCTCTTCATGTCTGATAGCAGCGCATTTTTTAGAAGCGAAAGTGAAAAAAAAATGTTGACCTATTTTGCATAATAATTAGGTTAGAGATTTACGGAGATTTAAAACTGAACAATACGCTTCATAATGTCATACCAAATAAATTTTATTGCTTAAGCCTTCATTTCAACCTGTTGTCGCTTGATTTTCGGGAAAAAATAAAATTCAGGAAATCGCACTTTGTGGGTCCATTTGTATTAGTTTTTATTCAAACCAATACGTCTCTACGTATTGGACTCATACAAACTAATAGCTCGTAAGTCTATTAGCGGTCTATCAGATCTATTTGTATTTGTAAACTAAAACAACCTTATAGGTTCATTTGTATTAGACTAATACCTCTTATACGCAAAACTTATAAAACTGATACAAGTTTGTATAAGACTAATACACGTCTTACACACCCAATACAAAAATGTATAAGACTAATACAAGTTTTTATCAGAATTTTGGCTAGGGATACGAGTGTAATAGCCTTTCCTCCGTGGTAACGGCAGCGTCAGACGTCCATACGGATGGTGATCCAGAAGAAGTAATACAACGGATCATTTAGGGATCATTCGCAATCTATTGTGGTCCAAAATAAGCTCTAGGATAGACCATTGAGGGATGATCATTTACAATATCTAACCCTGTGGATGTCCCCTGGACGCCCAGTAAAGGATCCAGGACGTTTAGACCATTTGAGGACGTCCTCAGGACGTTTTGCGTTTACTGGGTTTATTTAAACAGACCATGTCTCGGGAGGAGAGGCAAAATGCAGATGAACTCTGCCTGACGGCGGCCATCAGCCCCGGATATGTAACAGTGCACAGCAACGGTAAGAAAAACAATGGCAACTAGCTATAAAAAGGTGATGTAGAAAAAACAAGATTATACATTTTTCGAAATAACATAGTAGCAATCACAATAGGCCCACAACACAAATAATTACAAACTCTTGCCGTTACTAGCGGTAGACGGTTCGATTTCGATTCTGTCAAAACCCCAACATTGGATTGTCAAATTTGAAAAAAAAAGGGTCGACCTACAATCGTGTAAATACAGAAAGGTCATACTTGTCTCTGCTACATAAAATATTATCAAACCCCGCACGTGGCCCCTCAAGCGATCTCTGACAGCGAGTGGCAACACCGCAAGTCCATACATACAGTGTGTCCACTTTACATGTGTAATATATTTTAAGGTGAAGGGTAGAAGCCTCAAACCGTAGCCGTCGGAGCCCTGGTGAAACTCCGGCTGACAGGCTCCCTGTCTACCAGTCAAGGAGCTCTGCAACACTGCTGGGCACGTTTAATGTAGTGCATACATGCTTCCTAAATTGTCGCCCAAAAGCGTTTACGTAACCCCGAAGAGGGCACGCATGAAGCATCGAAACAGTTCGCTCTTCGTTTAGCAACTATGAAAATTTTCGATAATTCTTAGTCGGTGTGTAGCACCTGGGACAACCATAACCAGCAGATCTGTGTTCAAAATCGCCAAGTTTTTGGAAAACGTCGTTGGAAAAAACTACAAGGCAAAAAAAAAAGTGTTTATCTAGAGATATGGTTATAGAAATACAAAATAACAATCAGACAGCCTTCTCAGACAAACAAATACAGATGGTCATTAGCCGTTTAATTGCTCGCAGGGAGTCGTATCGCCGGCAGATCTTCCAAATGGCCTCCCCAGTCAAGGTGTGACGGTAGTCAAAAGCACCACAATAAAAAATAAATTGGAAACAAGCATGTAGCACTGACTCTTGATCAAAGAAATCTGCCAAACTGCTTTATCATACACTGTTTTCTGGTTTTACACCCGGAACCCATGGAGATGTTTAAGGGCCAATGGTATGACCATTATAATAAAAGCTGTGAAAGTAAAGAAATGCTTCCAAAATGTGGCGACCACAACCACCCGTCAGAACAGTACGTAGCACATAAGAATTTAAATACACGTACTGCCACAGGCCTACCCTCCCTCCTGCTTTATTACCTTCTGGGCTGTCGTCTGCAGCCCAAATCTTGCCACACAACTTGTGGAACGTGCGCCGGTTTGTCACTGGGGTGACAAACCACTGCACATTTCACAAGTTGTGTAGTAACGCCAATCACATGCTTCATGACGTAGTCACCAGTTCCTAAACCAGGAAACGACATATCAGATATAACTTACCTGCGACCTATCTTTCTTTCTTACATCTACCATCTGCAAGCTAATAAAGTGAATGGCAGTGGCCAGACTGAATTACCACCTTGAAGAAGTCAAGCCCTTTCCCCCATGTCAAATGGAGTCCCAACTGATGATTCCTTGTTTCTTATGTAGGGGTTCATACGAAAAACAAATCATAAGCCACTGCGCGTCATGGTTGTGGTGGAACTCCGTAAAGCAATTGACATCATTACTCACACGGCTGTGCTCAAGGCACTCGCACAATCCTATACGATCAAACGATCGAGCAATTTCATCCGGACATTTGAGGCCTATTCTGGCTGCAAGATACGCTGCAGTTTGACAACCAATTCAGGAGTACCACAGGGGGCCACCTTGTCTCCCACTCTGTTCAATAGGTCAAGACTAAGCTTGTGTAAGGTGCTGCTGACATGCCTGGCATCCATGTCACGGCATATGCCAGCGACACGACCATCTGAACCACAGCGGCACAGCGCTCCACGACAGAAGGTGATGTTCATGGTCTGCAACAAGCTTTTGACATTTTCACCAGCCTCCTTACTACCACCAGCATGGTGATTTTACTGATGAAATCAAAGTTCACCGGGGAGCAGGCTCTGGTCTCTCTCATTATCGCGAGCCAAACTTTTCAGTGCGTGTCAGAACAGTGTTGTATGTTGGGAATTAGTCCATGACTCCAGAGGAGCTTAGGGGTGTATTCGACAGCTGAAAGCACAATGGGCTCTTGTGCTAAGCTTAATCTGAAGGATTTCTAATAGCTTTGGTAGGATGTCCCAAAACATTGCCCGCTAACTTTTATTCTGGAGAGCAAGGCCTCCTAAGGGCCCTGTTTTCATCTCACATTTCCTACAAATGCTATACACAGGGAGCCCTCCATGCCATCACGGGGCTTCCACAACACACACGTTAGAACTCTACCACTAGGCTGGACTTCACACCCTGGAAGAGACAGCCCTTGCCTGAGCCCGAGGTCCTCAGTCAACCTTTGGCTGCCAGGTAAATCCGGAATGTAGCTCATTTCAGATGTTGCTGCGTGAGTGGGAGATGTACGAAACGTCAGTTTTTTGAGACCAGGACTCAAAAGTCTGAGTACTTTCTTCCGCGTCCAGTGGTGACTGCGGTGACTGCACCGCAGAATATAGAGCTATAAGGCCAAACATGAAGGCCTTATAGCTCTAGCCATGCTGCACACAACTTGTGAGATGGGCTGTAGAAGCAAGCTTTCAAATGTGCTGTATCTAGTGCGTGGGTGCAGCCACAGGGTAATCAAGAGTGGGCTACATTTTGCTAGTGCAGTAACGCTGACCTTTGACCTTGCGTCCATTAGCAGCCACAACTTTGAGGGCAAAACAACCACCAGGGTAGTGCTGTTGGAGCCATAGTAACCAGCATAACTCATCACAGTTGAACCATAAGCCACACTGATTCATGACATGGACTGGATGGATTTCGCAATAGTGTCTGCACCATACAGGTTTGTGAATGGAGACTAGCAGCAATCCACAGGCATCAAATGAAGAGTGTAGTTTAATGACAGCAGTGTAGAAAATAGAAGGTGAAGGAAGTGGGCTAAGGTGTCACTTCCTGCTTGCCGAGCTCTCCTCGATGAGATTCAGGAGTGCCTGGCGGGCCTTCTTGTTCAGGTGGCCGCCGATGCAGTTGACAAGGCCCGTGAGCTGCTTGGCAGAATAGTCCTGCAAGGACAAATGAACGTCCCCACGGAAACGAGAATTCTCCACTGTCCAATTTTGTCTGTAGACATATCAATCACTTGATCATTGCAAAAAGAAAAAAGAAGTTCCGAGGTCCCCTAAGCACTCCTTACGAGTTAAAGGGGCCATGAAGGCAGTACATTACTGACAATCATAGTGTGGCTGCCAGGAGCAAGTAAAATTATGTGCCTGTGAGTAAACAAGGACATCACTAAACTTCTTTGCTTAGTGATGGACTACTGCCATTGAGGCTACTTGTTCGGTTTGGAAGCTAACGTGAATGTGTTCCCCGAACTTGCTCGGCTACCAAATGCCATTTGCGTAAATGTCATCTGGTGTTCTTATGCAGCAACAAATTAGCAGCCTTCACAGCTAAAGTCATTCACTTTAGATGTCACTGGATCTGCTGTGCGAGAGGGGTATAAGGCTGTCTGACTGAAACGTCACTTCGAGCGCCCGCGTGGTGGTGGTGGGGCAGCACCATACTTGCCTTGGTGTGTGCGAGTATCCAGGTGCGCAGGCCCGGCTCGATGAGGTAGTAGGCCTTGATGTAGCCCTCAACCAGCTCCCGGTCGGGCAGCGGGGGCTGGGGCAGCTCGCGCAGCTTCTCCGCCTTGCTGGCAAACTGCTGGTAGTCCAGCTGCATCTGGGCACGGCCCTCTGGCGTGCACCGCTTGGCCTGCGAAAAGCTGCAACACCCCGTAGGGTTGTACCTGCCGTACGGCTCTACCTACCGTAGGTCGTACCTACCGTACATGTAGGTACAATCTGACGTACAGTAGGTTTAGAGTATGTCGGTTTTATTGTGGGTAGAGCCTACGGTAAAACCTACGTACGTAGGTACGTAGGTTTTACCGTAGGTTTTACTGCACATCGGGTAAAACCTGTTTTACCCGATGTACGTAGGTTTTACCTTCCTACTGTCGGTTTTACGTTCCGTACACGTACGGAAGGTAAAAACTACGTTAGGTACAACCCAACGTACCGTGCAGGTGTATGCAGGCTGCGTTCAAAAACCCCTCGTTTTCCTACATGGCGCTTTTGTTGGACTATGTTCTTCTCTACTTAGGCTTGAAATTTTTTTCTGTGGCTCGTGTTAGGCCATTATTTTTTTATACTCAGAGACCACAGGATTTCACCTACATGCAAGGATGTGCTAAGAAACCTTGCATTGAAGGGAAGTCTAGGTGAAAGGAAAATCGAGCTGTCCCGTGTATGCAGAAAACTCCTCCTTCAAGCCCCGTGCAAGTCAGCAAAAAGAGAGTGAGAGTGGGAGAGAGATAGAAATAGAGCAGGAAAGAGAGAGTGCGTGAGAGAGATAGGGAGGGTGGGAGAAAGATAGAGAGAGTTGGAGAGAGATGCAGAGAGCGGGAGAGAGATAGAGTAGGAGAGTGAGTGAGAGAGAGAGAGAGAGAGAAAGTGGGAAAGAGAGATGGAGATAGAGAGCAGCAGAGAATGATAGAGGGAGAGTAGGAGAGATAGAGATAGAGAGAGTAGGAGAAAGAGACGGAGATGGAGGGAGAGCGGGAGAGAGAGAGCAGGTTGGAGAGGAGTTGTAAGCAAAGGGAAAGAAATTGGCTGGGTTTATAGATGTTGTAGATACCTACATTCTTGCATCCACCGGCACTGGTAAGTGGGAACGGCACATTAGAGGGAGCCAAAAAGAGTCTCTCGCATGCAGTGGAGCGCACGTCCAGCAAGCTACTGTGGAAAGGTGGCGATGGTGCGGGTCATCGAGGTAGTGGCAAACACTGGCCGCGCATTACTTCGAAATGAGTAGGTTGTGTGTCACAGGTAAAACACTGACCACACGTTAGAGCTGAGCTGGTTAACCCCCTGTACGGAACGCATGGGCACACTTTTCTTTGCAGAATGCTCCTTTTAGACTACATACTTCTCTGCTCAGCCTCGAAATACAGTAAAACCTCGTTACAAGAGACACTGTTACAAGAGACACTTGGTTATAAGAGACATTTGAATGAAAGCAGTTTGGTTGGTTGTTCTATGTTCGCCATGTTCCAAACATTGCATACAAGAGACCTTGGTTAGAAGAGACCTGTTTTTTGGCTCCCTTGAGTGTCTCTTGTAACGAGGTTATACTGTATTTTGTTGTTGCTCGCATTACCGTATTTACTCGCGTAATCCTCGCAGTCGCGTAATCCTCGCACCCCTAATGTGAGCCATCAAAACTTGGATTTTTTGGTTCCTCGCATAATCCTCGCACCCCCAACTTTGCAGCGGCGAAAGTTGCCTGCTCGCGAAAGCCGCATGGTGCACGCGCTCTCCAACGCGCGCCCTCCCCCGCCGCCTCTCCGTTCGGCGGAGAGGGCTGTGTATCCAAGGCCATCTGGGCGCCCTAACAACCTGCATGGCTACTCCCTAACAGGCGCCCTAACACACTACTCACACTGTCCTTGAGCCGGTTTCGCGTGCGCGCAAATAGACGGTGTTCGCACAGCCCGCTGTCATGTCGTCGTGTCGCCGTCGTGGTCTCGTCGTTGAGCGGCAGCAGTCAGTGAGTCACTCGCATCAGTGGTGGATAGCTCGCTGCCATTTTGAGAACTTTTTGATCTCTTTGTTTTTTGTTTAGTGCTTGGTGCCGCTACGCCATGGGGAAGAACGGCAGCTACACTGCCGCTTTCAAATTGAAAGCGATAGAGTACGCGATCGAACACGGCAACCGTGCCGCAGGCAGGCACTTCGGCGTCACCGACTTCAACGTGCGTTACTGGAGTAGGGCACGCACATGACGACGACGAGATAGGGCGCGCGCAAGAAAGCAAAGGCGGCAATTTCATGATCGCTGATCGACGGGAGACTGTTTACGTTGTAAATAATAAAATAAAAAGAAATAGCTGCTGTTGGCAACACTGAGCTTACATATACAAAAAAATACCCGCACCTCCCCGAGGGGGATTGTGAGGATGCAGAGCATAACGGACTGACTGGCGCTGTTTGAAGGTGCGCCAGACAGTTCGTTGGCAGATTAGTTGGCGTCCATTCAGCACATCGAGACGGCGCTGCGCAAATCAATCGAGGAAGCAACTGATCCAGCGGCGCACGCACGGGGTATATAAAGCAACTGCTGTGGAGAGGAGGATGAGAGAGAGTCGCGCATGCGCGCTTATCGCACAGCTTGCGGATGAGACGCGGAGGGAAAGCGCGTAGCGCGCAGACAGCGTGGAGAGGAGGAGGGGAGAGGAGGGTACGAGCGCGCGGTAGCAGCTGCCGTGGAGAGGAGGAGGAGAGAGAAGCGCGCATGCGCGCTATCACACAGCTGGCAGGGTGAAGACACGGAGGGAGAAGCGCGTCGGCGCACAGACGGCGCGGAGAGGAGAAGGGAAGAGGAGGGTACGAGCCGCGTTATCGCACAGCTGGCGGGTGCGGACGGACGGCGCACGCCGACGACGCGTGACAGGCCGCCGCTATAAGATGCTCTGCATCTAAAAACGACCGCTACATTTAGCGGGATTGGCAGAAGGCAAATCGGCAACACTGTGCACCGAATTTTTTTTCCCCGCATTATTCTTGCGCCCCTAACTTCACATTGACTTTTCCGAAAAAAAAATGCGAGGATTATGCGAGTAAATACGGTATATCATTATCTCTTCACATCCAGAGACAGCTGAATACCCAGTTCTTTGAAATATACGGTCCAAATAGATAACTTTACAAACATCCCGACCCATCTGGCTCACATTTCTTGAACGTTTTCATTTGAATTTAGTTATGACACATGGCTCAGTTTTTTGCCTCTTTTATTCATCATTCTCTTTTGTGTGCTCATGGTTTCACATGACTGTCTGTCTGTCCACCCAGGCCTCCTACCTTTGTTACAAATCACTCGTTACAAATCAGTCGTTATGATTTAGTCGTTACGGAGAGATCCGTTACCCCACCATCCTTGGAAACAACGCCAGAGAGTCCAGGGCATGTTCGTTAGCACAGCTTAAAGCGAGCTGACCAGCCATTTTCCCAAGCCCCTTCAGGCTACTGAACAGCTATGGTAGGAGTGGACTAAAATCTGTTCACAAAACTGCAACAGTTTATTCTCCACAGTAGTCAACGAAACTCAACCAAACAAAACCATAGAATCGTGTTGAATTTGTTTCAAAATTCGTGACACAGTCGGAACCCTTTTCCGAGACCATAATATTGTAATAGAAGCACTCGGCGATTCGCATCTTTCATTGTGGTAGCATAATGCATTTGCAACAGCTGGATGCAGTGGTCACGAACTGGGAAGCTTTCCAAATTCATGTCGTGCCAAAATTTGCACAGCTGTAATTGTATCATTGTGATTCCACTTTAGTAGCTTCATCTTCTTGGTGAGCATCCCAGCTTTTTCAGTGCTGTCACTGCTTTCACACACTCCTGCTAGCAAATGAAAAAAATGATGATCATCACCATTCTCATCATCATCACCATCAGCCTACTCAGGTCCACTGCAGGACGGAGGACTCTCCCACTGACCTCCAACCGTTCCTGTCCTGCGCAACTCGAGTCCATTCCCTGCCTCTGAATTTTCTAATTTCGTCCCTCTGTCGAGTTAATGGCCTTCCCCTTGGATTAGGGAACAGTGTCGTGTGGAAGACATTCTAGCTCGAATTAAGTGAAGAAAATGGGCATGAATAGCACCCGTCATACAGATGAGGGTCAACAGGTGTACCATCTTTTTAACAGAATGGCTGCCAATAGATCGCAAATGCAACAGGGGTCAGCCAAAGACTCAATGGAGGGATGAGCGACAAGAATTCGGGGGCAAACGGAGGACTCGGCTAGCACTCGACAGACGTGGCTGGAGATTTTTTGGGGAGGGGCCTTCGTCCGGCAGCGGACACAACCAGGCTGACGGTGGTGGTGGTGATGATGGAGAGGTTGTGGCAGCCTCACCCTTCGATGAACGTGCGGTTGGCGATGCGGATGGCGTGTTCCCAGAGGATCTCAGTCGCCTCGGCAGGCAGCGGAATCTGCTTGGCCACTTCCGAGAGGCGCATGAGGAAGTGCTGAAGCTCCTGCGCACCCCATGACATTATCCCCCCTGTTAGCCCAACTTGTCTTCATCCACATCACAGAGCAGTGCTTGGCAAAATTGAATGTATGTACCGATTGTGTCCTCCGTTGAAACCGACCTAAAGGGACACAAAACCCCACCACATACATTGCAACACACGTGTTCCATGACGACCAAATACAACTTTGTTCAATTGGAAATACCTAGCCCAGTCAGTTCCACTACAGCCACGAAACACTTTTTTTAAAAAAAAAAAATGCTGCAAATATTAAAAACTCAAATTTCGTGTCGCAGTGATGTAGTATTGGTAAAAGTGATGCAAGAGAAGCCAGCACTAAAAGCAACTGAATTCTTTTATGGAACGCTATAATATTTTGACGCCTGTTCAATATGACTTACGCAAAAATAGGTTGACAGAAATGACAATATTGGAGCAGAAAGAATTCATAATGCAGAATTTCGAAGACAAAAACGTGGTGCTTGGCATCTTCCCTGATTTCACAAAAGTATTTGACTTAATTCATCGTGTCACATTTCTACGGAAATTACACCATTATTGCATAAGAGGGACAGCCCTGTAACTAATCTTATCTTATCTGCAACATCGGTCACAGTGCACGAAAATTAGTCAACCATAAGAGGTGAAACGAACAACTGCGTGAGTATTCGGGGCCCTTTTCAATTTTCTTGCACATGAATAAAATCGTACATATTTTAAGACAGCAAAAATGCATCCTATATGCAGAGGACACTAGCTTTTTTTTTTTTTTTTCGGGTCGCTCAGGAAGAGACTTATCTATTCGAGCTAATCAAACTCTTGGGCTTATTATTGACTGGGCTAAAAGAAGTGATTTGATAGTAAACATAAACAAAACCAGTTCTATTCCACCCACTCAAGAAAACATAACTACCACCCCTGATACTAAATGACTTTAAATAGAAGTTCTGAAGACTTTCAAAACGGTAAATGTGTTTTTTTATTGAATATTTATTTTATTTATATTTTGTGTATGTGTATTTAGGAGTGAAATTGGCATGTCAACCCCACCTAAACGTTAACGAGGTACGTGGAAAGTAAAACTACTTTTGTTATTTACAGACCAAATCTAATCCAGTAAGGAGAATTTATGTATTTAACTATCATAATAACAAAACTGAAATCAGTTTAAAACTAGTATGTTCTATAGTTTCTGAGTAAAACTATGTTCTATAGTTTCTGAGTTACAAAACTAGTTACCTTTACAAAGTCACCCCATGAAAAATAAACTAATTAGGCAAGAACTAGGCAAGGTTTTTATGTCAGTGTGATCACGAAGGCTGATTTCGCGCCGAGAAGCTATTAGATTATTGCTTTATTTCCTTTAGGTATTCAGAAAGAAAGAGACAGGTTTCACTTTCGTTGGGACATGAAACTATTTCTGGTGTAGAAAGGAAGATGAAACTTCTCTTATTATTTTTTGTATACCTAAAGGATATAAAACAATAATCTAATAGCTTCTCAGCACAAAACAGACCTTTCTGATCACACTGACATAAAAATCTTGTTGAATTCTTGCCTAATCAGTTAATTATGCTTAATGCAGTTTTCAGGTGATTAGCCTTGTAACTCACAAAGTATATAAGATATCCTGAAACCGGTTTCAGTTTTTTTGTTACAATGGCGAGTTATAAAAATGCTCCAATACCCCTGCCAGATAGCAAATCTAATGTGAATGACATTAGCTGTTAATGACATTCGGTTTGGCCATGTGGGTCTACATGGCAAAACAAATGTCGTTTGATAGTGATAGCAGCGACGATTAGCGAGCTCGCAAAACTGCAAAATTATATTTCAAGTGCATCTAGAATGTTTTCATATATAATATTTTTGAAAAGATAACAAAGGATTATTTTTTCGGAATAAAAATAAAAAATCAGCGGTTTGGATGACATCAGTTGACATTAAAAGCCTAGACAAGTCTGCAAAAAATCTCCATGAATACAAAAGCTGTTTTGCTAGCCACGCCCCCCCCCTCCCCCCCCCCCCCTTAAGGGCACGGTTCTTCTCCTCGCACCCCCCTAGAGTGCGCCCCCTCACCCGCACGAGCACGTCGACGTAGTAGCTGTGCTGGGAGGTGATGTCGTGCAGGTCCCAGCGGGCCCGGTCCATGAGCGACAGCACCTGGTCGTAGCCCACCCCCCGCGCGGCCACCGTCATGTACGTCGGCTGCCGCAGCTCCACCGCGCACAGGGACACCGCCTGCGCATGCGGGGAGGGGAATTAAGGGGGGAGGAGGAAGGGGGCCACGATAAATAGGGGAACAGAACCTTTTCCCTCTTTCTCTCTCTCGCCCAAACAAGGTTCCTTCCTTGAGCAGTTAACAACTCATTAAACTTTCAAACATCAAAGGTTAATTAGTTGTAAAATTAGTCCCAAGCGCTGCGTCAAAAAATCCGATTCTCATATTGCACTCGCCAGGGTTCACATGTGAACATCTTCGACAGAACTCTGGTTGGATTAAACTTGAGGAAAAGGCAAATACACCAACCAAGGGCATTTATTCAAAGCGGTCCCAACGTTTCGGAGCCTACTCAGCTCCTTCATCAGGGGTGACTGTGTACGACAAGAAGCAGTGGTTATATGAGGTGTCTTCTTCTTTTTCTTTTTTCTTTTTACTAGAATCTTGCCCTTGCGCATCGGAGGCCATGGGTGTATATGGTGGGAAGGGCTCCGAGGGATCTATTTAGGCCTTGCCGGTTCCCTTGTATGTGCCAGGACTCAAGCAGTAATCTTTGTGAGTAATTGGTTTCGGTGCCAATCACCTGCGCGCCATCAAAGTTAATCCAGTGGTCAGCTTTTTCGCAGTGCTCGGCCAATGCACTGCGCTGAGTGTCGGACTTGCGAACGTTGTTTTTGTGCTGGCGGAGGCGTTCCGGGAAGTTCCTGGTCTCCCCAACGTAACTAGCGGGGCATTGTTCGCAAGCAATTTTGTAGACGACCCCTTGGGCTTTCTCTTTTGGCGGCCGCTATTCAGGTAGAGGTATGAGATGTCCAAGAATTGACACTGGCTTGTGGGAGATGACAATGCCTTCCTTGCGAAGACACCTCATATAACCGCTGCTGCATGTCGTACACAGTCACCCCTGATGAAGGAGCTGAGTAGGCTCCGAAACATTGGGACCGCTTTGAATAAACGCCCTTGGTTGGTGTATGTGCCTTTCACCAGGGTTCATAGTATTGCAAAATATAAATATTGCAGTTTTATGACTAACACTGGTTTGTATATTGTTCCTCTGAAAATGGCTAACTGTATCTAATTATCTCGGGAACTAACTCACTGACTCAAAAAACAACGGCATATTCGAAATCAGTGGGAAAAAAGCAAAAAGACTGACAAGTTTCACAGAGTTTACTTGAAAATTACAATAAATTGTTTTAAGAGCTATGTCCAGGCTCAGTTGCATTCTGTAGACGTAAATTCAAATTTAAGTTTCGGTTCAACGTATGAAAGCTACAGCTGGGCTCTGTGACGCAGCACAGCAGAGGGCTACGCATTAATTTAGACCACATATCGCACACACACGAGACTCCCGGTTGTACCTGTTAGCAGCTGAAAAAGGCAGAGCACCATCTAAGCCACAGAATCACCGACAACGTCAAGAACTTCTTAGCCAGCAATCTCCACTAAACTTCTCTGGGAGTACTTTGATGCACTCACAAGGCCTGTTTTTGAACATCTTTAAGGTGCTAACACTTGTACAAAATACCCCACGGTGAAGATTTGCTGAATAGACAAACAACAAAAAACTAATGGAGGGAAATTCAAAAGACAGCAACCCTGGGCTCCCCCAATTCTGGCCTCAGAGGACAAAGTTTAGAGTGGAGCTCTTTGATTTATCAGCCTCAGACTCACCATGAAGCAATCAAGAAGCAATCCAGTGTTCATTTTTCATGTACCTATGTTTCTATGGCATGGGGAATCCTCAGACTCATCGTGGACTATCGGCAGTGAGTCTGAGATTGTAAACTGAAGAGCCCCAGTAATTTAAATCATCGACTTATTGGAATTGCCTGATTTAACCTGACAGAGTGCAGTGAGTGCTTGCTGTGTCTGACACATGCTCGACACACCCTGGCTTTCCTGCGCCCTTCTACCAGGTGGCTGACCCAGTGCAAGCGAGAGCATTTGCTTGTTCACCACTGGGATCACACTGGGACAAAACAGGGGCCTCGTCCGAGATGCGACTCACGTGGAAACACCTGGCTCACCTGCAGGTAGGCCTGGACGGAGGAACGCTTGCTGCTGGGCAGCAGGGCTTCCAGGTGGGGCACCAGGAACACAAACTGCTCGGACAGGAACAACCTGCACAGCCCCGCACCCCGCTTCACCCACGGGCAATGCTTCCTTTTCAAGTGGAACTTCATATGGCCAAGCAAAAAAAAAAAAAAAAAAAAAAAGATCTGGTGGTCCCGTGTATGCAGACAACTCCTTTAGTGCAACCCTATGCGCATGTATGAAAAAGAAACAAAGAAAACAGACTGGAGAGAAGATCGAAGGATCGAAGCAAAGGGAGAGGATCGGCTGGGCTTACAGATGACATAGCTACGCTCTCACATCGACTTACCCTGGTAAGTGGGAATGGCATCAGTTTCGCCAGTAAACTTGTATAGAGGACATGGGCATATCTTTCGCTTTCGCCTTCGAAACACAATGTCATGGGGCCTCTCAGATTACTGCCTCCATTGTATACTATAACTAGCCACAAAAGCTTTTCAGACAGCCCAGCTTCAGCAGCCCTGCGCTTTTCGATCTTTATTTAAGGTTTCCGTGATGGCTAACAAGAAAGTGGCTCAACAACTGGCCTTGGAGTGTAGTAGCCTTCCTTGGAGGCTCCTTTCCATTCAGTTCATTTTCCGTGGTTGCCTCTTGGCAGAAAAATGGATCACATGAGCACTGTGGCCCAGGCCAAGAAAGTAAGCTGTGCAAAGACCCACTTTTAGGGGCGAACCCCTTTTGGGGGCTGGGGCTGTTGGCGTCTCCTGTTGTCGTCGTCGTAATCGGCGCCTCATGTAGTCATGGTACTAAAATGCCGAAAAACTGTTTTGCGCCTTGCGCTAGAACGTAACGCGTATTAACAAAAACCCTGGGACACTTGTTTACGCCTCGCGCTAGAGAGCTTCGTGTTTCAAAGACACAAGACTTTTACAGCAAAGCTGCATACCCCTGCCACCCAATGGTTGCATCTCTGTTGGCAAAAATTCCAAGGCACAAGAACACTTATACACTGCATGCTTTGCCCCTCCCAAGGTTTCACATTAGTGGAGATGGCCCGTGATTTTTTCGGAAAGCGGCTGCACTCAGTGTCACCAGGCAAAGAATACACAGGCGCATTTAGTGAATCTTTGCAAAATGCATCACTCAGAGACATACTGCAAAAGTGCTTTCGTGAGAAGACATTGCCGCATTAAAAAAAAAAAATGAAAGCAGAAAAACTGCACTCAACTACCAGCAGTTGAAAAACTGGCTACCTGAGGGGTGCCTTAGTTGGAGGACATCATTACTTCTGCTCACAGGAGCGACACACCATATGCATTGTTACTTTCTTTCAACATTTGAGGCATAATTTGGCCCCCACAAAGCCTGCCCCAGAAGCTTCCCGCTTGACAATCTACCTTCAGTGGGCAGGCCTCTGAGCAGTTGACATTCCTGCCACACAGCCAGTCATTCTCACAAGTCCACCTGACTAGCCATGAGAAAATTAATCCGAAATAATAAAAAAATGTCGACCAGAAAAGCACTCATCAGCTACCTTGCTTGGAAACTGCAGGTCCTACCTATATGAGGTACAGTTGAACCTCATTATAACGAAGTAGTATGGGGCAGTAATTAAGTTCAGTATATCTGATACTTGTTGTAATAGTAGAGCTAAAAAATCAGTTCAAACCAATCGGTAATCTGGGCCAGGCAAAAATCCTTGATACAAAAATTCCTTATTTTAATCTTTGAACCCACTATAAACAAGGTAACCCTTATCTCTCTCCTTGTGGCCTTTCAAGCTCAATGAACCACAACATGAAACGGGAAATTACAACAGAACAAAGTTCATTTGACAAAAACAGGCCTGCGTTCCTATTTTTTGAGGAATGGTGTGATCTTTGTCTGGTGGCTACTCACAGCACCGAGCAGGATGAAATTTTCCACAGTGTCCATGAACAAAGCGGCCCTTATACTTCTGCAGTTTCGAACGCCGGGAGTTTTTTCAGGTACCTTCTCAGCTAACTGGTCATGTATTTCTTCATTATATCCGATAGTGTGCGTGGCTCTCCCAGTTTCACTTCTATTATAAAAGTATAAGTGTCACTGAAATGAAGCATGACCAACCAGAGTTTGTACTTAGTTTGCTATAGCCGATAATTCGCTATACAAGTGTTCGTTGTAACGAGGTTCAACTGTAATGCGGCTGAACCCCACGCTGAGTGCTTTTCAAAAGATGTGAGCACGGCAGAGTGTGTGCACTCACAGGGACTCGGCGGCCACCACCCGGGGTGCCAGGCCGAAGAGCTTCTCGGGGCTGCTCAGGTCCACCACAGGGGACAGCCGAGGAACCTGCACCTGCGTCACCGCCCACGTTACCGTCCACCACGGTGGGCATCACTCCCCTCCCCCCCCCTTTCAAAGGGGGGTTCGCCAAGGGCAAACACCTCCGCCTTGGCTCGACTGGAGGAGAGAGCAAGAAGACGGGCCTGGCTCTCTCTGCTGAAAACTCCGGACGAGTGCAAGAGACGAACTAAAAAGGGCCACAGCTGACAGACAGTGCTGTTACCAGATAATGTTCTTGAAAGATGGCTGTAGGCAGTTTCCTTCTAGCGCCACTAAATAACCTACGAGTAAGAGTGCCGCAACTTCGTGCACCCAGAAGCATATGGGGGCCATTTTTTTTCTGGCTTGCAGTGCTGCCATCTCTCCCAACGAAACCGCCGCCGGTTATGACGGGCCGAGTGTGACTGGCCACTGTAGCGTCCACGCAGCAGAGGGGGTCCAGGAACAAAATGGCTGTGCCCGTATGTAAACAAATATCACGTGGTGCGGACCGACCACTGAAAATCCTGGCGGCACATAACAATGAGAGAAAAGAGTGCTGATACTCTAAAAGCCTTTATTCAGTGATGCTGGTTTCTTCTCTCTTTGTGCCCTAACAGTGCCAAGACAATGGATGAAAAGAAAAAAACATCAAAGCCGTTCCACTCAATGTGGAAGCTGTCGTAAGTGCAGAGCAGTGATTCACCACAATGGGCTGTAGCACCGTTATCCGCCCACTGCTACAGCCCAATGCAATTCAAATTCCCCGCCTTCGCAATGCTCACAGTGCCCCCTGCCTGAAACTGCGCCAGCGGGAGTTCTGTTCTTTTTGTGCTTGCTTTTCCTCCCGCACATGACGGTGTTGCACTGCCACTTTTTTTTCGGTTACTATCAAAAAGCAACCGAACGAGCGTTCCTAACTAAATGAACGGAGGCACTGCCGGTTAATTACGTGTACTTTGCCTCAAATGCACCCACAGTTTTCTTTGTGCTAAACAACAGGGAGATGTATGACAAGCGCCAGCGGTTTACGAGTTTTGAACGCTTATGACTATTTAAACCACTTGGCTTTCAAAGCCTCTGTGGGACGCCGCAATGACAGAATGCTGCATGGGTCTACTTGGGTCCAGCGAGCGAGCTACGACGACAAGGCAAACCCCTTGTCGACAAGGCAAACCCCAAGGCAAACCCCAAGAAAAAAATCATAGAAACATTAGTCAACATTGCCCAACTTAATGTTCCCTAATTTAAGGGGGGACGCGGCTTTCAACTTCGGAAAAATGACCAAAACATCGTTTTTTTGAAACCCGCATATTCGGCTTCTATGTTTCCTATTCTATGCGTCTGCAAAGTTTTTACGCTGAAAAGCGCCGCAAAGTGGCATAAAAAAATACTTTTGTCAGGCGCGGTGACAAACTATCAGCGCAAAAGGGCGAAAAAACGGCAATTTTCGGAGCGCTCTATCTCCACAACGGTGCCACCGGGCGCGGCCATTTTGATATGGTTAGATCGGCCGAGCGATCGTCTTTCCGGTTCCGCTCGTCTCTTTTATCTTCGTTCATTCACAAACGCACAAACGGCAAAAAAGAAACGACGCACAAACGAAGCTAGAAATAGATGCTGAAGCGCTATTGGTCCTCCGGTCGGGGCACAGAACAACGACCCTCCTGATAGGATGTCACGGGCGCAACGCAAGATGGCGGCCGCCTGAGCTGCGTAGCGAGCGGATTGAGTTCATTTTCGCCGCTTCGCTCAGCCGAGTTTCTGTTCAATCTGTGGTATTCAACACGCACGTTATCGCGATGGGAATGCCTGAGATCGCGAGCCAGATTACGGGAAGTTGTGTGGCTCGAAAGGAGGAGGTCATCGAACGCTTCGTGGTGCGCGTGACTCTACCGTCGCCAGACCCCGGAGGGTGACGCGGTGTGCGCGCTTGCGATAGCGGTTCGTGAAGTGAACTTTTAGTCGGGTTTGCGATGTTTACACGCTTGGTTATTGCTGTGTTTTGACTGTGGACTCGCTAGCCTTGAGAAAGAAACGGTCGACGCGTCAAACGCGCTGGCGCGCACGGCATAGCCGACGCGCATTGGAGCAGCACATGACTGGGCAACCGGTTACGATTGAACGCCAGTAGTTGTAATTAATGCCTGCGACATTAGATTTAATCTTAAAAGCGACCTGACCAGCCATATCAGGTATAATTAAAGTTCGATATGTCGCGGTAAGCGTGCGCTGCGATGAGCGCGAGCCATATCGCCCGTATTGCGCAACGTTTCCCGTGCACTTGTAATTTTCATGCAAACAGGTTTGAGTTAGTAATATAGGAATAAAAATATGTTATCTGCATTAAAAATGTACGTTACTGTCGCAGCATTTAACAGTGATTTTTTAGGGAAATTATTGATACCATTGCTTAGGGCATACTGGCTTTGCTGCTAGAAATATTGGATGCCTTGAATGTCAAAAGTATTAAAAAAATATGCTCTTGCATTGAAGTTGGGAGTTATGCAGAATACTCTACCAAGCTTCAAAGTAGCTCATTTTCATCCTTGTGATATGCAAACTTTTGGCAATGAACACCTGCACGTATGAGTACTAATTAAGTTGCTGTGCCAGGCAAGATGATAAAACATAAAAAAAAGCCAAAAATGTTCAAATTTAAGTTAAAAAATGCTCAACTTGTTGCCATGGTGACAACACTGCAAAAGGAGGCTGTTCAGTGCGATACAGCCAACCAGCTAACCTACTTTGCATTGAAAGCCCATTGAAACCCATCTCCCTTTTCGTTTGGTCTGCAAAGTGGGGTATGTACTCTTCACGGAGGAGCTGAAAATGATGTTTTCTGGAAAGAAAAAGGCTGTAAAAGGCACTCCAATTTCAAGGCAAGGCATTCCAGAAGCCCCATGTTCAAAAGGACATGAAAGGCTACAACCGTGACGACTTTTGATAAGTGAAACCTATGTTGCAACTTCGGAAGCCGTTTTCTCAAAACAGTTTTTTTTGCCACCTCCGTCGCTTGTACCAGGGATTTTTTTGTGACCGCTGGGTCTATTCTGATTTCGTTTCTTGCGTTACATTCCTTGATAAACAGTTCAGGTCGTGACACTCTTGGTTTTCCAGATTTGTTTTTTGTGATTTTTTTATTCAAATAATCGTTCACAGTCAACATGCCTATTGCACATTAACCTCTAAAAAAATGAAAACTAAAAAACATTGTGTTGTAAAAAAAAAATTCTAAAACTGTCACGACCTCGTCCATTCATTTGGGAATGCAAAGCACTTCGAACAAGTTTTCTATCGTATTTTATAAGCCGCTCAAGCTCGGTACAAGCGGAACAGAAAGAAAATTTAATACATAAAAAAGTTTTCAAAATATTAGTTTGGAATTTTTATGGTGTTATCACGGAAGCATTTCCAGTTGCTGTGCCAATTTTCATCAAAATCCACAAAGAAATAAAAAAGTTGATTTTGAAAGCCACGTCCCCCCTTAAAGAGCAAGCTTGATATCGTTAACATTTTTTATTTGTGTGTGTCCTACTACATCTTCGAACGTCATTCACCATGTCGCAGTGACCTTGAGGCACCGGTGCACAAACCGTGAATGTCCCATCACTTGACTCACTCGGAGCCTTGACACTGCGGTACTACATGACTAGGCGAGGGTGAAACAGCTGCTTCACCTGCACTTGGTCCCTGATTCTCACCATAGACGCTGGCATTGGCTGGGCCGTCCGTGCAAGCAAAAGTGCAAGTGCAATTTGCTGCAAGCGAAAGGCTAACTCCAGTCATCCAGTAGACATAACTAGACAGCAGGCTGTGAAATCTCAAGCAAAGGCAGACTTCTACAGAACACTGCTTGCTTTTGCTCGTGATACACTAGGCTTAACTGAGCCCATTTCTTTTTCTTGTCCATTCTCTTGGCGCTGTTACAGTACGATGATTCAATATTAACTTGCAACACTGACCATTCTTCTTCAGATTATTCCTTTTTTTTTTAAATGGCACCCATGGAGACAGCACATGAGAGATGAACTACACAGCACTTTCCTCTGCCGAGTAGAATTTTGTTGGAACAATTGGTTTAAATCCGGTGTCACGGCTGTCAGGAAGCTTTATTTTGCAGTTAGGATCAGGGGATTGCGAATATTGAAATTTTTTAATACAAATCAAATATGAATAAAAAAAAAGTGTCTCCGAATATCGAATCGAATATCAAATATGTGCGTAGTAGCATTAAAAATGTACAAAACAAGACGAGGCAATGGTCATTTTATTGCCCTTCCAAAGCAAATTGTTGAAAGTGCATTTGAGTGTGCTGCAGCAGGTTAATTACCTTGCATCGACCCACCAATTACAATTCATAGAGAAGAATAAAAAATAACCAGCTCAAAGTATGCACTCCCTAGGCGTCATAACATTTACGCCAAAAGAAAAAAAAAGAAGGGAAGATTTTTCACAGTACAAGCTGTTTCCAAATGCAGGAAATTCATTTATAATCACGCTAGGACGGCTCTCGCCACCTGCAAGTTGTGACATACCGTATGGCCGCATGCCGCGTTTACAAGGCTGCAGTCGAATCGCAGCGACCCCGTTTCCAACGGGTGGACATCATGTCAAGAGCACACTGCACTTGTAAGTGGCAGCGAAATCACGCCGTCCGCGGGATTGGATGCATTACCTCACTGCTGCTGCCACCTTAGAAACTCGCTGATATGCACTTCTATGCAGTGTAAACAGGGCCACCGTACTAAACTCAATTGCCAAAACTTAGAACAACCTAATTATGATTATTCTTCGTTTAGAAAGGGCGACTCAAAATTTAGTCAGGGCTAAGAAAGGCGGTCAACGCGGCGAGGGCATAAATAAAGCCGTTCCACTCAGTGTGAAAGCTGTCGGAAGTGCAGAGCAGTGGTTCACCATAATAGGATGTATGTAGCACCATTATCCACTCACTCTTACCACCCATCACACTATTTGCCGCCCTGGCTCACTCTTAGGAGTCCTGATTAATTCAACAAAGGTATCTCCAATGCATTTCAAATTTCCCGCCTTCGCAGTGCTGACGCGCCCCCTGCCTGAAACTGTGCCAGCGGGAGTTCTGTTCTCAATTGTGCTTGCTTTTCCTCCTGCATGTACCGGCGTTGCACTGCCACTTTTTTTCGCCTACTATTGTAAAAACCAACCCAACGAGCGCTCTTAGCTCAATGAACGCAGGTGCTGCCGGTTAATTGCGTATTGTTTGTCTCAAATGTACCTTCAGTTTTCTTTGCACTAAACAACGGGGAGATGTATGACAAGTGCCAGCGGTTCACGAGTTTCAAATGCTTGTGATCGCTTGGATGTCGTAGCCTCTGGGTTAGGCCGTGATGGCAGCCGCGCTGGCGCATTGCCGTGTGTTTCTACTTGGGTACAGCGAGTGAGCTACGACAACAAGGCGAGTCCCTAAGGTGCTCTGCACTTAAAACGATCAGTGAGAGGCCGTCATAGAGTGGGGCGGCAATCCTTTTACCTGTGGAAAGGGGCACACTGCACAATACTAACTTAGCTGCACTCATCTCCTTCCTCTTGCGGAAGCAAGGGCTCTGCTGTCGGCAAGCTTACTTTATCTTTTACAGACACAAGAAGCACTGGCAAGGCCTGGCAGAGCCGACTGCGTACGACTTTTGCAGCTCACAGATAACATGCCTGCACTGGAAAGACATTTTGTTGTGCGTCTCGTTTTTTTGGTGCTTGCATACATGTGTGAGTGTGTGGTGCCTACATTGGGTTTGCAAGCATAAGCATCCGTGGCATTTTTGACCAGTTCGCTCTTTTTTCGATGCTCTGATCGCATGTTGATACTGATAAGCAAGCGGTGGCGCTGTTTTGACTTGTACTCTGTCTGCCCATACGGTTTTGGGCTGTTTTTTCCTGGGGCAAAAATGAAATGCATTAGAATAAATTACACGTATGCCTAGGGTTGCCACCTTTCCCTAAAAAAAAACAGCCCTCAGGGAGGGGGGGGGGGTAATAAAAAAATAATGGCATATTTGAAATCAGTGGAGAAAAAGCAGCAAGACAGGCAAGTTTCACTGTGTTTACTTAAAAATTAAAACAAACAGTTTTAAGAGCCATGTCTCCCCTTAACTCTTTCGCTACCGCGCCTATTCAAAATCGATCAATTTGATCAATACTTTTGGGAGTGCCTTTTCATAGTGTTCCAAGCGTTTCTCGAACAAGTAAAGCTGTTCGGAGTTATATCAGAAAATGGCCTTTCAAAATCAGTTTTGTTTTCATTTTTGCAACGGAAACGTGATTTTTGACACGCTTTTGAATCACCTGGGTGTGGAAAAGGGGCGTGGTCATCGCGCGTCACGGCTACCAACGAAGAATGCGTGCAACTTGTAATTACTCTGCACCAGCGCTTGTTTTGTGCTATCAGGGCGTGAATGGGGAACTAGCGAACGATTTCCAATCGCCAGGTTCGCGCTCTGACAGTAATATTCCCAGAAATTGGCTGAAAATGTCAAGCACTGCCTGGTTGCAAAGCTACTTTATGATTTTAGGCAGTATTATTGTCTTTGCACACGTTCTAAGTACTGTGGTAGTTCTACTTACCCCAGGACCATTCGCAAACAGTTTACAACAGTTTCGGTTTCGTTTCTGCATCGCGAAATTCATATTTAGCGCTACTACGCAGTTACCCAACTTCAAGGCTACCTGCCATGGCGCCTGGAGGGTCCGCGACTGATCCTCGAACAAAGCACGGCGCTCCTGATTTCCCCCCACCCTGACCCGATTTCTGCGATAAGAACTTCAGATGCAAGTCAAGAGGTCACACCCAGTCGCCAGATATCTGTTCCGCCGAGGACAGCGCTTCAAACCGGCCTTACACTGCCAGCTGTTCGACTTCTAGTTTCGTTTCCATGCGAGGGTATATCCGGGTGTCTAAGGTTGCTGCTTAGTTGAACTGTTTATTCGGACGGAGTCTCCGAGAAGTTTTTGTACTGTTTCATTTGAAAAAATGTTAGGTGCCGCTGCAGTAGAGGAGGCTCGTTGTGCTGATCTTTTTCATCGCGCAACTGCTACTCGGCCAAAGATCGCAGGGCACGATTCTAGCTCATCGTACCTCATTTTTGCGAGCAAGGCTACAATTGCGAGTAAGAAGATGGTAATAAAGCTCAGCTTTATGTTTTGAGAGATAACTGACCGTGAACGACAACAAGAATCAGCCACGGCGTTCCGTTTTTAACTTCATGCATGTTTTTTTCCGCATCGCGTGCTAGTCCCAAATATTGTGCTCGCTGTAAATGAAAAGTCAGCCATTGACATGGTGTTTTTACGTTATGTGGGGGCAAATTGGTGCCTCTGATAATGACAAACAGCCACGTTTATTCCAGGAAACCACCCGAAAATGCACATTTTGAATTGGAGGTTGGGCTTCACCGCATGACACGAGCACTGTGCGTGCTAACATTTTTTTTTTTATATCTGACAAACTGTTCCGCGCAAATCGACATTTTTTCTAGGGGTATTTTTGAAATGTTTTCCTACAAAATGTATATTCTAATTTTTTTCTACTACCGGTGGTTTGATATACACAACTCCTCTTTTATCATTTTTTTCGACAACTTGACGAAAATTTTGGTTTTGATATTTTTTTACAACTATGATATATAAAAACCTTTCAAAAACTGGTATTATTGGAAATGCCGTTAAATAACCTGCCTTTTGTGCTCCTGCAATTAGTGCCTAACCAATTTTTTAGCAGGAAAAAAATGTTTTCTTGGACCCCTAAAATTAGTCAATTTTCCGGCGGTAGCGAAAGAGTTAAGTTTCTAAAGGGGCACAAAAGAATTGGGAGAAGAAAACGTACGGAGAACCCAGAGTATAGCTACAGCCAGTGGCCCAAATGCATTAACGTGCACGAAGCCACCGCTCACATATGTTGCCTTCAGGGGCATGATGGAAGAAACAGGCAGGCGTCTCTGGCTCATGCCAACTCACCTTGGAGCTGCCCGGCTCCTGGCCTTCTGGGTCGACGCACAGGTCCTCACGAATCTTCTGAAGGGTCGTCAGGGCCTTGGCACTGAGTGAGTTCTCCCGGAAGTCGCTCTGCGTCAAAACAGTGCAGGCATAAGGGTGCGTGTGGGCTGGCTGCTAGACCTTGTTTTAGAACAGCTGGCTCTTATCACCAAGTATGGCCAACGACAGATGTTTAGCAACAGAGCTGCCTCCACTGCCCACGACAGATGTTTACCAAAAAAAAAAAAAAGGAAAAAAAAAACAAGCTAGTTCGCACTTAGCAGCGGTTTCCAAAATACACAAGCAGAATCTAAACTATAGTGGAGAAACTACATTAGCGTGAAGAAACCTTCCTGTACAGATATGTACCAAGGGTACGCAAATCCTTCAATATATGAGTAAGAATCGAACAGCTAAGCATACATTTCTATTCACAAATATAATATCTAGCATTTACATTCTCCACTATTCAGTGTGTTCTGTGAAACTCATCTTGCAGGGGCATCAAACATGTTTGTAGGAGTGTGCATGATAATCGAAACTTTCGTATATCAAAGCAAATACCACACTTCAGAGTCAAATTAAATGGCAATTTTGGAAGCATTTTTGAAGTATTTCAAAGTTCCATAATGCCAACAAACAGTTTCCTCTCTAGCAGTGATGAGCTTTCCCGCAACGCACCCTTGTCGCGCAGCTAAACGGCATAAGGAAGATGGCCTGGAGGAGCGCCTCGATTGGCCAGACACACCCTAATCAAGAAAGCAACATGACAATCTTTGTTCAAATTTGTCACAGACAACATTGCACTGGCCTGTGAACCATGACCTTTAACTATGGGTTCTTGTCCAGAGGGTGTTGCTATAAGTTACGAAATGCAATTACAAGGCTTATGTGGTGTAAGTACGAACCTGGAAAGGAAATGGGTTGCAAAGCCTCTCTGGACGGCGCAAAGTGACCACAACTGAGACCCTGGCAACATAAAAATTGGGTGCGAAAAAAAAAATTTTTTCTTCCTGGCTGGCAACAGCACTGATACAAACAATTCAAAAAAGCTGGCTCCATAGCTTCTTTCTTCAGCAATAAAAGCTTGGGCTCATGGCTGTAGATAGACTTTTTCCCTTCAACTCCAATAAAGGCTGCACTGAATGAGGCCCAGCCATGAGGCAGAGATAATTAGAGGGATCAGAATGGGGTGGGGTGCATATGGCAGGCATTCTCAGATAATGAATGGCAGCCCGCCATTGTCCTAAATAAGAAAGTGTACGACAGCTGCATCTTACCTGTACTCACATACGGGGCAGAAACTTGGAGGCTCACTAAAAGGGTTCAACTTAAATTAAGAACCACTCAGCGGGCAATGGAGCGGAGAATGATAGGTGTAACATTAAGGAACAAGAAGAGAGCGGAGTGGGTCAGGGAGCAAACTGGTGTTAAAGACATATTAGTAGAAATTAAGAAGAAATGGACGTGGGCAGGGCACGTAATGCGAAGGCAAGATAACCGTTGGTCATTAAGGGTAACAGAGTGGATCCCTAGAGAAGGCAAGCGCTGCAGGGGGCGGCAGAAAGTTAGATGGGCAGATGAGATCAAGAAGTTTGCGGGGATAAATTGGTTGCAGCTAGCACAGGACCGAGGTAATTGGAGAATAATGGGAGAGGCCTTTGCCCTGCAGTGGGCGTAGATAGGCTGGTGATGATAATGATGATGAATGAGGCAACAATGCATTTAATGAAGGGGGTGATGTACCGCCCACTCCGTCCAGGAAACTCACCATTTCCTTGGCGAAGAATATGTACACCTGCAACAACAGCAATAACAAACATTACTCAAATGCGTGGTTGTGCAAACAGCACACACAATGTTTGTAGTACTATATACCAGGTTTTGCACGTACCACGTGCTCCTGCATTTAACCCGCACATAACGATTACTTCACGTTCACTCTATCCAAACCACAAGCATGATGTGGCATTTTTAACAAGGTGGGGCTGGGTTCCAGTTATGAATCGCCCTCCTTTTCCTACTGTAAAAATGTGCCCCAAAACCAGAGACAAAACAAGTAAACTTCACAATTTCAAGTAATTAATCAGCCGAAAGGTTCCGTTTTTTAAATCGCAATATCGCCTGCCTCTCGCCTTAAAATAGACACGAGGAAATGGAATTTGTGCTAGTGTAACAGCTTTCTAGTTTTTTCATTTCTGACTAGGTAGATTTATAGGTAGATTCTGGCTGGAATCGACAGCTTCTAACTAGCAAAGTTCTTAGTCTAGCTAGAGACGATTATTTCCAGCTTGCAGGTATTTTTTCTTCCAGCTGGACTGACAAATGCTAGCTGGAAGTAATAGCTGCCAGCCAGAACAAAATCTCAATCCAGCTAGAGATGAGCTAGAAACTAAATTTCTAGCCAAAAATTCTGCCCGTTTCTAGCTAGAACTAGTTCTAGCTAGAAAAACTTCTGGTTCAATAATCCAGCTAAAAAAAAAACTACCATTTTCACCTTGGAGCAATTTGCAACTAGCCAAGCCCACTGCACAGCAACAATTAGGACACAAACAATACCAACCAGGACTACTTTTCTTGCCTGTGTCAGGCAATCTCACTGACAGCACTTAAAAATTTTCGACCAACAATGGAGAGTTCAGCGTTTGGCCACGCAGGCAGCAGGGTGACACCAGCCCAGCGCCTACACTGCTTCAACAGTGGCATCCTCCACAAGGCGTATCCTTTATATTTTTGCAGGTTTAACTTTTTCCCAGATTTTCCTAAAGAAAAATAAAAGGTTTGTACAAAGAAAAAAATATACCTCGCCTTGCAAAAAAACAAAATGGTTACCACGTGGCATCCCGTGGGATAATCATTTTTTTATGCTCACCACACAAAAGCAAACTCCAAAGATAATAGCAATTTACAAAAACAGCATTTTTAACCTAGAGGAAGACCTTTCTGTCTTCCGAGAATTCTTCGTTACTTGACAAAATGCACTAATGCCAATTTGTCCAGCAAATCAAAACATTGAAACTTTGCCCCCTCGATGAGTAGATGAGCACTCACTGCGTAGAGGTAGTAGTTGAAGAGCTGCGACATGCTGAGGAACACGTCAAAGGCAATCGTGTGCAGCACGTCCATCATCTTCATGTACTTGCCTGCAAGGAAATGCTTTTTCACCACACCAGAACACCAGAGGTGCACAACTAGAGTAAGAGAAACAGCCCTTGAACCTTCAGTTTAATCACCTTCACCTTCACTGTGGCGTTTGAAATAGGTGTTCAAAATGGTTCCTTGCCACTGTAAAATTAATTGCAAGCAGTGCATCAAAAAACCCTTTCCTACAGTGCATTCACCAGTGTTCATAGTACTAGCAAATATGAACACTATAGCTTTCTCACAAAACACTGTTTTGTCTATTGTTCCTACAAAAATGGCTAATTATCTGTAATTATCCTGGAAACTAATTGACCGACTCAAAAAATAATGGCATACTTGAAGGCCGTGGGGAAAAAAGCAGCAAGCTTTTTGACAAGTTTCACAGAGTTCATTAAAAATTAAAAAAAATTGTTTAACGACCCCCATCCCCCTTCAATTACAGCTCAATTAGCATCGAATGAGCACGGAAACAAACGAGGTAGCACAGCCACTGATGGGCTCCCTTCAATTCCCACAGGGCCAAATCCTCGCCTTGCAAGTGTGCTTTTCGAAAAGCAGACCAAATAGCAGACCAAAAAAACGGGGCAAGGTTGTGCGAGGGCACCCACCGAACTGGCGCAGCACGTTGAGGCTGGTGTTGGTGACAAACGGGCTGGCCTGCGTGCCTTGCCGACTGACCTTCCTGCGACAGCAGCACCAAGATACGGCAAAATGTGAGGAATCAACACACAACACTTGACCCCAATTTAATACTGCTTGACTGCACAAGTCGACCACATTGTGGCCCATAGTGCCCAATACCAAGCTGCACAGAATTTTTCTTTCCTAAACAGTTGGTTTCATCCGCCTTCTTACTACGTACTACCATCGTGCATATACACAAGGCCTAGTCAACATTGTCAGTGCACATGGTGCCAAGATGTCAAACCTTCCCTCAACATTTATTGGCTGATATTCCTACAAGACCACAGCCCGAAATTTCAACACATTATGCTGCTGTATTCGCTGCAAGAAGATGCAAAGAAAACACCATATAGCAAAAAAAAAAAAAGCGAACTTAACCTGTGCCGTCCAGTCAGCTCTAGGGTGGTACAAAATAAATGCCAGAACTGAAAAAATGGACTACAAAATGGTGAACCTGAACACAAAATGTTTGGCACCTGAGTCCAGTCAAACACTACTCAAATGTAGTTTCAGTAGATGTAAGCAGCACGCATTTCAGAGAGAGGCTGTTTGTCAGCATTACTCAATGTATGAACCAGTTGCGAAGCTCCCTACAGACCCCCCATGCATCGAAAACTGTTTGGTGGTTGGCCCGCTACGCTGCGGGCAAACAGGGGCACGCATGGGAAAAGCTGAGTGGCCTGCCATCTGGCAAGAGGGAGTTGAAGTGTTACTCAAGCGCTTGCAGCTGCTGTCGTAAGTCATAAAAGAAAAAATCATCGAAACATTAGTGGACATTGCCCAACTTAATGTTCGCTAATTTGGAGAGCAGGCTTTATTGTTTTAAGGTTTGTTATTAGGAGCAGTTGGAGGTCAACGGGAGCGGCGTTCGTTCTGCAGTAGAGCTGATTAGGCTGACGATGACAGTGATGATAAAAATAAACGTTTAGCAAAATGCAGTTTTTGTCTACTTGCCATGCCAGTACCCTTGCCCCTGAGCTCCAACAAAACAGGGGTGCTCAGATGTTCCGGGTTCCGAAGCGGAGTTTCACAACTGGTGTACACTGAGGAACAACCCTGGCTCTTTGTAGTATCGCGCAGGACCAAATGTTGCCGTGCACATAGCACACGACGCACAGTCACCTCGTGTGGTGGGGGGTGTCGCCCGTCATCTCGTCCACGTAGTCACGCTTCAGCTCCTCGGGCACGTCCGAGTCGTCCGAGTCCACCTCCCCACCACCGTCCTGCACCAGGGACACCAAGGCAGCCGCCATTAGATAAACCCCATAACCCCCTCTAGTGTCACTAGATAAGCTTTCAGAGTATCAGCACTCTTTTCCCCTATTGTTCCGTGCCGCCACCGTGATCATTGGTCATGTGCATCATGTGACATTTGTTTACATTGCGACGGTTCATGGGTGCTGCCATTTTGTTGTTTAATGTGTTTTGACTCGGTGAACTGTGGTAGACTGAGCTTGTCCTCCCTGCTCTAAAGCCCGTTCTACATGGAGCGAATTTCGCCTGCGAATCCGCTGGAACGAACATTCGCACTTGCGAAGTTCGCAATGCCTGGAATTGCCGTCTACATGGGGCCTGCGAACGCCACGATTTTCGCATTTCAGATGCGCCTTGTTTGCAGACTGAATCAAGTTTGCCACCAGCAAAGGTTGTTGCGATTTTAACAAGGGTGGTTTTATTTTACTTTCTTGGCAAGTTGTTTCTGCCTGGTTTGCGGTAAATATAAGTTTATTTGCGGTTTTATATAAGAATCGCCAATTCTTTATCAATATACGCACACACAGCAGAGAAGACAAACGTTTTGGTGTGCCCGTGCTTTTGTCGCGCTCATACAAGCAACGCCATCTGGTTTCCAAGCGTGCAAGTGGTGCCGAGCTGTGCTCCTATTGGCCGCAGGTCCGGCCCCTCTACGCCGCACACGCCGCACGAGCGGCGTTTGCTCGACCGCTTCAAATGTTTGGCACTTTGCCGCAGCAACGAAAAAAGGTGGTTTTGCCGCACGAGCGGCGCCGCATCAGCGAATTCGCAGGCGAAATCACTCCATGTAGTATGGGCTTAAGGCTGCGTGCGATGGATGTCGTTCCAATTGCGAATCGAAGATAACCCGTGCAACAGCATTTCAGCAGCAGAAGTGAGTCCAAAGATGCCGTTTTGCTGCATCTTCGGTAGTGAATTGTTAACAAACGACACAGTCAAAGTAAACAGCGAGGCCACAGATGCGGCAATCTCACAACACTGGTAAACACCAAATTGGCCACCGGTGCTGTCTTGCATGGCTTACCTTATCTAGTGACACTAACCCCCTCAAACCATTCAAGCGCGATTTTTCTTGACCATCTAGTGCACTGAAAAACTAGTCCACTGGTCCACAGGCTGGGCTCGGGCCTCGTAGCATGAATTTTCTCAGGCCCGGGCTTGGCTCAGGCTTGAACAAAAATTATCTCAGGCCCGAGCTGGCCTGGGCGGTGTCTGAGGCTCGGCAGCCCCGTGCCGGAAATTCCAAATTGTTGAGAATGAAAACTTTTCTCATTGATCTCTCAGGTTAAGGGGCGACACTGGTCTTGAGGACCAAAAATGTAGCAAAAAAATCAATTTTTTGTATTAGGTAATCTTATTTGCAGTCTACAGGTCCCGAAGAATGTACCTGCAAAATATTATAGCTGTATCATAAGTATTTACGCGGATGTTGCCCTTTGAACTTGCCTCAATGACCATTTTCACCTATGTTCCCAAACTTCATGCCTTGTTTTGTCAGGACCACTTTTTTTCCCCACGAGGTCAACTGTCGGGTACAGTAGCTAGGGATGTACTGGTCAGATTTGTATAATTTTTGCAGCATTCGAAAGCTTAGGAACTGAACAATGCAATAAAACCACAAAAATCTAGCACTTATTTTTGCTAGCACAACCTTTCGTGCTGTTTGTTTTACGAAAACATTGGAAATCGATCAACTGACTTTTCATAAGTTTACTGCAGTTGGAGAAACAATGTAAAATTGCTGCTGTGGTATAGTTGCACTCCCTGATCCTTCTAGAGGACAAAGGAATAAAAAGTATTCGAGTATTTCATAGGTAGATAACGAAAAAATTGCCTGAAATGGATTGGCATAAAATGTCACACAACTCCAAACTTACACCACCTAGATGAAAGCAGACTGCATATTTGTGTTCAGGATGTTGAAATACACATAATGCGTAAGTCTCAAACACATAGGCTAAAAAATAACAAACATGTCCTCAAGACCAGTGTCTCCCTAAAGTTCACTTCTCTCTGTCTCTCTCAAAACAGAGCCCATGATTTTTTTCAGGTAAGGATTTTTTTAAAACAATGATTAAAGGCAAGAAAGAAAATAAGCACAGATACAATAATGCTGCTAACATAACTAGAGGGAAAGACAAAAATGAAGTGGTAAAACGGGACGCATCATATGCTCGAATTTCAGCAAGGAATGGAACAATGAAATGTGTAATATCTGTTAAAGAGTTGCAATAATGAAAAAAAATTACCCACTTTTCCTTGAACCAGTTAAGGTATCTTCGATGTGCCTTGATTTCAAGACTACGGCAAATAAAGTGCCGCAACTCTCGGAAAATCCACCTTCTAAGTCGGGATATTTGAGTTGTACAAAGCTCGGTCCGCGTTTAAAGAAAATTTATATCCAAAGTAGTCGTATACGCTTTGTGCTTACGCTTTTTAGGTTAACAGGAAACTTCTTCGAGTTCATGTTTACAGCCTGTCGGACTCCGGAGGACATTTAACAACAGTCTGGTGGGTTCGGGCTTATTTTATTGAATTCTGCCGGGATCGGCCTCACATTTCAAAAATTTGTCGGGTTCGGGGCAAGTTTGGGCCGTGTCTCTATCGGGACGGGCCTACAAGTTGCGGTCCGTGCAGTGCTGTACTATGAACAACCTTAGTGACTACAGCGTTGGAGTCAATGTATCTAATTGAAGGTCCAACAGTAACTAAACTGATCCCCTATTGGTTCCATGGCACATCCAATGGGGAGATACGGCAGCGTATCTAATCGGTCCAATTAAAGACCCTAACAGAACTGAGTCTCATTGAATGTCCAACGGTCTTTTTTGACAGGCCAATAAGGTACAAGAAGTATATAGGAGAGCAACACTTGCCAACAGCTGTGCCAGTAGCTACACTACACTGCTAGGTTGTGTGTGGCCTCAAAAGATGGCCATCTCATCATCATAACTGCAGGGACTGTGAATCCCTGAGGGGGCTTTGCCCTTCTACCCTTTCTGCCCTAGCACATAAAGACTGCTAGACATAAAAAAGCAAGTGTCACCTGCATTTTACACAAATTAGAAGAAAAAAAAAGGCCTAGGTTTATCTCTTCTAACTTAGCTATCATTACCCAAAGCAAAGACTTTGCACACAGCGGTGAGTGAAAGTTTGTCAAAGTAATCTGATGGGCTAGTTGGTCGGACATAATGGAAATAAAATTGCCCTAGAAGGACATGACAAACAGAAGAAGACACACCACACAGCGCAGTGTGGTGTGTTTTCTTCAGTTCATCTTGCCCTTTTGGCGAAATTTTATTTCCAACGTAAAAGTTTGCCTTTGCTTGAGGTTTCGCAGCCTGCCGTCTAGCTATATCTACTGGATGATGGGATCCATCCTTTCGCTTATACTCAAAGGGGCGCACGACAGCCCAGTCGGCGCACCATCGATGGTGAGATTGAGGGACCAAGCAGCTACAAAGCAGTCAGTAAAGCAGCACTTTCATGTGCTGCTTTACATGTGCTGCATGTGCTTTACATGTGCTGCATGTGCTGCTTTTTTGCGAGTCTGGCAGTTTTCTGTAGACTCAAACACACTATATAAGCGGTTAGGGAGGCAACAAAATTGGCCAATCACCAAGCAGGCATTGCTTCTACGAGGTGCTTTTGGCATGCTGTTGAAGGTTGCAGTTCAGACAGCTTCCCTCTCAAGGGAGATGACTATACACGACCTCATGCATCTCCCTGATGCAACAAAGAAGAAGTTTTCTAATACCAGTAAAATATTCTTTTTCTTTAACCATTAACTTACAGGTTAACCTTTGTCACCTCCAATAATTTCTAAAAACCAAAAAAGTTTATTTTTGCAGTTATGATAATGAAAACTGTGGGAGGGGTTGGGGGGAAGCATATATAGCTTTTTATTCTGATTGTAGATATGAAATTTGTTTTTGTGTAAAACGACCATATTCAGATTTATTTGGATTTTTATGTTTGATTTCGTGACAGATTTTGTGAAAGAAACTGCTGGAGGGATGCAGCTGAACAAGAAACCAGTGAACTGTGCACAAATCAAGGAGTGCAATAAGACTAACAGTATCATTCTACCTGGCCTGTGGCAGAAGTTACAACTGTTTGAAGTTCGGGCTTGAGAGGTGGCAACCAGAAAAACCGGTTTTGCCTTCCAGGCCCCAACTTTAAACGTTAGCACTTCTGCAACAGACCAGGTAGAATGATGATGATGGTCTTATTGCACTGCTTGATTTGTTCACCGGTATCTTGTTCAGCCATGTCCCTCCAACGGTTCTTTTAACCCTTTCACTGGCGAGTTTTCTTTATGTCTGGTCCTCACTCCCTACCGGGTATTTTTTTAATGTTCGTTCTGTGAAAGTTCATGTTGGTTTTGTGCAAACATGCGTTCCACCTGTCTTCTCAAATTTATCAAACACAATCTGCACATTTATGCGATTTTCCACCAGATGGCACGACATGCCCGCAATGATTTTTTTCACACGACTTGACTCAGAAGTGGCAGCGAGTGGGCGCGTGTGGTTGCACGAGTTATCTCGAAAGGGGCGGCGAAAGGGTTAAATCGGCTGTCTCAAAATCAAACATAAAAATCTGAATAAATTTGAGTGTAGTCATTTACCACAAACGCAAATTTTATATCTACAACCAGAATGAAACACTACATATGCCCCCAAGTTTCATTATCATAACTTCAAAAATAAAGTTTTTTGGTTTAAGACCAGTGTGCCCCTAAGGCGAGGAGAAAGGAGAAAAAGCACTCACAGCCGGGCTTGCAGCGACGGGGTCAAACAGGTCTTCCTCTTCTTCCTCTTGCTGCAGCACGAAGGGCTGGCAGGTGGGGTCGAAGAGGCGCTTCACATCACCGGGCCGCGCCTCTGGGCGGCCCCCTGGCGACCCTGGGGCCACACTGGGCGGCTGCGATGACTGCAGGAACCGCAGCTCCTGGAACAGGGAGGGCCAAGGAGTGTTGCACTCACCAGAACAATGTTGTCAGTCCATTTCAGCCCACACGTTTGAAGTCCAAACCCCACTTGTGCTGAGTTTGAAGTGGCTCACTCCCAATAGCAGGGCTTTTTTTGTTATTGTTGCTTGTCTACCAGAAGAATTACAGGAACCACCTAAGCACCCTTTGTGATGTAGTGAATGTGAAAGCATTAGTGCCCAATCGCTACATGTGCGCTCTCGTTATCATCGCCATCCTTTTCCCTTAGTGTTCTTTTCTTCCCGGCCGGGTCGTTATGACTCAGCACATACTACCAAGTTGGCAACGACAAGCAAAGAAGGCATTCAGCAGGGTTCCTACCTTGCTCCTCTCCTGTTCATTCCATCATTAGCATGCCCAAATTACTCATGCAGGCCTCAGCGCATGTCTCTAACAGACGTTTCCAAGTCGAAAACCACAATGCATTCACGACATTTGCATGCCTCTAGAAGTGTTCCCCTAAAAAAATTTCTAGACACAACTGACATCGCAACTGTGGTAATTTGAGTCAGGAGGAGGAGGAGGAGAGGCGGACCTGCAGCTGTAGGATGGAGAAAGAGGGCTTGACGGGCACCAGCTCCCAGCTCTCATTCTCCAGGAACATGCGCAGCTCCTCCATGCAACTCCTGCACAGGGTATTATGCACACGTGATCCAAAGGGGGGAGGACAGAACTTTGTGAATTATGGAAACGGCATAGAGAGAGAAGAGAGATAGAAGAGAAGAGAGAGAGACAGAGAGGAGACAGACAAAGACAGAGAGAGAGAGGAGCGAGAGGGAGGGAGGGAGGGAGAGACACTGACCGGTGGTAGTCCTTGAAGTAGTTAAAGCTTTGTTGCCGCAGTGACTGCTGCAGCTCCTCTGACTGGCTGCTGCAGAAGTCCTGTCCTATGTCCATCAACCTGCGCACGACAGGGAAACAACATAACATGCAACGATGAAACCACTCCTGCTTAACAACACAGCCGCCTGTTGATATTCAGAGCAGCTCCTTGTTCCGTGCAGGACAGGCAACTACGAACGCATCCTGCCTGAATCACTTCCATTACTTTGTGCGGGAATGAGCAAGAATTCTTAAAGAGGATGATGTGCTGATAAAACTGGCTGCCTCGTGCGAGTGTGCAATAAGCGGCATATACTGCAGCGAAGATTTCAATCCTCACTAATGGCATTCAATTTTGTGCAAAAACGCACTGCAGGAAAGCCAATGTTTTTGGCTTTCCTGCAGTGCGTTTGGCTTTCCTGCACAATGGGTTTCCCAAAATGATGATGATAAGCGAAGGCACATCAAGTGCCTCAAGAAAAAAGATTAAAAAACCCTTCCTCTGGCCAGAATCCCACCTGGGACCTTCACGTATAGGCCTTTTGCAAAATCTGCTGCCCCCTCGCGGCCACCGTAAGAGCGGCTGTCATGTTCAAGGGTTGAACGGGAAAGCGGAGCAACTAACTGCAGAGAATGTTGGGCGATCTGGCGTGTGCTGTAGTCCAGGATGCCCGAATTGTTGTCTGTCTTACCTTTGTTCATGCAACAATGAGAAGAAGATATTATATCCTTGTAATATGAAAGGTGTTACCGGAAAAACTGCCTGCTTGTCTTGAATCAGCCAGTTACTTCACGCTAACGCGGAGGTGATTGCCGGCAACTATGTACTGCGGCGATCGGCGCGACCGCAATTGAGGATATAAAACGATTTTAAGCGAACACTAAATGGAACGGCTATGTGCATGTGCCTCATACTGACAGGTTAGCGTTTGTTTTTGCCCATTCGGTGTTTGAAATTATTTTCGTTTGAACGTATAGTCTGCAACCACTGTGCTTTGTGAATCCGAGAGCTACTTTACTACAATTCGCGGCCTGATGCAAGAATCAGTTTTTTTACGTGCCCACAGCATCGACAATTTCCCACAGTAGGTTTTGCACGCGATGTGAGCATACTCTGTAAACACCAATTGGCATGCGTAATGAACTCGAGTGGTCGCGTGAATACGCTCTGCGCGGAACCCCAGCCACTGCTTGATCTGTGATTGTTCTGGCCATAAGTGAAGATTACTTGGTGCAATTAGACAACAAGAGTGCAAAAAAAGCGCCGACTGCAAAAAAGAAAGGGAAAAAAAAAAAGAAACCCTGCTGTGCAAAGGTGCTCTACAGCGAAAATGATAACGCAGAGAAAGGAGCCGTTCTGGGAAAAACTTATGTGCAGGTAAGTGTGGATGCTCTGGTTCGGCGATTAGAGCAATGAATGATTTTTGAACGTTTTCAGTGCGGGCTTGGGGAGGTATAGAAAGGAGGAGGAGGGTGATGGGGTGGCTATTTCGTTGAGTATGTCGTTCCGTGTGGTGACAACCCTTCACTTTACGAATGATTCCTGTTCACAAGTTTAAATGGCTGAACCTATCATAGCGTCTTAGCGATTACAAGCTAACACAAATTTTCAGTTAAGAAAACTGGTTAAAGGAACTAGTTTTTTTCCACCCTCATGGCAATCATCACATCATATCATTTTCGCGGGGGTCATTCCACTGCATTCCTGAATTGAACAAGCATGTAAGGCATGGCCGACTGCCAAGAAAAGGGACACTTATTTAACATTCGGACAGCCCTACTTTGCTGCAGCCCTTCACCGAAGATGATTCCTTCAATTCAGTGGCAAGCTTGTGACTCTGCCCTTGGTGCCGCTGCGACTGCGTTTTGTACGGATAATATATGTCTCTGAAAAGCCGCACAGGAGCAGGAGCAACACAAACAACTCCATACACCATCCATTCGTCATCATATACAATGAAACACCACGAGGCAAGCAGCGAGTCAGCATGGCACAAAAAAACGCTTGTGTATTCCTTTAACATGGAGTCGAAAGGAGGGTTTGCTTTGGCTCCGTAAGAGAGCGGAACTTTTGCATAAGGCCTATTGAAGCCGACAACCGTCTGACTGCACCATTCTGACAATGTGAAAGTAGCTTGGGTTTTGGACTTTGATGCAGGATGCATAAGAGGAAGCTTCGTGTTTTAACTATTTTTCTCTTGAGAAAAGCGGTTTAATTTTTTTAAAGCAAAAGCTGTCTGTGTCGGACCGATGGCGTCCTGTCAAAAAACTAATGCATTTTCCCATATCCTGGTTGGTCGACCAAAAAGCTCTCATCATCTCTGTACCCTCGGCGCGTGCGTGAAACTGGGCATCCATTGTTTAAAAACGGTTACTTGAAAATCGCGAACAAGGAATGGTTTCCGATAAGACAATACACACATCAATCAGAAAGAAGGAGTACAACAGTATACCTCTACCTCATAAAGTTATACGTTTAGATCGTTCATATAATGTGCTAACTTACAGCGCAAAAAATTGTCACATGGGTTCATTCTTCGTTTGTGATTTGCATCTTTTAAGGTTTAACGATCGATTAGACTCACTTTTAGCGAAGGTTGGATGCAACTATAGCGAAGGTTTTGTTGCACTTCCGAGAAAGTTTTGTTGTGAGCAAGCTTTCGCGTTTCTATTAACTTTCTTTAGAAAGGGTTGGTAAAGTTTTTCACGCTCATCTTTCCGACTGAGTTGTGAGTGTGCGCCTGTCCTGTCTCTCATTATAGTCCCATCCTTTACGCACAGTTTTTCTAAACTGGAAGCTAGCTAGCTCTTCGCCTCATAAGGGCCCACTGTTGCGAATAGTAGATGCAGCTTGTGGAACATACCACACCAGTATCATCATCATTGTCATCGCCATTAAAGGGGTTCAATAGGGTGTTTCATGGCTCTGTTCCCTGGCGGCTCAACCGCAACGAGGTGATTCTCTGGGTGCGGCTCAACCGCACCCAGAGAGGCAACGCGTGGACCTGACTGCCTGCCAAGCAGGTAAGCCGGAAATTTTCGCTCAATGATGGACCGGCTGAAAGCAAAACGCGCTGCCAGGAAAGCCCAAGCGACAAAGGTTTTGAATGAGGCGACAGCACTCATGAAGACTCTGACCGAACAGCGCTCAGAAATGTGATGATGCTGGTGCAGTATGTTCCAGGAGCCACATCTGCTATTCGCAACACCCACCTCTTTGCCTCGCCATCCAGCTGCACCCACCTGCGCACCACGTCCAGCACCTGTATGAACTGGTTGAACTTGAAGCCCGCAATGTGCGAGGCCAGCAGCAGGCAGGTGACCTTCTTCTGGATGTCCTGCCAGATGCGCTGCAGGCCCTCGGCCAGCTTGTTGCTCACGTAGCGGGCCTCCAGGTCCCTCTCCCCCGCTTCCCCCTCCCCTCCCCCACCAGCCGCTGCAATGATGATAGGAGGAGGGTCACTGGGCGGAGGGTCTCCACCCACCACACCCCCACTGTCCCCACCACCTACCGGGAGAAGTGGGCCCCTCCCCCTCCTCCCCTCCCCCTCCCCTCTGGTGCTGGTGCCAGGCCAGCAGGGCCCGGTAGCTGCACATGATCTGCCACAGCGCCTGGCACAGCTCCACCAGGCAGGGCAGCAGCCGCTCGGGGGGAACCAGCTGCACATGGTACCGGTAACAGTGGTACAGGCAGGGTCAGCATGTGGAGCATATACCTCGGCTACGAGGCATGTGGGCACACTTACGTAACACCACCTAAGATGCAGCCGTATGGCTACAAAGAAAAGTTACCCAGTTTTCTTGGAAACTCTGCAGTTGAAGAAAAAATTCGCTCTAGTCCAGGATTCCAACCTGGAACCACGACCTATCTAGGGCAGTCAATCACCTGAGCTACCGTATTTTCAAGTGTATAACCCGCTCCAAAAATGCGAAAACTTCATGAGTGAAGTAGAGATGCGGATTATATGCAAGGTATTTCCTTTGGTGCAGCTTCACCGCAATGCGCGTTGGGCCGTGATGCCCCTACAGCAGTAATGACGACCAAGCCACTGTTATCCGATTGACAGTGCTTATTTTGCACACACAGGTCAACAATATACCAACCTGAAGAAATGTATGCGGCAAGTCATCTAGTTACGTAGTCAGCTAGGCAAGTTCTTTTGCATAAGCAAATGTGTAATGCTGCTTGAGTAGTAGATTTGGTCCATCCTCTTATGTAGAAAATATGCAGGCAAGACACAGGGATACATTTTTTTCATACATCAACAGGAAGTGGGGGTGCGGGTTATATGCAGGAGCGGGTTATACACGCAAAAATACGGTAACCAGGAGGCCAGACGTCTGTAGCGCAAGAATAAATGGATCAGCAACTCAAAATGAAAGAGAAGTACTACTCAGGGGTGTGTTAAACATGCACCAAAATCTCGTTTGGGTGAGTGCTTTGTTTTTGGATTTTGTGCGAAATGTGGTCACCACAGCCTGAAAGGTAGGGTTCGCGACCTCATGATTAGTGGTGCAACAGGCTTAAATTCTGCGGCACCTTGCTGCGGCAAGTATGGCTCCTCAAGTGCACACTAGGTCCTTTTGAACTCACTGCTGCAATAAGTTTTTGAAGACTGTGGCTCGTGGCAGCGGCTTGTGCCATTCTAGTCTCGCATATTTCAGGTTATCTGTTTATTATGTCGCACAGAGTATTACATCAAGAGGGTGAATATGGAAGAATGATTAAAAGTGCAGCAGCTTGTATAACCTTGAGCAATAATAATCAGTAAAATACTAATACTAATAGTAATACTACTAATACTAATGAGAACAATACTAATCGATCTTCTTCTAATCAATTAAAAGTGGATCAGCTTGCACAACCTTGAGCAATACTAATCAGCCATACATGAACAAAACATGAAGCAATTGAAGAGTAACCTTTATGGTAATCACTATGAATGCAATTGCACACAGGATGAAGGATAAGGCAGAGATGGGAAGAGCACTTGTCCCGCCTCTGTGTTGTCCTTCGTTGTCCTACCTTGCCCTTTGTTGTCCATCTACCAACACACCCAAACCTTTTCCCTCTTGCAACATGCACAGTTCCTGCCTAAGCAAGGCAAGTTCATGAATGCAAGCAGCACAATCTACAAGGCCACTGAAATTCACTGGAAGTGTTTGTCCAGACAGAGAGACTTTTAAAACCTGAGACGTAATCACTGGCACCTATGAGCAGTTGCTGTGATGTGAGTTAACTGCTAGCACTTGTGGTAACTTGGTAACGATAGGTTGTTATCATAAATCGATAATCAGCCTGTGTGGACATGTGGTGACATCAGATGAACCTGTCAAAGGGGCAGTTACAGTGATTTTCTATTGCGGCTGTTTGTTTATCTTTTTCATTCTATTTTTCCGATATCTTCAGTGCACGGGAATGTGTCTTCTTTCCATCGGTTAAAACCCCACATGTGAATTGGGGCAGCCAACACTTCCATCGTACTTTTATCCTCCCCACTTTCCTCCCCGCTCTGTCTCGTCTATCTTCGGAGTCCTCTTCGTTCACTCGGTCATGACGAAGCCAACGGCTACGCGAAACCTTGGGAGGGGGCGCTTAACAAGAGCTGCGCTCTAAAATGGGCAGCATTTCTTTTCTCGTTCATCTTTCATGAAGCTTCTAAATATTCCCTGACAAATTAATCTTTTGCAGCTGCTTTCTTGAACTAATCAAACAACTTTAGGCAACCTTTTACAACAATACTTTTGTGTTGTTGCAGCCAAAGCCAACTTTCAAGCCTGTTGGTGAGCCATGATGCCAGGGACAAGTGGAGCATTCCTACCAGTGCATGACGGCAGGCTCACTGAAGAAGTAAACCTCACTTGAACACTGGCGCCCCATTTCCCTCTGGTATATTTATTTATGTGTTTATTTATCTGCATACTCTACGGACCATTCAGGCATTACAGAGAGGATGCGGTACAAATCAAATACAAAAAAATCCCGTACCATCTCCACTAACATGAAACCTGGGGAGGGGTGAAGCATGCAGTGTGTAAGCGTATTCTTGGTGCCTTGGCGCCTTTGTCAACAGAGATGAAACTGTTGGGGAATACAGGTATACACCTTTGCTGTAAAAGTCTCTTGTCTTTGAGGCACGAAGCTCTCTAGCGCAAGGCGTAAACGAGTGTCCTGGTGTTTTTTTAGTACACATCACGTTGTAGCGCGAGGCGTAAACAATTTTCCGGGTGTTTTAGTACCGTGACTACATGAGACATGAAGATTACGACAATGACGACAACAGGAGACGTCAATAGCCCCAACTCCTAAGGGGCTTCGCCCCTCAAAAAAAGGAACGATAATAAGCAAGCAATAGGCAAAATGGCAAACAGTTGCATGCCACACAGTCAAGAAGTGCGGTCTTAAAAATGGAATGATCTGCGATTAAGACAACAGGGGCCGGAAGGCAGTTGCAGTCCCTGCTGGTTCTGGACACAAAAAAAAAACGTAATAAACGTTGGTTCTACATTGCAGCATGCCAACTTTTAAACACCTATCAGTGTGAACCCCTACAGCACAACACCTCGATGCCGACAGGGATTCGACCCACCTGGCAGAGGTCCCCGTACTGGGCCTTGTCCCCCGCCTGCGCATGCCTCCGCACCACCGCCACGCTCTGGCTCTGCACTGCACTGGAGTAGTGCATCAGCAGCTGGTGGGCCGCCATCTGTGCAGAAGACGAGTGCACAGCACACACCCATTCTAAAAGAAGGCACCGATGACACCCAACCATTGGACACACACACACAACATTAAGGCTTCCAGTGGGATGGCACTCAGCCATATTCGCCAACTGGAATAGGATTTCGAGGTCTATGCATCTTATTTGTAATTTAAATTTGTACTGCTTTGAACTGCACCAATGCAGCTCCGTACTTTACCTTCCCATTGAATTCCTATTGCAAGAGCAGTTTCAGACTGCCCAGTAACAGCTCAAAACTATCCAAATAAATAAGAGCTCAAGAAGCAGACCTTCAAAAACAAATCACATCTACTGTCCATCATGAATCCTTTTAACTGCAGAGACAGCCTACTATTAGTAGTAGCATTGTTATAAATAAGCTACAGGGTAACCTGACATTTTTGCAGGTCAGGAAACTACCAGTATGCATGTTCGATATTTTGCAGCGACCGAAAATCCTCGTCCTTACAGTCCATTTTGCACAGGCTTCTTCTTTTCACACACCGCAGTAATGTGGGGAAGCCAACCCTGCCAGAAAATTTCACACTAAAAGTGTACCAGTGAGTGCGAACTATTGTGGGCCTACTACGGATTCTCGTCATGCATGCACACTTTCCCACCCTCATTAATAACACCTGCGTGGTTGAGAAGAGGGGCTGTCAAAAAAGCCACGGCTAAGGGAAACCACACTGCCAGTACATTTTAGATTCATGTTTAGCCGCAACATTGTCAGAGAACACTTCGTATATGAAGCAGGCTGTCGTGAGTGATTCTGGGCATCACCAACGCAAGTTATAATAGCCATGCTTACTGGCTACGGGAACACAATTTTACGAAATAGACATTCTATAAAAATTCGTTTCTGTGACAATACGGCCAGGAACTCCTTCCAAACCAACCAAACATTGACGATATTCAGCTCACCCTAGCCAAGGTCTTTTCTCCCACTGCAGAAGCAATCACTTCCTTGACTAAGCAGCGTGGGAGGTGTACAGGACAAGAAGGGTTAAAAATGACGACAAACTAGCACTGAATGTCAGTCTTTAGCCCTTCCCGTCCTGTCCACTTTGTGCTGTTTGGACAAGAATGCTAGCAAACCAACTATCGCAGTTATCATGTTTGTTGAATCACTGCTTGATGCAGTGATATTTGAAGCAGTAGTTATAAATGTTAATTTTAACGTTGTGGCTACGGGATTCTAACAGCCGACCATGGCTACCAGAACGTACACCCAAGCCACTTGAGGAACAAAGTTTACTACCGTCCATTCACCTGCGTTCCGGCTAGCACACTGACAGTCCCATCTTCATTAAGGACATTTCATTAGGGAAATTTCATTATGAATGTTTCCTCCCCAAATCCCCCCTCCCCCGATAGCCTTTCATGCATAAAACAAACACTTAGCATGCTTGTTGGAAGGAAGAGGGCATATTGTGTTGTGGTAAGGCTACAAGCGACATCAGGCAGCACTTGCTTTGCCATGAGCCCTTATGACAGCGACACACGAAGGGTCCACCAAAAACGAGCTTGATGTAGACCAGTTGGTTCAACATGAGTGGAAAGGGTTTTAAGGCGCAAAAAAGATGGACACATGAAGGAACAAAGAAGTCAGACAAGGCACCTTGTCTGTCTTGTGTGTTCCTTCTTCTGTCTGTGTTTTCAGCGCCTTCAAACGCTTTTGTTACCGCAGAAAACTGCCCAATTTTTAGAGATCTGAGAAAACAAGTTTTACCCTAAACATATTGGTTAGGCATATATTGCAGCTACATAAAATGCAGATGATGAAAAAGATTATCAAAATCAAAATTATTGTCCAGATGTCGAAGAAAATGATAAAAAAATTGGGCCCATCTCCCCGCGAGGGGGACTCGAGTAAATGCGTCGCATAGGGGGTGGGTGTATTGCGTTAACGTTTAGTGTTTGGGGAGTTGGTGGTAGTGAATGCGTTGTATCAGCAGCTTCTTGACGTAGTTTGAATGAGTCAAGGATATAAGGCGCGTTCGTAGCCTTTCATTCTGTGTCGGCTTTGTGGCGCAGTGGGAAGAGCATCATGTACCTTGCGTTCCGCCCGCAGGGTCGTGGGATCGAAACCAGGCGCCGATAACTATTATTTTTTTTTATAGTGTAGGTGCTCGCTGTTGCGGACGGACGGCGGACGCTACATCTGAGTTAAGGGCACAGGGTAAGCCCTATGCCTCCCATGTATTTTTGGCCATATTGAGGTACATTTTTCTCGGCATCTAAGAAAGGTATCTACATAACTTATATATCATTTTCTTTCAAATTTAGTGCTTTTTTAACTGCAGTAGAATTATGAACGTTCTTTAAAAATTCAGTTTTTTATAATTTTTTATCCGTTAGTACCTAAATTTTGGCATTATTTTAGTAATAAAAGTTGTGTACCAAAAAAACTGTTACGTGCAAATTTTCAATTCTAGTACAGCAGGTGTGACAAGTTATGTAGATGACAGGGAAAAAAAATCAGCTCGTTGTCTTGGAAGATATAGGAAATAATGGTACCTATGTAAGAAAAAACATTGTTTTGAGATAATTGAGTTTAAAGTAAAAAAAAGGTGAAAAACAATACTTTTTTGCCATAAACACCACTGCAGCCATTTGTTTAAAAAGCACCAGCTTCATAATCACTGTCAAAGTCATTTTATTGCTTTTCACCCGGTCGTCTGTCCTTCCTTGACTATTTTGTGCACCATCCGTACAGATCTGTTCACAAAGTATTTTGCTTGTGGTGAACCTCTTTAAGCCACTTGATGGTGGTGTTACGCCCAGGTTTTGTTCTGAATGATTTCATAATGCTAGCTCATGCATTGCTTCATCATTTAATGAAAGAACAGCATCCAATGTTGCAATCATTAGAGTGTGAAGCCCAAAAAAGATGTTTTTTTGTGTGCAGCTTCGAAGGGCAAATGTGGAAAAAACGTGCAACAGGGTCTTTCGATTGCCCTCACTTAAAAATCAGCTATGCAATGGTTGCTAAGCAATTTCCTAATACAGCTGGTTCCAGAAAACCATTTTGATCTGAAACGGGAAGTTTTTTGATAAACAAAAATGACAATAAACCCTGAGAACATTCTTAAGAGGATGTGGGCACTTACTACTTGCTTACGGGAAAACTGGTTTTTAGCGAGAAATAAGACTTTTTAAGGCAAGTGTGAATATGGAAAATGTGCACAAGGAATTGAACTTCCCTAATTGCGAAGAAAAACAAAAAGTCATTTTTTTTAAATTTTGCCTTACCCTGTGCCCTTAATGAAATGCTCTGCATTTAAAAGAAATTGTGTATAACAAACCGCCCATAGTGGAAAAAATTTAGAATATACATTTTGTAGGCAAATATTCCAAATGATTTTAGTGTTTAACCCGCTGACGCTGGACAGGCGATGACACAACGCAAAAACAAAACCGAAGCTACTGGAAACTGGCAGAAAATTCCAGGTTCACTTGTTAGACATGCAGGGTACCTTCAGAAATAAGCACTGGCAGATTAAAGCTACCCGCTCTCTGAACCAAAGCTCACTGGGGAACAGCTGGTGTCACTTTCAGGTAATTATCACCTCTCAACGCTCTCGGATTACAAGCTGGAAAATTTTATGGTGATGGCAGGCCCTTTTGTTAAGTGCAGCAGCCACGCCCCCTTTTGCAACAACACACACACCTCAGCTCGCAAAAAATGCTGTCCAAAATCTCAATGTCACGAGAGCAGAAGAATTCAAACCGATTCTAAAAGTGCTGTGCCTAGACTACCCATTGGGGAGCATTAAATGCATTAGGGGTAATGGGGGTGGGTTAGGGGTGTAACTGGGGTGCTTTAGGGGTGCAACTGGGGTGCGTTAGGGGTGTAACTGGGGTGCGTTAGGTGCAGAATAAACGACTACAACATGTAGAAATTGGCAATATAAAGAATCAATCACTAATGATCGGTTTGAATAGGCGTGGTAATGAAAACTTCAAACCCTTTCCAGCAAAGGCCGCACACACACCTGAGTCTTGCCGAGGAGGCGGTAAGCGGCGTCCAGGCGTCCGTAGTGGTCCCGGTCGAAACGGACGCACAGTCGTGACAAAGCCATGTCCAGCTGCTCCTCAGTCATCTCGAGTGTCTCCTGCAGCTTGGCGCTCAGCTCACTGGGAGAGGAGAGGTACAGATAAAATTCATCTGTGCAGATTTTATCCGTACCTTTGGCCTGTGTATAAGCGCGGTTTTCTTGAATAAACAGTTGGAAGTTTGCACCTGTATGTGTCTACTTCGTCTTCGTCCCTTTAGCACCCATTTTATTCTTTACAGAAAGCATGAACCAACTAGCTCATCAAGTTTTGTTATGCAATCAGGCTATACAAGATATGCTTCATATTTACTTCCCTGCAACAGTGGGGGGCTGTGGCCAAGTGGTCTAAAGCAATGGATGCAGTGCGTCGCAAAGTATGGGTTCGAATCCCCGATAGCACTTATTTTGCTTTTGGAGTTGATTTCTTTTTATGAAGCTACGGTTTCTATACAGCATTCACCGTTTTGTGCTGCAACCTTCATTGATCCATGAGCAAGTTCGCAGAACGCGTGCAGACTGACACTGCCACCCTGGCGAGTTCTCATTGGCGTTGCTGGAGCAAGCGCACCTCTTACGACACAGGGCCGAGCCAGGCAAGCTCCAAAGGGTGGGGGAGAAGCGCCTCACAGTTCAGTGCATCCAGTGATGTGGAGGGCGTTCAGCCACAGTGTATGCATTGGCTAGTGAACATTATGATTCTAAGCCATGCTGACCGGCTTATCTGACCCATTCTACAGGTGGCAACATGGCAGAATCACGGTATGCTGATTACTGAGATATCGAGAATGCCCAACCAATGATAACGTTGGGTGCCAAGCATGTCATTTCAGAGAACCGAAACCGAAACTGGTTTGAATTCTAATCCTGGACATCATCCAATGACATCGCACATCAAATACACGTCACTGCTGTGAGTTGTTCCAGCTGCCGTAGACTTGCATGGCATTTTCTTCTTCTTTCAGGCTTTATAAATTGAACATTGCTTCATTGACCGGATAAACGATGAAAAGCGCATTTATTCGAGCCACTTGATACAATGCAAGCAAAAACAGAAGTTTCATAAATTCACTTCATCATCATCATCACCACCACAATCATCACCAGCCTATCTACGCCCACTGCAGGGCAAAGGCCTCTCCCATTATTCTCCAATTACCTCGGTCCTGTGCCAACTGTGACCAATTTACCCCCGCAAACTTCTTGATCTCATCTGCCCATCTAACTTTCTGCCGCCCCCTGCAGCGCTTGCCTTCTCTAGGGATCCACTCTGTTACCCTTAATGACCAGCGGTTATCTTGCCTTCGCATTACATGCCCTGCCCACGTCCATTTCTTCTTCTTAATTTTTACTAGTATGTATGTCCTTAATGCGCGTTTGTTCCCTGACCCACTCCGCTCTCCTCTTGTCCCTTAATGTTACACCTATCATTTTCCGCTCCATTGCCCACTGAGTCGTTCTCAATTTAAGTTGAACCCTCTTAGTGAGCCTCCAAGTTTCTGCCCCGTAGGTGAGTACCGGGGGCAGAAACTTCACTTCAGTGTCCCTTTAATATTTCGACACAAGATGCCGCATGTTGCCACTGGGAAAACGTCTTCTTAGCAATGTATTTGCGCTTAGAAGTGAACGCCAGCTTCAAGAAAATGAGTGTAAGGTCGGTCTTTGTAAGCTGGCTTTCCCACATTGTCTATTGCGCAGTGAAGCCTACTCATCAAGGAAAAAAATAGGCAGCAATGGGTGCGAACAGGAAACCGCCGCCGACGATCAGGCCACCAACACTAAGTGCAAGCCCAATGCCCCTCAGAACCTCGAATACCACGATGAAGGAAAAACAATATGTAGACGAGGCTACAATCCCACTGAACGCTACCCCGGAGCGACAATGCAGTTTGAACGGGAGTTCGGCCATAACCCGCAAACAGCTCGGCTGGCTACCCACCTACACATAGTGGAATGGCACTGAATTTTTTTCTTTAGGGACAGCAGGTAGTTAGAGAGCCCACTTTAATCACTATTCGAAGCTTGCCAGGCGAAAAAGCCAGGGACGTGTTGGTAAATATGGTCAGGCACTAGTGGCAAGCTTTACAGAGGAGACCAGTGTCTGGCCCGTCTGTCACAACAGGTTCTAAATATTGCAGCGCACTCACCTGACACACTGGTAGTGGCGGAAGGTGCTGGCTGCCCTGTGACAGGTCAGCCCCAGCTGGATGGCGCCCGGGTAGTCCTCCTCCTGCATCAAACCAGCCACACTGCAAAATAATTTCACTGCCCATAACTAACACCCTTCCACCCTGGCATAAAGAACCAAAAAGAATGCCCTTTGGGGTGTTTTGTCCTTTATAACACCCTTACACCCTAGCAAGAACACAATAATACACCCTTTAAGGGGTGTTTTAATGTTAACCACACCCTTTCCTTAACCCTGTCATAAAGAACAAAGGAGAATGCCCTTTGGGGTGTTTTGTCATTTATAACACCCTCACACCCTAGCAAGAACACAAGAATACACACTTTTAAGTGTGTTTTATGATTAATTACACTCTTTCAAAGGGTGTTTTTCTTTGTTTTTTGATAGGGTGTAAGGGTGTTAGTTATAGACAAAAAGAGCGTAAATCATTTTACAGTGCACTATTCACACACATGCTAAATGCTCAAAACTGCCTTACTCAAAGAGGAATGGCCCAATTATTCGAAGCTAGACCAGACGATTGGCCAAGTTAGTACAGTATGCCTAACAGCAGCGCAAAGAACACGACAAGAACAGGCACGACACAAAGAAACGCAACGTGACACATTTGCTGTGTTAGTGCCCTCTGCTCTTGTTGTAGCGTGCTTTTTGCACTGTCATTTGGCAGGAGCGGAGATTCAACAGGAATAAGCAAAAACTTCACACAGCTCTTGGGTGTGCGTGTAATCACCGCTTAAATAATTACAAGTGACACTTCAAACGTTTTGTACACACAGATGGGTCTGCTCATTGGGTACACATAGAAATGCTTACGCATTTAAAAGTTTAATAAACTGAAAGACAAATATACGCCTCTTCCAGAGAATATACCGTATTTTTGCATGTATAACCCGCACCAAAAATGCAAAAATTTCAGTGGCAAAGTAGGGGTGCGGATAATATGTGGGGTTTTTACTTTAGTGCAGCTTCGCGGCAATGCGCGTTGTGGCGTGAAGCTCCTACGCAGTAACACTGACCAAGGCTTCCCCGGTAGCGATTGCGCAAAACACGCAAGGAAAAAAAAGGAAAAACAACGACGAGCGCACTCTAACAACTGAACTTTATTAGTGAATTGTGACTTTCACCTTGCAGTCAGTGTATTCTACTTGCTAAATATACAGCTTTTCTGTCTACACAGGATGTGATGTGTTGCTTGAGCAGTAGCTTTGGTGCAGCCTTGCGGGCAATAAACGACAATTTTTTTTTTCCATCGGGCTGAAAGTGGGGGTGCAGATTATATGCAGGGGCGGGTTAAACGCATGAAAATACAGTATTTTTGCGTCAGTACGCTCAGCAATATGAAAAAGGCTTTACAGTTTTGAATCTTGCACAAAATACATGCACGGCACGCATTTAAATAAACTACTGTATAAATAAACTGGCGAATGCTGATGAAATCAGATAAGAAGTTCGAAAGTTCTCTCCCGTTTTGGCTGGCCATCTCCCTCGACAATAAGCACAAAGATTTTTTGGGAACAATGCATAGGCTCCCACAGCTTTAAGAACGAAATAAGCCAAACTTGAAGGGGCCATGCAGACAAAACACAAGTTTGGTTCATTCAAAGGATTGCCTCGTTAGAATCATACGGACACCACTTTTAGTGTTAATTTCGCTCAAATAAGCTACATAATTAGGAAAAAAAAGGGAATGGCCATGTGACCCACTAGCTTATTTCCCGCAACAGAACCTATGACGTCATATGCCCAGCTGTGCAATTGGCTGAGGCCGACAAAAGCAGCAAATTAGGCGGGGCTTATAAGCTTGCCAAACAAGCTATTTGCGCTTAAATTTAGGGCACGTTCTTCTTATAGCAGTAAGAATGGTGGGGCAAAGAGCGGAAGTTACGAAAGTACTCGTAAACATAGAAGTACCAATGTGCACTGCTGTTGGTACTGCGCGAACTATGGTTGTTTTAGCTGCACAGCACTGAGGCGCTTTGGGGTTGTCTCACACGACACTGGCCGATTGGCACAAGTGACGAGCGCACTCTTACGTGACCATATTTGTCGAGCAAACACCATGTTTCACTACACGGTAATTTTCTACCTTAAAAAAAACAAGCCAGGCTTAAATACGGTCAAAAACAAACCAAAGGCCGAAAACAGCCCGCCACGGTATGGTGGCGCCATCTAGGTTGACTAATGGTAAACAAGGCTCCGAAGTACACTACGTTTAGCTTGGTGACCCGCTCTTGTGATGTCATTGCAGATGTCATTAAAACACACGATTTGGCGGGAGAATCAAAATTTTAACCTAAAGTTATTAATTTCTCAGTGAATAAAGCATTGTTTGCATCCATACAAGCACTGGGGGCACTACGAAACACGAAATCTTTCTAATAAAACAAACTTGTATTTTCATCTGCATCAAATTAGCCTCAAATTACCTGTCAGATTAGCCTGTCTTTGTGCTCACCTCAAGCAGTTCTCGAAGCCTTGTGTCGGTTTCTTGCTGGAAAAGGAAAGGAAAAAGGATTAGTTCGTTAGACTTCATCGAGAAGACCAATGTTAAGGACGATGGCACAGACTTGTAGCAGACATAACGCAGAGCACCCCTTCTGACCTCCTGTTTTCTATTGCTATGCCTGCGGGTACGTCCAACTTCCCCATCAAAATTCAGACATACCTGTGTGAGTATTTTGACGGCATGTCCAACGTACATTATGCTGGACCAGGTGTGTTTATCAAAAAATGGTGCAATCCCATCAAATCAAATTGTTGTAAAATTGTGGAACGCGCACTGTGAAAAGACACTTTAAAAATTTTTTACCTATTGAGAACTGATGTTCCACCTGACAGTTTAATCATCATCATCATCATCATCATCATCACCATCACCAGCCTATCTATGCCCACTGCAGGGCAAAGGCCTCTCCCATTATTCTCCAATTACCTCGGTCCTGTGCCAACTGTGACCAATTTATCCCCGCAAACTTCTTGATCTCATCTGCCCATCTAACTTTCTGCCGCCCCCTGCAACGCTTGCCTTCTCTAGGGATCCACTCTGTTACCCTTAATGACCAGCGGTTATCGTGCCTTCGCATTACATGCCCTGCCCACGTCCATTTCTTCTTCTTAATTTCTACTAATACGTCTTACACCCCAGTTTGCTCCCTGACCCACTCCGCTCTCTTCTTGTCCCTTAATGTTACACCTATCATTTTCCGCTCCATTGCCCGCTGAGTCGTTCTCAATTTAAGTTGAACCCTCTTAGTGAGCCTCCAAGTTCCTGCCCCGTAGGTGAGTACCGGTAAGATGCAGCTGTCATACACTTTCTTCTTCAGCGACAATGGTAGGCTGCTATTCATTATCTGAGAATGACTGCCATATGCACCCCACCCCATTCTGATCCTTCTAATTATCTCTGCCTCATGGTTGGGATCTGGGGTCACAACTTGGCCTAAGTATATATATTCGCTTACCACTTCCACTGCCTCGCCATCTATCTCAAACTGCTGTGCTTTCCCGAGGTTATTGATCATTACTTTAGTTTTCTGCATATTAATTTTCAGGCCCACGGTTCTACTCTGTTCGCCCAGTGCGGAAAGCATGCTTTGCAATTCGTCCCCCGAGTTACTTAGCAAGGCAACGTCATCAGCAAATCTGAGGTTACTGAGGTATTCTCCATTAACCCTTACTCCCACCTGTTCCCAATCCAACGTTCTGAATACTTCTTGTAAGCAAGCTGTGAATAACATTGGAGAGATTGTGTCTCCTTGTCTGACACCCTTCCTTATAGGTATTTTACTGCTCTCCCTATGGAGGATGATGGTAGCTATAGACCCATTATAGATATCCTCTAGTATTCTTACATAATGTTCATCTACCCCCTGGTTCCGCAATGCCTGAATGACTGCTAGGGTTTCGACCGAGTCAAATGCTTTCTCATAATCTATGAAGGCTATATATAGGGGTTCAGTATACTCAGCGCACTTCTCTATCACCTGATTGATCGTGTAAATATGGTCCATTGTTGAATAACCTTTACGGAACCCTGCTTGTTCTTTAGGTTGACTGAAATCTAAGGTTGCAGATATTCGGTTAGCGATTACCTTGGTAAATACCTTGTAGACGACTGACAGTAAGCTGATTGGCCTGTAATTTTTCAAGTCCTTCATGTCGCCTTTCTTATGGATTAGGATGATATTCGCGTTCTTCCAAGATTCCGGTACCATTGCGGTCATTAGGCATTGCGTATACAAGTTTGCCAGTTTTTCAAGTACAATTTCTCCGCCATCCTTCAAGAGGTCTGCTGTTATCTGATCCTCACCAGGTGCTTTGCCCCCTTTCATTTCTTTCAAAGCCTTCCTTACTTCTTCCGTCGTTACTGGTGGGATGTCTATCTCCTCTGAGCTACTGTCTCGTTCGGCATTATCCTGTATGTCCCGGCTACTGTACAGATCCCTATAGAACTCCTCGGCCACTGTGACTATTTTATCCCTATTTGTGATGACATTGCCTTGCTTATCCTTAAGTGCATACATCTGATTTTTCCCCACGCCAAGACGTCTCTTCACTGCTTTCAGGCTACCTCCGTTCTTTACAGCGTATTCGATCCTCTCCATATTATACTTCCGTATGTCAGCTGTCTTACGCTAATTGATTAACTTCGAGAGCTCGGCTAGTTCTATTCTGTCAGCTGCGGTAGAGATTCTCATGGTTTGCCGTTTCCTGATTAGATCTTTCGTCTCCTGTGAAAGTTTACCAGTATCCTGTCTAGCCATAGTGCCCCCTACTTCTACTGCACACTCGGTGATAATGCGTATAAGGTGGTCGCTGGCTTCCTGTGTCGTAAGCTCGGCTTCCTCGTTAAGGGCGGAATATCGGTTCTGCAGCGCGATCCTGAATTCTTCTACTTTACGTCTTACTGTTAGCTCATTTATCGGCTTCTTATGTACTAGCTTGTTGCGGTCCCTCGTCAAATCTAGCCTAATTCGAGATCTTACCATACGGTGGTCACTACACCTTACCCTTCCGAGCACTTCCACATCCTGCACGACGCCAGGGTTATCGCATAATATGAGGTCTATTTCATTTTTGTGCTCCCCATTCGGGCTCCTCCAGGTCCACTTCCGACTCTCCCGTTTACAGAAGAAGGTATTCATTATGCGTAGGTTATTCCGTTCTGCAAACTCAACTAGTAGGTCCCCCCTGCTATTTCTACAGCCCAGACCATAGTTCCCAACTGCCTTGTCTCCAGCCTGATTCTTGCCTACTTTAGCATTGAAGTCCCCCATAACTACGGTATACTGCGTTTTTACTTTAGCCATTGCCGATTCCACATCTTCATAGAGGCGTTCCACTACTTGGTCGTCGTGGCTGGATGTGGGCGCGTAGCCCTGCACCACCTTGAGCTTGTACCTCTTATTGAGCCTAATTACAAGACCTGCTGCCCTTTTGTTAATGCTATAGTATTCGTCTATGTTGCCAGCTATGCTTTTATTGACTAGAAATCCCACTCCCAGTTCTCTTCTGTCCTCTAGACCACGGTAACATAGGATGTGTCCATTTTTCAGCACCGTAAAGGCTTCGCCTGCCCTCCTAACCTCGCTAAGCCCTATTACATCCCATTTAATGCCCTCTAATTCCTCGAACAACACCTCGAGACTTGCTTCGCTAGATAAGGTTCGCGCGTTAAACGTTGCCAGGTTCAGATTCCATTGGCGGCCTGTCCGGATCCAGTGATTCTTAGCACCCTCTGCTGCGTCACAGGTCTGACCGCCGCCGTGGTCAGTTGCTTCGCAGCCGCTGGGGACTGAGGGCCGAGGGTTAATTGGCGTATTCATGGGAGGTTGTGGCCGTTACTACACCAGGGTGGCCAATCCTGCTCTGGTGAGGGAGTGCATTACCGGCAATGGTCACCGGGGTCAGGCCGCACCCCAAGCCCCTTTGTGCAATTCCATCAATACGCGGATTTTTTTTTTTTTTTTTTAATCCGGTGGGAATTGTCCGGCACCGGGATTCGAACCACGGTCCTTCTGCACGCAAGGCGGGTGTTCTACCTCTACGCCATCGCTGCATACTCTACGCCATCGCTGCATACACCTGACAGTTTAAATGTGTCCAGCTCTTCGCCTGGTGAACATTTGTGCATACTGTTGTCATTTACCTTACTTCCACCGTATTTTCGTGCGTATAACCTGCACAATAAATGCAAAAAATTTTAGGGGTGCACTAGAAGTGCAGATTAGAAAAAAAGTATTTCCTTCGGTGCATCTTCACAGCAATGCGCATTGTGCCGTGAGGCCCCTACAGCAGCAATACTGACTAAGCCATTTTTATCCCACTGATGGTGCTTATTTTTCACACCCAGCTCAACAACCTAACAACCTGAGAATAAATAATGGGCGAATCAGCTAGAGTTTTCCGTAAGAAGCACCATTCTAGACTAGAGAGTATCAGTGCCAATACTCAAAAACACCATGAAAACACCGCTCCATAATATAATGATGATAGGCATGAGTTAAGTTTAGTTTGAAATGAGGCGGTGGCTTTAGCCACCACACCGGTCTATTTTTAGATGCTTAATTTAATGTAAACAGTTCCTAACTTCTACCTTCACGCCCTATAATAATTGTATGGCAGGTGGCGACGCCTCTGGGTGTTTCATTGAATAGACCATTCAAAGCACACATTGTTTCTTTACGCTGAATGGATGGCTGAAGGTCTCTATGACTTATAAGGTCTCTATCAGGTCTCTATGACTGAAGGTCTCTATAAGGTCACTATGACCGACAGGCCGCATCCACAGGTCTGATGTGGCGCTGTTTTCGTAAGTGGATTGTCAAGGCCTCAAAGGTGATTCCTGCTGAGATGGTTCGCAAGAGCTTTAAGAAATGATGCGTTACAAACAGCATGAACGGAAGTGAAAATGATGATGTGTACGACAGCGACGACTGCAGCGCAAGCAATATCTCTAGTAAGAGCTGTGACAATGAGTGATTGTGGCTTAGGCCGTGCGGAGAATGTATTCAATATGCAAAATATAGTTCAGTATTTTGGCGTCAAAAAATGTGCCATGTTGATTTAGTAGCTTTGCTCCAGCCTTTCCTGCATAAAACGTGCAAGCAATACGCAGAAAAATTGTTTTTTATTCATGGACTGAAAGCGGGGGTGTGGTTTACATGCAGAGGCGGGTTATAGCGTGAAAATACGGTACGTTCGATCAATACATGCAAGAATTTGTAAACACATTACAAACATAAGCGCTTGTATTTTTAAACACAATTACGTGCACAACAGGCAAACCTTAAGTTATGGACGCACACATCCACGAAAAAGATGCGCAGAATAGTACTGTGTCATCCTACATACAAGTGGCACACACGTGACTGGCTCGTACGTAGTGTAAGCAGCACTATTCAACAGCACACACACGGACAATAAAAATATGCCGGTCACATACTTTGCATGGTGAAAATTTTTGTACAGCCTACACACTGGCACATATTGAGGGTGCCAGCTTGTTTGAAGCATGATCAGGCATTATCATAGTTTGATCTCCAGCCATTTCTGGCCACAAACACATGAAGCAATTACTAAATTACTAAAATGGCATGTTTGAACTGCACAGCAAGGTTTTCAGCTGAGTTGTTTTGTCTTTAGCAACTACCGTATAAAGCGGAATCTAGGTCGAGATATTTTACCGACGAATTTGCCGAAAAGTCGCCCCTCGACCTATACAGTGGCCACTGGCATAATTCTATCCGTTTCTTGGCAACCGAGGGCCCATCGAGCTCATACAAACCGCAAAAGCACCATCCCCACCACCATCAATCGGATGCGCCGCCATCTTTGTTTTGCTGCTTCTCTCGCTGTCAGTGAATGTGTGCGTACTATTTTCTTCTTGCTCAAAAAGAGTTTAGGAGCTTGGTGCCAGTTCACAGCAGCACTTAAAAGAAAAGTTGGAGGTTTCCCAAAGCCGACGACGTGTCCGCCTTGCGCCACTTTGGTGTCACCAAAAGAAGTGTACATTACTGGCGTTAGCTGAAGGGGCAGCTCTCGGCATGCAACGCTCGGAAGACTTCGTTTTGTAAACGCTGCTCTGTGCACCTGTGCTGCAGTACAAAGTGGCGACTTTTGTCCGCGAGCGTCATGCGACACATCTACAAACGGATACCCCAAGATGCTTGCTGGCCGCCTGCTCAGGCTGGCTCTCAGAACTGTCTGCCCACGACTGTCCCATGCTTTGCGCTCGCTTCACAATGACATGGTCCTGTGAGTGCTTAAGAAGTGCTGCATAAGCAATTCCCTGGACTGGACTGAGGATGACTAGCTGTGTGTGCGACAGCCAGCGAGAAGCAGTCATCTGACGACATTTCAGACAACCCAAACAAGTAATCTGCGACAAAACAAGTTATAGCTAAAAAAAAAAAAAAAAGCAATGTTTTATACTGAACTGTTTTTTTTGTGTGTGTTTTTCGGCTACAAGGTAAGGGAGTCGACCTATATTCTGGCTCGACCTATAGTACGCATTATACAGTATCTTACAACATCCAGAAACAATGGGATGCCAGTACCGCATTTGCAAGACGATTGCCGCTGTACCGAACAGCTGATGCGACTGAATTCTCACGGCCCAGAAGGCTTATCACATCATCAGAAAGAATGTTTTTAGAGAGCTTAAATCTTGTTCCTTTTACCTACACCCATCCTACAGTGACTACATTGAGGCAAAATTATGCCGTTTCTTCGAGCACCGCCTGAGGTTGCATCTGCGATGCAATCACCAGCATGCCAAAAGTTTTTCTGAACTTTTGTAGATAATAATGACCACGCAAATAAAGTTAGACACAATTAAACCACAGGGCTCAATATCGATATGCAGCGCTGCCAAGAATTTTTCATAATTCAAAGTGTCGTGACCTTAATTCCTTAATCTTCATTTTGACCTTGCGGAAGCAGTCGCCCGCTTCATCGAGTGCACAATCTTGCAATTCCGCGCTAACCTGAATCCAAGGGAATGCGCTGTTTGTCAACAAAATGCACTTCCAATGCCACAATCTGAACATTTAACAAAACTTGTTGCTTTGGTAGTTGGTACATACGTAAAGAAAGCAGAAAATGTGGCGCAAACCATAGAGTTTCTTACAGTATACACTAGAGAGGAATCTGGCGCTAGAGTCTATGCGGCTCACGTCAAGGTCGTCTGTGTCGTCATAGACCGCCATTATACATCGCGCTCGCCTTAGTTTCATCATTGGCTTGGATTGAAACATTTTAGTGACGGCAAATTTCAACAAAGTGCCACAAAAACGCGAAGAATGGCGTGCAATTATGCAAGTGCAAAATAAAAACAGGCTGTTTTAAAACTAAGGAAAAAGAAGTAAAGCGTATTTTTGCCGGAACGGTTGTGCCTGCTATTCCGCAGGACAAGGTTGTAGTTACGAACAATGTTAATATTTGGGGAGGAAACTCATTAGAGACTGTGATTTTATTAATTTTACAATTATCTCAAATAATAAGTTGTTTGAAAAGTTTCGAAAGTTTTTTGAGCGTGCCTATGAAAACGTTGCCTTCGTGGTGAACCGATGCACCGCGACCGCCAGCTAGTTTAACAAGAAAGAAGAAAATTTGGCGTTAAACAGTCGTGGATGATGACAAGATAGGAAGCATACAAGCGCCCATATCTGTTGTATCTTGTCTTCGTCGAAGTACGTTTTGTTTCTTCTTTTCGTCGGCTGCAAATTTCGCGGCGGCATATTACCCGCTCAGTCATACGTCCTTCGACTGCGGCATGAGCAATGTCAGGTGCAATAACACATTGCCTGCTGTTTCTCTGAACACGGCTACCACAAAAACGGGAGGAGTTCGGCTTCCTTGTAGCTCGTAAACGTGTTAATGCATAGTGAAGAAAGCAAATCCAAAACTCCCACCTCCCGTCGCGGGAACCCCTGTGTAGATGCGACGCATAGGCGGAGCGGCGAAGGGACCGCATTTTATAGCGCGCATAACGTTGAGGGGACTGCGTAAACCGGTCCCAGTCGATGACGATGCTGGCGTACTTGTAAAGTGGCATGGACTCTAGGTGTTTGAGCCAAGCGTGGATGTTGCTTCGCCGGAGAACGGCACACCGGTTATATGCGCAGCGCGCCTGAAGGAGAGGAAACCGCGGAAGAGAGAGTACTGCACATGCGCTGGCACCAGCGCGTCTGCCGCGGCTATGACGCAACACAATCCACTTTAATCCAATCCAAATCCAATCCAATCCAAGCCAAGCCAATCGAATCCAATCCAATCCAATGCCCCTCGCGAGAGAGTGTTCGCTATCGGAGAGGAGAGGGGGTGAGCGGAGGAGAGCGCAGCTGGCGCGGCGAGGAGAATGGGGGAGGGGCGGACAACGCCGACGACGACGACGACACCGGAGGGACAAGGCGAGTGAATCAGATGCTCTGCATCTAAAAAACCGCTTAAGAATCCAATTGTCATGCCCAGTCCAAGCCAAAAAGGAGGTCTTCCCATGCACCCCCATGATGACATGGCTTACAAGGTGCAGTTTTCTCTCTAGTATACTTACTAAGAAACTCTATGGCGCAAACTAGGCGTGGACAAAGGAGAGAAGATACGACCGATACAGGCTCCATGTATCTGCCGGATTGTCTTTCCTCCGTCCATGTCTAGTTTGCGCCACATTTTCTTCTTTCTGAACATTTCTTTTGGGTGTGTCGAACACACCTGACTATGTGGCGAAGGTTCTCGCTGTGAATTAGTGAGTCTCCCCGTAAATTAACGGAGCCAATCCCGCAACCCTCATGCCACTCCCCCTCACCAGGGCCTTGATGAGGTGCAGCGAGCGGAGGAGACCCAGCAGCTGCTGCCGCCTGCGGCAGGCCGCCAGCAGGCCCAAGCCAGACACGCTCAGCTCCCCCAGGCTGCACGCCAGGCTCCTGCGTCAAGAATTAAAGCTGTTATACTCAATGTGAAAGCTGTCGGAAGTGCAGAGCAGAATTCACCATAATGGGCTGTAGTGCCGTTATCCGCTCACTGCTGCCACCCAATGCAATTCAAATTTCCCGCCTCCGCAGTGCGTGCGCGCCCCCTGCCTAAAACTGCGCCAGCGGTAGTCTTGTTCTGTTTGTGCTTGCTTTTTCTCCTGCACGTGCCGGCCTTGCACTGCCACTTTTTTTCACCCACTATCGTAAAACCCAACCCAACTAGCATTCATAACTAAATGAACGTGGGCGCTGCCGGTTAACTAAGTATATTTTGCCTCAAATGTACCTGCAGTGTTCTTTGCGCTAAATAACGGGGAGATGTATGATCAAGCGCCAGCGGGTCACGAGTTTCAAACGCTTATGACTATATAAACCGCTTGGCTTTCGAAGCCTATGGGTTAAGCCGCGACGACAGAACGCCGTGTGGCTCTACTTGGGTCCAGCGAGCAAGCTGCGACGACAAGGCAAGCCCCTAAAGTGCTCCGCACTTAAACACCCAGGGTGGGGAAGGGGGGGCACACGCCAGTTCACTCTCGTTTGCTCACTGCCTGACTCACTCACAAGCACTCACTTGCTCACTCACACGCTTACTTCAGGGCTCTCCGGACTTGGCTTCACAATCTGTGAGCATCCTTAGACAGAAGAAGTGGGCCTATGCCACATGGCCATTTCAAAGGCTACCTTTGAACCATCCTATCGAGTGCCTATCAAGTGGTGCATTGACTACAGTGGCCGACCATTTTTTTCGGACTGAAAATTTGGACTTGCTGGATATTACAGCCTTTCCTGAGGGACTGCCAGTTGTTTCATAGGAGTAATGACTCACGAATTTTTCGGACGGCTTTTTAGATGCGACTGCATCTCATTCACTCGCCTTGTCCCTCCATACGGCGTTGTTGTTGTCCGTCCACACCCCTCCCCCATTCACCTCACCGCGCGAGCTGCACTCTCCGCCGCTCACCACCTCTCCTCTCCGATAGCAAACACTCTCTCGCGAGGGGCATTGGATTGGATTCGATTGGATTGGCTTGGCTGGGCTTAGATTGGATTAAAGTGGATTGTGTTGCGTAATAGCCGCGCCACGTTGCGTCATAGCCGCGGCAGGGGGTTCACAGCATGTTTCACGCGATGGGAGAATCAACCTAACGAAAACAACAACGGAACCCCCTATGCGTCGCATCTACACAGGGGTTCCCGTGAGGGGAGGTGGGAGTAATTTTTTTATTTGGATTATTTTTTGTTCCTCTCCAGGTCCGAAAAATCGGTCGGCTGCTGTATTTATTAGGGGCTCTTGAGCATAAGCATTCAACTGTCAACCTAAGATTGCCACGTTGCACAATCATCAGTCTAGAACTAGCGTAAGACCGATTACTCAATTAAGGGACGAGAAATTCGGAAGCAAAGGATGGGTTCAGACAGTGTAGCATAAGGAGCACTTGGAAGTCTACGGGAGTGGCCTGCAGTAGACGTAATAGATGATGGTGAAGATCCTTTATCAGCTCCTTGTCCCTGACTCTCTTTAAATCAGAACATCCCAGCTGCCCCCTGGGTGCATTTCGATGAACACGCTACCTCTCCTCACTGACCATGTAAGCAAGCACCGTCATCCCCCAAGCAATCTTGACATGAAAGGGGCTGCAGACCATTCTCATGAAACGTTCTCTCTTTTGCTGAACAAAGCCACCCCAAAAAAGCTTCCGCTCTGTCTCCTCTTTTGATAACGCCATACACAGGGTTCGTACGGGCTTCAAAAGCAAAAATTCAAGGGTTTTGAAGGACCAGAAAACACATTTTCAAGGTCCCCATCTTATGTTTTATCTGGGATTATTTATAACTTTTTCAAAAAAATGAAAAACTTTGTTATTGCTGAATACCTGAGAACATTAATGCACATTTAGATAGGCGCTACGGGTTCATGAATGCTCCCCCAGCTTTATTTTTTATTTCATAGCTTGTATTCAGAGGTTTTTCTTTTTTCTTTGTGTTTTGCTGAGGCTGTTTGATTTCAAAACTTATGTTGCCTGCATCTCCTGCTTTGTCAGCCAGAGTATCAACTGAAATTAACTCAGCAAGTGTTGCTGCAAGGCAGGATGAACTATGTACACGACCACCATTTGCACAAAAAAGCAAACGCACATGGAGCATATGAGGTACAGCAAACATGCAACGCAAGGCCGTCCACAGACTAGATGGAACATGCAAGATAGAGGACAGAAGCTGGCTTTCACGGGATTGTATCATGACATGAATTCTATTGAGGAGTGCTGCTCGCTATGTTGCCTCGTAATAATGAGAATCCACAACTCGTAATTTCACGCAATAAACTGAAACGTGATTGTTAGAATGTTTCTTTACATTTTTAACGCCTAAAATTCATGACAAACACTTTAAATTCTTGTGAAAAGATAGAGCCATTGGTTCTCTCCAGAAAAATCAAGGGTTTTCAAGGACCCTTAAAAAATTCGAGGACTTTCCAGGCCTTGAAATTTACACTTCTAAATTCAAGGGTTTTCAAGGTTTTCAAGGACCTGTGTGAACCCTGATACAAAATTGCAAGGTGTTTAAAAACGACTCTCTGGAACGCCACTAAGGCACAGTCGTGAACAAAGCAGGCCATGCCGGATACAGTTTGTGAATACACTCTGGAGTGCGCAAAACCTTGCTCTGCCAACGTCAAGAAGGCATGAACAATGGCATTTAGAACTGTGCAGTGCTCAACAAGCTGAAAGTCCACACCATTGCCCCCTTTTCGGACAATCTACCTACATGAGGTGGCATTGTGACTACAAACAATCACTGGTTCCCAGTTACTCAAGGAGATTATGAGCTCGCTCTCCCAGCTAGTTCGGAAGGCCCCGATTGATCACCATAGTTGCATTCAGTATTGTGAATCTATCATTTATAATCTCTGATGTTGCGAATTGCTGGGGTGGATCCAGACATGCGCAGTTAAAGGGACCCTGAAAGAGGTTGTGCCGATACATGGCTGTTCGCATTTTCAGATAAATCAACCTTCTCGTAATCACGCCCTTCAAGAATTTTGTTAAGCGAGGAGTATTAGTGGAATTATTGCAAATCAAAACAGCACATTTTAATTCGCGGCATGTTTCTGCCTCATTTCGCCTTTCTCCTCGCCCCGTGCCAGTGCTCTGCTCGGATATTGCCCATAATGCCTTGCTTCTTGCTGGTTGGCAACAACACCTCGGCCCGTCTGCCTGTACGCATAAGTTCTCGATTAAGTTCCCGCTTACGAATAAGGCGCAAATAAGTCGAAGTCGGCCATGGTAAATAAGCCGGTTGCCGGGAAACCCGGCGGAAACGCTACCTTAAGCAAGCGTTTGTATCAGTTTCGGGCAAACGACTTATTACCTGGACAGCGCTAAAGCCGTAATTGAGAACTTATTCCTGCACTTATCGCGTTCGGGCAAACGGGCCCTGGTTGCGTGTGTCTGCTACTGCGACGCAAGCATCGTCGCACGCATAGTACTGCATCGCAAGCATCGCTTTGGGACGGGGCCGTTTGACTTTCTGCACTCCATTTGCGCCATTTTTTCAGTTTTTATCACTCCACCTATGAATCCCTCATTCCACTCGCAGCTGAGGAAAGCTGACAGAAGGAATGGGGTGGCGTTTTTAGCTTCCACACCCTGCTGAAAGATCGCAGGAAAAGAGAACGACCCTGTCAGAGTCACCGTGTGGACACGGCAACATGTGCTGGTATGTACAGTGGAACCTCGATGATACCGTTCTGCGCGATACAAATTTCGGGATGATATGAATTTCTGAGAAGTCCTGGCAGAATTGTAATGTTTGCAATGGGAAAAATTTCAGCTGTTACGAACGGACCTGCACAGCCCAGCAGATGATACGAACGAGCCGGCGAGGTGCCCGACTGCCAAGCGACCAAGCGACAATGACGTATGGGCTCTCTCTCTACCCTTTGATGCTCTTTCTACAGGAACGGCCGGGCTGTTGTAACCGATATTACGAGCGGTCCGGAAGAGTAGTGTGAGTTTTAGGGCCGCACCTGCCCCTTTGTTCGACCCTGCATTGCACAAAACAACTATTCTACTCTCACTTTTTCCCTTGATGGCCTGGAGGCCCTTTTCTCTCTATATGTTCATCATTTTGTACGTGCCCAGTGCTGCCAATCACGATATCTGGCAAGCTTGGTTGCCGGCCGCAGCCTTATATCCCCCCTCCCCCCCCCTCCCCCGAGCCTACCTTGTGTCTTGTTGAAGTGGATGGGAGTAAACTAAGTTTACTCTATATACAGACATGCCACTTTTGCACAATACACACATCAGTGTTTCTTCCTCTGAAAGTATAATTGGCTTTTTCTAATATAAGGAAGAAGTTCAAAACTGAACAAATCATACCAATGGCTTGATGTGCAAGGCTGACAACAGGAAAAAATTGCCCCGCCCCCCCCACCACCAAAAAAAAAAGAAAAGCTGCTTGTACAGCAAAAGTTTAAAATACAAGATGGCTGGTATATAGGCCAAGAGAGAATGAGACGTTCCAGTGTGGTGTGTTGATTGATTGATTGATTGATTGTAGGGTTTAACGCGCCGACGCAACGCAGGCAGTGAGGCACGCTATAGTGGAGGGCTCCGAATTAATTTTGACCCCCTGGGGATCTTCAATATGCGCCGAAACCTCGTAGTACACACGGGCGTTTTTGCTTTTCGCCTCCATCAGAAAAGCGGCCGCCGCGGCCGGGAATCGAACCCGGGACCTCGTCCAGTGTGGCGAGTACCCCCGCCCCCTCTGTGCCCGGAGTACCGGTACTGGTACTACCTGCGTCCCCGGATGCAGACGGAGCAGGCCTCATCCAAGCTGTCCTGCAGCTCGGTGACCCGCTGGAGCTCCAGGGTGTACCACGACTGGTTCTGCAAGATCAGGTCCGACACCCGCTTGGACACCTGCACCAGGGACAGCGAAGTGAGGAGGGTGGCAAGAAACACCCTCTCGTCCACGACTGCTCACCACAGCTAGGACAACCTGCTCTTTGAGTCAAGGAAGCGCCAGAGGCAACGTGCAACCCTTGCTTATTTTCATGTCTAACTGAAGGGGGCACACGGGTCTTTCATCAAAAACTTTATTTTTACAATTGTGATGATGAAAATTGGGAGGACATGTGTAGTTTTTCATTCTGATTGTAGGTATAAAATTTGTTTTTGTGTAAAATGACTACACTCAAATTTATTCGGATTTTATATTTGATTCTTTGGCAGCCTTCGTAAAAGAACCGCTGGAGGGATGCAGCTGAACAAGGTACCAGTGAACCGTGCACAAATCAAGAAGTGCAACAAGACCAACATCATTTTATCAGGATTGTAGCAGAAGTTACAACCGTTTGAAGTTTCAGCCTGGAAGGCAAAACCAGTTTTTCTGGTTCAAACCAGTTTTTTGGGTTTTCTGACTGAAACTGCACCAGTGGTAGTCCTGTTTTTTTTGGGGGGCTTGCTTTTCCTCCCACACGTGCCGGCGCTGCGCTGCCACTTTTTTTCGCTTGCTATCGTAAAAACCAATCCAACAAGCGTGCCGAACTAAATGAACGTTGGCAATGCTAGCTAATTACATATATTTGGCCTCAAATGTATCTACAATTTTCGTTGCGCTAAACAAAGGGGAAATGTATGAGAAGCACCAGCGGTTCACATGTTTCGAACGCTTATGACTATATAAACTGCTTGGCTTTCGAAGCATCCTGGTTATGCCACGACGACAGCCGTTACGACGGAATGCCGTGGGGCCCTAACTGGGTCCCGCGAGCGAGCTACGACGACAATGCGAGGCCCTAAAGTGCTCTGCACTTTAAAAAAAATAACCTTGACATAGAGCATTCTACCATGATCATTCTGCACCTTTTCAATTATCCTCCATGACAGTGGTTCTCAGCCATGACTGCCCCGGGGACCCCTTTTGTGCTTGCGAAAGTGATGGGGGACCCCACGATGGAGCATATGTTGTTTGGTGTCATAATGTCAAACAATTTCTACTTGCAGCTTACGTAGCCCACACACTTATTCGATGCCCGCCTTTCATGGTTGACGCTAATGACGATGAGCACCATGTTAAACAATCTGGTCTTGAATTTAAAATTCCTCTAAACACCTATATATTGCCTCTTCTGTGTGTGCTTTTTTCCTTCTCATAGCTGGCTTGTCGTGCAAAAAGCAGTTGTTAAAATAGGTGCTACGCGGAGAAACTAAACATACATGTAATGCGACAAAGCTACATTTTTTGCATTGCAAGAAAGGGCTGGCAAAATCGAGAAAAGCTTTGAGTAAAAGCTTTGAGGTAGGCTTCGCGGACCCCTCAAATGCTCTCGCGGACCCCCAGGGGTACGCGGACCCCCATTTGAGAATCACTGCTCCATGACATGAACAAAACAAACTTGCCACTATCGAACAACAAAAAAAATCTGAATAGGCTCATGACCAAATGGTGGCACCTGGGTGCCATTCTGGAAGCCGATTGACTGACTGTGGTGTTTAACACGCCAAAGCTACACTTGGGCTATGAGGTGTGCCGCACTGGAGGGCTCTGGATTAACTCAGACCACCTGAGGATACATAACGCCATTCCAGAAGCTGGAATATTTGTTGGGTTGGGACACGACGCATGGGAAGGTAATTTTCATCGCCCCTAAAGTCATTTGTGCCACATTTATGCGAGCCTTTTGTGTCTCCTGCTTTGTATGCCACGTGGCAAAGCTAACTTTTTGCAGCACCACCGATGTTTCATAAAAAAAAGGGGTAGAGTGTTTTGCAAGGGCCCTTGCTAACAGCCAGAGATGCTTTTATGGACCCAATGGGTCCACAATCGTCCATTTCTGTAGGTATGATTTGCGAAACTCAAATTTTCGTTAGACCAGCCAAGTTAAAATTTCCATGCCTGGTGCACGCCCCCACATTTTTTGGGAATATGTGATACTAACAGAAAGATTAAAATCTTCAGGGTTTACCATGTCGAAGCTTACCCCTGGGCTACAAGGCACATGTGTGTAGTATTGGATGGTTCTGGGTTATTTTTTTTACCCCTAGGGGGTCTTTTAACGTGCACTGAAATCTCCACACATGGGGCCTTTTCACTTTTTGCCTACATCTGAAAAGCAGCCACTATCTTTGGGCTCTGCAGCTCAATGCCTTAGCCACTCAGCCACCATCGCAGGTAAATATCTGCTACTATTATTAATGTCGCGTTACAAAACACAGCATAATTCCACAGGTGCAGCTATGTTGGTAGCAACACGCCTATCCAGCAAGCTTCTTCGGTGAACCCATAAACTGTGCACTGACAAGCCCCCAACAATGGGGAATCGCATTATTGCACTGACCACGGCCAGCTGCCTCTTCAGCACCTTGCGAACGAGCTCGATTGCAGGCAGGTCCAGCTCTCGGGCAGTTTCTGTAAAGCACAGCCAACAAGAGCGCCAGTTCAGCACTAGTTTCAGCGCTCACTCAGGGGAGGATCCAAGTTTTTTCTGAGGAGGGGGTCAGCTTCTATCAATGATGATGATGATGATGATGATGATGATAAGGAGGAGGAGGAGGATAGTAACCTTTGTTTACGACAATTTCGTAAAGCCAAAAGACAAGAAATAGGGAAAAAAATCATTTGCTAGACCTTTCCTAGATGTCTTCTAGACATCTTCCTAACTATATGTCGTCTTGGGGGTATAAATTCAAAAATTAAGGAGGGAGGGGGGGGGGGGGGGGGGGGGGTCAGGAAATCCGACACCCCCTCTGGATCCGCCAATGCACTCGCTCAGATACAAAAAGCACTGGAAACCGAGTTGTTGGTCCCAGTTTCAGCACAAACACAATAACTGGGCTTCTAAAGGGTACTGATCAAAGAACACACAGTAAAACATGGTGAAAATGATGGCAGTGAAAAAAGCCACGCAAGAGCACTGGCTAAAAACTGGCCTCAATTTTTTGCAGCAGGCAATAAATAGAAAAAATACTTGTGACGTTTCACTTGATGGTATGAAACCGAAGAACAAAACAAAAAATTAAAAACTTGACTACAATAAATGGTGGAGTGCCGACGACCACAGCAATAGAAGTTAAAGGCACTGAACCTACCCAATCTAAATCACCTCATCTGTCAAGAAATTCAATCTCATTTGCAGGCAGGGCCACAGAAGGGGCGCTGGCGCAGCAATCGCCGTTCTTAGCAATACCAAAGGCTTCACGGATGTCATGCGTGCGTGTGTCTCGTTACCATTTCAATACCAGGGAGGGCAAAGGGTGCTTCCATACCTTTTCAGGCCACAAATGGCACAGGCGTGCGCCTCCTAGTTTTCTTCAGAGGAAAGACACACAAAGAGGCATGCTACTTCGATGTGATCGCGTCTGAGAAGGGCACTGGCAGAACCACTTTGGTCGGTTTCCTGCAGACCTCTTTTGAAGCTGATAATAGATGACCACTTTTTTGATCGAAATCCTCGCGTTGTCTTGGACTACCTAGCGGAACTACCTGGGAGAACCTTGAGCACATTGTCGGTCGACGAAAAGAACCTCTACCTCTCCCTTCCACACGACCTACTGACCGAAGCTGTCCGCGATGCCACGGACGCCTTTGGAAGCAACAGGTTCCAGAACAAATTCAGGATCCCCACAGGCAAGTTCTTGGAGGAGTTCAAACTTTTACCTACCGTCCGCAGTGGTTGCCTACAAAGAGAAGTGGTATATCTAGAGGGAAGGGGTGTGCACTGATCTTCTCTGGAACCAATATCCAGTGACCGGTACTGCTGGCTGTATGATGATGATGATGATTGCTAGTGGTATCCCCTTTGTAGTGGGGTGATGATGTGCCACCTCACCAAAAAAAAAAAAGAAAAACTAATACACCTATGTTTTATACTCTTCATTTAATACTAGTGCTGCTCCTAGGGCAGGCAGAAAATACTTTTTAGGCACAAAGTATTTACTTTTTCTATTACAGGTGGTAGCTGTACTGGGCAATATTCCCCTCTCTGTTTTTCACCCACAAGCATTCTAATCTTCTTTTCGTCGCCTCAACAGCCCTGAAGTTAACTCCCTCAGTGCTACCCTTAAATCCTAGGGCTTCTGGAAGCTGAATATTTCCCTGATGTACATTTGGATAGATACACTCGCATTCTAACCTTCCAGTATGTGATAGGCAGCTGCAGGCTTCCCTGCAAGACACAGAAGTGGTGAAGGTATTCCAGTACGTAGATGACAGTTTAAGCTCAAAGAGGGAACCGTGTCACAGCAGGTAGAGGACACTGTCAGTGTGTTTGCCACGACACTCAAAGTGTTCCAGCTAATGAAAGAGGTCCCTACCAGCCAGCAACTGCAGTTTCTGGATGTCAAGTCGACGTTTTTTGAAGAACACGTGCATTGGTCTACTGGGTATGTGCCCCAAAGTCCCAAAAAGGCCTTCACCCATTTCCTTCGGCGCACTCGAAGCTTTTCAAGCCAGGCATTGTCACTGCAGCACTTTGGAACAAAGTTGTGCTGTCATGCCCTCATGAAATGGGCCCGAGTTTTCATTCTCAGGTTTGCAGCACTGTGTTTAATGCAGGTTTCATGTGTTTCAAACACAAGTTTGGGTCTTCACCAACGATGGATGCCTACTTCTGTCGGTTCTTTGTCAATGATCTTCATGAAGTCTTTTTTTTTTTTTTTTTTTTAGGAACGTAAGCACTAGGAGACTACTAACTTTCTGTCGCCGAGCTTGCTAAGATACCCCCTTTGATTATATTTCCCAGCGACTGCCTGCCAGCTAGACAACACCTGACGGGCTGGTAAAAAGAGGCTCCAAATGTGCCTGATACCCAGTGTCATCTGGTTTGTGTACACTAAAGCATACTCATTGACTGAGCGGGTTTCACGCAACCAGTTCAAAGTCAGCTTTAGTACAGAAAGCACCCAAAAAACAAGCATGAGAAGTTAAGATTGCCACTACGCTCCCCCCTCTGTAATGAGCCCGCTGACTGTCAATCAAAGAAGTCAAAAGGACTTTTCCCTTAGTTCGTTCAGATGCTGCTCACTAGTTCCCCCTAATTTTTTTTTTTATGCTATGTATCTCACCAAATAAGACGAATGGCAGGTTACTGCCAACAGAATTCTAGTTTTTTTTTCTCACAGTCATGTACAGAATTGTGTACATAGCATCGCAGAGGTCAGGAGCATCATGTAGCACTGAACATTTCCACATGCGTATATATTTGTGTGATATGCATTGTTTCTATATCTTCTTAGGGCCGCAAGTCTTGGAGATTATGCGGAAAAAGAGATGAAAAAGCTCACCCGCTGAAGCCGTCGCGTGCGTCGATATTTGTTTGTTTACGGTCGTAGTAATCTTACTTGTTCCCGGATGGCCCTAAAATCTTCACTGTCAGATGGAGGATACAAAATTAGGCTAAACTAGTGGAAACTTTCAGTTTCGGCTATTCTTTTTGTAAAAACCGCGAGATTGAAATGTACACATTTGTGTACATAGCACCTGAAAGGGTTAACCCTTTCAGTGACTATGAAGATAAAATATGAGTTTCATTCATTAAAAAGACTGCCTTGTCCTGATAACAATAATAACAATTTTATTGTAAACTTCAAAGAAAGAATCGAGATAATAAAAAAAATAGGTGAGCCAAGGGCAACCCCCAGCAGCTTTCCAGTGATTTCTCTATGACTTCACAGCATTTTGTTTGTGCAACAGGCCACTATTAACCAACGAGAAACATGGCTGGGTGGTTGCGGCAGGTCCTTTAGTTCCATTTGATCATAACACTTGAGTGCTAAGATGGAGTTAACTCTGACTGCCATATTTTTAGTGCTGGCTCATACTGCATCACTGCGATGCGAAATTTAGAAGTGTTTCAGTATTTCTTTTATTTGCCGTATTTTCGCGCGTATAACCCGCACCGAAAATGCGAAAATCTCAGTGGCAAACTAGGGGTGCGGATAATAAGCGGGGTTTTTCCTTTAGTGCAGCTTCACAGCAATGCGCGTTGTGCCGTGAAGCCCCTACGCAGTAAGACTAAGTCTTCCATGGCAGCACAAAACATACAAGGACAAGGGAAAAAAAACACAAAAACAAGGACGAGCACACTATAATTAAATTTTACTAGTGAACTGTAACTTTCGTGTCACAGTCAGTGTATTCTACTTTCTAAATACATATATGCTTTTTCTGTCAACATAGTATGTAATGTGTTGCTCGAGCAGTAGCTTTGGTGCAGCCTTTCCTGTATCAAATGTGCAGGCAATACGCGAGGATTTTTTTTTTCTTTTGCGGCGGGCTGAAAGTGGGGTGGGGATTATATGCAGGGTTATATGCGTCAAAATACGGTATTTGTTTATTTTTTTTGCTAAAGAAACCTCTTTTGTGGCTGGAATGAAGCTGAGTGACAGCTGAAAATATTTTTATTCTGTCATCATGGCCCCCTCTCTGTCATCATGGCCTGTTCTCTCGACCATCGAAAAGACCGCCGTTGCAGGCCTTTCACACAAGATTCAGCAGGCCGAAACTCCCACCCTGGGCTCAGCAATGTGGGTTGTTGGCCAAGTTGGTGCTGAAGCCTCAAGAACACTAGACGAGTGTGCTTACCTTGAGCTCGTGGTCGCTGGCGTCAAAGGTTCCCTCGGCCGAGCAGTAAATGGCCTCGATGCACGACAGCACCTCTTCCTCCTCATTCGGGTCCGCTGGCAGCTCCCCACTCGGCTGCAAAACACGCACATGCACACACACAGAGCTTACGAGATGACCCGAGCCCCATACACACAAACTCGACGGGAGGGGGTTGAGCCGGCCGACAAGTTCATGAAGAAGGGCTTGCGTTCGGGCTAGTTGGTATTCCATAACGTTCATCTTAAGCGCTTGTCCTTGTCTACTGCGTCCCCGTTTTTTTCTGCGCTTAAGATGAACGACAAGTTCAGCTTACCGCAACCCTCCCGCGTGTGAGGTCTTGTATACACGGACTTGATAAGGGAGAAGTGTGACAAGAAAAACAGGTTTTTTCGACTCGATCCATCCCATAACTCGAGTAAAAAAAAAAACTGTTTTTCTCGGCTTGACCCATTCATGGGTCGAGTTGAAAGGCCATCGAGGTAAGTCCGTTAACCCTGCAGGCAAGGGGCGAGTTGACTGACTCATCGAATGTATCGGTGGGTCGTGGGAAGCTGAATAGCCCTTTTTCCGTGAACCTTGATTCTTTGGACGGGGTTCATACAAACAATGGGAGGAGCCGAGGTAAGCTGAACCTGTCAGTCTCAACCCTCCCTCGTCGAGTCCATGTATCCTTGGATTATTATATGAACTCCATCCAAAGAATCAAGGTGAGAGGCAAGCATCTGCAGACTGGAGGAGTCAACATAAGGGGACCTATACAAATTGTCATGGCCCGCTGACTCGGCCCAAAACGAGCAAGCCAACCCACCCACTGCCTGCGGGTCAAGCAGACTCACCCCAAACGCATCCAACTAAACTGGTTCGCTGACACGTGAGGGAGTTGGGTCGATAAAAACTGGTTTATTGCAACTCAACCCGCCCTCCTCATCAACTTCATGTATATGCACTCCGACTGAGTCAAAGTAGCGCTGCCTGGGGCGACTACAGCTGGAATCAGCCAATCAGCACAAAGGAGGCACCAGCGTAGATTAACGAGGAACATTTTCCTTCTAGTTCCTAGATTGTCTGCTTCCATGAGAAGAAGGTGCACGACATCCCTGTTGGCTGCTTTCCTCAGGAACACCTACGCACACCTTCTTAGCTCCAACAAGGCTACACGGAGTTGGTGAAACGGGGTATGGTTGGTGATCGGCATTACGGTCTGCCCCCATTTATGAGTGATGCGACAAGGATTGGCTGATTAACATAAACTGCTACCTTTACTCACGCATGCCGAACTAGTGCACAACTATTACGGCGAATGATGGCGGGGGGAGTCGAATTAGAGGTTCGCTGCGAAGACAAAACACCTGATCTCAAAACTCGAGATCTGTCCTGGCGGTCAGTATACAAGACAAGTTATTCACTGGACAAGCTGCATTTTTTAGGGACATACATCTTTAGTAAACAAAGTGCGTGTGTTTCTTTGTTTTTCCAGAGTTTAGTCTCTAACGCCATGGAGCAAAAAGTGATGCCTTAGGGCAGCCTCACGCAGCATGCAGCCAATTTCACGCAGCAAAACGCCCCGCTCTGGCCGCAGCGCGTAGGACGCGTATTCTCAATAAGCAACCCCTCGCCAGCGGAGCAGGAACTGAATCTTGCGTTCGATCGATTCAGATCGCTTCCCCCCTCTAAACATCGACGACAGCGGGCTGTCACTGAAGACCAGAATCCGAAAACAGAACCCACCTTAAGTCTGGCAATCGTCGCCTGGGCCTCGGTGTTCGCCCCACCAGCGCCGTCCTGCACCGACCCCTGCAAAGAGGAGTTGTCAGATGGCTCTAACCATCATGCAGGAGGGGAGGCAAAAACTCGGTTGAAACTAGCGCTGCGCTACAAGCAGCTGATGTTAGCGGATTTCCGCGGAAAGTGATGCAAGACTACGAATGCAGAGTACGAGCTAGGGCGTGCGATTCCGCGATGCCGCCGCCCGACAGCTCACCTGTCTGCCGACCAGAGATCGGAGCTTTTTTGTGATATCCATTTGCGCTCAACTCAGCTTCCTGCGTAGATATCCGAAATCATGATGCGGAAATATCTACAACGTTCAAAACCACCTCACAGCAGACGCAGCAGACCGTATTTTCGGTATTTTCGATGAACTCGATATCAGGGTTACCAACCCTTTTTTGGGATATCCCCAAGCAATGGTTAGAAAATCATAATGTCTTGCTGCCCACTTCTGCTCACCGTAATACTGACTTCACTCATAACATTTAGCATACATTGATAAAAAAACAATTTAAAATAAATAGTAAATAAAACACGACAGAAAAGCTACAAAGGAACGTCTGCATCGTTTCATTGAAATATTTTCTCGCTGCTGCAAGAAACACGCATCTGTAAGAAATTGCTGAGAAGAAAAAAAAGTGCACGTAAGGCTGCCTTTCATGCATGAGCGAATTGAGGGTCAGAGGTAAAGTGGGGATTCAGAAACAACAAGGCAAAAGATTTGCGACCTAATCACAGCTACACGGCTACACAGAGGTGCTTCCGAGTATTGCAGAGAAGCAATCTGCGCAGGTGCAGGATTGTTGCGAAACTATTGAGGCGTCAGCACCCCTCTACAGTACAGCCAGTTTAAAACAAGGAGCTAAAAAACTTTAATGCGCTCATAGTTCGAGCATTACCCTAGCCATATCAACAAAACTATTTATTTAAGAAATTCCAGTTACTATGCACTGGATCCGACTGTCGCGGTGTTGCAGTAAATTGTCGCGTAGTGCGTGCGTGCCATTGCAGCAACATACTTCGGCCGTACTATGACGTAAGCGTGCTGCATACCCTTTGAATTGATTTATGCAACTGTGACTATTATGCGAGCAAAGTCTTAACGATACTACCTGACAGTTGTGAATGTGAACTGCCAGTGGTCTCTTGACTTTTTTTTTTTTTTTTTTTTTGCTTATAAGCGCCTCTAGTTCAGCCAGCTCACACTGTTTGTTTCTCGTTTTTGTTACTACGCTTTTCAAGGATGAAAACTCTTTGTGACATCTTTGGGTACGCGCCATTCTCGTTCCGGATCCAACCAACCAACCAACCATCTCCCACCGCTTCTCTGCGTGCAACTGCTTCTCCATTTTGCCTACATACCAGTCATCACTATCGATCGCCGCGCCACCATGCCTGGCGTGAGGTAACGACGCTGCATTTTGACGCTGGCGTCAGCCGCACGTCAACCGTCGAAATAGCAGTACGGCGCAGCGGCAATCGTCGCTCGCTTTGTGGTCGCCCGCTTGTCTGTGGTCGAGCATGGCAGCAGCCGTAGTTAGGGTGTAACGAAAACGGCCGTGGTTGCGAGGAGCGGCAACGCGGTCCCTGCCTGCGTGTGTGCTTTGCTGCCGTGCCCGTTCGTGTCGGTCCCGCTGAACATGCGGACGGCGAGATGGCAGCGTCGACTGCTTTGGCATCGCTGGCAGCGTCTAGCAACGCTCAGCTAACGCGCACCTTGGAGCGGATACTCGAGGAAGCCCAGAATACCGGCGAGCTGCGCTTAAACGGCCGCAAACTGAAGGAGCTTCCTTCGTACGCGGCCAAGTACGACCTCCGCGACACGGTGCACGCAGGTGAGGAGGCCTCTTTGCTCTCGACGCTGCCGCGGCGCGAACTTGAGAGCTCTCGTGTTTCGCTTGGCCGCCCCGACGGGCTGATTGCGCGCCGGATGTCTCATGTCCGGCGGCGCGTCGGGAAACGTCGTTCCCACCGAGGAGCACCGTTAAGCGAGCGACGTAAACCTGAACTGACGAGGGCGTGCCGAAACGTCCTTTCGGGGTGCTAGCGGCCCGCTAATTTGCGCCGGCCTCGCCCGTTATGTTAGCCCACTTTCTCGCGTCCTCCGCCGCCGCGGCCGCTCTCGCAACGATCTCGGCCCAGATAGCCGCTTCCGCCGTCCGCTCTTGCGTCTGGCGACGTCAGTCACTTGAAGGAGGAGGGGAAAGTTGTGGGGGCGCCGTAGTACTTGGTGGTTCACTGACCCCATCTGTTTTGACGGCTGTCGAACGGTCTGTTGAATAGGAGCCCGGCGGCGAAGAAAAAAAAAAAAAAGAAAAGAAGCCGGGCGGTCTTTGTTTTGTTGTTTTCTTCTAGCTTTCCATCTTGTTGATAATCGGGTATATTAATATTAGGCTTTTTGCGGGCTTTTTTACCTCTGTCTTTTTACTGTCTTTTTCTGTAAGTACAATGAAGATACTTTTACAAAGAGGCGACACTATTAATTCCGTTCATTTCCTAGACCTTGTTTGTCACGTCCCCTTGATTTTTTCAGTGCCTGAACGCAGTTATTGTTTTTAAGAACAACATGCAGTTCCACTGAAAAATGGTACTTAACACTCATCGTCATATTTGAATTCTTTTTTGCTCATCGTTTTTTTTTAAAACAACGTACAGTTGCACTGAAAGTTAACACCTGTAACTGATCTTCCTGTTTTCAGTTCTCTCCACGCATGGAAGCAGTTATTGTTTTTGTAGCGAGCACGCAGATCCACTGAAAGTTGACACGTACCGCAGAAATGAGTGTGAGAGCCAGTAAGTACAATCCGTGTATCAGTTCTTTGGGGGTGGAGGTCAGCGGTTTAGTAGGGTTGACCCCCTAAAAGGTCGTTTTTCCCAAGTGGGTGACCCAGGCTGGCCAGGTAAAAAGGTTAGGGTAAGGTCAATGGTGTAGCGTATATGTGCCCTGGGATAGTCCCAGTGCAGCCGTTTGTGGTACCTGCTCATTCCGAACACCAGACATTGTCAGGACACAAATAACGAAATGAAATAACCTCGGAAAGTGGTATGGGGAGAACAGCGGGGTTGTTCTTCCCATAACACACGAGCGCATGTGGTACCGAGGTACCGCATGTGCTTGTGTGTTCCTAATCGCGAATTTCACGATTTAATGTTGCTTGGGAGACAAGAAATAGCACAAAACATGTTACGTATACAATTCCTATGTAATAAGAATGGAAAAAGTGTGTGGTCGAATATCACACACACGTAAGATCCCAGATGCTTTTAAAGTTAAATGCAATAAATTACCACAGGAGAGCATTATTACTCAAAATAATGTGTGGATTATTATTTCATACATGTGAAATCTGCGCTCTAAATCCTGATTAAATGCAAAAGTATATGATTACTACGAAATGGGAATGGCAGCAGGATTTTGTTTCGCAGAATGATTCGAATCTAATGTGGGAGTCTGGGCCTTTTGGTTCATCGATACCTAAACAAACCAGTGAAAGAATGTGGCACAAAGAGGAGAAACATGTAACTGTGGTAACTGGTGCCACCTGTTGGCACTACATAGATGAACTTCTGTGCGCATCCACGAGAGGCCATGACAACGATATTAATAAAAGGTAGAGCGTGTGACCTGTGGGTCAGTGTGCCTACCTACGCCCCCTGATAGTAGTTGTTGTCATCACTGCCACGTCCTATGTTTGCGGGAGTGGTCATCACAGTAACACGAGGATAGTCGCCAGACTTGCAACCACAGTTTGGACAAAGACTGCATTTACAAACAGGACTGACAACTGACACTGGGTTGCAAGTCCAGTGGCCGACCTTGCGTTATAAGCTTCTCCTCTCCGTGTAGCATTCTTCCACAGGCTTGTTGGTTAAGTGTTTAAAATCTGACCTAATTTAGGGTACAAAAGGACAATAACTGCGAAATAACGTGTGGCCTAAGCTTCGTGAAGCATGTAAAATCTAGCCTGCTAACAACTGTCTGCATGATTTGCTTTCCCGGGCATGCATCATCAAGCACTTTTTTTCTCTACACGGGCTGAATGGGTGAAATGCAGGCAAGAAATTCTCTGGCCTTGTCTGAAGACAACTGTCTACACGTACACACAAAAAAGGACAATACAGAAAGTGAGGAAAAATAAGTTTAGGCGGGCGCATATTTTGTGGTGCATTGTATTGTCGCGTAATGTGGGGGCAGGCAGCAACCACTTGAACTGATAAGCAGGCGGGAGCTAAGCCTCTTGCGAGGGCCACACGTGATAACGGGGGCAGTACAGCAGTTGTGAAATGGCGGAAGAGGAAGGGAGGCATGCAGGGGTAGAAAGTTGTTACCGAATGGAGGGGGGCTTATCACGGGAAATGCGGGGACACAAGCACATGTAGCTCCGGTAAAAAGAAATAAGCCAAAGAAGCCACTAAGAGTGCGGTGTGCTAGAAGGTAGAGGTGTGTCGTGCGGGGGAAATAACCAATGGAGAGTGCGGGTCCCTTTTTCGATTAAAAAATTGTATGGAGCGCAGGCGTTCCCCAGAGAAGTCCTGTTGCAGCCAGCACCACCTATAAGTTTTTAAATAAAACTCAGCTGATATTTGGAGGGTTTTATAAAACTTCAGATCATGAAATGAAGAAATAAGACTGTTTATGGCAATAAATAAGGATTAATTTAAGAAACAAAACTTCTGAAACCAACGGGCAAGCAGCGGCCGCCACAGGCGCTGCTCACAACAGGAGTTTCTCAGCAGGAATTTTCATCGCAAAAGCGACCCCCCCTAATCGGCCCGAACGACACACCTCTATTTTCTAGTATACTGTGCGAAGAGGTAGCCATGCTGCATTGTAAAAGGGGCACTGAAGAGAACTTGATGCATTTGTCTAGTTGCACTACCACATTGAAGTGTAGAGTGCGTGTGCCATGCTTCGGTTTCTCCTAACAATTTGCACCCATTTCTGGTGACAAAAAAGTGCATTTGGAAGTGTCGTTTTTATCAGGCCATTGACTTGGTGAGTTTTTATTCGTGATGAAAAAACAGTGCAGAAGATCAGCACTGCGCTGTTGTCTTTTGTTCTTTTGTGCCTGTGTTTCTTGTTCTGTTTTTTCACCATGAATTTGAATATGAACCAACTAGTCCAACTTGCCATCCTACTTGGTTTTTAAGGGCTCAATTTAGAGGATTCCTAGCATGTTTAGCCTGTACAACCTATGCATAAGCATACCAGAACTCGGTATTAATAGTGAATAAGGTGAAAATTGGCACTTTTAAGTCTGAAATTGTTAGAAAGCTCATTGCAGACTGATGCAATGTCATTATGGTAAACTGTGCAGACCTTGTGAACGGCGCCTGTTGTTTTCTCTGCTGCTACCCAGAACAAAAAAACTACAGCTCTCGATTTCTTTCTGAGTAGTCAAATAAATGGATTGAGCGGGCCGTCACATTCTGATGGTACCGGCTAATTCACTACCTACAGGTTCGAAAGTATTGTGCACCAATACGAAATGGTTCAGAGATTCATGAAAATCTTCCTACTGGCCTAGCTTGCTTGTTTTAGGATGTGTAGTGTCTGTCCTGAAATACAGAATTAAACGCCAGAATATTGTAGTTTAGCGCACTAGATAGCACTTACAGACTAGCCAGGGAGCATTTCTTTAATATTAGTACAAAAGTGGTATATTTCTAAAACAAGGAAACTAGGCTATTAAGAACATTATGAACATGACCATTAGGCCATTAGTAAAGTACCTAGGACATTACGAACATGTTGCTGCACAGTGCAGCAACAAATAAGGCCTTCAGTAATTCATTTCAGTGTTTACGTGTGTGGCACTGCATTATTCGTTTTCACTGAAAGGGGAAAAAAGGATACCAAAATGATTCATTTAAAAATGCAATATGCACTGTTTACAGTGTTCTGACCTTGCATTTCCAGTGCTGTCTGTTTGCTTCTTTGCTTCATCAGGATTGCTTATAAAGTTTGAAGGCACACAGAGGGGAATTTGTCAAAGTTTTATTTGTAGCTGCACTGTACTGTTTCACCATGTAAGCCATTGTTTGACTATTTTTTTTTAAAGTATACAACGTAGTTCTTACTCTGAAAGGCGGCAGGAGAGAGAACACCAGGCGCTCCCATTATGGTAACTGCGGTAATGATGTCACACCGAATCGCAATGCGTTTTGACGCCATCTCGGCCGTCAAAATTTAGAGTCACACCTATTTCATGGTTAACACTGGCTATTTGTTTGTTGACACTCGGATTATTCCAGTTACACGTACTTGCAATCTGGCCTACGGACCTGCCGGTCATGGCAAATCTGTGCGAGAGATGGGGCAAGGAAACGGCCACTTTGAACACACTTTTCTCGTAAAAATTCAAGATGCCAGTGCAGCAGGGGTATCACCTACGCATCTTGGACATTAATCTGGTAACGTAATCGGCCAGTGCCTGCGACTCCCATCAGTGTCCCCGTAACTGTAGCAACAGAGGCAGTTTGTTTAAAGTCTGCACCCTGTCATATTCACAGTTGTGTTAGTTACCTTCTTTTTCCGTGGGAACAAAAAGGGAACGTTTTATGAATGCGATAGTGGGCCCGAAGGAACAGGAAGAATAGTGAAAGGAAGGCCCTGCTTGTGGCCACATTGCTGTAAGAAAGCAGCTCCGTGGTTAGAAAAATGTGGCTCTAGCCCATCCGGCAAGCCTAACAGTGAATATCACCGCTGTGAATGCAAATCAAACGTCATATTTTGAATAATTTGATTTGCGAATTGAATATTTGGTATTCTGAATAACCTACCTACCATGGGGGCTGACTGGGTGGCTGACAGGCATTAGGCTGACAAGCATTAGGCTGTTGAGGATGAGGTCAAATGCTTGATCCCGGCCAGGGTGGCCATTTTTCTGATGGAAGCAAAAAACAAATCGTCTGTGTGTACATGTTAAATGTTTCTACGTGGTCATAATTAATCAAAAGCGCTTCACTATGCCCCACAAAGCACTTTACTGAGGCATAGCTGTGGCGCTTTAAACCCATAATGGTTTTTCTTTTTCACTATATTTGAGGATATGCTTTCGAGCAAGCAAACCCCATCCCACTGTTGTGCAATAAAATGGGTCGCATGGTTTCCGAAAGACAATTTCTGAGTGCATTTTTTATCGCAGTCACAACATAGCGTGACAAAGAGATTAATTGCAACCAAATTGCCCTATTGTGTCGTAGCTTGAGGGCTTTACCGGCAGGAAGCTCTTTCGTAAATGACCCTCTTCACTCCAAGGAAACGTTGCTGACACTGGAAAATAGGCTGACACTATTGAATGCGAGGGCACCACAAGTTCCACTGTAGGCAGCACTGCGCAAGAAGTTCATGTAACTGAGTCACCCCCTTTGCTGTGCTTGTACTCTGAAGCTTTTTTTGTTTTGTTTTTTGGCACAGTTGGTTATAGCGAACACTGATATAGCGAATTATTGGATATAGGGAACTAAATACAAAGTTTTTTTGGTCACGCCTCATTTCAATGACACCTATTCTTTTTATAACGAAACCGAAACCTCGAGAGCCGCGGGATATCAGCTGTAACCAAGAAATATTTGGTTTCCGCGATGCTCAAAACCCAATGGCTATCATATTAAAATCAATATTTAAAAAAAAAAAGGGAGGAGGGGACAAAAAAATCATTTTTTAGTAGCTTGAAAGACTGCACAAATAGAAAAGCCCTTTATTGTGGGGACATTGTGGAAAACTTCATTTCGCTGAGACTGGGAAAAGCCACCAGGCGAAGGCTACATCCTCCTTCAAGTAAATAAGAACGCAGGCCTGTTTTCCCGAGCGAACTTAGTTCTGTTGTAATTTCACGGTCTCACATTCTAGTTTGAAGAATTGCCACTAAGAGAGAGATAAGGACTACCTTGTTTATAGTGGGTTCGAAGCCTAGAACAATGTGTTTTTATCTGATTATTGCACGAGCCAGATTGCTGATTTTTTAGAGCAGATTTTTGCCCCTATGGTTACAACGAATAGCGGAAATAACAAACTAATTTGCAGCCTCAATACTACTTCGTTACAATGAGGTTTGACTGCTGTGTTTTGTGAGTCATATGAAGAGTTTTATGCTCATCTGAAAATTGACCATGCCCAAGGCATGTGACAACCCTCCGAGTGGAGCGATTTGGGCACTGAAACGAAAGGAGGTGGACAAAAGGTGGTATGTTGTTTTTCTTACATCACCCGGCTGTCCACTCGGTTGCTTGCTTACTTTGTCTTCCGGCGTGTCTCGTTAAAGGGACGTGACAATGTGAATGAGTCGGCATTATCTGTGGCTGCATTGGGCAGTTTAACTCATGTAGTACCGTGTTTGACTATTGCGCTGAAGTCTCGAAGCTTATCTGTAGTGGGTGGCAGGAGGGGAAACACTTTGCAACGCACCAGCCTGCAGTGCACGATGTCATCCTGGGGCGTGTTTTCGGGCGGGTGCACCCTTGAAAATTTTAATTTTTAACCACCTCACGGTTGATATTGACTTCTTGATCACCCGACATTGTGTGCAGTTCAAGCGTGCTGGCGAAATGTTACGCTAGCCTGCAGAGAACATGTTGGTGTGCCATCACGGTCAACATCAGCAAATTAGCTGAGAGTGGGTACAAAGGAAACTTCACTTTTTAGCTCCCTTTTCTTGTTCGAAAAGTGCACGCAAGTCTACTGAAAAGCTCAGAATGTGAGGGCTCTTCAGTTATTAGTCCCAGACTCGCCACGGATGCCGAAAGGCTATAAATTCGTTTTTCACTTGTATTTCTATGGTGTGGGTACCCGCAAACTACCCGCGATGAGTTGGAGAGTTTAAATTATGGAGCCTCATGGTCTAAGCGTTCTAGACCTTAATCGGGTGGAAGGGTAATTAGACGGTGTTTAGTGCTCAGTAAGAGTGTCCCTTTAAGGGGGCACATGGGTCTTTGGAACCAAAAAATTGCCTAAAAAAGCACTTCTTTTTTAGGTATCACATTTCTCTTGATTTCCAGAGTTTTTCTAGTCTCTAAAACTTCCGTTCTTGGAACACTACCGGGTGCTTATAAAAGCCAGAGAGGACCGATTGCAGCAAAGCAAAACAATTTTTCAAGAATAATTCCCCAATTCTTCACCATGAGTGGTGTTGCAGTGATAGGAAATTCTCGAGAGGTACATACCAGCATGTAGTGCAGCTATGAAGATCATTTTGTTTCCACTGTGAAGCTGAATCTTTAAGCCATCCAATAAGGGAAGCAGATTTTGCATTTCACGTTTCAGTATTTGCTTAATTGTATTATTTTTAATTGGTTAGCAAGAGTACTTCAAACCTAGAAGTTAGAATCGATGTAAACTTGTATTTGTGTGATTGTGAAAAAAAAAAACTGCTTCCCACATTTCATTTGCCACAACTTCTGGCATCTATTCATGCCTTGCTGTTAATTTTTTGTTGAATAGTTTCTTCCCTATTGTTGTCTAGAACAATCAAGGAACATTTTTAATTCACTCTGAAACTAATTACCTCACATAAAGACTAATTCGATATTTGAAATCAGCTGAGAAAACTGAACAAGCCAATGAAGTTTCATCACAATTCGTTGGAAAGTGAAAAAAAAAAATAAAAATGCTTCTAAGGCCGGTGTGGCCCCTTAAGACCTGCAACTGGCATAGAGTCTATGTTGCTGTGTGTAGCTTCAACTGCTAGGCGGGAACGAAGTAACAAGAGCCCCTACCTCTACTGTGTGCAGACCTGTCCAAGAACCGGCTGGCCGAGTTCCCCGTGGAGCTGTGTGGGCTGGCGCTGCTGGAGAGGCTGGACTGCCACAGCAATGTGCTCCGCACGGTGCCCCCGGCCCTGGCCGCCCTCCAGGCGCTGACCTACCTCGACCTCAGGTGTGCTGCAGGGAGGGGCAGGGGTCAAAGGTCGCCGAGGGTAGGCACTCGGGTCAGCTGCACCCGCACCATGCAGCCTTGCTCGCGAGTTCGAACAGGAGTTGGTTCAAAGTGCACCGAAAGCCTTATCCTGCTGCAGTGTTCACCTAACATGCTCCAAACTCAGGTGAAAATATTTTTTTCTAGCTGGATTATTGAAACAGAAATTTTTTCTAGCTAGAAATTCAGTTTCTTGCTCATTTCTAGCTGGATTGAGATTTTGTTCCGGCTGGCAGCTTCAAGCTAGCATTTGTCATTCCAGCTGGAAGAAAAAAAATCTTCAAGCTGGAAATAACCATCTCTAGCTAGACTAGGAATTTTTCTATTTAGAAGCTCTCCATTCCAGCTAAAATCTATAAATCTAGTCAGAAATGAGGCTGGAAGTTGACTTCTTGCTAGAAATGCTCTTTCTATTTTCACAGCGGAACCTTGGGATTTTGGGCGTATAGAAAGGTGATTAGTCTTGTAGAACTTTGTAGTTGAGGGTGGCATCGTTTGTTACGCACAACCCGCCCTTCACGTATGTCCACGGAGTAAAAAAAAGTGCTGTGGAGAAGCTATTGCAAAAGATAGAGAGAGACAGACAACAGATGTGTTCCTTTTCTTTTTTTCCTGGTTGTATTGTTTGACCTCAAAAGGAAGAAAAGGAACGCATAGTATGAAAGCACTTCCAGCACCACTTTTACAGTTTCATGCGAGGACTCGTGTTACCTTTAACCGTTGATAGCATGTCTGAGCTTTCAATTGGAAGAGGGAAAGGAAAAGGAGAAGGTAGACCAAACAAGTTGTTGTGTTCGTTATTTTGGTTGCCATGCTTAAACCAATTTTAAAGCACCCTTAATTAAGGTACGTCCTCATGTGTGACAATAAGTGTGTGCTGCAAAACGCCTTTTCGCGACAACATTCTTATGCCACGCAAGGATGGGTCTCGGGCCCATTTTTTGCGGCGTGCCCGGGCCTGTCACATTGCTGCCGGTGCTAAAAACACTAATTTTTTTTCCTGAGTGAACCGCTGCTTGATTCGCGCTCGAACTTCACACGAAGGTTGGATTTTGTGGTCTATTTTGTTTGACATCGGGAGCAATGTTTATTCTGAAAATAAATAGATACGATTTTTGCCTATGGGAAAATGGCTGCTGATTTGGACGTGCGAGCCAGTGCAAGCTGATCTTGGAACGACGGTGCCACCTGAGGTATGCAGAGCGAAACGGACGATGGGGATTCACGGAAGGAAGGAGCCAAAGGAGATAGCAGACGATAGAAAGTGTGAAAGCCGGTGAGGAAACAAATCCAGTGTTTATTGGCAGTGATGAACTTTGGTAATATTTTATTAAGATTGGCATGAGCTGTCATGCAACTATTTGTGATCATCTTAAACTAGGAACCAAAAAAAGTTTTGATTGTCTGCTACCTCATTTGGCTTCTAGAATACCGTGAATCTCCATCATCCGTTTCACTCTGCATACCTCAGGTGGCGCCGTCGTTCCAAGATCAGCTTGGCGGCCGCTTTTCTGATGGAGGCGAAAAGCAAAAATGCCTGTGTGTACGAGATTTCGGCGCACGTTAAAGTTCCCCAGGCGGTCAAAATTAACCCGGAGCCCTCCACTATGGCACGCCTCATCGCCTGCATTGTGTCAGCGTGTTAAGACCTACAATCAATCAATCCAAAATCGGCTTGCACAGGCTCGCACGTCCAAATCGAACGCCATTTTCCCGTAGGTGCAAATTATTTTTATTTATTTTCAGAATAAACAAATAAGCACCATCGTTGTTCCCGGTGTCAGACAAAATAGACCACAAAATGTGACCTTTGTATGAAATTGTAAGTGCGAACCGAGCAGCGGTTTGCTCGAAACAAAAATTTAAAGTGTTCCAAATATCGTCGTAACACCCTGTATCGAGAGAGAAAGCCTTCTTGCACCCTTCGGGCGGTTGCGAGTTTCTTGGGAGCCTCTTTGACTGAGGTGTCTGCGCTCGTGGTTTGAGCGAAGGGAGCGGGCGTGAAACATGGGTTGTGGCCTCTTCCCTCTCCTGCCTGCAGCCGGAACCAGCTGACCAGGCTGCCGGGTTCCCTGTGCCAGCTGCCCGTCCTGTCGGTGCTGCTGGTCTCCAACAACCGGCTAGCGTCCCTGCCCGAGGAACTGGGCAAGCTCCGATCACTCATGGACCTGGTACGCGCCCCCTCCGTTAAACAGACAGGGCTTCCATACCGCTCGTTTCACCACACTCTTTGGAGTCACTAGTTTGGAGGGCAAGGGGGACATCCACTTGTGCTACTCCAGCTTATTGAGGATCCCGTGGTTTGTGGGGTTGAGCAGATTTTTGGGGTGGAGATCTTCTTGGCGTTGAAAGCGCACTCACAAAAAAAAAAAAAAAAGGAATGATAGAAGAAAAAAGGGACGACACGGCACTAACTCACCACGGTTTGTTTATTGAAAAGAAATGCAAATATATGGGGTGGTTTTTTTTTTTTTTTTTTTTTTTTTCTTCTGAATGAGCCAGATCCACCAATGCGAATTTGAAAAACAAGCGGAATTTTGTTACTGAACCTAAATGCAACTCCGGCAAAGCCATTATATGATATATTTTACATGTCAGCTGGGGGAAGTTTATGGCCACAAGTAATTAAAAATTGTTATCAGTTTGAGCAACATTGGGGTTGCTCAATTTGGATTTGACTATATCGAATTGAAACACTCAAGTTGATGCGGCATTTTTATAAAAACTTTATTTAAATTGACTTGAAAGCATGGTGCAATTGCGTTTCGGTGGAAAAGACATAAAAATATTCTAACAGGGCTAACATGGAGAGCAGCTGAGTCCTAGGAAAATTTTCTTGTGCACGCCTGAAGGCCCTCACGAAGTAAGGAAGCTCTCCATTGCTTTGCCATAAATTTCCAACGCACTTCACAAGAAGGCTGCTCATATCTTCTTCACCTTAATAAAGTAATTTGTACTCTCAGGATGGGGGGGGGCGGATATGCCTAGACTTCTAAGCAGCGGCTATTTAGTTAAGTACTAAAATGCTACATACGGGAGTAAAAAAATAAATTTAAGGGGGGACGCGGGTCTTAGAATGGCCAAAAATCGCGAAAAAACGTGTTTTGAGAAAAATACTTTTTTGAAACCTTTGACTCTTCAAGAACCTACTCCAAAAGTTTCACCGCTGAATTCGATCGAAAAGTGTCCAAAAATCAGCTTTGAAAACATGACGGCGACCCCAAATTGTCGAAAATCAGTATAGAAATGCTTGAATTTCGCGCGCGCGCCATGCGCGAAGGAGACGACCGGCGGCCGCCATCTTGGGCGCGTTTTGAAGGTCGTTTCTTTGTGCGTATTTTGCGATATCTCAAAATGGCGTAGCATGGCGAGGGCCCTCGCTCTCGCCGTTTTTCGAAAGGTCGCTTACGAGCCTCTGATTGGCCAGACCGCCCGCGCGCGAGACGAGCCCCTCGTATTGCGTCTCTGATTGGGTGGCGCGGCGAACCCGGCGCTTTTTCTGTTTGTATTTTTGTTGTTCGTTCCTCGCGTTCGCCTCGGCCGTAGATCCAGATCTTTCTCATCGTGTCTTTTTCTCTCTGCTGCCGCGATTTGGTGCACCGTATTCTTTTTTCGTGCGACAATGCCGGGTGATGCTCGCATCAAAAAAACTACGCGTCAAGCGTACGGGAAGCGGCGGAAACGCGCGTGGAACGCGGGGAAGAAGACAGCATTGACGACATCGCCTGTTGCGTCTGAGACGGAAGATTTTTCAGAATCTCCGGCCGTGGCAAGTTGCAGTGCTTCAGGCGTCAGCGAACCGTCACCCGGCTCCTCGAGTGCCAATCAGGACCGCATCGACACCGTGTACTACACCACTGGTGAATCTGCCGAGCGTGCTATAGGCCTCCTGCGCTGGAGTTTTGGCGACAGGCAGCGCCCCTAGCGGCCGACGCCTCTGGGTAGTACAAAAGCAGACGACCCTCGCCGCCCTCCATGTGTTTTCAATTACAAGCCAGAGTGAAAGTTGGTTGTGGCGCTTTGTGGCGAGTTTAAATGACTGCATATTGTATGAAATAGCCCTTAAAGTAGTTGCAGAGGCTAAACAAAATAATATCCACTAAAAGAAGCCGATTTGTCGGCTTTCTTTTAGCGAGCTTTCGCGATGGTCGCGGCGTGGGACAGTATCGCCAGGTCGGGTGGTTTAACTGTTTAACGACAGTTACAGTTTTTTCTTCTTGCGTGCGGTCGACAAAGGAAAGTTCACGAGTAGCATAAACACGGAGCGCTGCTCATCCTATATCCTGAGGTAACTGCAAAAGGTTGCTTCAGCGGGAGCATGCAAGCGAACGCAAGAATTGCGCAGCCGACTCAGCTGACACTGCTGGCCTGGCACCGCCTTTGAAACGAGTGGAAATTTTGTTTCGTATTTTCGCAAACTAAATGATTCTTGCGTAACGTTTTACGCCGCACGATTTACGAACGGGAGGGTACATGTATACTAGCGAGTAGGTGGGGCAATAGCGCCAAATAAACAAATTAAGCGCTATTAAAGGGCAAAACATGCACCAAATCACATGCCCGCTGCCTGCAGAGATGTGTACTTCTATAACACCAGATAACACAGCCGCATACACGGCGCGGGTCCCCGAATATTTACATACGATCATCACTGACTGTTGGTTTAGTGCAGGGGTCGTCGAGTCTGAACGCCGACACGCCAATTTTGACTTCAAATGGAGTTAGACAGCGAGGCAAGAACAGAGAATTGGCGTCCTCCAGTTGAATTGCACCCCCATCTTCACACTTCGCCAGATTATTGTCAAATATTAGAAATTCGCTGAATTTTTTCTCTTTGCGATCCTCCTCCCCTCCCCCCCCCCCCCTCCTTCCGATTTGCCGTCCAGCCCTCCGCCGTGTCGGCTGCATGGAACTCGGCCGTTGCTGACCCTCATTCTACCAAGTGCAAACTGGGAATGTATACTGCAAGAGCGTAATTAAGTAAAGCGAGAGCAAACAAGGAATGCGAGCGGCCTCTTAGTTCGCCCGACCACTTTGTTTTAGGGCCACTAATTTCGGAATCGCAAAACAGATTTCACGCTTCTGACGGTCGCGGCAATTTGTCACTGAGACACGCAACAAAACGGCAAGCTAACGCTGCACTGTGTATTCGTAACGGCGACGCAAACGAGCACTGTTTAATGAAAGTGCACGCATAGTGTGCAGGTACGCAAAAGAGCGGCGCACCGCAGCAGGCGAGCCTGCGGTCCGCCGGACTCGCTGGCTTTTTAAAGCGCGATCATCACCGATTGCGTCACTCTTCTTGGCTGTTTTTGAGAAGTCTCTGTCACCTAGAGTATAAGTTTAAACTAGAAATTTCACTTCAAATTTCACTTCGTACGAACATCGATCGGTGAACCTGCGAATAGCAGACGCCGTCATGGTCCCGGCACTTTCGTCGGCGCTGTAAACGTGTTAAGCGCTGCAAAGCTTTTTCCCCTAATGCCAAGTTGATCGCTGAAATAGATCGGACGCGTCGGGGATGAACTGGTGACCACGTCGCAAAATAATCGGGAGCGTCGAGCTCATTTTGCTTCTGTCAACACGGGATCCTATGGGACCCGCGCAGCTTTGTACTACCCGGAAATACTGCCCGGAAGCCGCTTGTGCAGCGCCCCCTGGGCAGCGCAGGAGGCCTATACATGCGGCGGACGTAAAGAAGCGTTTGGCATCGCAGTCGGCGACAGAGCGAAAGTTCAAACTTTTGGACTGTGAACCAGCGAGCGAAAGCTCGGAAAGTGGAACAGAATTTGTCATCGTGGACTTGGACGTGATAAACTCGTTCTTCGGGCTCGTGTCCTGCCCCGGGTGCGGCGGCGGAACCTTGACTGTTTCCAAGGACCAAGAGAAGGAGTACGGACTTTGTGCGAAGCTCGTGCTCGCGTGTTCAGCATGTGGGCTGCGCGAAGAACGGTTTTCGTCTCCGAGGGTGGCTGGTGCGGCCAAGATAACACCCTTTGAGGTGAATGTTCGCGCCATGAAAGGGATGCAAAGCATCGGAAAGGGAGCGACAGCTCTCACTGACTTTTTTGCCGCAATGAACATTTCCCATCGCGGCCTGCACCACAAGACATTCCAGGGCCACATGGGCAAAATGGTGCAAGCCTGCAATGCGGTGGCTAGCGAGTGCGAGGCAGCGAGTGTTTCCCTCATCAGAGAACTTTACGCCGAGTTTGGGAACGCACCCGGAAACATTGACGTCACGTTTGACGGCACCTGGCTGACATGCGGACGCAGCTCACACATCTCTGTTGGATGTATCATTGAGATGTATACTGGTCTTGTCATAGACCACGTCGTTCTGTCCAATTTCTGCCTGGGCTGTTCGACTGGCCCGAAACCAGACGACGAAGCGTACGCAGACTGGCTCACCACACACACTCCGGTGTGCCAAAAAAACATTGACTGTAAAGCTGGGCAGATGGAGGTGGAGGCGGCTTTGATCATGTTTCGACGTTCGCTGGACAAGTACAAGCTGCGCTACACCACCATGCTGTCCGATGGAGACAGCAGGACTTTTCATGCCCTGGTACAGGACGCTGTGTACGGCTTCATAAAAGTCCTGAAGAAAGACTGCATCAACCATGTACACAAGCGGATGGGAGCGGCCCTGCGTGCTCTTCTGGACAAATGTAGAGCCCAGGGTGAACCACTTGGAGGCAAAGGAAGGCTCACCCAAGACCGCATTAAGAAGATAACCAACTACTACGGCTATGCCCTGAGGAGCCACAAGCATGATGTGCCAGGCATGCAGCGAGCAGTGGGGGGCCATACTGCAGCACATGTCGTCGACAGATCAGGCACCCAAGCACAGCCTGTGTCCCGAGGGACCGGAGTCTTGGTGTAAGTACAACCGTGCCCTGGCCAAGAATGAAGCCCCTCCCCCTCACCAGAACAGCCTGCCTGACTTTGTGTGCAAGGCGCTGGAGCCTGTCTTCACACGTCTCAGTGATGAAGCCCTGCTCGAGCGATGTAGTGATGGCATCACGCAAAACTCGAACGAAAGCCTGCATGCCATGATCTGGGAGCAGGCCCCAAAGAGTCAGCACGCCTCGCTGCGCAGCATCGAGAGGGCAGTTGCAGAAGCCATCAGCCGCTTCAACCAGGGCCTCACCAGCAGCAACGTGGAAGTGGCAGAGAACCTCGGCTACAGTGCAGGAAGTTGTTTGGTGCGGCGCAGCCTTGAGAAAGACCAGGCCAGGCTTCAGAGGTCGCAGAAGGACCACTCCCACAGTACTGCTGTCAAAGCAAAGCTGGGGAGGCGACACGGGCCTGCTCGGGACTCCGCCTACAGCCCTGGTCTGCTCTAGGTCCACCGGACAGTGTCTTCTAGGCGGCTATTGTGCTTTAGCCCTGTTTGTAGCAGAACATTCTACAGCTACATGACAGTGCCATTTGTGTTGTAGCTGAGCTGTAGCAAAGGTGGCTGTGATCAGAAACTTCTAGTGCATTTTTATTTTGTTTTTCCTTGCAAGATTGTACTCTGCCTTACGAGATTTTTGTATTTTTCTCTTCAGCTATGATGATAAGACTGGTATCATTGCATTTGTATTGAATTGCTCTAGCAGGTGATGCTATTGGTACAACCCTAGTGTTGATCACAAAATTGCAATATCCAGCCACGGCCCTGCAGTTTTTAGTTTTGAGGGATCCCTCTCCCCCTTACGGAGTCTTTTTTTATCTTGCAGTTGAGCTATGATGATAAGACTGGTATCATTGCATTCGTATTGAATTGCTCTAGCAGGTGATGCTATTGGTACAACCCTAGTGTTGATCAAAAAATTGCAATATCCAGCCACGGCCCTGCAGTTTTTAGTTTTGAGGGATGCCTCTCCCTCTTACGGGGTCTTTTTTTATCTTGCAGTTGAGCTATGATGATAAGACTGGTATCATTGCATTCGTATTGAATTGCTCTAGCAGGTGATGCTATTGGTACAACCCTAGTGTTGATCAAAAAATTGCAATATCCAGCCACGGCCCTGCAGTTCTTAGTTTTGAGGGATGCCTCTCCCTCTTACGGGGTCTTTTTTTATCTTGCAGTTGAGCTATGATGATAAGACTGGTATCATTGCATTCGTATTGAATTGCTCTAGCAGGTGATGCTATTGGTACAACCCTAGTGTTGATCAAAAAATTGCAATATCCAGCCACGGCCCTGCAGTTTTTAGTTTTGAGGGATGCCTCTCCCTCTTACGGGGTCTTTTTTTATCTTGCAGTTGAGCTATGATGATAAGACTGGTATCATTGCATTCGTATTGAATTGCTCTAGCAGGTGATGCTATTGGTACAACCCTAGTGTTGATCAAAAAATTGCAATATCCAGCCACGGCCCTGCAGTTTTTAGTTTTGAGGGATGCCTCTCCCTCTTACGGGGTCTTTTTTTATCTTGCAGTTGAGCTATGATGATAAGACTGGTATCATTGCATTCGTATTGAATTGCTCTAGCAGGTGATGCTATTGGTACAACCCTAGTGTTGATCAAAAAATTGCAATATCCAGCCACGGCCCTGCAGTTTTTAGTTTTGAGGGATGCCTCTCCCTCTTACGGGGTCTTTTTTTATCTTGCAGTTGAGCTATGATGATAAGACTGGTATCATTGCATTCGTATTGAATTGCTCTAGCAGGTGATGCTATGGTACAACCCTAGTGTTGATCAAAAAATTGCAATATCCAGCCACGGCCCTGCAGTTTTTAGTTTTGAGGGATGCCTCTCCCTCTTACGGGGTCTTTTTTTATCTTGCAGTTGAGCTATGATGATAAGACTGGTATCATTGCATTCGTATTGAATTGCTCTAGCAGGTGATGCTATTGGTACAACCCTAGTGTTGATCAAAAAATTGCAATATCCAGCCACGGCCGTGCAGTTTTTAGTTTTGAGAGATGCCTCTCCCCCTTACGGGGTCTTTTTTTATCTTGCAGTTGAGCTATGATGATAAGACTGGTATCATTGCATTCGTATTGAATTGCTCTAGCAGGTGATGCTATTGGTACAACCCTAGTGTTGATCAAAAAATTGCAATATCCAGCCACGGCCCTGCAGTTTTTAGTTTTGAGGGATGCCTCTCCCTCTTACGGGGTCTTTTTTTATCTTGCAGTTGAGCTATGATGATAAGACTGGTATCATTCAATTCGTATTGAATTGCTCTAGCAGGTGATGCTATTTGTACAACCCTAGCGTTGATTAGAAAATTGCAATTTACCTAAGTCTTTGCTTTAGTATTGAAAAGAATGACGGAATAATGTCACTTTTTCATTGGCTGCTGTGCTTTAGCATTACAGGTAGCGGAAAAGGCTGCAGTATGTGATGTGTGTGCTTGTATGTAGTTTTCAGATGCACTGGAATAAACTGGGAAAGTGTACATCTGGTTTCTGAAGTTTATTATTAGAAAATTTACTTTTTCTCAACTATTTTTAGAGATTATGCTTGGTTTACGCTGAATTTTTTACGCTTATTTTTGTGGCACAGACACATACTTAGTGTGCTTTTCTTCACAAAGGACTGAGCTACACAGTGATGCTATTTTTATTACTGTAGCTGCGCTGTAACAAAAGTTACCATGATCGGAAACTTCAAATGCGTTTTTCTCAGTTTCGTTTTTTGCGAGACCGTGCTCCGCCTTACGGCGGGTTTTGTTATGTTGCTCTTGAGCTAGGATGACAAGACTGGTATCATTGTATTCGTATTGAATTGATCTAGCAGGCTATGCTATTTTTATCACTCTGTCGCTGTTCACCTATAAGCAAAACTGAGTAATGATGAAATAATTTTATAGAAATTGTTAGTACAAAATGTTCACTTTTTGCATACTTTGCAAAAGCTTTTGAAATGAATAAAAATAGCATAGCCTGGCAGAGTAGACCTTTGGCATTATGGCCATATAATTCATCTCTGAGTTTGATAAAGCGAAATTGCCCTAAACCCCCGTAAGAAATGCCTCAATAAATGAATTTCAATGCACTGTATTTCTTCAACCTATTCTGCTATGTTGAAACCAATTACATATTTGAAATCAGCATAAAAAACTGCTCAAGACTGCCAATTTTCATCAAGCTGGCACTAAAAATAAAAAAAATTGTCCAAAGACCCACCTCCCCCCTTAACGAGAGTTATTTCATACGGATGGGTCAGACGGAACGAAATCATTGGTTCACATTTCTCAATTTCATTTCCTTCACTTCTTCCGTTCACTTTGTCATTGACACCTGTGGATGGATCTTTTGCTGATCTACCAATGGCCATCTGAATTTGTTATAAGCCAGCTTCTAAAAGCAATAAAATATTCCGAAAACACCCTCGAAACAGTCCGAACAGTCAAGCCAAAAGCAAACGGACAAATGGGCGAATGGATGTGGCCCATTTTTGATCTGTAAAACACCAGGATAAGGCTCATTTTTGATACAAACTACAACATGAGTGCACGTTTTTATGGCGTTATCTCTGGTATTGTCTTGCCACCTTTTTTTTAGGGGAAAGTTGCCGAGTTTTTCTGGTCACTGCAGTTTTATCCGACTTAGTTTCGCTTTCTGGATCTGGCTCATTTCGAAAAAAAAAATGCCTCATATACTGACGTCTCAGGTGGTGCGTTCATCTTGCCAAAGATAAAAACCATGAAAGCACCTTTTACATGGAATATACACAATAGGGGCCACACGCGGCAGTCGAAGAGGAAGCAGGGCATTAAAAAAGTGAAACCATAAGATATCAAAAATCGCTACGACCGCTGTGAGTGGCACTGATAAAAGTATTCTTTGTCTGTTATAGAAACTGAGGGGGCACTAACACATCTATCGCCGCACCTTTTAGGAGTGAAGTCCCTTAGGGGCTGGGGCAGTTGGCGTCTCCTGTTGTCGCTGTTGTCATAATCATTCGTCTCATGTAGTCACGGTACTAAAACACCGGGAAACTCATTTACACCTAGCACTGGAGTGCTTCGTAACGTGCCAGAGAGCTTCGTGCTTCAAAGACACAAGACCTTTACAGCAAAGCTGTATACCTGTACCCCCCAACGGTTTCACCTCAGTTGGCAAAAACGCCAAGACGCCAAGAACACACTTATACACTGTATGCTTTGCCCCAACCTAGGTTTCATATTAGTGGAGATGGCCCGGGAGTTTTATGTGAAACGCTTCTGTTAGCTCTCTAGTGGTTTTTTTTTTCACGATGCCGTGACAGAACTGTTTGATGTGGACTGACGCCCTGCGAGCGGAGGAAACAGCACCGGTTGCAACCAGCTGCAACTATTGGCATGTCGTTCTTTGGCTGCAACAACTTAGGCGACACATGCCTTTGTTTGCTGACTCAGTTGTAAGTGCACACCTCATAGCTCATTCTCTCTCTCTCTCTCTCTCTCTCTCTCTCTCTCTCTCTCTCTCTCTCTCTCTCTCTCTCTCTCCCTTACTGAGTTGTTTCTATTTCAGTGAAAAGGGAGGAGGTTGAGTACAAAAATCCCGGGCCATCTCCACTAAGGTGAAACCTGGGGAGGGGCGAAGCATGCAGTGTATAAGTGTATTCTTGGCACCTTGTTGTTTTTGCCAACGGAGAAGAAACAGTTTAGGGTAGAGGTATACAGCTTTGCTGTAAAGGTCTTGTGTCTTTGAAGCACGAAGCTCTCCAGCGTGAGGCGTAAACGAGTGTCCTGGTGTTTTGTTAGTATGCGTTACGTTCTAGCGCGAAGTGTGAACGAGTGTCCCGTTGTTTTAGTACTGTGACTACATGAGACGAATGAATATGATGACGGCAACGACAACAGGAGATGCCAACCACCCCAGCCCCTAAGGGGCTTCGCCCCTAAAAGCTGCATCCAGAGGCTTTGAGGAACTCAGCCCCCTGTAGTAGCAGCATTAGTAAAACTTTGGATTCACTGCCCCTCTCCCACCCCTCTCATGCTGCAGGACGCGAGCTGCAACGACCTGGAGCGCCTACCCGCGGGTGTCGGGGAGCTGCAGCTGCTGCGCTCCCTGCGGGTGCGGCGCAACCGGCTGCAGGAGCTGCCGCCCGAGCTGTGCCGCCTGCGCCTCTGGCGGCTGGATGTGTCTGAGAACCGGCTGGGCCGCCTGCCGCCCCCGCTCCGACTCATGGGCTCCCTCCGACACCTGCTGCTCGACGGGAACCCCCTCGTCTGCCCGCCTGCCTTCGTGAGTGCTCTCCTCTCCTCCCCTCTCCCTCTCATCTTTTCAAGTGCAGAGCACTTTAAGGGCTGCCCTTGTCGTCGTAGCTCGCTTGCTGGACCCAAGCAGAGCCACGCGGTGTACCGGTCTAGCGACGTAACCCAGAGGCTTCGAAAGCCAAGCGGTTTATTTAGCCGTAAGCATTTGAAACTCGTAAACCGCTGGCGCGTATCATACATCTCCCCGTTGTGTAGCGCAAAGAACACTGCAGGTACATTTGAGGCAAAATATACGTAGCTAACTGGCAGTGCCCGCATTCATTTACGTTAGGAACGCACGTCGGGTTGGTTTTTACTTATGATAGTAAGTGAAAAAAAGTGGCAGTGCAATGTTGGCACATGCGGGAGGAAAAGCAAGCACAAAAGTAACAGAACTCCCGCCTGCACAGTTTCAGGCAGGGGAGCGCAAGCACTGTGAAGGCGGGAAATTTGAATTGCATTGGGTGGTAGCAGTGAGTGGATAATGGCGCCACAGCCCATTATGGCGAATCACTGCTCTGCACTTCCGACAGCTTTCACATTGAGTGGAACGGCTTTAATTTTGATTGATTGATTGAAATTTGAAGTTTATTTGGCAGAATGGCGTACATGGTGCCGAGGCTAAAGGTAACGTGAATGTCGCCTGACTTGACCTCTGGCTCCCAGTGACACTGGCAGCACAGACAGCGTTTCAAGCTTGGAAACGTAAGAGAAAGGATTCGCGGTCACTTATATAGGTAAGGTATATGGTCTCAGCTAACTTAAGTTCGTACATATATTGAATACTAATAATTAAATTTTGTGCGAAATAAGGTAAGGTATCAACAGCCATAGGCAAGTTATTGATAAAACGAATACCCCTTTTCTGAATCGAAACGAGAAAGTTAAGGTTGGACTTAGAAGTAACACCCCAAACCAACAGACAATATCGAAACGAGAATGAACAAGCGAGAAATACAGTTGACGCTTTACAGGTGTTGGTAACAAAGGACGCAGTTTATTTAACACTCCAATAGATTGTGTGGTCTTGTGTTTAACAAAATCAACATGGTGATTCCAAAGAAGATTTTCGTGAAAGAAAACACCTAAAAATTTGTGTACTTGGACTCTTTCGATTGGAAGGGATTGAAATGTTAGAGGGCAAGGAATTCTCATAGGCCTATTCTTAGACGTGAAAATGATATACAGTAGAATCTCGATGATACGAATCTCGCGGGACCGCGAAAAATATTCGTATCATCCGAAATTCGTATGAACCAACACAGACCAAAAAATTGAGCGCTGAAAAAAGTTTTCGTTTATTTCTTTTCTTACTTTGCCGTGACCAAATCCGTGATTTTTTCTGCTTTTTTTTAACCCCCACGTCACAAAGCAGTCCTTTCTGGAGCGCGTAACGCTTCGCCTAGCTTCGCGCTTGTCTCCTCACTCCCGGTATCCAAGCTCGCTACACGCCGCAACAGTCAAGCGTGAACCGCATGGTGCGTTTTTGCACGCGATTCGCACGCCTCGGCTTTGCGCGCGCTGTATTTTCACGGCCGCATTGACGATTTCGCGCCCGCGGTATCTCCTACCTCGGTCAGAAAAAGACGCTGACGACTTGCGAAACGCTCGAGACAGCCCGCTGGCTCCGCCCGAGATGTTTAGGCTTAGCACTCCGGCAGATATTTTATGGGCGCTTTCACTAGCGGCGCGGATGGTGTTTTATAGTACCGTTTTCGCCAACGTTATCAGCTCCTTTACTGAACAAGAAACTTCGTGCCTGCCTTGAGCGGCATCTTAAAGAGCGGCTAGAAGCAGTCGCTCAAGCGGCCGTGCCACTTCGCGGCCGAAGCCGCCGCCATGTTGCCACCGCCGGCCGCGCCGCGCGCGCAGCGTGCGAGAGGTTTCGCGGCTCGCATGGGGCGTGCGGGGCGCGTTTTCGCGAGCAGAAAACAACAGCCCAGCCATTTCTGGAGAAAGAAGAGTGACAAATGGGGAGAGAGAGCCGTCACTTGCTTGTTCGGCAGTCGGGCGCCTCGCCGGCTCGTTCGTATCATCCGCCGGGCCGCGCAGGTCCGTTCGTAACAGCCGAAATTTTTCCCATTGCAAACAATGCAATTTTGCCGGGACTTTTCAGAAATTCGTATCATCCCGAAATTCGTATCACCCATAATCGTATCATCGAGATTCTACTGTATTTTGTTTTCTTAACGTTAAGCTGTAATTCATTTGCATCCAGCCAGAGGGACAGCTGTTGTAACCAGGAGTTTGCAGTAGCGATGACGGATGCCAAATCAGTGGACGAAAAAAAAACATTCGTATCGTCAGCATAAAGAACAATATCCTGGGTGAACGGAATCAAATCAATATCATTAATGTATAAAAGAAATAGAATTGGCCCCAATATAGACCCCTGTGGTACACCATACGATATTTTTTGCCTGTCGGATTGAACATCATGAACTGAAACAGATTGCTCACGGTCTGATAAGTAGCTGCGAAAAAGCTGAAGTGAAGTTCCCCTTATACCATAATGTGACAGTTTAAAAAAAAGAATATCAGGTTTAACTGAATCAAAAGCCTTATTAAAGTCTAAGAAAATTCCTACAGAATAAAGACGGTTTTCTATGTTGCGAATAAGGCTATCCTTGATGTTAATTAAAGCAAGTTCAGTAGATTTCCCTTTTTGAAATCCATACTGATTGCCGGAAATTAATTTCAGCTTTTGGAGGTAACTTGATAGTCTAGAATTTATAACTTTCTCCATGACCTTGGAGAAAATAGGTAGCACTGAAATTGGCCGGTAATTATTAATTTCATCAATCGCACCACCTTTATGTAAAAGAATAACTTTTGCTATTTTCATGTTATCGGGGAAGATTCCTGTAGACAGAATTAAATTTGCTAGGTGACACAAGACTTCACCGATCAGGTCTATCACAGCTTTGATTGGTGCGGCACTAATTCCATCAAAGCCAGAAGAACAATTATTTTTTAGACTATTTACCACATTGGTAATTTCAGTTATAGTAGCAGGATAAAGGAACATTGAGCTGCACACGTTTTGAGTTAGATAAGACCTTGGATCCGAGCTACGTGAATTGGACACCCCAAAAGACAGGAAGCGTTGGTTAAACAGATTAGCTATGGCTTTACCACTGAAGGTATCTTCTCCTATTTTTAGTTCAGATGGCACTGAAGCCTTTGATTTCCGAAGCAAATTTTTTATAACCGTCCAAGTTTTTGAGGGATCAAACTGAATGCTCGCAAATTTGTTTGAGTAGTACTGAAGGCGCGCTGTCTTTATGTCCGTTGTTAATTTATTTCTAACTTTCTTGTAATCCATCAGGACCAATAAATCCCGGGATTTTACAAATTTATCAAACAACTTATTGCGTTCTTTTATTCTTTTTAAGAGTTCAAGTGTAATCCACGGTTTTCTAGCTTTTCTGGCTTTAGTCAGAGTAATAAAAGGAAATGCACTATTATAGGCCTCAATGATCTAATTAATAAACAAGTCGTAAAAAGCATTGGGATTTGATGTTGTGGAAAGGCTGCTCCAATCTATGGACGACACAAGCTGGCGGAAATATTTCACATTACCCTTATTCATCTCCCTGTAGATTCTAGGTGCACATAAAGCACGAGTTTTGTGCTCGATCACTCTTGGAATAAAGCAAAATAAAGGTAAATGGTCAGTTATGTCACTAGTAAACACTCCAGCCATGGTATTCTCTTTCTCACAATTTGTTAAACACAGGTCTAGAAGCGTTTCACTGTGAGATGTAATCCTAGTCGGTATATCAATTAAGTTTGTAAAGCCATTGACATGTACTGTGTTTAGGAATTCGGTGTTCAAAGGAGATACTTGGAGTAAATTGATATTAAAGTCGCCCATGACTACCACTTGCTTTTTTGTAGTTGAGAGATCTTCTAAGATTGCATTGAAAGCGCCGTAAAACAATTCGAGGGGTCCGGAAGGAGGGCGATAAATAACGCCTAGGACATGCGCATTTGTGGCAATGAAGAGCGATTCAATACCCGAATTCATCACAGTATATTCAGGAACAACTTCATACAAAAGGCTCTCCTTCATGTACAAGGCAACACCACCGCCTGTTTTGGTTCTTTGACTATTAGTTTCTAGTTTATATCCATTTAAATTCACTACGCTAGCAGCATCCGAGTACCAAGTTTCACTAAACGCCAACACATCAAAATTGTGGCCCAAAGAGGATAAAAAAATGTTCATTTCATCTTCTTCATTTCTAAAACTGCGTATGTTAAGGTGAAACAGCGAAAAACAGTTTGAGCATGTTTTGTTTCCAGATACATTATTTGTGAAAGAATCAACATGATGGTAAGCACAGCCAGAGGATGCGAAGGCCATTTGCGGTACTAACAGATTACAGCTAGTACAGCTACATTAGACCATTTTTTCCAGATCACGCTCATCTTGGATTCGAATCACCTTATCACCTTCATCCTTTCGACCCAAAACGTGTCCGTTATTCTGCCATGCAAAACGATAGCCAACTTCCTCTGCTCTCGCACGCGCAAGCCACAACAGCCGCTTATTCCAAGGCGTGAGGTTATCAAAGAAGCGCATGTCTGGTTCTTTGGCCCTTAGGCGAGAACAGGCCTGCATCCACTTTTGCTTCAAGGAAACTTACGTAAACTGCACAATGACAGCGGGTTCTTTTCCAGGCCGTTGTGGCAAACGGTGCATTCCATCAATGTCAGATCTTGTTAACTCGGGAAGTTCAAGTTTACGAGCCACAGTATTCACTTTTTCGAACAAGTCCTCGTGTTCTTCTTTGGCCAACCCAAGAATTTCCAAGTTCTGCCTGCGGCTATACTGTTCCATCTCGTTCAGATCTAACCTGATTTGCCTGATCGCGGGGGAGGTACCAGATTCAATGCGGTCAACACGCTTCTTCAGGGCAGCAATATCAGAGTCCTGTTTTTCAACCTTAGTGAGTACGCTGTCGTACTTCTCGGAAAGAAACTTCATAGAAGTCTCAATATTTCCAACTGTTACGAGAAGCTCGGACAGTGCGTTGACCTTGCCTATGATAGGCAGTAAACTTGCGACATTGTCATTCAATGTCTTTAGTTGAGCAGCAATGCTGGAGCTTTCAGATTGGGTAGCGACAACGCCACTCTTTCTCTCTGCTGTTTCACATGTCGCGCAAATCCATGTTGCCATAAGAGAGACACTTCTGCCAGGAGTGCCAGGAGCAGATACGCCGGAGCATTTACCCAGGGGGTAGGCATAGTCACATTTTGTGCACGTCAAATACTTTCCATCCTGAGGCACAATGTCCTGGCATACCAAACACTGCAATTCAGGGTCAGTTGACATATTGGCACCAACAGCACTAGCAGCAGCGAAATACAGTGTGCATGAAATATTAAGTATCACGGCAGGATAAAACAACCAACCTGCAAAGTCGAACAAAAAGCGCTTGGAATCAGCGGGATGAAGCTGCTGCCGCTGCCGAGTGCCAGTGCCAGGAGCGTCCGTAGGTGCAGTCCTTTTATAGGCAGCCCGGCTCAGTTGACGCAGACGCATCCATGGTTATCACAGATGGTTAACGGGGAAGCGATGATCTCGGTTCTTGACCAGCCACCACTGGAGGGGCACGAATGGAAATTCGTACGGCAATAGTCTGCAAAGTCGAACAAAAAGCGCTTGGAATCAGCGGGATGAAGCTGCTTCCGCTGCCAAGTGCCAGTGCCTTGTTTTCCTTGTTGGGAACACTGCATGTTGACAAGGTAACAAAATAAAATAATTGCGCAAGAAAAGCGGAGACACGGACGAAGTGAAGACACACACGGCGCAATAGCCGTCTAAATGTAGACACAGCCGTCTTCACTTCATCCGTGTCTCCCTTTTGTGTGCAGTTATTTTATTCTGTTATGGATTACCAACTTGCCCTGGATGCTGCCCCTATTATCTTCTTGAGAAGGTGGGCCATTTTCGGAAGGTGGGGGTAACACCGTTGCAAAGTTAATTAGCGAAGTATCCGGTACCGAAGAGCGCCCGATTTCACCATTATCAACTCTCCAATTTTGTTGCAGATTTATTTATCAAAAGTGTGCCATCTTTGCCCACTTTATAGGTAGCCACTGTACGTGCCCTCGAATTAACTTTTCTGACTGACTCATTGTATTGTTGCTGACCGTGTAAAGCCACATCCTAGTGTTTACTTAGCATTGTTTGCTCAAGCAGGGGAATCATGGCTGTTCACTTGAGCCAGAGAGGTTGCACTTGGCATACGGGTCTTGCAAGCGAGCCATCCGCTTCTAATCTTTTTTTTTTTTTTTGTGCTGGAGGCATGAAGAAAAATGTTGCAGAAACCACAACGCTAGCTAACTGCAGTGTGCGAGAGCACTGTTTATAGGACTCGCATTGTAACATTCTTATTCGTACCTACCATTGTCTCCAGTCGTTGCAAAATGGTCATCATCACTGGTCTTTCTCTTTCAAACTGAAACTCCAGCAAAAACTCTGACCAAACACTTTATTCATGCGTGCTGTCGCCGTTGTTGGTTTCTGATTGATAACCAATGCACTGGGTAATACTAGTTCAGTCATTTGGTGGCCAGCACACCACTTTGAAATCGGTTTTGAGTGATTGCTTCATAGCCGTGATGTAAATTGGAAGAGGTACGTGCTGTTGCTTTTTGTATGTGCACCGTTGGCTTAGCTTCCTTTTTTGTTATTAGGCCAGTATAATCAGGAGGTGTATCACAATAAAGAAAGCTGAAGAACGTCTTGCAAAAAAAAAAAAATTCCCTGAAGTCCCTGAAACTCTGAAGTCTAGAAGGGAGGCTAGGAAACGTCGCACACACTTTTGGGATCGTAATTGTCTGCCTTCTGTCAGTCTGTGTTCAGTCGCTTGTTTTTTTTTTTTTTCATTGTATTTGTTGCAACTTCGTTCAGGCCCGGGGCATGTTCAAGTACTTTGGAAGGGGGACAAACCCGAGTTTGTGGCCTTGAGGCCGGGGACCTGATTCTCAAGGCCTTGTTTCTCTTTTGAGACGAGGGAAAAAAATTGGCTCCAGTCCACGCTGTGAAGCTTTAAATGGCACCCACAAGAATTGCCCAAGCGACATCTCTTGAATTCTTACACGTGGCTCTACAAAGAGTGAAACCAGACATTCTGCCAGCCATTACTTGGAGTTTGCGGGGGCACTGTCCCAAATGCAGCCACAGTGTCGGCCACGGCCAGGCTAGAGCAGCGGATGCCGCCGCCCTAGCCCGGCCGTGCGTCGGCAGAAAGAAAACAGAGAGGAGCGTCTTTCGAAGGGTGAGACAGCGGAACCTAGCCATTCTAATGTGCTAGCTTGGGGCTACACCACGACGCGACACAAGCGCAGACGCCGAAACAATTCGGCACGTCAGCTTAGTGATTCCCATTTCTACCGATTTAAACTAGTTCGTTTCTTAAGTGTGAGACTTGTGAGAAAGCTGGGGGAACTTTTATAATTGCTATTTATCAGGACCAGTTGCTACTTTCACCTTTTCTAAAACCGCTTAAATCACAACCGAATGGGTAATCACCAAATTACAAAAAGGAGCCCCATTCGTGGCAAGCAGTGTGCAAAAGGTGGCGTTTCTTTAGCGGCCATATGTCTGTAAGTGGTCTCTACATTTTTTTTCCCGCCCTGCAAACCAATTTAAGGAGCTATGATGAAAAAATTCAAGTTTGGTTCATTCAAAAGATTGCCTGGTTAAAATCATACTGACACACCACTTTTAAGGTAAGCTTTGTTCAAATAAGCTACTATATATTTAGGAAAAAAGGCAATGGCCATGCGACCCACTAGCTCATTTCCCGCAACAGAACCTATGATGTCATACTAGCCAGCTCTGCGATTGGCAGGAGTTTGGGCTTGGAAGGAAAAACCGTTTTTTCTGGTTCCCAGCTTCCAAGCCCAAACTTCAAACGGTCCTAACTTCTGCTACAGACCAGGTAGAATGCTACTGTTAGTCTTATTGCACTCCTTGATTCGGGCACAGTTCACTGGTACCTTGTTCAGCTGCATCACTCCAACAGTTTTTTTACAAAAGCTCTGAAAATTAAATACAAAAATGCAAATAAATTTGAATATAGTTTCTTTACACAGAAAGAAATTTCATATCTACAGTGAGAATGAAAAATTGCATACATCTTCCAGTTTTTATCATCATAACTGTAAAAATAAACATTGTTGGTGTAAGACCAGTGTGCCCCCTTGAGGCAAATAAAACAGCAAAAGCGAGGGCGATGACCGTTCATTGGCTATTTTCTGAACAAGTGAGGAAGGGAGGTTGACTGAGTTGTGTGCTGGTGCAGCTCTGCCGGCGGGGCCAGGTGCACGTGTTCAAGTACCTGGAGCTGGAGGCCCTCAAGGAGGACCGCCGCAAGGGACACCTGCTGGACTCGGCCGATGGACGGCCGGGGCGCGGCATGTGAGTACGGCTCCGACTTGCCTGATTGGCAGAGTGGCGTCTCTAACCATTTGCGGCAACAGCGAGGCTCTAGTTATGACACGGGTCGTTAGTTGACGGAAGCACAGCGCACCTGCAGTTTCCTTCTTTTTGAAATCGCACTTGGGGTGTGGCAGAAATGAGCAGGGGGGATGCGTTCTTCACATGCAAGCAGTGGAAAGTTTGGGTGATTACCGGCACAGTCAACTGCCGTTAATATGAAGTCGTCAGGTACAGCTGAGGACTTTGAATCAACCGAACTTCCAAATAAACAAAAAGCACAAGAACAGCATAGTCATTAGTCCGGGACACACCACCACTCTTGATTTCATTCAGAATTTGGACTTTCGTCGCCAAGTCTGAGTTGCCATCCATATTTGAGACTTGTGGTTTAAATCGAAGCCTGAAGCATCAACCACACAAACTGCTCGCATGGCGCTGTACACGACAGAGAAGGCTGAGGACCTGAAAAGACAGTGGTGCGTACGCTGACACAGGTCTGAACTGGCTTGCCACTTTTTCAGCTGTGCACTGCCCCAGTTGCGATGGTGGCGACATTAGTACAGAACACGGTGCTGTTTTTTATCTTGAAAATACACTCATCATCATCACCACCAGCCAATCTACGCCCACTGCAGGGGAAAGGCCTCTCCCATTAATCTCCAATTACCTCGGTCCTGTGCTAACTGCGACCAATTTAGCCTCGCAAACTTCTTGATCTCGTCTGCCCATCTAACTTTCTGCCGCCCCCTGCAACGCTTGCCTTCTCTAGGGATCCACTCTGTTACCCTTAATGACCAGCGGTTGTCTTTCCTTCGCATTACATGCCCTGCCCACGTCCATTTCTTCTTAATTTCTACTCATATGTCTTTAACACCAGTTTGCTCCCTGACCCACTCCGCTCCCTTCTTGTCCCTTAATGTTACACCTATCATCTTCCGCTCCATTGCCCGCTGAGTGGTTCTCAGTTTAAGTTGAACCCTCTTAGTGAGCCTCCAAGTTTCTGCCCCGTAGGTGAGTACCAGTAACATGCAGCTGTCACACACTTTCTTCTTCAGGGACAATGGTACGCTGCCATTCATTACCCTACACTACACTACACTAGCCGGCCATTTTTTTGGACTTGCTGGACATTCCGGACTTTCCCGAGGAACCGCCAGTTGTCCCACAGGAGTAATCATTCACGGATTTTTCGGACTGCTCTTTTATTCAGACTATTTTTCGTTCCCCTCCAGGTCCAAAAAATTGGTCAGATACTGTATTGAATTTTACGAGAATAGTCCGTTACCTCGTGCGTTTGATTCTATGGCGGCGCCCTAGCGGCTCAGGTCGTCTGCTGCCACAGCCAAGCGCTGCAAGAGTGATGGCGTTGGGGCTGAGTGACAAGCGATGAGTGCGGGCTACGCGCCGCCGGTGCGCAAACAACCACGAACGCCACGAGCGTGGAATTAAATGGGGCCCCAGTTTTTGGGTGCACGCCATAGCATTCAGACGTGTCTCGGCTCGTCTCTGTGCCGCGTTCCCGACAATTCGAATGAACTTTCAATTAACCAGTGTAATAGGTTCTAGCATCAAATTAGTGAGCATTTTTTTTTTCCATTGAATTGCACGTGAAATTTTCAGGACCAGCACACCACTTCTTATTAACCGAAAATTTCAATTAAGTGACTGAATTATTGAGCGTCAACTGTATTTCAGTAAATGCAGAGTAATATTTCTTTGTGAACGTTTGGACGTTACTTTGCACAGTCAGTTGTGCAGAGATGTGCCGGGGTGTTCTTGTGCTTTTTTTTTCTGCGAGCACAGTGTGGGGCTGTGTGTTAAATTAATAGGGGGGGGGATACTCCCTGCAGTGGCGTTCTTGACGGCCGAGTCAGGAAGATTGCACTTGCTCCCGCTAGGACATTTCCAACCAGAGCTCCTGTCCATAGACAGACGTCGCTGTCAGACATCTTAGGGGTGCGCTGTAGCCAGCCACTATTGTGAGGGCATTGGTGGCTGGGAAACGGGAGATGTTCTGGCAGTAGCATCGGTGGGGACTGCTGTAGACCAAGCTGTGTCTGGAAGAATATTAGGCAGCAAACACTTGCAGTTTTCCCCCTGGTTGTTTACTGATGCATCTTTGGTTGCCTCCGATTCACGTACACTTTGTAGTAAGTCCGCCAGGGCTGCGTGGGCAGGCGTTGGCAATAGTTTCACCTCAAACACCATTCTGCAAATGGGATATGGTCCTTCTGTGCGTATATTCATTTGAATTCTAGTGCCGCGGGGTTCGTTTTGTTGACACTACGGGAAAAGTTTTTCATTATATCAAGGGTAAACATACATGGGGTTCATTGGCTGTGATGCTACATAAAACTTTGTCACTCCGTTATATCGAAGTTTTTGTTATATTGAACTAAAATATATCAATGCCCAACTGAATTGTTCCTGTTTTATTTCTGCAACCCCCCCCCCCCCCTTGCCTGATAAACAAACAGAGTATAAAAGTATTCGGGACATAATCCTGCAGACTGACACACTCGTATTGTTCTGGCTTTTTGTTGCATGATTTTGGTCCAGTTCTATTGCAACTGCTTAGTGTAGAAAACTTGCTCCCACCAAAGGTATACCTGCCTTCTGGGCACCATTATCTGTAGATCTAGGCCATCTTGATTCTTTTTGTACCCTCATGAGGTTTTGAACTTGTGCTCAGTGCGAAATCTGACTTGTCGGACAGCTCTTGTTCAGATGCGCTCTCTTTGATTTCTTCGGGGCCATGCAGGGGCCATATATTTTTAGGGCAGAGGGAGCAGAGTATTGTGTTTGTACGTACTGGCTTTGTACCCCTGCGAGAAGAGTGTTAGACCACCTGTACGCTGGCTGTGGTTGATTGTGGCTGCCTGTTGCTTGTCCCGGCAGGGTGGAGCACTGCGCAGTCAATGGCCACATCGCAGCAGACAGCAAGCGGTCCGTCGACTCGGGCATCTCGGACGGCGGCGACAGCCAGCGCTGGTCCTTCGATGTATGACGGGTTCTCAGTCTATTGCGTGGGATAGGGCGTATTGGCAGGCTAGAAATACGGCGTCCAATCCGTTTGGCGCTGTGTAACTGTCCTGGTCTATTGGTATCGGGCTGTGCACATAGCAATGCATGTGGTACGTCCGGGGCTTGTATTTGAGGTCGAGAAACAATTGGAGCCCAACCGAGGGCCTCGTGACGCATTTATGAAGGCATGACGATAAAATACCACTTTGTTGAATTCGAAAAAAAACCACCCTTGGGTAATCAGGCCCATTCCAGCCTTGAAAGGTGCTCTCTTTGGCTGAAAAAAAAAATGCAAGCAGTATTAGAAAACATGCAAATTTCGTACCATATTGACATGTTATGGGTAAGAGTGACGTATTATGGGCCAGCGTTGAAAACACTTGTATCAGTGTTTTTTTACTGCCCATTTTTGTTCGAGGGGCAGCACTAGCAAACAGAACGAGAGGCCGCGCTACGACCACCCAGTGATGTTTCTTGGCGGTGGATCAGGTCGCCGGCCGCCAATTTGCACAGACGAGCAGGTTATGGGTTTTGTGCTGTTATAGAGACATCGGAGTCGCCACTGCTGTGTGTCCAATATCTCCATTATTCGTTTGAAAATACGGTACGGTCACCGTGTATCGTAATGTCACATTTTCTTTACTTTTCAGATTAAGCACGCTCAATTCTAGGGTAAATTGACCACTAGGCAAGCGACCCTGTTTTCTGACAGAGAGTTCCAGTACGAACGCTGCTCCGTTACGGCTCTGTCGCGTTTTCTTTTTTTTTTTTTTTTGGTGACGGTGCCGTGACAAAGAAGGTGACGGCCGTGTGAACGAGGCCCAACTCCTTCTCTGCCTCTGTGACGCAGGCCCCGTGCTCCCTGCGTAGTCAGGAGGACCCCTCACAGCTGTGGCTGCCGTCAGAGAATGGCGGAGGAGGGGGCCCCACCACCCCGAGCACCCTGAGCCCCTGCTCGGAGACGGGACCCCTACACAGGGGGGCGGTGAGTGCTCTCTCTCTCTCTCTCTCTCTCTCTCTCTCTCTCTCTCTCTCTCTCTCTCTCTCTCTCTCTCTCTCTCTCTCTCTCTCTCTCTCTCTCTCTCTCTCTCTCTCTTCTCTCTCTCTCTCTCTCTCTCTCTCTCTCTCTCTCTCTCTCTTCTCTCTCTCTTGCTCTCTTTCTCTCTCCTTTCTTTCTCTCTATCTCTCGCTCTTTCTCTCTCCCCTTTCTCTACTCTACCCCCCTTTCTATCTCTCTCTCTCTATCTGTCTTTCTCTCTCTCTCTCTTGCTCTCTTTCTCTCTCCTTTCTTTCTCTCTATCTCTCGCTCTTTCTCTCTCCCCTTTCTCTACTCTACCCCCCTTTCTATCTCTCTCTCTCTATCTGTCTTTCTTTCTCTCTCTCCTCTCTATTTCTATCTTTCTCTCTCCTTCCTTTCTCTCTCTTGCTCTCGCTCTCTCCCATTTCCCTTCTTGTGGGGGGTCCCCCCCACATGTGTGAGTGTGGCAGCATGGAGTGCATTCTTTGAAGAAGCAGTGCAGCAGTCAACTGCCGTATTTTCACGTGTATAACCCGCCCCTGCATATAATCCGCACCCCCACTTTCAGCCCGCCGGAAAATAAAAAAGATCCTCGCGTATTGCCTGCACATTTGATACAGGAAAGGCTGCACCAAAGCTACTGCTCAAGCAACACATCGCATACTATGTAGACAGAAAAAGCGTATATTTAGCAAGTAGAATACACTGACTGCAAGGCGAAAGTCACAATTCACTAATAAAGTTCAGTTGTTAGAGTGCGCTCGTCCTTGGTTTTTCTACCTTGTCCTTGTATATGTTGTTCGCAATCGCGGCCATGGAAGGCTTAGTCAGTGTTACTGCGTAGCAGCTTCACGGCACTACATGCATTGCTGTGAAGCTGCTCTAAAGGGAATACCCAGTGTATTATCTGCACCCCTACTTTGCTACTGAAATTTTCGCATTTTTAATTCGGGTTATATGCGCGAAAATATGGTTACTTGTGGCTAAGGGTGTACGGGAACCTTGGTATGCAATAACTTCTTGACCATATTTGACATGAATTAACATATTTTAGCTTTCTTTGTAGACAGTGGTAAGCACCTAACTGTTGCTTAGGTGGTGAGCACCTAACCTAACCGATGTCCGTTCAGTCATCGTCAGGTTCGCTGCCGCTGTCTCCTGAAGTTGCCTTGTCGGAAATGTCTTCCCACAGAAAGTGGTCCTCAGTGCCATCAAGGGCGTTCGAGATGCCGCATTTCTTAAGGGGGGAGGTGGGGATCGTAGCAAACTTTTTTATTTTTTGACATAGAGTAATGAAATTTGGTAGGTGCATTGAAAAACACTCCAAATGGTGAAATTTGAAATTTCAGGATGATAGCTTCAGTAGTTTTTGTGTTACAGAGGTGTACATGTTGCCCGCTCGTGGAAAGCCTAGCAAGGTATTGACATATGGTAGGAAGTTCAGAATACTTTTCAATTGTAGTCAAAAGAACACTACAGGGTATGACATTCTTCGAATTTTTTTTACACCCTTCATTTTTTTTACAGAGAACATTATTTTCACCTGTACCCAGTAGTATACAGCTGACTCAGCTGTAAATGTCACATAAAAAAATAACTATAGGCCCTAAAATGAAAATCCGAGAATGTCATACCCTGCAGAACTCCTCAAGGATCGAAATAAAACAGACAGTGTCAAAATCCGCCCAGTGGTTGCCATGTTATCCTTTCCACGAGCAACGAAGAACTCATAAAACGCACTTTTGAGAAAACTGCTCTTAAAGTTTACGAAGACTTCACGATTTTTCAAACCGCACCAGCAGCATAGTCCTTGCTGTCCTTGCTTGGGGACAATCTCAAGGACATTTGCCCTTTGATTTGGTGCATCTGGGAGGCCTCCCTGGCCAATTGAAGGTTTTCATGTGCAGGCCTTCAGATGGCAGAAGCACCAGTTTTACACCTAGTGTACCACAAAGTTCACTATGGGCTACTAGGGTACCTATACTTTACTTGATGTATGCCTAATGAATAGCTGTCTCCAAAATGAAGAGCAAAGCATGGTTTCGTTTTATATGAATGTGCCAGCAGACTTTCAGCAGATTTCTGGGTGTCATAACCTTGCTGAAGCTACAGCTTAGTACATGAGGGTGTTCAGTGTCAAAAAGTTATATCTGGGCATCACAAGCATAAGATGAGCTATTTGAAAGCAGAATATAGTTCTTTTACACAATTACAACATTGATTATTATTAGCATACCATGCTCTTCACTTTCAGGCGAATCAATCATTGCAAAATAGACAACAGAATTGCAAACATTGCAAAAATAGAAAACCCAATCGAAGTGTAAAACGCTGCATCCTTACGCCATCTTTTCTAATTTATTTAACACTGAAAATATAATTTTGTAATCCCAGACTTCGTTGTACGATCTAGTTTAGAGCCACGGCAAAAGTTTCTCAAATAAGCTGGGTGACGGTTCATAGCACCCCCCCCCCCCCCCCCCCCCCCCCCCCTCTTACAATCAATTCCCTACGCGCACGTCCCCCACAATCGTAATTTAGGTAACCTTGCTATGGTTGGCCACTTCGCTTTTCCCATTCAATTTCACTTCGCGTACATCAATTATTATTACTCACGTGCAATAGCAATCAATCCCGCTATCGGCCGCTGCCCGAACACGTCGCGCCAATGCAGCGCGCGCTGCGACTTCTGGTGAGTCGGTCATTCCATTCTCGAAGCTTGCGAGCTCGTTGTGAAACACAGCAATAACTCAGCGTTTTATAACATCGCAATGCTCGCAATGCGTCCAAAAGTTCGCTTCATGAACCGCAATTGTAGACGCACGGACCGCGCTTGCCACTCAAGGACAGACCACGGCGATGTCGCGGGCACGTTCTCGATGCATCTTTCGAACTGATTGATTGTGGGGGTTTAACGCGCCGACGCAACGCAGGCGATGAGGCGCGCCGTAGTGGAGGGCTCCGGATTAATTTTGACCACCTGGGGATCTTTAACGTGCGCCGAAATCTCGTACACACGGGCGTTTTTGCTTTTCGCCTCCATCTGAAAAGCGGCCGCCGCGGCCGGGAATCGAACCCGTGACCTCGTGCTCAGCAGCGCAACGCCTTAGCCACTGAGCCACCGCGGCGGGTGCATCTTTTGAACTGCGCACTTCCCTATCTGGCGCACGATCTCAAGCATTACCGCCGCAATAACTGTTCAGTACCGCAACAGATAAAACGAGTAAACTGCAACCGAGTCAATCGCGAAACTTTGAAAACATCGGCGGAGCGCAGTCAGCGTAAAATGCGCAGCAGTGCGGCGGCCATGTTTTCGCTGTCATGGCGACGCCCAATCAGGAGAGCCGTATCAAAAAAGGCGGCTGGACAGCCAATCGCGTGTTACAATCTATCGGTTTCTTCGTTTCACTACCTTTCTCTTTCTGCTGTTTGTGCATTTATGAGCCAGCGATGACAGAAGGAGCGACCGGAAAACGAAAGTTACGGCCGATCTAACGCGACCAAGATGGCGGCGCCCGGTGGCGTCGTTCCGGAGATACAGCGCTGCGAAAATTGCCGTGTTTTCGACATTTTGAGGAAATATTTTGCCACCTCAGCCGATATAAATATTTTTCTTTGGCACTTTGCGATCGTTTGCGGCAGGGAAACTTTGTGAATGCATTGAATATAAAACGTGCAATCCGAAAATGTGACTTCCGAAAAAACGATTTTTTGGTCACTTTTCACAATCTGATCCCCGCGTCCCCCCTTAAAAGAGCGACTGACAAGCTCCTCTGGGATGCTGGCCCACGCATCAGCGATCCAGCCGCAAAGCACCGCTGGAGAGCCCGCGTCAGCCATCCGGTAGCTTTCACTTACGGGTCTCCTGACCTCATCCACTCTTGGTAGCAGGATCTGATGCAGTCTTTGAAAGGCTTGTTGATGCAAACGTCTAGCGGTTGCAGCTGGGATGTCATTCCTCCTGGAATGACAATGAGTTCGGTGCGGGGTTCGCGCAACAACTTCTTCACAGAATCAGCCAGGTGGCAGCGAAAGGTGTCCAACACGAGCACTGACAGGAACCCCCAACAGTGCTCCAGGCCGCCGACACCACACAGACTTTATCCAGTCAAGCACCAGTTGCTTTCTCCACCCGCGAATGCTGCCTTTGGGGACGCCGAACTGCCATCCTGCGGCGCAATTCCTGATGGTCTCGGCACATAAAATAACTTTTCTTTTAATTGCAGCCGAATACTGCCTTCGTGCACCCGCCATCGTGATAGACTTGTGGTGAACGTGCCGGTCCTTCGCGTGGTCAAAACAATCAAAATGGCGCTGGCTGAGAGAAGCAGCAGCCAGCTAACGCCACCGCAAGATGGCGCACCCTCCGCTGAAAACATTGGGATCCACATATAATACGAGGCACAAATTTTACCTAGTAAAATTTGGAAAAAATCCTCAAAATATACGCGGGTTTTTATGGTACTTGAAAATAAAAGAAGTTGTTTAAAGACCGTTGTACCCCCTTGAGCCATCCATGACTGCCGACTCAGTCTTTCCCATAGTGGGGGACTTGCCTCGTCTAGGGCTCAAAGAAGATGACCTTCCTTGTCCGAGCGCAGCCGAAAAGCCCTAAGGAGAGCAAACCTGTCTCACAAGTTGCCTCGGTTTGGAAGAGAAGGTTCTCTCGAGGGGAAGGAGGAGGAGGTGTCACAGCAACTGCCTTTGCTGAAGGCAGCCAACACTGCTATGAATCTCGGCTAAGCTGTTGGCATTGCAGCTGCTGGAATCCAACTGTACAGTATCTGTCAAAATTTTCTAGGCCAAGCCAGAAACGCGCAGGCCACAAGAAATTTAACGTACAAGCCTACATCTCGAGCGAGGCTGAAACGTTTTATGCCGAAAGCTAGAGAAAACAACTGTCTTTCTTAGTGTCATAAAATATTTTTGTCACATTTAAAGCTAAAGCTTATTCTTTGAATCCTTTGTGGTCAAGAAGGCTTACGATTGGCTTAGAAAATTTTGAAAAAGCGTGTGCATGGTTGTGACCCTGCGCTAGAAAATGGCGAGACATTTTCACACTGACAGAGCTACTGAAATTTCACATTGAAGAGAAGCCATGGGGATTTCTCGGGGAATCAAGTTTAAATATTGAAGCTGTAATTACAATAACTAGCAAGAGTAAAGAGAGAACCACAGTGAATGTGCGTAGATGTTTGCGTTTGTGAACATGCAGTAATATGTCTGTGTTGCGAAGACCCCTTGAAATTCGGCTGGTAGAACAAGGACACGAAATGCTTCTGTGGCATTCAGGTGTGAGCTGGTTGCAATGCCTCTGTAGAATGTGCATGTCCTCGTAAGCATTGACGCTCGGAGCAGTAAAATGGCCAAGCAGAGAAACGCACACCACAAGGCCGTTTTTGAGTGGTTCAGGTGTATATTACAGCACTGTCCAGTCTGGCAGATACAAACACTGCCGTGTGCCACAGTGGGATAAATGCTTTTTTAGCGAATGGCAAAAACAGAGCAGCACACACTAAATTAGCACAAGCTGCTCAAAAACAGCAGCGGAAAGTGGATCACTGGCCCACATAAAGTGAGGAAACATTCAACTGGGTGTACTGTCGCTGTTCGTTAAACCGGGGCTGAGCGAAGTGTCAGTGGGCATTCATTTGTAGCTTTGATTTTTGAAATAATCGTATTCATCGAATGCTGCTAGTATTCAGTTTGATTCCCCTTGAAGTCAATTTCCTGTATTACCGATGCCATTCTAACAAAAAGAAACTGAATGAACTCTGAACTCGTTCCAACCCGTTTGAACTTGCACTTGTTTGAACGGGTTCGAACAAGTTTGAAAACTTGTTCGAACTCGTTGACTCAGATGCATGTTGCTGCTCTAGAAGAGACCTGTTCAGTTTGTACTGTGTTCCCTGGTCTGTCTTCATCAGTAGATTTTTTTCGTGCCAAGCTTGTATGAATTGTCTAAGCTAAATACCCCTTCTTGGAAAGCATTACTGTTATATCGAGTCATTGCAATCAGTGGAGAACACGCGCTATTAGAAAACCTGCCCTTTGTATTTCCCAAAAGCTCCCCTCTGGAAAGTGTGTGAGTTGCAGTCAGCCTGCGCTGTTTCAACGAAACCTTTGAATCTTTGAGAGGATGAATCTTTGAACCGTTTCACTCTGTTTGGCTCTCTGCAACATGCCCAACTGCTTAAGGAAAAAGTATGCAGCTGTACGAGTGACACAGTAAGTGTGTACAAGCGTTTGATCCCGGCCGCTGCAGCCGCTTTTCCGATGGAGGCGAAAATGGAAAACGCTCGTGTGTGGAGGTTTGGGTGCATGTTAGAGATGCCTGGGTGGTCGAAACTAATCCAGATCCCTCTGCTACAGCGCACCGCACCGCCCAGGAGTAGCTTCAGTGCGCTGTCAGTGCAATGTTGAAGCTGATTTGGTGTGCCCTTGCGTGCAGTTCTTCGAAGACCAACTGGACAGCGGGGATAGCTGTGGACCCGGCCTGCCGTCTGAGCTGCAGGTGAGGCATCGTTGTGAGCCCCCCCGCGTTCCTCAGCTGTGCAAATTTTGCGCTTCCGCGGGCACCCTGTACCATATGGTATGGGAGTGTTCGGCAAACCCCAAAATTCCAAGAATCGTGCACCCTTCTTGTGAGCAGTGGGAGAAGGAGCTGTCCAGCTCTGGTCTCGATTCCCAGCTTAGGCTGGTGGAAAGGGCCGTAGCGGCAGGGGTCTCCAATGGAGTCCTGGAATGAGGGCCCCACACCACATTACGATGCTCCCAATAAAGTTTATCCTCCTCCTCCTCCTCCTCATCTCCCAGTGAGGGGCTCTTAAGGAGGGCTGTAAAAGGGTGCTGATGCAGTGAACAGAGCATTCGTAGTGTGCCTGGTCTGTGCAGTGGCTCTTTGAAAACAGGTCAAGGAGGGGTGCTTAGGCGCAGCACACACTCGCGAGGCTTTGGCCAAATCATAGCGAGCATAATCACAATGCAGTGCGGGGCAGTGGAGGGGGATAGGAATCCTTGATCTTGCGGTGCCCGTTCTGACTACTAATAAGGTACGGTGTTGGGATGGTTGGTTGATTATACTTGAGGGGGTGTGCAGGTTAAGGGGGATGTACAGGATGTACAAATGATTGAGGACGACTCAGCAAGCAATGGAACGGAAAATGGTAGGGGTAACATTAAGGTACAAGAAGAGAGCGGAGTGGGTTTTATGGACATATCAGTGGAAATTAAGAATAAGAAATGGACGTGGGCAGGGTATGTAATGCGAAGGCAAGATAATTGTTGATCATTAAAGGTAAACAGAGTGAATCCCTAAAGAAGGCAAGCGTGGCAGGGAACGGCAGAAAGTTAGATGGGCAGATGAGATCAAGAAGTTTGCGGGGATAAATTGGTCGCAGTTAGCACGGGACGTGGAAAATTGGAGATCTGCGGGAGAGGCCTTTGCCCTGCAGTAAGCTTAGATAGGCTGGTGATGATTATTATGATGATGATGATGGTAGATTAAGGGGATGGATGTATAGGGGATGTCTAGCGCCTTGTTCTTGTGCATCCTTACTGTCCTTCGCCTTTTTTTGCACTGTACATCCCCTTAACTATGTTCCAACTACCATTTCCCCCTTTCTCCCATGACCCTCCCTTACTGTATGCCGTATTGCTGTATTGAAATACGGGTGCAAGGGGTTGGCACTACAGTCTTTGCCTATTGCAACCAACCCTTTTAATCAAGAAAAACATGTCCACCGTGTCCGAAGTATGCAGTATCCGATCGAGGGGGGGTATATGATTGTAAAGTGGGAACTTTGACCAGTATTGCATATATATGCTACAGGCAGTTTGTTCTTTCTACACGCCTGCAGCATCTCTGTACAGCGTTCATGCAGGGGGAAAGAATCCCCGAGTGCTTTTTTCCAAGCTTAGCACCGGCACCAGGAAAAGGCCTAGCACATGAGGTCGAGTGCATAGAGATGCATGCTAAGCTGAGAAAATAAAGCGGAGATGTAGCTAGGAGCAACCACTAACCACGTATAAAAATCATTCATAAGCAGCAGAATTAACAAGGCACTTTTCAAACCCTTCAGGACGAGGCAGGCTTACCCGAAACTGGTCATCATCAAACAATTCGTATCACTGCCTGATGTTCCCCCAAGGCAACTTCTGCATTTTTAATGATTTTCGTCTGATGAAGGACAGCTGTAAAATTGAAAGTTAGAACACTGGTACTGAAAATGGCCAGAGGCAGATTGCACACAATGGATGGGAATGATACATGCGTGGGAATCACGAATGCCGAAATTCACCGAACCTGAGTTCTTTATTACATCAAAAAACTGTGACGAGGGCAGACTCGACCTCCGGGTGCGCACCACTTAGCGTATTCGAAAGCTCTGTTCTTCAATCTCAGCGGAGTCGAATTTTTTTCCGGCAGTGGTGTTTTTCTTGTAGGTAAAGTCGACCTGGTTAGACAGGCCCAAACTTCTGGCAATGGTGGCCTATTTTTGGCCATGTTCAACAGCGTTAATTATGCTTAGTTTATCTCGCAGTGAAATCAACTACCCTGCTGCTTGTCGCCAAAACAAAAAAAATAACAATGGCTACTGGCACTGGCCTGGCTTGGCTGCACCCGTTCTATGCGAACAATTTTGCCGCACAGTAGTTTTCTCACCAAAATAAACAGAAAAGGCATATCGGGTGCCAAACAGCTCGGAAGTTCGCTGTTTACATAATTCAGTCAAAACAATTGCAGCCCGAAATTTAGTCTGTTGTAGCCGATAGTCTGCTATAGGTGTGGCCGTTATGAGTGGAGTGGATTCAACTTAAAATGCATTGAGGCCAAAAAACAAACAAACCAGCAGAAATGATCTGTTGCAACTAGAAGTCTACTGTTGCCAGATCCTTGTAACGCAGTGTCGCATCGTTATTTGTGCATAGCTATTTAAACAAATTTTGTGAGTAAGGCTGACTATACCATATTTTCTGCAAAACTCGTTGATTTCTTGTTTACATTCGTAAAAAGGCCAGCTGGAAAAAAAAAACTTCCACGGAGAGTGGCATTTTCGACAAGCCATGCTACAGTCAAACATGATTACATCAATTCCGGGAATGCCAAAATATCCCCTAAATAGAGCAGTTTCTGAGCATTGCAAAGCTGCAAGCAGAGCGCCGCTTATGTCACAAACGAAAACGAAAGTATTTGCTTTAATCTGGCGCGCCCTCGATTCTAGCGCACACCTGATTTTTCGTGACCAGAGAAAAGAAAGAAGCACAAAAGTTTGCTTTACAAAACAAGCTGTTAATGGGTGCAAGAACTGTTAAAAGTGGCCAAGTGGGTAACGGCAAGGGGGCGCCTAGGCAGAGCCCACAGCCCTGAGAGATTGCACTGTAGGCTTCCAGCGGGAAAACAACCACCCAGCTTCGCCGAGGAGCCTATTTATTCTGTAGTCGCGTTCTTTCGACGCGTCGAAAGCGTGCTTGCTGTCGTAAAGGTTGGCGTCCTTTTCTTTATTCGAGCCAATAAAAAAAATCCGGAACAGTTGATACGGCGAAATCCAGCTGGTTAGATTGCACTGTTCAGCATGCCGAATGCTGGTCTAGCAGATGGCTGCCGTGGAGCTCTCTCACTGCGGGATGTTGGCACGGCCGATGGTGGTGCTGCCAAGGTGGAGAAGCGGGCCCTCTTTAGCTCCCTATCGTAAGGGGTGTACTGCACAGTACTACGCACTCCTACTCTCCTCCGTCAAGGCAAAGTCTATAGAAGTGTGGGCTTTCCCCCTCCCCCTGTCCCTCAGGTGCATTTTTTCTTTTGCTTTTTGGTGGGCAGTATGTCGGCTGCGTAGTGTGTAATACCTTGGCTGGTCTCCACTAAGATTTTATTTGTGGTTGTTGTTGTTTTGTTCTCGCAGCAGGCCGGGCAATCTTAGGTGCTTTGCTTGCACAAACGTGTGATTATGGCGGGGCTCCTCTATGTCGATGATGATAACCCACCTCTAGCGCGATTTCGGCCGGTACTCGATTTCAATGCGCATGGGATTTTTAGGCGTGTTTTTAAAAAAGTGCGTTGGAATCAAGTAAATGCGGTAGCGCTCGCGTGCAGGTGTAGTTAAGTAGCACCGAGAGCAGGGCTGATACAGTTCTGTAGCGCTGCCTGTGTTTCTCCGACAGCAGTGTGTTCCCCTATCATGTCTTGCGAGGCTTAGAAGTGGGGTAAGGCACTTCGTTGGAGAACCTCCATTCCTGGCTTCTTCCTCTCTTCTGTGCAGAATGGTCAGTCTGCGCCCAGTTCCCAAGAGGGCTCCCCCAACCAGAACCACTCACCACCGGCTGAGAATGGGGGCCTCATTGGAGCGTGCGAGCCGTCCAGGTAAGCTTGGCCGCCCTGCTTCTGAAATCGCCTTTCACGTGTGCAAGCTTGTAAAAGTAAAGATACCCGCCGCAGTGGCTCAGTGGTTAAGGCGTTGCGCTGCTGAGCACGAGGTCGCGGGTTCGATTCCCAGCCGCGGCGGCCGCTTTTCTGATGGAGGCGAAAAGCAGAAACGCTTGTGTGTACGAGATTTCGGCGCACGTTAAAGATCCCCAGGTGGTCAAAATTAATCCGGAGCCCTCCACTGCGGCGCGCCTCATCGCCTGCGTTGCGTCGGCGCGTTAAACCCCACAATCAATCAAATAAATGTAAAGATGCGCGAATACCTGGGTGTGTGGCGCAAATTTTGCGGTAAGTTTGGAATTAGTGGATTTTCGAAATTAATCCTTACACTTCGCTTTATTGGACATTTCGCCGGGTGTGCTTTCCAAGTGCGAAAAGATGCACCCAGGGTCAGCCTTCGCGGTGTGCCGAAACAAGGCATTGGTGATGGCAGTGGCAAGTTCAGGATGCAGATTCAGCGACACTGCATATATGGGAACTCTAGCTGCATGAAAGTGGATTTGGTTTCCGATTTTGAATACCAGGTTGTGGGTGAAAGTGCACTGTGTTCTTAGTTGGACATTTAATGGTGTGATAGGGTTTGTCGAGTAATAATTAAGGGTGTGCGAATATCAACTTCTTTTATTTCAAAGTTAATTTGAATACAGTCTGGTTCACTGATAACAATATCCAAATGCCAAATAAATTCCATCGTTAAAACCTATAATTGTTATAAGCGGGTTGCACAAAAAAAAAGCAACAACAAAACATAGATAACATTTTATTTGCATGCAAGCAAGTGTGTAGAACTACTCATTTGCAGAAAAGAAGCCATAGTTGGCTAGCTTTGTTTGCTGCAGGCAAAGCTGGTGCGCATCTTTTTCAAGAGCATCTGTAAGTGCTTCACCTAGCTGAGCGAAAGCGAAAGAAGGTCTTTGGTGAAAACACAGTCCGTGAGGGACTGTATCATGCATTGGGCCTCGTGCGAAGTCACTACCTGAGTAGGCTGCACAAATCGTCCGAGTCATCACGGTTGCCGCTGTCCGCAGCACATATTCGCGCAACGATCCCCTCTTCAGTGAAGCACTCGGACGTCTCTAAAACATCGCCTCTGACGTCCCTTCCACGGAAAAACGGAGGCAGTTAGAGAGGCCCCCAGTGAAATTCAAAGCAGCGGGCATGTGATACAACAAGCGAACGCGCAAGTGGGTGCAGGGGCGATGCCAAAGTGGCGGCGCCGGGAGGGGGGTTGGGAAGGAAAACAGCTCTGCCCCCTTCCTCTCGCTTCCTCATAGCGGTGCAGTCCACTCGTTGTCTGAGGGGTGGAAGGAATGCGAGGCGCATTGCAGCTCACGGCACATGCCGCCGGCGCGCTGAGCGCGGAGGGCCGGCGGCAGCTCGCATTTTTGGTGTGCGCTGTAACTAGATTCAACTGTTATATCCGATATCGCACCACTGGAGCATTGTAATAAGCAGTTTATGTTACCATAGAATGCATACAAAAGTGGACGGTGCCATAGCTGTTCATCGCTGTATCGGATATATGGTAATAAACGGTATCGTTTTAAGTGAACTCAACTGTAATAAAAGCAAAGTTTAAATCAAAGTGAACATTTTTTAATACAAATACAGAACAGCCCGCTTGTAACAAATACATCGGGAAATGGAAATCAGTTCGTTATATCCGTTTTTTGTAGGCTCGTGCGAATAGTGATATTTTAGTTCGAAGCAAATTTGAAGCGAATAGTCCTTGGGGTCGAATACTTTCGAAGGAAATTCGAATAGCTGTCAGGTGTCACTGAGCTTCCTGTCACTGAGCTTCTGGGCCTGGCAGGACCTTCATAAAAAAGTTCTATACAGTGGAATCTTGATGATATGTTTCTGGGTGATACAAATTTCTGGTAACTCCTGGCGAAATTGCATTGTGTGCAATGGGAAAAATTTCAGCTCTTACGAACGTACCTGCGCGGCCTGGCGGATGGTACGAACGAGCCGGCAACGCGCCCGACCGCCGAGCGAGCAAGCAACGGCGACGTATGGGCTCTCTAGAGACTCCTCTATTTGTCGCTCTTTCTCCAGGAACGGCCGGGCTGTTGTTTTCTGCTCGCGAAAACACGCCGCGCATTCCACAGGCGCGCTGACGCCGCCGCGAAACCACCCGCACACTGCACGGGACACTGCCGACCGCGGCAACATGGCGGCAGCTTCGGTGGCGATGTGGTGTGGGGCGCTCGAGCGACTGCTTCTACTAACTGCTCTTTAAAATGCCGCTTAAAGCACACAAGGAATTTCTTGTGCAGTAAGTGAGCTAGTCATGTGGGCGAAAACGGTGCTATAAAACATCATCCTCGCCGCTAGTGAAAGCGCCTATGAAATATCTGCCGGGGTGCTCAGCCTAAACATCTCCGGCGGAGCCAGCCGGCTGTCTCGAGCACTTCGAAACTGCCGCCATGAGGCACCCGCCTCCCCACTGGCGCAAGTCGTCAGGCTGCTCCCACTGCCGCGTGCGGCGCGCGTAATTTTCTGAGCGAGGCTGAAGCTGCGGCACACGCGGAATCGTTCTGTAATTTTTCTGCAATGCAACGCCAACTCGCCCAGGAACGCGTACTCGTCGACGCAGGCATGAAAAAATCACATGTGCAATGCCGATGCACACGAATCGCGAGCAAAAATGTGCCAGGCGGTTCACGCTTTACGGCGTGTAGTGCTTGAGCACCGGGTCAAGGCTCCTGTTTCATTGTTTGAAACAGTGAAACGGGAGCCTCGACTACCTTGACGAACATGTGCGCATAAGAAGGTTACGACAACGCTCTGAATGTGGCTTAACTTGTCTTGGCTCCCCATGTAGTCATGATGTAGGACTGATGTCAATGGTACTGCGGCTTGCCTAACGAAAGCGAAACTTGAACAGAGTTTTGATATTAGTTCACCCCGAATACTTCGAAATATCGGAAACTTTAAATTCGAGTCGAAGCAAATTCTAATAGTGTAGTATTTGTTCGAATATTTGAAGCGTGCGAATATTCGCACAAGCCTAGTTTTTTGCTATGTCTGAACATAAAATGTGTGCATACAAATGGTAACGGGAAACGAAGATTTGTTCTTTATAGCCGGGATTTCGTTAAAACCGGGTTCGCTATAAGGGGGCTATACTGTACTTATTTCTGTAAAGCTAAAGTTTTCACCTTCAGGAGATACAGAAACTGCAACCTTATTGCACAGCAAATAATGCAACGCAAACACAAACCGACGGTTTAGGGACTGCACTCATTAAACATTACCACAGAGAAAGGTTAGCTGCTTGACATGTTCAGGGAGCAGCGACGACGTCCTGCTCGTCACAACTCTACCAGATACCGAAAACGGCCACTCGATTGAGACACTAGTAGCGTATTTATTCAGTTGATAGGGCGGTCACAGTTATAAGGCAAGGCTGCAGTTTTGAGTGCAAAAAACATCGTCGCATATATACATACTCAGCTTTGAATATAAGTTGGGGTGTGACTGAGACTACAAATTTTAGAAAAATATGGTAGCTGGTATCGGCAGGTATCTCTTGGCAAGCAGATCCAGCAGTGGGTAGCCCTGATGGCCATGTTGAGGCCACCACTCACATGGGTCCTGTTGTCTGCCAAAGATTTCATCGGGTACATATCTCTCAATCTGTGCTCTCACCCTGCAGTGAAGGTAAGCAAGAGCCCTGGTTGATGAGATTGTCTCTCCACAATGCTGATGTGGAAGGAGTCTCTTCTTGCAGGGCAGGTTCTGTGGGTGTTTCTGGGTTCCCAGTTGAAATTTCTCTCGCTTCCAAAGCCAGGTTTTTGATCCAGTTTGCCATTGAATTATCCTATTTGCACACAACCACTTTAAAGCCAGGGACCGCATTGTGTGTGAGCGCACGCAACTGCCATGAACAACGAAGAGAACGAACTGCTTGTTGACATGCGGAAGCCGGCACTTCTGTAAACGTGCTGCTTTGCGCTCTGCCACCAGGTGTTGGCTGGTGGTGGTCATGATGTGTGGCGTGCCTGCCTGAGCTTTCTATGTGCAGGGCACTTGCCATGTGTTGTATTCCTAGTGTAGAGATTATTCTATAGTATAGAGGTTATTATATCTAGCGTCTGCAACGATGCCTGGGCAGGTGGCTGCAACTGGTCTGCGTTCACCTGTTATCAGTCTGAACATCTCTGTGAATGGGAATTGCTACCTCTCCCTCACATTCGCACACCGGCAAAACTTACGACATCGGGAATCGGAACAACCGTACATTCCAGCGCAAATCTTCCACTTCATGCTTATTGCCATTAGGGGCTCAAACAGCAATATGCGAGCATTGTGGTACACATGGACCTACGTATTTCAGCTCGTTACCATGGTCAAAACTTACAATTACAGTATCACGATTTGGAGGCACGATGTTCATTGCAGGTATGTGTGTACCTGCCGTATGTATGTACCGGCTGTTGTAGCAGGTGCCAAGTCGGTTGATTTCAGGAACAGCCTTTAATCCGAGGCGCACACTGACAGTCTCCACGCAGCAATTCCACCAATCACACGAACTTATCTACGCATGAGGCATCAGTGACGCATTCGCATCAGTACCTGTACGTCGGGTGCTTCCCGCAAGAACATAAATAATAACGTGGCGTGTGCAAACGTGACATGACACCTGCTGTATGTATGCACCAGTTGCGAAACTCCCCGAAGACCCCATGTACCGAAAACCAGTTGGCCCCCTGCCCTGGAAGACGAACATTGGGGCAATGGGGCATTACCCTGCCATCTGTCGGCACAAAGTTGAAGCAGTACTCAAGCACTTGCACCTGCTACCACAAGTCTGAAAACCTAAGTAAACAGTTCCTGGCATATTATTTCCTAATTTAAAAAACAAGCTTTATTTCATTAAGTTGTGTTCTTAAGTAAATTTTTGGCAAAGTTCACAGTTTTTATCCCCTAGGTGCCACGCTTGCACACTTGTCCCTCAGCGTCAACGATGCAGAGGCGCTTGCGTGACTTAGATTCTGAAGTGGGGTTTCGCGACGAGTGTATATTGAAGTTGCCTGAGTGCAACTTGTGCCCCTATTGTTTTCCCATAAACTTGTTTTTGCGATTGGTGTATATTGTTTTCACAACTGATGTGTATTGAAGTTGCCTGGTTGCAACTTTTTCCCCTATTGTTTTTCCATGAACTTGCTTTCGCATTTGGTGCATATTGTTTTTGCAACTGGTGTACTGGTGTATATTGAAGTTGCAGGGTTGCAACTTTTTCCCTTATTGTTTTTCCATATACAGTTGAACCCCTTTATAAGAGACACGTACCGGGGAGCAGTTTCTGTCTCTTATACGAGATGTCTCTTATAAGCAGGGTACCATGTTTTCACTTACTAATCAGACCCTAGTTCAATGTGGGCACCGTATGACTAAAATAAGCTCAAAAGAATGCTACAGCATGTTTCAAAAGATTCATTCCAATTAATGTTTAGCCCCCAGAATTTATGAAACTTTGTTTGCTTCATGACTGTATTTACACTGTTTTTTACAAGTGATTCTACAAGCTTTTTTTCCTTTCCTTGTTTGTGGAAGATGAATCGTAGATGTTGAGTTCACAAGCCTGATGAATAGCCAGAGCACACAGCTTGTTCCGCTGTGTGCTCAGGCTATTCATTACGCTTGCAAGACTCAATGTCTGCAGTACTTCTTGATTGGGAGCTACGCGAGTGGGAGAGCCCACATGTGTGATCGCACTCCATCCAATGGATGGCAGTAAGCTTCAACCACTTCTGTCAGTTGCATTTCCATTGGCAGGGCTTCTCATTGTCATTTCATAGCTGACTGAACCACTTTGTGTTTGCTGAAATTACTATATTAAATAGTGACTGCAGGTGTCTGTCGTCCACCCGTGTTTCCACAATGGAAGCAACTGCAATTAGTGACTGGTGGCACTGCATCTGAAGTTAAAATGTCTGTTACAAGCGAGATTATTGATTAAACTTCAAGGGTGACTTGTCCCTTATAACCAATCTCCTACATCCAATGTCTGTTATAAAAGAGGTCGATTTAATGGGAAAGATAGGGCAGCCAACCATGTGGGTGAATAGTGTCTCTTATACCCATTTGTCTCTTACATCAGTGTCTCTTATAACGAGGTTCAGCTGTACTTGCTTTTGCAACTGGTGTATATTGTTCTTGCAGCTGGTGTACTGGTATATTTTTGCAACTTGTGTGTATTGAAGTTGCCTGGTTGCAACTTTTTCTGCTATTGTTTTCCATAAACTTGCTTTCGCAACTGTTTTATATTCCACAACTGGTGTATATTGTTTTCGCAACTGGTGTACTGGTGTATTTTTGCAACTTGTGTGTATTGAAGTTGCCTGGTTGCAACTTTTTTCTCTTGTTTTTCATAAACTCGGTTTGGCAACTGGTGTATATTTCGCAACTGACGTGTATTGTTTTTTGCAGCTGGTGTACTGGTGTATTTTTGCAACTGGTGTGTATTGAAGTTGCCTGGTTTCGACTTTTTCCCCTATTGTTTCTCCATAAACTTGCTTTCACAACTGGTGTATGTGCCACAACTGGTGTATATTGTTTTTGCAGCTGGTGTACTGGTGTATTTTTGCAACTTGTGTGTATTAAAGTTGCCTGGTTGCAACTTTTTCTCCTATTGTTTTCCATAAACTTGTTTTGGCAACTGGTGTATATTTCGCAACTGGTGTATATTGTTCTCACAACTGGTGTACTGGTGTATTTTTGCAACTTGTTTGTATTGAAGTTGCCTTGTTGCAACTTTTCCCCTATTGTTTTCCATAAACTTGCTTTCGCAACTGGTGTATATTCCACAACTGTTGTATATTGTTTTTGCAGCTGGTGTACTGGTGTATTTTTGCAACTTGTGTGTATTGAAGTTGCCTGGTTGCAACTTTTCCCCTATTGTTTTCCTTCCATAAACTTGTTTTGTGGAAATGAACATTCATTCATTCACTCAACTCTGGTGACTTGCAGGTTGGCGGGTGCTGGTGTCAAGGAGGCCCCCGCTCCTCCCCGACGGGTTCAGCACCAGCAGACGTACCGAGAGTTCAAGGAGGCCCTACGGCAGCAGCGCCTGGCACCTGTGCAGCCACAGCAGATAACAGCGCACCAGCAGCAGCAGCAGCCACAGCATAGGGTCACACCTGTGAGTAGTGGCCGCTCCCTTTCAGAGAAAAGAGGCTGATGCACAAAATTAAGGCCATTACACTCAGTGTGAAAGCTGTCGGAAGTGCAGAGCAGTGATTCGCCATGACGGGCTGTAGTGCCATTATCCGCTCACTGCTGCCACCCGATGCAGTTCAAATTTCCCGCCTTCACAGGGCTCGTGCACCCCCTGCCTGAAACTGGGCCAGCAAGAGTTCTGTTCTTTTTGTGCTTGCTTTCCCTCCCACATGTGCCGGCGTTGCACTGCCACTCTCTTTCGCTTACTATCGCAAAAACCAGCCCAACAAGTGTTCCTAACTAAATGAACATGGGCACTGCTGGTTTTACGTATATTTTGCCTCAAATGTACCAGCAGTTTTCTTTGTGCTAAACAACGGGGAGATGTATGACAAGCGGCAGTGGTTCACGAGTTTTGAATGCTTATGACTATACAAACCGCTTGTCTTTCGAAGCCTCTGGGTTACGTCACGGCGACGGAACGCCATGTGGCTCTACTTGGTTCCAGCGATCGAGCTACGATGACAAGGCGAGCCCCTACAGTGCTCTGCACTTAAAAATCTTAACCTGCCTTCATAAAGGCGAAGTAGTGTCATTGATTTGTAGGGTCGTGCGAATAGCTCTCCGTCTGTGCTCATGGTGGCAACCTTCTGCATGGTGTTGTCGTTCCGTTGCAGGAGGAGGAGTTCCGTGCGCGGCACGAAGCCATTGTGCAGCGGCTCGAGGCCAGCTGGGCTCAGCAGCGCAGCAGCCAGCCATCCTCACCCCTGCCGGTCAGTGTGGCTGTGACACAGTCAGCGCCTCCTCCACCCCCAGTTTCCCCCTTGGTGGTGTTGATTGTTTTGTCGGGCATAACCTTGGAATCCTTAACCCTTGAAAACCTGGAACCCTTGGACCCTTGAAACCTTGGCCTTAGGCAGACCTTGAAACCTTTTTCGGATTGTGATGTTGGCCACTGCCCTGTGCTAAGTCCGCTCATATGTAGGAAGGGAACAACGTTAAGGTGTTTAAGGGCCTCTATATATGTAGTCCGGTAACCCAAGCACCCTTTGGTGTGTCTGCTGCGCAAAGTTTGCTGGTGCTTCTGCGGATTTCGAAAGTCGAGAGCTCTGTAAGTGTGAGAGAAAAACAGCACAGGGGCAAAATTGTAGAGATGAGTAAAAACGAGGGACCAGCAGCAAAGAAAAGCTGAATGAATGAAAAGTCTTTATTGTGGAATGGCTCTTTGGCCTAATAGGAGGGGAAGAAGGGTGTCGGAGAAAAGACAGAAACAAAGAAAGAAGAGAAAGAAGTGCGTACACACATGCGTGTACATGGTATACATTTGCAATCACATGCGGCGATCGATGCCTGCCTCGTGAGCGAACGCCCAGAGGGAGAGCAGGGTGTCGCGGCTGTTGTTGCTGCTGGGGGTGGTCCATTGATGCAGAGTGCTGATGTGCGGTGGCAGGTACTGGGCACGGAGGTCCCGGTAGCCAGGGCACTCCCACAGCATGTGGGTCACTGTTGGGCACACTTCCATGGTGCATGTGGAGCAGCTCACTATGGGGCCCTGTTCGTGGTCGCTGTCGTCGCTGTCGTCGTCGGTAGCCCCGGGCCTGCATCGGTGGTGGGCCCGCCATTTGGCGAGCACGTCTGCTGTTAGTGCGGCCCCCGCACGTGTCTTGTGGATGAGGACCTGAGCCCCCCGTGGCAGTCCTCGGGGCAGTGGGTGGTGGTTGGTGGGGATGTGCTGCCAAAGGGCGCGCCTTCGCTCCCTCTTGGCTGCCAGAATTTTGGCTCTTGGGTCGGGGTCGTCTGGTGCGGGCATAGTCTGGGTCACCAGGGCGGAGCGGTCGTCCATTAGCTCGCTCGCCAACGCCTGTGCGGCTCCATCGCCAATGCCACCGGCGTGACCTGGTACCCAGTCCACCCTCACCTCCACTCCATATTGCTGGTACAGCACTGTGCTTGCCATTTTGATCCTGTGAGCAAGCGTGCCAGTCCTGGGGGTGCGGCCAAGGATTTTTATGGCCTCTCTACTGTCTGTGTAGATCACCACAATCTCCCCTGTCTGCCTCAGTCCTCGACGGGCCTCCCCACAAACCCCGTCCACTGCACACAGGATGGCGGACAGTGAAATCTGGTCTGGGCTGGGTCGGTGCTCATGCACGTGGATTTGTCTGCATGTGCCGATTGGGGAGATCGCAGCTAGCCTGGCTCTGCGCGTGATGGGGTCCCAGGTGGCTGCCGTGAACACAGAGTTCCGGGTTCTGTCAGTACAGGCAGCTGCTGCTCTACGCTCCGCTTCATGATCCTGCTGATGGCACTTTTTGGAGAGTGGTTTGGGAAGCTTGAGGAGCACATCGAGCCAAGGCTCCAACAGGCGTGGCAGTTTGGGTGCATCGGGGGGTAGTTCTTTTGTGAGGGTGAGGAGTCCTCTACCCGCAGTTGTGTTTTGCCGTCGTAGCTCATGGCCTTCATTGTGTGCCTCGATAAAGGCTTTGAGGGGAGGGAGGCCGGAGTACCTGTAGAGTTCTTCAGTCCTCGTGTGACGCGGCAGGCCAGTTATTGCGCGGAGACATTCGAGATGGAGGACCTCCAGTTGTGCGTAGTGGGTTTGGTTCAATGTGAAGCAAGCTGCTCCGTAGCATGCCTTAGAGGTGAGGGTTGCCAGGCATAATGTCCTGATGGTGCGTGTGCCGGCACCGCCAAAGTGGTTGCCTATGCGGCGGATCAGGTGGAGGTGTCGGCGCCACGTTGGCTTAAGCTGACGGATCCATTCCTTTGGTCCACCAACCTCACTGAGGGGAACCCCAAGGATCCTCACCCACCGCTCCGCTGGTCGGGTGATGGTTTTGCCGGCCAGTGTAAGGCTTATCTTCGCTCGCTCAGAGTCGTAGCCACCTACCAGGAGGAGGTTAGTCTTTTCCGGTGACGGCTGCATGCCAGTGGAAGGGAGGTAGTTGTCGATGGTGTCCAAGGCTTGCTGCATGATTCCCTGTACATCTGCTGTGTTCAAGTTCGTGCCCTTGGGGTCCACCCACAGCGTGATGTCATCTGCGTAGAATGTCAAGCCCAGGTGCGGAATTTTCCGTAGCTCTACAGCCAGACCTTGCATCACGATGTTAAAGAGGACTGGAGACAAGATGGCACCCTGCGGCACTCCTCTGGAATTTGAGAATGTCCTTGGGTGGCCCGATCCAGATTTGACCTCAAACGTTCGGGCCACCAGGAATGATCGCACAAAGTTCATGATTCGTGTGCCAACTCCAGCCCCATCGAGAGCCTTCAGTATCGCTGTGTGCGCCACCGTGTCAAAGGCTTTCTGCAAGTCTACTGCCAGGAGGATGCCAGGAACCTTAAGGCGACCCCGACGGCCCCCTCCCACCAACTGGCGCAGTAGCAGAAGGCTGTCTTGAGTGCACAGCCCTGGTCGGAAGCCCGTCTGGGCTGGATCGAAAAAAGCTGGGTTCTCCTCTTCGAGGTGGTATGTGAGCCGAGTCAGCACCATGCGTTCGAGGAGCTTGCATAGCGTTGACGTTAAAGCTATAGGTCGGAGATTCTTGATGCTGTTGGGTTTTTTCCCTGACTTTGGGATGGGGTAGATAATCGAATGTTTCCATTCTGCTGGGATGCTCCCAGTTCGCCAAATCTCGTTCAGCTCGTCCAGCAGCAGGAGCTTCTCTGGTTCGTCAAGGTTGAGGAGCATTCGCCAAGTGATACCATCCCCGCCTGGAGCACTGCGCACGTTGGCAGCATCCAGGGCCAGAGTCAGCTCTTGCAGAGTGAATGGTGCCTCAGCTCCCAGGTCACTGGCTGGTTTACTTGGTTCATAGGTGCGTGGGTCTGCTGGGATGGCCGGTTGTGGAAAGAATGCCTCAGCGGCGGCCACCTCGAATTCTTCTGGCGTCAGGTCTAAGGCCATTTGTATGTTGAGTGCCGAGTTTTGTGTCTTGTGCTTGCCGGACATGGTTCGGTGGGTTTGCCATAACTTGCGAGTGCTGGTGTGCTTGTCAAAGGTTTCGCAGTATTCAAACCACCTCGAACGGGCAAGCTGCTTGGCATATCGGCGAGCCTGAGCAGTTTTGTTGCGCACTCGGAGGAGATCCCCGTATTGCCGGCCATTGGTCAGGTAGATTTTGTGAAGGCTCTCCCGTGTGGTCCATAGGTTCAGTAAGTGCTTATCCGGGGTAGGAGCTGACTCGTCTACCATCAGATGTCGTGTGGCCTCCTGTGCTGATCTAAGGAGCCGTCGGGTCACCGGGACCCTCTTGTCGTGTTCTGCCACTGCTTTCCGGAACGCATCCCAATCTATTGCTTTGGATCGGCGAGGGCGGCCTGTGCAGCCACCCACAGACAGCTCCAGCCAGAGCGGGTAGTGGTCTGAGCCCATTGGGTCCGCCCCGCGTCTCCATTCCGTCACTAGGCCCTTGTCAGCCCAGGTGAGGTCTGGGGTGGTGTCCCGCTGGTCCACTCGGGGGCTGCAGCGTGTCGGGTAATCTGTGTCATTGGCCAGTATCAAGCGTGCCGTCTCGGTTGCTTGCTTGATCTGCAGGCCCCTGGCATCTATTTTCTGGTAACCCCACTCCTGGTGTTGCGCATTAAAGTCGCCTGCTATGAGAATGTGGTCCTTTGGGTAGTGCTGCCGGAGGTCTGCCATCCATTGAAAATTCACTCTGCCACGCAAGCCACGCCTGGAACAACTGGGTTCAGGCCGTCCGTAGTACGAGACCATGAGGAGTCTGCGTTTGCCAAGAGTGCAGCGGACAGCCACTACTTCCTGCACTGAGCTGCAGTAGGCCGACGTGTCGATCTGTGCCTGCGGGATGTCACGCCGTACGAAAACTGCGGCCTGAGCTTCGATAACCTTGTTCTGCTGCCCCCTGTTATTCCTGGCGTGCTCAATGGTAGGCTGAAAGTACCCATTGTAGCCGGTCACGCCCGGCTCAGTGCCCCTGGTCTCCTGCAGAAGAAGTGCAGCTGGCTGCCCCGTGAGGCGGAAGAGCTCGTTGAGCTCGGTCGCGCTCTGTCGCAGCGCGCGGCAGTTCCACTGCAAGACGTCAGGGGGTCGCTCAGGCGGAGAGGGCTGTGTGCTGCTGTTCCGGGCCATGTTCACCGTGACTAAGTCTCTCTGTGCTAGGCTGCATGGCCATCTGCATGAGTTGCTGCATTAGTTGTTGTTGCAGTTGAATGTGCTGTTGCAGCAGTCGCTCTTGGCTGTGGTGCTGTTGTAGCAGCTGGTCCTGAAAGGATTTCAGCCACGTTGGCTCTTCTATGGTGGTGCTCTGCCATGTTGGTGCACTTTTGGGGTCAGGGGGATGCTGTGTTGTTGGGGTTTGGTCGGGCCGTTTGCTGTGCTGTTGTGTTGAGTCCGAGGGGCGGAGGTCGTGCAGCTCTGGTTGCTTATCCTTCCTGCCGGGGGAAGGCCGTTGTCCCGCACTCTGCTCCGGCAACTCGTGCCCGATTTGTTTCATGCCAGCGATGTTAGCACTTAGCATTTTCACACGCTCCTCGCGTGCTTTTTGTTATACAGCTATACAGCTTTCTATAGCTGTACATATAGTACTCTATATATAGTACTCTATATAGTATAGTATATAGTATATAGTATATATATAGTATATATATATATATATATATATATATATATATATATATATATATATAGTATATAGTATATATAGTATAGTATATAGTATATAGTACTCTATATAAAGCTATACAGCTTTCTCAAGAACTTCGCATTTGTAAAAACTCTTCCTGGTCCAGGATTGCGAACCGGGACAAATTTTTCTTCAACAGCGAAGTTTCAAACTTGTACAGCTTTCCTTTGTAGCAGCACAGCTGCACTTTAGGTGGATGCAAAATTTTCCCTTTGCAGAAACTTATTATATTACTCCACCTTGGGGATTTTCCCGAAGCTGGTCGATTAACAGGGTGGACGGTCGTAGAGTTAGTTTTTTATTTACTGACCAATTTCAATGAAACTGCACAGCAATATGGAGTTTTTTTGTACTGATTTCAAATCTGTAATTATATTTTTTGCAAGTTGAATATTTTTTGAGATGGTTAGTGATTAATTGCCATTATTTTGGGTCACAAAATAATCTTTCTATACAGAATGGCGATTACCCCATGGCTATGCAGACGAATGACTACAGAATACAATGTTGGAAGAACTTTTTTTTGATTTAGCTGTTGTTGCTCATTTTACAACACACTGAACTTCACTCCTCCTGCGCTCTGGCACAAATGGCTCACAGATGGTGTCAATTGAACACAATAATAAGTTTCCAAAGCCTCCACTTAAAAAACTTGTTTCCAACATTAAGCAAAAAAAAATTAGTTGTACCTGCTCTTGGTGCCGAGATATCCAAAAGCGAAATGCAATCTTCGCATTGCAAGAAAAGTGTTGCATCACCGTTGAATTATGCGCGAACTGAGTTGTCAAATATGGTGCCTTTTGATGAGGAAATTTGCAGACTGACAGAAAAATGGCTGTGCGTGCCTAAAATGCCATTTTTCAGAAAACTATTTTTTGACCGTTTTTCGGCTCCAAAGACCATCCATCTGCCCCCTTAACACTCTCAACGCAACGTGATGAGTTTTGTTGTGAGCCACTAGTAGTTGAAGTGCAAGTGACAAGAGCCAAGAATCGGGGGTGCTCCACTTGCAGCAGACCCCTCCTCCTGGGTCGAGCGGGGCGCGGACGCCCATGCGAGCCGCGGCCACCACCCCTCCGGCCCTGGTCAGCGGCCACATGGGGGGGGACTTCACGATCCGCCGGGGCCTGGAGCGCGCCCGGGAGGAGCAGGAGCTGGTGGAGCAGCTGCGCTGGGCCATCGAGAGCCGGCTCAAGGTGCAGCTGCCCCCCGAGGTGGGGCCTTCACTGGTGGACGGCGTCGTGCTCTGCCACCTGGCCAACCAGGTGCAGCCCCGCGCGGTCGCCTCCATACACGTGCCCTCCGCCGCCACGGTGAGTGCGCACGCGGCAGTCCGTCCCCCCCAGTGGGGCTCTTTGGTTATCGCTGTCGGACTCGCAGCAGACTCCGCAGGAAGCATTCTCGCACTCGTTTACCACATATATATTCGTGCAAGGGTGGGGAACTTTCAGACTATCCGCGGTGAGTCTGGGACTGCAAGTTGAAAATCTCCGACGCGGGCAAGCGGTGAAGAACAGAGAGGGGAATAAGAGGCTGCTGTGGGTGGTGATCAATTATGGTCGCAAGTCATGTGGCCAGTGTGTGTGTGTGTGTGCACCAGTGTAGACAGTTATGTCGTGGCTGCACAAAGGTTTGAGTTTAGAGTTTGGGTGAAATACTGTACTATTCGCTCCTTTCAGTGTTTGCGGGGTGGGCTGTAGAAAATGCATCATTCAGCGGTAATGTGCCGTTTTCACGACAAAACAGCATTGAAGCGTGTGAAATCTGGTGGGTTCGTCCCTGCACAACCAACTGACCCGTTTTACCTGCCCATTTTAGCTGACAGTGACAGCTCGATGGTTTATAGCAGTGACTGCCAGCCATGAGATCATGTGCCCTTGCTTTCATATATACCCAGGACGTCACTGGCGGCAACGCTTTTGATCAAACGGCTATAATCTCGTGCCCTCATGTGTGAGCTTTGTTCCCGTCCTGTCTTTTTCGAGTGCCTCATCACGCGTGGGTGTGTGTTGTCATGACAGCTACAGGGGTGAGACAGCTGCGCATATTGCGCCTTTCTGATACAATTCCATTTTCCTGCGCCAAGCTGCTCCAAAAGCACGAAAATGGCGAAAATTGCGCCAAACTGCTCCAGAAGAGCCTCAACGGCACAGATTTTGATGCTCATGTCAGTTTCGGCGGGGACGAAAGCCTCCCGCATCCCGGTCACCGCTTTTATCGTCGGTCAATCGCAAACACAGAAATGGCACAAATAGAAAGACTGAAACGAAGCAAGCGATAGCTTCTAAAACTCGATTCGCTTTCCGTCCGGGTTCGCTGAAACGGCCTTCTCAATTAGGCATCGCTGTGGCAACAAACATGGCCGCCGCCTGATCTGGCTGCTATTAACGCGCTCAGTGCGTATCGCCGATATTTTCCCTGGTTTATTTTACGCTATCAGCTGGGTTCCAGTCTATTCGTTCTATCTGTTGTGGCTCTGAACAGTGACGTTAGCCCGGGGATATGGTTTTAGGTTGGTGCCAGATTACCAGAAGTTGCCATGGGCGGCTCGAAAAAAAGTTCATTGAAATGTGGGGCCTACGACTTAGGCGTGGTTTGTCCTTGAGTGCGAAACGCGGTGCGCGTCTATAATCGGGTTCGTGAAGTGAATTTTTTGGCTGGTTGTGCTGTTGTAAAATGCTGAGGTGTTGCTTTGCTTCGAAGCGCGATCGCGAGCCTCGAGGATGGAACGGTTGACACGAAAGTTGCGGGCTTTGCTGCGGCGCCGCGACCTGTTGAGGCAGCGCCCAATAGCTGCAGGACTACACGGTTGCCATAGCACGCGACTATAACACTTGATGTATGCAAAGTGAAGTTTTATGTCAAAATCTAGGTGGCTAAACAATAACGCTACTCAAATGACCATAAGGTTAACCTGTGCCCCGGGGACTGAAACGGGTAGGCTGGTTGGGCTATGCGACCGTTTGCTCGAAGCTGCTCAACTGTCGCCGTGACTACAGTCGTTTGTACAACGCAGCCTGGGATTACAAAAATAATAATTCTAGCATTAAAACAGCAAAAAAAGCCACAATTGCGGAGCCCTTAAATTTGATGAGAGTTTTAGCAGTCCGCCTGTTCCGTCGTGTACGTAGTTACCGTGCTCACCGGGACTCGTCTGGGCACTTGGGCATTCGTAGCCGTAGGGGGATTAGTTCCGCGGACCTGCCTTCGCCTTGTCCGCGCCTCCTCGCCCTTCCGCGCGCGCAGGCGCAGACCGGTCCGGTCAACCCGGTAACAAAGTGACCAACAGAACAGACGGACTGCTAAAACTCTCTAATGTTAACGGCAGTTTTGTTGTCAGTGTTCGTGCAGGCGCAACACAATATCACCAGTTAGGAAAAAGGTAGTGCAGTTAGTACTTTGTGATACTCTTAAAAACTTTCAGGTACGGCCGTTTGAGTGTTCTGTGTATTCAAAACTGATTGAAATGTGCACTTGACCTTGCAAATTGCTGAAATAATGATTTTTTAAGCTCACAAGATGATGTATTAATTGTCCCTAACTGCTCCAAATCAAGATTCTTCTGCTCCAAAATCGAAATTTTGCTGCTCCGAAAACTGCTCCCAAATCTGTTTAGGCTGTCTCACCCCTGCAGCTACCATAAAAGTCGGAATATAGGTTGGCCCCCTTACCTTGACGCCGGCAAATGGGGGGAAAAAATTGGCCGTATATCTGCTCCTCTCGCTGCGAATGTCGACAAAAGACGGTAGTCTTTCATCGACATTTGCCAAGTGAATGCCTCCCTTTGCTTTCCTGCTCACCTCTCATGCTGTTCCTCTCCTGTTGCGCTCCTCCAAAGGTAAACGTGCTACGGGTTTGCTGAAGTCAATTTACATTTACCGCGTTCCACTACTCCAGGCCGGGTTCCTCGATGCTAGCGCTGCCGTACGGCAGAGACACGTGTGAACTGAGGCGTTTGTAGGACCACATTGCCCTACTCCACTTGCGTTCCAAGCAGAACACGGAACCTATCTAGTGGAACCTTTCGTAACTCTTGCCATTTGATTTCTTAAAATGCCGCCAGAAACTATAGTAGCGTGGGCTACAGTAGGCAACGGAGTGAATGTTTTTTCTGCAGTGGATGTAGTCTTTCATTTCGCAAAAATCAAGCATCCATAATTTTTTTTATGAAGGAATACTGTAAATAGCACTCGCATATTGATTTTCTGCCTCGTTATTTGCGTAATGTTCTCTTCTTGTTCAACAATGTTGGCAAGTATAAACATTGAAACCGCGCTTAGACATTTAGATTTGGTTGTGGGTATAAAAGATTATTGCGCAGTTTTCGCTTCACTTTGGCTGGGTGTCTGAATCGAGTCACAGACACAGACAGACAAACAGACAGACCAAAATTTTTTCGTTTAAATAGCCGAAGAGAGACCATCATCTTTAAAAATTAGGTACGCAAAATCGATTTGTTGAGGCTGTAAGCACTTCTTTTGTCTGACGTTACTTGTGAAATCTTGTTGGACAACTGCTTCTGTCTGTCAGTCTCCCACACAGCAAGTCGTGCTCGGTGCTGTCCGGGGAGTTGCTTATGGAATACTCCTTAAGCACTCACAAGACCATGCCATCAGGAAGTGAGCGCCAAGCATGAAAAGTCCACGTGCACACCGTCGTGAGACCCGGTCTGTGCAGGCAGCCAGCAGACATCTTAAGTTGTTGCCAGCGGCCATCCATTTCTTAGAGACATCACACGACGCACCTAAGCAAAAGTCACCTTCTTCAGCTCCAGGTGCACAGCGCAGCACCCACAAAACAAGGTCTTTGGAGCGTTGCATACCGATCGAGAGCTGCCCCTTCTGCTTTTGCCAGTAGCGTGCACTCTTCTTTTTGGTGACACTGAACTGGCACTAGCTGGGCATGTTGCCATTGCCTTGGGCACAGTGTATGACGCTTCTGTTAAATGCTGTGGTGAACTGGCACCAGGTGCCTGAACTTATCTTGAGCAAGAAGAAAATAGCACGCATGCGCTCACTGACAGCGAGGGAAGCGTAAACAAGAAAAGATGGCGGTGCGTCCGATTGATGTCGGTGGTGATGGTGCCTTTGCAGTTTGGATGGGCCCCATAGACTGCTTGGTTGCCAAATGACAACTGGCATTATGCCGGTGACTGGTATATAAATCAAGAGATGACTTTTTGGCAAATTTTTCTGAAAAAATTTCGACCTAGATTCCGACTTCTACGATACTCTTTTGGCGCCCGAGAACATGTGGAGAATTTTTCTTCTAAAAGCAGCCTGTCAAATATACAAGGCGTTCTGCTGACCTTTGTCTTTTTTATTGTCATGAAAAAGATATTAGGGGACACATGGGCTGCACCCGCAACTGAAGTTCAATTACCAAAAAAATACCCAGATGTACAAACACCCTGTCTTCTTTGTAGGAAAAGTATTTTCGCTAAATGTAGTCTGGAGTACAGCAGGGGTGCTTCTGTCCACAAGTTTTTTCTTGATAAGCATTGAGAATGCTCACACAGCCCTGAGCCCCATTCAGGCTGTGTGTGTTCATGTGATCTATGCAGGCTGTATGCAGATAACATAGCTGCACCATCAGAAACGCATGCCTCTAGCATGTTTTTTTGTTTTGTTTTGTTTTGTTTTTTCTGGTGTTGGCGTGGGATAATGTACCATAGGAGTCATTGTGCACACAGATCCCTTTTTTTTTTTTGCAGAACTGTAAGTCCTCAAGAGCTTTTTCTCTTCTTTCTTTCCCTTGCTGTTCATTTTCTTTTGGTAAAAGTGCCGTTTAGTAGCTAATTGACACTATCTGGTAAGGTGCGTAACACGGGTATATGATTCTCAGTCAGTCATCAATCGCTTGACAACTTTGTCTTTACCACATGCCATACGAATTGTTCTAGAAATCACCAAGGAAACTACCACCGCCTTTCATTCGACAGTGCTGTGTTTACAAATCAAATTAGTCTCGCACAAACCTAAAACACAAAGAACAAGCTGCCAACAGCGCAGCTCAGATCGAGGGTGAAATGCGCTTTTACGGTTTGTGTGGGTTGATCTCAGCAACATTGTCACTGCCATCAAAAGATGGCGCCCCTCATGACAGCGGCAGTGAGGTATGGTGCCGTAGCATTAGGAGCTGTTTTACGGGGAAAAGGCAATGATAATACTTAGGGGAAACAAAAAAAAAACAGGGAAAACATGCTACACAAGAGAGACAGGGTGCAAGGACAGTCACTGGAGGTCGCTCCACTCGCTGGCGTTGTTTGCCACCTTGCCTGTCCTTGCCTCAACTGTGTTTGCAGACAATGCTCTACGTTGGGCGCCAAAATGTGGTGTGGGTCTGGCTCGGATGGACCTCCACACGCAGTTGCCTGCATGGGAGGCAGGCAAAAGACAAAGGCAACCGACGTCAACATCAAAGGGGGTTTATTCCCTAGACCACCCTAGCGCTCCCGTCTTCTACATTGTTGACGCGTCTCGCCTTGCTTGAGGGGCCGGAGTTGTTCGACTCCACCACTACCAGTGGATGATGGTCGGTCCATGCTGGAAAGGCGGGAAGGAGCTGGGTTGCTATGCCGCCGCATGCCATGATGTTCCTGCTCTTGCCAACCACTACCACCAATGTCTCTCTTCCGCCGTCCGCACCGGCACATTTCGTGCGAGCACAAGGATGCGGGTTGGAATCCCGGCCCTGGCGGTAGCTTTTCTCATGGAGGCGAAAAGCAAAAACACCCATGTGTATGAGATTTCGGAGCACGTTAAAGATCCCCAGGCGGTCAAAATTACTCTGGAGCCTTCCACTACGGCACACCTCATCGCTTGTATTGCGTCGGCACGTGAAACTGTACAATCAATCAATCAATCATCTTGTGCGCCGAGGTGGTGGTGCCATCTCATGGGGCACAAGTGAACCTCGCCGTCACTGCCGCTGCTGTCGAAGGCTTGCGCGGACATACTTGCGCCGTCATACTCGTCTCGGACCAGCTCAAGTGTCTCATCTGCCAACCGCGGATTGAGCTGGAAACGCTAGTTTCCACAATTCCCACAACCTTCGATGCTCCCCTTTGTGGTGCAGCAGAACCTGACTTTCAAACTGCAGGATAAAATAGTGCTGCTTAACTCTAACCTTAGTAAAACTTTAAAAAATGTTGCTTTTCTCCTGGATATTGACTGGTACAGGTTTTTTTTTTCTTTCTTTTTTTTCCCCCCAAGGATTACGTGAAGAAAGTGCAAAACTGATCTCCCACACGAACAGTTCTGCCGCAGTGAAGTGACAGCAGCCGTCTGTCGTTCCTCGCAGCCCAAACTGACCCTGGCCAAGTGTCGGCGCAACGTGGAGAACTTCCTCAACGCCTGCCGCCAGCTGGGAGTGCCTGAGGTGAGCCTGGCGTTGTGCATTATGCGACCCCTCTGGTGCTGTGCGTAGTGTCTCCTTCACTAGTGGTTCTCAGGCACGCCTGGGTTCTCTTCAGCTCTACCCGATGGGCACCGTCCCAATCATTGCCCTGCTCAAAGAGGGGCACCAGTACAGGTTTCTGTAAAACAAGACATTATTAAACACAACACGGAGGGGCAGACTGAGGGCATCTTGTTGAAGGAATTTGTTTTCATATACAGTCGAGCCAACTTATAACGATACCGTTTATAACAATATATCTATGGTAAAATAAACCACTTATTACAATGCTTGCCGTGACATCAGATATCGCAGTTGAATCCTGTCGGAGCGTGCACTGACAATGTGAGCTGCCACCGGCCGATGGCATGCGCTGCGACCCGCGATGCGTCTTATTCCTCCCACCCCTCGAAAAAATTAGTTGACTACGCCTCCTAACGCGAAATCTATAATGCGAAATCGTTGACATGAAATTTCATTAACGCGAAAACGCTTTCCAAAACCATTTCATTACTGCGAGGTAGGAAATACTTTGGTTTCTATATACGTTTGCTGGGGATCTGAAAATATTTCGTTGCTGCGGGAATTTCATACTCGCAGGATTTTGTTATTGCAAGGATTGACTGTACTTCCAAATAATCATAACCTCCTCCCCCCCCACCCCAACCCAACCCAACCTCCATACCCTCTTCTTCAAAAAGGCATCAAAATATCCAAACCATTTTGGAAACCACCTGGGTTGGTACCCAGCTATGGTGCAACAGTGCCTAATGTGTATAAGATCTTGGTGTGTGTTAAATGCGGTATAAATTGATTCAAAGCCCTCCACTACATTACCCAACTTCAGAACTGCAGTTAAAAGTTCCCCTTTGAAATGTTAACCAGGGCTGACACACTTGTTGGCAGACGAATGATATTAAGGGATGATAAAAGTTTGGCAGCTTGCGAATGCTTGGTAGTAACAGGGTTCGCACAGGTCCTTGAAAACCTTCAAAACCCTTGAATTTAGAAGTGTCAATTTCAAGGCCTGGAAAGTCCTGGAATTTTTAAATGGTCCTTGAAAACCCTTGATTTTTCTGGAGAGAATCAATGGCCCTGTCTTTTCACAAGAATTTAAAGTGTTTGTCGTGGATTTTAGGTGCTAACAAATGTAAAGAAACATTGTAACAATCCTGCCTTGCAGCAACATTTGTGGATTTAATTTTAGCTGATTCTCGTGCGGACAAAGCAGGAGATGCAGGCAACATTAACCAAGTTTTGAAATCAAACAGCCTCAGCAAGCACAAAGGAAAAAGAAAAACCCCTAAATACCAGCCATGAAATAAAAAATACAGCTGGGGAAGCATTTACGAACCCGTTAGCAACTATCTAAATGTGCACTAATGTGCTTAGGTATTGTGCAATAAAAAACTTTTGCATTGTGTTGGAAAAGTTATAAATAATCCCATATAAAACGTTTGATGGGGCCTTGAAAATGTGTTTTCTGGTCCTTGAAACTCCTTGAAAACCCTTGAATTCTTGCTTTTGAAGTCTGTACGAACCCTGAGTAAATCAGTGCTGTGTTGCACTTTGCCAGCCAACCACATTTATTGCGGTCAACGTCTCAAGGATCTCGGCCTTCCTTAAGAATGCCTTCTTTCCCACCATCATCATAGCAGAAGTGCATGTGGTAGGTAGCGTACTGAACACTTAGAGGAGGTGTTGAGGACTTAGGCTGTAATGCAGTTGCACCCCAGGTGTGCTCCCAAGCATTTGCATTTCTGTACAAAACTACACACAAAAAACAGATTTGTATTTTGGCGGTGGTATACTTTTACATTGTGTTTGTTGTATCGCGATGCTGTGTTGAGACCGAATAACCTTGTTGAACTCATTGTTGTGAAAAAGCTAGTGAGGTTGTGCAGTTTTTGAAACAAATAGCAGGCAGTGTTCATTTCATAGTAATTTTCTTTGAATGCAAACCATTCTTTGGCCTGGGGAAATTACTCAGTGTTGCCTCACGGGCAGAGATCAGAATCCCTGGATCGTTATTGGAAAAAGATACTGTAATGTAAGTGTGAGCGGTGGGAGTGGACTTCGCGTTATTCCTGATGTGGGCTTCACTGCCGTAATATCCCTTGTGCAGTGGTGCACACTTTACAGGAAAATCAGTGACGGGCGCAGTGGCTTACGAGGCTAGATAATCTAGCCAGCCAGGTACTGTAAATTGGGTGAAGCATACAAAGGATGCTTTGCATTTAAAAATAGAGTTTGCTGTACATTAGATCACTGCATTCACAGTGAATATTTGGACATCGATGTTTTGCTTGCTACAGGGGTGGAACTGCTGCGCCAATTGCGCCATTGTGCGCCAATTTGCCCTGCTGCGCCAAGCTGTGCAGAAACGGCAATTTGCGCGATTATTGTCCATTGAGAGCATAAAACGCCAAATCTAGCCGAGTCTTGTCGTCTTCCGGGCAACACTGAGTGCTGGCTACACAATAGACGCAGCCGCATCCATAGCCACGGCAGTTCGGTGCACTCGTTGTTTCCTCGTGGAGTTTATCGCAACGTTGCTATCGCCGCGGCTTTCCCGGAAGGCTGTCACCAGCATGAGTAAAAGTACTTTAAACAGTTATCTAGTGATATAACTTGAGGCATGGCCTCTGAAATTTGCAGCTGCTCGAAGTAAGATGAACGACCCCTTCGCACATCCTTCGCATCAGTAGTTTTTTTATTATTATTATTATTATTATCATTTTTACGCGAGTACGTAGTTACTGTGGTGATTGAAGTCTACTTTTTTGGGACCTGCACGAACCGAGAACCGCGACGACGCGAACTTCCGTGCGAAGGGCTCTTCTGCGATACTAGAGGAGCGCATGCGCACGCTCCTCTAGAGTGTTGCAGCGGCCGCTATCACTTCCCTTTAAAACAGTTGCGTGCAGCGCGCCACACAGCCGCCGTACTCGTTCGCGCGCCGGCGAGGCCAGACTCGACCTCGAAAGCGGGCGTCTTGATGGGATGCCGTGCCCGCTTTCGCCTTCGCGTCTATTACGGAATGAGGCGTCGTGAAATCGCCATCTTCGTTCGCTGCCTACCTTTGCCTGCCTATGATGCCTGCCTTCTCGGTCGACGCGGCGGCGGCAGCTTGCTGCGGATACGGCATCATATTGTACGGCGCCCGTCTTCGTGTTGGGGAATATCGATGCGATACGATGCGCACTCGGCGAGTGCCACTCGGGTAGGGCACGTTCACGACGCCTAATTTCACGGTTGCGGTGACGGCGGCAGCGGGGCGGCGCACTGCACGCGATTGTTTTAGCTTGACTCTACTTTACCAAAAAATTAAAAAAAAGCAGCCACTGTTAGTAACATAGTGTTGATTATTATACAAATAAAGGCCAAAAAGTCGCTACATTTAAAGGAATTGGCAAAAAGCAGGTTTCAGTCCCGAGTAAAGGGTAATATCAAGGTGCTATCTCCTCTTTAAGTTATTGCGCTCCTTCTAAATAATTCTAGCCAATTCTATTTTTCATGCAGTTTTTGGATTAGTTATTTAAGGCCGTCAGTGTGCTGCAAAAGTGCTCCGAAGTAGCCCCTAAATTGCTCCAAACCTGCTCCAAAATGGGTTTTTTGCTGCTCCAAAGCTGCTCCAGAATAAGACTTTTGCTGCTCCCGTGCCTGCTCCAAAAAGCTAGACCCTGCTTCCACCCCTGTTGCTACGACAGGAGTGCTCTTTTAGTTCACTATCCCTGCTCATTTGTGCAGCACTTGGTTTAGCTTCTGCAGGCGGCAGGTTCCTCTGTACACATCAGGTTATTGTTGAGGTGAGCGCGAAGCAAGGCACAGTTGTAAACGGGTGTGCCCACGGGCTTGCTTGCTTTGTGGCCAACTGCGTCCAAACACGATGGTGTTTGAGAAAGGGTGGGGTTAAACCGTGTGGCTTAAAACTTTGTCAGTGGGATCGCTCGTGGAGTTGCCCACATCTTGCCACGTGCGCGCACACACACACATTCACACAGAGAGAGAGAGAGAGAGAGAGAGAGAGAGCACTTCCAAAGGGTGAAGACGTCCAGTGCTGTCTATCCTGTCGATGTGTTGATGGGGCATTGGAAGAAGGGTCATTGACCAGCCTGCGTGTGCAAATCTGTGCTCCTCAGTGAGCAACGAAATGAGTTCAGTCATCTGCTCTCTACTAGTTGGAGGAATGGAATAGAATCAATCCTGCTACCAAAACAGGACTGTAGTACTCCGTCCTTCCTGGTGTGAGGAATGGAGTAGGGGCTGCCACTCACTCAAGATGAATATGGAGGGGCACGCGTCAGTTTCTTCTATGTGTATCTGAGCCCTTCTTCCAGCACTAAAAGGGCAGTGTTGATTAAGGTGGCCGCTAGTACTAGCCGTCACGTGCAGACTTGGAGGGTCGTCATTGACAAAAGCAGATGTGACTTTTACTTTGCCTTGTACGAGAATGTGATCATTTTTTGGTACTGCAGTTGGTGACCGACTTGTATTGCGTGCATGCAAACTCGGGGGTTGTGGCCGCTACCATCTCCTCCTCACTTGGCTGGTGTGGCGTGCATGCTGCATGTGGAGGGGTGTATGTGCACGCAACAGTGACGACACCCTTCTTTCTGTCTCTCTCTGCGCCATCGGCACCCTTGATGATGATGACGATGTCTGTTGGGTGCATGAGCCGGGGGTGGGACCTCTGGTGGCTGCAGGGGGACCTGTTTGCTTGGGAAGACTTGGTGCTTCGCGTAGACGTGGCCCGCGTGGCCGCCACAGTGTCAGCGCTGGCCCCGGCCGCCTCCGTTGCCCCCGGCCTCCGCCGCGGTGACCGTCCGCTGGCGCACATGCTGCTGGCCACCCTGGCGGGGACCTGCCTGCTGCTGCTCTGGGGCACCGACCCCTGGTGGCTTCCTGTGGGCCTCTGCTGTGGACCCTACCTGCACGCCCTGCTGCGGCACTCCCCAGCGGGGCCCTCTTGCTCCTCTTCTGTTCCTCCCCACCGCTAGGCCTCCTCCTCCCCCCGATAGTCGACACTCACCCATACATGTTCTGAGGGAGACGGAGAAGAGCAGACAGCCTTCCTCTCTGCGTTCTCCATTTCGCCAACCCTGTGCTGCGCTGAGGAGGAGGAGGAAGAGGGAGAGGGTGAGCGCCCACTCATATGCCTGTGGGGACAGCGGAGGCAACTCAAAGCTGCTTTTTTTATTCACCTCCTCGTACACCAAGGCACAGAGTTGGGGAAACGGAGCGTGGAAGAGGCAGCATTCCTCGACCTGGTAGCTCCCGTTGCACCGGAGCCACTGAATGAGCTGTGCTCACAAGTAGCAACACTCCCGGCCACAGGATGACGCCTAGGTGGGAATCTTGCACTCGTGCCTGCGGGAACAACACTGCTTGGGTCGTGGTGGATCGGATTGGCCTGGTTCAGAATAGGGCTTGTTGCTGCTGAAATTACGGTGTTTTCTCCAAAATGCCAGGGTTGAAAAGGATGGTGCTCATAATTTTAGGTTTCTCAAGTGGAAAGGGCACACTTCAAGCATCTTGAAGGAAAAGCAAATGTGTGTTTGTCAAGACAAATACGAAATGTGAAAACTAGGGGTGTGCCAATAGTGATTTCTTCTTTTTGAATGAACAGTTCTTTTGTTCGAATTGCTGGGAATTGAATCAGCAGTTTTCAACAAAAAAAAACAAATTTACATGTTGCTAAAGCTTGCTTCTGTTTATTTGCCTTTAGGAAAATAAGATGGCATATATGCCAAAATTTTTCTCTGGCTAATTTAGAACATATCGAAGCTATTGCACTGATATCTTTATTTAGAATATTCAGTTTTATATGGGGCTGCATCTTTCATCTCATGTGATGCCCACAACTACAAGCGTTTCAGTACTGGTAGTGTAATCAGGGTTTATATCCTAACAAGCTGTGGCTTACACATTTCTCTTTAATTAAAAAAACGTAAACAGCAGTTCTCTGAATATTTATTTCAGTTAAGGCAGAAAGTTCGACTAGTCGGTACCAAGTGTAATAAGACATGCTTACTAGTGAAACAGAAACAAGGAATACAAAAGAAACACCGAGTGACACTAGCATCAATCTGTGTTCTTTTTCCTCATCCTTGTGTCTGTTTCGCTAGTAATCGTGTCTTATTACGCTCATGTAAGTTCTAGGAAGGAAACTCTGCATGTGCAGGAAAAATTAGCTTTATTTATAAAACCTCTCCAGCATGCCCTTGTGGCACGGAGGTATCAACCCTGCCTTACTTGTGGGTCATTTTCTCAGTACTAACAAGCACATGAATCTTATTTTTAGAATGCACTTGCGACACATGCACAAGGATCTTAAATGTGGACTCTGCAATGGCATATTTAAGGGGATGTACCAAGGAACTTGAGACTAAAGGACAGTAAGGATGCACAAGGACAAAGCGCTAACTTTCAACTGCTAGTTTATTGAAAAGAGCAGTTATTTAGAACATAGAGCTACATAAAAAACAAGGAAGCAAAGCGACACAAAGAAAAGCAAATAGCATGCCTAATAGAGATGTTCAAAAAGTGTGGAGGCTAAAATTGGCACTAGTGGGTCATAACAAACGTGCATGGTTGTACGAGTATAGCTTCACGAGGGCCGCGATGTCAACACCTTTTTGTCAAGAAAGTTTTATCCCAGCGTCTAGGAGTGCAAAGCAGGATAAGGTCATCACTTTTTTTCAATATGTATATAAAAAAAATATAAACTTTGCACGTAGTTTGCTCAGAAAACTGAGGACATAGGCACTGTGTCAGTACATGGCTGGGCTTTCTCATCTAGAGAGTGTTAAGAGGTTAACAGGAGTATCTTGAGTACGACATTACTGAGGTGCGAAAAGAGAGAAGTGACTGGTTGAGTCAGCCCAGTGCCTTGGTGGTAATAGGAACTCTATGCACACCTGTTTCGCCCTTTAACTTGTCACTGTTAGTGGAGAACAGTGGTGCAAGTTTGCGGCCATTGATAACAGGTTCTCAGTGGGATACATACAGTGCTCAACCAGTTCAGATTCAGTGTAGAGAATATATTTTTCATACATTTTTATCCAAGTTCCGAAACACTTTGAAAATATTTTGAAGTTTTTTATTGGTGCTTTTCAATTCAAAGTCAAATCTAATAACGCATTATTTGCTTTGACATCCAAATGTTTTGAATAGTCACACATTCCTAGTGAAAACTGCTTGCGTCGTCAATATTCTGCCAAGACTAGCAAGACAGAAACCTTAAAAGGAAAGGACACCAGCGCTGGTGTCGTTTCCTTCCTGCGTGAGTTTGCGCTTAGTTTTCAACATTGCACACAAAGTAAGCGTTAATTGAATGTGTATGAATACTTTCGTTTAATAATCCCCGTGTCAACAGTCAGATTTCCGTAGCCTACAGCAAGTACAGTCAAGACAACACTCCAGCACAGCCGCTTATCACCCACCCAAATCGAGCCCCTGGAATGCAATCCGTAGTACTTTTTATTAAGCCGTTCAGGTGCCAATCCGAATCCACCACTACCCATCGTTTCTGTTATGTAGGATGATCGCAATGCTTGGATTTCTTTCTCTCTGGTTGCTGTTGCATGAAACGCTACACTCCAAGCCACTTTTGTGTACTCCAGAAAGCCGACGGGTGGTACGGTTGATCCATGCTGTACTCTCATTTTGTGCCAACCACTCACACTTTGCAATGCTCTTATTAAGTACGCATTAAGTGCGTGCTTATTTTCGTTAGTCCGTTCTTTTAGTTTATGCTGTAACTTATACAGAGGACAGCTGGCGCCACCAGTCTCGGCAGCGTACACTCACAGTACAGAAGTGGCCACGAGTGTCGTTACCATAGAGCATCGCTCATTTAAAGGGACCACGTAGACGACGACACGGAACCTGCCTTTCGAAAAATTGCCTAGTCAAATGAGCACTCGGTTCAGTTTTGGCCCGAATGTTTCTCAGGTAAGCTAACTTCACTTGAGGTTGTTGTAAGACTAACTTTTGAAGTTGGCCGGTTTGCCAGCAACCGTAACCTTGTTTTAGAGTATTGTACGGTAAAATCTCGATGATAGGCCATGCAAAATCTTCGTACCATCCCAAATTCGTGCGAGCCAAAACGAGTTCAGAGGAACGTGAAAATTTACAAACTTTATGTAACACAACTACTGTGGGCTAAAAAAGTCCGTAATGCTCCTTTGTACTTTCCTGCCTTCCATGTCGTGGAGGAATGCCGCCTGAAGCGCGTAGAACTGCCGCGGTTTCGTCGCTCACGCTGCCAGCACTTCGGTGCATCACAGGACATCGAGAGCGTGATGATTTCCTGACGTCGACGGCAGGTCGTCACACATGTCGGCACCTTCATCGTCACTGTCAGCCTCAATTTCATTCGCTTCGTCCACCTTTTTTTCGATAGACCTTAGGCCACAGTTTGCAACCTTTTCGTCCACGGTGACAAAATCTTGAGAGGAAGCTGGACTTCTGAGATAACCCCAGCCCTCAGTATCCTGGTCATCATCAGCCGCATAAAGCCCCGGGAAAAATCCACATCTGCGGAAACAGCGCAGGAGGTGGAAGCAGACGAGCGTGAAAAAGAAAAAGTGCAGCAGCCGCGCACTGCGGGGTGGCCCCTCTCCTTTTCCGAGGCCTGCCACATCGCCCTGTCACGTGTGCCGGTCGTTAGCGCGTTTGTACCAACCGTGGAAACTTTAGAAACTATTCCTGCAAACCCGAATAATAGCATATCTTCCATAATGCAGTCCATCTGAAGCACCCCTGAAATTCGTATCATCGTGAAATTCGGATCAACCGTGATCGGATCATCGAGATTCTACCGTTGTGCAAAAAAAAAAATAGCCTTATTTTGCAGCGATAATGCGATCAGCAAATGGTCAGAGTGTAGAAATGTGCGGGAACATTGTCGCTCAGAGGCGAATGCAATGCGCCGGGCAAACACCGCGCCAATTTCCGAGCGGCTTTTATTAATAGTGCGATAGCATTTTGAATCGAAAGAAGAAATCGTGCTGCCACCTTCCCACATTTTTTTACAAAAACACGGAAGGTTCACGTCAGCTCAAGTCATCCTACTTTAGCCACTATCGTCATCTGAAGCAAGAACAAAATTCAAGACAGAGAGAGCCCTTGGTACGTCGTAATGTTTCGGAGCAAGCTGGTGATGCGAAATCTGCACCAATCGACATTAATTCTAGGGGGGCATGAGCTGTCCAATCTTTTGGAGGAGGCAGGGTTCCGTATTGTCTTCGTGGTTCCTTCAGTGTCTCTGGACTGCATTTTGCGGGGCACTGTAGACAAGCAGATTGCATGCGGGGTTGTGTTCAATGCCAGAGACCCCTCCTGCTTATGTCCTAGCAATTAAAGAAACATGCAGTCTTTGTTTTAGCACCCCCTTACAAATGCATATGAGCACTCTTTTTTTCTTTGTGTGTGCATGTGTGTTCTTACAGTATTTAGTTTCACATTGTGTGGATTTGAGTTGCAGCTATGTTTGTCACTCAGCGTAGTATGGTTCTAGTTTTGTGCACTGACTGTGCAAAACATGACTGTGTGATATGAATGGCCTGTGGCATCCGTGCTTACGAAGCCTTACTTGAAGCCACGGCAGTATTTTTGTAAGATTTTCGTGTAATCGGGAAGGCTCATTCTTTTTTTCTTCCTGGCATATTGACTACATGAACTAAAGATATACTAATATGCTTGCCACAGAGAAACTTATTAAATGATTGCGTCTAAAGTGTGGCGGAACTTTATTTTTGTACTTAGGTTGTCCGTACTTTACGCGCAGTAGTTCTTAACAGATAAAGGACCTGAATTTATTTCACGAGTTTCGCAGCTACTAATGTATGGGCGGAATGGTTGGGAATTTATTAGTTTCCTAGCCTCGTTGCCGTGGAAAAAATATGCCTCTTCTCTCAAGCAGGTAGCTTATAAAAGATATAGTAAATCAGTTTACATCTAAAACAGCACGCGATACATCCCTCGTTTTAAAGTTTTAGTCATGAATTGAAGTGTATGCAAGGTTATCTTTAAAAGGTAATTTCTCATTTGGCATTGCTACTTAGAGGCCTCTGCAGCCGTGGGAATATGCCAAAATTCTAGTGAGTTTCTAGGGAGGTTTCCACTTGTTTGAAGCAAGACGAAATGTGCGTTTTTCAGTGCACTTGATGGTTATAATTTGCAGCTCAATGTCTGCTTCCTTGTCAATGCGACGTCATTGTAGTTTGAGCGCCCCTGTTTACCTTAGTATTCCTGAGCGATTGATTGATTGATTGATTGATTGATTGATTGATTGATTGATTGATTGATTGATTGATTGATTGATTGATTGATTGATTGCTCAGTAACACGCTAAAATGTGTAATTAAAGCATTGTGCATTAGTAATGTACGATCGAGCAAGGTAAAGTGGTGGGTTCAAGGTAGTGTGTCAAATTGGCGAACGTGTTATTCTTATTAGTGCACCAGGGCTACCTCGAGGTCGCTCTTCTAGTCGCAAACTGGCCTTGGTTAATCTGTGATTCTGGTCGGTAGTTAAACGCTACAAATTAGTGAAGCTCGTCCAAATTCTCGACCAAACCAATTGCCGTCGAGTGGGTGGCGGTCTGGAGGTGCCTCAGACGGTGTTGGTTGCAGCGGCGACACCGTTTCTGCGGACATCACTTACGGTGCAACCATGATGCTTAGCATTACTTCATTTTTACTCGTGCTCAGAGCCGTTTATTCATTTATATACGAATATAGTCATATTGTAGCCAGACATTTGTCTCTATAGCTGTGTTGTTTTTGTTCATTTTGAAAGTGCTGTTTTGTACCCTGCAAGGAGTGTTTGGTGGCCACTCTTGTACGCACTAATGTTTATGAGGCCTGTGGGAAGAAAATGGAGGAGGGAAGTTGGGGGAAAGATGGGCCGTACCTCATCGAAGCCCAGGAGTTGTACTCATCGAGATGGGTTTGGGGTAGTACTAGCTTTGCGTTCTGTGCAAATCGAGGCCTGGTCAAGGCTTACTGACCTTTCTTTACAAACGACTGTCATGCGAGGTGTGTACATGTAGTGTGTGCTAGTCGCTTTGTTGCTACACAACAGCGTTGTGTATCACATTTGCGAGGACCTCTTTGGGGGGGCCTGCCTACCCCCCGGTATGTAAAACTTGTTGCTTGGAGCTTGTGCCTTCACCCAAGTTAGGTGTGTGTAATCTTCAAGGTGCGCTCTATTATCGCACCCAGCTGCGTTCCTCCTGTCCAAGCAAGCTTCCCCCATTCTGTGTTCTAGTCCCCCACAGTCCTGTCTCCTTTTTTGCTGCTATTTTTATTTCCCTTCTTCTGGGCATTATTTCAAGGCTGAAGACACGTACTTGATTTTTTACTCAGTTTGTGACAACTTGAGACCAACAACAAAAATGTCCTTTGCGCTGTTTTTTTGCCACCGCTCCCCTATCAGCTGCTTCCCCACGTGGGCTGCTAGTACCGTATTTAGTCGAATATAAGGCGAGGTTTTTTTTTTTCCAAAATCCGTAGTCTCGAAGTCATACCCTGCCTTATATTTGAGGCTCAGTATATATATGGCGATTTTTTTTTACTCTCCAACCAGAACCCTCGCCTTATAATGTTGACCGCCTTATAATCGAATAAATACTGTTGGTCCGGCTTGGCAGTTTGCGGTTAGCTTTCCGGCAGCTAGGCAGTGAGAACATTCTCGGGCTAGTGCCGAGTGCACAGGTGATTGTGTGAGTGTGATAGCAGTTTTCCGGAATTGGTGATCCCTGGGGCCAGTCAGTGACATTCCAGCAGTCTCTCCCAAAGGAGGGTGTGTCCCCGGGGGTTTGAAGGGGACCTTCCACAGTGGTGTGGGTGAGATAGTTCGCATGAGCTGCTTCTCTCTAAAGACCGTCAGCTCGCCATAAAATATGGCAGAGTCTGAATTGAGGGGCTCTGAACAAGAGTGAACGGACGTGGGCTGTTTATAATGCTCCTAGTTATGAGGGAAGTGTCGTGTGAGAGAGGAAATGTTCTTTGAGAGCTAGGTAGAAAGAACACCAATTGGGTGTGGCTGTTTTGCTCGAAGCTCATGGATAAGACACCTCAAATATGTGGTACTGCCACCAGCTACACAACTTTATTATCGCTCTACAGTTACTTGAAGATTTCTAGCTAGGTATAAAGGTTTCTCAGGGAAGAGGAAGTCAGGACAGTAGCATAGAAAAGGTTTCGTGCTCAATGGACTTCAAGCTCAGTTGGAGGGTGTCCTTTTTCTGTATATTGTGAGTCGTCTGACTTGCACAACAAGAGCTATAGAACAGGAATAACATGGGTGGCCTGTCTTTTTTTTTTTTTCCTCCTTAGTAGGGCATGGAACTTGTCTAGGCTTGAGTATGGAAGCTTGGATTACCTCGAAAGCTGCATAGCCAAAAGTTTGGGACAGGGACACAAATGTTGCTGCTGGATCAAGCAGATCAGGCTTCTCTGAACAGCACGGAAAATGGGATTAAGGTTCTCGGTCACCGCTTTCTGCACAGTTTGTTAAGTAATAGTGTCAATAAACTAGCGCAACATCAATATCTAGAGATAGGGTCTTGGTGGGCAGTCCAGAGGTTTGGCTGTAACTAAAAACGTCGTTCGCTAAAGGTACAGCTGTTTACATTTATGGTCACAGGATAAGTGCATCGTACATTTCCATGTGGGGTGGCCTTTCCCTGACGTCTGCTGTGCGTAAGTTACTGTGAGCCATTGTATTTAGTTTACCCTAAGGCATTTAGTTTAAACCTTTTGCAAAGGAGTCATTTGCATGTGCACGTTTTGTTGGTGCAAATACTGCACGGCATTTATTTTGGACTCGCCGTCGCTGGTGGGCAGCAAAAAAGTTTGTGGCTAGTCAAGGCAGTCTCGCTTCACTCACAGGACTTTTATTTTTTGTTTACTGTTGCTTATGGCCCTCACTGTGGCTCAGTATTTGTGTGCACTGCAGGTGCAGTGTGTCCGGTGACTTTGCTTATTATTTTTCGTGACCTGCATTTGTGTGCCATGTACAGTACGGCTTGCCTGCAGCAAATCTGGAAGTGATGAAACGTCTCCAGTAATAATAAATTCCCTTTTTTTGTGCAAACTTTTAGTGCTGAAGTAAAAACGTGTGTGAATGCAGTGAACAAAACTGGGTTAAATGCTGTGTGCAGTGTGCTTTGAAAGTTCGATAAGCCAGAAGAAGTAGAACTGCTGCTCATTAGCAAAGGCTAGCACGTGTTGCAGATACATGTGTATTTGTTTACCAGGGAGGTGATTGTTTTGCCTGGTTTTGTATTGTAAGAGTGTGCTGTGCTTTTGAAAGCAGGGCTGTTATTTTTTATTTTTTTTCCCACCATAATGGGCAGCACAGGCAACAACGCCTGAGTTTGCCAACAGCAGCGACTTCGGATGTGTCCATTAGGCGCTTGACGAAGGAAGGCCCGCAGATTTTTTTTTTTTTTTTAAGTGCACAGCACTGAATTTTGTCAAAGGAACAGCATCAGTTTTTTTAATAATGGGTCAGGCAAATAGATGACAGTCTCTGCTGTGGAGACCCCCCCCCCTCTGAGCATGAAGCATCTTCACTTTTACAAAACAGCTCTACGTAGGAAAAGGGGATGTGACCAACAGTAGTATTTATCCGGCCTTTTTGTCATCGCTGGCAAAAACGTTTACAGGCAGAAGGGCTGCTTAAGGTGTTGTCGGCGCATCATATGGTTTGGACCAGGAGTAACAAATACGGCTCTGTATGACCATTTTAATGATTCCATAAACGGAGAACAAAATTTGTTGATGTTTCAGGGGTTTGAGATCAAGACAGTTGTACAACACCACCACCACCAGTTTCGGAGGCAGGCAAAGTCGATTATATAAGCAGCTTACTTCCCTTCCTAAATGTGGTTTGCTGCAAGCAGGCTGCACTGTATTAAGCTCACAAGCCACCCCCAAATTAAAGGGGGAAGGAATAAGTCTCAGACCTGCTCTTTTTGATCCTCTGGTAGTATTGTGAATCATTTTGCGCTGCACCGTGAATTTAGGGGCCTTACCCCGGTCTGCTTTGTGAGAACCACTTGTCTCCGAGCAGTGTTTGGAGTCTTTGCGACAAAGCAGGAAATGTGGCTTGTCCCTGTGTATTTGCTGTGCTTAAGAACACATGGAGCTTCATGCTCATCTATGCAGAGGGATGAAAGAGTGTTTGCCTTTAAGCATGGCGAAAGAGCAGCCGATTGTGCTTGCTGCTGTGCTCTGGACAAGTGCGGTGCTGTGAGTGTGGAAAATCCTTTGCTGTGTATTTGGGAATGAGCAAAAACTGTAAACCAGGTTGCTGTTTGACGATGCCCTGTTGTTAAGGTGCTTGCTCGGACGAGATACCGGTTGGAGTGTTGTTGGGGCTTTGCCTAATGGAAGTGCCTGCTGTTGGGTGCAAAAAAAAAAAAAAAGTGAAAAACAGTCTAGAGAGAACTTCGATGCCCTGCGGGCTTGAGCCAAGCTGTGAAACGAGCTCCTCCACACAGCCGATTTGTGGTTGTGGCAGCGTACTATATATACGGATCCACCACACTCCCCCCGTATTGGGGAGTGTGGTGGATCGATTGAAATGAAATTTGTCCGCTTTTAAATTAAAGTTTGTGAATGGTGCGAGTGGAGCATTGAGTTAGGCCCTTGGTTATTTTTTCTATTTGGTTGTTTTAACCACAAATCTTGGAAGAGTTGCAAGTAACAAATGGTTGTTAATTAATGTTGCATTTGTTTTTAATAACATTCACGAATTAAACCTTTTAAGGTGTATGTGTGGGAATGCATCATACGTATAATTTTGTATCAGCCCAGTTAGGTTGTAATTAGTTTAATTAAGACCCCTCATAGTCACTAAGATGATCATTGGACAGTGGGATTTAAATGTCAAGAAATTCCTAGCATTTGTCGGTTTTTAAAATCAAGGGCGTGAGTCAAAATTCTGCTCGCACCTCCCGTACAGCTCTTTCAACTGTAACCTGTGCTACTTTAATCGGTCCAGTGATTAGCAAAACTTGTTGCCCCTCTGCTTTGTGTACTTATCTTTATTGTGCACAAGAGTTGTTGGTTGGGCTTCCATTTGCTGTGCACCTGAAAAGTAGACCTCCCTTGTGTGGCATTTATTTTTGCGCTTATAGAGGCACATTTTACAGAACAGTTTATTTTGTACACTAACCCACCTGTCATGTGACGCGGTAGAATGGCATTTCAGTTGGATGGGATCTACGGAGTGTAGTAGTTAATGAGACGGGATGCAAAACAACTAGGATACTTCTTAATTAGAGCTATCATGCTCAGATGTGTTCATTTTTGGCCTCTCTTATTTGCCAGCCCAGAGCAGTTGATGGGCAGTGCAGATATAGAAATCCTGCAAGAGAAGAAAAAATGCAGAGCTGCTCTGGAGCAATTCTGAGCAGTGCAGAGTGACAAATAAAAGAGGCCAGTGCTAGTAAAACTCATTTAGTTCAGTGTCACTTGGAGTTTTGGGTGTCGGCTGATTGGTGACAACCGACAGACAATGTTGGTTTTCTTTGTGACAGGTGCGAGGCAACTCTTCGCTGATTTTGTTTCTACTCATGTGTAACAATTGAAAGTCTCGCGATATTAAGTACTCGCAAATAGAAGTTGTGGCAGTAGCTTGCAGCGAGTCACGGTGAGACCTTCTGCATTGAACTGACAAACAAATCTTCCCGATTTTGTCAAACATTAAGCTCTGAATTTTTTTCCTCCTTGTTTGTGCATTCATGCGGTTCTGCATTTTTATTCCGTGCAGTGCTATCTGTGCCCGTGTATGTGATAAACAGACCATGTTATAACACAATGCTGTAAGAAAAAGAGAAATCAAACTGTACTGCTATGATGCTGTTCGTGGTAATTATTTATCGAAATCGAATAAAGAATATAAACGCAGATTGTTTCTGTCTACCTACATAATTTACAGGGGTGGAAGTGCTGCACCATTTGCACTGTGCTGCACCAATGTGCTTTTCCTTATATGCTGAAAGTATTAAACGTTGAGTAAGAACCATATGATTTTTTGTTTTTGTGTGTGTGTGTTTACCAGAAACTGAGATTTCAAATAATGTTTGACTCTTAATCGTTCCCAGACTTTTGCTGCTCCATTGCTCTCTTTTTGGTGATCCTAAACTGCTCCACAATTCCTCTTTTATTGCTCCAAAGCTGCTCCAGTAGTCTTCTTTTATTGCTCCAAAGCTGTTCGAGAAGTCGTCTTTTATTGCTTGATTTGATTGATTGTAGGGTTTAACACGCTGATGCAACGCAAGCGATGAAGCGCGCCGTCGTGTAGGGCTCCGGATTATTTTTGACCACCTGGGTATCTTTAACGTGCGCCGAAATCTCGTACACATGGGCGTTTTTTCTTTTCGCCTCCATCAGAAAAGCGGCCGCAGCTGCCGGGAATTGAACCTCGTGCTCAGCAGCACAACGCCTTAGCCACTGAGCCACCACGGTGGGTCGCCTTTTATTGCTTCAAAGCTGCTCCAGTATTCTTCTTTTATTGCTCCAAAGCTGCTCCAAAAGTCCTCTTTTATTGCTCCAAAGCTGCTCCAAAAGTGTTATTTCTGCTCCCTGAGCTGCACCAAAAGGCTCAACCTTGCTTCTAACCCCTGCTTAAAACAACCAAGGTTTGTGTGTGTGTGTGTGTGTGTGTGTGTAGGTGTGCGTGTGTCACATGCGTACGAAAAGCATTGTGCAGATTTCATTTTACAACTGGAAGTCTGCAAGTTTTTACACCTCATCAGTTCTTGGCAGTAGCTACTGGCTTTTGTGCCAGTGTGTTTTTACCTACCTATGCAATGATTTATGAGTCCAGAATAGTCTATGGGTACTGCTGAGCACGAGGTCGCGGGTTCGATTCCCGGCCGTGGCGGCCGCTGTTCTGATGGAGGCGAAAAGAAAAAATGCCCATGTGTACATGATTTCGGCGCACGTTAAAGATCCCCAGGTGGTCAAAATTAATCCGGATCCCTCCACGACGGTGTGCCTCATCGCCTGCGTTGCGTCGGCGCGTTAAACCCTGCAATGAATCGATCGAATAGTCCATGGCAGTGGTAGAGGTCTTTACAAGTTTACAATACGTGGAGTGAGGGAGTGAAATGTGTAGGAAGAGGGAATGAGCATAGGAATGAGCCAGCATTTGGTCAGTTTGTGAGATTGTCCGTTCCCCCTCCCCCCCACGCACACTCCAAACTTTTTTTGTACTTTACCCCCCTCTGGTGGTTTAGCCAGCTACAGAGCTTTCAGATTAATGTTATCAGCTGTCCATTCCCCCTCCCCCCCACGCACACTCCGAACTTTCTTTGTACTTTACCCCCCTCTGGTGGTTTAGCCAGCTACAGAGCTTTGAGATTAATGTTATTAGCAGCTAGCTTTCCTGTGGCTTTGCAGTGAACAGAAGCCACGTGTGAGGCAGTTTTCATTTTGGATGATCTGCCCTCAAACTTTGCCATGTCATTGGCTGGCAACACACTGTTGATTGCAACAATCGCTCATTTTCTTCTGCTCGTACTTAAGGTAAATTTTCTTACTGCTCAGTTAAAAATTTAGCTCAGAAGTTCCTTTTGCTGTTCAGTTATGCCTGCATTGTCGCTGTAAACTAGAATCCAACTTTCTTTGAAGTGCAGAGCACCTTAGGGGCTCGCCTTGTCGTTGCAGCTCGCCCGCTGGACCCAAGTAGCGCCACACGACGTTCTGTCATCACGGCGTTCTACAGAGGCTTTGAAAGCCAAGCGGTTTATATGGTCATAAGGATTGAAAGGCGTGAGCCGCTGGCACTTGTCACACATCTCCCCATTGTTTAGCGCAAAGAGAACTGCAGGCACCTTTGAGACAAATTTTATGTAATTAAAAGGCACCGCCCATGTTCATTTTGTTAGAAATGCTCGTTGGGTTGGTTTTTACGGTAGTAAGCAAAAAAAAAAGTGGCAGTGCGACACCGGCATGTGTGGTAGGAAAAGCAAGCACAAAAAGAACGCAACTACTGCTGGCGCAGTTTCAAGCAGGGGGCGCGCGAGCACTGTGAAGGTGGGAAATTTGAATTGCATTGGGTGGTAGCAGTGAGCGGATAATGGTGCTACAGCCCATTATGGCGAATCACTGCTCTGCACTTATGACAGCTTTCACATTGAGTGGAACGGCTTTAATTTTTTGTATTGGATTCAAGTTGCCCACAGTGTAGATCAACTTTTTTTTTCCCAAGGAAACCAAGCTGTAGTCAAACACACTGTTTTGACGTGTGAATTGAACCTCAGTGTGAAACGGCGCAACATTGGCAGAAGTTTAAGATGAAAGCCTTAATGCCACATTCTGTGAAAGGCCATTTTTTTGTTGGGTCAAGAAAGTAGCTGCCACTGTAAAGAGCAAGTATAAAATACGCACGATCCAATTGGATTTGAACTAAGGTCTCCAGAGTAGCAATCTGATGCGGTACCACTGCGCTATCTTTGCACACTGCCAGCAGCAGAACAAAAATTGTCATTGTTTCTTTCATTGAGACGCACACACATTTGGGAGATTGGCCATGAATTAGGATCTTTAAGGGTAATGTGTCCACTTCACAAATTTCACAAAGCCATCCATTGGAAGCATAAAAGTTGTAGAATAGGGAGTGCAGCCCTACACCCGAGCACAATGGCACAAGTGTAGAAGTGGTGCACATTACCGATGCAAAACTCTGGTCCTAGGGGAGCTGTGGCTTCTGCTGCCAGTCTGCTTGCTTGTGTAATTCGCTCCATAAGACTGTTAAACTGAAGTGAAGGACCAGCAGCAAACAGGGTGTAGCAGAAAAGGAGCTGGTTGAAGTAATTTGTGCCAAAAGACAAAAATAAAAGCAAAGTAATACGTGTTGCCAGGCTTTTTTGCCTTCAAAGCACACAAGCACACATAAATGCCCCGAGGAATTTTGTGTCGGTTGGCAAGGCTGTTTACGGCAAAATTTTCAGTTGTTTCAGGGAGAAGTGACCGTAGGGCTTTGTTGTCCTTTCTCTCCCAGGAGGTGACCTGCTCGGCGCAAGATGTGCTGGAAGAGCGGGGCCTGGTCCGGGTCGCGGTCACTGTGCACGAGCTCTTCAGGGTCACCAGCCGCAACAAGCACTGACCTCTCCTTCTAGTCCACCCTCCTGCACGAGCTGCCACTTGGCGGTGTCCGATGGCCACCGTTGCCGCACACTGTGGAGCGTAGCCAGGCCTTCATGCGGGCCTTCACAGTGACACCAAAAAAGAAACGCCCACCAGTACTCTCCATGACAAAGCCGACCTCGGCTGTCTTTTTTTGCTTTTTAGCGATCTTAAGGTCGAAGTCATGTTTACTGAGGGTACATTCACTTCCCTCTGCTTTCATCTTCGCAGTACAAAACGGACAGGGCTGAAGAAAAAGGAACACAGGACAAGCGCTCAGCTCTTGTCTGGTGTTCCTTCTTTGTTTAGCTCTGTCCATCTTGCGCTGCGAAGATGAGCATATACCAACTCACCCGATTTTCAATGTCTCCCCAATTTTTTAGTTTTCAAAGTAAAACTCACCAGCTGTTGTACAGAAACTGGCCTAAAAAATGTCCACCAGTGAACACGGGAACTCCAGAGGCTGTGGCTTGATTTGCAGTAGTGCCATTCTTGTGCAAAAAAGTGGAGAGAACATTGCTTGCAATTTTTTTTTTTTCTATCTGCAAGCGCAGTTTTTCGTCAAACAGTTTTTCTGAATTACCTTTAGGCGAACAAGGCACCTATTCAGTTCACCTTTCAAATCTGGTGTTTAAGTTGTTGGTTAAACACCAGCTTGGTTGGTTATAACCAGGTTGGTTACACACCAGAATAAGCTGGTGCATAACTTGTAAGTTTGTTGGTTAAATTTCGATCCAAAGCAAAAATTTGTCTACTGTTTTGTTGACCAACCAACGTTTACCTCCAGCTACATAACAATTAATGCCAAAAATCGGCGTCTTTTTTTTTTTAGATTTAGTGAGTCCTTTTGAGGTCCCAGTCACCCGTGCTATTTGGAATGCAGTGTGTGGTTGCAGTTTTTTAAATTGACTTTAAGGTATGTCAACATTTCATAGAAGTTTATCCTCATAGCCTCGCTTTGACAAAGGCCTCTGCAACTCGCACGGCGATTCTGTACAGCTGCAGTTTCTGCACACTTTCAAACAGCAGCTCGCTGTGATGCCTCCTTGGTGCTCGGCTACTGTGCTGTCAGTGGCATCCAAAGAGCAGTACTTAATGAATGGGAGCTACACGCAAGTGGGGCTTCTTTGCTTTGCTCAGTGTTGTTTAATTGCTTCCCACGTTCGTTCTAGCATCCACGCTGGTGTTGTCACGTGTACTTAATTTTTGGCGTTTTTGCATTCAAGAGAATGTGCTCTTGAAAGAGAAAGGAGAAACATTGTTTTACATTGCACAAATTGTACCTCATTGTAAAGTATTTTGACCTGCCTTAGGGCACCCCTTACTGCCTGCTTCACAACATCTATTGTAGACATCTTGCGCCTTGTGCTAAGTCAGTGGTAAGCCAGACATTGTGTTGTTGCTTGTTTTTCTTTCCCGAGTTAGTGTTGTGCTTGTTTTCTTCTTCTGTTCTGTGAACACTTGTCGTTTATTGCTTGTTTTTAAAAAACTCGGTGCTGCCAGCTTATCGCATCCTTCCATTGTCGCCTCCCATTGAAGAACAATGCTCGTTTTGCGGCCACGTCACGGCGTCTGCGTTCGAAAGGTGTTCAGAATGTCTTCCCGCAAAGTAGGTGCTGTCATATTTTGATCTCCGCCACCGATTCCTCAGCATACACCCGCGTTCCTAAAGTGCTGATGCCTCAACGATCTCTCTCACCGCTCATTTTTTATCTCGGCGTAAGCCCCGCGTCATTTTTGTCCATGACCTCGTGCGTCAGGATGCCCGTTTTTTGCTTGTGTGGCCATATAGGTGTATGCTTAAAGACTCCAGGCGCATTTCCCTGCGTATTTCAGGCGAATGTTGTCTTTTGCAGGTGCCAGTTTAAAGAAATTTCTGTTGCCTCGCTAGTTGGTACGCATTCGTAAAAATAACAGCAAGTGCAACCTAAGGTGAACGCACACGAAAGACGACTCGCGCCTGTCTTTTCATCTGTCTAGCGTACTTGTATTAGGTTGCACTTGCTGTCTTATAGTTCACCAACTGCCCAGGGGTGCAGCATGACTCCCAAACCTGGTTTGCGTTGATGTTTTCGCACCACAAAGCGTCGTGGTGTTGTTACTTTATCTCAAGTGACGAGCTGCGCTTTTTCATTTAGTCTGTTATTGAGCTTGACGAGCTTCAGAGGCCAATTGGCCACGTTTGTCTGGAACTTTGAGACACTGTCGCGAACAAACTTACCGCCTTTATGAAAGGTTCACATGTGAACTTCCAAAGAAGAACGTGGTACATTTTTTTAAAAATAAAGAATCCTTTTTGAAGACCATCTTGTTGCATGAAATTCCCTGCTTGGTTGTGTTTAGCAGACACATATAACTTGCTGTTGTACCACTGTGTGCAGCGTTGTCAATTGCTAGAGGTCCTGAAGCACAATTGCTTGTTTGAACGCCGAATCGCAGAAATCTGACAATCCGCACAATACGCCCGAACACCACTAACGCAGAACTCAATTTCTTTTTGTGATCAGTTACAAAGCATGTAAGCTCTGGGCGTGCTTGGCGTTTTAGGGCACAAAACGCACCAAGAAATATCGCACATTTATCAACACAAGACATGCCCATTGATATCAAAGAACAAATACTCGATAACCTCAGCAAAACCCACCCAAATACCATTCTCACCCAGGACGTACAAGGATCAGTTGGCAACACCTCACGCGGTGCCGTCTTGCAAGGCCTCCACACAACCAACAGTGGAGTGATAACCTACAATTTCATTCGGCCTATCCTGGCAAACAGAACAGCCACTATTGGTCTCAGGCCCTTCAATCCGACCCCTCTCCTGCACCGCCAAAGGACCACCACAAGGCTCCGTTGTTTACCCCCTTTTGACAGCTTTACGCTTATTCAATTTTCAATCATGATCTTTTCCAGCCTCTAAGTACACCACGCTTTCTACACCAAAGACTTCACATTCCACGCTAATATCGGTTGGCCTGGGCCTCACATCAGACACCTCACACGCCCCTTGATCCGACCATCACATTAAGCTTTGACTCCCTTCCAGCAAGTGACCATACTCTGCATACTCGACATCAACCACAAGCCGAACGAATGCTCCAAATTAGGCGCCCTCATCCAAAAATCATAAAATTGGCCTGGCCTCCCAAGCCTTTAAATCTACAGCCCAGCTTCTCCAGCTTGGCTTTCACAGTGCCCTTCCAGAATTTATGGAATCACAGCAAGTCAGCCAACTTACCTGTCTCGCACTTACTCCAACTGGTCGTCCATGTCCTTACCAAGCTGGGCCACAATGCAACAACCTTCACTGAGGCCCCCTGTCGCATGCTTTCAGACATTCGCAACAAAATACTTGTCTCGCCTATCCAGAAGGAGGTGCACTCCGCCTACAACCCAGGAAGACAAGCCCGGGTTCATCCGCTGAAGTAAAAATATTGCAACAAGCCCGTCACTTGTTACACGGGTGTCGCCCAATACCCCTATGAACTGGCACATGCACTGGCCATAACCAACTTGAACAACACCATCAGAATTTCCATCAGCTATCTCAATGCCACAACCACCACCGCCAAAGAAATAGCACTCACTCTTGCAACCACCACAACCTCTGCAGACTTCGTTAACATTCTTTAAACATGCCGCAACTTTCTGACACGTGGCATCTCATCCCCAGCTCTCAAACTTGTCAAGGAAAACCAGTCTCCCGTACTTGAAACTGATATGGACCCCCGCTCACTCCTCCCTTGACGTGAACGAAACAGCTTACGCCACTGCCCGCGATCTCATGCTCGGGGCATTCCCACGAGGGTAGGAAAACTTAGCACTGCCTCCACTACGGCGCGCCTCATCGCCTGCGCTGCGTCGGCGCGTTAAACCCCACAATCAATCAATCAAAACTTAGCACTGCCCCCCTACCTATCATATCCCACTCCATCACACTGAAATCTTTTACCATTACCGCCAGTCTAGACTACGGTATCCTCTTCCCCAACCATCACTCAGTTTCCCAGGTGCACACATGTAGTGACGTCTTCATACTGGTACCTTGTAAAATACCTGTGTCCTCCACCACATACAGTGGAACCACGTTAGTACGACTTTCAAAGGACCGCGCGTGGAAATGCCGGCCCAGTTGATGGGTTCGCGCGGGGGGGGGGGAGGGGGGGGGGGCTAAAAAAACTATTTAGCGCGTTCCTGCACTATTCGCGAATATATCGCTAATAATATCCCACGTTTTAACAAATGAAACGCCTATTTTGTGCCCCTCCCCCCCCTCTCCTCTACGGCGTTCGAGCTATAATTTCGTGAATGTGTGCAATCCATCCGAACCAGCTTCGCTGGAAAAGCCACCACCATCCTAGGCCCACCAGTTCGTATGAGGCATTTTGCAACGGCATCAAACGCTACCTACGTACCGTTTTTTTAAATATGCCGCATAGTATTTCCCCCCACACCAATTCATACTCGACCGGGCCCTGTCCGGACACTAACTTTAGAACCCGCCACACAAGCGGCGCGCTCTCTAGCAACCCCCGCATCTATGATCCCCGTGCCGTCCGGCGCTCTTTATGGCCCGCAAGCGTCGCGCGGAGAGATGAAGCCGACTTGGTGGAGCAAATTGAGAGGGAAAAAGGGGAGGCGCGAAACTGCCGAGCGAAAGGAACGATAATACGATGCGGAAGTGGAAAAAGGGCAGCAAAAAAAATTAGCGGAGCGACAACGCCGCTTCGAAAGACACTGATAAGCAAAAAGCAGAGAGAGGAGGAGAGAGCGTCGTGGATAAAGGAAACTTAGATCGATAGTGCGAGGAAAGCGGGTGCTTGGTAGCGGTGGGAGCTTCAAATTCACGGTCCGCCAGCCACCTGGACTTTTCGCGGTTGGCGCGCAGCTGCTGCTGCGCGTGGGGCCGTCGAAAATTAACTCCCGCTCGCGAGCACCCGGCTGCTTGCTTTGCGTCTGTTCAGCGAGGGGCCTGGCCCGCCTGCGGACCTTTGCCCATAAGGCAGCGTCATACGGGGGTTTATCATAAAAAAAGGTGGAGACGAGGCGGCGAAGCGGTGTAAAACGGGAAAATGCCGGTTTATCCGCGCCAGGGTTCCTCGTGAGAGGACCGCGTGCACCCGAGCGCAATATCATTGGGGTTTTTAATGCAATGTTTCTATGGTTAGTTTGCCGGAACCGCGATGATCTGTCGTAAAGGGGTCGTCGTAAGGCCGGGGGCCGTATAATCGGGGTTACGTATCTCCTTCAACATACTCCTACAACTGCCCAGCCTGCGCCGTGCTGGGATCACATCGTGTGGGTATACCTTTCTCTTCTCCAAAGCAAAAAGAGAGCAGGCTGACCAGCTCGCAGCTTGAGTATCGGGAATTCCTGGTTAAACGAGTCCGAGTAGCCGTGGTAGCCGCAGCCTTCTGAAATTAGAAGACGCTTCCCACTTTTCTTTATTATCGTCTCAGATGAACGTTTGTTCCTCCTCTCACCTCTCTTTCTACCAGCGGTAGAACAAAAGTTGTCGTCGTTATTTCTTTTCATGGGGCACATACTCCTGGATTTGCCAGGAATCTGGAGGTTTGCGGGGCTAATGTGCCCACTTTACAAAGTTCACAAAGATATGAACCGGAAGCGTAAAAGTAAAATAGCGCAGCTAGGCTGCGTGGCACGTGCCACCTGAACATGATGGCGCATGAGTACCAGGCGTGCTGAACCCTGATTCTAGGGAAGCTTTGTTGTGTGCTGGTCTGGTACAGAAACGAAAGTGAAGAAAGAGACGCAAATACAATAATGCAACATTAAAGCGGTTGTGAGTAACGACAGGCTTTCGCCTTCTGCAGGGCGTAGAAGCAATCAGTGCCCTGAGGAATTTCTTTACAGCAAAGCTGTTACCTTCCCTGTGTGCAACTTCTGCATGCATTTGCAGCACTCGGGGGTGATGCACACGACCCGGCAATGTCCTCGTGTTGATTGGGAGAAATGCCGAGGCACGGGAGAAGGTAGAAAGTGGCGCCGGCGCAAGTCGCCGCATTAGAGCAAATGGATGCGATGACAGAGGGGACAGAGCGTGGCGGAGAACAACGCCACCTAGGCGGGTGATTTCGAACGCACCCGCCATGGCTGCAGGTGCAGTCATGTGGGCACCACCAAAACGCAAGTTTCGTGCACTCCTTTGGGCTGCGCCCCGGTCAGTCGCGTTGTGTTTCGTGAATGTGTGCAACCCATCCGAACCAGCTAGCTTCGATGGAAAAGCCGCCACCATCCTAGGCCCACCAATTCTTACTGAGGCATTTTGAAACGGTGCCGTTTTTTAATATGCCGCATAGTATTTTTCCCCACATCAATTCATACTCGACCCCCTGTCCGGACACTAACTTTAGAACCTATGAAAGTGTTCACCGCTGCAATGTCTGAGAAGGAGAAGTGGTATATATCCGAAAAATAAAACAGACCAAATCGTGCCCACAGAACCTGTGTTACAGCCCTTCTTACAGCTTAAGTGCGTGTGCACCACCTCGGTTGCCCCGTAGTCTTCTTCCACTCGGATGACCTGCACAGGGGCCCCATTTCAGAAGAAAAATAAGACAAACATACGGTTTTTGTGTACCAGAAACAACCGCTATTTTATATGTAGACACTACACAAAACAATACAAATTGTCATCTTCACAAACATGAAGTGTAGTTTGAATTAGGCACAATTATTCAGTTTAGTTCAATGTCTATCACAGCTATAATGGCGGTGTAGAATCAGAAATCATTATCGGTGCGACATGGTCAGGTAAGGTGGGAGGACTCTCAGCCGAGCTGCTTCGCCTATCTCTCAGAGTGTATACCGCACCTGGACTCAGATCACTAACAGTTATTCATCATCGTCGTCCCATTTACACATTGTGCTTGGCATAAAAACAGCGCCTTCTCACGGACACAACTAAGTTTTGTCCACATCAGGTCGAGCTCCTTACGTCGAAGCGGGCGTTCTCACTCACCTACATGGTCGCCATAGAGGCACAAGACCAGGAGTGACACCACCTGGCGGGAGAATTCAGCCGGTTTAGAGTCACCGCAGAACAGCCCTCATGCTCGTCATCGTTGAAGAAGCTTTGTTCGGTGGACGAGGTCGAATGAGAAGAATTCACGAGACGTAGACGTTCGACGGGGACGCCTTGCCCGGTCTACTGGTGCACGGACCAAGTAAGGGGTCCGTGTTGAGTAAGACACGTGGCCGTTCCTTGCCTTCTCTTTCGGCCTCAACAATGCGCGATGTCGCGGGGTAGCCACTAATCTGACACTTAATTGTATCCTGCGCCGTTTGTGTACTGTTGCCGCACCGCCCAGAGCAGCTCTTTCTTGGTGACAAACTCGCCGCGTTGCAGTAGCGGCACAGGTTGTAGTGGTGCGCCTTGATCCTCTGGTCGTGGAGCGGGAAGATGCGCTTACGGCGGCACTTCGAGCTTATGACCGGCAGTGTGCTCCTGAAGGGGTTGGTGCCGAGCACCTCCTGGAGCAGGATGATGTCCTGCTGGCCCGAGAAGCGGGTTGGCCGCTTCCACTTCCCTTCTCTTCTGCGACAGTTTACGTTCTTCTCGAGTGCCTCGGTCACTTCGTCGGCGGCCAGAGCGGGAGGCGCTCCGCTGGTGACGAAGATGTGAGATGCGAAGAGATTGCGGCGGCCGTGGCACTTCGTATTGTGTTGGTATCCTCGCTCCAGCCAGCCCAGAATGGAAACAGGCTGTCGTTCGACGCAAGATATCCCTGAAACAAGGCCACCACGACATCGCAGGGCCGCTACATTGTCCTCGTCGCCGGAGATGACGAAGCAGCTCGAGCGAGAGCCGCTGACGTGATCGGTGATGACGTGACCGCCGGTGATGACGATGATGCCATCGATGCATCAACGATCATAATTATTTATTTGTAAATAATTAAATAAATAAATAAATAATTATTCATAGAAACTAAATTTATCGGGCCAATAATGAACCTTAGTCCGCTTCCAGTGTTAACGGCAGACGCTGCACTGATCGTTTTGTGATCAGCCCATTCGTGAACCGCAAGGTGAAGGTCTGAAATTGGTTTTCGCGGCCTAACGCCGGCGTGGCGATGGAGCAAGACGAGGTAGCCATCGAGATGGAGATGACTACATCACCACCACAAACGCTACCGCCCATCGGCCCCAGCAACAACAGCAGCGGCCGGATGTGCATCGAGGTACAAGGAGAGGAGGTTCCCTCGGAACAAATCAACGAGAGCCACGGTTGGACCCACGTGGGACGACGCATAAAAGCACCGACCGACCAAGACGGCGCTCCAGTCGAGGCGCGCCAGTCAAGACCTAAAACGAGGGAAGACGCAGCCAGAAAGGCAAGGTCAGCGGCAACAAAAGCAGCGAGGATGCCCGAGATACTCCGTAAGGAGGAAATCAAGGTGATCGTGAGGCCGAGAGGGGGCCTAAACATCGCTAAAACGCAGTTTTCGATCGTTGCCTCGGCAATTATGGCGGCGGCGAGAATTTCGAGGGCGGACGGGGCGGTGGACACCTTCTGCCCCAACGTGCGGCAGAACATCATGGTGGTGAGCACCCCTGACGAGGGGAGAGCTCTGTCCTACGCCAAGATCCAGGCCATCCACATCGGAGGCAAGTCGCACGAGGTAGGAGCGTACCAGACCACGCCGGACGGCACGGTCAAAGGCGTGATCAGAGGCATACCGGTAGAGGACACCCCGGCGGAAATCGACCGGAACATCGTGAACTCAAGAAATCCGCTGGCGAGAGGAGCGCAGAGAATCGGCAGCTCGGCAACCGTCATCGTGGTATTCGAAGGCGAAAAGGTACCGAACTACGTATTCTACGGCCCGGTGGTCACGAAGTGCACGCTCTACCGCAAGCACTTCGACGTGTGTAAGCAGTGCGGCAAGATAGGCCACAGAAGAGACGTTTGCCCGACGCCGAACGCGAGGGTGTGCTTCGACTGTGGCGCCGACAACCCGGCGGAGGGCCACGAGCAGATGTGTAAACCCAAGTGCAAACTCTGCGGAGGGCAGCACCCGACCGGCAGCAGAAGCTGCAAGAACAGGTACAAGACCCCGTACGTGGTAACCAAACGGAAATGGGAGCGCAAGATGGCGGAGCAGCAGGCGCAGCACCAGCTGGCGCCCGGCGAGTTTCCGCCACTTGACGGCGCAGCCGGCGGCAGCCGCCTCCACGAGTCGCGCCCGCGAAGCCAGAGCAGGAACCGAAGCCAGAGCGCGAGCCGCCAACGCCGTGCCCGCTCGCAATCCAGAGACCGAGTCAGCTGGGCCGACGCTACGAAGTCGGGAGCCGCCAAGAAAGGGCAGCCGCAGCCGCAGCAGCAGCCCCAACGACGACAGCAACAGCAGCAAGTGGTGCCGCCAAAGCAAAGCGGCGGGAAAACCCAGGAAGAAAGCGATTCGATGAAGGCGCTAAGAGGGGTGGCCGAGCAACTCGGGCGGAGAAACACCGAACTGGAGGCGACGGTCGACAGAATCATCAGGGAAGTGGAAGAAATCAAGAAGACGACAGCGGCCATAATGCAGCGGATACAAACGCAGCCACAACAACAGCAAACACCACAACCGGCACAACAAGTAGAGATGGAACTGGAAGCAGAAACGAAGCCGAGGGCGGCGGCAGCGGGCCCTGCGCCCAAGAAAAGGGCAATCGAGAACCTAAAAGAGCGTAAACTCAGCGAGAGGATGGACAACCTCGAAGACAGGCTCGACCGGATGGAGAAGAGGCTCGACAACTTCGAAGAGTACGTTCGAACGACGTTCACCACGTCGATAGACGACCGGTTCACCTCGCTCGAGAGAACGTGCCAGCAGCTGGCTACGACAGTGCAAAATCTGGTGACGCAGATGGCCAACCTCCAACAAGCATGGACGGGTCACCCACCGCAACAGCAACCACAGCAGTAACGACGAGGTGTCTCCTGGTCTGGCACTGGAATTGCAACGGCTTCGCCGCAAAGAAGGCGGTACTACAGCAGCACCTACAACAAGTACCGAGAAAGCCAGACGTAATCATGCTGCAAGAGACCCGCACCGAAGAGGCCAGACTCCCGGGATACCGGACCCACGCCAGCCCGCCCAGCTCGCAAACTGCGGCCGGTAGGCCAGGCCGGGGGGTTTGCACTCTGGTCCGAAGGGGCATTACATACGTTGAGCATGAACTACTAAGCAAGAGCACGATAGAGCACACCATGGTAGAGGTAATCACGGGGAAGAAAAAGAAGAGGGAGAGCACATTCCTGACGAACGTCTACAGCAGCCCGTCGCACGGCAGACAGAAATTCAAGGCGCTGCTACACAAGGCGAGCAAAACGGCGGGGCCCGGTAATAGGTTGGTAATCTGCGGGGACTTCAACGCGCAGAACCGGGCCTGGGGCTACCCCAGAACGCTGGCAAAGGGCAGAGACCTAATGCAAGACGCCACGGACTTGGGGCTCAGCCTGATCACCGACCCCGCGTTCCCCACGAGAACGGGCAACTCGGTCGCCCGGGACACCACACCAGATCTCACGTTCGCCAGGGGCAGGAGCGGAGACACGGCGGAATTCGGGTGGCGGAATACAGGACACGAGCTGGGCAGCGACCACTTTATCGTGGAGGTCACCGTACCGCTTGGGGCCAACGAAGAGATCGGCAAAAGTCCGCTGAAACACCAGTTCACGGACTGGGACGCCTTCCGACGACTGCTGCCTGAAGATCAAGGCGAAATAACGGACATCGAGGAGTGGGCCAACGAGATCGTGCAGAAGACGAGGGAGGTCACCAGGGAAATCGAAACGGACGCGCGCGTCGACAGAGTGGACAGCCGCTTGGCCCACCTAATCGAGGCCAAGCAGTCGATCACGGCGAGATGGAAGACGCAGCGGACGAACAGAAAGCTGCGCAAGAAGATCGCGGAACTTAACCGCGTGATCGAGTCGCACAGCAGGGCCCTATGCGCGCAGCAGTGGAACGAAGCCTGCAGCGCGGCGGATGGACAAATGCACTGTGGCAAGACGTGGAACTTGCTAAGACGCCTACTGGACGAGACCAAGACCAAGTCTCACCAGCACGACAACCTGGCCAAGACACTCCACAGGGCGCTGGCCGAGCACGGAGAGGCCGAGGTGAAGAAGCGCCTCGACGACAAGTACCTGCCGGCCACCCCCGCGGAGACACACTCGGACTACCAGGGCGAGACCAACGAGCGGCTAGACAGGGACATAGAAGTGTGGGAGGTGAGAGCGGCCCTACACGACCTGAACACCAAGTCCACCGCCGGACCCGACCGCGTGAAAAACAGAGCACTGAAGAATCTGAACGAGAGAGCAATCGAGAACCTCACGGCGTACTACAACAGGTGCTGGCGAGCCGGGAAGCTGCCGAAGCAGTGGAAGGCGGCCAAGACGATCCTGATCCCCAAGCCAGGCAAACCACCGAACATCGAGAACCTCCGGCCAATCTCGCTCACGTCTTGCGTGGGCAAGGCGCTAGAGCACGTTCTAATGAACAGATGGCAAAGGTACCTGGAGGAAGCGGAGGTGTACCCGAACACCGTGATAGGGTTTCGGAACAAGCTCGGGACGCAGGATGCCATGATACAGCTGAAGAATGAGATCCTGGACGACGACGCTAACACGAGAGACAACCGGGCGATCCTGGGCCTGGACTTGCAAAGCGTCTTCGACAAAGTGAGGCACTCGGCAATCCTGGCCCAGGTGTCACGACTGGACATGGGGAAGAGAACGTACGAATATATCAGGGACTTCCTGACGGGGCGGACCACCGAGGTCAACGCCGGTGACCTGAAGCTCCCGGAGAAGAAGCTCGGCAGCGTCGGGACCCCCCAAGGCTCGGTCATCTCGCCGCTGCTCTTTAACCTAGTGATGATCGGGGTGGCCGAACGACTCTCGCGAGTGGCCGGGGTCCGACACACCATCTACGCCGACGATATAACGCTGTGGGTCCCGGGAGGAAGCGACGGACAAATAGAGAGCACGCTGCAAGAAGCAGTGGATGCCATCGAGGAGCAACTGGACGGGTCCGGACTCGTATGCTCCCCGAGCAAGTCCGAACTGCTGGTGATCCCTCCGAAGAGAACGACCAGGAAAAAGAGAGGGGACGAAGAGACGCCGAAAGAACAGAAGATCAAGGTCAGAACGAGCGGCGGCCACACGATCCCAGAGGTCGAGAGGATCCGAGTGCTAGGCATGCTGATAGAGCGCAGCGCGTGAACGGCGAGACGGTGAACCGCCTCGCGGCTAAAGTCACCGCGGCCACACGGCTCATCAGAAGGGTGTCAAAGAGAAAGGCAGGCATGAAGGAGGAGAGCCTCACCCGACTGGTGCAGTCTTTCGCCATAAGCCACATCACGTACGTCGCAGCGTTCCACAACTGGAGGCAGTGCGAGCGAAACAAGATCAACGCGCTCATACGCAAGGCATACAAGGCGGCACTCGGACTCCTCGACTGCACGAGCACCGAGAAGTTTCTGGCTCTGGGGGTGAACAACACCCTGGAGGAGATCGCGGAGGCGCAGAGGACCGTCCAGATCTCGAGGCTCTCGGAAACGAGAACGGGCAGACAGATACTGCTCGACCTGCGTCTGACACCGATGGAGGAGGGAGCCGAAAACGAACAGGTACCTGTGCCAGAAGCCACAGGCAGACAGTTAAAGGTATGCCCGTTACCAAAGAACATGAACCCCGAGTTCAACAAGGAGCGAAGGATGGCGAGGGCCAAGGCGCTCGTGGACCTCCACACCAGAGACGAAGGGGCCATGTACGTGGACGCGGCGGAGTACCAGGAGAGCGGGAGGGCCTACGCCGCGGCGGTCGTCAGGGCGTCGACTGGCGAAACGATAACGGCAGCGAGCGTGAGAACCCAGAAGGCGCACCGGGCAGAGGAGGTGGCCATCGCCCTGGCCATCGCCGACCCTGCGTGCACGACGGTGCTGTGCGACGCAAGAACGGCGGTGCGTAACTACGCCAGAGGGAGAGTGTGCAGGGAGGCCGCACGAGTACTACGCACGGTCGACCTCGCCGGTGAGAGGAGGTGCGTGGCCATCAAGGGGTTCCCGGCACACGTGGGCATCGATGTGTCGGACCGGGGCAACACCAACCATAACGAGACGGCAAACGCGGTGGCGCGAGGACTAACCAACCGCGCCGCTGCGGCAGAATCCGACCAGTCGTGGTGGTGGAGGGAGACCAAGGACAGCATGACCACCTACACCGAGATCGTGAAGTGGTACAGACTGAGCAGACGAAAGGTACCGCCACCCCACCCGGGCTTGACTCGAGAGGAAGCGGTGATATACCGGCAACTGCAGACGGGGTCCCTCCCCACCCCGGTGCTGATGAGGCACGTGTGTCCGAGCGTGTACGAGAGTGACTTGTGCCGAGTGTGCCAGAAGGAGAGAGCCACAGCGGCTCACATCCTCTGGGACTGTGCCAAAAACCCGCGCGAAGCGTCGACAGAGACTATGATCCCGCCACATCTCGAAGCCGCAGCGGGAAGCTACGACCAGGAACAACAGACCAAGGCCGTCCAGCAGATCTCGGCGGCCCTTGAAAGGCAACGACCAAGCGAAACCGACGGAAGGTTACCGCCCCAACAAAGGGGCAGGCGAAGCCAGCCGAAGGGAGTAGCGAGGCCGGAGCCAAAGTAGAGGGACAAGAAGTCGAGAAGACGTCACGGCCGCGTCGCGGAAAGACCCCCGCGCGAGGGGATCTAACCGAGCTGCAGGCACTTTAATAAAGTTGCTCTCTCTCTCTCTCTCTCTCGCGGCCTAGGCGCAGTTCTGGATGCCAGCCAGACTCCATACTAGCGCACGTGCCATGGTTTCGTATCATCGTTGACGAGCATAGGCCGATCCTTTTTAGCATGTCGGAGGCTCTATCTTTTTTTTTTTACATCCAGAGGTTCCAATTGAAGGTAGGCAAAACTTTATTTTCTCGTAGGCCGTTTTTTGATAAGAACACCATGCGATGGCATAGACGGTTACGCAAAACAAGACAAAATAAAACCAAATCGTTCTCTGCGGGGACATTCCCTCTTGGATCCCGCGCCGACAGCTCTAGAGATGAATACGAGCGTTGGCCTATTTTTGGAGGGATACCGTAATTTTGTTATATTTAAATCAGGCGGTTTCCCGTTTAGGGTCGCAAAAACTGACATTGCTTTGTTCGAAGGCCGCTACACGAGACAAAGCAAAAGACGAAGATGCAAACAATCCAAAAGAAAAACAGTCGCACTCTGCCGGGTCTGAGAGCACGAGCAATAACGCGAGCTCGTTCACGGCGCCGGCCAATCGGAAGCTGCCAGCGTCGACGGCGGAGGTGTACCACGGGAAGGAGGATAACAAAGGTGTGTGGAATGTGACCGGGACTTGTAGTGCGTGTGCGGACCCGTCCAGGGCGCCGGTAGTCACCCATAATGGAGCAAGACAGTCACTTTGCCTATACAATCGGATAACAGCGGGGACGCTTCCAAACGAGCTGCAGTAGCGACAGCGACGGAAGCTCGGAGCGCGCTGCACCTGTTCAAAGCCGCGGTGCACTCCTCACTGCCGCTCACATCTTCGTCACCAGCGGAGCGCCTCCCGCTCTGCCGGCCCACAGCCCAAACGCCGACGAAGTGGCCGAGGCACACGAAGAGGTCCTACGCGGTCGTCTCAGAAGAGCGGTGGAAGCGGCCAACCCGCTTCTTGGGCCAGCAGGACATCATCCTGCTCCAGGAGGTCCTCGGTACCAACCCCTTCAGGAGCACACCGCCGTTCAACAGCTCGAGGTGCTGCCGGGAGCGCATCTTCCCGCTCCACGACCAATGGATCAACTAGGTGTGCATCCTTTGCCGCTACTGCACCGAGGGCGAGTTCGTCACCAAGAAACAGCTGCTGCGGCGGGTGCGGCAGCAGTACCCGAACGGTGCTGGAGGGTACAAGTGTCACGTCAGCGGCTATCCCGCGACAGCACGCATTGTTGTTCGTCACCAGCGGAGCGCCCCCCGCTCTGCCAGCCCACACGCCAACGGCCGAGGTACACGTGCAGGTCGTAAACGGTCGTGGAAGAGAGAAGCGCAAGCGGCCAACCCGCTTTACGAGCCAGCAGGACATCGCTGTGCGTGAGGGGGTGCGCGAGGCGAACCCGTTCAAGGAGGCACCGCAGCCACAACCACCTGGGCCATTATCTCGAAGAACGTATCCCCACAGTTGGTGATCAGCTCGAGGTGCGGGCGCGACCGTATCCTTCACTTCCTGGACCAGTGGATCAAGGCGCACTACGGTAACCTGCACCGCTCTTGCACCGAGGCCCCAAGAATCAGCTGCTCGAACAGTTGTGGCAGCAGCACGAGAACGGCGCAGGAGGACGCTCGCGTCGCTTATTGGCGGCGGCCTTGCGACAACACGATCATTTCCGGCGGAAATACAGGACAACGAAGACGCCGAAAGAGGAAAGGTCCGACCACGTGTCAGGCTGAATGAGGACTCCCCACTTGGTGTGTGCGCCAGTCGGGCTGGCATAGGTAGTGGCGGGAACAACCAAAAGGGCATGTCGTCATCCCAAAAGCAAAGCGTCCCCCTCAAACGAGCACGTACCGTGAATTCGTCGCTTTCAACGCCCGTACACCGAAAACAGCGCTGCCTCACTGACGATGGGGAGCGCCACACCCTGTTTTTGATAATAAAGTTTCGCGTCATCATTCCTTTAGTGTGATTCACTATATATATGAATTGTTTCGCGTCCTTTGGCTGGCATTTTCGGTTAACACCCTTTTGGTTCCAAAAAGTCGTTAACCGTGCTTTTTAGGCGAAAGCCTGCCGATCGATTACTTCGTAACTGCTTTATTGTATTTGCGCCTCTCTTGTCGCTTTCATTTCTACGTTTTTTGGCTCTAAATTCATCGACGGGCTCTTTCAGTGGAAAGTCGTGCTAGCTTTACTTTAAACGCTAAGCACCTAAGGGCTGTCGGCGTCTCCGGTCGTCTCATGTCACGTTACTAAGACGTACGGACAGTCCTTTTCCAACGCCTCGGGCTAGAACGTTTAATCTCCATGGACAAAAACGCGCACTAAAAGAACACAGCAAGACAATCGTTCTCCAACGCCCCGCGCTAGAACGCATGCTGCGGCATGTGGCACGAAGGCAACTTACGGCCAGTCTGTCCCTCATTTAATTGCTTAAATCGAGTTGAACGCAAGAGAGGGCGCCACCCTCAGCAAGCGCGCGATTGCTCCTCCCACCGGCGCTCCTCCTGCGACCAACCAGCGCGCGCCTTGTGGCAAGGGAGAGGTTTACAGTCTTTAAATACACTTATACACGCCATGCGTCTTTCTCCCCAGGTTTCACATTAGTCGAGATGGCCCTGCATTTTTCGCTTTCCGTGCTGCGTCGTTTGGCGCGTTTTGGCACGCGCCGAAGCTTCCATAAGATCAGAGTTATGCGTTGCTAGTGCGCACCTTCCCTACTCACGTGCCATAACATTCACGTGTCATGCAGGTGGCACACTCAATTCTATAAATTAAGCGCTTCCAATTCATAGCACGCTCGCTTTTGTTCCCTCTCCTATCTATTTGTCTAACATTCCCTTCCCCCATCCCGACACCAGCAGGCGTGCCGGTGTCCACCCCTAGACATATGCGGCGAGCTACGCCGGCTGTTGGACCTTGCTTTCAACTTCCGGATAAATTTAGTTATTCATTCACGTCAAGGGGTCCCGTGGCCATATGAGCTCGAGGAGGGTCCGGACGTCACTTCTCATGCCGCGCCCGGCATGTCAAGACATGCACTATAAGTCGGCTGCGCCTCGCCACCTTTGGCGGTACTTCGGTTCTAAGAGCAGCTGATAAGGCACGCGATCGCCCAAGAAACATGCAGCGTCGCGAAATCTTTAGGAACGGCCATAGGCGCCTTCTCCGCGGCTGATTTCGTTCGCGCACATAGCTTAGGGGAAGCGCCGTAAAATTTCGTGCAGATGCATTTCGCCATATTAAGCCGCCGTAGCATCATCATCATCATCATAAACGTTATAAAAAAAAGGGGGAGGGTGTTACCAACCAAACCAACTGGCAAGTCGCGTCCATGGGTAGACCCCTGCACCGCGGCAGGCGTCTCACGTATCGCGAAATTCTCGACTACTATAGAAAGGGCAGACGATCATATCCCGGCCCGCACCAGTCCCGCGATAGAAAACACGCGGTGCCACTATGATTTCTGCAGACGAATTCTTTTGCAAAACCAGTCCTGTATCATCACATGTATCCCGACCTCTATGAGCCGAAATGTAGATTTTGTTCAGGGTTGACTACAATCTCACACAACATGTGGAAGTGCCCGCACATTAATGCAAGCCCAGAGAACGCAGCGCACATTTACTAAAATGTACACAACGACGTGTAGTCGGAGGCCGCGCTGCGGAGCTCTACCGCTGAAGATCAACAGGCCCTAGTCTAAACAGCAACGGAGGCCGAGCCCTGGCAAGAAAGTAGACTTAAGAGTAGTCTTCTCATTTGGGCCCAATAAAGTCTTTTCTCTCCCTCTCTCTCCCCGGTTCCTTAAGAAAAAGGTGTGTTGTTCTGTGTTTGCCAAATAAAGGGGGAATTCCATATAGTGTGGAAGAAGTTGGTTTTCTTTTTGCCCTGATAACAATATTCGCTGCATCTGTCTGGGAACAATAATTTAGCGAGTCTTGATTTGTGCGAAAGCGGTTTGCTTGGATTTTACCACGTCTTGGCCTGCAAAGCACGGTGCTCTTGTGTGGCCTGTAAACAGTTAGGCAACACTTTCGGTGGAGGTCCTGAAAATTTTGTGTCATCCTCCACGCTGTATACAATGCTCTGCGTATGCTATGTGCCTCTCCTCCGTGATAATTTCTCCAAGAGGCCCCCAAAGCTCCCGATTTCTTGCCAATCAATCCGCAACGTGGGTATGTACTCAGGGGATGTGGGTATGTGTCTCTTTGGTATAAGCCGCAGCACACGCGGAATTTTTTTGGTCCAATCCCCTTGAGTGGGCACGCGCCATTTTTTATTAGCCAGTCTGGTGTCTTGATTTTTTTAGAAGTCATTCTCTACGGATGGGATAAATAAAGTTTTTCCTCCTCCATTCTCGCTCTCGATGATCACTTAATGTTAATGTTTTATCTCTCTCTTTCTCGCCAGCCCGCGTGATGAAACCTCGTGTCTGTTTTTGAGTGTGAGGATGTTGGCTTGTCTGATCGTCCCGCCGGCTGTTTGAAACAGATCGTGGTCGCACTGGCCAAATAAAACGTGGGTGTCTCGTCAAGGGGGAGAGTCAAACTATTTCAGATTCCTAACCACTACCACCACCTATACCACCCTGGCGGGCCCTGCTGCCCACCAGGCCTGCCCGTTTATGTCCAGCCCACTAGGGCGGTGCGCGGGAGCATCTGGTGACCACTATGTTCGTGTAGATAGCTATCTAGGGGATCTCCCGAAGAGAGCTCATACAGTAACACAACTGACTACGGCTTCTTGTGCTGATGAAGCAGAACTGTTGCAACCGTTTCAATAAATATTCATTCAATCATTTGCTGTAGGAGACACCCATCCAACGTGTATCCCCAATTAAAAGAACGCAGGTACTGTCAGTCATGGGCTTATATTGTGCCTCAGTTATACCTGAGATTTACCTTTGCGCTTAATAGCCTCCTCAGACCCGGGATGAATTTGGGTGCCTAATGTTTTCTAAACTTTTAGAATAATTAAGCAGAATTAGGAAAGTGAAAAGTGTTGTTTCAATAGCCCTCATAGTTTCAGCTCAGGGAGATGTCCAATATATTGGACACTGGGATGCTACCATGGCCTGACGCGGGTTTTCAAAATAAGTTTGTTCGTGCCTTGAATGTGTTTTTTACCTCGACAGGAATAGTGTCAAAGCATTAGCGGCGTATTAGCCTTCTAGCGTGCGCCCGTAAACCCAGGAGGACATTTTATAGACAACTATTACAACTCACGAAATTCTCGTGAACCGTCGATTTGTATAGCCGGGTCTATAACCATTTATTGGTGAAATGGAGTAGCCGGGCGCATATTCGCTCTTGGCTCCGTCGTCCGTCGTCCATCCATCCATCGTCCGCGGATGGATGGATGACGGACGATGGACGACGGAGCCGAGAGCAAGAGATGCTTTACATCTAAAAAGAAGTTGAGTTCGTCCCTTGCATCTCTGCCCAGTGATTCTATGGAGTTTAGGGCCCTAAACGTAACAGCATTAATGAAAAGTTCACTAATAAATTTGGAGTTTGTTGTTTCGTCAACCAAGAGAGACGGTATAAGCCCGTGGTGGAGTAATGATTGTACGAGAGATTATCGGCGTAGGAAAGCGGCGTGGAAAAAATTTATTCATAATCAGAGCCCCAATAATTGGACAAATTTCAAGTATTATTCTGGAATATTTCGCCGAACCATCTCAACGGCTAAACAGGACTATTATTCGCAACGGTTCTTCGCGCTTTCCGAAACAAAAAACCGGCGTATTCATTTTGCTTTTTTGCGTAACCGCAAGAGCTCTGAGGATAGAAGCAACGGTGTATCCATTGTGGAAACGCAGGAAGAAAGCTCACAGTCGCTCGAAGAAGTCACCCGGGCCTTGCAAACAAGGTTTACGGCTACCCTCCGACGCATGATAATTGAAAATACCCAAGTTTTGGACTTTAACTCTGTCACGATGGAGGAAATGGCGGATATAGTTATGCGCCTCCCGACAGCTTCCCCAGGACCCAATGGCATCTCGACAGCTACAAAGCCTCTCTTTGAGTAATCTGTTCACGATATAATAAACATTATCAAAACGTCTTTGGAGAAAGCATGGGTGCCCGAAGATTGGAAAATTGCAAAAATTGTACCACTACTAAAAAAACCCAGTCTTCGAGTTCTCCCGGACAACATTTGCCCAATTGCGTTGACCAGTAACTTAGTCAAATTGATCGAAAGAATTGTGTACGGCCGTTTACTTCGATTTCTATCTAGGGAAAATTTACTGAGTGCACATCAGATTGGCTTCCGTCCAGGCGGCTCCATTTGGTCCGCCGATGCGGACGTGGAGAGCCGTATCCAGTTTGCCCGCAAAGAAACAAACGAATCTGCGCGCTTGTCACACTGGAAATTGCGAAAGCATACGACAGTGTAGAATACAGCGTCCTTATAGCTGAACTTAAATAATGCGGGATACCCAATTACATTATTTCATGGATTCAGCAGTTTTTTATCTGGCCGCAAGATATTTTGCTCAAAAAATGGTTTTAAGACTTGGATACTACACCAGACAAGGGGCGTTCCGCAAGGGTCACTGCTTTCTCCGGTTCTGTTTAACATATTGATGAGATCAATTCCTACCAGCAATGAAATCTGCGGTTATGTTAGCTTTTTTTCGCAGCAGAACGGGACATCCATGAGCTATATCAGGCGTCACAAAAGTATTTGAATTCTATCGAAAGGTGGCTGTCAAGTCTCAATTTGTCGATTAACGTTGCCAAGTGCGCGGTCCTGGTATTCTCCGTATCAGTGCCTGTTACCCTCTGCCTTAAATACCGGGAAAAGTTTATTCCGCAAGTGACAACTTTAAAATACTTGGGTAATATTTATGAGAGTAAGCTTGATTGGCGGCATCATATAAAGCACATTACGACGAAGGGGAACGGGCACTTGGTCTGTAGCGAAGAATTAGCAGCCGGAATTTTGGGATGAGAAGAGGCTCATTGATATTTATTTACCGCGGGTACGTGCGCCCTATTTTAGAGTTTGGCTGTGCTCTCTTTTCAGAATCTCCAATATACAAACTAAATCCGCTTATACATCTGGAGAGACGTGCCCTGAGATTGTGTCTCGGCCTCCCGAAATACGTAGGTTATAACATCCTGTATTTAGAGTCCCGGCTGCCTGCACTAGAGTCTCGGTTTAAAGGGACAGACAACCGATTTTTGTCGAGTATATATTCTCTACCCCAAATGAAAGGGCATCACTTAAAGCACCTTGACGAGAAACGGCTTTGCTGATAACGCCCTAGAACTTTTTAAATCGAATTTTTTGATCTACGAGACGTATGTGTCCCTCCCAAAACTAATGCTGGCAACCATGACATAGAGTAGCTCGGCAACATACTTTTGTCTGTATGCGAAATAAAAAACGATATTTAAAAACTTGTTCCCAGCTAAAAAACAGTTTGAATCGCATGCTTTCCTGTTCCTTTATGTGTTTTTAATGCAGCGGTCTATTTTGCATGAATGCGCCATCTGTTGGGATAGACGATAGGTAGAATCTGGCTTCACGTTGTGGAGGTGGGAAGTTCGATTCTCCCCCCGGGCACGACGTTTTTTTTTTTTTTTAAGCTGCCGTTGGCGTATTTGGAAACTGAAATCAAATATTTTGGCAGAACAAACGCCGCTGACTCAGGCAGAATCGTCAAAGCTCCTTCGCTGGGTCTGTTTACTGAACGCGGCCGTTGAATCTCGGCATGGAGGCTCAGTTAGCCACACTGAGAGGCATGCTGAGAGGCACCCAGCGACGGCGGGCGGCGTGTCTTTAAAAAATTCAGAATAATGTTTAGAAATACATATACAATTTAACCTTGCACAAATACTTGTGTTAAAGGTTTTCAATGCGCAAATAAACGTTTCAGCAGTTACAGTAGCTGCTAGGTTTGCAGGTCACGTGACAGGGACACATAACGTAGTGTCAAGTTTCGACACTACGAACCGCCACCCTTCCGATTTCAGGAAGTTTGCTGCCAAATTAAAATTACTTCCGCCAGTGTGTTTAGAAATTGCTTGTGGTTATCGGGCTATATAAAACGCTGGCTTTCATATGAGCTAGAGAACATATACGCGACAAAAATCGCTTGTCTGTCCCTTTAAGCTCTTAACGGCGCTGACGATGTTTAGGATTTTCGAATCGCCCTCAGCAGAGATTTTTCGCTGATGGTGGCTCGACCGGCTTTATGTTTTAACTCGTGGTGGCCCCACCAATACCGCCCTCAATGTGTGTATGCCCAGACATTACTTTCACCCTTAAAGGGGTCCTGAAATGCCTTCCGCCGATGCATGGATGTACATGTAACCAAATAAAGCAATGTATTAGCAATCTCCTCCTGCAAGAATTTTGTTAAAGCGATGAGTATTAGCTGAGAAATCGTAAATCAAAAACCGCGAATTATCGTCGCGCCGTATTTCCTCCTCCTTTCAACTGTTTCTTCGCTGTTGGCCTCCCCTCCCATGATGCTCCGCTCCTCAGCGGTGACGTACTTCCGCTATTGCGCTCCCACAGACTGCCGTCTGCTACGGGCCAGCTCTTTCGGCTTTTTCATCTCTGTAGACACCATGGACACAGGCTGGAAAAGCGAACGAATGACCTGGCCGCATGTGTGCGGCCTGGCCTTGCCCTTTCGCGGTGTACGTAGCTGCAGGGCTGCAGTTGGTATCGGCGGCGAACTCGCAGCCGCGTGGGGAGAATCGTGCGCTCGTTCCCTTTGGTGCACCGCGCACTGTTTATCCAAAAAGCGCGGTCTCAGATGTGGCCCCGCTGGTGCCGGGTGTTATTTTGCGGTGGTTGTAATTCCTACTACCGGCGGCATGTGAAAAAAGACATTTTCAACCGACACAGAACCCGTGCACAAAACGCGCCGGATCGGATCGCTTTATCAGCGGCGATGAACGTGAAGGCGAAGAGCAAACCAACGCTGCACTCGATCAGCGAGAACCCGTGTTCTGACAAGCTGCACCCATGTGTTGCATTCAACACTGACGGGAAAGCGTTTGTTTGCACTTGTTTGGATAGTCGTAAAATGTCCAAACACTCCGGCACTCCGCTAGCAGATCAGCCGGCGAGACATTTCGGAAAACATTTGACAGATGGCGCCGTATGCATTAGTGTGTCGCTACGCAAAACTGATGAGACGCTCTACTAAAACTCCCATCGCGGTGTCACGTAGCGGGACGCAAAAATTTAGCGTTTAGCGTATGCAAAGGCCACAAACGCTGTACTAAAACTATATTAGCAGCAAAATAGCGTGCGTATGTGAAACCGCTTGCGTTTACAAAGCTGCACGCCGAGCGCGTACGTTTCAAACCTAGTGACATCGTTTAAATACACTGGCAAGCACAGTGTAACGTAGTCAGATATCAACCGTATGCTCAGGCGACAAGCAAGAGCTTGTTTTATGTGGGGCGGAGATTGCGCATAAAGGCCCGTTCGCACTTGCGACGAAAGCGAGTGAGAGCGGCAGGAATTCCGTCGCTTTGTCGCGCGACGATCGTTTTTGTCGAATGGTCGGGACAAATTTTGGTTGCGCGACAGAATTCCCGTCGCTTTCGCTCGCTTTCGTCGCAAGCGGGAATGGAAAGTTCTGCCGCTGCCGTCTGCTACGCAGCTCGGAGGTAACCGCGCGATCTGCTCGGGCCGGATGAACGCGCACACTCCCGCACGGCAGCGCCCCAAGCGGCAGACGGCCGCGTACATCGCTCCCGGCGCCCGCCTGGAGCCCGCCCTCGGCACACTAGCCAGTATATTTCAGGCACTATAATGGAGGAAAGATTTTTTGCTTCCGATGAACCTAGTTCTTTGCCCCTGTGTTTTTAAATACGTGAAGTGGTTAGCACGTCGTCCTCACGCAGCTCTGTATCGTCGTAGCATCGCTGATTGTCCGAACGAAGCTTGCAGCTAAGCCAATGCAGCGACCGAAGCTGTGTGTGTGTGTGTGTGTGCATCGCCTCCTGTGTGTTGTGGACGCGTTCGTTTCGCGATGAAATGCGACATTGTACTTCTGCGGGTGGATAGTGCTTCCCATGGTCTGGATTATCTTTCTCGAACGACGTACCACTCATCCTCGCATGGGGTATGTGCAGTGTGCCTGGCTAAAAGCCTTCTCGCTTGCGCGCCAGAGTTGTGACTTGCTGCTCGTCCCCGCAAACCGGGTGTGAGGTGAGTGCCGTATTTACGACGGGCAGGAGGAGGCAACTCATCGTCTGTCAATCGCGGTTCAGACTTGCAACGCATGTTGTGACGTTGCGTTCGTTCGAAACGCATCTCTGGATTGTTTTGAAGTTGAATAAAATGTACGCGTCAAACCCGGGCATTCGGCTCAGGGCGTTCTCTGCGATTGCACCAAAGAAGTGCCACGGGACTTTCTTTATGGTACGTACTCACGTAAGATAAAATCCACGTCGTGTTATGGCCGTGTTGCATTCAATACAAACGGTGAAGCGTTTGTTTACACTTGTTTCGTTTGTCGTAAAATGTCAAAGCACTCCGGCACTCCGCTGGCAGATCAGCCGGCGAGCCGACGCTGAGCAGACGACTCATCTCTTTGCCGGAAGTGCGTGAAAAAGCCGCCCAATAGCAGGATGTCTAGCTCATGACGAACATCTGGGAATCGATGATGTAGACATGTGAAGATGGCGGCGTCCAAAAACACGAAGGAAAGGGTGAGAAAAAAGCGACAAACTTTGCAACAAAAGTGTGAGCTTTCCGCTGCGCGTAAAAGAGTAATACCTGGCACAGGTGACGTTGGCGACCCAATCTAGCGATTGCGCTAGTTCATTTAGTGTGCTCAAAATGCCTTTCAGGGCCCCTTTAATATCAACATTCCGTCCGTTATGCAAATGTCCCGGGAAGCTCTCCCTGTTCCCCTAACCTTTAATAACATTTTTCCTAACAATACAAAAATGCTCCCTGCGGGATTACTAACGTGTCTGTTGAACGACTATCTGGCTAGCTTGGATTCATACATGGTTGTAGCGACTGATCAGGGACTCCGGAACTATTTTGGGAGTGGGGGGGGCAAGTACTGCCGTATTTTTCATCATCATCATCATCAGCTTGTCTACGCCCACTGCAGGGCAACGCTTCTCCCATAACTGCGACCAATTTATACCCGCAAGCTTCTTGATCTCATCTGTCGGCTTTGTGTGTTTTGTTTTCTTTTTATTTCTCATATTTGGCCATTTTATATTTTTATTTCATTATTTTATTAATTGGTATAATTTTATTGACGTCTATTATTTTTTGTTTAAATTTATTCGTATTTATTTCACATGTTTGTATCCTCGTTTATTCTGCATTGGTATACACTTAAAATAGTTTCAGAAGTAAGGAATGCTTGCGCAGACTGCGCAAATGATGAAACGGGTTCGAAAGCTGGAAAAACATGTTTTTCAATATTTAAGCATTCGCTCCTGCAGTGAAGTAAATTTGAACGGGCGAAACTTCAGAAATGTTACAATAAACAAGAAAGTAGACACTATAGTTACAAAGCTATTAGCGCTGATAGACGAGCTTCATGGCTGGCACGGGAGGGACAGGGCAGGGGAGGCTCTCAAAGGCGGCCGAAGGTTGAGGTTCGTTCTGCCGTTCTACACACAAACTCTCTCATAACGGCATCCAATTGCAGTTCCGCAGCTCTCTTCTTGTGCACGTGGAACAGGAGAAGGTGTGTCAGCCTCCTCTGCGTCATTCGATTGCGTAAAAATGTTTTACTCGCCTCAGAGCGCTGAAAGATCGCTCTCCTGAAGCAGCTGACGCAGGCACAGAAAACACGAGTTGCATGTACCGCACAACCTGGTCCATCATCTCTCGCCGATCTGCAGACTTACCCTGCAGTATCTGTAGAATGCGTTCACTTGCGGCCGGACCCTCGTCACGCAGGAGCGTTGGGAGAAGCACGAGTTGCGCTGAAAGCCTACTGATGTCAAAATCTGCAGCGTGTACTCCTAAAAGATCCTTTAGGTCGACTGCCGCGAAGTATCGACCTTCAGCAGCGTCGGCGAAAATGCGCTCGAGGCCAATCAGCTGCTCCATGCCAGGCTGTTCGAATCGCCGTCGGATCTCGTTGGTAATACGATCGATAGCGGCAAAAAACTCTTTTCTCTGTGACGACTTGGTGTCAAGCGCTGCAGGCTCCTGAGGCTTGTCTGTGAACTGAAGCCTTCTGGACGGCTGCGAAACTCTAGGCACACTAGGTTCCTTTAGACCTAACTCTCTTGCCCTTGAGTTTGTGCGCTGCCATAGGACGTCAAATGATGCGTCAGACCGTAACTTTGCCAAGCGGTCACAAAGGACTTCTGCTGCTTCTTTGGCTCCCGCAGCGCGGTAAACTGGGCATTGAAGAATCCTCGCTAATTGCTCTCATGGGCCAAACAGTGCGATAGAAAGGCTAATCCCTAGTAAAGTTTCGAACTTCTTTAATACCTTCTCATATCCCTTCATGGCTGTCTTGCTTGTGCCACTTAGAGAGCTTTGGACTTCTAGCAGTTCCTCCAAAGTCGCCTGCACCCTTTCATAGTTCTCAACGAACCTTTCCATTGATTTTACTCTTACTGTCCACCTCGTTGGGCACAGTGGTAACAGTAGGGTGCTTGGCCCGGAACAATCCTGCTCACTGCCATCATTACCCGGAGGAAGTACGACGCTTGAATAAACAGTCTTCCTGTTTTTCGATTCCAGGATTGCATTGGAAACATCCTTTACAATGTTCAGGGCGTCGCCGACGACACCGCAGTTCCTTGCTACCTCCTGGAGTGCTAAGTCTAGGCAGTGGTTGCTGCAGTGCACAAATATTGACCGTGGTTCCGCTTCGGTAATCCTTTTCTGCACGCCAGTAAATCTGCCTGCCATGTTCGCGGCCCCATCAAAACAGTGCCCCCTTAGGTTATGGAAGTGCAAGCCCAGACGCAAAATCATGTCCCTCACGGCTTTATACAAGGTCTGAGCCCTGCTGTCGGGTGCATTGTACATGCCAAGAAATTCCTCGCGAACTTCCAGTGTTATTCCGTCTACCCAACGCACACAAAATGTGAATTGCTCATTCCCTGTTACGTCAGTAGTACCGTCAGCTATGATTCCATAAAATGGACTGCATTTGATGTCTTTGATGATGTCCCGCTGCACAGTGTGCGCCATGATTTCAATGAGCTCGTTCTGTATGTCGCTGCTGATCCATTTATCTCGCTGCTCCAGCCATTTCTTCAAAGCAGGCACGTCTTGTGATCGTTCATCTAGCAGGTCAAGAAGATTTCTGTCATCCTTGGTTTGCCCTTGCAAAGCTTGTCCCGTACGGCATAGGTAGCGCACTGAACTCACTATTGCGCGCAGAGCCTGCCTGGCTTCCTCCTGCTGTCTGCTGCTGTGTTGAGATAACAACTGCACTACACGGATTCCCTTTCCTCTCGGCAGTTGGCGGCTCGCGGAGAGGCAGTGAAATTGGCTCTTCTCATGGTTCTGACATTTTTCAATACCCTTTTTTCCAATTATTGAACCCGTTGCGAATAAAACATTGTTCCACTGCTGCAACGTCTTTTTCTCCTGTTTCCTTGAAGGCTAGTTGACATAAATGGCAAAACACGACGTCGCGTTCGTAGTCGTACGAGAGCCACGTGAATTTCTCAAACCATGCATATTTACAGTACCTTCCACTGTGGTTGCTTGGGAATTTGTAGCTCTTTGGCGGCAGTGATCGAACATGCGGGGGCGAGTCGTTGTGGCTTGCCATTTCCATCGGAGTGCAGGCGCCGCAATTCGAGGTTGCCTGACGGAAGTCTGTTGCCGAGCGGGCCTCACCACCTGGTGCCACCATTTCTGGGGTCTCTGTAACAAGTGAGATAAAAATAATTATTAGTCGATCCACACTGTATGAGTCGTTTTTATAATGCGTTGAAAAAAATAGCGAGAAGTGCTAAAAATGCGCGACACGCACAAAAGAGTATGAAAAGCACATGAATAGCATGGTAGAAAAAAAAAAAAACATCGCAAAGACGTACCGTCAATATTCGCTGCTCCTTTCGCATGGTCATCTGGTTGACTTTCATGCCAGTTGTTTCCTGCTGCCAGCCCAAGCACAAATACGAAGGGTCATTATAAACACATTAATAATCAAACTGGCGACAAAACAAATGTGACGCAATATACCTTGTGAACAGGCGCGTAGCCAGGATTTTTTTTCGAAGGGGGGGGGGGGGGTGCTAAGGTTCAACCGTCCGCTCGGGGGTTTATAAAGCGCGTTTCGGGTCTCTTATGCTAGTGACGTTGATTATTGTGGTTGTATTTTGCCGTGCGCAGTTGTAATCTCCCGCAAATGGCGATCGTTCAGAAAAGAATTGTAAAGTTCTAATTCAAACATTCATGGCACCGCTCATGTGGAAAAGCCACTAGGGGAAGGTGGCGGGGCAATGGCAAAAATAATGCAGTCTTTAAAAGATAAGTAAAAGAATAAATACAATGCTATGCGATGTGTAACAAAAAGATACGACATTAAAGTTAAAAATTGAGGGCGAGACATGACCATCAACACAAACAAGTGTGAGAAAAACCTCTTACATCGTAAAACAGGTTGTGAAAGAATGTATACGGGCGATATGTCATGGAAAAATACAAAATGCATGTACGAAAACGAAAGCGCGAACAAAGCCATTGAAAAAGTTTGTTAGGAAAGGCGATGTCTCTCCGAAGAGGAAATGGCAATATTTATACAAAAGAATGTGGAAGTGGTGGAATAGAAACAAGTAAAATGAGGTAAAATAAATGAACTTCAAAATTACTATGAACTCGGGTAAACATCATAAAGTCAACATGCATATATTTCAGAAAAATTGTGCACATTGCCAGCCAACACAAGACATCAGTTACAATGTAAAGTAAGATCAGTTGAAGAAATTGACTTAAAGGTCGAGGCATCGCTTGTACGTGGACGCTTTAATGATAAGCTCTCCCAAAACTCGGAGAGGCGTTTCTGTTTTTTAGACATTGCCGTTGTTGCGTCCGGAGAGCCTCGGCACTGCCATTTTATAGCACCGTTCCCTAGACTCTTAGGCTAGAGATAAACGCAGCAAAACAAAATTACCCAATCGCAAGAATGAAAATGCCTCTTTCTGCAAAACCGTCCTCGGGAGGGGTTCCGCCATACGGGGATGTAGGAACCGCATGGTACAGTCAACACGGGCACGGCACCCTTGCCGGTTCGTAAGAAACAGGAGAGAGGGGTTCAGGGGTGACACACAACGAACATGGGCATCTTTTATTGCGTGCTTATTCCGCAAAACCTCCATGAATTTTGCCCGCACTCGACTCACTTCCAGCTAAAGCACCCATTTGCAGGATACATTGACCCATAACTGTTCTGCCGCTTGGGAGAGCTAATTGGCCACTTATTGTAGCAGTCTGCCGGTGCCTGTGCTGCAGTGTGCTTGTGCTTCACGCAGTGCTGCATAGACAGGGGAAGATTACCTGTCCCCTTCGGAGAATATATCACAGCGCTCTTCAGCAATCAATGACAAGCGTCCCTCTCTTGCCCGCCTCAAATTACTCCAGTGCTTCCTTGCTTCCCCCTCCAAAGCGTGACGCGCCAATTTTCCCCGCTGAGATGAAGCCTTGCGTTTCCCTTCCGGGCATGTCCGGTGGCACGTAGCGTCGCCGAGGTATGGTATTAGAGAGGGAATTCGTCGCGGTTGGGGGATTAGTTCCGCGCGCGCCTCCTCGCCCTTCCGCGCGCGCAGGCGCAGACGGGTCTCAGTCAGTACGGGCACAACATATTACAAGAAGCGGGGAAAAGCGAAATGACGCCCAGGCAAGCCCATCTCCCGACGACCTCCCCGCGTCTGCTTTACGTGTACGCCGAAGCGGAAAGCAAGACGATATCCCGAATTCCCAAAAAGGAAGGCCTTCTTGTAGCCCAGAAAACCATAAGAAAAAGCGCGAGGGGTTATTTGCGAAATTCCTTTGGGCAGTGCCATACCATTTACAGCGGTGAAACGCAAAACTTCCCGGAATGACTCCGCCGACACACAATGACGTCCTGATGTCAAGCAGCGCAGCCCATTAGCTCAACACTGCGAAACATAAGACCACCGCATGTACCTCGGAAGGGCGCAGGTGACTGACACCGAGAGAAATTATTTCGAGGCATTCTCCTCAGGCCAAGTCGGGGAAAGCTGAATAGTAGTTTTCTTGGTGCTTCCCCCTCCAAGGCCACGCACGACCTTCGGTGCGCCATGGGGAGAAAAAATTTTTAAAAGAAACATTTTCTGTATAACTGCCGTTCATGGCCAAATTTAGTCAGTTCTGATAAAGGGAACCTATGAAGCTTTGAAGAGGTATTTGGTTGGAGTATATTTATTTGTTTTCATGTATGTTGTGACCCGACCACACATTGAATTCCTTGAATTCCGTTAATTCCTTGTACAGAAAACTGCAGTTTTCTGTACAAGGAATTCACCTTACAAACGAAAACGCGTGGCTTTGGCGTCCCTTGCGCTGAGCGTGGTTGGGGCTGAGCTGACCCGAGGGGGCCGTCGCCTGGGGCTGCACCCCTCCGCAATTATTTTGATTGCTGTGCTTCGTTATTTGTAAGCCCATGCATCTGATAGGTGTTTAGACGCGAATTTCTTTAATGGTCGCACGCTCGAAGCAACAACGTCAGTTCGAAGGATATGCGACTTTGTTACACGTGATCTGCCGGGCTGTTGGGTCCGACCGGTTTTCCTTGCCAGGAAACGGGAAGGGGTCTACTGGACGGCACTAGTATAAACTTCCTTTTATGCATCCAGTTCTGCCCTGCATGAGTATATTCTCGCCTACATTTCGCACTTGCTTTGCCCGGAAAAAAACTTGGCCGGTGGCTATGCAGACCTATTCTCATTCTGCATTTTGAAAGGGGGTGCATTTTACGATGCCGCACATTTCTCCCACCCTCCAGACAGATCTTTTTTCCTTATTTTTCAGATGCGGCTCATGCGGGAGGGCGACCACGCTTTTTTTTTCAAGTTTTACAGGGTGACACCGGGGGTCTTTGACTTACTGCTGTCGTTTGTGAAGAACGACCTCACGCGGCAGTGCGCAGTGCGAGAGCCTCTGGAGCCTGGGGAGAGACTCGCAAAGCTCGCAAAGAGAGACTTTTGGAAAGCATTGGACCACACAGCCGCCAGTTTGAATACTTAACTATAGGTTTTGTGAAAAATTTGATTTCAGAGTAAGCGGTCGAAAAGTGGGGGGGCCCTGCCCCCTGTGCAAAAATGTTGGGGGGGCGACCGCCCCCCCCTGACCCCTCGGTTCCGGAGTCCCTGCGACTGATGCGTCTCAGCTTGAGGAGAGAGAGGGTGTGGGGATTTTCAGTCTACAACTCAACTCGTCGTTTTCAATTCGCCTACCGGACTTCAGTCCACAACTCAACTGGTCGTTTGCGATTCGCCTACCGGTCTTCACCCTAATCTTCTATGCTGAGTTTATGGCACTAGTAATAGCATTAAAAAACTTATCTCCTGAGATATTAAATGTCGTAATTGTGTCCGATTCATTAGCTGTTTGCTCCGCTTTGATATCTTCCAAAAATTCAGCTATTCGTACATTTCGTTTTTAAGTTCCTTGCCACTTAAGAGACATCCGCCTGATATGGGTGCCTGGGCACAAGGATTTATGGCTGAATGAAGAAGCAGACTCTTTAGCGAGGTCATCTCTAGACGGCCGTCCGATCGACGTCTGTCCATTTCCTCCACAATGGCCGGAGCACGGATACGTCGGCATCAACATCTGGCGAGGTGGCAGAAGGGTGTCATCACCTCCTTTGATGATTACGCCCATTTGGCATATGCGTTTAACTCCCGACGTTGCGAATCTCGCCAATGCGAGGTTACTTTAACTAGCCTACGTTGTAGAGTTCCGCAGCTCAACTTCTATATGCACCTAGCTGGGCTCACTTCCTCTCGTCATTGTGCTCTCTGTGATGAACCCGAAACCATAGAGCATTTTTTCTTACATTGCCGCAGTTTTATTCAATGAGAAGAAAATACCTCGTGGAGCCACTTCACCGCCTTGGACTTAACTTTTCAATTCCGGTCTTACTGCCGTTTGGTGCCACTTTGCTGGGGTTTACTCACAGGAACTTGGTTACAGCCGTCCACACCTACGTCTTAAGACTAGGTGCCTACCCTGTTAGCCGCTCTTCTTGTACTCAGACGAAAGAAGAGCCTTTTCTTGCAAATTCGCGCGTAGCCTTTTCTCGCAAATTCCTGTATAATGCGCAATTTTCTTCTACAAATTCCTGTATTTGTTGTGCGATTATTCTTATCAATATTTTTTTTTCTTTTTCCAAAACGTAGTTTCCTAAATCGGGCACATTAGCCTCATTAAAGCTCCCGATCCGGGCCAATCCCCCAAGTGGGTAGGCGCCAAAAAAAGAACACAACAACAACAACAACCGTGTTTGAACACCGAAACGGCCAGATCTCGTTGCTACCTCTTCCAAGCCCTGCCAAGCCCGGCCTTGCAAGCCCTGCCAGCAAGACAGTCTTGATGAAAACGAAGCAGTGATTTATGTTGGCTCCGTGTTTGCGTAGATATTTCCCACTTTGCAACTCTCCTCTTCTCGTCTACTGTGATGAATTTCTTGTTTATATGGTCCCTTACGTGGTTGCAATCAAAATACACCACAATGAATTTATTATGCTTTTGGTTGCTACATACACTGCCCCGTCCGTTCCACTTGATTGCGTATCAACTTTACTGACCGATGCTAGCGATCGTTACAGTTGTGATAATATAGAAGTGGCCGGGGATTTCAATTCGCGAAGCCCTTGTGGCGCGGCATCGTTTTATACACTAGTGCGTAGCAGTTAGCACATTTTCTGCATGCCAGTGGACTGCAGCTACTCAATGACCCGACGTAACCGCCGACATTCATGAATCAGTATGCAGAGTCCTGGATGGAACCTAACGATGGTGCTTGACCCTGTTTGGGAAAGCGGTAATCATTGGAAAGTCTATGACACGCCTTTGTCGGTCCATCGCTTAATCGTTTTTGGCCCTCTGTCAGTTACATTTCCTCGCAAGAAACCCATAACAAAGCGGCTACACGTCAAATGATCGAGCGCTTGACAAGTGAATAATGGTTTGAGGATATCAATCTGTAAACTTTACCACACCCCAAGCTCTCGATGCTGCAGTTGATACATTTTAAAGAACATTTGATCACGTCAAAAAGAAGTATGAGAGTGTCCCAAAGAAACATAGCGGAAGCATATCGTTGACCGATGCCGTTACCAAGGAGAGGTCCACGGCACGTGTTATACGCGGCATTTCTAGCGATGCGAGGATGCGCTTCAGCGGGAACATTTTAAGAATACGTATTACAAAGGCCTCAGTGACTACAGAATCCACATAGAAGAAGCCAAGGTCACTGAAGCAAGACAGGCGTGTTCATGGGAAACAAGATGTTTATTCAGGCGTCCCTTCGCAGCCGCATTCCGCCGGTTTGGCACCATAAAATGGCGCCATAAAATCTGCCGACCTTGTTCTAAAGACACTCACATCAGAGGATACGAAGGAGGGAGATCACATGGCGTTACCAACATTTGTGGCTCACGCACCATATCAGACGGAGCCCGAAAATGTCGACTTCACCCAAACCGAATTACCAGCAGAAGCTCGCAGCATTAACCCTAATCCAGCCTATGGCTTTGGCGGTATTACTATACTTTTATGGCAGAGCTTTTAACTACCGACATTTCCCCTTTCCTCCTCAGTGTGTGTAACACCTATCTTCAGCTTGAACATTCCCCATTCCAGTCGAAAATCACCCGTGTTACATTTCTTTTAAAACATGTAAGGCCACCACATCAACCATCTCCATACCGAACAATTTGTGTTACATGTATACTGGGGAAGCTGCTGGAGAGGATGCTAAATTCCCATTTATACTTCTTCCTTCATCAATCTGGTCTGCTCCGTGCTCACCAGTATGGATTTACTAAGCAGAATACAGCTGTATTCGTGGATCTCCGCCGCTGCCTTCAAAAACGCACGGATAAACGAGATTTATCGTTGGTCATACATTTGGACTTTGCGGCGCTTTTGACTCAAGTTGGCATCCAGGGCTTTTAATTTTTTTCCGGTCGCAACGCTGCCCTAGGAACATTTGCCGGCTTTGCAGTCCTTTTTGGAGGGTCGAACCATCTCTTTTCATTCACACTCCGGAAGTATTGCCAATGCACCGACGAAGGGAAGCCCACAAGGTTTACCTTTGAGCCCGCTATTATGGAATGCCTACGTCCATGATTTATTCTTTTTTACGATGCCTCATGATGTACACCTTCGGGTATATGCGGATGACACGACCATTTTCATACATGAGCATATGCGAAGGCAGCTTGAATCAGCGGCTCACCAAGCTTTGGATAGAATCGAAACTTGGACCAAAAACGCCATACTAAAGTTTAATACCATGAAAAGTTCGAATTTACTGGTTTCGAGAGAAAAAAACGGGGAGCGAGCCGTCGCTACGATATGTTCGCTACGATGTCGTTACGATATGTTCCTGAGATGAGGCTACTTTGGGTAGTTTTCGACAATCATTTAACGTTTGTTGTGCACGCTAATGACCCTCAAACCGTCGTCGAAACACTTGCAGTGCCAATGATACGCTTCAGTCGTATGCACACCAGTGTAAATAGACAGCATCTTTGCTTATTACATCATTTGGTTGTGCTGCCGGCCGTTTCATACGCAGCTCCAGCGTGTTGGTATATCAACATTCCATGCTTCGGTCAAGGGTACGCTCGCGTCTCAGATAAACAGTGTTTGCGGTCACAGAGGCGTACACGACCACAAGAACGGCTGCTCCAGAGGTAATGGCTAATACCTTACCTCTAAACATACACCTAGACATTCAAGTCCAAATGTTTATTTTGTTTTTTGAGCCAGAATCCATCACGTTCAACTCAATCAATAACAAGCCTTCCGATTTACTCTCTCAGTCATCCGGCCAGATTGCTTCGAATTTGTAGCGAGAGGCGTACTGCTACCGAAGCTAACCAAAGATTTCGAATCCCTGCCCTACACGCCTCTACAGATGGATCGCCTGGTTCCATTACAGCTGTGCGTCGCTACCGGCTCGTTACCCCAACCTCTTCGATCGACATAGAAGCAATTGCCCTCAACAAACTACTTTAGTGTTTACTTGATAAACCTCTTATTCTCTGTCTCACTTCAACAACGACAGCCTCTCTGTCCTAACCGCTATTGGTAACCCGTTTAATCAATCGACCGTAGTCCACCAATTGAAAATATCCATCCTTTCTCTCACTAGTACTGTTTCTGTTCAGCACTACCACACACCGGGACAATCAGGTGCTTGGGGTAACGAGCTGGCAGACATGGTAGCGACAAGTGCGGCTACGAGACGAGAAGATGCCCACGGTAAACTGTCCAAATTCATGATGAGATCGAGATTAACAAGAGAGGGTCACCTGCAATTAATGAAAGCGAAGGTGGTCGACGGAAACTACAGACACCGAACTGTACAGATGGATACCCAACGTATTGGACATTCCCTACTTCTTTCCTCCATCGAAAAAACTAACTTATCTGATCACTGGACATCGAGAGGTTCCAAAATTATTTTTATACGTTACAACTGACGGCAACCTATCCATGCTTCTGTGGACAGGACGCGCCTTCTCTTTTTCACTATTGGCAAGATTCACTCGATGAATGAACAGTGTAAAAAGACAAGCCCTGGAACTACCAAACTTACGGGCAGTATTCAACGACAGTGTCGCAGTTAAAATTGTAACAGAACTGGTTCAGTTTATTTCGAAGGCACTGCCTCAAGTATGACAGATATCCAGCACCCCGAGCCATGAGGTACGTTTCCGCGTGTGATGCGCCTAATTTTTTTCTTTTTTAATTCATCAAGGAAACGTGCAAATGTGTCATTTTTAGTGTGAACGGTTCCTGTTCTACGTAGTGTGCGGGGCTGCAGATAATGTGATTGAAGCCCATTGTGGTAGCTACCGTATCCCGATTCCCTGTGCGGGACTGAGGGGCTGTTGCACAAGCGCTACATGTGAAAGAAATAAGAAAGTTTATGACAGCTGCATCTTACCGGTGCTCACCTCCGGGACAGAAACTTGGAGGCTGACTAAAAAGGTTCAACTTCAAATTGAGGACGACTCAGCGCGCAATGGAAAGGCAGACTATTAGTGTGACTTAAAGGGACAAGAAGAGAGTGGAGTGGGTGAAGGAACAAACGCGTGTTAAAGACATATTAGTAAAAATTAAGAAGAAATGTGTGTGGGCAGGACATGTAATGCGAAGGCAAGATTACCGTTGGTCAGTAAGGGTAACGGAGTGGATTCCTAGAGAAGGCAAGCGAGGCAATGGGCAGCAGAAAGTTAGTTGGGCAGATGATATCAAGAAGTTTGCGGTGGTAAATTGGTCGCAGTTAGTACAGGACCGGGATAATTGGAGATCTATGGTAGAGGCCTTTGCCCTGCAGTGGACGTGGATAGGCTGTTGATAATGATGCTGATAGTGATATACTTTCGGTTCGGTCGAGGGACATGAGTATGCCGGACGGCAAAGAATGGGCACCCCGCCTAATGTCTGTTTTCCTATTCATCCAACATCGTCTGTCATAGACCGACACGCCATACTCAGCCTTTTCAGCGCTTTCAGCAGCACCACCTGCCATGACATCGGCGACGGTGTGTGCGCTCTAGGGGCTCACAATGACGGAAAAATCGTCGTCGGCACTAAGGAAATCTTTTGAGGGCACTCCTTTCGGCACAGCATCTGGAGCGTTGGCGAGCTCTTCCAGCAGTTCGCTGATGATGCCGTCTTGGTCCGGACTCGCTGGCTGGATGGGCTCCGTAGTGAATCCCGTGCGTCAGAAACAGTTATGGAAGGTGTGGGGCGTCACGTCGGTCTATGCGAGGCTGAACATCTCAATCATGGCCAATCAGCACCTTAATAGCCGCTCCGAGACAACCCTTTTCGGTGGAAATTGTAGGCGTGCCGAGTTTGATATATCCGATGTGAACTTCGTTATACGGAATATGCCCCACATGCATTCTCATAACAGATTTGCTATTGTTCGATATATAGCGTAATTCGCTCTAACCGGATTCTTTATAATCGGGTTTGACTGTATGGCGTTCCCTGTCTCACTGCGTCTTCTCACTCTTGTATTACATGTGTCGCCTCCAATCAGCGCCCTCCCCCTCCTCAGACGCTGAATACAAAACCAGCCTGTGTCCACCCCCCATCTCTACGTGTAGGCGTACCTTACACAGCAAGCCGACTGGATTTCGCGCCGCTTCTCTTGAGGGTGCCAGTAGTTTGGGTAGCGTGGTTGTAGCCAGTAGCCAGTAGTAGCCTGGGATGTTTTTGTGTAGCCAGTAGTAACCTGGGAGTTTTCTACTGACGCAGACACGAAAATATCCTTGGCTGGCAGAAGGTAGGCAGCGTAGCATGGGTAAGGCTTGCTGTGGGGCGAGACCGGCCTGGTAAAGGCGGCAGGCTTGCTGAATCGCTAATGATGGTGAGATAAGGCTGATTTCGATGTGTAGTAATGGCATGGGCGATGGCCAGGGCTTCGGCTTCGGGTGTAGGCATATTTCGGTAGGTTGCCGCAGTAAGGGTGTTGCCAGAAGTGTCCAGGGTGACAAGCGTAGCCGGAGAATTGGGGGAGGGATGCGCAACATTCGTGTAACGGGTCTGCGGGTCATTGCCGTAACGCTTCTCGAGGTGGCGTACTCGAGCTTCTCTTCGCGCACGGTTGTAAATGGGGTGCATGTGCCTGGGTATGGGCGCTGTTCTGAGTTGTTGCCGAATGGAAAGGGGGATGCGCTGTAGGTTAAGACGAGCAGGGGGCGGCGTTCGGCCTATATTATGAAGAACCTGACGGCCTGTGGGGGTGAGGGCAAGTCTTTGCAGCTGAGACACGCGCTGGGCTTCGATGAGTTCATTCAGGGTGTTGTGGAGGCCAAGTTTCATGAGACGTTCGTTCGCGGTGTAAGGAGGCAGGCTGAGGGCTGATTTGTACGTATTTCTTATGAGGGCGTCCAACTTGTTAGTCTCTTGGGGTTTCAGATTGACGAAGGGGGTCCCATAAGTGATACGGCTGGTGAGCAAGGCTTGTACGAGGCGACATGCGTCTGACTCTCGCAGTCCATATGAGGAGCCCCGGATACGGCGAATGAGATGCGTCAGCTGGGAGACTGTCTTGTGTAGCTGTGGTAGGAGAGTTGACCCGGATCCGTCTTGATGGAATGGAACTCCCAAGATGCGAAGCGTGGGAACTTCTGGGATGGAAGCGCCGGGTATGCTGACCTGGGGATCGGGAGTTGTGTTAGCTTTTCTTCCCCTAGTACGAGTACGAAGAACGAGAAGGCCAGATTTAGTAGGTTCGCATGTTAGTCCTCTAGGTTGGAGATATTACATTGTTGTGTCAATAGCTTGCTGTAGGCTGTCTTGCTGCTCACCGCTTGAGCCCCGGGTTGTCCAAATGGTGAGATCATCAGCATAGAACGCGTGGTGAATTCCAGGAATTTCTTGCAGCTTGGCCGGGAGGTGGAGCATGGCGATGTTAAAGAGTAAAGGTGAAATAACCGAACCCTGGGGTGTACCTTTGGCCGGGGTGTGGAAAAAAGTTGAGGTGAGGGGGCCCAGGCGGAGAGTTGCTGTTCTGTCTCGCAAGAAGGCACTGACGAATTGAAAAGCTCGCAGTCCACATCCCGTGGTGTTTAAGTTATCTAGTATGGCCTGATGTGTAACATTGTCAAAGGCACCCTTGACGTCTAATGTAAGAATGGTCTTCGGGGTGGTGCGGCTGAGGTGGTCAAGCACCTCTTCCTTGATCTGAATGAGCACATCTTGCGTGGAAAGGTGTTGGCGAAAACCAAACATAGTAAGAGGGTAGAGGTTCTGCTTTTCTAAGTGATCGGATAGGCGTTGATGTATCAGATGTTCAAGAAGCTTTACGAGGCAAGAGGTCAGAGAGATTGGGCGGAGAGTGGTGGGGGTGAGGGGTTTGTTCGGCTTCGGGATGAGGGTGATGTCTGAATGTCGCCAATCTTCCGGAAGGGTTCCTGCTTGCCAGTGAGCATTGAAGAGAGTGAGGAGTTCCTGCAGGGTCTCCCCATCCTACGCTGCCTACCTCCGGACCTAGAAGTGACCATTGTATGGACTCCTGGCCATGCCGGCCTGGTTGGGAATGAAGCGGCTTATGCCGCAGCCCGCGATCTGCACTACCGGGCACTCCCAACTTCAAGGACCGACACTGGGTGCTACCCTCCCACCACTGAAGACACGCTCCCTGCCCTTGATTCCACCTTCAGTGCCATACTGTCCCACTACAGGCACACACGAAGATGCCGAAATCGGTTTTGTAGCGAAGGTGGCGGGAGGGCCGTCCGCCAAGGCCTGCCGATACGGTTTCGGCTCCGGTCACCGTCCTACGGCAACATTACGGTGACGAGCTGTGATATTGGTGTGCGTTGCGGAACTTGCATGGTCACAAACCCGCACAAGTCAAGATCCGGTCGTGTGTTGTTCGTTTGCGTAATTCAAATCTTCGTGCTCGGTGCGGTGCCGAGGCGGGCAAAAAGGCAACAGTGTCTGCAGCGTGCTGTTTCGCTCACAGGTGGCGCGATGCGCTGTCTTCTGCCGTGGCACTGTAGCAGGGTGGCGAGTTGGGCGAGTTGGTGTACTTGCATCTTGGGGAACAGCGCGAACTAACAGGGACATAATAAGAAAGAAGTGGACAGGACTAGCGCTGTTTTACTTTCAACTCGATTTATTGGAAAAGACGTAACTACTTATACGTACACAGAATCCTCCTCCCCCACCACGCCACGTGCCCACACCAGCCAATGACATACTATCACGACCAAAACAGTCCACTGTTGACAACGCACCTTTCTTAACTCTGTAGCACCTTCTCGCGACGACCGCTCCAAATAACCAAATTATATATATTGGCGCTACATGATTATACTATATTATATTATATTTCATTATAATTACATATTGTTATAGTTCTTATTATATACAATTATATGTTTATGTAGTGTATGTATATTGTAATTATATATTATTATAATTGTGTTCTTATTGCAATTATATAACTAATATTATATTACTATTAGCACTACATGATTATGCTATTGATTGGCACTATATGATTATACAGTAAAAGTTGGGGATGAGAGACGTTCGGCGCAGAATGCAGATCTAGTTAGGGCTTACTGAGTTGTTAATGGAGGGGAGGAGCACCACGTGGCCAAACCTTCACAGTGGGCATTCCCGAGAATGGACTTGGTTCAAACCGACCTACGCCTATGGGTCGGTTTTCAGAAACGAAGCCAAAATGTGACTTGGACAATCCCCCATTCTGGGCACGCACCAGAGTTGTCGAGGCTCTAAACAGCCGACCAGTGCATACGCATCGAAACACAATACGGGCAAACCACCCCCATCGTAGACAAACTTAGGTTCCTCGGACTAATGACACAATCCCGAGGACAGAGTACGAGAACGATCGAAAAGCTCACAAAGTAATCGGAAGACACAATCCCCCTCGTCGCACGAGTATCGAACAGAGGAGGAGGCCTAACGGAACACGACCTCGTAAGACTTTACAACGCCATCCCAATGATCCACGTAAACTACGTCGCAGCAGCGGCCGACTGGGCCAAAACCGGGGTGGTAAAAGTCGCTACACTCATCAGGAAATGTATCAACAAGGTACTTGCTCTCCCTATTAGCGCCAGCACCGAAAAGCTTGAAAGTCTGGGCGGACACAAAAAACTAGCCGAGATCATCGAAGCACAAACGGAAGCATCAAGGCAAATCCTAACAACGAGAGCGGGGAGGGCCATACTCCTCACCACGGGGCACATCCCCGAAAATTTTCAGGCATATGAAGTCAAAATCGATGTGGAACCGAGAGAGACCTACGAAATCAGGCCCTTCCCTCGCAACATACACCCGCAATTCAACGAAGGCAGGCAGGATAGCGGCCGGCCAGAGCCAAGGCGCCACTGAAAACTGCACGAGAACGGCGGCGAACGTCGATGTTCGTGGACGCAGCACGATATGGCAGCTCCAACAAATACGTGGCGGTCGTAACCGACCCAGCTGGCGAACTACTAAACGCAACATCCTTAGTTACCCACAAACCTGCTGTCGCAGAACAAGTGGCAATTGTCCTGGCTATGGCCGGGCCGTCGAGACCGAACGGCTACTAGGACTCAAGGGCAGCAGTCCGTCCGGTTCGTGAAAGGAACGGTAGCCAAGGAAGCACCGCAAAAAATTTAACATAAACGAGGACGGCTACCACTACATTACGTGGTTCCCTGCCCACATGGGACACGAAATACACGAGAACATCCCGAACGCCATCGAAATGGCCCATGACAGCGCGTGAAATCACCCGCCGCGGCAGCGTAGGACGCTCGACGACGACCAGTGACTGGGAAGAGCATTGAGATTCACTGCAAACTGTCATCGACATCGGGGTGAACTAGAAGCTAGAGAGAAAGAAATATCCAGCCCCGCACGCTAAGCTTGAGCGATCACAATCCACTGCCTTTAGAATGCTCCAAACGGGTACATTCCCCTCGAGAAGCGTATTTAGCCACTTCGCCCACGACATCCAACCGCACTGCACAAAATGTACCAGCACCACATGTTCCTTAAACCCATGCTCTGGCAATGCCCTGCGTTACCGTGGGGTGACTGTATAACAGAAGAGTGGGAAGAAGCCCTACAAAGTGAAGAGTACGTGACTCAACTGCGGGAAGTGCAGATTGCTTGCGAGAGAGCGGAGGAACAAGGACTTCCGCCCCCTGCGCAAGTGCGGCCCACGTCCGTAGGACGCTGTCACTAAGACTGCCACGGATTTTCTGGACCTCAAGAAAGTTTCTTGCCTGTCCGTCTGTTTAAAAACGAAGCCATAGTGCGACTTGAACAATCCCCCAATGTGGGTATGCGCCAAAGGTGCCTTGCTTACGGCTACCATGAATTTAAAAAATTCCCCGCATTTACCCGAGGGGAAGAATGTGAAAGTGCGAATGCAGCAGTTGAATTTGCGCGGTTCGGTAATGTTCGCGAAAGAGAGATCACACACACACACACAACTACAAAGAAAGAAAGATGCATTTATTCACAGACACCTATTTGTGTTGTCGTTGTACTTGATTGCTAGAGCGTATCTCAGCTTTGAAATTTCGTGTCAGTACTCCTTTAAGCGGGTGCATTAGCCCTTCTCACGCCCGATTCCTGGCCAATCCCCCACGTGGGTATGTGCCATGCACAGACACCTATTTGTGTTGTCGTTGTACTTCATTGCTAGAGCGGATCTCAGCTTTGAAATTTCGTGTCAGTACTCCTTTAAGCGGGTGCATTAGCCCTTCTCACGCCCGATTCCTGGCCAATCCCCCACGTGGGTATGTGCCATGGCAGCGGCCAGGCAGCGCGCGCCCATCTCCCCCCGTTGCCAAGGAAGACGAGGAGATTCCTGGCCAATCCCCCACGTGGGTATGTGCCATGTCAGCGGCCAGGCAGCGCGCGCCCATCTCCCCCCGTTGCCAAGGAAGACGAGGAGCGCGCGCACCCGCAGCTGTTGCTATGCGGACGGCGGCGAAATGCGGACGGCGGCGGACGCTTCAGGCTCGCTTAAGAAGTGCATTCGCACTTAAAACGAGGGCACAGTCCGTCATGGCCCGTTGAGGGTATATATACTGGAGTTTACTTGGCTCCAACCAACCGGTACTACGGCTACGCCGCTTGTTTTTTTAAAAATGAAGGAAGCCCACACTACTTCGTAAGACTTAAAGGTAGCGAAGCTGCTCCCAGCAGTAGCGTTTTTCCTCTTCTCCTCACGACGTTGTTTAAGCCTCGCCGCGGTACGAGGGACCACTGCTGGATGTTCGTCTTCCTTTATCGCCCACGGTTCTGACGTCGTGGCCTTGTTTCGTGGTGCACGCTTATCGCTGCGGCGGCGGCCTCCTCGCCTTCCTCCGCCACGTTCCGCCCACAGGTCCCGCGCACGTCTCCTTTCTTTTTTCGCCTATCTCTCCCCTTGCCGCATATCTCTTACCATTATCGAGCCGCTGCTGCGTGCCGGCGCTTGCGGGAGGGGGTGTCGTTTCACCTCTAGCACTCAACGGCGCAAAACTGGCCATCCCGCGAAGGCTGCCCGAGGTATCGCAGTGTAGCTTGCGCTAGAAAAACCATGCCACACTGTGACTTGGGTAAATCCCTATTGTGGGTACGCCGAAGAATTTCCTTGGGTGCAACCAACCTAGCAGTACTATGGCTTCCGTTATATTTTAAAAGGGAATTCAGAGTGCGACTTCGCGAATCTCCCATTGTGAGTACGAACTAGAGTAGTCTTGGCTCCAACCAGCCGACTAGTACTACGGCTACCATTGCGTTTTCTAAAAACGGGGCCACAATGCGACTTGACCAAGCACCCATTTTGGGTGTGCTGTAGAGTGGCCCTCGCTCCTACCGACCAGTACTACGGCTACGATTAAGTTTTTAAAAACGACGGCACAGTGTAAATTGCCCAATCACCCATTGTAGCGTCTGCACCGACACTGGCGCAAGGACTCCCCTACATGTGCGGACTGTTCCGAACTGGAGACGCTCGAGCACCTACTTTGCTTCTGCCCCCACCACGCGGGGCCGAGAGCAGAGCTCCACCGAGCGCTCCAGCGTCGAGGCCTTCCCAGCGCCGACATGGAGGACCTTCTGTTCCCGAAGGGACCTGCGGGAACCCAGCGGGAAGTCTTCACTTATCTGCTTCATTTCCTGGAGACGACCGGCCTTACGCAGCGGCTGTAGCCCGGAGTGCAGTGATTGACTGGTGTGCCCGGACTGACAGCGTTCTAGGACTGACAGCTCTCTCTCTCTCTCTCTCTCTCTCTCTCTCTCTCTCTCTCTCTCTCTCTCTCTCTCTCTCTCTCTCTACTTTATCCTATCACTCCCCCTCTACTTCCCTTCCCCTGCACTGGGTTGTATGCAGGTGGGCTCCCTGCCGAGCTCAAAATATCCCCAGTGAATTTCCTTTCATTTTCCCGTCGCAAACCACAACTCCCTCCCCCCCCCCCATTGTGGGTACCCCCCAGAGTTGCCTTGGCTGCAACCAACCAACCCTTAGTATGGCTATCATTATATTAAGGAAGCCAGAGTGCGACTATCACATATTCTGCGTACTCACCACAGTTGTTTTGGCTCAGACAAACGACGAGTACTACGGCTACAATTGTGTTCTTGAAATCGGAGCCACAGAGCGATTTGGCCAATCCCCCTTCGTGGGTACGCGTCAGAGTTGCCGTGGCACCAACCGGCCAGGTAACGTCGGTCTATGCGACGCTCAACATCTCAATCATGGCCAATCAGAACCTTAATCGCCGCTCCGAGACAACCCACTTCGGTGGCAATTGTAGGCGTGCCGAGTTTGATATATCCGATGTGAACTTAGTTATACGGAATATGCTCCACATGGGGATCGCGACTTTCACGCGAACCCCTTTCTGGCTAGCTTCCCATCGCGGACGGCGTTGCACAACGCGCCTCACTCACGCGACGGGAGCCATGCGGGAGGGCGCCAGCGACCGGAGGGTTTGTTGTTGCCGGGGTACAGGTGAGTCGTCGTACTGGCCGGTTGGTGCCACGGCAACTCTGACGCGTATCCACGAAGGGGGATTGGCCAAATCGCTCTGTGGCTCCGATTTCAAGAACACAATTGTAGCCGTAGTACTCGTCGTTTGTCCGAGCCAAAACAACTGTGGTGAGTACGCATAATACGTGATAAAACCACAATCTTACTTGTTCAATCCCCTATTGTGGGTCCCTTGGTGGTACGCCTCACTCATAGTTACCTTGGCTGCAACCAACCTACCAGCACTACGGCTACCATTACATTTTTAAAAAGGAAGCCAGAGTGCAACTTCCCCAATACCCCATTGTGGGTACACACAAGAGTTGTATAGGCTCCAATGAATTGGCAAGCGCTACGGCTACGGTCATGTTTTCTTTTAAAAAAGGCCACAGTACGATTAGGCCATTCCCCTAATGTGGGTACGCACCAGAGTTGACTTGGCTGCGACAGTACAACCAGTGGTACTGCTACGATCATATTTTAGAAACAAATCCACAGTGCGACTTGTTCAATCCGCTATTGTGGGTACGCCCCACAGTTGCCTTGGCTCCAACCAACTGACCAGTAGAACGTCTACCATGAAATATATAAAAACAAGGCCACAGTGCGCCTTGGTCGGTCCCCTAATGTGGTAATTATCCGGAGTTGACTTGGTTCCTACCACCCAAACAGTACTATGGCTAACATTATAATTTTATGAAGGCAGCCAGAGTGCAACTCGGCCAGTCCTTTATCGTGGGTTGCAAAACAGTTCTCCTGGCTGCAACTAACCGACCAGTACGATGGCTACGATTATTTTATTTAAAACAGAGCCTCAGTGCGACTTGGCCAATCCCCTACTTTGAGTAAGCACCAGAGCTACCGTGACTCCAACAAACTGACCACTACTACGGACGGCTACGATCACGTTTTCTAAAAACGACCCCACAGTGCGACTTGACCAATCCACCATCGTGGGTACGCTTCACAGTGGACTTGCCTCCAGCCGACCAGTACTACGGGGTAAATCGCGTTACGTGCTGCAGATATCCAGGAGACGTCAGAAATCGACATTGCAGATGCCCAGGAGACGTACTACTGGTGTCAAAATTACGTATATTCCCTGTTGCTACACCTACAAAAACCTGTCCAACTCACGTGAGGGATATCGTAGAATGCACCTGTTATGGTACTTTTGTATGCTTTTTATGGGATGTTACCTTGATGGTACAGCTTACGGATCTTATAGTGGCACGCATGCGGGAGGTATAGGTATGTTTACGCTACATTATTTTGCTGTCGCTGGCACAAACATTATTTTGTTAAATCTATGTCTAGTCTACGTTAGTATGACATTGCTGAAATGAGCATGTAGGATTAAATTTACATTCTTTATACACTATTTGGGAGCTTGGCCAGCACTTTTGTAAGGTTGCCTACGTGTCGTGGGCACTTATACTTCAAATACATGTTTTGCTAGCTATTGAGCATTGTTTGTTGTTACTTGGCGCTTGGTTTCTAGAGTGACAGTGTGTTCCCATTTTTGAAGTGCTGCATTTGTGAAGAGCCAAGCTGACCACAGACGCTTGCAGAAGCGCACAAAGCCCAGCTCCAAACAAGAAATGTCGCATCGAAAACAAGTGGCAGTAAGCAACAGCAAACCAGTCCTGATCAGCACAAGTGCCCTTGACACTAAGCCAACCTCACCAGTGTAATCGAATTATGGGTGTGACCACACAAGATGGCTGTACAGGCCTTCTGCAAATAAACTATCAGAGAAAAAACTCAAAAATTAACCTAATAAAATGAGTCTTGCCAAGCTAGCCGTATATAAGTGCAGATGGGCAGGAGGAAAGCTTTCAAAATACACATAAAACACAAAAGAGTCGGGATGAAATCGTTTTAATTGCCTTCAACATTATGTAATACGCTTTTGAAACACAACCACTTCAGTTTTGATACCAATCTGCCTTGACTTAAAGAGTACAGATTTTGAAATTACAACGATAGTACAAATTTGCATGACATTAAATAAGTAAAAAAAAGCAGAATGATTGGCAAAAAATAGGAAAAAAAGAAAACATGTACTGCCAAGTTAAAAGAACAAGACAGTTATGCAACTTGAAATATCTCACACCAAGTGAAGCTCTAAATAATTCCCACCCAATGAAAAGATTGGGAACCATAAAACAAAAGCAGCTTGGAAACACAGACGTGATTGAAGGGGGGTGGCGAGTGCTGTACAAATGTAAGCTACTTCAAATAAACTCACATCTAGGTAAGTGGTTATGAACACTTGAAAGAAGTGTATGTACAGAAACGATTTTACAGTGGTCACAAGTGCAGTAGAAGTTTACGTGACTAAATAATTCACACCTAGCGAAATGGCAGGACATCATTAAAACAACAAAAACTTTGGAAACAGAAACTATTCAATGGTGATTAGGAATACAGCACAAAGTTACGCTATTTCATATTTCGTATAAAGTGATATGGATTGGGAACAAAAGAAAAAATAAACGTGGAAACACAAAGTGACACGCTTTGGGAACAAAAGAAAAAAGAAACGTGGAAACGCAGATATAATTGAATAATGCAGTATTTACTCTATTATAAGCACCCCCTTTTTTCCACAGTCACGATGTCCAATATGAGGGGGGTGCTTAGATTCTAAAACACAAACTTACACCCCCGGTCACCCTATCTCGATGAGACCCTTTTCGTGACCCTATCTCGATGAGACGGGCGCAAGGATTAATGATTTGTAGGAAGGGAGCCGTCTTGGAGTGCTGTGGAACTCCTACATTTATTCTGCGCGTAGATTTGCAGCTTTCAGTGCAAAAAAAAAAAAACAGTCAGTTGCTGTACACACAATGGCTGCACCTAGCTTACAATAACGTGCAAGCTTCTACAGCATAAAGTATTTAAATTATAGAAACCGAAAATTCGACAACTATACTGTGGCAGTAATCCCCACCTAAAAATTTGAGACAACGTCTAAGACAGGGACTACAGAGATTCACAATATTCAAAGCAGTCGCTTAAATTCATTTTCAAGATGACTACAGTGCTCTCAAGACACTCCTTGGGCAGCCTCACTTCCTTTCAGCAGATTTACCACTGCAGGCTGTTACCACAACAGCTTCTGCTGCAGCAGGCAACATATCATACCACACAGCTGCGCCAAAAGGTTTAGCAAACGCGGAGCAGATATTATATTTAAACAGGCCATGCAGACAAAATGCAAATTTCTTCTTTTTGAAAGAAATAGCCTTTGGTAGCTCACACAGCTGCATTACAACCCAAAAAAGCGTTTCCTTTGACCAAAACAATGCAAGAATTATTGAATGTTTTGTGCCACAGTGACGTAATACGTGCAGGAGTGACGTATTATAGTCTGCCGCTATAAACATAGTGATCGGTATGTTAACTTCGCGTTAGCATTCGAGTAGTACAATTAAATAGAGTACCTTATTTATTGAAATGTAAGGAGAGGTTTTTTCCCAAACTCCGTAGTCGCAAAGTCATACCCCGCCTTATATTTGAAGCTTGTATATATGGCCATGTTGGTGCGAAAGTTTTTGTTAGAGCCGAACATGTTTTCAACAGGCCTTTGTGCAGGAGGCTCAGGGAATCCTCGCAAAATTTTGCTACGGTGAAAGTAACGCCTCCAGCGTTGTACTGTTTTCAAGAAAATGGGAAAACACTGCACCATATTCTAGCGACCCTGTGACGAAAGCATGAAAAGAGAGCTCCTTGAAAATCGCGTTTACTCCAAGGAGAATCACAAATTCTTTTGGTTATGAACAGTTGCTGTCCTATTTGGCCATCCTGAGCCGGGAAAAAGACATACCAGGTGGAAGTAACGTGTACAACGATTGCATAAGAACAATCTACGAAGATTGTCGCCCCTCAAATATAGCTCCTCCAAGTGCCTCAAAAAGAAGATTACCTCCTAAAACGTCTCGTCTCCAAAATACGTATTTGACACCACCTATAGTCTCTTCGTGAATGTTCTCCCCAAATGGCATCAAGATGAGACTACTGTATTTTTTTAATCTATGCTGTTCATGTCGAGAGAAACCACGCACCAGTGCGTCTCCAGCAACGCAAACACCATTTTACACTGGTGCAGCAGTTCTTTGTGCGCTTCTCCAATCTGGTCCCCAACAGTTTCTAAACAAAGGTGGCCACGTGTTCCGAACAAATTCCTTAGTCTGAAGATAAATGAGTATAGAACCTAGTTCCAAATTGACAAACATGGGGCAATCTGGCACGTGAGTGTCTTAGTTGTGGTGCAGGCTAGGCTGTAGTCAATGACGGTTCCAGTGATGGACCCTCCGGCACTCTGCAGGTCATCGGAAAGGAAACGAGTTGGTCGCAGCACCGTGGAGCTAAGTAGAATGAAGCGTCTTCAGAGCCAGATCATTGCCCTGCCTGCCAAATAATGCGAAAATTGTGTTAAGCAGATGCAAGAAACCAAACACGAGTATTGAATTTTCAAGTTATCAGCATATAATCAAGCAGCTAAACACCTTCCAGCCCCTTTCATCGCGCAATGATCAAAAAGGTGTCTTGCTTTACGTAGAGACCGTTTACACCAAACTTAATTGTATTTGAGGCGTAACAAGGTGTCTAACGGTCACTGATCTGTAATGGTCACATTAAGCAGCAACAAGACTACTTCAATAAATGCACCCAGCTAACTACACAAGCTGCCCCACATAGAGGGCGCCGAACCGAAAGAAAATAGGTTTGCTAACGGTTCAGGTGGTTTCATTTCCTTCGGGTTCAGTTACAGTACGACTAAATCACGTATTGAACCGGTTCACGAAACGATTCAGAGCTAAATATCTCATGTTCATCTTTGTTTGCGGGTCGCCCTTCATAGATTTGTCGCGCGTTATGGCCCTTGTCAGCTAATCCCCAGGAATGGGTGTGTGCCCTTTTTTCCTGTTGCACTAGCAGCTTGCTCCAGGGTTAGCATAATCATCATTATCTTAAGGAGAAGAAGAAGAAACCAGCCCAGGTAAGCACACCACGGGGCGGTCATGGACCAAGCGGGCGCCTTCACCAAGTACTATCTCCTAGAGACCGCACTAGCACATGCTGGCGTCGAGGAACTTTTCGCCTGCATGGAAGTCAGCCAACTATGGCAGCTGGCCGCCGCTCACAACCTCCGTAGGCGCTTAACCTTCGTCGAAATACCCTGCCCCACGGTAAGTAGCTAGTGCTGGAAATTCGTACGTGTGTAGCGCTGTTCACAGGCATTGATATGCCTTTGATTCCTGGAGCAATCCGAGCAACCATGAGGCATAATCTCGTAAGCGAGTGCGATTCCACCTGCTTTGTTGTCATCCCGAGTGGGTGGGAAGGAGTGGATGTATCTGTAGAAATGAGGTCAATTGGATATATGCTGTGTGGCCGTTGTTGTTCCTCGGGCTGTCGCTTCGAAAGTGAACGTGGCAACAGTGGGCTTCCTCAAACGCCTGCACATGACACGCACAATCACCAGTTTTGTTAGGAGAATTGCGAAGTGGTCAAGTGAGTGCGTCTCCGTGGTTAGGCACACAGCAAAGCGAACACGGGCGGCGCACAAAGGATGCAACCCAAGCACTGATTATTGACCGGGGCAATCTAATGCACATAGTCCATTCAAAACTGAAGAGTGGTTAATATGCGTGTTGGGCTCCAAGGCAAAAACCGCAGCAACAGGGCGAGGCAGATACCACACTCATTTTGAGTGTCAAAAACAGGATTTTTAATATACTAGCCTTCTCTCGAACGACATATTTAGGAAGCTGGTTTAATCGAACATTTTTCCGTAAACTTAAAGTAAATAAAATATTTATGCTAAAAAATGTGTCGTGGCACGAAGAGAAATTTGTGAAACAGAAGCATAGCTCACGACAAGAACCTCACGTTGATAACCTAGTCAACAGTCAGTTTCAACTGTCGAAACGAAATTTTCAATAAAAGTTTTCACATACTTACACCCTGTCGAGTGAAGTCTCAGAAGGGAGATTTAGCTGCGCATGTCTTAATATTATAGGCAGAACATCACTGCACACATAGAAGCAAGGATATTATTCTCCTTCACGCCGGCCAACAAGAAATACTACCCCGCTCTGCTCAAAAACCGAGGTGAAGCTGGTCTCAGTCGTAACATAACCATATAGGACCTGTTCAAAGTAGCAAAGACTGTGCATCCCACAACCGCCCCTTCAAGTTTGTTCCCACACCCGTCCTTCCCATCGTCTTCCCAATTCCGCCGTTGAACCAGCGAAGGACATCGCGATGATAGAGAAAACAGATAAATGTGCATAAACGGTTGGTGCAGTGACAAATGACGTGCCCTAAAAGCTGAGTTGCGCGCGCCGGAAGCTGCAGTACAGCAAAAATTAGGGCCGATCCGCAACTTCCCAAAACATATGAATACTATGCTATCGTCTTCACAAGGATCAACTGATCCATATTTCATTATTTCTAAAGACACACATCTACTCACCCACCTGGGGACTTCGGCAACGTTTGCAACGTGGTCTTTGCCTGGATAAGTCCAGTGGTTTTATTAAAAATAATGTGAATGCTAAATAACATCGCCGTTCCGACATCTCTATTCTCGCAGGCCGAGGCTGAAGCAAAGGCAGCGTCCGAGTTCCCAGTGGGCAGCCCTGACTACCACGTGAAGCGGTTCTCATTGGCCCTTGAGCGACTCCTAAGGCTCGCAGCCTTAGCCGGAGTACAGCCGGGTGCACTGTTCCTTTTCAACTACGCAAATGTCCGCGAGCACGTGAACGGTAAGCGATGTACTCCATGAGAGAGATTCTCTAAATATTCCAGCACAGTTAGAGTAGCAAGGAGAGTTGCAGAAGTCTATGGATTCGCGTCAAGTGAAATGCAATGCGATATAGCCACCGGATGTCGCAGTGCAAATGCCCAACTCCGCAAACCTATGGTTGCGATATTTCAGGGGATTCGCGATGCCTAATCCCAAACGACTCCGGAACATTTTTGGGAATGGAAGGTAGGGGGGGGGGGGCGAGTATTGCCGTCCTTGTATTAGTTTTCCACCATACTTGCTTATTATCTATATTACATTGTAATAATATACTAATAAGTGTAATTTTAATGGCACCAACTAATAATATATTATTGATTTTATCCGTATTAAGTTTTACATATTTGCATCCTCGCTTATTTTCTATTGGTATACACTTTAAAAATGTTTGGAAGTTTCAGTTTCAGAAGTACTGAAAACCGGCGTAGACTGCGCAAATTAAAAACGGGTTCGAAAGCTGGGAAAATTCATTTTTAATGTTCCTGCATGCGCTCCTGCAGTGAAGAAAATGTGAATTGACACAAGTGCACAAATGTAATACAAGCAGACCAAAAAGTAGGCTTTAGGTACAAAGTTATTTTCGCAGATTGAGGAGCTTTATGGCTGGCACGACAAACAAGTGCACAAATGTAATACAAGCAGACCAAAAAGTAGGCTTTAGGTACAAAGTTATTTTCGCAGATTGAGGAGCTTTATGGCTGGCACGACAAGAGCGCGTTCGCAAGTAGAGGTTGTCAAAGCAGGCCGAAGGTTGGTGTTGGTTCTGCCGTTCTAGATACGAACTCTTTCATAAAGGCACCCAAGTGCAGTTCCGCAGCTCTCTTCTTGTGCACGTGGAGGATAAGGAGGTGTGTCAACCTCTTTAGCGTCTTTTCAATTGCGCCCAAATTTTCGTACTCACCTCAGAGCACCGAAAGATTGCTCTCCTTAAGCATCTGATGCAGCCACAGAATATGCGAGTTGCAGGCACCGTACAAACTGGTCCAGCCTATCACGCATATATGTAGACTTCACCTGCAGAATATATGTGTTCACTTGCAGCCGGACACTCGTAATGCAGGAGCGTTAGAGCATGCACGAGTTGCGCGGAAAGCGTGTTGATGTCAAAATCTGCAGCGACTTCCCCTTGTTACGAATGGGCCAGCGCCGCGGTACTTCCCCGCATCACTCCTCGGCTGTGCGGCGAAGCCACTCGTGCGCCTTCGAAAACAGGCGCAATCATGTCGGTGGCAAGTTGCGACAAAGCCGCTTCAGACGCTTTGCTCTCGGCAAAACTTCGGCGGCTGGCGGCGTGGCTCGTCTCCACGCTCTTCAAGGACACAGAGGCCCCGTCGATCGCAACGGAGTCCTCCTCTCTCCCCTCTCTCGGACTCAACGTGCCCGAGGCTATGAACGGCTTACGAACTCTGGAAAGAGTGTTGTGCGTGTTCCAGCCTGTTGCGTTTGACCGTTATCGCTTTTGGGTATAAATAGAGCTGCCCAAGCGTTGTAAACCATTCCTGTTAGAGCAGCGAATCGATGTTGTCGCTCTGCTCGAGTCCTGTATTGTAACCTCGCCCGTCGGGGCATTGTTCTTTGGCTTCGGCTCACCTCTCGCTATGAAGTAAACAGTTACGTTAGCCTACGGCTTCTGGACTTCTTCGCGGCTGCAACAGCGGCTGGCCGCTCACATCATACACGCTACCACTCGTATGTCGGAGGCCACGGAGCTCGGATCGGGTGCCCCCGCCCGGTCGCAACAACTGGTGGCAGCGGTGGGATGGCAACTTCGTAACACCTGAAGCCAACGGTGCGAGACCCAACACCACGGACGTCAAGGCGGCTTCGGACTTCGCAGAATTCACGGCGGTCAATGGTGAGTGCGGGACTTTTCTTCACTGAGTTTTACCAGGCTTCTGAGGATAGCTGGTAGGGCGTGTGTTTTTGTCGCGTGGGTTATTCGCGCAAAACATTTTTGGAGCAGTGGGAAAGCAGTACTATAGACCGGCCATGAATTTGAAGGCGTTGAAAAAACCGCAGTTGTTGGAGCTTGCAAAAGAGTTGCGCTTGGATGTTACGGACGCGCTGAGAAAGCCAGAGCTGATACAGGCTATACTCGCTGTCGGGGCTGACGATGAGGAGCTGACTGAATGCATTGAGCTGATCAATGGCAGGGAGACCGCGAAACGTCAGGCCGCCGAGGCAGAGGCTAAACGTCAGGCCGCCGAGGCAGAGGCTGAGGCTGAGCGCCAGCGTAAGGAGCTCGAGTGGCAGAAACAAGAACAGGAACGCAAGCTCAAGCACGAGGAAAAGATGCGATGGTACGACCTCGAGCTCGAGCGCCTTGAACAGGAAAGAAGGGAGCTCGAGGGAGAGAGACTCCAACGGGAGAACAAGAACCTAGAGCACAAAATTCAACTCGAGCAGGAAGAAGCGAAGCCTGAGTTAGAATTGTTGCTCGAACGAAACCTCGTTGTCGAGGAAAGCACCGTGCCAGCGCTGCCAGTAGCAGACGCTCGGGAGCGCGAGTCGGAGGCGACGGTTGCGGCCCAACAGCGCGACAAGGTTGCTGAGAGAGATAACGAAGGCAACGACGGCGCATTAGCTCAGACTGTCGGCAGAGGCGGCAGAGGGCAGTGCGTGTCCACTGAATGCGATAATGTGTCGGCGTTTGTTTCGGAGATCTCGGCGGAGTGTTCGGACGGTTCAAATTCGCGGGAGGCCTTGGGAACGGCTACCGACTTGAACATGAACAATTCGCGAGAAAGCGAGGTTTCGCTGGAGTGTGTAAACCATGAGGTTACCGAGAGGCCGTACGAGTCCGCTGAAACGGAGGTTGTTCCTTCGGACGGTAGTGCAGAAACGAGCGACGTGGTGGGAAAGCCTGCAGTCGAAGCAGCGAGCGGTTTGCACAGCTCAGTTGGGAGTCATGACGATCTCGCCACTGAGCAAGCCGATTCCGTCCTGCCACCAGCTCAGGTAGCTGACCTCGAGCAACGGCCTGCCGAGCTCGTAAAGATCCAGGTGTCGCGGGCGGCTGAGCCGTCTTTTGAGACAGAGCAGCCTGGTTGTAGTGTAGTTCTGGCAGTGAGGAAGGAGAACGGGAACACGCTTCGGTCTTCGCGTGCCGAGGCTGTCGCTGAAGGCGCGAGGGACGACGAGGTAGTGACTGTTGGGAACTACAAGGTGTCTAAAGAGCTCGTCGTGCCCGTGTCACTCCCAGCTGATGCTCCCGACGATGGGCCAACATCGGCTGAGCTAGTTGAGATTTCGGTGGCGCCTGTGGCTGAGCCGAAGTCGGGAACCGACCAGCCTAGAGGAGAGAACGTAAACGCGTTCCGATGTTCGCTTGTCGAACGCGATCACGAAAAGGCGAGCAACGAGGAGAGAGAAAAAACTTCCGTGCGTTCTTGTGGCGCGCGTTTCAGTGCGGGCACGCGAAGGGGCAAAGCCGTGAGCTCGCATCGCGCCAGGGGAACGCCGCCTCCAAAAAGGAGTGCGCGCCTCTCGTTTGAACGTTGGAAAAACTCGTTCGCTCCTCCGCGCGCTCGACCTTTGTCGAACAAGACGACCGGTGTCATTTCACGCGGTCGCAGCAGTCTCTTTCAGAGAACGGGCGGACCTAAGGTGCGATACAAATTGGGGAAAGCTCGGAGCAATGATGAGGGCTCGAATCGCAGCTCTCAGCGCGAGAAGTGGCTTGTAGACGCCTGACTTTCTCAATTTCATTGTTTTTCCTGGAGCAGGTTTCGCCCTTTACGATTGCATTTTTTGTTGTGTGGGACATATCCAATCACGCGAAATGTCACCTTTCAGGTTTGTCACTTGTCTGAAGTACTGCTGGGCCAAAATATAACTAGAGTAGTTAGTTATTAGCGTACTTTTTCGCAACTAAAAGCCTGGTAGATCTTCAGTGTGGATTTGTCTTCGCACTTGCCGGCGATGCGGTTGTGTCTTCCTGTGCTGTTCTGTTGCTTGCCTGACCAAGCCAGAGACGTTCTTGGGGAGCCACTACTCGTCCAGTGACCCGCCCGGTGAAGCTCCAGCACGGTGTCGTACAGACAAGGCCTGGAGTCGAGCGTCTGCCGAACACTTCACTTCGACAGCATCCCTCCGGACAACGGTTGCAGACCCTTATCCATCGGGATCTCGGACCCCCGGCGGAGAAGCTGTTACGAATGGGCCAGCGCCGCGGTACTTCCCCGCATCACTCCTCGGCTGTGCGGCGAAGCCACTCGTGCGCCTTCGAAAACAGGCGCAATCATGTCGGTGGCAAGTTGCGACAAAGCCGCGTCAGACGCTTTGCTCTCGGCAAAACTTCGGCGGCTGGCGGCGTGGCTCGTCTCCACGCTCTTCAAGGACACAGAGGCCCCGTCGATCGCAACGGAGTTCTCCTCTCTCCCCTCTCTCGGACTCAACGTGCCCGAGGCTATGAACGGCTTACGAACTCTGGAAAGAGTGTTGTGCGTGTTCCAGCCTGTTGCGTTTGACCGTTATCGCTTTTGGGTATAAATAGAGCTGCCCAAGCGTTGTAAACCATTCCTGTTAGAGCAGCGAATCGATGTTGTCGCTCTGCTCGAGTCCTGTATTGTAACCTCGCCCGTCGGGGCATTGTTCTTTGGCTTCGGCTCACCTCTCGCTATGAAGTAAACAGTTACGTTAGCCTACGGCTTCTAGACTTCTTCACGGCTGCAACAGCGGCTGGCCGCTCGCATCATACACGCTACCATTCGTATGTCGGAGGCCACGGAGATCGGATCGGGTGCCCCCGCCCGGTCGCAACACCCTAAAAGGTCATTTAGGTTGTTTGAAGCGAAGTTTCGACATTCAGGAGCGTCAGTCCAAAACGCGCTCGAGGCTAATCACCTGCTCCATGGCAGGCGGTTCAAATCGCATTTGGATCTCGCTGGTAATACGATCGATAGCGGCAAAAAAATGTGGTTGATCCTTCTTTCACAGGAACATGTAAAACACGAAAGTGAAATGTGCCTTCACAGCAGCATTTGAATATTTATTGTGCATCGATATGAACTTGCACATCGCTATTTATATTTCGTCGTTATGCCACCGTTAGACGCATCAACATTAGACACTGGATTACACGCGCCGGAGCATTGCGTAAATCCGACTAAAACCCCACGCGGTCGCAAACCGCGCGAACGAAAGCTAACGGGTTGTCAGCGAATCCTTTGGTGAAGCCACAGTACGCTAGAGCGAAAGGAGCATGATTTGCGGGTGGCAAGCAGTCTTGTGGGTGTGCGTCGCCTGCTGGCGGGTCGCTTAGGCAAAGGTGCGACCACATTGGTCCTGCTCCGTAGCGTGTACGCCAGACAATTGCGTTGCGACAACCTCAGCTTGTGGAACGCGACGGCGGCATTCCACAAGCTGAGTGACGTTCTGCATAGGCGGCGGAAGGGTAAGCACAGCAGCTCCCGCTGCTACACGCTGCCCTATCGAGGCGCCAACTATCGACGCTCATTAGCTTCATGACGCACCACTTCTCTTCGCCTCTCCTAGACAGCAGCACCATCTGAATGGACAAGTTAGAGGGAAGGACATACGGCGCGTTCGTACAGCTACCCAGGCATGACTTCATGGCTCAGTCGGTAGAGCGTTTCACACCTCTCGATGCGGGCAGAGTGATCTTGGGCTGGAAACCTACCACCGCCGCGCCAATGGAACTTTTCCTGGTTATGTCATATCCGTGACGGATATGACTTCGGTGGAGTTTGTGTACCCCGGCATAAAACACTGTCGTGTTATATTTTCTCTTTGTCAACTTGCCGCCAAGCGCTGCAGGCTCCTAAGGCTCGTATGTGAATTGAAGCCTTCTAGGCGACTGCGAAACTCTGGGCACACGAGGTTCTTTTAGACACAAGTCTCTTGTTTTTCGTCCTCTTCCATAGGGCGTCAAGGCTTCTGACCGTAGCTTTTCCAAGCGGTCAGAAAAAAAGAGCCTCTGGTGCTGCTTTTGCTCCAGCAGCGCGGTAAACTGGTCCTTGAAACATCCTCGCTAATTGCTGGCATGGGTCAAACGGGGCTTTAGAAAGGGTAATACGAAGTGCAGTTTCGAACTTTAATACTTTCTGATATCCTATTATGAACTCCTTGCTGGTGCACGGAGAGAGAGCTTGGAACTTGTACCAGTTTCTGCAAGGTCACCTGCACTGTTTCATAGTTCATACCAAGCGAATTCATTGATTTTACTCTTACTGCTCACCTCATCAGAAACAGTGGTAGCAGTTGGGTGTTCGGTCTAGAACATTCTATAAATCCGCATATGTGTGTGGTGAATTGCTGGTGAAAGAAAAAAAAATGAATCGAAAGAACAGCCGGGAAAGAAGAAGCAAGAGGGAATGTAAAATAATGAGAAAAGAGAGCTTTTTACAAAGCAAGAGAACAGAATAAGAAAACGTTGAACTTCAGAGTACGCCGCTGTAACCGACTGATAGGTTTCCGTTCAGTAGCGTCACGGAAGGCTGGCTGCCGTAGCCGAAAAGAGGACAGTTTAGCTTGTTCAATGCACTAGCTGATAGTTTTTACGAGTTCTTCTACGGCTTGGTAGGCACCCTGGTGGTTGAATATTTCAGGTTTGTATTATGTGGCGTTTGGAAATTTGCGTGTCTGGAGTAGTGTTTTGTTTATTAATATGAAGCAGTTTATCAGCTGGTCATCAATCTTTTGTGCGGGTTTGCCGCATTTGCAACAATTGTGGCCAGTTTCTTTGGTACAGTGTCCGGTGATTGCCTGGCTTGTGTATTATTTTGTAGAGAACTGTGGCGACATGAGGTAACTGTTTCTTGTTCATTGATATGGCGTAAGTGAATAGTCCGCCAATTTTTTCTGCATCTGTTTGCGTATTTGTATTTGGTTGCTGGTATGTGTAGTGGCGTGCCTTAATCTGTGACTTCTTAACTGGCCGTCTTTCCATCCTTGTGAGCCCAACTGATCATCGGCCTTTTTGGAAATCATTGGACTATCCAGCCACAAGTTTGAAATTTTACCTGTAGATCTTGTCAACAATTGGATTTTAGCGTAAACGGTCGGGAAGTGGGTTGGGGGCCCTGCTCCATCTGGAAAAATGTTGCGGGAGCGACCGGCCCCCATCTTCCGCATTCCCTGCTAGTTCCATGGGCACCAGTCCAGATGCATTACTGCCCTCGACAGCAGACGTACTTGCTCTATTTTCGCACTGCCGTTCCTACTGCTCGCGTACACTCACTCTATTCAAAGCGGGAAAGCGACCGCGGAGACAGATACTTTAGTTTTTCCTGACGTTACCCTCGAAGGCTGAGGCACCCGGGCAGTATCAGCTGTCTATAAAATATATGGTGGTCCCACGACATTAATGGTTTCTCAATTGTGAGAGAAAGGGCTTTTAAACAGCAGAGCGACTATAATGTGGAACTTTGTAATCCAGATCAGTGTTTTCAGCATTTTTCATTAGCCACGGTAGTCGGATAAAGACGTTTTTCCCGATTGGGCGAAGAATATCATTTGTCGTCTAAGTTTCTGTAAAAAAAGGGGCTCGTAGAGACGGGAGGGGCTGGGGAGATGCTGGTTTCGACTTTACCCCCCCCCCCCCCCCTTACGTCGTAGTGAGGACATGGAAAGGGTATATGCAGTACTATAATCGCGGAAAGGTGTCGTAAAACCAGCAAGTGGGTAATCGCAACGCTCTCCGCACATCAGTTCCGCACTTACCACGAGGCTGTGGTAAGCAAAAGTATGCGTTGTACCCTAAAAAAGGCAGAAAGTGCTTTCGCCTCACCGCGGCAGGAATTTCTGAGGGAGGTAAAGTATCATTCCGCGAGACTTTTGCACCTGTAGCTACCTTGTATGGCATTACAGCAGGCGAGTAGCAAAGTTTAACGGCTTCTGTTTCGGGGGTATAGGCGGTGCGGACACATTTGGTGTCTCAAGATGCTTTTCAGCAACACCACAAGCAAGAAGCTTGCTCCCTTAGAAGCCACTCATTGTCTCGTGGAATAAGCAACAAATCTGGCCCCCTTCGTTCTTTGCAGCAGCTCACATCCGCAGCCTCCTGCCTCCCGACTGTCCCGTCGTCCATCTGATGTTCAGCACGGGATTATACCCCTGTTGCTGTGGAACTCGGAAGCACTCCGTCATTTTGGCTGGCCTACTGTTCAAGGTGCACAGGAATAGGCGGGTTTTGCACAGTAGAGGATTCAGCACCCTGCCCGCAATGAAGCCGTGAGTTTCGAGATCCGGATTTCTCGCTTTTGGCTTCTTATGAAAGGCACCTTCTTCTTTCTGCAACACCCGTACAAGGTACTTATTGAGAGACTCGCTTTTACACCGCAGATCGTCGACCGGTCCTGCTCCCGGAGGAAATCCCGGAGACGAGCAAGTAGAACAATATGACAGCGAGATAGAGGAAGAACCTGAAGCGGGTGCCGACAACGAACTCGTACTGATGTTCGGAAACGGTCTCGATAAAGGACCTAATCAGATAACCCCATCTACGCTTGAGGAGTTCGCTACGGGGGCGAATTGGAGCAACGCCGTTCCAGGCTGGATCGCTTTATTGGCGATTCGCTTTGAGCCGCCCAGCCTTGGTATCAGGGTCACTACCACCTCGTTTACAGAAAGCACCACTGGAAGGACAGTACAGGTAAACGAAAACCGTTGGTTAAGCTCACCTTTTCTACGGCAGTAATTTTACAGCCTCTACCAAGAGCCGTGTTGAAGCTAACTATATTGTACATACGGCTGCATGGCAGCGGAAGCCCCTTCATTATGAGAGTCTTTGGGTATTGTACCTTTTATATTTTTAACCCAAGCATTACAACGCACTTCCGTGGCTGACGCTCAGTTGCACATGTAAGACGCTTCCAGATTTACGCCCAAATTAATCCCATAAATACCGAAAACAGAAAGGATCAAAGTATTGCTTTTCATATAGAAACGTTTGGCTCTTTCCTGCGCAATGACCATTCATTTAAATTTCACCCATTGCAGCAGGATAAACAACGTCCTGATGGTCCAGTTTGATGATGCAAAGAATGCTTATAGGTCATATACCATGAATAGTTTATATACCATAGGTTATATACCGTGAATGCAGCACAACGTTCTTGCGCAATCGGCTAACGCATCCTACAGGGCACATTGGCCCTGCGCCCATTGACCTGGTCGTCTTGGCTATGAAATTATACTTAGTTTAACAATAAGATAAAGCGGTGGTAAAAAGCGATGAAAATTTCACGGAAACTTCTCTAGTTCGTATTAGCATGTAATTATAGAATAGGCATAGCCTTGCATATTCTGGGCTACGTGGGCTTATCGCTCGTATATTGGTCTCCCTTTGTTATGTTAGCACACTTAAACTTACGTGTGTACTTAATAGAACGACCATAATAAAATACCTATTTTTCCATAAAATAAGCCGCTTGCAACATTACATAAAAACGTAAAAATTCTTGCTGCAAGGTACAATTGTTTCTTGACACAATAATATTAGCGAAGGTGGTATTGGTGTCTTTTCTTCAACATAAAAAAACTGTGGCGGTTCCCACCTGCATTCTTCCCTAGAAATCCTGCGTATAGGAATTCCTAGCTACATACAGGAACTATATTCTTACCAACCGCACATAAACAATTGTCGCCTAAATCCGAGCACGCCGCCATGTATGAGAAATGACCAACTGATAACGGTGTTGAAATCTGCTTTATTGAAGACAAAGCGTGCGGTGCAGGTGGGCGGTTGAGCGCAGCGCAACACACCGGCCGATAAAAAAAAATTCCCCCGCATTTCCCCGAGGGGGAGAATGTGAAAGTGCGAATGCACGGTTGTCGGCCCGCTTGCGGCGCTTGCGCTCGGCCCCCGCAGCCCACCGCCTCGCCGCCTTCTCTTCCATCTCTTCCATCGGGTTTGTAGTATCACGTGTACACCACGCAGTTATCAAGCCGCTATAACGCCGCTGAGTCGCCAACGCACGCCGCTGACGACGTAGTTTGAATGCGTTAAAGATATAAGGCGCGTCTAACACTGATATCACCGTCGCGTCCGTGGCTTGGTCGGTAGCGCGTCGCGCTGCGGCCCGCAAAGTCCTTGGATCGAAACCTGGCGCCGGATGCTGTTTTTTCTTTAAAGAGCACTGCGGACGCCGCCGCCGCCGACGCCGGCGGTGGATGGTTTGGGGTCGCTTATAAAGAGCATTCGCTCTTAAAAAGTTCTAGTGAAATCCAGAGATAGTCCTGAATGTTTTGTTTTTTACGGAGCTGCTACGACGAAGCTCTATATTTCTCGGGTCGCAAGGTCTCCTCCGGCAGCACGAGTAGGGTGTGGTCAGGGCATGAAAAAATTCATAAAACGAACAGAGGGCATTACCTCGCTTTTCACACGAAAGTGTTGTATTCCCAGATACACCGAGATTTCGATGACCTCATATCCGTCACCGAAATGACGCCAGAAAAGGTTCATTTACGCGGATGGTGATGCCGTCTAGGAGAGGTAAAGCGAAGTAGTGCATTATGATGCTAACGAGCGCCGAAACTTGGCGTAAGCCGCGTGGTAGCGCCGCCGACGGGCGTATGGCGCGAACGCCGGCTGATTTGATGCGAGGAGAAATGCCAGCCGGTAGCGGAACGCGTTCACGCGTGCACTGTTCAAGCTACAAATTCTACCTCACGCGTTCCACAAGCTGAGCTCGTCGCAACGCAACTGTCTGCAGTATGCGCCGCGGAGCAGAACCGAAGCGGTCGCACCTTTCCTGAAGCAGGACGTCGCTCGCCAAGCACACAGACAAGACAGCCGCCATCCCGCAAATCATGCTCCTTTCGCTGCAGATTTCGCTGCACGTTTCACTTTCGTGGTTTACCGATTCGTATGACAGAAAAATCAACTACACTTTTTTTATTTCCTGTTTTGATATGACGGCTCATTTCTTCTCTAGAAAAAATGTCTTCCCAGCAAAGCATTTGTATTGGCGGTGAAGCCGAATTTAAGGGGATCGGTGCAAGCTCGGTGTGTGCAGCTGGCTTTCCTACGTGTATGTTGCAGTGAAGCACGGCCTTCTACGGAGGGAGTATGGCTACACCCAATTCCCAGTACCCTCCTCTCCAGTGCTGTTACCTCTTTCCAGAGTCGTGTGTACTCATGTGTACCCTCTCCCCCTGACATTGAGTGATGCCGCGAAGTCTTACACGCCCACCTCTGCGGCGCACTAGAGCCTACTCTGTGATTGTCCTAGCCGCGTTATAAAAGCACATCGTTGTCAGTACCCATCAATCGCGCGTATCCTTAGACGATGGCGTGGATATTGGGGACTGTCATTATATTTCAGTAGATAAACCCCAACAGAGAAAATCCAACCAGACCTTCAGCTTCGCTATACTTCGCTCTTCACAGGCTGGAAAGGATCTGGTTTTCTTTGGCTCCTACAATCATACCTCGGCAAAGTTGGCGCGGCTCACTCAAACTCACTCAGAATTTTTTTTTTCGAATCACCACTCACTCAAACTCAGACTCAATGCTGAGCAGCACATCTGCGCTCACTCAAACTCAAACTCACATTGAGCGCAAAACTCAGAACTCACTCGGACTCAAAACTCAAAATGTACTCAGAACTCAAAATGTACTCAAACTCAAAGTGTACTCAAACTCAAAATGGACTCAAAACTCAAAATGTACTCAAACTCAAAATGGACTCAAAACTCAAAATGGACTCAAAACTCAAAATGAACTCAGAACTCAAAATGAACTCAGAACTCAAAATGGGCTGAGAACTCAAAATGAATTCAGAACTCAAATGGCCTCACACAGATTGAGAGAGTGAGAGTGAGAGTGAGTGTGAGAGTGTGAGTGTGAGAGTGTGAGTGAGAGTGAGTGAGAGTGAGAGTGTGAGTGTGAGTGTGAGTGAGAGTGAGAGAGAGAATGAGAGTGTGAGTGAGAGTGAGAGTGAGAGTGTGAGTGAGAGTGTGTGACTGAGAGTGTGAGTGAGTGAGAGTGAGAGTGTGGGTGTGAGTGAGAGTGTGAGTGTGAGTTGAGTGTGAGTGAGAGTATGAGAGTGCCTGTGAGTGAGAGTGAGAGTGTGTGTGAGTGAGAGTGTGGGTGTGAGTGAGAGTGTGAGTGTGAGTTGAGTGTGAGTGAGAGTATGAGAGTGCCTGTGAGTGAGAGTGAGAGTGTGTGTGAGTGAGAGTGCGAGTGAGAGTGTGAGTGTGAGAGTGAGAGTGCGAGTGAGTGAGAGTGTGAGTGTGAGAGTGAGAGTGTGAGTGAGAGTGAGTGGAGTGAGAGTGATAGTGAGAGTGTGAGGGTGATTGAGAGTGTGAGTGTGTGAGTGTGAGTGAGAGTGTGAGTATGAGTGAGAGTGTGAGTGAGAGTGAGTGAGAGTAAGAGTGAGAGTGTGAGAGTGTGAGTGTAAGTGAGAGTGTGATTGTGAGTGTGAGTGTGAGTGATAGTGAGAGTGAGAGTGTGAGCGTGAGTGAGAGAGAGTGTGAGTGAGAGTGAGCGTGTGAGAGAGAGTGAGAGTGTGAGAGTGAGATTGAGTGAGAGTGTGAGAGTGAGAGTAAGAGAGTGAGAGTGTGAGTGTGAGTGAGTGTGAGAGTGAGAGTAAGAGTGTGAGTGAGAGTGTGAGTGTGTGTGAGAGTGTGAGTGTGAGTGAGAGTGAGACTGAGAGTATGAGTATGAGTGTGAGTGTGAGTATGAGTGAGAGTGTGAGTGAGAGTAAGGGTAAGAGTAAGGGTAAGAGTGAGAGTGTGAGTGTGAGAGTGTGAGTGTGAGTGTAAGTGAGAGTGTGAGTGTGAGTGTGATTGTGAGTGTGAGTGAGTGTGAGAGTGTGAGTGAGAGTGAGAGTGTGAGTGAGAGTGAGTAAGAGTGAGAGTGTGAGTGTTAGAGTGAGAGTGTAAGTGTGAGTGAGAGTGAGAGTGTGAAGCGAGAGTGAGAGTGTGAGTGAGTGTGAGTGAGAGTGAGAGAGAGAATGAGAGTGTGAGTGAAAGTGAGAGTGTGAGTGAGAGTGTGAGTGAGTGAGAGTGAGTGAGAGTGTGGGTGTGAGTGAGAGTGTGAGTTGAGTGTGAGTGAGAGTGCGACTGTGAGTGAGAGTGAGAGTATGAGAGTGCCTGTGAGTGAGAGTGAGAGTGTGAGTGAGAGTGAGAGTGAGAGGTTGAGGGAGAGTGCGAGTGAGTGAGAGTGTGAGTGAGAGTGAGAGTGTGAGTGAGAGTGATAGTGTGAGTGTGAGTGGAGTGAGAGTGAGAGTGTGCGGGTGAGTGAGAGTGTGAGTGTGTGAGTGTGAGTCTGAGTGAGAGTGAGAGTATGAGTGAGAGTATGAGTGTGAGTGAGAGTGTGAGTTAGAGTGAGTGAGAGTAAGAGTAAGAGTGAGAGTGTGAGAGTGAGAGTGTAAGTGAGAGTGTGAGTGTGAGTGTGAATGAGAGTGAGAGTGTGACTGTGAGTGACAGTGTGAGTGAGAGTGAGAGTATGAGTGTGCCTGTGAGTGAGAATGAGAGTGTGAGTGTGAGTGAGAGTAAGAGTGAGAGTGTGAGAGTGAGAGCGTGAGTGAGAGTGTGAGTGTGACTGAGAGTGAGAGCGTGAGTGAGAGTGTGTGAGAGTGAGAGTGTGAGTGATTGTGAGTGTGAGTGTGTGAGAGTATGAGTGAGAGTGAGAGTGGGAATGAGAGTGAGAGTGTGAGTGTGAGTGAGAGAGAGAATGAGAGTGTGAGTGAGAGTGAGAGTGTGAGTGAGAGTGTGAGTGTGTGACTGAGAGTGTGAGTGAGTGAGAGTGAGAGTGTGGGTGTGAGTGAGAGTGTGAGTGTGAGTTGAGTGTGAGTGAGAGTATGAGAGTGCCTGTGAGTGAGAGTGAGAGTGTGTGTGAGTGAGAGTGTGGGTGTGAGTGAGAGTGTGAGTTGAGTGTGAGTGAGAGTATGAGAGTGCCTGTGAGTGAGAGTGAGAGTGTGTGTGAGTGAGAGTGCGAGTGAGAGTGTGAGTGTGAGAGTGAGAGTGCGAGTGAGTGAGAGTGTGAGAGTGAGAGTGTGAGTGAGAGTGAGTGGAGTGAGAGTGATAGTGAGAGTGTGAGGGTGATTGAGAGTGTGAGTGTGTGAGTGTGAGTGTGAGTGAGAGTGTGAGTATGAGTGAGAGTGTGAGTGTGAGTGAGAGTGAGTGAGAGTAAGAGTGAGAGTGTGAGTGTAAGTGAGAGTGTGATTGTGAGTGTGAGTGATAGTGAGAGTGAGAGTGTGAGCGTGAGTGAGAGAGAGTGTGAGTGAGAGTGAGTGTGTGAGAGAGAGTGAGAGTGTGAGAGTGAGAGTGAGATTGAGTGAGAGTGTGAGTGTGAGAGTGAGAGTAAGAGTAAGAGAGTGAGAGTGTGAGTGTGAGTGAGTGTGAGAGTGAGAGTAAGAGTGTGAGTGTGAGTGAGAGTGTGAGTGTGTGTGAGAGTGTGAGTGTGAGTGAGAGTGAGAGTATGAGTGTGAGTGTGAGTATGAGTTGGAGTGTGAGTGAGAGTAAGGGTAAGAGTAAGGGTAAGAGTGAGAGTGTGAGAGTGTGAGTGTAAGTGAGAGTGTGATTGTGAGTGTGAGTGAGTGTGAGAGTGAGAGTGTGAGTGAGAGTGAGTAAGAGTGAGAGTGTGAGTGTGAGAGTGTGAGTGTTAGTGAGAGTGTAAGTGTGAGTGAGAGTGAGAGTGTGAAGCGAGAGTGAGAGAGTGTGAGTGAGTGTGAGTGAGAGTGAGAGAGAGAATGAGAGTGTGAGTGTGAGTGAAAGTGAGAGTGTGAGTGAGAGTGTGAGTGTGTGACTGGGAGTGAGAGTGAGAGTGTGAGTGAGTGAGAGTGTGGGTGTGAGTGAGAGTAAGAGTGTGAGTTGAGTGTGAGTGAGAGTGTGAGTGTGACTGTGAGTGAGAGTATGAGAGTGCCTGTGAGTGAGAGTGTGAGTGTGAGTGTGAGTGAGAGTAAGAGTGTGAGAGTGAGAGGTTGAGGGAGAGTGCGAGTGAGTGAGAGTGTGAGTGAGAGTGTGAGTGAGAGTGATAGTGTGAGTGGAGTGAGAGTGAGAGTGAGAGTGTGCGGGTGAGTGAGAGTGTGAGTGTGTGAGTGTGAGTCTGAGTGAGATTGAGAGTATGAGTGAGAGTATGAGTGTGAGTGAGAGTGTGAGTTAGAGTGAGTGAGAGTAAGAGTGAGAGTGTGAGAGTGTGAGTGTAAGTGAGAGTGTGAGTGTGAGTGTGAATGAGAGTGAGAGTGTGACTGTGAGTGAGAGTGAGAGTATGAGTGTGCCTGTGAGTGAGAGTGAGAATGAGAGTGTGAGTGTGAGTGAGAGTAAGAGTGAGAGTGTGAGAGTGAGAGCGTGAGTGAGAGTGTGAGTGTGACTGAGAGTGAGAGTGAGAGCGTGAGTGAGAGTGTGTGAGAGTGTGAGTGTGAGTGATTGTGAGTGTGAGTGTGTGAGAGTATGAGTGAGAGTATGAGTGAGAGTGAGAGTGTGAGTGGGAATGAGAGTGAGAGTGAGAGTGTGAGTGAGAGTGAGAGTAAGAGTAAGAGTAAGAGGGAGAGTGTGAGTGTGAGTGTGAGAGTGAGTTTAAGTGAGAGTGTGAGGGTGAGGGAGAGTGAGTGGAGTGAGAGTGAGAATGTGAGTGAGAGTGTGAGTGTGAGTGTGAGAGTGTGAGTGAGTGTGTGAGTGAGAGAGTGAGATTGAGAGTGTGAGTGTGAGTTGAGTGTAAGTGAGAGTGAGAGTGTGAGTGTGAGTGGAGTGGGAGTGAGAGTGAGTGTGAGTGAGAGTGTGAGTATGTGAGAGAGTGAGTGTGAGAGTGTGAGTGTGAGTGGGAGTGTGAGGGAGAGTGTGAGTGAGAGTGAGAGTGAGTGTGAGTGAGTGAGTTTGAGTGAGTGAGTGTGAGTGAGTGAGTGAGCGTGGGAGCGTGAGTGTGAGTGTGTACCTTTTGCTTAATCTTCATAATTATAACCCGAAAGCATTTTTATATTTGTCCCACGTGATCCCCCTCGACGAGACCTTTAATTTGATACCCTACACACCCTAGCAGGGTCATATAACCATATAACCAGTCAAAATAACCAGTCAAAATAACCATGACTCTGATGGCTGTAACCAGGACGCATTATTTAGGTGTCCGACGTGATTCCCCTAACTGGAACCTTCAATTTGACGTCCTACATGCTTCAGCGGCCTAACCTTGAATTTAACCTAATTTATGACTCATAATGACTATCTTATGATTAGAACTACGAAGCCTTTTTTTATTTGTACCACGTGATTCTCCTCGTCAAGACTAAATTTGATACCCTACACGCCCTAGCGGGGTCACTTCGAATTTTACACCAATATAAGACTCGCCATGACAATCTAATGGTTATAACCAGGGAGCATTTTTGTATTTCTCCCACGTGATTTCGCTCATCAAGACCATTAATTTGATACCCATCCCACCCTAGCGGAATCAATTTGAAATTAAACCAATCGATGACTAACCATGACTATCTCATGATATATCCCTGCCACATTTTTGTCCCACGTGATTTTCCTTATCGGAACCTTTAATTTGATGCCCGGGACACCCAGTGGCATCATTTTGAATTTTAACCTAATTTATGACCCATTTTGACTATGTCATGATAATAATCAGGAAGCACGTGATTACCCTTATCGAGACCTTTATTTGATACGCCACACGCCCTAGCGTCATGAACTTGAATTTTAACCGAATCAATGACTTACCATGACTACGTCATGATATATCCATAACTCATTTTCGTCCCTAATGATTCCCCACATCGAGACCTTGAATTTGATTCCCCACATGCTCTCGCAGCGTCATTTTGAATTTTAACCCAATCTATGACTCATTATGACTGCCTGATGACTACAATCAGGAAGCAAATTTTTTATTTACCCCGCTTGATTCCGTAAATCGGGCCTTTCATTTGATACCTTACACGCCTTAGCCTCATCAGTTTCACTTTTCACCCAATCTAATGTGGTCATTATTCTGTCTTAAGGGGCGCTGCCCAGTCAATTCAGCTAATTCATTTGAAACACCAGAAAGGACAGCCCCCGCCCCCATTTTCCCCCGGCTCTCACCTCTTCCTTTGTGACCCCTAGTATATCAAGCCGTTAACAGTAGCAGGCGAACAACCAGCACGCCAGCGCCGCCGTGTGCTTTCCCACCACCCTTTCCCACGCTCTTAGTGGATCCGTCAGGAGGAAAAGTTAAGACAACCCTTTTTTATGACCTCACCAGTCAATTATCACTCACGCGCCCAGCCGCGAAAATTAGGTATACAGCAAGTGCTTATAGCCATGAAAATTCAGCAAGAAACTAAAAAAAATTCCCCCGCATTTCCCCGAGGGGGAGAATGTGAAAGTGCGAATGCACGGTTGTCGGCCCGCTTGCGGCGCTTGCGCTCGGCCTCCGCAGCCCACCGCCTCGCCGCCTTCTCTTCCATCTCTTCCATCGGGTTTGTAGTATCACGTGTACACCACGCAGTTATCAAGCCGCTATAACGCCGCTGAGTCGCCAACGCACGCCGCTGACGACGTAGTTTGAATGCGTTAAAGATATAAGGCGCGTCAACACTGATGTCACCGTCGCGTCCGTGGCTTGATCGGTAGAGCGTCGCGCTGCGGCCGCAAAGTCCGCGGATCGAAACCTGGCGCCGGCTGCTGTTTCTTTAAAGAGGAGCACTGCGGACGCCGACGCCGCCGCCGGCGGTGGATGGTTTGGGGTCGCTTATAAAGTGTATTAAACTTAAGTGTATTAAACAACTTAAAAAATCAGACATCCCCTCCCTCCCAACCGATCATGCAGATCGCGATTGGTGCCGTACCCGCAGGTAACCTGAATTTCGAGGCCACAGTGACGCATGAAACTTAACAGCCAACCATAGCTGCCTGCTAGGCTACTCATATGTACTCAAACTCAAAATGGACTCAAAACTCCTATAGTATGTACTCAGAACTCAAAATGGACTCAGAACTCACTAGGTCTCAGGCGCACTCAAACTCAATCGGACTCTAACTCAGTCGGGATCACTCGGCTCAAACTCACTCAAGCTCAAACTCACCATGCCACACTAGCCTCGCGCTCACTCAAACTCAAACTCACGCGTGAGTTTGAGTCCAAATGAGTCTGAGTGAGTGGACTCATGAGTGAGTTCGCCGACCTCTGCCTACAATACACCAAACCCCCCATTCAATGCATTAAAAACAGCACTCCGCCTGTACTGTCCGAAAACATCACTTCAAAGACTTCCACATAGCAGTTGTATCCGGAGTTGCTCATTTAGGAGTTTTATATGTATATATATGCGGATGCAGCGATGGCGTAGAGGTAGAACACTCGCCTCGCGTGCAGAAGGACCGTGGCTCGAATCCCGGTGCCGGACAATTCCCACCGGATTAAAAAAAAAAGAAAAAAAAATCCGCGTATTGATGGAATTGCACAAAGGGGCTTGGGGTGCGGCCTGACCCCGGCGACCATTGCCGGCAATGCACTCCCTCACCAGAGCAGGATTGGCCACCCTGGTGTAGTACCGGCCACAACCTCCCATGAATACGCCAACTAACCCTCGGCCCTCAGTCCCCAGCGGCTGCGAAGCAACTGACCACGGCGGCGGTCAGACCTGTGACGCAGCAAAGGGTGCTAAGAATCACTGGATCCGGACAGGCCGCCAATGGAATCTGAACCTGGCAACGTTTAACGTGCGAACCTTATCTAGCGAAGCAAGTCTCGAGGTGTTGTTCGAGGAATTAGAGGGCATTAAATGGGATGTAATAGGGCTTAGCGAGGTTAGGAGGGCAGGCGAAGCCTTTACGGTGCTGAAAAATGGACACGTCTTATGTTAGCGTGGTCTAGAGGACAGAAGAGAACTGGGAGTGGGATTTCTTGTCAATAAAAGCATAGCTGGCAACATAGACGAATACTACAGCATTAACGAAAGGGTAGCAGCTCTTGTAATTAGGCTCAATAAGAGGTACAAGCTCAAGGTGGTGCAGGGCTACGCGCCCACATCCAGCCACGACGACCAAGCAGTGGAACGCCTCTATGAAGATGTGGAATCGGCAATGGCTAAAGTAAAAACGCAGTATACTGTAGTTATGGGGGACCTCAATGCTAAAGTAGGCAAGAATCAGGCTGGAGACAAGGCAGTTGGGAACTATGGTCTGGGCAGTAGAAATAGCAGGGGGGACCTACTAGTTGAGTTTGCAGAACGGAATAACCTACGCATAATGAATACCTTCTTCTGTAAACGGGAATGTCGGAAGTGGACCTGGAGGAGCCCGAATGGGGAGCACAAAAATGAAATAGACCTCATATTATGCGATAACCCTGGCGTCGTGCAGGATGTGGAAGTGCTCGGAAGGGTAAGGTGTAGTGACCACCGTATGGTAAGATCTCGAATTAGGCTAGAGTTGAGGAGGGACCGCAACAAGCTAGTACGAAAGAAGCCGATAAATGAGCAAACAGTAGGACGCAAAGTAGAAGAATTCAGGATCGCGCTGCAGAACCGATATTCCGCCCTTAACGAGGAAGCCGAGCTTACGACAGAGGAAGCCAGCGACAACCTTACACGCATTCTCACGGAGTGTGCAGTAGAAGTCGGGGGCACTATGGCTAGACAGGATACTGGTAAACCTTCACAGGAGACGAAAGATCTAATCAGGAAACGGCAAACCATGAGAATCTCCACTGCAGCTGACAGAATAGAACCAGCAGAGCTCTCGAAGTTAATCAATAAGCGCAAGACAGCTGACATACGGAAGTATAATATGGAGAGGATCGAATACGCTGTAAAGAACGGAGGTAGCCTGAAAGCAGTAAAGAGACGTGTTGGCGTGGGGAAAAATCAGATGTATGCACTTAAGGATAAACAAGGCAATGTCATCACAAATAGGGATAAAATAGTCACAGTGGCCGAGGAGCTCTATAGGGATCTGTACAGTAGCCGGGACATACAGGATAATGCCGAACGAGACAGTAGTTCAGAGGAGATAGACATCCCACCAGTAACGACCGAAGAAGTAAGGAAGACTTTAAAAGAAATGAAAGGGGGCAAAGCACCTGGTGAGGATCAGATAACAGCAGACCTCTTGAAGGATGGCGGAGAAATTGTACTTGAAAAACTGGCAAACCTGTATACGCAATGCCTAATGACCGCAATGGTACCGGAATCTTGGAAGAACGCGAACATCATCCTAATCCATAAGAAAGGCGACATGAAGGACTTGAAAAACTACAGGCCGATCAGCTTACTGTCAGTCGTCTACAAGGTATTTACCAAGGTAATCGCTAAGCGAATCTCTGCAACCTTAGATTTCAGTCAACCTAAAGAACAAGCAGGGTTCCGTAAAGGTTATTCAACAATGGACCATATTCACACGATCAATCAGGTGATAGAGAAGTGCGCTGAGTATACTCAACCCCTATATATAGCCCTCATAGATTATGAGAAAGCATTTGACTCGGTCGAAACCCTAGCAGTCATTCAGGCATTACGGAACCAGGGGGCAGATGAGCATTATGTAAGAATACTAGAGGATATCTATAATGGGTCTACAGCTACCATCATCCTCCATAAAGAGAGCAGTAAAATACCTATAAGGAAGGGTGTCAGACAAGGGGACACAATCTCTCCAATGTTATTCACAGCATGCTTACAAGAAGTATTCAGAACGTTGGATTGGGAACAGGTGGGAGTAAGGGTTAATGAAGAATACCTCAGTAACCTCAGATCTGCTGATGACGTTGCCCTGCTAAGTAACTCGGGGGACGAATTGCAAAGCATGCTTTCCGCACTGGGCGAACAGAGTAGAACCGTGGGACTGAAAATTAATATGCAGAAAACTAAAGTAATGATCAATAACCTCGGGACAGCACAGCGGTTTGACATAGGTGGCGAGGCAGTGGAAGTGGTAAGCGAATATATCTACTTAGGCCAAGTTGTGACCCCAGATCCAAACCATGAGGCAGAGATAATTAGAAGGATCAGAATGGGGTGGAGTGCATATGGCAGACATTATCAGATAATGAATAGCAGCCTACCATTGTCGTTGAAGAAGAAAGTGTATGACAGCTGCATCTTACCAGTACTCACCTACGGGGCAGAAACTTGGAGGCTCACTAAGAGGGTTCAACTTAAATTGAGAACGACTCAGCGGGCAATGGAGCGGAAAATGATAGGTGTAACATTAAGGGACAAGAAGAAAGCGGAGTGGGTCAGGGAGCAAACTGGTGTTAAAGACATATTAGTAGAAATTAAGAAGAAGAAATGGACTTGGGCAGGGCATGTAATGCGAAGGCAAGATAACCGCTGGTCATTAAGGGTAACAGAGTGGATCCCTAGAGAAGGCAAGCGCTGCAGGGGGCGGCAGAAAGTTAGATGGGCAGATGAGATCAAGAAGTTTGCGGGGATAAATTGGTCACTGTTGGCACAGGACCGAGGTAATTGGAGAATAATGGGAGAGGCCTTTGCCCTGCAGTGGGCGTAGACAGGCTGGTCATGATGGTGATGATGATGATGATGATGATGATGATATATGCGTGTGTGCTCCGGTTTGCGCAGGTCAAGTCTGCAGCAATATACAAGAAAATGTCGGAGCGGATGCTGGTGATGTCCTTGGACGGATTCCGGGACGACATCGGCAGGGTCGTCAGCAGGTTTGTCGTGCACCTGCAATTCGGACACTGCCAGTCTCCGAATGAAGAATGTGCACTTGGGCGTGTCTTTGAAAACGTCGTTCCGAAGGTGCCAATTATGCACTTTCACGGATCATCGGCCACGGTTGCCCGCCCGGAGGTGCCAGTTTTCGTACCCCAGCATATCCTGGTGTCGTTAACGCTGCTGCCCTAGACAGGTAGGCCTTTTGTAGCGTAAGCTATACTGGTCGAGGTTGAGCAGTTTCGCGTGGACCCTGAAGAGCCGTGCTGCGCAAGCGCGAGGAGCATTAGATAGGATTGGATTGGATTGAAAATCCAATCCGATTGGAGTACGGGTGAGTAGAGAATTTGGGTCTGCACATTCGCCGGTCTGCGCTTTCCAGAGGAGTCACGTCCAAGCCGCGGCAGACGCACTGGCGCCAGCGCGTGCCCAGCTGAACGCCTCCATTGCACAATAGCCAAGTCTGATGCTGCGCCGGAGCCCCTTGATAGCTGTTTCCCGTGGCTCCTGGATAGCCGTGCTGCGCATGCTCGAGGAGCAGTGAGTGGACTGGACTGGACTTGACTGGACCGGACTGGATTGGATTGGGTTGGAATTGGATCGCTTAACGTTAGCTCACGCTACGTATATCCTGGCCGAGTTAAACCACTGCTAATTTTTTCACTTTTGCTGCATCGCGTGTTACATGATGCCTCAAAGTTCGGTCATTTTGTGTATGCACAGTGCACTACTTACTCCATATTATGTTGCTGCGGGGCCCTCTGAAAGAAATGGTTAGGAGAGGCCCTGACGTCACGTTTGTGGAGCCGCACCCGCCATGTCGATGAGCCCACTGAGCCCAAAACTCTTCCCCATCCTCCTCTGCTGTTTCCGGTCTGATAACAGCTTCGCGGTACGGGCGGCTAACGAAAGCGAACGCAGACGACGGGAGCAGCGTTTGGGTCCGCACAGCACGGCGGTCTTTGTGCGCTACGTCTCAGCTGCAATGAAATCACTTAACTTGACAATGAAGAAACGCACAGAGAGCAAAGCACTGAATGTGGCTCTCGCCAACGTTGAGCGGGGAGATTTTGCCGGCAGCAGCTGGCGGCGGCGACTGCGTGCTCCGCCGATTAAGGGTTTTTGGGCCCGTCAAGTTGCAATTGAGCAACGTTTTCCCGATTTCCCTTGATAAAGATTTGTATGTGCTTTACTGGAAATCTCAACACGGCGTCAACGGCGTCAGCACCGCTGCGGCCGGGGTACGAGTTGGGGCCGCCACCGACGGCGGAGTTTTCAAACTGACCTAATCTAAAAACGTTTGGCGTAGCGACTGCGCTGTGTTTCTAGCGTATCGAGGAAGCGACAGTCAAAACGCCGCAAAAAAATTGTCCGTGGCATGTGGCCATATTTAGCTGCCGCAGGCATAAAAAAACTAGGCGACACCATCAGTGGGATCATTAAAAATGACGTCACTTCCTTCGCACTTTTTTCAATGCATTGGAATGCTAGGGCCTCTCCTGAGTATTCTTTCCTCCATGCTCTGGTAGAATAGCTAAAGCGAAGATTCTGCTCATGCGATGGCGTGGTAGATTCCCGACGTGCGCCTCCACTCCTCCTTGGTTTGAAACGTTAAACACAACGACAGTACCTAAATGGTTGGATGCCACTTGCGGACCCGAAGAAACATTGAGGGGGCCTTGGACACCTTCGCCTTTCACTCTCGTTTCAGTTGACGCAAGTTGCATCACTACTGGACCTCAATCTCTTGAAGTCATAACAAGCACGGCGTAGTTGGTAGGACTTAAAGACGCGGGCATAATTATAGACCGTCAATGAGGAAATCCAGACTGTGAGATAGAGGGGTTCGCTTTAAATATTCATAAGCAATTTTAATTACTCCCTGTAGAATACTGAGCGGTCCCGTGTACAAACATTGTCTGCGCGTCTGCTCCCCACGCTGCAAATATTGTCAAAACACCATAATCTTGAGGAGCCCTACCTACTTATTGGCCTCTACTCTGTTCCCAGCCCACCTCTCCCCCTTTTCCGCTCCCGTCTTGCTGCTCCCACTATAAACACAAAGGATGTTTGCTAAAGCCACGGCACATTTTCCGCGTTCGCACGCCCATGCCGTCTGCTGGAACCCTTTGATACTGTTGAGCTTAGAATACTCGGAATGCTATCACCATGAAGTCCCTTTTTGCTTTGTGTGTCAAAATATTGTTTTCGACCCGTATTGTTTATTTGCTATCCCAGATATCACGCATACATTTATCTTCAATTAAAAGAACACTGCGAGCACTAGTCATGCATTAATGTTCTTTCTAAAATATTCCTGTAATGTTTTATTCTTGCTCAACAATGTTGACAAGTATAAAATGTGGTTCCACGTTTAGTGGTTCGGAAAGGTTTTCGCTATGAGAAATTGTGGTTCAAGAAATGTTTTAACTTCAGCTGCTTGGCTGAATCAAGGGGCAGACAGACAAAAATGCAGACGCCACCTGAAGACCAAAACTATCGGGTTTTGGTCTTCAAGAAAGACTATTGTCGTTATTAATTTAAGGCTACAGTTTTTTCGGGCTACTTAAACCCGAAAACTTTGGTTTGCTACATATCTTCCGGCCTCTCTGTCTGTCCGCAATTAGGCTTATGTGAGGTAAGAAGAACAAGAAGAAGAAGAAATTTCATTGAGCAAAAATAAATTGTGGGGTGGCTCCCTAGTCCGGAAGTCCATGGGCACTCCTGGAGTTCGCAGCTCGTTCAACCGAAATGATCTGGTCGTCGAGGCTCGAGCTGGACAACATGCACTCCCACTGCTGACGAGAAGGGTTGGGTATGGGGGGAAGGTCGGGGTTTCGTACTTAAAACTGCGCATTCGGACGGGACACGGAAAAGACACAGGACGTCCCGTTCTTGTCGGGCCCTTGTCCCGTCCGAATGCGCAGTTTTAAGTATGAATACGAACTAACTAGCCCAACAACATGGTTTGTCGGGGTTTCGCTCGCACTCCCAGACGATGTGGTAGAGTGTGCCTGAATTGCCGCAAAACGCACACTACGGAGAGTATTGTGTGGGGAATAGATGACTTAGTCGTACTGGGTTTGGGAACGTGTTTGTTTGAAATAATGCACAACTGGTATTCGCAGTGTTCTTCAATATAAAGTACATGTGTGCTTGACATTTGCGACAGGAAGTAAAAAAAATACGTGCTCAAAACCGTACAGTGACAGAAAACTAGAGAAAGAGCCTGCGTGAGCTTAGATCTCGTGGCAGTGTTTCAAGTTGAACAGTAACTAAAGGTTTCAGTTGATGGCGGGAGCAGTCGAACGCTACTACTACTAAGTGGTTTGATGCAAAAGGAAAAGAAATGGACTGGGGATATTATTGAGCCCATCTGGGGGGTCACCGGCATACAACCCAGTCCGGGGGGTAGGGAATATAGAAGGGGGTGAATAGGATAGGGTAGCGAAAAAGGAGATAGGTAAAGAGAAAAGTTGAGGCGCCGCGAGGAAAAGAAGCGTTGCCACAGTCACTGGGGGCCACCGAGCACAGCACACCTCACAAACACAGGTCCTGGCGTCATGCTGCGTCCGGGAGAAGTTCTCGACGGGAGCGGTGGAGCGTAGAGGCGAGGCTGTGCTGCGAAGAGTCGTGCGCGGAGGTCCGAAGTGTGGGGAGCTTGCTGGGTGAAGTTCGAGGCAGACGAGCGGTTACTGGCGAGCGGGAGCAGGCGCTCGACGGCCCCACGCAGCAGAGCGCGCGCCGCCCAAACAAAACACCCATGGCTCGCGACGCGTGGCCGGCATAATCGCGATACCGCCCCGGCCGCGCAGGAGCGAACGAAAAACACGTCCGCACCCCACGACGACCGAGGCCAAACTCCGGAGCAGTCGAACGCGGGAAAATTGAACTGTCTTTGCCAAACTTCCTCTGCGTTTATATTGTAATAGGATGAAAAGGCAGGGGAAGAGCTTGAGAGGTGGGAGGCAACAGACGCACTTACTTGGCAGAGGCAGCGGAAGATTATTGTCTGTTGACGACATTAGCAGTGAAATGAGCAGATACGCGGGAATTTCAAGTCAAGTAAAGTCGTTTTATTTCCAACAAATTTTGTTTCGGATCCCCCAGGCGAAAAACGGTCATAGATCACTTGAAAGTGCCTCGGAGGCCGTAGAGGCACCGAGGTATGTCAAGTTACAGAGGGATGAAAGTGATGCTCAATCAAATTACAGAAATTACCTAACGATGCACATGTATAAGTGAAAACATCTACAAATATAGTAACACGTTTTTAGAAAGTTTCTGCGGAAAAATAAAACATTCCCTGTCATACACTTCTTGATAAATTGTGCAGGGTGGAGCACGAAAAGGCGATAAATAAATAGGGCAATCTTTCTTTCCAGCTGCACCAGGGCGTCGCCTCTCGAGACGCTGAGTGAATCTGGCCGTCCAATTTTAGCAACCAACCGTCATCCTCATGCTGCAAGTCTTCGATTGAGGCCCTCGCTTCCGGACTCGTCCACCGGCGTTTTCAGCATGGCAGCACGTCATTCATGCGTAACGGCCACTACACAGGTTTCGGCGTCAAACATAGATGAACTGGGAATCAGGAAAAGCCACCAATAAATTGAAGCCTTTCTATTGAAGGCTCCAGTGAAACACCTAGTATCCTTTAGCAGCAGCCCAGCCGCTGCCTGCACAGTATGGGCGGAAATTCACGATCGTGTTAATTCCCTCGCAAGGCGTGCTCTTGAAAGCGCTGCCGATTACGGTCGAGTTCAGTCGGCCAGGAAAAATTGTTTCCTCGATGCAAGAAAAAAGAAAGGCACGATAACTGCTTTGACAAGTATCACCTATTATGGAGCGCACGCTTCAAAGCGATAATATATATCGCCACACTTTCGGATCCATTCGCTCAGCCCGAGAAAGACAGCGAGGTTGCTTTTAACGGATAATTAACATTTACATACTGTAATTTATGCAACGTAGGGAATGGTCACCCTGATGCACCTGAATTATTAGTGTTAAGTTACATGTTGCTAAAGATCGTTTACACGTAACCTTTCTGTATGTGTCTCCAATATGTTTCGTAGAGAATCGTCCTCGGACCGTGAACGTTTTGTGCAATGCCATCCTTCCGTAGATTGTTTTCGATGCCTCCCACGGATTCTTATCATGATGTAAAAATATCTTTCTAATGCAATGACTTGCGCATCTGCCGTAAGTGCACGTTTATGTTTTTGTCCATCTGTGCTCATGATTGGCAGGTGCTCGTCGGGAATCTGCAAATTGTTACAAGAATTCGTATTTTTATTGTTACAAGTGTACCAGTGTAAAAGCCCTTGGTATGCAATAATGATGAATCAATGAACGAATTAACGAATAAATGAATGAATGAATGAATGAAAAGCCTATTTCAAAGTTATATGGGTTGCTAGGAGTCGAAGTCCGACTAAGGCTTCTTTCTTGCGATAATATTTCCAGCATGATGGAACAACATTGTGCGGTGAAAAAAAGACCCCGCACATTTTCGCAGAAAAAAAATTGACGCAGCTGCACGTGTGGTGGAAGGCTTGAGAAAAAGCAGAGCTGGCGGCCTCTCTCCTTTGGTGGGAGCCGTGGATGTTGTATCATCATCAGCAGCAGCCTACTAGGTCGACGGCACGACGAAGGCCTCTCCCATCGACCTCCAACCGCTCGTGTCCCGCGCCTCTCGAGTCCATTCTTTGCCTCCGTATTTCCTTATTTCGGCCATTCATCGAGAAATTGACCTTCCTTTTTTAAAGCGAAGGTTTATTGTCCACACTGATGCACTTGCACGCCAGTGCCCTGCAGGAAAGCCAACTTTCTCTGAAGATGACGATGAATGACAGTCGGCGAAGTAAACGAAAAGAAAAACCGTGCCATATCTACTAACGTGTAACTTGGGGAGCGGCGAAGCATGCAGTGTGGCGCTGGAGAAGCGTCGGTGAGAGGAGCAATCGCGCCCTTGCTGAGGCGGTGGCGCCCTCTCTTGCATTAAACTGGATTCAAGCAATTAAATAAGAGACAGACTGGCCGTAAGTTGGCTTCATGTCACACGCCGGAGCACGCGTTCTAGAGCTAGGTGTTGTAGAACAAGTGTCTCTGAGTTTTAGTACCGTGACTACATTAGATGACAGCAAACGCTTACTGCCCGAGCCCCTAAGGTGCTTCGCCCCAAAATGATTCCCGTGGCCGGAATCGAACCTCGATCCCTCGCGTTATGAAGCCGGCATCTATCCGGCTCCGACGACATCCAAAACTCCAGACAACATCCAAAAAATTCCTTAGGAGAAGAATGGGGTTACTCTGCGTGCCGTAAGGCTGTTCGCCACAAGACGTTATGCCTAACTACCAATTTTGAGATCTAGGACATCAGGCCTAGCGTCACATCTTTGGGTTTAATACCTCAAGCTGGCACCCACTCAAAAAATTGCTCACTGAACGCCAAGCAGTAGATACCCATTTGCGCCGTGCACCCTAAGCTCAGACGGTAGGCCTACGGAGTGTACACCCCAGTGTTGTTGTGGGTATTCTAGAAAAGTGGTGCGTACCTCCAGAGTGGCACATACTCGCAGTGTGGGATTGGTCAATCAAAAAATTCATCACGAGAAAGCTCCGCGTTCACCCATTGTCGTCGTTAGAAGGAGGGTTGCATGACTTTTTTTAGACCGTTTCTCGGCGTACACTCTGTCACACTGGTATTTCACCAATTGCCGTTTCGCCTAATTACGTGGCCAGCCCAAGTACATTTCTGTTTTTCTTTATCTGAACTATGTTATCTTCTGCTCTAGTTTGTTGTGTGGTCCAGGAAGCTCGTTGGCTGTCTCTAAGTGTCACTCCAATCATTATTCGTTCTATGGCCCGTTGAGACGACGTAAGTTTGCTTTCAATTTTCGTTTCGGAAGCGTTTCATTTCTTTCTAATTGGCTGCACCTGCTACTCTCCGCCGCTTCTAGCCCGTTGATGATGATGATGATGATAAAACAAGAAAAAAAGCTTCACGTGGTTGGAATAGAGCCTGGGTCCCTCGCGTTATGCTACCATGTCTATCCGATTGCGCCACCATCGCATTTGGGTAGCTCAGCCTTTACTTTGGATTCGTTCCAGCGGGGTTGGCTTGAACTTCGGCTGAGCTGAAGTGTACTTTGGCTTTGGACTGTGGCGTTTTGATTTTTTGCACGACGACGATGTTCTAATAATAACGATTTAGGGGCACGCTAACCTTTCTTGTGATGGATTCGTTTGCCGTCAACAACCAAAGTGCAACCTGCCTGCCGACTGGCAGGCAGGTTGCACTTTGGTTGTTGACGCTTTGACTTCTGCACTTTGCCTTATGATTTTCACACGCAAAAAAGCGCGTTTCTACCATCGTCCTCATTAGACAGAGGAGATTTGACTTTTCTTTGTGCTTATCGGTTAACCGTCCCTTCACCGACAATTTCCGTCAGGTCTGCCCACGACCGCGTCTAAGATGAATGGCGTTACTAACAAGCTACTCCGTAAAATTGACAATCGTTTAATCGACATTCGGACCGCCTGCTACAATCGTTACTGGGAGGCTGGTGTTTTACCACCCGAGTGGAAAGTTGCTAAGGTATTCCTGATCCAGAAACCAGACATACCGCTGGCGCTGGAGGTATACCTCCGACCGATCTCTCTCACATCTCCCGTAAGCAAAGCGTTGGAGCATGTCTCCATGCCCCCGCACGGGGCACCTTGAGTATTCATGGTGACGGTGAGCAGCGACACCGCGGACCCCGAGCTCCCAAAATAAGCCGTGTCCAACCGTGGCGAGGTGTTTTTAAGGTGAAGGGTAGAAGCCGTAAACGGTGGCCGTCGGAACCTTCGTCAAGCTCCGGCCGATGGGCTCCCTGCCTATCTACCAGGCAGGGAGCTCCGGGACCTCTTTGACTACCAGGGTAAGGTCAAAGGAGAAAGTACCCCCGTCTCCCTGCTTTCCAATGTATCATATGGAATTTTCAAAACCCCCCCCAGACGTGATCGGCCCCCGAAAAGGGGCCGCACCGAAGTTTCCTTTCCACCCCTACCAACTATCAACGTTCCGAAACATGACAACTATCCCCGTTTTTTGGTCCTTGAATCAATCGACAAATCCAAACCCGTCTCCTCCCAATCTGTATTCCTCGTCTCCAAGTTCCTTGAAGGAATTGTTGGCAAATCTTTCGAGGCAAAAAAACTACGAACAGGTGAAGTGTTGGTTGAAGTCAAGACGCAGCAGCAAGCCAAAAATCTCCTGACCCAAACCCGCATGGCAGATCTGGACATCACTGTCACACCCCACCGCAGCCTCAACAGCTCGCAGGGGGTGATATCTCAACCAGATCTGCTAAGTGAAACAGAGGCCGACCTTCTAGAAGGTCTGAAAGATCAGGGCGTAACAGCTGTCAGGAGAATCACCATCCGTCGCGACAATGTTGAAATACCCACAAAGCACATAATCTTAACATTCAGCAGTTCAAAACTTCCTGATCACATCAATGCTGGTTTCATTAGGTGTGGTGTACGTCCGTACATACCTAACCCGCGCCGCTGCTACAAGTGCCAGCGGTTCGGGCACGCTACGACTTCTTGCCGCGGCAAACAGACCTGCGCAAAATGCGCCGCACACGACCACCCCACTGAAAAATGTGATTCCACCACCTTCACCTGCGCAAACTGTCAGGGGCCGCACGCGGCATACTCCCGTAGCTGTGAGAAGTTTCACCAAGAAAAAAAGATCATCCACGTGAAAGTAACTGAGAACATCTCCTTCCCCGAGGCGCGAAAGAGGTTCGCCTCTTTCCCCTTGGGGAGGTACGCCGACGCAGCTCGCCGGGGGGCGGAGCGGCGTCTTGTTTCGGCGGGGACCCAGTACCACGAGTCGGACTTGGTCCCGCCTCCGCCCCCCCCCTGGGTTGCCTCTGGCGACCCAACCCGCCACCGCACCGCCTGCTAAGTCAGCGGCGGCTGTGGTGGCATCCACGTCCGTTGGGGATGCTGCTGCACCCTCAGTTTCCTCCTCTCCACCGGCCCGAAGCACATGCGAGGGCCCGGAAGAGATGGAGCTGGAGCTGGAGGAAACCGCAGCAGTTCCCACCTCCGCCGCACCGCCTGTGCCACCTGGGGCGCTCCTGACGCCCTCGGCGGTCGCGGCCAAAACGAAGGGCACCGCAAAGGGTGCGAGGTCCGGGGGGTCCGGTACGCCGGGTACCCCTTCCAAATCAGATGATGACTTGGATGTGGGACCCTTCCTGTCTGCTTCGCAGCGGAAGGAACGGGTCCCTCCATCTAAACCTCCAGAGGAGGTAAAGAAACCCCGTCCAAGAGTCCAAGCCCCGAAAGACCCTACATAAATAGTCACACTCCAGTAGCTCTAATACATAATAATGGGAAGAGAAAGTATCGTTCAATGGAACTGCAGAGGCCTTCTAAGTAATCTTGACGACGTCTATGAGATCCTGCATAGCAATCAGCCAAGTGTAATGTGTGTTCAGGAAACACACCTGAATTCCAAGAACACAAATTTCTTGAATAGTTACCTGGTATACAGAAAGGACAGGGTTGGCTGCACACACTCTTCTGGCGGTGTGGCCATAATCGCCCGCAAATCCTTAGCATGCCACCCTGTCACCTTGAACACAATCCTTGAGGCTGTGGCAATTCGAACGATAATATTTAATAGGTTGATAACGGTATGCTCCATATACATTCCTCCTGATGTTTCACTTTTAAACTCTGACTTCGAGGCGCTGGTTGACCAGCTGCCCAAACCATACATTCTAACAGGCGACCTTAATGCTCACAACTCTCTTTGGGGCTCTTCCAGAACGGATGCCCGAGGTCGCCTGATAGAGAAATTCCTGACATCTTCTGGAGCATGCCTTTTTAACAATAAACAGCCTACATATCATAACATAGGACACAACACATACTCATGTCTTGACTTGGCTATTGGCTCCGCAGTTCTCTTTCCTCTTCTCGAGTGGGGTGTGGGAACTGACCCATATGGTAGTGACCACTTCCCCACCTCACTTAGATATATAGGTAAAGGCCCAAGCAGTTCATCTTCCCATAATAGGTTCAATGAAGCACGAGCTAACTGGAACACATTTACAGAGTCATCGAAACTACACCACACATCCATAGCACACCTACACGTAGATGAAGCCGCACAACTCCTCACGGCGCACATCCTCGACGCCGCCGAAAAGTCCATTCCCCACGCCTCTGGTGCCCCGCGCAACCAGCGGAGGCCGTGGTGGAATGAGGACTGTAGGCGGGCGCGAGAGGCCCAGAACAAGGCGTGGGGTGTCCTTCGTCGGTACCCCACGTCGGGTAACCTCATTTTGTTCAAACGGGCCAAGGCGTTAGGAAAACGTGTGCGCCGTGAGGCAAAACGAGAGAGTTGGCGCTCATTCATAACATCTATAAACTCAAACACAGACACACGCAAGGTATGGACACGTATACGCAAACTCAAAGGACAACATACACACAGCCTGCCCCTGGTCAGTACAACAGGGGACACACTGGAAGACCAGGCTGACACACTCGCACAACACTTCCAACACGTGTCCAGTTCAGCACACTACACGAACACTTTCCTGAAATATAAAGCCTCTTGTGAAAAGAAGTCCCTACACGACAACAACAAATCACAGACTTCTTACAACTCCCTGTTTTCACTACATGAGCTGAGGGCTGCTCTAAGCACGTGTAAACCCTCAGCTCCAGGCCCAGACAACATTACATACACAATGATACAACACCTACACGCAGACACACTTGAAGCACTTCTACATCTATATAATAAAATATGGCTTTCGGGGCACATTCCACACTCTTGGAGGGAGGCTGTTGTAGTGGCTTTCTTGAAGGAGGGAAAGGACCCGTCGTCCCCCTCAAGTTACCGCCCAATAGCCCTGACGAGCTGCCTGTGCAAGCTCTTCCGAGAAGATGATCAATCGCAGGCTCGTGTACTTCCTCGAATACAACGGTCTTCTCGAGGGCTGCCAGGCAGGCTTCAGGGCGGGGCGCTCCACCAATGATCAGCTTGTTGCCTTGGAATCTTACATAAAAGATGCCCTCATTCACAAACAGTTCTGCATTACAGTCTTCTTTGATATGGAAAAGGCCTACGACACGGCATGGCGATATGGCATCTTGAGTGACTTGAAGTCATTCGGTGTTTCGGGCAACATGCTTAGCACTCTTTCTAGCTACATGTCTGAACGAACTTTCCGTGTAAGAATTGGTAGTGCACTTTCTAATGTACATGTTCAGGAAAATGGCGTGCCTCAAGGAGGTGTTTTGAGCTGCACACTCTTCATAGTGAAGATGAACTCCCTCCGTAAGGCACTGCCACCAACCATTTCTTGCTCAGTTTATGTAGATGATGTGCAAATATCTTTTAAATCATGTAATATGTCAATCTGTGAACGGCAAGTCCAGCTCGGCGTGAACAAACTTGCTGGCTGGGCGGACACAAACGGCTTTAAGCTGAACCCCGTAAAAAGTACTTGCGTTGTGTTCACCCGTGTTCGCGGGATCCATGTGGACCCTGACATTACTCTAAACGGCGTGTCGATTCCTGTAAAAAAGGAGCACAAGTTTTTAGGCCTAATATTCGACAACAAATTAACATTTCTTCCTCATCTGAAAATGCTTAAGCAAAAATGCCTAAAAACTATGAATATCCTTAAAGTTGTCTCGCACCAATCGTACGGTGCAGACAAGCAGCTACTCCTGCGTCTGTATACTGCACTGGTTGGATCTCGCTTGGACTACGGCAGCGTCGTATATGGGTCTGCAACGAAAACGGCACTTAAAATGCTTGACCAAGTTCTGCATCTGGGGCTTCGCCTTGCTTGTGGCGCCTTTCGCACCAGCCCTGTGGAAAGCCTCTATGCAGAGTGCCACAAATGGTCCCTGTATCACCAGAGGATATACACTGACTTGTTGTATGCCTCTAAAATAATGTCTCTCACAAATCATCCTTTTAACTCGACCATTCATGATGCATCCTCACAGCAGCTCTTTTTAAACCGCCCATCTATTCCCATGCCGTTCCCTCTCAGAGTGAGAGCAGAAGCTTCTGAGCTAGCAGTGTCATTTTCATATATCCACAAGACAGCGATCATTGATTTTACTGCACCATGGCAAGCCAGGGATGTTTCTTGTGACCTGTACTTTGTGCAGTTCGACAAAAACACGGCACCAAGGGCAGTTATTATGCAGCATTTCCTCTTCCTACAGGATAAGTACCAGTGTGCAGAGTTTTACTCCGACGCATCAAAGACAGCTGATGCTGTGTCTTGTGCTGCGCATGGACCGAACTTTAACATGGCAAAAAGAATGAACTCCCACAACAGCATTTTCACAGCTGAAGCACACGGCATTTTACTTATTTTAGACCACATTGTCCAGCATCAAATTCCAAAGTCCATAGTTTTTACAGATTCTCTTAGTGTTGTACGTGCACTTTTGTCTAGAAAACGCTCAAAAAATTATGTAATCAATCTTGTTTTTAAGGGTCTTATGGTGGCATACGTATCAAGTCTCGAAATAACAATATGTTGGGTTCCTGGCCATTGTGGAATAGCCGGGAATGAAACTGCAGATGAAATGGCCACTGCTGCTACACTCTTGAATTCAGTGGGCATAGCAACACTTCCGTACACAGATATGAAGCCACACATCAGACACCAACTTCACAACACGTGGCAAACACACTGGAGTGAACAGACAGATAACAAGTTACATGTAATAAAACCTCACTTGGGACCATACGCTACTGACTCACATAACAGACACATTGAAGTTACCTTAGCTAGGTTGCGGATAGGCCACACTCACGTAACACACTCACACCTGCTCACTAGCTCTCCAAGACCTGGGTGTAGCAGGTGTGGGGAGGGCCTATCGGTAGTCCACATCCTAATCACATGCAAGGCACTCGACACAACAAGACACAGACACTTCAAGGAACTATACAGACAACACATTCCGCTACACCCTTCGTTGTTTTTGGGGGATAATGCCATGGTCTCTGTGCAACGCGTTTTTAAATATTTGTCTGATGTAAACTTTTTAAACCTCATTTCCTATCATGCGTAATCAAAACTGGCCCTATACACCAGCCATCACCATTGTCGTTAATTGAGTTTAGTGTTATTCTGGCTTTAGTAGCCACTATTTTCTTCTAAATACTTTTGTTTGGCGCTCTTTGCCCCAGCTGGCCTTGCGCCAAAAAACTCCAACCATCATCATCATCATGTCTCCATGGGGGACATATTGCCGCGAACCATGTACGGGTTTGTTTATTTATTGTTTTTAATGCCCGGCCGCGCCCGGCTCTGTTACCTGTGTCCCATGCGAAGCGCGTGTTACATTCTTTATTTTTATGCCGCACGGGCTATCTCATTCAGATAAGCAGAGTGTTTCGCCCTAACGCCGCTAGCCCAGAATAATCTTCTGTGATCTACAATGTTCTGGATGTGAATCGACGGTTCCAGAAACTATCGCGCCGAAAGATAAAAGCCGGCACAGCAGACGCCGCGGCATTCGATTCTGCGACACTCGCCGATGCACGTACGTCACGTTGTTGACCGCTGCTTCGCCGCCTCTGTATTCTTTTCAGTTGTTAGGGGAGCACAAGTTCGCTCCAATAAACTTGTTTCTTTTCCAAACAACTGCGTCGTCCTTGGCTTCGTGACAATATAAACCAGATGAATCCCACTGGGGTATTTCTGCACACCATGTTCAGCTTCCGGGTCGGAATTTCAACTCACGATCCACTCTTCCAATTGAAACACGTAATAACCGCGACCCGTCCCAAGGTATACCATGCAGTAATTTTGGCTGCAGATCTCCAGAAAGCTTTTGATACGGTATCACACTAGGCCTTTTCGAGTAATATTCGAACTTTGGCACCGAGTAACCGCGTGTACAATTGAATCCGCAACTTCCTTTGGAGCTATAGTTCTATGTTACGAATCAGTGCTAAGTGCTTCGGCGTTGCTATGTTAGCGCGAGACACGGCTGCTACAGCCAAGATTTGTGCATTGCAGCAAAGGTCCATTTTCGGCGGTGAAGCCAGCCCTTCAGGAGCTTCCAGGGTGGTACAAGTGGGCACCTGCCTGCCACGCGGCCGCTCGGGGCCCGTGAGGCCGAGTTGCAGCCAAGACTTGAAATTGGGCTTGTTGGTGCGCCTTAACTCGCCTGTTTGTATTTTTCCCCTCTTCGTCGCACGTTTTGCACCCCTGCATTTTAAGATGGTTGATTAATGGTTGGAGGTTAATGGCGCAAGGCCAACTCGGGCAAAGAGGCCAAAACAGTGGTTATGTATGACGGGTGAAGATGTAAACTGAAGAATCACTCAACAGGAACGAAAGTAAAATCAGGAAAAGACAATGAGAATGGCTGGTGTAGAAGGCCAGGTTGTGATTATTCGTGATATGAAATTAGGTCTAAACACTTTGTTTCGGCTAAATATTTAAAAACATGCTTGACAGAGAACATGGGATCGTCAGACAGGAAAAGCGCTGGGTGCAGTGGGATGTGTAGTCTGTAAAGTTGTAGGAACTGTTTGCTTCGTGTAATGTCGAGTGCCTTGCATTGAATGAGTATGCGAACTACGTATAGGGCCTCACCACACCTGCTACACAGAGGTCTTGAAGATCCCGTGAGCAGATACGAGGGTGTGACGTGTGTGCCCCATCCGTAACCTGGCAAGGGTAACTTCCGTGTATCTGTTGTGTGTGTCAGTGGCGTGTGGTACCAACTGTGGTTTCATTACGTCTAACTAATCTGTCTGGCAACTCCGGTATGTTTGCCATGTGTTACGAAGTTGTCTCATGTGTGGCTTCATGTCAGTGTAGGGTAATGTTTTTATGTCTACTGTATTCAAGAGTGTAGCAGCAGCGTCCAACTGATCTGCGGTTTCGTTTTGTGGACAGAAGTGCACGTACACCGCTAAGAGAATCCGCCTACAATATGGATTTTAAAATTTCATGTTGGATAATGTGACGTCACACAAGTAAAATGCTGTATGCTTCGGCCGTTAAAATGGCGGAACGGTTGCAGCGTTTGCGAGAACCGGCTCTAACTGGATCCAGCAAAGGCGTTCTTGACCTGGCCTTGTGCAAATAGTCGCAAGCTTGGTGGAGGAGAGAAGTGTAAGTCCACCTGACAGCCAATATGATAATAGTGATGGTGGGCGTCAAGTGAGCTCCCCGCTTCCCTCCATCAGGCGCAGCGTGCACCGGCCCCTGGGTAAATCACCACAGTACTACTGGGAGGGGCGGCGCGTATTTATACCCTTTTCGGCTGTGTGCAACACTCTGAACGCCTGTTAAAGGCTGGAAACTCCGAGTATTCGCCCGTACGCGAGCGTAGCCGTGCATGCTTGGGCACGGGGAAGAACGTCTCTGTCGCTTTTCCCTACTCGCCAAGTATTAAAGGAGTACTGTGGCCAAATTTTCCCTTTCTTGCTCGTTTTACGCTGTTAACAATACCTCCCGACCACTAATAACCAAAATCGAGCGAAAACCGGTGAGGACTCAGCATAGAAATGGTTAGAGTGTTTGTAAGCGGAAAGAAAATGTTGAAAAAGTGGTCAAAATACTTTCTTTTAACCAGTTTCGGTTCCACACACCGGCAGGACAGACTACAGTTCTTGGCAATGTACGTCACACAAGTCTAGGCGCAAAACGGCAAGTTGTGACGTCAGTCGAAAACCCGTGCCGTGACACACGTTTTCCGCATTGTCTGCGGTGCTCTCACGCGGTCTGCATTGGCGCGCCCTAGCCTGCTCCGGCAACCCGGGCGCGGAAATTTTCAAAAGTAATTTGCAAATTCCTGCAATTGATGATGTTTACTAGCTTTAATTTTTTATTGCGGCACATTTGAATTCGTTTGTGTTAATGACGTTGGAATTTCATTCGTTCTTGACAATATAGCGTTTATTGTTTGCCGCTTTGCCAAAGTTGACGGAGGGGACTATCGACGTCAGCCAGAACCGGCCAGTTCCCAGGGTGCGGAATGTCTTATGTCAGACTGATGGCGGTTTTTTGGCACTGGCAATCTGAGGTAGCACGCTAACACGCCAATAAAATTGATTTTTTCTGTGGTGCCCCGTACGGCAGGGTTCCAGATTTTCTGGAAGGCATCTTCGGAAACTAGTGAATTCAATTATACCATTTGTTTATATTGTAAATTTGCTGTCAATACCACTTTAAATGGATAAGTTGGCGTTTGGCTTTTCGTCATCGATACTTATTGGGCCCCTGGAAGACGCTCAACAGCGATGTCACCTTAACGTAAGAGGGGTGAGCGAACTCCTACGCCTTCGTCATGTAACAGCTGTTATTCAGCTCATCGACCTGCAATGCGACGGCCTCCATATCCCATCCACTGTTACCCTGCAAGGCACGGTATTATCCCCGTTCCTCTTTAACATTGCCGTGTGTACTTCGGGATGCAATTACACTCAAGTTGAGGCGACTCTACAACAGGGCTAAGTTTTACTTCTGTTCTCTTGCCTACCAAATAAACAATTTAGGTTCATCATAATGCCGTCTGGTCCAATCTCTCGCCCCCCCATCGGCGCACCTTGTGTATTCAAGGTGATAATATTGGCGACACCGCGGACCCGGAGTCCATATACTCACGCTGTTTTCTACCGTGGCAAGGAGTTGCAAGGTGAAAGGCAAAAACCACAAACGGTGGCCGTCGGAGCCATTGTCAACTCCAGCGGATGGGCTCCCTGTCTATTCACCAGGCAGGGGGCTCCAGGACGTCTTATGGCGTTAGGTTAAACTCAGCCAAGGAAGTACTACCGTCCACTGATTCTTTTTTCCGATGCTGTATGTATAAATCAAACTCCCCCCAAAAACGCGATCGGTCCTTCAAAAGGGGCCGCACTGAAGTACCGTTTACTCAACTTCTAACCATAAGCTTTCCAAAGCCTGACAACTACTCTGGTTCCCTGGTAATCGAATCGCTGGATCGCTACATAATCGCTTCAGTATTTTTGATCACTAAGTATCATGAGGGAGTCATTGGAAAGCCATACCACGGCCGCTCGATGGGAACTAAGACCTAGTTCCCATCGAGAGGCCGTGGCCGTACAAAGCAAAAAAATAACGGACAGATAAAATCCTTCTTGAGGTGAAAAACCAGCAACAGGCCACAACACATCTTGCTGAGACAAAAATGGTCCATTTGAACATCAGGGTCACATCCCACCGCATCCTGAACAGCTCGCAGCGTGTGATCTCTCAGCCAGATCTGCAAACTGAAACCCATGACGACCTTCAAGAAGCTTTAAATGATCAGGGCATCATAACCATGCACCGCATCACGATGCGCAGAGATGACAAGGTAATGCCGAACAAGCTTGTAATCCTAACATTGAACCGCTCGTCACCCCGCATCATGTAAATGCAGGTTTCATCCGGCGTTCCATTCGTCCTACATACCGATACCTCGCCGCTGCTTCAAGCGCCAGCGGTTTGGGCATGGCAAAACAACCTGTACGAAATGCGCCGCACAGGACCACCCCACTGACAACTGCAACTCTACCACCCTCACTTGTGCTAACCGCCGGGGACCGTACGCGGCATACTCCCGGAAGTGTGAGACATTTCAACAGGAAAAGGAAATCACTGACGTCAAAGTCATCGAAAACATCTCCTTCCCAGAGGCGCCAAAGAGGTTCGCCTCTTTCCCTCAGGGGAAGTACGCCGGCGCAGCTCACCACGGGGCGTAGCGGCGTCTGTTTCTGCAGGGACTAAGTACAGCGAGTCTGAATTTGTCCCGCCGCATCACCCCCCTGGGTAGCCTCAGGCAGCCAAACCTGTCACAACCGTCTCTAGCGGGACCGATGCCGCTCTTTCCCCAGCTTCACCGGCCGCCAGCACACTGGAGGCTACCGAGGAGATGGACACTGGGGTTCCCGCACCGGCTCCCACCCCCGCCGCACCGCCCGTGCCACCCGTGGCGCTCCTGACGCCTGTGACGGTGACTGATCGAACAAAGGGCACCGGCAAGGATGCCAAGTAGAGTGGATGGGGCCTGCCGGGCAACCCCCCTGACAGCTGATGAGGAAATGGATGTCTGACTGATCCTGCTTGCGTTGCAGCGAAGGGAATGGTCTGCACCGTCCAGGTCATTAGAAAAGTTTAAACACCTTTCCAAAAGTGCAAGCCGCAACATACCTCACATAAATAGACACGCTTCATCACCGCTTAAGACTTAATAATGGAAAGAGAAAATATTAATCAGTGGAACTGTAGAGGCCTTTGTAATAGTCTTGACGATGTGTACGAGATACTGCATTCTAATCATCAAAGTGTAAAGTATGTTCGAGAAACACATCTAAATTTCAAACACCCAAATTTTTTGAATAAGTATATGGCATTTAGAAAGGACAGAGATGGACGCACACACTCTTCGGGCGGTGTTGCCATGATCGCCAAAAAATACTTACGATGGCACCCTATCACCTTGAACACTGTCCTTCAGGCTGTAGCAATTTGTACAATAAAATTTAATGGCTCGATAGCGGTTTCCTCCTGATTCTGCACTTCCTAGCTCTGATTTCGAGGCGCTGGGTGCCCAGCGGCCCGAACCATGTATCCTTATAGGCGACCTGAATGCGCGTAATTCTTTTTGGGGCTCTCCCGGCACGGACGCCCGAGGTCCCCTGATAGCGAAGTTTCTAACTTCCTCGGGAGCATGCCTCTTTAACAAAAACCAGCCTACATATAACAATTGAGGACACAGCACCTACTCATATCTTGACTTGGCTTTGGTTCGGCAGTTCTCTTTCCTCGTGTAGAGTGTAGAGTGGGAATAGATTCGTGCGGTCGTGACCACTTCCCTACCTCATTAACATACATAGGTAAAAGCCGAAGCAGTTCATCTTTCCAAATAATGTTCAATGAAGAAAGAGGAAACTGTAGTACATTTACAGCCCCGCACGGGGCACCTTGAGTATTCATGGTGACGGTGAGCAGCGACACCGCGGACCCCGAGCTCCCAACATAAGCCGTGTCCAACCGTGGCGATGTGTTTAAAGGTGAAGGGTAGAAGCCGTAAACGGTGGCCGTCAGAGCCGTGGTCAAGCTCCGGCCGATGGGCTCCCTGCCTGTCTACCAGGCAGGGAGCTCCGGGACCTCTTTGACTACCAGGGTAAGGTCAAAGGAGAAAGTACCCCCGTCTCCCTGCTTTTCAATGTATCATATGGCATTTTCTAAACCCCCCCCCCAGACGTGATCGGCCCCCGAAAAGGGGCCGCACCGAAGTTTCTTTTCCTCCTTTGCAATCGATCTCTCCCCCAAAGCCTGATAATTTCTCGCGGTTTCTGATCATGGAATCTGTTGACAAGACAAAGCCCATCACTTCCCAATCTGTGTTTCTAATCTCCAAGTTTCTTGAAAGCCTTATCGGAAAGTCGTATAAGGCTAGAAAACTCACAACGGGAGAAGTTTTGATAGAAGTAGAAAGCAAGCAACAATCCTCTAACCTCCTCAAGCAAACGCGCATGGTAGATGTTGACATCAAGATCACGCCCCATCGCAGCCTCAATAGCTGCCAGGGCGTGATCTCTGATCGGGATCTAATGAATGAGACTGAAGCAGACCTGCTCGAGGGCCTCCGAGAGCAGGGCGGTACAGCAGTGAGGCGAATCACCATACGCCGAAATGATGAAATAATTCCAACCAAGCACATAATCTTGACACTTGACCGCTCTAACCTTCCTAAGTCGGTCAACGCAGGCTTCTTGAGATGTCCAATCCGACCCTACGTGCCGAACCCGCGCCGCTGTTTCAAGTGTCAGCGGTTTGGGCACGGCACAACGTCTTGTCGTGGTAAATTGACGTGCGCAAAATGTGCAGCACATGATCATCAAACTGACAATTGTAAATCCGAGAACTTCACCTGTGCCAACTGCCAGGGACCACACGCTGCCTATTCTAGGAGCTGTGGAAAGTTCAAAGAAGAAAAACAGATCATTGCCTTGAAAGTCAACGAAAACATCACCTTCCCAGAGGCACGGAAGAGGTTCGCCTCCTCTCTGGGCAGGTACGCCGACGCAGCTCGCCGGGGGGCGGAGCGGCGTCTTGTTTCGGAGGGGACCCAGTACCGAGAGTCAGACTTGGTCCCGCCCCCCCCCCCCCCCCTGGGTTGCCTCTGGTAGCCCAACCCGCCACCACGCCGCTTGCTCAGGCAGCAGCGGTTGTGGTGGCAACCTCTTCTGTCGGGGCCGGTGCCGCTCCCGTCCGTGCCTCCCCATCGTCCAGTGCGTTGGAGTGTGCCATGGGCACCACGAGCCCCGCACCGGCTCCCACCGCCACCGCACCGCCCGTGCCACTTCTGGTGCCTCCGACACCACCGGCGGTGGCGGGTCAAACGAAGGGCCCCCGAAGGGGGGCCAAGTCCGGGGGGCCCGGTTCCACGGGCACACCCAGGACATCGGACGACGAGATGGACGTCGTGCCGTTCTTGCCTGCAACGCAGCCCAAGGAGCGGCCTCCGACGTCCAAGCCTACAGAAAGGCCGCCCAAAAAGCCCAATCCAAGAGTCACAGCCCCGAAAGACGACACATAAACATACACACTCCAGTAGCTCTCACACTAAATAATGGGAAGAGAAAATATTGTTCAATGGAACTGCAGAGGCCTTCTGAATAATCTTGACGACGTGTATGAGATTCTGCATACCAATCAGCCAAGTGTAATGTGTGTTCAGGAAACACATTTGAATTCCAAGCACACAAATTTCTTGAATAGTTACATGGTCTTCAGAAAGGACAGGGATGGCTGCACACACTCTTCTGGCGGTGTGGCCATAATCGCCCGCAAATCCTTAGCATGCCACCCGGTCACCTTGAACACAATCCTTGAGGCTGTGGCAATTCGAACGATAATATTTAATAGGTTGATAACGGTATGCTCCATATACATTCCTCCTGATGTTACACTTTTGAGTTCTGACTTCGAGGCGCTGGTTGACCAGCTGCCCGAACCATACATTCTAACAGGCGACCTTAATGCTCACAATTCTCTTTGGGGCTCTTCCCGTACGGATGCCCGAGGTCGCCTGATAGAGAGGTTTCTTACATCCTCTGGAGCATGCCTTTTCAACAATAAACAGCCTACATACCATAACATAGGTCACAACACATACTCATGTCTTGACTTGGCTATTGGCTCCGCAGTTCTCTTTCCTCTTCTCGAGTGGGGTGTGGGCACGGACCCATATGGCAGTGACCATTTCCCCACTTCATTAACGTATATAGGTAAAGGCCCGAGCAGTCCATATTCCCATAATAGGTTCAATGAAGCACGAGCTAACTGGAACACATTTACAGAGACATCCAAACTACACCACACATCCATAGGACACCTACACGTTGAAGAAGCTACCCAACTCCTCACGGCGCACATCCTCGACGCCGCCGAAAAGTCCATTCCCCACGCCTCTGTTGCCCCACGCAACCAGCGGAGGCCGTGGTGGAATGAGGACTGTAGGCGGGCGCGAGAGGCCCAGAACAAGGCGTGGGGTATCCTTCGCCGGTACCCCACGTCGAGTAACCTCCTCTTGTTCAAACGGGCCAAGGCGTTAGGAAAACGTGTGCGCCGTGAGGCAAAACGAGAGAGTTGGCGTACATTCATAACATCAATTAACTCCTACACAGACACACGGAAAGTATGGACACGAATACGCAAACTCAAGGGACATCAAACACACAGCATGCCTCTGGTCAGTACAACGGGGGACACACTCGAAGACCAGGCTGACACACTCGCACAACACTTCCAACACGTTTCTAGTTCAGCACACTACACAAACACCTTCATGAAACACAAACTCGTGGCCGAAAAGAAACCTTTACATGACAATGACAGGTCAGCCACCTCTTATAACTCCGAGTTCACGCTTCATGAGCTGAGGGGTGCTCTGAGCACGTGTAAACCCTCAGCTCCAGGCCCAGACAACATTACATATACAATGATACAGAACTTACACACAGACACTCTTGTAACACTTCTTCACCTTTTCAACAAGATATGGCTTTCCGGGCACATTCCAAAGTCTTGGAGGGATGCCATAGTTGTAGCATTCTTGAAAGAAGGGAAGGACCCTTCTTCTCCCGCTAGCTATCGACCCATTTCCCTGACCAGCTGCCTGTGTAAGCTTCTCGAGAAGATGATAAACCGGAGGCTCGTGTACTTTTTGGAGTATAACGGCCTTCTCGAGAGCTGCCAGGCAGGCTTCAGGGCGGGGCGATCCACGAATGATCAACTTGTGGCACTAGAGTCATATATTAAGGATGCCTTCATTCATAAACAGTTCTGTTTAACTGTGTTTTTCGACCTAGAAAAGGCCTATGACACCGCTTGGCGTTATGGGATCCTTAGTGACCTGAAGTCATTCGGTGTTTCTGGTAATATGTTTAACACCCTTGCTAGCTATTTGTCTGAGAGAACCTTTCGCTTCAGAGTTGGTTCTGCACTGTCAAAGGTACACGTGCAAGAAAATGGCGTGCCGCAAGGCGGAGTTCTAAGCTGCACTCTCTTCATAGTAAAAATGAACTCCCTTGGGAAGGCACTGCCGCCTACAATTTCTTACTCCATGTATGTAGATGACGTACAGATATCTTTTAAATCATGTAATATGTCCGTCTGCGAACGTCAAGTCCAGCTCGGCGTCAAGAAGCTTGCCGGCTGGGCAGACAAGAATGGGTTTAAATTGAATCCGGCAAAAAGCTCCTGCGTTGTGTTCTCCAGGAAGCGCGGGGTCCATCCGGACCCAGACATTACTCTTAATGGCATGTCGCTTCCTGTGAACAAGGAGCACAAGTTCTTAGGTGTGGTGTTTGATCACAAACTCACATTCATTCCCCACATCAAGGAACTTAAAAATAAATGTCTCAAAACAATGAATATACTTAAGGTTCTCTCCCACCAATCCTATGGTTCCGACAAAGAACTCTTGCTTCGCTTGTATACTGCTTTGGTTGGGTCTCGTTTGGACTATGGCAGTGTGGTGTATGGGTCGGCGACTAAGACAGCCTTGCGAATTCTTGACCCAGTTCTACACCTGGGCCTTCGTCGTTCGTCGGGTGCTTTTCGCACTAGCCCTGCTAAGAGTCTTTATGTTGAGTGTAATAAGTGGAGCCTTGAGAACCAACGAACATACATGGACTTGCTTTATGCTTTTAAAATTTCATCGCTGAATAATCATCCTTTTTATCCTGTCTTTAACGACACATCCACATCTCTGCTCTTTGTAAATCGCCCATCCGTTCCTCTGCCCTTTTCACTTAGAGTGAAAGAGCGAGCCTCGGATCTCAGTGCTTTGTTTTTGGATGTGTACAGGTCATCCCTTTCAAACAGTTTACCGCCTTGGCAAGTTCGTCCTGTGTCGTGCGACCTTTCTTTTATGAAACTTGACAAAAATCGGGTACCGCAGGCTGCAATACTGCAGCACTTTCTGTCTCTGCAGTTTAAATACCCACTTGCAGAATTTTACATTGACGCGTCTAAAACCTCCACTATGGTCTCCTGCGCTGCTCATGGTCCGAATTTCTGTGCAGCCAGAACCATGAGCGTCCACACGACAATTTTTTCAGCAGAGGCGTATGGGATTTTGCTGATTGTACGGCACATACTTGAAATTCAAATTCCAAAGTCTATCATCTACACAGATTCCTTGAGTGTTGTTCGCGCACTGTCATCGCCTACACCCCCCAAAAACCACATAGTTAATCTTGTATTTAACACTATCATGTCTGTGTATGCAAAGAAGCATCAGCTGCTCCTCTGCTGGGTTCCAGCACGCTGGGATCGCTGGGAATGAGTTGGCAGACGAGAGGGCTGCTGCTGCTGCACTCAGGAACACTGTAGACATAACAACCGTACCCTACACAGACCTCAAGCCACACATAAGACAACACCTCCGGAGAACATGGCAAACACACTGGGACGAACAGACAGACAACAAAATACACGTAATAAAGCCACACTTGGGACGGTACACAACTGACTCACACAACAGACACACGGAAGTCGCCTTGGGTAGGCTGCGGATAGGGCACACCCATGCGAAGCACTCGTATCTGCTGACGGGATCTTCTAGACCCCAGTGCAGCAGGTGCGGAGATGCCCGATCCGTGGTGCACATACTAATCACATGCAAGGCACTTCACACAACACGACGCAAACACTTCCCACAGCTATACAGACTACACGTCCCACCACACCCAGCGTTTTTCCTCTCTGATGATCCCATGATTTCTATCACATGCGTTTTTAAATATTTAGAAGAAGTTCAATTTTTAGACCTAATTTCATACCACGCGTGATCACTCCCTGGCCCTATACACCAGCCATGCTCATTGTCGTTTTGTGATTTTACTTTTGTTTTTGCTGACTGTTCGTAGTGTTTACGGTTTCACCCCTCATATATGACTATTGTTTTGGCGCTCTTTGCCCTAGTTGGCCTTGCGCCATAAACATCCAACCATCATCAGTACATTTACAGAGACATCTAAACTACACTACACATCCATAGGAAACCTACACGTTGAAAAAGCAACCGAACTCATCACAGTGCACATCCTCGACGCCAGAAAAGGCCATTCTCCACGCCTCTGGTGCCCCGCGCAACCAAAGGACGCCGTGGGGGAACGAGGACTGTAGGCGGGGGCGAGAGGCCCAGAACAAGGCGTGGGGTATCCTACGACGCAACCCCACGTTTGGAAACCTCCTTTCGTTCAAAATAGCAAAGGCGTTTGCAAAACGTGCGCGCCGTGAAGCAAAAGGAGATAGCTGGCGCTCCTTTATAACATCAATAAACTCCTACATATACACACGCAAGGTATGGACACTAATACGCATACTCAAGGGACAAAACACACACAGTCTTTCCATGGTCAGCACAACTGGGGACACACTCGAAGACCAGGCTGACACGCTTGCACAACACTTCCAACACGCGTCCAGTTCAGCACACTACACAAACACTTTCACGAAACACAAGCAATCGGCCGAAAAAAAAATCCTTTACTTGATAAGGACAGGTCAACAACTTCTTATAACTCTGTGTTTTTACTTCATAAGCTGAGGGCTGCTCTGAGCACGTGTAAACCCTTTGCTACAGGCCCAGACAACATCACATATAGAATGATACAGCACCTACGAGCAGACGCCCTTCTGACACTCCTCCACCTTTATAACAAGATATGGCTTTCGGGGCACATTCCAAAGTCTTGCAGGAAGGGTATAGTTATAGCTTTCCTGAAAGCGTGGCGCCAGCTATCGACCCATCGTCCTCACCTATGCCTGGGCAAGTTTCTCGAGAAGATGATAACCCGACGGCTCGTGTACTTTCTTGAGTACAATGGCCCTCTGGAGAGCTGCCAGGCAGGGAAAAAAATTAATGTGTCGATGCGAGCTAGTTGGTACTTCATCATGGTAACAGGTTAGGCGCCAGGCACAACGCCCCTTTCCTGTCTGTTTTCCTTCCTCCAGTTGTTCCTGGCTCTTAACCTGTTCCCATGATGCCAGGCAGGCTTCAGGGCGCGGCGATCCATGAACGACGAACTTGTGTTACAAAATCAACCATCGCAGCCGGGACCGAATCCGCTTCCTTGTGCTCAACAGCGCAGTAAGGATGAATCAGTCACGGAGTGAGCGAATCACGTCAACTTGTCTGATTATTGTAAACTACGTCAGCCCAATAACATATAATTAAAAGCTTTAAAGTACCATCATCAAGCGAGGGGTGTTTTCAGAATTGAAATGGAACTGCACGCAGCCGTGTATTCGAGTAGTTTCCGCAGTTCACGACCATTGAGGGTTGCGAAAAAAATCAAGGACCATTTCTTAAGATAAAGTAATTAAAACGTGAACTTTATCCCATGCAACCGCAGAAAAAGCCAAATTCTAAAATCAAAACTGCCGTAGTCTAAACCAAAAGCCAAATCCTGCTTAGAGAATGTATTTCATCGTCACCATCGTCTACTGCCAAACTACACTATGGTAATTACGAAAGATGTGTTACGTTTGCAAAGATATCCCATGGTTAGGCTACGTGGTGAAGAATGATGCAACCTTCGTGAAATCCATTGTATAAATATGGCTTTTCTGCAGCGTCGTTTACTCGAACGTTAACGCCACGAGTGATGTACTTGGCTTTAAAATAAGACAGTGGCTATTTTGCCGGCAGCCGGCAGATTAGCCCGGGAGAAAAGTTGCCGGCAGTTTCTTCCCATGGTTGGCCCAGAACCACGTGATTATTCTGCCGGCACAGTTCCGCGGGGGCTATTTTGCCGGCGGCCGGCACATTGCAGCGGGTGCTATTTTGCCGGCTGCCGGCAGAATATCCCGGGGGAAAAGTTACCGGCAATCCCCCGGCAATGCTGCCTCTGGGCGCCAATGCTGCGGCAGCCGGAGATGTAGACTTTAAAGTTGGGGACAAGTTATTGCGACTTGTAGACAACTTGTTGCAGGATTCTTTTGCATTTTGTTAAAAAGTGCGTTTATGCAGGACATTCAAGAAAGACCATTATTCATCTACGCAGCGGCAAGCAAGGATGGCGCGCACCTGGCGGTCAGAAGCCTCGCTCTCGGCCATAATCACGATATATCTGAAGATTTGTTCAAACACTTGCCCCAGCAATGAAAGCTCCCGCCTGATTTAGAAGAGAAGGCAAAGTTCATGCTCTAACTCAAAGCAAACAAAAAGCTTGTCAGAGAGCAGCTTGAGAAAGAAAGCCACAAGGTGGTTACACTGGAAAATCTCCACAACATCGTAACCAAGGCTAAGAGCCACACATCGCGAAATGACCTGGAGGCAACAGTTTCAATGCTCCGAGATGAGTATGGGGCTTCTTTCCGTCTGCTAGTCGACAAGAAGGACGAGCTCAGGGCAATATATTTTCACGACGAAGTGATGAAAGCATCATTTGATGATTACCCCAAGGTAATATTCATAGATGCCACTTAACATACTCTTGGTGATAAAGATGGCATGCTTTTTAGTCATCATTGAAGACGGCAACGTCAATGTGAAATTGTGGCTGCTGGCCTCTTTGGTATGGAAGACAAGGAAACTCCGCTGGTTTTTCAGCACATTCAAAGAGCTCAACAAGAGCTGGGCATCAGTGTGCACTTCATATATGTGCGTTTCACATCCTTCAAGCTTTTCGAAGAGAAGTCAGCGTACAAAAACTTGGCATATCAAGACCTATGCAAGAGACTTGACCTGCTCCAACGAGTGGCGTACGCGCGAAGTGAGGAGTACGACCATTTATATAGAACGCTTAAGTCCTCGTCGCCACCAGCTGTCGTGGACTATTTTAACTATAACCGGCATGACATTCATGCAGAATGGATAATGGCAATTATGTGGTCATGTGGTAATTTTATGAATTTCACGAACAATCGCGCAGATAGCATCAACGGTAAACTAAAGACCATTGTCGACAGGTACAGCTCTCTCGAAAACTTCGCGCGGAATGTTTTTTCATTTGTGCACTCCACAAGGAAAGAGGTCGCGCTCAAGGCAGCAACGATGCTGCAGAAAAGGCAAGTAACGTCAAGAAATGATGATGCACATGTCCTTTAGAGTGGGTTTCTGACGCCCTATGCTGACAAGCATGTGGAGAGGCAGCTTCACCTTGCAAGAGAAGTACAGTCAAACCTCGGTACAACGAACACCACATTAACGAACTTTTCAGATTAACGAGCGTTTAAGAAATCCCACGCCGACTGCTTATAGTTTTAATGTAAAATTATTTCACTACAACGTACTTCAGAATAGCGAACGTTTCAAAATAACGATCGTTTTATTTAGTTCCGTGCCATGTTAACAACACCTCAGTACTACGAACTCATATTTTTAAGGATGAAGACTCTTAGAAGTCCGTTAAACAATCGCGGCAACCGGGGCAGTGTGCTAGTAGACGACACGGCAAAGCGCAGCGAAGAAGAGGACGTCTTGTAACTTGCTCCGCGGAATGCGGCAGCCGATGCAAGAGGGAGAAAAACGGTGAGGAGAAGAGAAAAAATGAAGCATGGGTAGCCTTCTCCGTCCCTAAAGCCGCGGCCACGCTATTAGCGCTCACCCCAACTTTTTCTACGTTCCGCCGCTGCTCACGTGGCTTGCGGGATCTTCACGGACATCAGCGGAGCTGACAACAGAGGACATTGCCCAGACCGTGAGCGTTCAGGATGAAGAAGTGAATATGGCAGCGAGGATGGCATGAACAACGATGCCTCTGAGGGTGCCGCAGCAGCACTCGAAGACTACGACGAGTACGCGAAGACTGCGGATGTGGTGGGCAGCATACAAAAACGCCGCACATGTCCGGGGAAAAACCGCACGGCCACTGATTCACTCCCCAGGAATGTGTAAGAGTTTGAGTCCTTCGTGATGATGATGATGGTTGGTGTTTAATGGCGCAAGGCCAACGAGGGCAAAGAGCGCCAAACAAAAGTATCTTAACAAAAAATAGTGGCTACTAAAGCCAGAACAACAATAAAATCAATTAACGGCAATGGTGATGGCTGGTGTATAGGGCCAGATTTGATTATGCGTAATACGAAATGAGGTTTAAAAACTTGACGTCTGACAAATACTCAAACACACGTTTGACGGAAACCATTGCATCGTCACCTAGAAACATAGATGGATGTAGGGGAATATGTTGTCTGAAAGTTCCCTGAAGTGTATGTGACGTGTTGTGTGAAGTGCCTTGCCTGTGATTAGTATGTGCACTACGGATAGGGCCTCTCCGCACCTGCTGCACTGGGGTCTAGAAGATCCCGTCAGCAGATACGAGTGCGTTGCATGGGTGTGCCCTATCCGCAGCCTACCCAAGGCGACTTCCATGTGTCTGTTATGTGAGTCAGATGTGTACCGTCCCAAGTGTGGCTTTATTACATGTAATTTGTTATCTGTCTGTTCGTTCCAGTGTGTTTGCCATGTTCTGCGCAAGTGTTGTCTTATGTGTGGCTTGAGGTCTGTGTAAGGTAGTGTTATGTCTACTGTGTTTCGGAGTGCAGCATTGGCGGCCATTTCATCCGCCAGTTCATTTCCGCCGATGCCAGAGTGGCCTGGCACCCAACACACAGTGACCTCAAGGTTTGAAGAATATGCCAGCACAATTGATTTCACGACAAAGTTAACTACATGGTTTTTCGAGGACTCTCCGGATGACAATGTACGGACGACACTCAGCGAATCTGTATAGATGATGGATTTAGGAATATGATGTTCAACTATGTGACTTACAACAAGAAAAATGCCATATGCTTCTGCCGTAAAAATACTTGTCTTTACATTCATTGTTCTATATGCTTCAAAATTCGGCCCATGCGCCGCACGACACACTGCAGTGCACGTTTCCGATGCATCGCTGAAAAACTCTGCAGCCTTGTATTTATCCTGTATATACATGAAATGCTGCAAAATCCCACTTTTTCGTGTCCTGTTCTTATTGTATTTTAAGAAAGACAAGTCACATGCAACAGGACGAAGTTGCCATGGTGCTACAAGATCAGTGATAGATGACTTGAATGTGTCTACAAAGGAGACCTCATGAATAGTGACCTCGTCCCTTACTCTGAGCGAGAAGGGAACAGGAATGGATGGGCGATTTAAAAAGAGCTTTGATGTGGATGTATCATTAAAAACCGGTTTAAAAGGATGGTTGTCCATTGATGAAATTTTAGAGGCATATAACAAGTCAACATAGGTTCGCTGGTGCGATAAGCACCATTTGTCACACTCTGCGTAAAGACTCTGTACAGGGCTCGTACGGAGAGAGAGAGAGAGAGAAAGACTTTATTTGAGGCCAGCAGGGAGTGGGAATGCGCCACAAGAGAGGCGAAGCCCCAAGTGAAGCACTGGGTCAAGCATTTTAAGTGCTGTTTTAGTGGCTGACCCATACACAACACTCCCATAGTCCAATCTAGACCCCACTAGGCTTGTGAAAACACGTAACAGGAGTTGCTTATCCGTTCCATACGACTGGTGGGACAAGATTTTAAGAATGTTGAGAGCCTTTAGAAATTTATGTTTCAATTGTTTAATGTGAGGGATGAACGTAAGCCTTTCATCCAACACCACACACTTGTGTTCCTTCCTCACAGGAATCGATACGTCATTAAGGATAATGTCTGGGTCCGGATGGATCCCACGCCTCCTGGAGAAGACAACACAGGTGCTTCTTTCTGGGTTAAGTTTAAAACCGTTCTTGTCTGCCCAGCTGGCAAGTTTTTTGACACCGAGCTGGACTTGACGCTCACAGATGGACATATTACATGATTTAAAAGATACCTGGATGTCGTTTTAGTGGCTGACCCATACACAACACTCCCATAGTCCAATCTAGACCCCACTAGGCTTGTGAAAATACGTAACAGGAGTTGCGTATCCGTTCCATACGACTGGTGGGACAAGATTTTAAGAATGTTGAGAGCGCAGCTGGCAAGTTTTTTGACACCGAGCTGGACTTGACGCTCACAGATGGACATATTACATGATTTAAAAGATACCTGGATGTCGTTTTAGTGGCTGACCCATACACAACACTCCCATAGTCCAATCTAGACCCCACTAGGCTTGTGAAAATACGTAACAGGAGTTGCTTATCCGTTCCGTACGACTGGTGGGACAAGATTTTAAGAATGTTGAGAGCCTTTAGACATTTATGTTTCAATTGTTTAATGTGAGGGATGAACGTAAGCCTTTCATCCAACACCACACCTAAAAACTTGTGTTCCTTCCTCACAGGAATCGATACGGCATTAAGGATAATGTCTGGGTCCGGATGGATCCCACGCCTCCTGGAGAAGACAACACAGGTGCTTTTTCTGGGTTAAGTTTAAAACCGTTCTTGTCTGCCCAGCTGGCAAGTTTTTTGACACCGAGCTGGACTTGACGCTTACAGATGGACATATTACATGACGTAAAAGATACCTGGATGTCGTCTACATACATTGAATAAGAAATTGTAGGTGGCAATGCCTTCCTAAGGGAGTTCATCTTAACTATGAACAGAGTGCAGCTTAGCACTCCACCTTGCGGAACGCCGTTTTCTTGCACATTAACTCTTGAGAGTGCGCTACCTACTCTCACGCGAAACGTTCTTTCGGACAAATAACTAGCAAGGGTGTTGAGCATATGGCCCGAAACACCGAAAGACTTTAGGTCACTGAGGATCCCGTAACGCCAAGCGGTGTCATAGGCCTTCTCAAGGTCAAAAAACACCGTTGTGCAAAACTGTTTGTGAATGAAGGCGTCCTTTATATAGGACTCGAGCGCGACGAGTTGGTCGTTGGTGGACCGCCCCGCCCTGAAGCCTGCCTGGCAGCTCTCGAGAAGACCATTGTACTCAAGGAAGTACACGAGTCTCCTGTTTATCATCTTCTCGAGGAGCTTGCACAGGCAGCTTGTGAGGGCGATGGGCCGATAGCTAGCGGGAGAGGAAGGGTCCTTTCCTTCCTTCAGGAAAGCCACTACTATGGCCTCTCTCCAAGAGCGAGGAATGTGCCCCGAAAGCCATATGTTGTTGTATAGATGTAGGAGTGTTTCAAGAGTGTCTGGGTGTAGGTGTTGTATCATGGTGTATGTGATTTTGTCTGCACCTGGAGCAGAAGGCTTACATGCGCTCAGAGCAACCTTCAGCTCATGAATTGAAAAAGGAGAATTGTAAGAAGTGTGCGACTTGTTGTTATCACGCAGGTACTTCTTTTCTACAGATGTTTTGTGTTTCATGAAAGTGTTTGTGTAGTGTGCTGAACTGGACACGTCTTGGAAGTGTTGTGCAAGTGTGTTAGCCTGGTCTTCCAGTGTGTCCCCTGTTGTACTAACCAGGGGTAGGCTGTGTGTCTGTTGTCCTTTTAGTTTTCGTATTCGTGTCCAGACTTTGTGTGTGTCAGTGTATGAGTTGATGGAACTGAGGAAGGTGCGCCAACTCTCCCTTTTCGCCTCACGACGCACTCGCTTCCCAAAAGCCTTTGCCCGTTTAAAAGAAATGAGGTTATCTGACGTGGGGTACCGTCGAAGGACACGCCACGCCTTGTTCTGGGCCTCTCGCGCCCGCCTGCAGTCCTCGTTCTACCCCGCACGGGGCACCTTGAGCAATCTTGGTGACGGTACTGGCGATACCGCGGACCCCGAGCCCCCAAACATAAGCTGGATCCAACCGTGGCGATGTGTTTATAGGTGGAGGGTTAGAAACCACGAACGGTGGCCGTCGGAGCCCAGGTCAAGCTCCGGCGGATGGGCTCCCTGTCTGTTCACCAGGCAGGGAGCTCCGGGACCTCTTTGGCTACCAGGGTAAGGTCAAAGAAGAAAGTACCCCCGTCTCCCTGCTTTTATACTATGCTTTATGGTATTGTCTAAAACCCCCCCAACCGTGATCGGTCCCTGAAAAGGGGTCGCACCGAAGTATCCTTTCCTCCGTTGCCGTCGTTAACCTTTCCTGAACCGGACCATTTTTCTCGATTTCTTGTGATGGAATCCCACAACCCAACCCACCCTCTTGCATCTCAGTCAGTCTTCCTGATCGCCAAGTATCTTGAAGCCATAGTAGGAAAATCGTATAAATGCAAAAAACAAAGGTCTGGTGAACTCTTAATTGAAATAAATGACAAGCAGCAGTCTGCAAAGCTTCTAGCTCAGACTAGACTGGCTGATCTTGACATCCGGGTCACACCCCATCGGAGCCTCAACAGCTCTCAGGGTGTGATATCCGAGACAGACCTCCTTAACGAAACCGATGCGGATCTCCTTGCCGGCTTGAAGGATCAGGGCGTCACTGCCGTGAGACGCATCACTATCCGTAGAGACGACAAGGAGATTCCCACCAAGCACATCATCTTGACTTTCGACCGCGCAATTCTTCCACAATACATAAATGCAGGTTTTATCCGTTGCTCCATCCGTCCGTACATCCCGAACCCGCGGCGCTGTTTTAAGTGCCAGCGGTTCGGGCATGGTACGAACTCTTGCCGTGGCCGAACGACGTGTGCAAAGTGCGCAGCGCACGATCATCCGAGCGAGAACTGCTCAGCCGAAACTCTCACTTGTGTAAACTGCGGGGGGCCGCATGCGGCATACTCCCGCAAGTGCGAAAAATTTCAACTAGAAAAGAAAATCATCAACATCAAAGTCACTGAAAACATCACCTTCCCAGAGGCGCGAAAGAGGTTCGCCTCTTTCCCCCTGGGGAGGTACGCCGACGCGGCTCGCCGGGGGGCGGAGCGGCGTCTCGTTTCCACAGGGACCCAGTTCAGCGAGTCTGACCTGGTCCCTCGCCCGCCCCCCCCTGGGTTGCCTCTGGCAGCCCAACCCGCCACCACGCCGCTTGCTGAGGCAGCAGCGGTTGTGGTGGCAACCTCTTCCGTCGGGACCGGTGCCGCTCCCGCCTCTGTCTCCCCGCCCTCCAGTGCGTTGGAGGGTACAGAGGTGATGGACACCACGGGCCCCGCACCGGTTCCCACCGCCACCGCACCGCCTGTGCCACCTCTGGCGCCCCGGACGCCCTCGGCGGTGGCGGCTCAAACGAAGGGCTCCCGAGGGGGGGCCAAGTACAGGGGGCCCGGTCCGTCGGGCACCCCTCGGACATCCGACGACGAGATGGATGTCGGGCCGTTCCTGCCTGCAACGCAGCGCAAGGAACGCGTCCCGACGCCAAAGCCTCCCGACAAGCCAAAAAAGGCGAGAGTCACAGCCCCGAAAGACGACACATAAACAAACACACACACTCCAGTAGCTCTATCACATCATAATGGGAAGAGAAAACATAGTTCAATGGAACTGCAGAGGCCTTCTTAAAAATCTTGACGACGTGCATGAGATTCTGCATGCCAACCAGCCAAGTTTAATGTGTGTCCAGGAAACACATCTGAATTCCAAACACACAAATTTCTTGAATAGTTACCTGGTATACAGGAAAGACAGGGATGGCTGCACACACTCTTCTGGCGGTGTGGCCATAATCGCCCGAAAATCCTTAGCATGCCACCCTGTCACCTTGAATACCGTCCTTGAGGCTGTAGCAATACGCTTAATAATATTTAATAGGTTGATAACGGTATGCTCCATCTACATTCCTCCTGATGTTACACTTTTGAGCTCTGACTTCGAGGCGCTGGTTGACCAGCTGCCCGAACCGTACATTCTAACAGGCGACCTTAATGCTCACAATTCTCTTTGGGGCTCTTCTCGTACGGATGCCCGGGGTCGCATGATAGAGAGGTTTCTTACATCCTCTGGAGCATGCCTTTTCAACAATAAGCAGCCTACATATATCATAACATAGGACACAACACATACTCATGTCTTGACTTGGCTATTGGTTCGGCAATTCTCTTTCCATGTCTTGAGTGGGGTGTGGCCACGGACCCATATGGTAGTGACCATTTCCCTACTTCATTAACGTACATAGGTACAGGCCCGAGCAGTCCATCTTCCCATAAAAGGTTTAATGAAGCAAGAGCTACCTGGAATACATTTACAGAGACATCCCAACTACACCACACATCCATAGGACACCTACACGTTGAAGAAGCTACCCAACTGCTCACGGCGCACATCCTCGACGCCGCCGAAAAGTCCATTCCCCACGCCTCTGGTGCCCCGCGCAACCAGCGGAGGCCGTGGTGGAATGAGGACTGTAGGCGGGCGCGAGAGGCCCAGAACAAGGCGTGGGGTGTCCTTCGTCGGTACCCCACGTCGGGTAACCTCATTTTGTTCAAACGGGCCAAGGCGTTAGGAAAACATGTGCGCCGTGAGTCAAAACGAGAGAGTTGGCGTTCCTTCATAACATCCATCAACTCCTACACAGACACACGGAAAGTATGGACGAGAATACGCAAACTCAAAGGACAACAAACTCACAGCCTGCCTCTGGTCAGCACTACAGGGGACACACTCGAAGACCAGGCTGACACACTCGCACAACACTTCCAACACGTGTCCAGTTCAGCACACTACACGAACACTTTCCTGAGGTATAAAGACTCTAGTGAAAAGAAGTCACTACACGACAACAACAAATCACAGACTTCTTACAACTCCCTGTTTTCACTACATGAGCTGAGGGCTGCCCTGAGCACGTGTAAACCCTCAGCTCCAGGCCCAGACAACATTACATATACAATGATACAACACCTGCACGCAGACACGCTTCTAACACTCTTACACCTATATAACAAGATATGGCTTTCGGGGCACATTCCAAACTCTTGGAAGGAGGCTATAGTTGTAGCTTTCCTGAAGGAGGGAAAGGACCCGTCATCCCCCTCAAGTTACCGTCCTATTGCCCTGACAAGCTGCCTGTGCAAGCTCTTCGAGAAGATGATAAATCGCAGGCTCGTGTACTTCCTTGAGTACAACGGTCTTCTCAAGAGCTGCCAGGCAGGCTTCAGGGTGGGGCGATCGACGAACGATCAACTGTTAGCTCTTGACTCATACATCAAGGATGCCTTCGTACATAAGCAGTACTGTTTAACTGTCTTTTTCGACCTCGAGAAGGCATACGACACCGCTTGGCGTTATGGGATCCTTAGGGACCTCAAGTCATTCGGTGTTTCGGGTAACATGTTGAACGCTCTTGTCAGTTACTTGTCAGACAGAACGTTCCGAGTAAGAGTCGGTGGTGCACTCTCAAAGGTTCACGTGCAAGAAAATGGCGTGCCACAAGGTGGCGTGTTGAGCTGCACTCTTTTCATAGTAAAAATGAACTCTCTTGGTAAGGCACTGCCACCTACAATCTCTTATTCCATGTATGTAGATGACGTCCAGATATCCTATAAATCATGCAATATGTCAATCTGCGAACGTCAAGTCCAGCTTGGTGTAAAGAAACTTGCCGGCTGGGCAGACAAGAATGGTTTTAAATTCAATCCTGTAAAAAGCTCCTGCGTTGTGTTCTCCAGGAAGCGCGGGGTCCATCCGGACCCAGACATTACTCTGAATGGCGTGTCGCTTCCTGTGAACAAGGAGCACAAGTTCTTAGGTGTTGTGTTTGATCACAAACTCACATTCATTCCCCACATCAAGGAACTTAAAAATAAATGTCTCAAAACAATGAATATACTTAAGGTTCTCTCCCACCAATCCTACGGTTCCGACAAAGAACTCCTGCTTCGCTTGTATACTGCATTGGTTGGGTCTCGGTTAGACTATGGCAGTGTGGTGTATGGGTCGGCGACTAAGACAGCCTTGCGAATTCTGGACCCAGTGCTACACTAGGGGCTTCGTCTTGCTTCGGGTGCTTTTCGCACTAGCCCTGCCGAGAGTCTTTATGTCGAGTGTGATAAGTGGAGCCTTGAGAACCAACGAACGTATATGGACTTGCTTTATGCTTTTAAAATTTCGTCGCTGAATAATCATCCTTTTTATCCTGTCTTTAACGATACATCAACATCTTTGCTCTTTGTAAATCGCCCATCCGTTCCTCTGCCCTTTTCACTTAGAGTGAGAGAGCGAGCCTCGGATCTCAGTGCTTTGTTTTTAGATGTGTACAGGACATCCTTTTCTAACAGTTTACCGCCTTGGCAAGTTCGCCCTGTGTCGTGCGACCTTTCTTTTATGAGACTTAACAAAAATCGTGTACCACGAGCTGCAATACTGCAGCACTTTCTGTCTTTGCAGTTTAAATACACATGTGCAGAATTTTATAGTGACGCTTCTAAAACCTCCACTATGGTGTCGTGTGCTGCTCATGGTCCAAACTTCAATGCAGCCAGAACCATGAGCGTGCACACAACAATTTTTTCAGCAGAAGCGTATGGAATGTTACTGATTGTACGACACATTCTTGAAAATCAAATTCCCAATTCCATCATCTATACAGATTCTTTGAGTGTTGTCCGCGCACTGTCATCGCACAAGCCCCCCAAAAACCACATAGTTAATCTTGTATTCAACACTATCATGTCCGTGTATGCACAAAAGCACGAGCTGGTCCTCTGCTGGGTCCCAGGACACGCAGGGATCGCTGGGAATGAGTTGGCAGACGAGAGGGCCGCTGCAGCTGCACTCAGGAACACTGTAGACATTACAACGATACCCTACACAGACCTCAAGCCTCACATAAGACAACACCTGCGCAGAACATGGCAAACACACTGGGACGAACAGACAGACAACAAACTACATGTAATAAAGCCACACTTGGGACGGTACACATCTGACTCGCACAACAGACACACGGAAGTCGCCTTGGGTAGGCTGCGGATAGGGCACACCCATGCGACGCACTCGTATCTGCTGACGGGATCTTCTAGACCCCAGTGCGGCAAGTGCGGAGAGGCCCTATCCGTAGTGCACATACTAATCGCATGCAAGGCACTTCACACAACACGACACAAACACTTCAGAGAACTCTACAGACAATATATTCCCCTACATCCATCTCTGTTTCTGGGTGACGATGCCATGTTTTCGGTTAAACGTGTGTTTGAGTACTTGTCAGATGTGAATTTTTTAAACCTCATTTCCTATCACGCATCATGAAATCTGGCCCTATACACCAGCCATCACCATTTCCGTTAATTGATTTTATTGTTGTTTTGGCTTTAGTAGCCACTATTTTATTTTAGATACTTTTGTTTGGCGCTCTTTGCCCCAGCTGGCCTTGCGCCAAAAAACTCTAACCATCATCATCATCAGTCCTCGTTCTACCAGGGCCCCCTTCGGGCGCGGGACCCACTGGAGGCCTGGGGAATGGACTTTTCGGCGGCGTCGAGGGTGTGCGCCGTGACGAGTTGGGCGGCTTCCTCCACGTGTAGGTGTTTTATGGATGTGTGATGTAGTTGAGATGTTTGTGTGAATGTGCTCCAGTTTGCTTTTGATTCATTGAACCTTTTATGGGAAGATGGACTGCTCGGGCCTATACCTATATATGTTAATGAAGTGGGGAAATGGTCACTACCATATGGGTCCGTGCCCACACACCACTCAAGACATGGAAAGAGAACTGCGGAAACAATAGCCAAGTCAAGATTCGATTATGTATTGTGTCCTAAGTTATGGTATGTAGGCTGTTTTTTGTTGAAAAGGCATGCTCCTGAAGATGTGAAGAATTTCTCTATCAGGCGACCGCGGGCATCCATTCTAGAGGAGCCCCAAAGAGAGTTGTGCGCATTAAGGTCGCCTGTTAGGATGTATGGTTCGGGCAGCTGGTCGACCAGTGCCTCGAAGTCAGAAAAGTGCATGATCAGGAGAGATGTAAATGGAGCATACCGTTATCAACCTATTAAGTATTATCGTACGGATTGCTACAGCCTCAAGGACAGTGTTCAGAGTGACAGGGTGGCAGGCTAAGGATTTCTGGGCGACAATTGCCACACCTCCTGAAGAGTGTGTGCAGGCAACCCTGTCCTTTCTGAATACCATGTACCTATTCAAGAAATTTGTTTGTTTAGAATTGAGGTGGGTTTCCTGGAGACACATGATACTTGGCTGATTGGCATGCAGCATCTCATACACATCGTCAAGAATTTTAAGGAGGCCTCTGCAGTTCCATTGGATGATGTTTTCATTTCCCATTATTTAAATTTAAGAATAACAGGAGTGTGTGTGTGCGTGTTTTGTTAATGTGTCGTCTTTCGGGGCTGTTATTCTAGGATTTCTAGGCCTTTCTGTCGGCTTGGACATCGGAGGCCGTTCCTTGCGCTGCGTTGCAGGCAGGAACGGCGCGACATCCATCTCCTCATCGGATGCCAGAAGGGTGCCCGGCGGACCTGGCCCCTCGGACTTGGCCCCCTTTCGGGAGCCCTTCGTTTGAGCCGCCACCGCCAAGGGCGTCCGGGACACCAAAGGTGGCACAGGAGGTGCGGTGGCGGTGGGAGCCGATGCGAGGCCCCCGGTGTCCATCCGGTCGGCACCCTCCAACGCACTGGAGGACGGGGAAGCAGAGACGGGAGCGGCACCGGTCCCTACAGAGGAGGTTGTCACCACAACCGCTGGTGCCTCAGCAAGCGGTGTGGCGACGCATTGGGCTGCCTGAGGCACCCCAGGGCGGGGGGGGGGGGGTGGCGGAGGAGGGACCAGGTCAGACTCGCTGAACTGCGTCCCTGTGGACACCAGACGCCGCTCCGCCCCCCTGCGAGCCGCGTCGGCGTACGTCCCCAGGGGGAAAGAGGCGAACCTCTTTCGCGCCTCTGAGAAGGTGATGTTCTCAGTTACCTTCACATTAATGATCGCCTTCTCCTGCTTAAACTTCTCGCACGTTCGAGAGTAGGCGGCATGGGGTCCCTGGCAGTTGGCGCAGGTGAGGGTTGACGATGGACAATTATCAGATGGATGATCATGCTGAGCGCACTTTGCGCAGGTCAGACGACCACGGCAGGAGTTGGTTCCGTGCTCGAACCGCTGGCACTTAAATCAGCGGCGCAGGTTCGGAATGTAAGGACGAATGGAGCATCGGATGAACCCTGCGTTGATATGGTCAGGAAGTGAGGAGCAGTTGAAGGTCAGGATAATATGTTTCGTGGGGAGTATCTTATCATCTCTACGCATCGTGATGCGGTGCACGGCTGTGACACCCTGATCCTTTAGACCTTCAAGAATGTCGGCATCTGTCTCGTTAAGAAGATCTGCCTCAGAGATCACACCCTGCGAGCTATTCAGGCTGCGGTGGGGTGTGACCCTGATGTCCAGATCAACCATTTTCGTCTGACCAAGAAGTGTGGTTGCATGCTGCTGGTTTTTTACCTCGACGAGCACTTCGCCTGTGCGTTGTTTTTTGGCATTGTAGGTTTTCCCAATTATTCCATCAAGGTATTTTGTAATCAAAAATACTGATTGTGAAGCAAGAGGGCGGGCTGTGTCAAGAGATTCGATAACAAGGGAACGAGAGTATTTGTCTGGCTTTGGGAAGCTCATGCTTGGAAGTGGAGGGAAAGATACTTCGGTGCGGCCCCTTTTCAGGGACCGATCATGTTTGGAGGGGGGTTTTGAATTTTCCATACAGCATAGAAAAAAAGCAGGGGACGGGGGTACTTTCTTCTCAAACCTTACCCTGATAGCCTGAGAGGCCCCGGAGCTCCCTGCCTGGTAAACAGACAGGGATCCCATCCGCCGGAGCTTGACCTGGGCTCCGACGGCCACCGTTTGAGGCTTCTACCCTTCACCTTTAAACACATCACCACGGTAGGTTACAGTTTATGTTGGGGGCTCGGGGTCCGCGGTGTCGCCAACACCGTCACCATGAATACTCAAGGTGCCCCGTGCGGGGTTGAGTCCTTCGTGCTAGGAAGCTTGTGCTACTCGCGCTAGATGAAAATCGCCAACCACTTTGAATAAACGTGCATTGTTTCATGATCACTAGTGCATTTTTTTTGTGAAAAATGACTCCAAGGATGCACTGCTGTACACGTAGGTCGTTTTAGGTATTGAAATAATATTTGCTTTCTTAAATTTTGCGATTTTCACTATGGGCCTCGTGCGCTTGTATGGTGGCGCCACTGATGTGCTGTGTTCAGCGCCATCTTGCGGGCAACGGAGGCATAATTTCTGAAGTCCGTGAGCAAACGACGTCCGGAGGATAGTATTCCGCGCAGTACGATTATTAGAAGAGAAAGAAGAAATGACCGCTATTCTGTTGCCATGCGATACAAACAGCCAAACGGTACTTTATTAAATAGAATATGGTTCGCAAAGGCGATAGGAAAGCGATGCGTCACACAAAAAACAGTTTTAAACAAGCGCGGGATCGTCTCCGCGCAGCGCGCGGTCACGCTTTCATTTCGGAACGGCTTCCACTGAACACCAGCAGCGCCGTCCAAATAAAATATAAAAATAAAAAGACGGAAGCCCGCGATGTTACCAAGAGAACGAGAGGAGTGCAGGAGTGTGCGTCTGTGTGTGCATCGCCTCCCAGAAGCGACAATGTATGTGTGAGGGAGGGTGTGATCGCTCCACCAGTGGAAAATTTTTTGTGGGGCCGCCGCCCCCCGAAGAGCATGAAATAACGGCATAACGTTCCAACGACGCCAGCAACGCCTTGGTTGCTGTGGTCGCTTTGGTGGATTTGATTTATTACATCAGTACGGCTGGGTTAGAACTGCTGGCATAACCAAGCAGTTGGCGGACAGCTTATTGTCAGGAGAAGACCGACTGCGCGACTTCATGGTGCTTGCAGAAGCGAATTTCCCACTGTGCCTTGTACATGTCAGGAAGTGATTTTATGTGTTGTGTGTGCGAAATCGCGGCGAAGGTTTGTGTGTATATTGCGACACCATGGATAAGCGGCTTCAAGAGCCCGAAGATTCAGGTTTGTAGAGGCAGGTATTTGCAAATGCCAACTGCTTGAGTAAACTCTACCTCAAACTGCTGAAACTACGATGAGTTCGTTGGATGGGCTCATGAAAATATCGCAGTACTTTTTGAAGTGCTTTCATAGGTTTATAAATGTGTACTTAATATGCGAATACTTTTGGACGTAGATACGCGAAACGAGGCTTTCATGAAAGCCTCTGAATGTTTATTTACCTTGTTTATCGCTCGACATAGACACGGGCACAGATATGGTAGATCGAACAACAGGAGCTTTAATTGTGCACGAATGATTCCTCTCGCATTCGGAGTGCCCTTGATAAAATAAGACCATTTTGAATAATGGAGATTGTTTCAAAGCTGACAGAGTTGTACGTGATGATTGTGTGACTACGCTGGCATGACTACATGCCAGTGTGAATTGTTGTGCTGGTGCAAGTTATCTTTGTCAGGAAAAATATTTTGCGCAACAAGCCCCACTTGAACTCGCTTTTCAAACGCAAACTACAGGTTGTACATGTTTGAGATATTTGAGAGTCCTTTCAATAAAAGTGTAGATGCCAGTCTCCGAATTGTGGCTGGTGTGTGTCCATCTGTTTACGGTTTTGTCGCAGTGTAGCGTGAATATTTACGTTTCTGTTTTCATTTTAAAGCTTCATATTTTGCTGGTATGACTACCTACAATTTAAGCATGCATATCCGTGGGTTGTTCGATGTATTTTCTGATGCGTGCACAGATGCGTGCGTGCGTGCACACCAAAGGCTATTTGAGGCGCTACAAAAATATGCACTGGATACACGGCATTTTTTTGCAGCGGTCTTACGCCAAGTAGCGTGCACATACGCAAATGCATTTATGGATCTGTTCTTTTTATTTCTTTTCGGGTACTATGTGCTTCGTGAACGTCGGCGTCGCAGGCAGCTGATCCGTGTACTGTCGTCTGCTTTTATTGGTGAAGGGGCGCTTTCTAAATTATTTCGGCTTGTATTCCCGCACAACTCGTCAGCGTAATATTTCTATTATTATAACAATCGTGAATTTAAAAAAAAAACGTGGTAATTGTTGTATACTTATTTTACGGTTGTTGTTTAAATTAAGCCGCGTAGCGAACTACTGTATATGTTTATTTTGTTCTTCAGAAAAAATTCCGCCCCCGCTCTCAGGTGGCGCCACATGTTTATTTGAAACAGCAGTGCACGAGGCCCATAACGACCTTTCAGAATAACGAGCAATTTTCCACGGTCCCCTGAAGTTCGTTATATCGAGATTTCACTGTAGCTGGGTTATGGGATGGCGGAGAAGCGGCACAGGTGATCACTAATGGTGAATCACACACAACATCTGCGAGTGACTGCTCCTGTGTTTTGAGGACTGCGATGCTTCTGCCATGTCACCACATCTTTGAATTCCGGCACAGTTGTGGCCTAAGCAAATACGACCCACACCTATGCATGACCGGTGTTGTGCAAAGCTATACAGTCATAAACTAACAAGTCGCAGTAACCATGAAAATGTTGCAAGTGGAAAAGTCTTGCAAGTGGACAGGCAGCAAGATGTAAGGACTTTGTCAGCCCACCAGAAGTAGAGGAAGGCATCTACAATCGTACAAAAAACTTGCAAGCTTAGCGTCAGAGTGTTCTATGGCAGTTTCTGAAGAGAACCGAGAGAACCTCTCTAGCTGCCGCAGCATTGGCGCCCAGATGCAGCATTGCCGGAGAATTACCGGCCACTTTTCACCCTGGCCAATCTACCGGCAGCCGGCCAAATAACACCCGCGGAAATCTGCCGAACTCTATGCTGCCGGTAGCTGGCAAAATAGCACCCGCGGAAATGTGCCGGAAGCCGGCAAAATAGTCCCCGTGTAAATGTGCCGACAGGCGGCAAAATAGTCCCCGCGGAAATGTGCCGGCAGAATAATGACGTGGTCTGGGCCAGCCAATGGGAAGAAACTGCCGGCAACGTTTCTCCCAGACTAATCCGCCGGCTGCCGGTAAAATAGCCACTGCCTCAAAATAAAACGCCAGCACAATTCTTGTCAAGAGCCAGCCAGCAAAACGACAATTACAACGCACTCGACGTCGTCCTCACGTGTCGTAGTCGTCGTCATCGTCGTCAAAACCATCATCATCGTAATCATCATCGTCCTCTTTGCCACGAACAAAATCGAAGGGACTCCATACTGAAGACCACCGTTTGCGTACGGCTCTCCTTGCTTTTCGGTCCTGAGGCATGGCTACACAGGGAAAGGTATGTCGTGTTACGGATTTGCTTCAATCGACGCTTTTGCGTATGCTTGTCTCGTTAGAGCACCGGGCACCCAAAATGTAGCAGACTGCGAAGGCTAGTACTAAAGCGCGGGAGATCTCGTGAAAGGTTCCCAAAGTATTCAGTCAATCGGCATGCCGGTACCACGGTACCCCTTTCAGCCATGAATGGGTCAACTTCGAGTGCGTACGTACCGCGGCGAGTAGCGTTGTGAGCGACCCCACCTCTGTGTGAGGTGGCCACCAGCGTGCCAAAGTCAACTTCGCTGTTTCAGCAGATTTCACAAGCGTGCAACTGTCAAATAAATTACGCCGCACAGTCACTGGAGTGGCTATATCGTAAGGGCCCAGATGTTCCGCAGTAGCGAAATGGCAGGGCATGTATGACAGTTGCACTCCAAACGCGCTGGTATATGGCCCTCAAAAGACGCGCAGCAGGTTATGGGTAGCGGTTTAGTAGCGCTACGGGGTCGTTCATGTGCGAATAAGTAAATATCAAGCGTGGCTCTCCCTAAATATCAGTTGGTAGTGTCACAGAAGCATATTATGCTATTTTCGATACTTGCTGAGGCTTTTTTAAGTTACCCTGGCAGCTCAAGAGATGGCGTTCCTGGTTGTAGCGCTAGGTTTGTTTTGAATCAGGCTCCGTGCGGCGGCACGGGGGCATGCCAACCGCACCGGTTTTGGGGACAACGCTATAAGCGTTCTGAACGTTTCTGATGCCTAACACTGCGTGTCACCCTGCAACACGATGAAATGGCTTCGCCCGCAAAGGAGGTCACGGAGACATAAAGAGACAGACAAGAAACGTTCCTGTCTACGCGAAAAAACTGATGACAGATCTGTTGTATCGGCTTATGTGACGGTTGCACCATCGAACAGCGTATCTTGAGTATGTCTGCGCACTTTAATACTACGTGAAAAACCATTAGTGTAACACTAGCGATAACTATGTAGAATTACTTGGTTTACCAAAGAGAGCGCCAAATTTGTTCCCTGCATAAATACTGACGAAAAAGTAAAGTTTGCCTTGCCTTACGTGTGGCCGGTGAGGAACGTGAACGGTGATATGGCGCATGAATACGTGGTGCCTGTTCCGCCCAGCCGATTTCGTGCAAGGCGGCCGTGGCCTCGAAAGTCGGACAGCCCGTCAAGATAGAGACCATCGAGGTGGCTGCGCCCAAGAAAGGAGAAGTGCGAGTCCAGGTGCGTGCGACACGCTTGTCCGTGTGACGCGGCCCTTCTACTCACCACAGTGCTGAACGCCTCCGTCACCAAATGTTGCCCGCTTGCTTTTAATGCTAGAGCCTCTAGTGGCCTAGGGAGAGCAGTAAGGCCCCCGAAACACGAGAAAAGGTTGTTTTCTGTGACGGGTAATGTGTAGCTACATCGTGCGTGCCGCGAACTGCTGCCGCCGCAGCGGGAAGGGGCACGCGGGTATATGCCAGCTCGACGTTAAGCCTAGCGTGGCAATTTGAGATATACCCGATGCTTCACGTAAATCAGTTTGACGTCGCTTACCATGTCGCTAGGCAGAACGGCAGTGCTACGCAAAGCCCCCCCCCCCCCCCCCCATTATGTCAACGGCTTCTTTTTCTTAAAGTAGCTCTAACCTTGAAGAGCCGCCGTCGTCTATAATTCGGCTTCCGCCCGATTACCTGCCCCCCCCCCCCCACCCCCCGCCTTTCCCCCTTCTTTCGTGTCCAACTACCACACTGCTTTCGCGTTCCGCTACTGTACGTACACTCTTACACTCCTTAAGAGCCGAGCACTCTTTGGCCGCTCACGACGGCTTTCTGCACCGAAAAATAGCAACGCGCGTACTGGCGCGCCACGATGACGCTGTTGCGGCAGTAAGATGGTGCAAGCGGCTCATTCACCGGCAGGAACATCACGGTGGCACTGCCGATTCTGTAGACTGGAGAAGACAAGAAAAAGGATGAAGGCCCTCCTCACGTCCATTGTGCGGCGGAGGAAAGCACTATGGGAGGGTGGGCCCCCGGTCATATATACTTGCGAATGCAGAACAGAATACATCGGCGGAAGAACCGTACCGGTATCGGGCACTAAAGCTTTCGCGCTCACTACAGGCACCCTGGAGGAATAAGCGCCGCTTAACGCGTTTTCCGAACTCACCAGTACCTGCACGGGCTGGCAACGACTTCCACAACCCGAAGGCACGACATTTTCGGGTCGGAATTTAGCACAAGATCATATTTAGTCGTCTGCGCTGGCATGCCATAAATTCTAGCGCTGTGGGAAACAACACCGGCCAATCGCGAGGAAACCTCTCTGCTGTCCCTGCGGCAGATGGCGTTCGCCAGCGTGTGCCAGGAAGACCTGCAGGTGGTGCAGGGTCCTTGGGAAGGCCCGCTGCCGCTGCCATGCGTCCTGGGACACGAGGGCGCCGGCACCGTCGAGAGCGTCGGACCCGGTGTCACGCGCCTCAAGCCAGGTAGGTATCTATTTGCTGTCGGTGCTGTCAAAACGTACGGTCATTTGAATCAAGAACGGCTTCCGTGGCTGAATTTGGCCTGTCGTCAGTATTACGTTGAGTCAACTTGATCTATTCTGCGCTCACATTGCGTACGGCTACATTGAGCCCGGGGTATCTAAAACTGCACCATAGTGGGATAGCCTCCGAAATAAGTATTGCCATTCCTACTGGCAGATATCGATCTGGACGCAGACCGTAGCGTGAAAAATGAATACAGTGCACGGGCTTCAGCTACTTCACAGCAGAGGATGGACATCATAACTGCGTCGTCGTCCACTGCGACGTCGCGTACCTTTTTGATGAAATTTAAAGAGCTACGTATAATAGTGGAGCGTTTTTCATAAGTGATGCAAAAAGTTTGTGCACGTCCAGTTTAGCTGTTAGATCACTTAATGTGCTTGTACGTTAACTGAAAGACCCCAGTCAAAATACGTCCAGTGCCCTTACCATATCAAAGTGCGGACAATGCTTTAGTAAGACGATATGACTGCCAGAATGATGGCAACATTTTAAAGGAACAGCTGAACGAATAGCGCTTCAGCCGCGTGAGCAATCGTTATTCAAACCTTTGCTCAAGCTTTTGGCAAGTTGGCTTTGAAGAGAAACACAAGATAAAAAATGGCGCCATTAGCAATAAATCGTTATCTGACGAGAGATTCAGAAGATAGCAAATTACTGAAGCGCTAGGAATCCCCCATGGATGGGAGATTATGACACATGGGGGAAAAACGATCTCCCTGTTATCCGAAGTGAGCTCTAGGAAAGTTAGATAAAGGCTAGCCACTACGTATCAAACTTATGGACAGGTTAAAAACAATGTCGTAGTGGAAGGATCAGGCTCTGTTCGGACTACCGACGTAACAGCCATATCGTGCGCTATGGACGTAAAAAACCGGTGTTTCACGCAGTTCGGTTGACTGAGACGTGAAATGACGTCATTATTTAAAGATATTACGACAGTTGCTGCAACAGTCTGAACCCGGCCTCTGGAATAGTTTAATCAAACAGGAGGAATTATTAAACCAAATATTTTTTGTCTGACATTACTGTGGTGTCGGTTTACTGCTTTCCATCGTAGTCTACTAACGCTGCCGTGCTTTGTGAAGTTCTCGCTTGCGCAGAAACTGGCAGTGTTGAAGCGCTGCTGTTAAAAGAAAGCTTGTGTGACGACCGTGGTATGACCCGACGATGAAATAACTGTCAATTGAGAAGGTCTGACAAATGTATTCAGTTTGCAGATGCCTATCGGAGGCTTGGGCGATGGTTTCAGCGTAACGGCAAGGTCCATGTGAATGTGACTGAATGTCTTTTACTGCTTAACTCTGAGATGACACGGGCCTTCAATGTGCCCCGCTATGCGTACAAAGCAAGGTTAATGTTTGTGCAGGGGACCGCGTGATCCCGCTGTACGTGCCGCAGTGCAGGGAGTGCGAGTTTTGCAAGCATCCTCGCGCCAACCTCTGCTCCAAGCTCAAGTACGTATCATCTGATGCATTTCTAAGGCGCCCATGTGGTTGCACGGCAAGGCCTGCATTTACATGATAGTTGAACGGCACAAGGAGCCCGTGAACCGAGGAGCGCCTATAGGTCGGAGCCATGGTGTAAGGTTGGAGCCGAGCAGCGCAGAAGCTGTGGTCGTCCTCTGGCTCGTGGCCCGTCCTCCATGTCGAGGCCACACGCTGCTGACGACGAAGGCAGCGGCCCATGATAATGACGAAGGGCGCCTGTAGTGGATGAAGAAGTGGCCGCTACACATGAAAACGGACGGGTTCGTGATTAGCCACTGTTGCCAGGGGCTGGACCAGAAGGTTCACTTCTATGTAGACAAGTGAAATGCGGGAGCTTTATTTTGTAACTTCCTGACACTTTCACTGTATTTTGAGTACGAATTTCACTTGCTGGGTTTTCGAACTTCGCCACTAAGCCGGGTTTTCACCTTGGTGTGCTTTATTATGGGCACTCGTTGCACCTGTCCTCAGACTATATCCTCAGTCACTATGAGGCCACATGAGAATGCGTATATATAAGACGTGAGTCAGTCTTCTAAACGTCCACAAGACAGCTTTGATCGGTTGAATGAGACGTCATACACATGTACAAGTCCCTCAGTTTTTAAATGACACAATTCTCATCAGCTGAACCAGATCGCACGCAGGACTCATAGGCCCCATACGAGAGAGTTTTCATTTGGTTCAGACATCTCATATTCGTTTGTCATTCTCAACGCTTCGCATACGAAAGCATATCATCCACATAAAATGAGGCTTTTGTGGGGCGGACGCAATCTTGACACGGGTCTCGCATTTTATGCGACTTCTATTGGTCGTGTCTTAAATCAGCGGTTAGCTAATATATTTACCCTGCTCCTGTGTCCTCAAACGTTATGCTCAACATTTCATTGACTGCGTGCACAAACCCAAAATACCAGAATGTTACGAAAGATGATGATGATGATGATGGTTGGAGTTTTTTGGCGCAAGGCCAGCTGGGGCAAAGAGCGCCAAACAAAAGTATCTAAAAGAAAATAGTGGCTACTAAAGCCAGAATAACAGTAAAATCAATCAACGGCAATGGTGATGGCTGGTGTATAGGGCCAGTTTTGATTACGCATTATAGGAAATGAGGTTTAAAAAGTTAATATCAGACAAATATTTAAAAACGCGTTGCACAGAGACGATGGCATTGTCACCCAAAAACAAGGAAGGGTGTAGTGGAATGCATGTTACGAAAGCATGTTGGATAGAGCCCATTATCTTGGACTAGTACTGTGCTTGAAAGTTGCTCATTATTGTGAATTGAATGTTTGGTTCGCTTGCGTGTTTATTCGTTGAAAACTAGTTACTCCAGGCGGTGAAGTTCGAATTCGTTTTCCACATTTGATCTCCTATGTTTCATTAAACTCTGTTATCCAAAGTCAAGAAAGAGTATTGCTAGGCAACGTCCCTCTCGCGTAGTGCTGGAGCTTCTCAAGCATGCTTGCTCATACGGCGAAAGAATTCCGCGAATGAAAGAAAACACGTTGCTATGCGACACGTTGCAAGTGGGAACGTTTGATCCGCAACGTCTGCAGCTTCTGGGCATAACCGATCGGCGCTCGCTTCGCTCAAGCATTACGACTCGCTGTCCCTTTAGCGGAAAGACTTTCAGCTTTGCACCTGAGCGTGTGTGACCTGACCACGAATGTTCGCTTCGCGTGTGTATGAAAGGTACGAAAACATTTACGTAAAGAGTGACGGAAGAAACGAATGAAAGTAAGCTCTCGCAAAAAGCGGGTCCACTTCTTATAGCGACTGCCTAATTCTCTCGCTTGTAGGTATTTTCGCACTGGAAGACTTTTCGAAGAAAGATCAACTGCTATTTTTTTTCGGGTCAGAACATACTGTTGGTGATCGTAAGCGCTCGTAGATGATCTGACTCTATGCGAATGATGCTTTTCAAATGGCCATTTCTGGGCACTCGCATTAGTCGGGACATTACGACAAGCTACGAAACCCCAAGTACGGTGTCATGTGCTAAAATAATTGAAGGATTTGCACATTACAGAATGCTCGCTTTGATATATATATAGAGAAGCAAGGAGTCCGACTTGAGCTAGTTTCGGTCACTGGGATGCAAGATGGCCCAGTAAGAGCGCGGTCGTGCGTGTGTTTGTGCTTATGCCACGTCGCTGTGCATCCGTACTCACAGTCTGTGTCGTCATCACTACTTCTTGCAGAGACCGATTAACCCCAAATTATTCCTTTCAAGCGGGGGTTGAATTGTCGATACAACTACTACGGAGTTAAAAACGAGGTGTGTGCTCGGTGGACGGAAGAGGGGTGCGTGAAGCTCCTACGAGAGTTCTGAATGTTGCATTGCCATAATGGAACGCCATTCAAGTGGCCACCACCTATGTTTCGAGTCTGTGTGGTTCCACGAGGGCCCTAGCCAGGTGCTACGAAATGGTGCCCAGACGTTTTGAAAGCTGCCTAGAGAACACACGTTGTCTTGCAGCGCCACGCAGAATCGCGGTGTGATGCCGGACGGCACGAGCCGCTTCACCCTCAAGGGCAAGCCCGTGTACCACTTCATGGGCACAAGCACGCTGAGCGGCTACACGGTGCTGCCGGAGATCGCTGTGGCCAAGGTAGGTCCCTCCTCACCGCCGAATCGTCGCACACAAGTTGGTTGCCAGCACCAAGCAGACGCTGTTCAGATGGACTATTCTCTTTGGAGAAGCATAAAATAAGACTGCAGGGCTGACAATTCCTCAGGGAATGGCCACGTGCAATTTCTGTAGTGTTCGCTTCGCGTAAAGCTATGGCAGGGGATTGTCGACACCACTGGATTCGTCACTGACAAATTTACGGCTGGGCAAGCAACAATGCTCGGCTAAAACCTAAGAACGGCCACCGAAGTTGCCCGTGTGCCTCCTCACGCAGCCGGCTGTTCTACCGCGCGATGCAGAAAAACGTGCGTTACTGCGGCTATTTTGAATATGACACGAATCGTTGACGTGATTTTTGTTTTGCATCAGCTGATTATACATTACTGGAGCGGCTACAAACGAACCAGGTGAGAAAAGGCAGACGACGCCGCACAGCAATCCTTTCAAAACCCGCGAGTGCGTTGACTTCCGTGCCCGTCGATTCCGCGGAGGGATACGCTGCATAAGCTATTCGAGTTCTTACAGTGTACTAGAAGGTAAGGTGTGTCGTGCGGGGAGAAAAACAATGGAGAATGCGGGTCCCTTTTGCGATGCAAAAATTGTATGGAGCGCAGGCGTTCCCCAGCGCCACCTATAAGTTTTCAAATCCAACTAAACAGTTATTTTACGGGTATTACAAAACTTTATATATTCATATAAAAATACGACTATTTAAGGTAATAACTAAATATTTTTTGAACAATCAAAACTGCTAAGGCGAACTGGTAAGCAGCGGCCGCCAGGGGCGCTGCTTACAATAAGAGTTCCTCAGCAGGAATTTTCATCGCCAAAGGGACCCCCCAAACCGGCACCGAACGGCAGACCTTTCTCATCTAGTACACTGTGGAGTTCCTGTACCCCAGATTAATCGCGACAAAGTTGTCTGCTTTCCTGCGTCCAGATTAACGCCAACGCCCCCCTGGAGCGCGCCTGCCTGCTGGGCTGCGCCTTCACGTCCGGCTACGGCGCCGCGCTTAACGCGGCCAACATCACCCGAGACACCACGGTGGCTATCTGGGGACTGGGCGCTGTCGGCCTTGGCGTCGCCACGGCCGCCAAGGAGCGCGGATCGAAGACCATCGTCGGCATCGACCCCAAGGAGGAACGCTTCATCAAAGGTATGGCCATGCAAAGTACAAGGTAGGGGTACCTCTAGCTTGTCTGTCGTTCAACGAAGGTCTTCTTAACTTGGACAGGCCGGTGATTGCCAGCCTGGATAATGAGAGTAGAGATGATTATTAACATGTGCGCCATAAATTGTATGTCCTGTCCACCGCATCAACCGGTCAGCATGAACAAAATATGAGTTGCCTCTGAAGTAAACAAAACATTCAGTGCCTTAAAACTCAAGTATGCCTTAAAGTTCCAGTATGCGAAGAAGGAGGATAATCATTGAAACTGGGCCCAGTGCAAGGATTGCGCGAAAGAAAACAACTTTGCTATGTACGATTTAGCATACATCCTAGCTAAGTAGCTGAACAGAACTGGGAAACACTAGTTTTATTCTAGTGGACAAACGTCTTGCAGTGTCCGTTCCATTTCCGTGGAAGTCGATGTACGAACAGCAGACGGGAATTCCCCAAAGATCCCGGGCCATCTTACTAACGTGAAGCCTGGAGAGGGGCGAAGCATACATGCAGTGTATAAGTGTATTCTTGGCGCCTTGGCGTTTTTGCCAGCGGAGATTAAAGCGTGGGGGGTACAGGTATAAAGCTTTGCAGTAAACGTCGCTTGTCTTTGAAGCACAAAGCCCTCGAGCGCGAGGCGTAAACAAGTGTCCCGGCGGTGTTTTTTTTAATACGCGTTTCGAAGTGCTCCAGCGCGAGGCGTAAAGGAGTTTCCCGGCGTTTTAGTACGGTGACTACATGAAACGACGATTACGACGATGATTACGACGACGATGACAGAAGATGCCAACAGCCGCAGCCCCTAAGGGGCTTCGCGCCTAATTACGACGTGCTGTGAGCGGCGTAATGATTGAAAGTTAATGAAACTCCTCGTAATGTTGGAGTCGTCTTAGCGGCTAATCGGGATATAATTTGTTTCGTGGTAGTTTTGATTACGCAAGAGGTTCTGCCGTTTTTGTAACCATACTCCCCTGCAGATGGCCAGGTATTGGCATCAGGCGGTAACTCTGTAAACCTCGAACCTCCCTGTAAAATGACTAATTGTCAGAAGTGAACTAAACTTGATGTAATGACCGAGTCGCCCTAGCGTTCAGTTTTTGTATTTCTTTCAAAATACCTATATTAGATGGAAGGGTACAGAGCATTCACCAGAAAGTTGTCCTTAATTGCTGAAACATTAAAAATCCTTTGTCGACGCGATTGTGCCCAAGGACGCAAAACTTTGCGGTAACTGGCCATAGGCAGCTTCACTGTATAGAAAGGAAAAGAAGGGGGATATGTAGTTCGTTTATGTGAGTTATGTCGCAAGTTCAGCCGAAAGCGCACCCGCCGAGGTGGCTCAGTGGCTAATGCGCTTTCCTTGCTGAGCACTAGGACTAGGGTTCGATTACCCGCCGTCGCGGCCGCTTTTCTGATGGAGGCGAAAAGCAAAAACGCCCGTTGTGTACGAGATTTGGGCGCACGTTAAAGATCCCCAGGTGGTCAAAATTAATTCGGAGCCCTCCACTACGGCGCGCCTCATCGCCTGCGTTGCGTCGGCGCGTTAAGCCCTACAATCAATCATCTGTCGTGTGGATCTTTTAGGTGCGGAGTACCTTAGGACCGCACAATGTCCGTCCGCGTCCGTGCGCATAGCATTTACAACCGCAAAAAAAATCTCAAAGGCACCGGCAGGATTCGAGCCTGTGTCTGGTAGGCCAGACAGAGTTAGTGCCAGTCGTCTTACCCATTGGGCGGCGACCGTGAGTTAGTAGCCGAGATTCAAACGGCTTACTGCCTCGCCTGTAACGGTGCGGAGTACCTTGGGACCTCCCAATGTCTGTCCGCGCCCATCCGTGCGCACACCAGCATCAAGCGAAAATCTAGCGAAATTAGATTTGAGCCGTGAGTTGCAGTTTCATTTAGGGAATAATCAAGGTGCAACTCACGGCTCAAATCGAATGACGGTCGGGGCACCAATCGGATGTCACAAGGAGCGCAACTTGGATGTCATTTCGAGTCCCCGTACTCCGCACCCTCTCCATCATCCACGGAGTGGAGATGTCCTAATTTTTTCTTTCTCTCGTTGCGTTGTCTGCGGGGCGATCGCAGGCAAGGAGTTCGGGTGCACGGAGTGCCTGAATCCCAACTCCCTGGCGTTGCCACTGGTAAACATCCTGGGGGAGAAGACGAACGGGGGGTTCGACTACACCTTCGCGTGCACCGGCAACGTGGCGGCCATGGTGAGGAATCAGCCTGTAGCGCCTACGGTGGCGCCGCTTATCGAGTGACCGGCTGACCGCCATTTGAGAAATGGCTGCGCGCGAGCGTGCCCTCTGGCGTCTTATGTTGGCTTTTCAACGCTTATTGGGAACACCGTAAAGCAATTAGTGACGCACGGAGGCGTTTCGTCTCGTTTGTTTAGGCACGTATTTCAAGCCAACTGCACGACAGTGTTGCGAACTCTAGGAATGTATTTCTACACGTAGGAACTACTTACCTGTCCACTTTCATCTTAATGTAGGGCCAGCAATTACTTTTTAGGGAAAAGTAGGCGTTGTGCACATGTCGAGGCCTGCCAACATACGCCCACACACACGCACGAGCATGCAAGTACATATATCAGCAGACGCACGCACAATCACGCGCGCCCGCACAGGCACACACAGACAGAAATTTGTAATGCCTATGTGTGTGCGTGGGAGGGGGGTGGGTCATTATGCCTGGGGAAGTTGTAATATTCGAGCGGCCTTGTGAAAGGAGGCCAGCCAGTAAGGCAGACCTTGGAAACTGAAGCTTTCTGAGCAAATATATATAAGGCTCCAAATTAAAAAGAGAAGGTGAAAAACCACAAACGGCGTTTTTATAAAGAAAACCATACAAGTTTACTCTGAACTGAAACAAACATGTAGGTACTACGTGTCAGGCGACCCTATCATAACTAGCATGGGCTACAGTGATATCCTACAACCAGCGCTATTAGGCGACCTCTTTTTGCCGGTTTTGACCAAGTTCAGAGGAAGCAGTGTATTCGAGCAGTCTATATCTGTGCTAGCTACATATCAGCGGACACCGAATTGGCACATTGTGCGTCGCATTATCAGCGGTTGCATTTAGGTATGAGGCACGCCAAAATTTTATTGTGCTTTCTCTCTTCTGCTGTGTGAAAAAGACGCATGAGGGTTAAACTTATCCCCCTTATGTCAAAGATTATAAAGTGTGTTTTTTCCCGCAGGCAGAGATCAGAGCATTCAGAGTCTCGAAAATGTGTAGGTTGTCGAGGCAATTATTCTTTCCTTGCACCGTTGACAGTTATAGGAAGCCTATTCACCATCCTTGTTTATTGTCGTACAAGATTGCCATCATGGCATGTGTGGCTTCTCAAATCTTTTCGCTTGTCCTGTCATTTAGATGCGACTGCATCTCATTCACTCGCCTTGTCCCTGCATCCGGCGTCGGCGTTGTTGTCGGCGTCCGCCCCTCCCCCATTCTCCTCGCCGCGTGAGCTGCGCTCTCCGCCCCTCACCCCCTCTCCTCTCCGAGAGCGAACACTCTCTAGCGAAGGGCATTGGATTGGATTCGAATGAATTGGCTTGGATTGGATTGGATTAAAGTGGATTGTGTTGAATTGTGTTGCGTCATAGCCGCGGCAGACGCACTGGCGCCGGCGCGTCCCCCCACCGTTATGCGCGCTATAAAACGCGGTGCCTGCACCGCTCCGCTCCATCGTTCCAGCGCCGTTCCTCCGCTGTCCAACGCTGCAACGTGAACCCCCTATGCGTCGCATCTACACAGGGGTTCCCGCAAGGGGAGGTGGGAGATTTTATGATTCTATATTTCTTGTCCTTCGTCCTTACTGCGTTACGTATTCTTCCTTAAAACTACGTAGCAATACGCCCAAACCGTTTTCCTACCCACAACGTGAATTGCTCTTATACGAGCAAAACAGAATAGCGCATGAGGGAAACTCATACGTTGTTAACGGGTAATATCAGGGATACCACCTTAGGACAATTATAATGAACGTTTATCTGGATGTGTAATTATTTATGCCGTAGGAGGCAGAAGCTGCGATGAAAGTCAACGCTGCAGTGAATAATCAAATTATGTTAGTGTCGCTGCCTGCACTTTTAACACGAAAGTGTTTTATTCCTGCATACACAAAGGTTTCGATTACATCCTATCTGTCACGGAAGTGACGCCAGTACAACGAAGCAAGCGGCCTGTAAACGGTGCACACCTCCACACAGGGTCTTCTTGCGGGGAAGCAACCTTTAGTACTAAAGAGTACGTTATAATAAAGGTTGTTTGTTTTCCGGTTTATATTTTAACCCAAAAGTGTTTAATGCTGGGATACACCAAAATGTCACTCACGTCATTTCCGTCACGGAAATGACGCCAGTCGACCTTTGCCGAAGCGACCCGCCAGCAGGACGTCGGTCGCCAAGCACACACACAAGCCGCCTACCGCGACTCATGCTCAGCTGCAGATTTCACTGCAAATTCCACTTTCGTGTTTTACTGATTCCAATGACAAATAAACCACAGTTTTCTAGCATCCTCCATTCACCCTTGGGAGGCCCATCGCATCCGCAGCGGCGGATCAGACCATAAGCATCCGCAGCGCGTTTCTTTCCATGTGTGTGTTGTTTTTAATTAATTCTTATTTTCCTCGTACGCGTGACCACCGCAATTCCGTGCAGAGGGAGGCTCTGGAGTGTTGCCACGACGGCTGGGGCGAGTGCATCGTGCTAGGAACCTCCACGCTCAAGATTCAGACGCAGCCCAACACAATCGCGCAGGGGCGCGTCTTCAAGGGATGCACCTTCGGAGGTAGGCTGCCAGAAAATTGTTTGTTCAAGCTCTATGTAGGCAGCGCTAGTGAACACTATTTCGTGTGATGCGAATTTCATGTTGTCGAGGCGTTTATTTTTTTTGTCGGCTCCTACCCCGTTCCCTAGACTCGTCGGTCATAGCGGGAGTGAAGACGAGCTTAAAAGTCCGGTGTCATTGTCCGCAAAACCCCTAGCTGAACGTATTCCATTGAGCAGGCAGTTAAAAAATTAGTAGTGGCTTAGCTCGGCTATGCCAGGACATACGTAGCGTGAGCTAAGCCTCAGCAATCCAACCCAATCCGGTCCAGTCCAGTCCAGACACTGCTCCTCGCGCATGCGCAGCACGGCTCTCCAGGAGTCACGTGAAACGGCTATCAATTGGCTTCGGCGCAGCGTCAGCCTAGGCTACTGCGCAACGGAGGCGCACAGCTGAGTACGCGCCGGCGACAGTGCGTCTGCCGCGCCTATGACGTCACTCCTCAGGAATGCACAGACCGGCGAATGTGCAGACCCAATTCTCTACCGACCCGTATACTAATTAATTGGATTGGATTTTCAAATACAATTAATTTTAATCCAATTCAATCCAAATCTAGTCCAATCAAATTCAATGCTCCTCGCGCTTGCGCAGCACGGCCCTTCAGGGTTCACGCGAAACTGCTCAACGTCAGCCAGTGTAGCTTACGCTACAAAAGCCTTGACTCGCCGGCGCCATGAAGCACCGGTCCATCGCTTCTTCCCCCAAACCTTCGGTATGGCGGCGTCACGTTCACTGAGGCCCGCATTGCACCACAGCAACAAGGTTTCGTGTAATCGATCGAGAGGGCTTTCTCCACAGCATTTCGCAGGCTACGCTTTTCCATAAAGCAGTGGATGCGTGCTATTTTGAGCTGTCCTTGATGGTGACGATGATGAGGATTAGGTGTTACTGGCGCAATGCCGACTGGGGCAAATAGCGCCAGAACAGTTGTTATATAGGAGAGATGAAGACGTAAACAAAAATTAAAGCCGTTGCACTCAATGTGAAAGCTGTCGGAAGTGCAGAGCAGTGATTCGCCATAATGGGCTGCAGCGCCGTTATCCGTTCACTGCTGCCACCCAATGCATTTCAAATTTCCCGCCTTCGCAGAGCTCCCCCCCCCCCCCCCCCCCTGCCCCTGAAACTGCGCCAGCGGGAGTTCTGTTCTTTCTGTGCTTGCTTTTATTTCGCCTGGTGGAGCTGTTTTGCGTCATTCCGAACGCGTAATTTGTTTCTTGCGCGGCTTCAGCCCTTCCGCGTCATTTTCAACGCGCTATTTTTTTTCTTGCCCGGCCGCTATTTTCGCTTACTATCGTAAATACCAACCCAACGAGCGTTCCTAACTAATGAACGCGGGGGGGGGGGGGGTGGAACTGCCGGTTTTGCCAGATTTTGCTTGAAATGTACCGCTAGTTTTGCCTGAAATGTACCGCTAGTTTTCTTTGCGCTAAACAACCGAGAGATGTATGACAAGCGCCAGCGGTTTAGGAGGTTCGAACGGTTATGACTGGTTGAACCGCACGGTTTTCGGACCCTCAGCGCGGCTCCCTGAGGACGGCACAGGAGGCTCTACTTGGGTCCGTTATTTTGCTGCGCCGTCTGATTCCGGCAGTCGCTTGACATCGACCGATAGTGAGCTGAGCTTCGACGACAAGGCGAGCCCATAAGTGTTCTGCACTTAATAAAATCGATGAGCAAGAGCACAATTAAAATGGATGAAAGACAATAAGGAGGGCTGGTGTAGATGGCCAGGTTGTGATTATGCGTGGTATGAAATTAGACCTAAAAATTTGACTTCCGCTAAATATTTCAAAACGTGCCTGGCAGGAAACATGGGATCGTCAGACAGAAAGAACGCTGGATGTGGTGGAATGTGTCTGTAGAGGTCGGCGAAGTGTTTGTGTCGTGTTCTGTGGAGTGCTTCGCATTGAAGTAGCGCACGGATTACGAATACACCATCTCAACACCTGCAACGCAGGGGTGTTGGAGATCCCGTGAGAAGGTACGGGTGTGTTGCATGCGTGTGGCCTATCCGTAATCGAGCCAGGGTAACTTCATTGTCTGTTGTGTGTGCTCCCAAGAGTGGCTTCGTAACGTGTAGTTTGTTGTCTGTCTGTTCATTCCAGTGTACGTGGCATTTTTTCCGAAGGTGTTGTCTGATGCGTGATTGAAGGTCAGTGTAAGGTATTGTTATGTCAACTGCACTTGTAAGTGCAGCAGTAGCGGCATCTGATCCGCTGTCTCGTTTACGGCGATCCTCGAGTGACCTGGCACCCAGCACACGGTCACTTCATAATTTAACGCATATGCTGGCATAATGGTTTTATAAACTAAATGAATAACACGATTTTTACAAGACTGCTTAGATGCCAATGCACGTACTACGCTCAAGGAATCTGCGAAGATGGTGGACTTGGGAATTTTATGATGGACTGAGTGCTTTAAAAGCAGAAAAAATTCCTAGGCTTCAGCCGTAAAAATGCTGCTTTTCGAGTTCAGGGTATTAGGATACCCTGAAATCAGGTCCGTAGGCAGCATACGACACAGCAAGGGCTGTTTTTGACGCGTCGTCAAATAATTCTGCACCCTTGTTTTTCTTTCGAAGAAAAAAGAAGTGCTAGAGAGTCGCAGTTGTCGGCACTCGCTTTTTATCAACTCCTACAAAAGACAAGTCGCACGTGCACGACACGGGGCGAAGCTGCCATGGTGGTAATAAGTCAGAAAGAGTTGATTTGCGGGTGTCTGAAAAGGTAAGAGCTAGTTCTGACTCTCGCTCCCTCACTCTATGTGAGAACGGAACAGACATAGATGGCCGATTAAGAAGTTGGGACTTGGGTTATCACAAATAAGGGGTTTGAAAGGATGGTGGGTTATGGACGAAATATTAAAGGCGTAAAAAAGATTCATGTATGTTCGCTAGTGATCTAGGGACCATTTATCGCACTCGGCGTGTAAGCTTTGTACGGGAATAGTGCGGAAAGCGCCCGACGCGAGGCAAAGCCCCAAGTGCAGCATTTTAGGTGCTGTTTTTGTTACCGAAACACACCACACTTCCATATCCCAAGCGGGACCCCACCAAGCTTGTAAAGACACGTAAGAGGAGTAGCTTGTCCGCACCATAGGATCCGTGCGAAAGAACTTTTAGAATGTTCATTGTTTTAAGGCATTTATGTTTGAGTTGTTTGATGCGAGGAACGAATCTGAGTTTTTCAGTCTAACACGACGCCTAAAAACCTGTGTTGCTTTTTTACAGGAATCAGGTCGCCCTTCAGTATAAAGTCAGTTCAGTCTAAAAGGTGGACGCGTGCTATTTCTAGCTACCCTCGATGGGTCTTCCTGTGTTAGACCACCAATGCACAGTACAGCATCTCCCCAGTCTGCTCCCTCCGGTGGTCTCTTGACTTGTCTTGGTGCAGGCTGGAAGAGCGTGGACCAGGTGCCGCAGCTGGTGGAGCTGTACATGAAGAAGGCCCTGAAGCTGGACTCGCTGATCACGCACCGCGTCCCGCTCTCCAAGATCGACGAGGCCTTCGCGCTCCGAAAGAGCGGCCGCGCGTGAGTCTTGCACGCGCACACCCACCCGACAATACGTCGCCGTTCCTTGGGCGAAGCACATGTGCGGAGAAGGGCGCCTTTCGGCATGCGTTTTTCCGCTTTCCGAAACCGGTGCTGCACCTCCACGCGTCTTCCTGACCGCTGAAGAACCGCTTTCCGCAGAGGAAAAACGCACGCGGGAAACGCGCGGTTCTCGGAACATGTGTTTTGGGGTGCAGCAGGCTCAAACGGTGCCTTTCTGTCGTTCTTTTTGGTGCGGAGTACCTTCGGGCCGAGCAATGTCCGTTCGCGTCCGTGCGCACAGCATTTACAATCACAAAAAATCACACACGCACCGGCAGGATTCCAGCCTGGTATAGTCCAGACAGAGTTAATGCCAGTCGTCTTACCCATTGGGCTAGGAGAGTCAAACGGCTTACTCCCTCACCTGTAACTGTGCGGAATACCTTAGGACTTCCCAATGTCCGTCCGCGTCCATCCGTGTGCACACCACCATCAAGCGAAAATCAAGCGAAATTCGATTTGAGCCGTGAGTTACAGTTTCATTTAGCGAATAATCAAGGTGCAATTCACGGCTCAAATCAAATGACGGTCGGGCGGAAATCGGGTGTCACTCGGGGCGCAACTTGGATGTCATTTCGAGTCCCTGTGCTCCGGCACCCTTGCCATGATCCACGGAGTGGAGGTGCTGCCATTTTTAAGCCAGCTGGTACTGGTACACTGACAAATTCCAATGAATGCGCACATAGTTACTCCTCAGTTATAAGCGCCCGCGCGTCACCTCAGCTGTAAACATTGTCGTCTCGAACGAGTACTGACACTCAAAAGATTTCTTTCTCCTTATTTGTTACCCGTCGTGGAATTTGCATTACAATAGAAAGTGTAATTGTGTATATGCATGGCGCCCGGCCGTAAAGAAACAATCGTGCCAAACAACGATGTGAGCGTAAGGAGAGAAGGGACATCACGACGGAGGCGAAGGGCGAGAGTCGCGAATGGCAGGAGAGGTCATGTACAGTGTCTGACAGTTCGGGATGAGACGGCTGTGTACGTCTTCGTCTTGCAGAAAAGCTCCTTTGCCCACACCTGCTGGAGTCGGCACAATCTGCAGAAATTAATATAACTAACGTTTGACTTTGGGTTGGTTGGTTCGTTATGAAACAGTGGAAACAGCACTTAAACGAAGACAGTAAAAGTTGATAGCGCTCGTATCTGTGTTTTCTTTTACTGTCTTCGTTTAAGCACTGTTTTCACTGTTTTACCAATCTACAGACGTACCGGCAGGCAACTGTACGGCGACAACACGAGCGCATTTCAGACGGTGTTCACGCCAGCAGCGAGTCTCGCGCAGTGAATCCTCCCAGAAAGCGCTGTTGTCCACAAGCGTGAAGAAAGCAGCTGGTGTATTCACGGGCTGGCGTCTGGCAAAAACAGCTCCGTTCAGATTTATTCGACAAGCGTCGATTGCACATACGCACACACGAAGACTTAAGCCTAATATTTTCCGATTTAGCCAAGCATCCAGTAGCCAAAAAAAAAGTGATTTGATTTTCCTTTTTTTTTCTGTTCGCAGCATCCGCGTGGTGGTCAACCTTTCAAGCTGAAGGAAGGCAACACGGCCACCCGCGTCCCTCCTCGTTGAGGTGAAAACAGTTGTGTGGCGAAATAAACTTGTTCCTTGGGGTTTGGTGCTTAGTTTACTACAACTGACATCACTGACATGACCACCTAGATCGTTTACTGAACGTGTTTATTCCTAGCACTAATGTGCAAATTTCGCAGCTGCGGGTGAAGTCAGGTTCTATGCAATCGGGCTGTGTTTTAACTTGCAATACATTCCGGGTGAACGTTAAATTTCCGGTAGATTTTTTTTTCCCGCAATGTCGTGATTCTCCGCTTTGAAATTAAATTTTGACTATTTTGATTTGCAGCCACCCACAACGCTTGATAATTGTTAATAAGTAGAAAGTCGTACTAATTGGTTAAGAGGCGCGCGGATCACTGCGGGTGTTTGGATTATGCACAACTTGCTTCCGAGAAGCGACTAAACTAGAATCTCAAGTGCAATAAGAGCAAACAAAGAAGCGACACAGCGTGCGCCAATAAGTTAACGTCGTGCCCTCACTGCTTTGAGCTGTCGAAGCTGCAGGAGTTCTGCCATTCACCGACTTTAGCGTCAACTACGTCGAGCTGCGCGCGGGGCGGCCACACAGATGCGCATTTGAGGCATTGTTTCAAGTGCGAAGTAAAAAACGATGTCCCAGGCTAAATGGAATCAAGGCTTCTTTCTAAACATGTATCTTGACAATATTAGCACCTAAAGGATGTATGAAAATGGCTGGTACAGTACATTTTCGAGTAGAGAGCACGGGAGAAGCATGCCGTAAGAAAGTACGCCATGCCCAAGCAATGCGGCTTTATCACAATGAAAATTCAAGTACCTGCTGGCCCGGAAGGTAGTTTTGTCGTTTTGAGCATGGTGCTTTGAGCAAACTTGCTTGGTGGGCGTCACTTTTTTCCAAGGAGGTTGTATAGAACTTCTGGAGTGGAGATGGTGCTCGAAAACTGACGCCGACAGCCGCCATCTTGCCGTGGGTAGAAAACTCGTTCCGCGGTAGCAGACGCATTGCATTCGTCGCATAATGTACTTGTTTTTGCGGCGGGTTACGTTATATTTTTGCTTCCGTTCTTTTTTTGTTTTCTTTTGTTTTGTTTTGCGAGTTGATTCTCTCATGCGGCTACCTTCAAGCGCACCGAGCTTTTCTTGCGCGCGTTCATTTCGCCGCATGTGGTTTCGGTTATGCTCCCCTCTCCGTGTTTCTAGTTAAGCGCTTCGCAAGTCGCCCGTGCGTGCGCCGGGGGCGCACACATCTGGTAATTATTTACATTCTTGCGTGCTGACAACTAAAATAAACAGTAGACACAATGACATTTTTTTCTGTCCCATGTGTCGTTCTTCCGAGTTCTCTCTTGCCAAAGAGCAGAACTCGTGTTCGTTCGATCATCGTTCGCGGATGGATGCTCCAAAGGTAAGTAGAAATGGTCTGCTCGTGCGTCGCGTTCGGCTGCGCTAATCGCGCGACGAAGGCGTCGGGGATCACCTTTCATCTGTAAGTACTGAGGGTATCTGTTTGTTTTGGGTTTCGAGGGCATTACTAGTATTATAACGTTATGAGTGCACATTTGCCTGCCGTTTGTGCGTGATGTAAAGGGAAAATTTGCCGTAGCACCTGCCGTCCGCGTACTGAGCATACCGTACGCGCTTCTTTACGCAGATATGCGAATGTTTTCGCTCGAAGTTGTGGTGGTCCTGTAGTCGCTTGGCTGCGCGAAATCACGTGTTTGTAAATATGTGGGGCGGAAATTGTTTTTCCACACTAATTTAAATGCAGAGTATTGCTAAGGCAGTTACCGTCAAAAATCAATGCAAAGCTTGTTTAATACATTTCCTTTACATCCGGCCATACGTGAATACACTGACGTTTCTCGTTAGCGCTGTTTCGTAGAAGTCTTTGACGCACCGCAATGCTCTCCCGCGTTCTTCATCCGCGTGATTTTGTTATCAATAGCACGCTGCTCGCGTCCGAACTTGCGCGGTCAACGGGGTTGTGAATGTGATTGAGTAACCTCCTGCGAGTAGTTTTCTTATCAATAGCACGCTACTATCGTGCCAACGTGCGCGGTTAATGTAGTCGTGCATCCAGTTAAGTAACCATATATTGAAAAATAAAGTTAATAGGAGTCCCATGCCTTCTGTAAAGTGCACGCGGAATAAAAAAAACCTGCCTTAATGTGCTTCAGTGTGTGCCAAATCCATTTCGCAAAATACGATTGAAAAGCTGGAAATAGACCCGCCGCGTTGGCTCAGTGGCTAATGCACTGTGCTGCTCATCCCTAGAACGCGGGTTCGATTCCTTGCCGCGGCAGCCGCTTTTCTGGTGAAGGCGAAAAGCGAAAACTACTGTGTGAACGAGATTTCGGTGCACGTTAAAGATTCCCCAGGTGGTCAAAATTAATCCGGAGCCCTCCACTACGGCGCGCCTCATCGCCTGCGTTGCGTCAGCGCCTTAAACCCCACAATGAATCAATCAATCAACCAATCAATCAACCAAAAGCTCGTGCTTAATTTGGTCTTCGGCAAGGGCAAAACTGGGCATTTTGTTTAAACCAGAAAACGTGCATTTGCACTACATATAAAGATTGCAATATCCTGATGGATATGATTCTTGCAGTACTGCTTAAAAACCATTCGAACCGCTACTGCATTATTATTTATTAATCATTAATGCATACGCATTCATTAATCCTAGCCACGCCGCTAAAAGAAACAAGCGTCAAATAATCGCGCTTTCGCGTGTCCCGCACTTCCAGCGTGAAATCACGGCTAATAGTAACCTTATAACGCGGAATCTCTTGCCATGGCGCGCAACATGAGGTAATTTTAATGTTAAGGGGGCGGTCTATAGCCTTAGCTATACCGAATAAACGTTTATTGAAATAAAATCAGGGGTGGTGCCTTTAGCATAGCGCTGCGCGTTTTCCCGCATCGACAGCTCTGTTGACCACCGTAAGATATACACATGATACACAGGCGAACTCGCTGCTTGAACCATATCTTAAGTCAAAACCTTACGCGTAAGGCAAAATTCAGTCTGCCCTCAAATATCGTAATCGATATACTAGCTTACCATTGTTTTCTACCTTGTAAAGCCAAAAAAACGCGACCGCACTTCAGCGTCCCTGCCGGCGCAGCGCCTTTTCTACCCACGGCAATATGGCCGCCGACCGGTTCGCCCGGCTTCACCTCCCCGCGTTGCCCGCTATGGGCGGCCTCCACTCCAGAAGTTTTATACAACCTCCTTGCTTTTTAAGTGCGATGCACTTTATAAGCGACCCCAAACCATCCACCGCCGCCGGCGGCGGCGTCCGCAGCCCTGCTCTCCCTAGCAACGGCGCAGAGCGGAGAGGAGCGTCGGTAGCAACGGCGCAGTGACGTCACTCACCACGTGACGCCACGCCCTCACCGCTCCCTCGCGGCGCGGTGGTGTGCGTCGCGCGCATCCCTCTCCTCACTCGCGCCGTGACGTCACGCACCACCTCCTCTCCCGGCAGCTGCCGTGCGCCGCTGCGCGCGTCCCCCTCCCCCTTCGCTCGCTCCTCCTCTCTCCTCGCTGGCTGCAGCTGCGCGCGCACCTCTCTCTCTCGCGCGCCCGCCTCCTCCCTCAGCCACCTGGCTCGGCGCGCTCAGCGCGGCGTACCCCCCTTTATATGCAGCGATAAACCGCCAGACCTCCGTGGGTCGGCTCGCGCGCGCTCTCTCGCTACAGTCTCCTGCTCGCTCTGCTCCAGTTTAGACCGTTCGCTGGCTGGGCGCCTCTCAAGGCGATGTCAGAATTACTACGCCGTGTACTCTCGGCGCAAGAAATGCATTCGCACTTCCTCACGATTCCCTTCGGGGAGGTGGGGGCAATTTTTTTCCAATACGTAGGTTCCGCAGCTATGGCTCAGGGGTACAATACTCGCCTCGTATGCGGGAGGTGCGGAGTTCGAATCCGTGTACCGCCGGGCACCCACCGGTTTCTTTAATGGGTACAGGGGTTCCTGGTCGAGTGCGGATTCTTGAAAGGGGAATGCACGCCTGGAAAGCTGCCTTCACCCTTGCGAGGGGCCCCTGCTGACCCGGAAGGTCAGCAGGGGCCCTTCGGCGGGGCCTTTGCTGGCGGGGCCCCCGGCCATCATGCCGCGTTGCGCCATTTCCCGGGGCGAGAAAGTCTCGCGGCATGTCCTGCCACAGGCGGTCGCGAGTTGAGCGTCCACCGTGGTTGTGGAAGGCACCATGTGCATTTGTGTGCCTTCGTGGCGCGGGGCACCTACCGGTAAAATAGGCACAAGCGACTCCTCAGCCTGGCGCTCGGCCCTTGTGGGGAACTACAACGCTAGGGAAGTTCACCCTGCTTGCACGGGAAATCGATCTATTTAGAAGGGGCGGCTGCAAAAAGGCAGTAACTTTTAATGGCGAGGTCGCTGGTCGGTGCTGACGCAATGTGATTTCTGCCGAGTGCTCTAAATGTCAGCGCAAAAAAATTAAAAAAAAGCGCGGGTAAACGGATAAAATAACTATGACTTTCTTGTGGCAGTGCCTGCGGTGGTCCCCTTGGCGATTGCCGTTTTTTGCGCCGTCCTGGCTGACAAATTTAGGGCTGGCAGAAGATGTGTAAGTTACTCGTGGAATGGCTCTCCTGTCGTTCGGGACAGGCTGGGGTTGGTTATGCGCCCCTGTAATCCAGCTAATAGGAAGCCGGAGAGCCAGACCACTCGGACACCACCTCCTCGTGGTACCGCCGGGAAACGCTGGGCGTTTTATGCGTCCCAGTAGGCTAAGAGTGCCCGAACTTCAGCGGGTTGCCTCCCTTGACCCATTATCGTACTGTGGGCCGCCGGGGTGTGCCCTACCCCCGGTTCAAGAATTAGGGTCCGGGTTGCTTCTCCTCGCCAGGTTAACGTCTTTGGAGAGCCGACGGGTACTACCTTGAGTCCCGTTTCAAAAAGTCAAGGCCGCCGGTGCTGCGCCCCTATGCCCGGGTAAAGAATTGAGGGGGTAACGGCTGCGGAAGAATTCCCCCACACATCCGCTAGCTTCGAGGGGAGGCCAAAACGCGGCCAAGGGTTGCCGCCCCTTGTCCCTTTGATCAGGATGGCCTGGACAAACACAACAATGATGAAGAAAACAGTGGCCGAAGGGCCGCCGCACCTGTCCTTCAAGGACCAGCAGCCGGGGCTTCAGGGCCTGGTGTGCGTTGGAGCCCTTGCAGGCTCCCAGCGGGCACCCCTGCGACGTCTGCGGCTCGAAGTTCGCATCTATCAGGGGAATGAGGATTCACCAAGCACTCAAGCACCGAAGTTCGAAAGACGAAGAAAACAGGGAAGGATACAAGAAGACAGAAACGAAGAATACAACCACTATGTTAGGAGGAGCTGGATATCTCAACCAAACAGATGTAAAGGCAAGTGCTCCGATAACCACTGTCAAGGCATCAATCTCGAAGCAACAAGTCAAGACATTTAAGGTTGTACTTAAAGCCATCAACGAAGAGTCAGTAGGCAAGGGAGCAGAAGTCACCAAAGAGGGGGAGGCCAAGGAGAAGGAGAAAGGAGCAGGAGAAGGAGTTGGAGTTCTTGGAGTTTTCGAAGCAAAGGCTAGAGAGACGAGGCTTGGAGGGGGCATAGTAAGTGTCCGGGGGGAGATGGGCAAATCAAGCAAGGACAGAGGAATGACCTTAGTAGTTGAAGATGTTCCTGAGATGGTAGTCACGGGGGGTCTGGAAGGGGGAAAGAAAGAAAAGAAAGTTCCAGTATTGAAGAGAAGGATAAGAAGGGGGAGAGAAGGAGAGAGTGAAAAAAAGGAAGTTCCAGAATTGAGGATGTAGATGGAGAGGAAGAGAGAGAAAATCTAGGAGAGAGAGAGAAGGAAGAAGAGAAGTTCCAACATTGAAGAGGAAGATTGAGGAGGAGCCACAGGGGGGGAGCCTGAACTTAGAGTTCGCAAGAGGACTGAATTGGCCGCAGGTGTTAGAACCAAGGCTCAGGCTCTGTTGGTCTCTTTCACTCGAACGCCCAGACAGAGGAAGTTCTCGGACACGGAGAATACCACCGGAAGGATCCCTGGTGGTGAACCTACAAGTGCAAGCGACATAAGCTCCTCCTCTTCGACCCGTGGATATTCAGATTACATTCCTCAGGAAATGGGACATTCAAGTACCGTTCAAGTTGTACCCCAGCCTGCCCCTCGAACAACAAGTAGTAGGCCTCAGGCATCTTCCGTAGCTCTCCGCTTGAAGGCCCTTCGAGCCTGGGCTTTGGTGTACAGCAGCGACTCAGAAGGAGAGGGCCCAGGACGGAAGTCACAACGCATCAATTCACGTCAGCCCCTGACCCATACCACCTGTCCTAATTGTGGATGAGCCATTTCTACTAAGATTGGACTTGGTCTCCACAGACTAAGAGTACATTTTTGGCAATATAACGCCGAAATTGTAGTATCACGCACAAAGCCCCGATGGTTCAAAGAAGAAGACTATCTGATGGCGGCTGAAGACGTCATGCTTCGGAGGGCAGCTGTGGCTTTTCTAAACAAAGAAATTTACAAGACATTTCAGGGAAGAAATTTCGATTCGATAAAGTCCCACAGGAGAATGTTTGGTTACCGGAAGCTAGTACAAGAGCTCCTGCTCAAGTCAGCTGAGCTAACCTGTATACCCGACTTGGAGAACGAGGGCACGCACCTCTCTTGTGAGGAGAACACACCCCAGAATTCAGCCGCGAACTTTGGAAATCAACCTGTTGATTCCCAGGAGGACCCCAGAAAGGAAGTAACAGAAGAGCTTGCGAGACTCACGCTAAAGCAACCACCAGGTGGTTTACAAAGAGCGCGCCTCTGGGAAATTGCAAAGCGATTTAACAGAGGCGAAAGAATTTACAAGGCACTCAATGATTATAGAAGAGATAACTTCTTCCGAGATAAACGAGCCAACTTTCCTAGAGACAAAAGACCTGACCGACGCCAAGACTTTAAGGGAAGTAAGAAGGCCTTTAAAAGACATGAGTACGCCAGAGTCCAGAATTTTTTTGTCAAAGACCAAGCCAGCTCTGCTAGGGAGGTCTTGGACGGGAGGAAGAAATGGAAAGTTGAAGATCCACACAAATTCTCAATGGACTGGAAAAAGATCACGGAGGCCCCCGCAACGACAACCATGGCCGAACCTCTCACTGGAATTGATGACGAAATAGACCTTTTCACGGTCATTACTTCACAAGAGATCAGGTCAGCCATGCCCTCGGCAGGATCACCTGCTGGCCCGGATGGCTTTAGAGGAAAAGACCAACGGACTTGCCCGATGGTCGTTTTACAACCAATTTGAATCTACTACATTTACAAGGTCGCCTACCGACCTCCCTTCAAAGCGCTAGGGCCACTTTTATTCCAAAGACGGACGAAGCGTCAACTGTTGGAGACTTTAGGGCAATAAAGGTGGCCTCAATTCTTGTAAGAGCCTGCTACAGAAGATTCTAAGCAGGCGAATTTTGAATCACGTTAACCTCGACATGAGACAACGAGCCTTCCTTCCCGTCGACGGTTGCGGCGGGAATATCGCCATCCTTTCAACGACAGTCACGAGGCTAAAACCAAATTCAAACCACTCTACATGGCCTCCCTCGATATTTCCAAAGCCTTCGATAGCGTTTCAAAAGAAACTATAATCCGCGGAGCCCCACGAAAAGGCCTATCGACGACATTAATTAAGTATCTTGACTTTCTACGCCACGGCAACGACAGTCCTAACCTTTGGAGGAAGTGCTCTGCTTGCAAGGCCAGCCCGAGGAACACGGCAGGGGTACCCTTTGTCACACCTGCTGTTCAACTTGGTAATCGATGAATGGCTTTTTTCGTTTCACCCGAGGATGGGCTTCGTCAATGGCGAATTCACATGGAACGCGATGGCCTTTGCCGATGACCTAGTCGTGGCAGCCTCGACTCCGCAAGAACTCAGGGAGATACTAAGAGGATTAGAGGTCTTCCTGGTAGCCAGAAGGCCACAAATAAACCCGCTGAAGTGCATTACCCTCTCCCTCTATCCTGATGCCAAGGGAAAAATACAAAAGTCCTGTCCGACACTAAGTTTTCAATGGGTGGCACAATTATTCCTAGTTATCGACACCTGGATGACCTGGAGGTACTTTGGGATAAACTTCCACGCCCTCGGAGTTCAAACCACCCCTGTTCTGCAAAAGGTCAATGAATACCTGAAAAGGGTTTAGCGGGTACTGCTCAAACCTCAACAACGCATCGTCGTTCTTCGAAACTACCTTGTACCACGACTCTTCTACCGACTTATTTTTTAGCCAATCTCGGGCAAATTGCTCACGAAGATTGACAGACCCATCAGATTACATGTCCGGAATTCGATCCGTTACCACATGATGTGACCACTGCGTACTTTCATGCCCCCAACAAGGATGGCGGGTTGGGCATTCCCTTCCTGAGAACGGCCATACCATGGATGCGCCTTAACCGGTATGACAAGTTGGAAAAATCCACCCACAAAACATGTGTGGAAGCCGTGAAGAAGCCTTTTGTGACAGACTTCCTGGATAAAACAAGGAAACTTTCGATGTACAAGGGTGCAAGGCTTGACTCCAGTAAAGCCTGCGTAAACTTCTGGAAAAAGAAGCTCCACGAAATCGTTGATGGAAAAGCACTTAAAGAAGCAAGTTCAACCCCTCGTGCGCATTCTTGGCTGATAGATGGCACCGACGTTTTGACTGGTCGAAAATTTAAAAACATCTCCAAATTGCACATTAATGCAATGCCGTGCCTGGCTAGGACCAAGAGAGGGAGGGACGTGTCGCAGAATTGTCGAGAAGGATGCTCCTCGCCCGAGTATCTAGGCGAAATCCTGCAGAAGTGTCTTCCGACTCATCCCACTCGCATAAGCAGACACAATACCATTTCAGCCTATGTGGTTAAAAGACTGAGAGAACAGGATTTTACAGTGTTGTAGGAGCCGCATTTGAGGGTGCCGGGAGGAGCACTAGTGCCCGATTTGCTTGTAGAATTGTAGAAATACGGCATGTTGAGGCAAAGAATTTCAGAGTGGGCGCGGTTCACAGCCGCGCCGCAGACTGGCATCTTCTCAAGCTCCACTTTATGGTATTGGTGGACAGGCTCGCCACATTCCTTAGCGATCAGTTTGTCGACGGAAACACAATGGCACGCGCTACTCCAGGGCCATCTCGTAGCGGGTCATGGCCGTGGAGCATGGGTCGCCCAACCCCAGTGCAGCTTCGCTTTCCTCCTCACACTTTCGCCATACTATCTTCTGCTTTCCTCCTCACTCTTTCTTCTGTGCCCCCCTCGTTCCCTCAGTTACACCGAGGGACGACGGCGAGGAACTTCAATAATATCCCCAGTGCACTACCTTTCCATTTCACCGAACCACATAGTAGTAGTAGTAACGGCGAGGAACACCACGACACCGCAGCAGCAGGCGCATAACAGCTGCTTTCTAATAAAAGCCGCGTATTTCTTCGCATTGACAAGAGGCAGAACGGCATTTGTTGTCGGGGATATACATAAAAATTAGATCAGTGTAAGAGGACCCTTACAAAAATGGTTACTGAGATTCAATAGCAAGTGAATTGACTTTACTCAATATTGAGAGTCAATTTTCTATTGAAATGTGTTGAGTTCTCATTGAAAATAAGCCGCCGCGTTTAAATTGAAACTCAACATTGTGTTTGAATAGAAAGTCAATTGACTTTACTCAATAGATTCTGTTGAGAGTCAATTGACTTTCTATTGGATTGTTCTATTGAGTTTTCATTGCTAATTGTAGCCGCGTTTCAAGAAAGTTAATAGACTTGACTGATTAGATTGTGTTGAGAGACTTTCTATTGACATGTAGTATTGAGTTCCCATTGCAAATTGGCCGCCGCGTTTCAATTGAAAGTTAACGGACTTCACTGATTAGATCGTGTTGAGAGTCAGTTGACTTTCTATTGACATGTAGTATTGAGTTCCCATATATTGCAAATTGGCCGCCGAGTTTCGATTGTTTATTGACTAGTCAGCACATCTGTTGAGTTCGAATATACTCTTTGCTAACATGTATATTGACTGTTCTATTGACATCCTGTTGAGAGATGCCACATGAAAGTGTATTGACCACTGTCACCATGCGGCAACATGTCAGATCACAGTTAACTCGAAAGAAAAATCGAGCCAATTAAATCGTAAGGTTTGTCGCAGTGCAAAATGCCTACAGAGTTCAACTGAATGTACTGAATCAACTCTCAGCTCTCGAACACGTGTCCAGGTGCCTCTGCAGAGCACATCTAAAATTTAAGTTACATTTTTATTAAAATGCTGCTCGCAGTATTTGGTATTTTAATACAGCAAAAACAATCTCGATACAGCTACGCCTCGTCACGAAAGACCAGACATGCATTATATAAAATGAAGAAACAGTGACAAATGTCCCATTTTTACCTCCTTTATTTCAGTGCAGGATTACATATGCCCTTTTCATTTTATCTCCCTTGCCAGCATGCTTGAAATGCTGTTGCGGACCCTCCGCGGGTCCGCCTTGTACAGGTTCACTGTGTAGCCTGAACAATGCAAGAGGAAACAGACTTATGTTTACTGAGGCACTGTCTGAAATGAAATCACTTGCTCAAGATGCATGCTGGTTTTAGAAGCTGGCTATTTTAAAGGTTAGGAGCTTGGCAAGCTACATATGTAAAAGGCAACAGTTTTAAATGTGCACATACTTTAGCCAAATGTTAATCCTGTGAAACTTCAGCTAGAGAGTGGACTGCCTTCAGTTGTATATAGCTTCCACATAATGAGTGTCTTAAATATAGTGGAAGAAGGAAAATGCACAAAAACAAGCAAAAAGGCGAAAAGTAATTTCCTCGTAAATTCACTGTTTTTCATGCCTTTCTAGCACATAAAAGCTCAGACTTATGCCTTGTTAAGACCAACACTGCACCTATCAAAAAAGAAACCCAGTTTCCTGCCAAAATTAAAAGCAGAACAGATTGTATGACCATAAAATTACAGGTGAAAACAAAACTCAGAAATATAAAAAAAATGGTAGAACTGGCAGAAGCATGGAGGGTTCTGAAAAAAAGTAAAAGGAACGTACTAATTACAGCTTGCAGCCGCGTAGGATCAAGTGCCTCCTTGTGCGTGCAATTCTTCTTCACATTGCAGGGCTTTCCCAGCATTGACCTGCCCAGCAGCTCTTCGGGGGCAAACACGATGCGCAGGAGCCCTCGCGCGAACTTCGCGGCAGAACCGGGACAGTTGCTTTGCAAAGCCTCCAGTGCGCCCTCTTCAACAAGCACGCCACTGCCGATGTCCACCTGCATAATAGGGGCCATAAATTTGGACATACTTATGGGGTACACGAGAGGTATAAGTCACCAGAATACAGATCTGAATTCATAAAAAATGTGAGATGCAGACAGTTGTCTACATGATCTGCTCAAGCAGCTGTACCATACGTACTAGAATCTTGGCCAGGCCAGCCCCAACTCACATCAGCCCTGAAATTTGGAAGGCTTAGAAAATAAAAGAAAAAAAAATTGAATGTAAATCTCCTAAAATAGGTGAGGACTTTATAAGCTACAAAGCTAAAACTACATTTATGAGGAACAAACCTGCTTGAGTACACCCAACATCGTTGTCGCGTTGCTGGCTTTGTTGCCGTTGCGCTCACATTCATACACTGACACAATATTTGGAGCTATCAAATGAATTTGGAATGCTGCACTTTTTGAACAAGCTTGCGGTAAAGCTTTCTAGAACATCATCTCGAGCTTGTCTCGAAGCCCCCTCTAATGCGGACGCTTTTATCATTAATGCTGAGTTGTCATATAGCCTGGACGTTCGATGAGCTGTTGGCCACCAGCACAACTTTTTTGTTTAAAGGTTTTACCATAATGACACTGTTAAGAACGTAATAGCACCAAGCTGGTGAAAGTTTCTTGCAATGCTGATATAACACAGTGGGCGAGCAATATTACCATGTTGGTCTGCCCTATGATTTGTCTGTGACCTGAGATAATAGTCAATACATTATTCACTTTTGAACTGCACCTCCAGGCTAACTGCTTTTGCTTTTACGGTTTGATGAGTATCTAAGACAACCGATAAATTTGCAGCCCCCTTTTTAAAACGTATCAGCTTATATTAGAGTAAATGTGGGAGTTTCCAAACGGATTGTCTGACGGGCAATCCACTTTATTCTTAAACAGGGTTCACACGCATGCCTGGTAACTTGTGGATTGTAAAATACGTAAAGTCCTGTAGTCAGGCTAATGTGAAAGCGGTGCGGTGAGCGAAGCCTTTATGTAAATAAACCTTATTTAGAGGTAATTTGTTGAACAGTTTTTGAAGAGCGATTGAGAAGCGAAAACAGAAATAAATTACGCGTTTGTTGCAGTGATTCTGGAATTGGAAACTTTCCCTGCTTGAGAAACTAACTTTCCCAAAGGGCAAGCCATTCTGGCATCCCCAAACCGTCAGCCAATCAGCAACAGTATGGCCACAGGTTGTCAACCCCTGCTCTGAAACATAACAGTCAATGCAGGTCCTCAAGAAGAAAGCATGATGTGCAACCATTTGCCACTAAAGATATGTCCTATGAGGATGTACTTCACTCAAACACAATGATAGTGAAAAAAGCCAGTAGTAAGCAAGCAGAAATGGTCTGCACATCATACTCATCATTTTTTACGAACGCTAAAAAAAGAAAGAGATTCGCTTCCTGAAAGGATATGCCAGCAAGCATTAGTTTAGAGGTCGCCAAAATTAACATGGCAGACACACTGTGCTTTTCGGAAGGCTGGTGTAGGCTGTATGCACTGGCCCCTCAACTGCACAGGAGCGACACTTGGGGGGGGGGGGGGAGGGGATGACTTCATTTTTATAGGTGCACAACAGTGCACGGTCCCTGACGCAAAACGTTTGTTTGCTGCATGGTCAAAGCTGTTTATGAGATTCGTGCATTTGCAAATGCCTTGCCATAAGGGTAACCCAGCGTTGCTTTCACTTCACAATGTTGCACTGCACTGCTTTAGGCTGCTGCCACTAGTGCGAAACAGGTGGCACAACTAAAACTTACAGCGGAGTGAGGCTCTTTGCCAATTCAAAGCAAGTACTAGGACAATGCCTGAAAAAGGCAGATGTTACATAAATGAGAGTGGTCTGGCTGCAATGAATTCAGAGATATAGGTGATAGGGTGACTCGTAACCGAATCTGTGTGCATTTCATTGCAGGCTAGGTTCCTGGGGCGTATTAAAGCCATCTCGTGCTTCATCACATGCTTGATGCCTTTTGAGTAATTGAAATGTTTACTATTTGGGCCAGCCTACCTTGTGGAAGATATCAACCAGATTGGGCATTCAAGCTCTAGCTCAGCTAAGCACTGAACCATGCCACTTTTGGGCTTGCAACCATTTAGCTGCCTTCACTTGTTCTAATGACAAACTTCTTCCATGAGCTTCTGTCATTCCCAATGTTCGCTTTGTCTGCACTAGAAAACAATAGAAAATCATTGGTGTAATTTTCACCCCCCCCCCAACAACAGGTAGCCATCTCGGCAGCTAATGTTAAGCATTTACGTAGTTCTCAACATTGCATGCTCTTAAACAGTTTGAGTAATTTTTCAGCCTCTTTGGAGGGTTCCGTGGACGATAGGCATGCATTCCATGCAGCAGAACACAGCGAGTATGCACTTCACCGTCTCGCACAATCCCCAAGCAAGGAGCAAACTTCGATGGCACAGTGTCTCGTTTCACACCCCACCACCACAGAAAACTCGTAGCACGCCTGAATGGCGAAACGTTTGTAAATTCAGCATGCAGAAATGGCACAGAGCCACCACGAAGCAGACATTTCGCATTGGGGTGCGCACGCCAGGATGCAGCTGCATGAATGAGGCCAGTGCCACCATGCCGCTGAGGGGCCAGTGCATACACATTATAACACAAACGGACCCCATAGACCCTTTGCAAAAAGTCGGGCAGCACTGAACACTCAGCAGTGGCAACACTGGTAGTTAAGTGTGCCCAACAACATGAGAAAGGCAGTGTCACGCAGGAACACCGTTGTGGCGAAATGTTTTGGTCCACCGCTTCACCATTTTGTAGCCTCATAAACTGTTTGTTTTGTTGTTTTGTATACAATGCCAATGCTCTTGTAGCATTATAAGGCACGATGCCCACGCACTGCTGCGTACCTCTTTGCAAGTGGTATGAATGTATTCCATGATATCTGGAAAAACGTATGTATAGGTGCCACCAAGAGTGATTGGAACCAGGTCTCGTAAATTTACAGCAATTTCTTCTTGCGGAACCTGCATGGCTGCATTGGTGCGCATTTAAAGGAGTTCTCGCTAACAGAAAAGGCTTCCTGTAAATCGGTAATGGGTGTCATAAAGCCAGTAAGACAAATATTTTGTGATATTCACAAACCCTTGTTCCAATTACTCATGATGGCACCTGTACAGGATGCGTGCCGTTAGCACCTCCCGTTTCCTTTCAGCTATCTCCAGAGCAATGCTCTATTTTTTATACGTTATCTTGAGAGCTGCGTTGCCAAGCTGGCCACAAATGCTGTTGTTATTAGTGCCAAACATTTAGGCAACAGAGCGGCTTCGCTGCATGTGGGCTTCTTTTTGCTCACTCTGATGGACGTTTCGACACCTTTAAATTGCCATCATGTTCGTTCGTTTTTTTTCTTGAGAACTGCTTTATGGTAGTTTTATTTGCGGGTTACAATCAATCGCCGCAGGTTTAAAGAGAACATTTAGGCAGGAAAGTTGTGTTGGTGGAACCAACATATCAAGCCTGTTGGAGTGATTCACTCTGCTTCTTTTGACATTCTGACGACCGCAGATAAAAGTGCACTAGGATGTTAGTTTTTGTCTGCATTATCTGCACTCCGTTTTTTGCCGTGTTAATGGCGCATACCGTGCAGCGACCGTGCCATGCTAGAGCCAAATTAGAATGCTGCTTTTCTGAAATCTCAATTTAAGAGCGACCCCTGACACAATGCTTGGTAGTACAATGCAGGAATTTTAGTGCTTATGTGGTACAGGTGAAAGATGCGTTAATGTTTGCAACTTGTGTAAGTTATTTGCAGCTGTCCTATAATAAGATTCCAACTGACATAAGGTAATAAAAGGTGGATCGCAGCAATCAAGAGAGATGAGGGACAATGTTTTTACTGTCTGCAAGGGACTGAATGTTTGTTTGGAGCATTTCGTGAAGACAAGAGCAGTGCCTTTACATATGCTCTCATCCCATCCGCGAATCGTCTAAAAATATCAGCCTCAAAGAGTGCCCTGCAAAGAACAGGGTCCTCATAGTCCGTTCATAGCAGCCACCCACTACCCGCCGCGGTGGCTCAGTGGCTAAGGCGTTGCGCTGCTGAGCACGAGGTCGCGGGTTCGATTCCCGGCCGCGGCGGCCGCTTTTCTGGTGGAGGTGAAAAGCAAAAACGCCCGTGTGTACGAGATTTCGGCGCACGCTAAAGATCCCCAGGTGGTCCAAATTAATCCGGAGCCCTCCACTACGGCGCGCCTCATCGTCTGCGTTGCATCGGCGCGTTAAACCCTACAATCAATCAATCAATCAGCCACCCACTACTACCACGAAAAATAAACAAAATTAGAACTTGATAACTTGGAAACTGGGCAGCACTACGGCTAATCATTGTTAGTAACAAATCCTAGATTCGTTTGCTGCTGTTTGTCATCATGGACGATAGTTCAATGCAAGATTTTATGCTGAAACTGTAGGACCTCTCGGAAGGTCCGTTAGTCAAAGACCTAATCGAACGAGAAGTCAAGATTTGCTGCCATTTTAACAACAAAAGAGCAGCAAGGTTATTTAAAGGGAAGGTGAAGCGGTTTTAGAATTAAAAGAAAAGTCGACCAGCAGCAAGTACACATTGAATAGTTCATGTGTACGAAATATTTTCGCAATACATGCAATAGAAGCGGCGCAATGAGCAAACAAAAGTGGCCCGATGCCCCGCCCCCATCTCGCCCCGCGATGCCGGAAGACCGAAGAGCGCGGGCGAAAACCGGCTGAAAAACGTCATACCTGGACTTCCGGCCGGATCGGCCGCCTCGGCCATGCTCTTTTCGCCGTGTTTCCTTGTGAATTATACTTGTTGTTGTTGTGGTTGATAGCACTCATTTGTACAATTTTCTTGTTCAAGAAGCGGGTCACACGTATGTGTCTTCCTCCAAATGCAAAAACGTTTTTCTTTAAGCTGCATAGATCAACACTCCCAGTGCAAACATGGTTGCGCGAGAAAGGAATGTCTATTCCTTGGTCTGACAATTGCCGTTTATGAAATCAACCTGAAACCATTGATCATTGTTTTGTTTTGTGCCGGGATGCGGTGTTTTTCTGGGAAGTGTTGCAACGAACTCTTAAAAAGGACATGGACATTACCCCTTATACAATTCGGTTCTTGCCTTTTAGAGATGTTATTGGAGTGCCCTATGATATATTTGTTGTGATCGGATTGTATAGCTTGTGGAAGTGCCGCATGACGGACAGGCACGCGGAACCCCCTCGCCCAACGAAGTCCATTTTTCGGGAGCAAACTGCGTTGGTGCGGAGCATTTATGCGGCGCAAAGTGACCCACCAGAATGGCTACATCTGTTGGACGCGTGCGTCTGCTTGCCAGAGTTTTAACGGACGGCTTATTTTAGCTGCAGTGATGTACATCTTCTCGAATGACTCATAACTATTGTAGGCTGTATTAAGGCAGTTTTCCATGCAGTAAAGAAAAAAAACGAACGCCAAACGAGGCATACGTTATCATGCCGTATTCCTAAGCAGAATAATGCCACGCCGGGATGCTTGATAACATACGGAAGCGACAGCCGAGGTGGCTGTGATTGATGACAGAGAATATACTTTGTAAACCGCTCTAATGCGGTTTTTGTTTTTGATGCGATGGACGTGAATGTTCACATTAGATCCTAGATTTAGGAAGGACGGGAAATACTGCTGTACTTTGGCCGGGGATGTTTCGTTCCATTCCAGAAACCAAGTCACATTTGTTCAGGAAATAGTTGTTTCGTTAAACGCGTCGGTTTTCTTTCCCTATGGGCTCAGGACAGTGTTCAAAAAAACAATTTTTTGGCGAAATTAAAACAATGGGCCAATCCTGATAGAAGTTCTCTCCCAGCTAAGAGGTAAACAGTATTCCTACAAAGTAAAAGAACCAAGACAACCAGATTAGTTACTTTGCAAGTATACATGTCACGACAAGGTGGTTTGTCTGGAATTAAAAAAAAAGCACCACTCCGAACCGTCACCGTGCCATTATTTGTATTGACTGCGGGGGCCTAATTTTTTGCCCAAGATTCCGTGTGGCTGCATATTAAAACCTGGCAAGCACTTGTCACTGAACCTCAAGTGTGCTCCAGTGATAGTCGGTGATATATATGATGATGATACTAAAATATTAGGAGCGAAGAGTAAATATACGGCCTCTGTCCGACTAGCGCGGTAAATGCTTAAATCTGAGAAATGCTGAAACAGGCCAACGATTCATTATCACAAACGTTTGGTGATTGTTACCTAAAGTAACGTAACTACAACGTAACTGCCTTGTCCGACTGGTCTGTTAATTAAAACGAGGTGGCCGTAATATTGTAGCAGAATGCGCAACGCACAAGCGAAAATCAAGCCCTACTACAGCCAATAATGCTGACCAGGCACTAGTATGCTGCAGTGTTTTCAGAATAAATGCATGTGAATCAGTAAGACGCCACTCATCGAAGTGCAGCTAGCAATCGCGCAGGCGCCGTAGCGCCGCTGCCGAAATGGCGCGCGCGTGTGGGTCTGTGTACGGGGATGAGTAACGGGGCTGGGGTGGGCGACAACGAACAAAGGAAATGCGGAAGCAGAGTCTGCTTGTTGGTTTATGCATGTACCGGCAAGATGTGTCTCGCATATACGTTTACAGCGCATGAACGCTATTTTTTCGCACAGTGCACGTACGTGCTTTTCGCTGGTAGATTGTTTATAAAACGCCCATTAATCTTCGGCATAAATGGTTTTGCGTATAATAAGAAACCGTTAAGGCAGTACCTAATATTAACATAAGGTATAAAATCCCCCTATGCTGGTTACCTAATTCAAAAATATTTTGACGGAACCCACTAGTCGACGTCACAGTCACTGCTTTGGGGTTCTCTGTCGTGTAAAGCAAATTTAAGCTCCAAGATAATTGAACCAACAGCACGGGAAATTATAAAACAAACTTCCAGTCATGTGCTAAAATTAAACTGCAAGCTAAATTGCCACAAAGGCAACCGTGGGATCGTTCGCAATGCTTCCGACAACCCGCGCGGCCGAAGGGTGTCCTCCTTTGACGTCATGACGGGCGCAACCAACCAGGGGCGTCAAAAGACGAAAAGCGCGCGTCTTTCAAACGGGGCCGCGCTTTTTGCAAGATAAATGCCACTTGGACCCATGTACGATAAATTTCAATGTGATATTCGGAATCAGCGCGCAAGAAACTATATAACTGTTAATCTAACTCAAATTTTTTGGAAAGCGCTTCAGCTCCCCTTTAGAGCCAGTTATGAGAAAAAAATTCCCCGCATTTCCCCGAGGGGAAGAATGTGAAAGTGCGAATGCACGAGTTGAATTTGCGCGGTTCGGTAATGTTCGCAAGAGATCACACACACACACACAACTACAAAGAAAGAAAGATGCATTTATTCACAGACACCTATTTGTGCTGTCGTTGTACTTGATTGCTAGAGCGGATCTTAGCTTTGAAATTTCGTGTCAGTGCTCCTTTAAGCGTGTGCATTAGCCCTTCTCACGCCCGATTCCTGGCCAATCCCCCACGTGGGTATATGCCATGTCAGCGGCCAGGCAGCGCGCGCCCATCTCCCCCCGTTGCCAAGGAAGACGAGGAGATTCCTGGCCAATCCCCCACGTGGGTATGTTATGCGGACATCGCCGGTGGACGCAGGTTCAGGGTCGCTTAAGAAGTGCATTCGCACTTAAAACCGCTTTACGGGTAGCGCATGCCATTACATTGCCACGGCAGACAGTTGCTGCTCTGTGAATGCAGCCTTCTTGCTTCCTTGATGATGGCGCGTGCAGCGCGTGCACAGTGTTGCCACAGTGGCGTACTACCCCTCCGCTAGCACTAGGGCCATTTTGCAAAAGGTCTATGATTGCCTACATTTATGTAGCTGTCTGAAACCAGTGCCATTCTCAGTGAGACAGTAGGAACACTAGACGGAAGTCAAGAAAACATACGTTTGGGTGTGCTGGAGTAGCTACAGCGTTCCCCTCCTCTACTCTTTTGGTGATGGCTTTCAGGTGTTTCACCAATTTGTACGACTGTGAAAATATTGAAAGGAATTGAACGTTTTAGGTATTCGCCCCGAGGGCATACCGTGGCGCCACCTACGAGTGACGTCACTTGTAGGGCACCGGGCTATGCTGTCGCCTGCTAGAACACATTTCCTGTGCTTATGCGACCGCACGTTTTTTGTTTTGGCCACCGTGTGCCCCCTCCTCGCGGTTTTGTAGCAAATTACAGAAGAAAGTTGTCTACAGACCAAATAATCCGGGCAAGCAATCAATGGCTCGCTTGTTCCCGACGACACCACCGCGGCTGGGTAGTTGCTACCATCGCCAGCGACAGCTCGTACGCAGCCAGCTAACGCCAAGGACGATACAATGGGTGCCGAGAAAAGTACACTGTTAATTCATTATGAAATACATGCGACGTGACATGTACGCGACTGTGTGCGCAAGATAATACACCTTGCAACAGCGACAGAAACGTGCCGCTCAGTTGCGAATTCACCACGCGTACACTGTAAGAAAATTCCGTATTTTAAGGACAAAGCCAACGTAAAAACACGTAAAGTTCTTCCGCATTTTGCAAAAAGTAGGAAGTGTCCGTAATCAGGCACAGAGCCTCCGTGAATACACTCCGTATTTCGGAAAACGTAAGGATTGTCCGCGATACGACAAAAAAGTGAGGAAAACAAATTTGCAATGACCCAACTGAGACTAGGAGTAAACAAAACGCAGTAGTGCAACCAGCAGTTGTGATAGGGATCTCTTAAACGTATTTTTTACAACGCACCGCCGAAATGAAGTTCAAATGCGGTCGGAAATCGCTGTGGCGCTAGTTACTGCACCTCACAGCTTGATTCTCTCAAGGTGTACACGGCACCGCACTAGTTCATTGCGCACGGAGACACTGGGCCTCATCGATTTACAAGCCTCGGATAGTCCGCGGTGAGTCCGAACACTTCCTGTTTGGATAGGAAGTGACGTCAAAGTGACAAAAACGAGAGGCGGGAAAACGACTTTCGACATCGTCTGCTGCATCGTCTGCTCTCGATGATGTCGGCGGAAGATGTTCGCCCTCTTGGCGCTGTGCTTGAATTACTGGAATCTGAGAGTTCAGATTCCGATGGAAGTGACTGCGACAGCGACGACGAATGTTCCGCCGACCTCTACGTTGCTCTGCTTATATTAACGAAGCTGGTGAGGGAGGAGCGCCACCGAGTGCCCCTGTACGTTGAGCGGGCCGTCTCTACGTACTTTGAGTTTGAATTTCGCAAAATGTTCAGGCTCTCACGGTCCACGGTAGCTCAGCTTGGTGCGGAGTTTGAGAGTTCTGAATTCTGCCCTGCTGGACACCGTGGACGAAGAAAAATGAGCTCCGAGAAGACCCTGCTCATTGCCCTCACGTACATCGGTACGCAGAGTGCGATGTACCGGATTGCGGACAAGTTCGACGTCGCCGAGTCCAGCGTGCTCCTTGCCATCAACCGGGTGTTGGCGTTCCTCTATTCCATCAGCGCCCGAGAGATCCGGTGGCCGGACGCCGACGAGCGCGGAAGGATGAAAGGGACGTTTTTGCCACTCGGTCGTCGTGGTGCCCTGCCGGACGTCATTGGGGCCGTCGATGGATGCCACATCCGAATTTCCAGACCATCCGAGTCGGACGACAGCTACTATAACAGAAAGAAGTTCCACTCGATCGTCCTGCAGGGCATCTGTGATGCGGATATGTTGTTCACCGATGTGTTCGCCGGGTTTCCGGGGAGTGCCCACGACGCTCGTGTGTTGCGGGAAAGCTTCTTCTTCGAGAACGCGGCGTCCAAGTGCGAAGGTAAGGACTGGAGACCTTATAACTGCAATCTATCTGCCGCAAATACAGAGGTATACGTAGGTAAATTGTGCTGATTAATAATTTCATGTAAGCCATCTCCCTGTTTCGGCACGATGCCATATCGGCGATAATGTGCACATTTCGTTGGGCCAGATGTTCTGCCACGCATGCCGAGCTTAATCCCTTTTGAGGTAAAAAAGCTCGGGGAAAGGTAATGATGGAGAAATGGTAGTGAGGTATGTACATATTTACCCATTAAAGTATGTACTACAGTACGCAGCACTTCCATAAGTTTGATTTAATTCTGGATAGGAGCGCAGCCAAATTTGCAATGTGTAATAATTTGCCAACAATGCAGTTCCACTTGTGGCAGCGAAAGTTTCTTCGGGAAGATTTGTGTACAGATAAACTTTATAATACAATGAGAATGTTCATTGTCTTCCTCTACACACTCCTCATAAAAATATTGCCCTTGACTGTATTGTTTTCTTTTCTATAGCAAGCTTCCCAAATACACATTTGCAGGTGGGTACCTCCTTGGGGACTCTGCCTACCCGCTGCAACCTTGGCTGCTTACCCCCTACAAGCAGGCTACAGGAAGGTGGCAGCCACACATGCAGGCCTTCAACAGTGCCCACAATCGGCAGCGAGTGGTAATCGAGGGCACCTTTGTATTGCTGAAGGCCCGTTTCCGACAGCTTCTGCACATTGACGTCCTAACAATACCACAAGCTGTCGATACCGTGTTGGGAGCCTCTGTCCTTCACAACATTGCGCAGAGGGCTTCCGACAGCTCAACGATGACGAAGCTCTCCCCGACAGTGGAACGGATGTGTCACCTACTGATCCCTTGCAGGAGCACGACACAACTGCCCAAGCAACTGCCTTGCGGGACGCAGTTCCGCTAAGCCTGTAAGGCATGCCAAGTATTGTTCCATATTCTCCGATGGTTTTTCGACGACAGCATGAGCTTACGAACCTGTTTTTTCTTCATTTGACGACAGCGTGTGCTAATGAGCCTCCTTGCTTTAAGTTTGGTTTTGACGACATCACCTGCTGATGATGCTAAATGTTTTCACTCCTCCTTTGACGACAGCAGCTGCTGAGCAGGTTTTAGTCCTCTTTTGACAACGGCGTCTGCTGATGGGCTGACAAGTTTGAATTTTGTTTTTGACGTCATCACCTGCTGATGAGGCTAAATGTTTTCACTCCTCCTTTGACGACAGCAGCTGCTGAACAGGTTTTAGTCCTCTTTTGACAACGGCGTCTGCTGATGGGCTGACAAGTTTGAATTTTGTTTTTGACGTCATCACCTGCTGATGATGCTAAATGTTTTCACTCCTCCTTTGACGACAGCAGCTGCTGAGCAGGTTTTAGTCCTCTTTTGACAACGGCGTCTGCTGATGGGCTGACAAGTTTGAATTTTGTTTTTGACGTCATCACCTGCTGATGAGGCTAAATGTTTTCACTCCTCCTTTGACGACAGCAGCTGCTGAACAGCGTAAATGGTTTTATTCCTCTGTTGACGACGGCGTCTGCTGCTGGGCTGACACGTTTGAATTTTGTTTTTTGACGACAGCACCTGCTGATGAGGCTAAATGTTTTCACTCCTCCTCTGACGACAGCCCCTGCTGAAGAGCCTAGATGGTTTTATTCCTCTTTTGACAACGGCGTCTGCTGATGGGCTGGCATGTCTGAATTTTGTTTTTGACGACATCACCTGCTGATGAGGCTAAATATTTTCACTCCTCCTTTGACGACAGCAGCTGCCGAACACCCTAAATGGTTTTATTCCTCTTTTGAAGACGGTGTCTGCTTATGGGCTGACATGCTTGAATGTTGCTTTTGACATATCCTGCTGATGAGGCTAAATGTTTTCATCCCACGTTTGATGACAGCCCATGATAAGCCTAAACACTTTCAATGTATTGCTGCACCAGACAATACCTTACCGAGAGTGCGTCAGTGCTAGCTTACTTGCAATTCACTGCCTCACCCATGTGAATATATTGCTACATGTCACAGGATAAGCAATATGATGCATGTTTATTGGTGAGTTTACTCTACTGAGGGCAACTTAAAAACAAGGGAAGTTGCCCTTTCACCTCATCACCGCAGCTGGCTGTTCATCTCTGCGGCGACGAGTGTATTACTGCAAGTATTTTAACGTGACACAGGTCATTTTCCCGATTTTTCTGACTTAAGGCACTTATAAACTACTGCAGTGACGACAAATGTTGTGAGAAAATTAGAATTTCGGGCAGTAAGTGCTACCTGTTTTCAAAACAAGTGCATGTGTTCGCGTCATGAGCTTGCCGCTTCGGCTGAGCAACAAACTACATGAGCGATTGACGTTCTTAAGTTGTACCTGTGTGCTGGTTGGACATGCCAGTTTGACGAAGAAGTGCATAGCAATATTGACTATGTTTGCTGCAGTAAACTGAGAACCACAGAGCTTTAGCAGGGGTACCAATGTATCACCTTCATGACTTATGTCAACATTGTACTTGTGACGGGGAAGAAAGTCTGAAATTGGACATCTGTCACGGTTACCTATATGCGGAGCAAAACAGAAATGTGTACATTGTTGTTGTCACTTTGCTGCTATGAATGTTTGTGCACTAGGTGAACACCATGGAACTGCAATGCGTGCCCCAGTATACAGAAAAGAGGTTCATTAATTGTTTTATTGAAATTATGTTACACTTGACCCTGCACAGACTAAGTTGCTCCATTGGAAAACTGATGTTTCCCACCGATGTACGTGAATCTTCGACAAAATAACCTTGAATGAAAAAAGTGCTGCATGGGGATGAATATTAACGACTGCATCAGATGTACACTGCGCTGCTGTTCTGTAAGAGTCCATCAGGGAGTAGTGCCTTGGGTGTTTAGAATTAAGAATTAAGCACTGTGACCATGCCTTGTGACATTTACAGTAGACATGTGATTTCACATTCCTACATTCCCAGCGTGTGGCGACACCCCGGTCAACCTTACAGCAGTACCTGGTGCCACTCTTCCATCACCACCTTAGCTGCACCAATTGCAATGAGCCGTTCTGTGCCAATGGCATTATGTCAGTGCTCTTGCATATGATCCCCATCAGAATTCCTTATACTTTGGTGTAAATCAAACTAACAGTCGTGTACCCTGCAAGAAAATGGTTTAATAGGGGAAAAATTGTAGTACTTTATTCTATAAAGCCTGTGATGTTTTTCAAAACTAATTTGTGCATCATGGACGTGCGTGAATGTGATCAGGTGTAACTTTAGAGTAGCATAGTTATAACACCTCCAAAGTATTGATGCAGCCCAACCAGTGCAAAGCCTTTGCGGACATTGTAGTTACTCAGTGCAGCTTTATTTGCATTGTATAAAACTCGATCTTGTTGCCACCATTGTTTTATGCTTCAGACTATGAAGCACTGTGTTACCGTTGCTTCAGTACTATGCAAACACATAATAAGGTATCTGCATTTCTATAAATGGCAATGAATATATTCAACAACAACGGAGGCACTGATGTATACGCCTTGAGCGGTGCGATCGCTGAGCCGCCTGCCGCCGCTTATCCGCAGCCTTTGCGGGATGAGCACTAGTGGTCATAGGGGCGCATGCAGTATGTCGGTTCTCGTTCGCTTCTCTTTGCCTTTCCGCGGCCTACAGAACTTGTTAAGGGCACGCCTTTAAGCAAGCAGTACATTTAGGCACTTCAAAAAACAGCTACATCTTAGTGAAGTCCTTAAACGCCAACAAAAGCCTTCGGGAGAGGTGGTTCTGCGCACTTCTTGGAGTCTCTTACGGCGGCGGCTGCAGGATATCACCACTGTTACCACCAAACACGTCAGGCACAAGTGATTAGTGGTGTTACCTTCTTTAGACGTGAGACTGGCACAGGGAGAGGTAGGTTGTGTCTTGCAGCGCGCACAACGAATGCGGCTCCGTTTCGCATATATACATAGCAGCAAAGTATGTTTGGGGGATGTGATTACCCAATGCCTAACACTAACGTGTGCCTTGTATGGGAATACAAGCCACGCAAAAATGTTAAGTGTATTCAAAGGTTGTGTGGCGCTAAATATGTGCCCACTCATGTCCCATAGCAAGAACCAAGGTGGATTAATGAAACCACAAAAAGATAAATGGTCTGCAAGTCCGGAAGCAACAGAATAGCTCGTACGTTGATGATGGTTTAAGTTTAATGGCGCAAGGCCGACATGGGCAAAGAGCGCCAAATAAAAAGTTATTTGATAAGTAGGGAAATCGGATAAAGTCAGTTAAATACTATGAGCACGGCTGGTGTAAAGGGCCAGGGTGAAGAACGTGAGTGGTTAAAAGATAAATACGGTGGCTGGTGTATAGGACCAGGGGTAAAACTATGGGTGATAAGAGATGAGTTGTAAGAAATGAACTTCAGATAGGAACCTTAAGGTTCGCTGAACAGAGAACATGGCATCATCTCCTAAGAAGTATGACGGGTGTGGTGGAATATGTCGTGTGTGTAGCTGTGGGAAGTGTTTTCGTCGTGTAATGTCGAGTGCCTTACATTGTATGAGGATGTGGATCACGGATAGGGCCTCTCCGCACCTGCTGCACAGAGGTCTTGGAGACCCCGTGAGAAGGTGCGAGTGCGTTGCATGAGTGTGCCCTATCCGTAATCTAGCCAAGGCGACTTCAGTGTATCTATTACGTGTGTCTGTGGTGTATGGTCCCAAGTGTGGTTTTATTACGTGTAACTTGTTGTCTGTTTGTTCACTCCAGTGTGTTTGCCATGTTTTGCGAAGTTGTTGTCTGATGTGTGGTTTCACGTCGGTGTAGGGTAATGTGGTTATGTCTACTGTATTCGTGAGTGTAGCAGCAGCAGCCATTCGGTCCGCTGCTTCATTCCCGGCTATACCACAGTGGCCAGGGACCCAGCAAAGAACCAGTTCAAATTTGCGTACATACACCGACATAATACCCTTGACTATTAGATTTACCACGTGATTTTTTGAAGACGTTGATGACGACAACGCCCGCACGACACTGAGGGAGTCTGTATATATAATGGATTGTGGGATGTGACTTTGAAGGATATGATTAACAACAAGAAGTACACCATTAGCCTCTGCCGTAAAGATACTGGTATTACTGTTAAGAGTTCTAGTGACATTAAGGCCGGGCCCTTGCGCCGCGCAGGACACAGAGGTGGCAGTTTTAGAGGCGTCCGTATAAAATTCAGAAAATTGATACTTCTGCTGCAAATACAAGAAGTGCTGCAGAATTGCACATGTGGGAGCTCGGTTTTTATCTACATGTGTGAAGGATGTGTCGCATGATACAGGGCGGAGATGCCATGGTGCTATAAAATCTGTTTGAGGACTTTGTATGGTGTCTAAAAAGGAGACAGAAAGCTCTGACGCTTCCTCTCTAACTCTGTAAGAGAAGGGCGCAGAGAACGATGGTCGGTTTAGGAGTAGTGCAGTCTGAGACGTATCATAAAAAGCCGATTTAAAAGGATGGTGTGGCATAGATGAAATTTTAAAAGCAAAAAGAAGATCTGTGTATGCTCGCTGACGTTGTAGGCTCCACTTATTACACTCCACATAGAGCCTTTTGACCGGGCTAGTCCGGAAGGCGCCACATGCCAACCGGAGCCCCAGATGAAGCACTGGGTCCAGCATTTTGAGGGATGTCTTACTTGCTGACCCATAAACAACGCTTCCATAGTCTAATCGTGAACCTATCAGGCTGGTAAAAACACGTAAAAGAAGTTGTTTGTCAGCCCGATATGAAGAGTGGGAGAGAACCTTGAGTATATTCATGGCCTTTAAGCATTTATGTTTAAGTTGTTTTATGTGTGGAATGAACGAGAGCTTTTCGTCAAGGACTACACCTAAAAACTTGTGTTCATTTCTGACTGGAATTGAGACACCATTGAGTTTGATGTCTGGATCCGGCCGAATGCGGCGCCTTTTCGAAAACAAAACACAAGTACACTTCACTGGATTAAATTTAAAACCATTGCTATCTGCCCAGCCAGCTAGCTTGTTAACACCAAGCTGGACTTGGCGCTCGCAGATAGACAGGTTACAAGACTTAAAGGATAATTGCACGTCGTCTACATAGATTGAGCAGGAAATGGTTGGTGGCAGAGCCTTCCGAGGAGAGTTCATTTTTACAATAAACAACGTGCAACTCAAAACTCCACCTTGCGGAACACCGTTTTCCTGCACATGAACTCTAGAGAGTGCAGTTCCAACTCGCACGCGAAACGTTCTTTCAGAGAGGTAACTGCCAAGCGTGTTCCACATGTTACCCGACATACCAAACGACTTCAAATCGCTGAGGATGCCGTACCGCCAAGCAGTGTCGCACGGCTTTTCAAGATCAAAGAATACTGTCATACATTACTGCTTATGGAGGTAAGCATCTTTAATATATGACTCTAACGCAACGAGTTGATCGTTCGTAGATCGCCCCGCCCTAAAGCCTGCCTGACAACTCTCGAGAAGACCGTTGTACTCTAAGAAGTACACGAGTCTCCTGTTTATCATCTTCTCGAAGAGCTTACACAGGCAGCTTGTCAGGGCAATGGGGCGATAACTGGCGGGAGAGGAAGGGTCCTTCCCTTCCTTTAGGAAAGCCACTACTATGGCCTCCCTCCAAGAGCTTGGGAAGTGCCCCGAAAGAAATATTTTATTGTAGAGGTGAAGAAGTGTTTCAAGTGTGTCTGCATGTAAGTGTTGTATCATTGTGTATGAAATCCTGTCTGCACCTGGAGCTGAAGGTTTACAAGTACCGAGTGCGACCTTCAGCTCATGAAGTGAAAAGGGGGTGTTATAGGATGAGTTCGACTTATTAGTGTCTCGCAAGGACTTCTTCTCACATGATGCTTTGTGTTTAATGAAAGTGTTGGTGTAGTGTGCTGAACTGGACACGTGTTCGAAGTGTTGTGCAAGTGTGTTAGCCTGGTCTTCCAGTGTGTCCCCTGTTGTACTAACCAGGGGCAGGCTGTGTGTCTGTTGTCCTTTTAGTTTTCGTATTCGTGTCCAGACTTTGTGTGTGTCAGTGTATGAGTTGATGGAAGTGAGGAACGTGCGCCAACTCTCCCTTTTCGCCTCACGACGCACTCGCTTCCCAAAAGCCTTTGCCCGTTTAAAAGAAATGAGGTTATGTGACGTGGGGTACCGGCGAAGGACACCCCACGCCTTGTTCTGGGCCTCTCGCGCCCGCCTGCAGTCCTCGTTCCACCAGGGCCTCCTTGGGGTGCGGGACCCACTGGAGGCCTGGGGAATGGACTTTTCGGCGGCGTCGAGGATGTGCGCCGTGACGAGTTGGGCGGCTTCCTCCACGTGTAGGTGTATTATGGATGTGTGGTGTAGTTGAGATGTTTGTGTGAATGTGCTCCAGTTTGCATTTGATTCATTAAACCTTTTATGGGAAGATGGACTGCTCGGGCCTATACCTATATACGTTAATGAAGTGGGGAAATGGTCACTACCATATGGGTCCGTGCCCACACACCATTCAAGACATGGAAAGAGAACTGCGGAACCAATAGCCAAGTCAAGATGCGAGTATGTATTGTGTCCTAAGTTATGGTATGTAGGCTGTTTTTTGTTGAAAAGGCACGCTCCGGAGGATGTAAGAAACTTCTCTATCAGGCGACCTCGGGCATCCGTTCTAGAGGAGCCCCAAAGAGAGTTGTGCGCATTAAGGTCGCCTGTTATGATGTATGGTTCGGGCAGCTGGTCGACCAGCGCCTCGAAGTCAGAGCTCAGAAGTGCAAAATCAGGAAAGATGTAAATGGAGCATACCGTTATTAACCTATTAAATATTATCGTACGGATTGCTACAGCCTCAAGGACAGTGTTCAGAGTGACAGGGTGGCAGGCTAAGGATTTCCGGGCGACAATTGCCACACCTCCTGAAGAGTGTGTGCAGCCAACCCTGTCCTTTCTGAATACCATGTACCTATTTAAAAAATTTGTTTGTTTAGAATTGAGGTGGGTTTCCTGGAGACACATGATACTTGGCTGACTGGCATGCAGAATCTCATACACATCGTCAAGATTTTTAAGGAGGCCTCTGCAGTTCCATTGGATGATGTTTTCTGTTCCCATTATTTAAGTTTAGGAATAACTGGAGTGTGTGTGTGTGTGTTTGTTCATGTGTCGTCTTTCGGGGCTGTTATTCTAGGATTTTTAGGCTTTTCTGTCTTCTTGGACATCAGAGGCCGCTCCTTGCGCTGCGTAGCAGGCAGGAACGGCGTGACATCCATCTCCTCGTCGGATGCCAGAAGGGTGCCCGGTGGACCAGGCCCCCCGGACTTCGCCCCCTTTCGGGAGCCCTTCGTTTGAGCCGCCACCGCCGAGGGCGTCCGGGGCACCAGAGGTGGCACGGGAGGGGCGGTGGCGGCGGGAGCCGATGCGGGGCCCCCGGTGTCCATCCGGTCGGCAACCTCCAACGCACTGGAGGACGGGGAGGCAGAGGCGGGAGCGGCACCTGTCCCCACAGAAGAGGTTGTCACCACAACCGCTGCTGCCTCAGCAAGCGGCGTGGCAACGGATTGGGCTGCCTGAGGCACCCCAAGGGGGGGGGGGGGGGCAGAGGAGGGACCAGGTCAGACTCGCTGAACTGGGTCCCTGTGGACACCAGACGCCGCTCCGCCCCCCGGCGAGCCGCGTCGGCGTACCTCCCCAGGGGGAAAGAGGCCAACCTCTTTCGCGCCTCTGGGAAGGTGATGTTTTCAGTGACCTTGATGTCAATGATTTTCTTTTCTAATTGGAACTTTTCACATTTTCTGGAGTAGGCCGCATGTGGGCCCTGGCAGTTTACGCAAAGAAGTTGTTGAACGTTACAGTTGTCGGACGGGTGGTCGTGCTGGGCGCGTTTTGCGCAGGTCAGTCGGCCGCGACAGGAGTTTGTGCCGTGCCCGAACCGTTGGCACTTGAAACGGCGCCACGGGTTCGGGATGTACGGCCGGACTGAACATCGGATGTAACCTGCGTTGATGAATTCTGGAAGGATGGACTTGTCAAAGGTTAGGATGAGGTGCTTTGTCGGTATTTGTTTATCATCTCTGCGGATGGTTATGCGCCTGACCGCTGTTACGCCCTGACTACGAAGGCCCTCCAGCAGGTCAGCTTCAGATTCATTTAGTAGGTTATACTCGGAAATCACGCCCTGGGAGCTGTTTAGGCTGCGGTGGGGCGTGACTCGGATTGGCAGATCGGCGATGCTGGTTTGAGCAAGAAGTTTATTGGCCTGATCCTGGCTACTGACCTCGACAAGAATTTCACCGGTTCGATGTTTCTTGGCCTTATACGACCCTCCAACAATACCGTCAAGAAACTTTGAAATGAGAAATACAGACTGTGAAGCAAGAGGTTTTGATTGGTCTACAGATTCCATCACGATGAAGCGAGGATAGTTGTTTGGTTTCGGAGGACTCAAGTTAGCAAGTGGTGGAAAAGAAACTTCGGTGCGGCCCCTTTTCGGGGGCCGCACCGAAAAATATCACAAAGAGTGCCACCATTCACATGGCACCGCTGTGACAAGGCATGTGCAGATACCTCGGTATAAGGCACTGCTGGCAGAGGAGCAAACATGTAATCTTGAAAACACTTTACACCACAAGAATGAATTCACTTGGTAATATTTCAATTAGTGTAACGGATGCCTGTAAGAAGTTTATCTGTGACTGTAGAAGCAATTTTTTTTGGCTGTACAAAAATACATACATTGTCCGACCTGAGACGTGTGTACATTGCAAGGAACACCACACTCTTTCCCAGTATCTAAAGCACAAAATATGTTTCGGTGCGTGGGGTAATTAGCGTAACCCTGCACACTAACATGGAATAATATACACAAGGCACACCGATGCTACGTGATAGAGCTATGGTAGCGTGATGTTATATTGAATCTAAGTTATGAGCATTAGCATAGAGGTAACCAAATAAAAACGTGGCATCAATGCATCCTACAATTGACAAGGGCCCAGAACCCCGGTTGCATAAAAAGAAAGTTCTGGTAAAGTTTTACTGCGTGGAGCGAGGGTAGCGAAAGTTTTTACATCCTTCACACGGAAGTTTTGTCTTCGCAAACTACAAAATGTCACGAAAATTAGCATACATTATTAGATGCGACTGCATCTCATTCACTCGCCTTGTCCCTCCATACAGCGTTGTTGTCCGTCCACACCCCTCCCCCTACACTATAAAAAAATAGTAGTAAGCGGCGACCGGTTTCGATCCCACGACCCTGTGGGCGGAACGCGACCGAGAGAGAATCAAATGCTACGAATGCGCCTTATATCCTTGACTCATTCAAACTACGTCAAGAAGCTACTGATACAACGCATGATGGGGCAATGATTAACACTTGCAATAAAAGAAAAGAAGCTCCCACTTACAGCAACAATGATGAAGTAAAGGTCCTCAGGTGAAAATGGCCATCTGGTTTCTTACTGGTTTCATCTGGTCCCGGTTATGGGTCATCTGGTTTGAAAGGGTCCCAGTTACTGGGCTTCTGGTTTCATCTGGTCCCAGTTACGAGGTATCTGGTCCCAGTAGTCAAGGGCCTGCTTTGGTACTGGTTTGAACTGGGCCCCGTTAGGGGTCAACTGGGCCCAGTTTGGGGTCAACTGGGCCCAGTTTGGGGTCAACTGGGCCCAGTTCGGGGTCAACTGGGCTCAGTTAGGGGTCAACTGGGCCCAGTTAGGGGGTATCTGGTGCAAGTTACAGGGCATCCGGTTCCAGTTGCGAGGTATCTGGATTCCAGTTGTCACAGGCCTGGTCTGCTTCTGGTTTACTTTGGTCCCACTTAGAGTGCCACTCCCAGTTGAAGGACATTCAGTTCAAATTGCTCAAATGCCAATGTACTTTAATATGCAACCACTAATTTGTCAAAAGGTTAACAACCCATTTTACTGTTACGCAGTGGCAGAAGAGATGAGAGGAACCATGATTGAGCATAACGAGTTGATATATGAACAAGCAGCCCTAGTGGTGCCAAGAATATGACCTCCAAGATGAGTAGTAAGTAGCATTGGGAGGGACTGGAGGGGAAATTTTATGGTCAAAACCAAGGAGGGAGGGAGAGCAGATAAAGGTGAAAAGTTGGGTGAAGTGAATTCAGTCATCAGCTGATGACAATGATGCTAATAGCATCACATCGGCAATCATCGTAGGTGGGTTATAGAAGTGCTACGAGCTTTTAGAAGCAGTACAGATGAGCTAATAATTACAAGTCAAATAGCATTTAAACATTTTTTTATTTTAGAAACATGGACATGCATATGTTCAAATGCGTAGATATCAGAGTACAAACATGTTAACATCATTTTACATGATGCATTCCATTCCAAGTGACTTTTTATTGTTCCTTTTCATGCATCACCAATGTAATAATAGTTATACACAACTAAAATACTCCCTAAGTAAATTCCATTATGCTGCCAAGGTGCCAAGGAGGCTCATTTCAGTGGAAGAGACATCCATTCAGGCATCACCTACATATGTAGGCTTTTATGTTCAACATTAGCTGACCAAATACAGAAAGGGTTTTTGGACAACGCTTTAGATCGTTATTGCAGTAAAACAAAATTTATTCTGTTTCGAGCAAGAACAAAAAACAGACGCCTAACCAACACGGCTGACTAGCCTGCACACTTAGTTCAAGGACAGAAACAATGTACACATAACACTGACTACAATTTCGGACATGCAACAAAAACGACAAAAAAACAGCTACAACGAATTATACAAACTGTGACACAGGCACACTAACCCACCGACAGAGTCCTCATGGCCAGCCTCACGAAAAAAACTGCCTCATCGTGTTTTATATATATGCAAGGGGTATCGGAAGAAGTTAGCTCAAAAAGACGTCTGGCTCCCACCCTTCGCAACTTAACTATGTGTGAGCAACTGTATGCAGAGGCAGTACAAAACTGGTCTGAAACTACAAAAACTCTCACAGTACCCTGGGCATCTTTGAAAGAAATGATGTTTTTTATTTTCAAATACTGTCCCTGGCCTGTGAGCACAGCTGTGCTATGTCTTATAAGGCCGTGAGTACTGCTCACTATGAAACACATGCCAAGACATTGTAACTCGGTCATGCTCCTTGACAGGGCTACAGACTGTGTCACCAAGCTCGCTCTCAACAAAGGCAAGTAATTGCCCAGACAGAGCGCGTGGCTTGCTGAGAAGAAGATTACTTTGATTGTTGCTTGCTTTTGCGTTGCTTGTTTTTGACAAGAACTGTTGAGTCCGGGGGTTCGCTTGCGCCCGAAGACCGTGATAGTTCCTTGCCATCATTAGGCGCTCCACAATTTGTAAAGGAACTCGTTTAGCAGAAGTTACGAGGCGCTTTAAATTACCCATGTTACTCTCAAAGCTGAAGCACGAGTGTGCCCAGAGTGGTCCCTGAAGGAGGACGCTTTTTGGAATGTGCAGCAATTGATGGACATTAAACATCATTTGCTTTTCGTCGTACAGCTCCTCCATACCGACTACAAACTTCACCAAGCAAGTTGTGCTTTTTTCAACATCACTGCTGCTCACAGAGCTTTGCAAGAGCAGTGCTATACCTTCGACAAGTAGGGCCCAATGCTTAAAATACACGCTGGGCAGGATCCCTTCGAGGCAAGGTAACGAGAAATATAGCAGCCACTGCTGCCATTCCGCAGCCTTCCAGAACCGCCTGAGGAGAATGGACCGAGGCAAATATGACAGAATAAGGTGTGGTTTGATGCCACACAATCTTTTGTTAATTTCTGCAGTCTGGTCTTGTGACCCAATGTAATATGATCTGTCAGCACTCCCGATCCATAGGTCAGTGAGCTGTTGCGACACACCCAACAACACACAATGCATGTAATCAGGGGTGAGCCCCCAAACTACATTAAAGAAAGGAAGGTTCATCAACGGTGTCGGTCCCTTGACACCTTGTATAGTCTCCTCGGTGGCGGCTGCAATGGCCATTAGCTGCTTCGTCTCCTCGGGGTCTCTGTCGTCAGCAACAATTTTGGGAGTATACTTCACGACTTCTGTTTTTTGCACCAAAAGAAAAGCATATGGTCATGTCACCAGCAATAAAAAAACTGTGGCTAGTTAAGATATCTCAGCAGTGAACAGGGTATTACAGGAATAAGATTTAGGTTTAGCTTATGTACACTTACTTCCGTCGGACTGCCCGGGATGCAAACACCATCCACAGCCATAAAAACCATTGTATCGCATCATGTTCTGCATATCCGCACGGGCTGGTGAGTCTGCACAGAGGCTGAAGCAGTAAGCCTGTAACACATGAACATAGCAACAATTTAGGCACCAGCGCATAGCACTGAACAATGAGCAAAAAAAAACATGGTGTGGGCAGCTTCCATGCACAAGAAACCATGCGAGTTAATACAAAATGTGGTATATTTACCTTTGAATGCAGCGTTTTGCCACGAGACATCCACTCAACACTGTTGTCTGCCAACTTCTCCATCTCGCGCACAACTGGACTGAGCAAGAGCGTCATATTTGGGTGGTCTTGTCCATACCACAGAGCTGAGATCAGTATGTTCTTGTGCCTCATGTGAACAGGCAACTCATTTAGACTCAGTTGCACGGGGCCAAATCGAATACTTAGAAGACCTAAACATCGGACTTCCATCAGAACTTAAGGTCAATGTTATGGCATCTCTTGAGTTCAGCTTGCTTCTGAATTCTTTGTAAAGTGCCCCGTCGGTTATGTCAGACACATGCTCGGCAGCGGCACTGACTCTCCCGGCGATAGAATTGAGTCCGTCATGCAGGGCGTTGGCGACGGATTCGTCTGCGAGCAAAGCGGAAAGTTGTTGTTGTACTGGCAGCGTAATGAAGAAGTTTCCATCTGCCATCATTTGTCGGCCAGTTAGGCTCTTCGTGCACACTGAACAAGTCGCTTTCACACGATTTCTTTCCATGAGGTCGCCGGACGTTTCTGCTACCAGATTCATGCACGGAGCGCAGTAGAAATGAAAGCGAGCATTCGAAACTCCAACTCCAACGTGCTTCTTAAAAAGGTACTTAGAAGTCGGGATGTCGTGTCTGTCAAGTATGTGCACTATCAGTTTTTGTAGAGCTTCGATTCCTTTCCATGGCAGCCCAAAGTCGAGGGCGAACTTCACTGTCAGTGCGAAAATGTCCTCTACCGACAAATCGATGCTGGGGTCTTGCGGAGTGGGCTCACAATTTTCACATGACACCTGCGGCGTAAGAATATCGTCCGGTGCAGAACTTGTGCTTGCGTCACTTGTTTCGGGGTCCGTTATGTCGGCGTCGAAAATTTCCGAAGTCACCGGTGTTTCGCGGTTCCCATTTCCATCGGCGGAGTTTCCCGCCTCCGTTGCCGAAATCGCCAAAGCACTGGCCAACTCCGGGCGGCTGCCTTCACTGTCATCTCGTATAGTTGACACTGTTAGGCGTGACTGCACATTTTTCATATAGCTTTCCGTCGATTTCGGTATGTCAGCGCTATCGCCACCGGGATCCAGGTAACGCTTCCGACGATTCATATTGGCATGTAGCTTGCACGCGCACGCTGCGGTAAAATAACAACGCGACAAAGCCAAAGCGACAAAGCCCGGCTAGTTCGGCTACTGATGGCTGCTTGAGGATTGAATTGGATTGGGGGTGCTCAGTTCTTATTCGCTGTGCGGAGCATCATTCATGTAAAAAAATTTACAGTTTTATGCTTCATTTATTAGCTGTAATTGTAGGTATAACTTTCCGACGTCAAACTTGTAAACGCTATTGTAAGCGAAAAACTCTAAATTCTCAGCTCACCCACCCACCGCGCATGTTACGACTGTCTTATTCACCTAAGCCAAGCCAAAAGTCAAGCCAACCTTCTTGGTGTAAACACACGTGCCTCTATGCACACGTGCGTTGCGTGCGGTAGCTTTGTTTGTTGGTAGTACGTGAGCAAATGTTTTCGTCCCACTCTACTGCAGTCTAGCGCAATGTTCGCCGTTGTGAGATTTACGAAAGATCTCGGCAGGCTGCGCCTGCACGTCCTACCTATCAGTGATGTCAAAAACCTCGATCCCGCACACCTCAAGGACTTCAGCAAAAAAGTTCTTTATTCGGCGCTGTGGACCGACCCGACGGGCCTCGATACAGGCAACTACAGTGCCCAGGTGCTGCTTCTGACAGGTAAGTGTACGAGTTTCAGCGCAATGTTGCGAGAAATTATTTGTGTTTGCACTGAAGTTATGTACACCACTACAAGCGATTTTCTTGTAACTATATTTTCTCAACAGAAACAAGAGAAGAAGCTGAGAGACGGGTAGCGGGAGGCGGGGAGAGGATTGTGATTCCTAAAATCCCCGAACTTCATGATAACCCTGATGCTACTTGCTCAGAAGATGAAGTGGTGACAGAAAAGGAAGCAAGAAAGGTTTGTGCACATTCTGAAGCGGCGAATTTCAATTAATGGGACACCAAGCATGGCACTGTGTGTCCGAGCATGCGGAGTAAGGTTGCGGCATTTCGGCTTGCTGAAATAGAAAAAAAAAAGAACAAAGAGTGGGGAAGGAAATTATTGGTTGATTGGGTCTAAAAAATTACCCTTGCAGTCGTTTTCGGAAGCTTATTAGCAACAACGTGGCAAAATTGGCGTTGTGCTAGACAGCATCAGCATACTGACCTAGCAAGTAATCTTGTTTGGTTAAATGCATGGTGCTGTCATATCAGGTGCTCGTAAAGTGCACTGTGCACTTATGGGTACACGGCTTGTATCTCACAAGGGCACGCAGCTTGCAGTCTGTTTCAGATGCGCAACTTAACTCTGCCTTTGTGCTTTTTGGGGCATACTGACTGATACACTCCTATTTGCTGCAAACTGCCCACATTTTATTTTGTTTGAGTAACAGTTTTAATGACATTTTTTCTATCATGTCTGTTTTCTGCATGTAGGTGCAAAAGGAAAACAGGCAAGCAGCGAAAAAGTTGCAGTATCAAGAAATACTGAAGAGAAACCTGGCCAATGCAACACGCAAAAACACTCAGTGCCAGTCACAACCCGTAAGTATCGTAATTGGCGTAGTACGTGTGTTAAATTGGATGCTCTAATTAGCGTTAACCTGCTACTTGAATTTTTCTAGTCCAAAAAAAGGCGTACACCTTCGGGCTCAACTTCCGGCAGTGAGAGCGACTCCCTGTGCTCGAGGAGGAAACTGGAGCACGCCATTAAGGACAAAGAGAAATGGAAAAAAAGGGCTCGCCAGTTTGAAGCTGAGAAAGCGGCCCTGACGAAACAAGTGACTACACTGCAAGAATGCCTAAGGAGCGAGATTTTCAGGCGTATGAAATTTTTTTCTAATTTGTGAGACTTTCTTTACCTTTTTTGGGTTTTTGATTTTGTATGTCGTTTCCAACTTCACTCAAACATGCAGTTGAAAAGCAAGCGGAAGCTGGCAAAGGTGTGCCTGGAATTGCTAGAAGCCAACCATGGGAACCAATACGCGAGGACGGTATGAAAGACCACCTAGTTGTGCACCTTTTTTTTACCTTTTGCGTGCATGAGTTACCAGAAATTTTTTTTATGTTCATATTTTTTGTCAGAATGTAATACCAAAGTTTGTTATAACTGTGTGCTTTGTTTTTTTTATTTCAGCCTTCCAGTGCCTCAGCCCTTCACCTTCCATTGAAATGGAGGACCCCTTTCAACGTAAGTGTCATTTAGCTGATGTTCGCATACTAGAAGTAACAATACATATGTTCTTGCCCAAAAAAATTCAGTAGCTTGCAAGACTTAAATGGCGAAGCTGCTGTAGGGGAGCATTGCCGGACACATGGTTAAGTTTCAGTATCATTGTAGTTGCAGTGCTAGTAATCGTCATATGCATTGAGGAGGTCGTTGTCATCTTCACGGCGAGTGGTAGATGCAAAGTCATCCTCAGCATTGTAGACTTCCACCAGCCCTTCGTAATTGACTCCAGGCAGCTGTAGCGGCCGGGATCTGCAAATCTTCTTGGGAAGTAGTGGCACACTCATATCCATCTCTGTAATTATCCATAATGGCATCTAAAGATTGTGGTGGCCGCGGTGACCTCTCCCAAGCAGGTTAGCTTTCCAACTTTAGCACTAGCCCTGGACGTTTTTTTTTACGTGCATAGCACTTGAGGACCACGCTTCAGCTTTTCTTTATTTCTAAAGCCACTGCGTAAGCCGGGGACCTGACTTGGCAGTCATCACAAGGCACGTGCTTACGAGCGCTTGGTATTGTCTTGATATTTTTTCCTGCTACGGCGAACTTACTAGACAGTGCTCTTTGAATGAGCACTGCAGCATTCTTGTTTTATTTTTTACAATTTTAAAATGAATCAGTAGAATACCTGAACACACTCGTTTTAAATGCGTATCAATGTTCCACCTGCAGAGGGACAAGATGTGTACATGCCAAAGCAGACACAAGAGGGGGCTTCAACTGCAGAGGCACAAGATGTACAAGTGCCAAGGCCAGCAGAACAAGAGGGGGCGGGTAAGTGCATATCCTGTGTTCTTCAGATGCGTACTAGATTTTCATTTCTAAGCTAATTTACGAGTGCTAATTGTTTGTTTTACAGCCGTATCAACGCTACAAAGGAGGGAAGGAGAGCTTCCATCCCACTCTTCCGCGGTGCCATGCCCTGGTGAGTTACTGGTTGAAGAGGGTTCCAGACAGTTATTGTAATTTTTGTTCACGAGGCAAGCGTAAGTGAACCAAAAGCTAATAACACATTGGAATTGTTTTATGCATCATGTCCCATTTGGAAAAATTCTGAATATACTTTGGACTAGCAGTGTGAAGACAGACACAATTTTGTTATAGCATTACGTGTCCTGGAATTCGAGCTCATGTAGGTCTTGTTGGTTTACCAAAGAGGAATTTTTTATGTGACACTTTTTCTCGTTGCAGCACAAGACTTCTCATATTTGGCCAATGGCTCAGTAAGTGGCGACTACATTTCATTGTGGCTGCTCCATAATTTATGCCGCCTTTTCTTTTTGTGTGTAACATCACATAAACAGTTTAGTAGCCTGACTGTAAATATCAGTTAGTGTTAAGAAATTCAGTGCAGTGAACCGGAGTTGTATGTTGGTGCTTCGACTAGACCACGTTTAGGGCTGCCGCCTTTATCACTGATTAAAAAACCAGCAAATGTCTCTCATCTTCAGGGTTCAACCAGTTACCGTCAGTGTGTGCGTAAAACTGAGCTCTAACTCTAACAATAGTGGCAACTCTAACAACAGTGCCTCAAAACTTAAGCAGACGCCATTTTGCAATGTTCGAATAGTGGTCGTGTGTTCTCTGGGTGGTTTCAATTATTAGTGTGCATCCTCCAGTATATTTTTTGGGCACATGCTGCCCTTCCCAGTTTTCTTAAAATTACTCAAAACATGTTTGAATGTTCAAGTGTCAGTAATTATCTTCTGATTGAGCACTTATGTTATGAAAACATACCTCTATCATCAGGGAGGTAGTTAGTGTGAGGATGCACATGTGAGATGTGTGTACTAATTCTAACTTATCGATGTCACTATCTTTTCGCTTGTGTGTGTGCCAAGACTGCATGTGTTTTCTGTCCATCTCTTTTTTTTAGTTCCATCTTTCCAAAGGTGTTGTCATTTCTGCTGTGCAAGCCAAGAAGATTTTGGCAAACAAAAAGCCAACGCTTGTTTGCAAAGACACCGCCCATGCGATATGGGGTCCCGAAGAGCTTGCAAAGCGGAGTGTCAGTGGCATTGTAGCCCCCCGAAAAAAACACTCCGGGGAGCTACCAAAGAAGGCCCTCAGCCCAGGAAAAGTCGACGTTATCAAAGGTAATGGGAGAAAATGGGAAAGTGGGAGAGTTGTGCATTTTGTCTGAACAGGTCTTGTAGGCCACATAGGTATTTTCTAATTACCAAAACTTGTACTACTTGTGGAACAAGACTTCGTTGGCCGACAGCTTACATATTTCGCCTTATGTCTTCTTCAAACAATTTTGTCTTTCACTTCACAGCGACTCTGGAGTACTGGGCAAGATCTTCGGAGTGGCCGGATGAAAGAGAGCAGCAGAAGCAGCTTGCGACGAAGCAGGCGATTCGAAACATCGAAAAGATTTTAGGCGAGAAAATCCAAGATGTCGTCAAAGCTACCCGCAAGATGAAGACCGCTACCGCTGCCGTGGCCAAATAAATGTTGCCCACCCATTTTTGCTTTTTCTCTTCTCTAAAATGCCGATCGAGCCCGTGCGGTGCATCCGTGGGCAGAGATCTCGTATACTATTAGCAACTGGTCAATGAGGACCATAACCAGTTGTACTGGGACCAGTAGTAACTGGTTATGATCCTCACTGACCAGTTGCTACTGGTTAAGGTCCTCGTAGAATGTAACTGGGGCTAGTTGCTACAGGTCCCAGTTGGTAGTGGTCCCATTTGCTACTGGTTTGGCCCTACTGGTTCCAGTGGCTACTGGTTTCATCTGGGAATTGTCCAATAAACTAGTTGAACTGGAACCAGATGAAACCAGAAGGGATATTTTTCACCTGAGTCATTGCGACAGCGAAGCCCCAAGCATACCAATTAGAGAGATTGACCAAGATTGGCCAATAAAACATAATAATCATAGGCGTTCCCGACACGTTTCACGAGATTTCAGAATCAATCGAACGGAAACACCAAGTGAACCCCACGATGCGTCGCATCTACACAGGGTTCCCCTCGCGCGGAGGTGGGCGCAATTGTTTTTGAAGGGCTGTACAATGCCCCAGTGCAGGTGTGTGCAACTCTCTAAGCATGTATCACTTCATTAGTTTAAAAGCAGCAACTGTTGGGTATGTCAGAGCACCAGAGCCGGAGCACCACAGCTTAGCCTTACTGCTCCGCTCCGAGGTCGTGCGATGTCAACCTGTACATAAGCGAGCACAATGATTTGATTGATGGTGGGGTTTAACGCGCCCACGCAACGCAGCCGATGAGGTGCGTTGCTCTGCAGTGTTCCGGAATAATTTTCACGTCCTGGAGATCTTTACCGCGCGCCGAAATCTCGCACACACGGGCGTTTTTTTTCTTTTCGCCTCTATCAGAAAAGCGCTTGCCGCGGCCAGGAAACGAACCCGCGACCTCGTGCTCAGCAGCGCACCGCCTTAGCCATTGAGCCACTGCGGCGGGTGCGAGCACAATCAGTACTGTTTTGGCCACCTATTCAGGAAGCTACATTCCAAAGCATGCCGTTATGGTCAACATCTGCAAGTTCTGCAAGTTTCTACAGATCCCCCTAGACAAAGCGGATAGGGAGAAAACTGCTTTTACCTGCAGCAGAGGACTTTTCGAATTCGTCAGACTGCCTTTCGGGTTGTCCAATTCCCCAGCAACATTTCAGCGTGCAATGGATATCATACTTGGCGATGCCAAGTTCAACTACGCCATAGCATACATGGACGACGTGGTTGTGTTTTCGGATAACACGGAAGATCACCTGGGACACCTTCAAACGGTTCTTCAGCGCATGCAGAATGCAGGACTGACAGTTAACCCTCGAAAAGCACAGCTCGCCAAGGACAAGATTGACCTCCTGGGTTTCGTTGTCGAGCACGGCACGGTGAAACCCAATGAAGACAAACTACAGGCCATACTGCAATTCCTGCGCCCCACCGACGTGAAGAGCTTCCAACGCTATTTGGGAATGGTTGGCTTCTACAGACACTTTATCCATAATTGCTCCGACCTATCCAGGCCGCTCCACCAGCTACTTCGAAAAGGCGTCGGCTCGTCCTGGAGAAACGAAGAGGAACAGGCGTTCCGCACACTTTCCAAAGCGGTCGCGGACACCGCTACACTACGTCTGCCGGATATCAACCGTCCCTTCGTCGTTCAAACAGACGCAAGACGGAGTGGGCGCAGTTTTGCTCCAAGAGCACCATGGCATACTATTCCCTCTGGCATATGCAAGTCACACCCTCTCGGGAGCAGAGCGGAACTACTGCGTTACAGAAAAAGAGTGCCTCGCTATCCTATTCGCCCTCAAGAATTTTGACATGTACCTAGACGGAGCGAAATTCACAATACAGACCGACCATCAGGCTTTGGCATGGCTATTACGCTTGCAAAACCCCGCCTGTCGTTTAGCCGGATGGGCGCTAACTTTACAGAAGTATGACTATACGGTGCAGTAGAAGAAAGGCAACAGCAACAAGGTGGCCGATGCCCTGTCCCGCGCCCCGTTGGCAGGCAGAGAGCAGGCAACCCCAGAAGCGCACGCTATTACACTCCACAGCGAAGCATGGGGAAGTTTAATCACCCATGAACAACTGTTACAAGAGCAGCTGAGAAACGAGGAGTGCAGGCGCATTTTCCTCTCGATTGCCAACGACGATGCAGCAGACGATACAGCTGCAAACAAGCCTCATGACTGCTACGTACGGAGCAAGGAGGGTTTACTTCTCCGCTACATCCCTGCTTGCGAAAACGACGTCGGGGAATCACCCTTTCGAGTTTTCGTGCATGCAAACCTGCGCAGAGCGTTCCTTGAATACTACCACAACTCTGCCCTGGCAGGACATAGCGATGGCCAAAAAACCTACGAAAAACTGGCCCGCTTTGCAACCTGGCCTCGGATGCGACGAGACGTCATCACGTATGTGCAAACCTGCTCAATCTGCCAGTCAGCAAAGCCAAGAGGAGGAAAACCTCCGGGATTCAAGCAGTCGGTCGAGAGCCATTACCCGTGGCAGATCGCTGCGTGTGATGTGATGGGCCCTTACCCTAGATCAGGAAAGGGAAATCGCTACGTACTAGTTATCACGGACCACTTTTCTAAGTGGGTTGAAATGTACGCACTACGTAGGCTGGATTTAAAGATCATCTGGGAGAAACTGCTGGAAACGTTTGCCCGATTTGGATTTCCAGCGCAGCTTATAACGGATAATGCCACCTACTTCACGAGCAAAACATTCACTGACATTTGCATTGCTTTAGGCGTGAAACACAAGAAGACCACCCCGTACCACCCCCAAGCCAACATCACGGAGCGCGTGAACAGAAACCTGAAGACCATGCTGGTGGCGTTTCCGGAAAAGCACAAAGACTGGGACAGCCGTCTTGGGGAGATGGCTTTTGCTACACACACGACCATCAACAGGTCCACAAATTTCACGCCAGCCACTTTGCTTTTTGGGCGGGACATACAATTCCCCATCCAGAATTCACTCCAGTGTGTACCCGAATCAACACCCCTTAACTACAAGTACGCGCAACACCTACGCACCCACCTGCACGAGACATTGCGTGAGGCCAGAGAACATTTGGATCTGGCACGGCTAGAACAGCGTCTTCAGAACGACAAGACAAGACGATCACTACAATTTGCAGAGGGCGACAAGGTGCTGCGTAAAACACACCCTCTTAGCAGCGCCGCTAAGACATTTGCAGCTTCCCTCGCCAAGCGTGGGAGGGACCGTATAGCGTAACTGTCTTTCCCCTTATCATATATGATCCGTAAGCCCGGCGGCCGGGAAATCGGGCCCATCAGCGTGAATGACCTCAAGGCATACCACACACGTCATGATTTTGAGGACTAACGCAATACAGTTCGGCGCTCGGGCACATGCAACGGAATGCCTAGGATCATTGATTTTGGTCGGGAAATCATCCCTGTACTTTTAAACGGCAGAGCATGCACAAATGTTCACTCCAAAACTCCTCCCCGCAGGATGCCGGGGTACAACCGTCATGGATCCGGTGTTCGCCGGTACCCGCCGCCCCCACGTCGATACCATGGGCGTGGATTACACGCTGGGAGGGGCCGCTATCACGCGCCGAAGCACCACCACGAGATTGCACGCACGAGAAGGTCACCGCCGAGATACCACAGACCAACACACGGCGCTCAGGCAACCAGGGATGTAGCGACCTGGTGCCACATCGGCAGCGGTGCAGAGGCTTCATACACCTCCAGTTCCGGTTGGGACACGAAGCCTCGACCCGCCAGAGGCGCCCTACCCGCTCCTGCGCCCTTCACGGGAAGAAGCCTGGACGACCTGCGCCGCATAGATCCCCTCAGACGCTGCCAGAGGAAGCCTTCGTGCAATGGTGCTCTCTCCGCGCACAATCCGTGGTGTCTGAATCCGCGCACGAGTTCTCTGAAACGCACCGGGAACGGCTTCGCCTACAGGCAATTCTACAACAAGCGTTGGCCCCCCGACCACAGCAGGAAGCCACCCGCCGCCTCCTGCAGGAACTCGCCGCGGCACTACAGGGCCCCGGTGACGCGAGAATGGGGCAACAGATCCCGCTACAGCCTCGGGAAAACTCCTTGCAAGGGGAAGACTTAAACGATATGAAGGACGAAGTGTAGACCACCTAAAGAATATCCAATTGCATGTGCCCCTTCTCATTTTTCTTTGTTTTCCTTCGTTATCCCCGAATGTAATTTTGTTTCTTCCATTCTCGGGAATAAAGCCATACCCAAAAGCCACACGGCGTGTGGTCTTCGAGGGGGGGAGTGTGGGCCACCTCGGCACAGGGGGTGGTGCGCATGCGCGCAGGACGCCTGCAGAGCACAGAGCATTACACACGACGAAGCCCTGATAGTTCACAGCCGGCAGAAGACACCAATCTTCTACGCAGAATGCGCGCGCAGCATAGGCAGATAGTGGCGCCCATAGGAGGGGGCCAGACAAGCCGAGGGGGCGGTTAGTCGCGCGTAGTCGAACGGTGGTGTTTGTCCCGTGGAAGTGAGTGACGAGAGGCCCGTACCTACTCAAACGGAAGGACAACAGCACGACGCAAGGTCGCCGAGGAAAACGAGTAAGTGTCCGCTTCGCTTGACCACGGCTGGTTGGATTGTCGAAGCTCCCCGACAAGCGAGTTAAGGATAGAGCGTTCTTTGCTGGTCATCACTGTTCCACTACTCCGCCCAGCCACCTGTTACAACTAGATGGTGTCTGTCGGCTTGTTATCCTAGGGTTGCGTTCTGTTACTTCCACTGGCCTGGGGAAGGGCCGGCTAATTTTGTGTTTTTATTCTCGGGGCCTAGAATAAAACTTGTTCATTTATTACTGCCATGTCTTGGTGTTTCCTCATTACGCGAAACGCGGCTCGCGTACCCACTTTACAAGAAGGCTAGTTCCTTCAAAGGACATATAGAAGGGCCAACAAACGGACACAACTTTGCGCTATTCAACGCATTTGGTGTTTTTTAATACCGACAGCTTTTGTCTGGCAGCAAATTGTGCTTAGGTACTTCACTGAAAACTAAAACAATTACATGTGTTGTGACATCAGCCACGATGTGAGAGGCAGGTAGCTAAAACAGAATTAGTCTGGTGATTGTATGTATCAACCAACTGCTTCAATTCAACAGGAACTGAAAGGCTACCAACAGCCCGTTCAAAAATGCTCTTGGTTACCATTGACATTACTAGATGGTGCAGCAGCGATGTTGCTCGACAATCGTTTATTTCTGGTTGCGGGTGTGCACACCGTATTTTGTTACAGTGCATGGCAGTGTCGGCTGGCCGTAGCTGCGCATTGGTGCAATAGCATGCATTTTTACATGCCTATTCAAGACTTATTTGCCTCATCCCTGTTACCAATATAAAAAAACACACTAAATTTGATGCTGAAATAGCTGGTTTTGCAAACTTACGATCTCTCTGTAATTTGTCATTGGTTAAGTTGGCCTCAGCCAATTGTACAAGTGGGCCATAGTGCGTCGTGATTTTGGTATGGGGAAGTAGCTTGGGAATTGCCTGGCTATTCTCATTATACAGCTTATACAGTGAAGTCTGCTTAGATGTGCAGTGATTGTTATTTTATTCAGGCACTCTTTTTAAAAACCAAACATATTTTTTTCTTGATGGCCCCTTTAATAATAAGTTTGTGTTTTTGGCCACATTATGTAACACAACATGTCATTTCACTGGACAGCTCACCAAGGCAACCATAGAAAAACAAAATTCAAGCTCATTGCACCCTTGCGCCATTCTCTTGGTTAGCAGAAGCTTACATAAGGGTTGCTGTGAGAAGTGCTACAGTGGCAACAGGTGAGAGCATGCCGTTTACTCCTTATGCCAAATGTTTCTATATCTTGACACTGCATCATTCAGCTGTTTTCTGTGCTCTTGTTGATTTAAAGCATTGGACCTTGTACTTTCAGGTCCCTCAGGAATACAACGTTCATCTCTAGCACACCCTGACAGTCCAAGCAGTTCGAACTGCGCATTTAAACTAGATGTGGAAAGGCTTCCAGTAAACTTAAAACATGCTTTAGAGTCGGGACATTCACCTATCCCCACTAGGGACAGGCATGAGTTAGTGCGATATGTCATAGAGCTGATGAGGGTGAAAGCCACAGGGCCAAGAAGGGAGTTCTTGACAGCAGTGGCAGAGGAGATTGTCAGGATGTACCCCCATGCCCTACAAGATAGGGGCATTGACAGGCAGCTGCTGGGACGCGGCTACGACGCGTTTTTTCAACAACTCAAAAACAGAGTTGAGAACATTACCCGATGAAAAAAAGGGCCAGGAGCCAAGACAGTAGACCAATGTGGCCGAAAAAGCATGAAACGTGTCTACGGATGCTTGAATCGGCAGCCGGTGCCTACTTGCGAGGCCGAAAGCTTGGACGAAAAAATAACTTTCTGCGGGCGAGAAAGTAGGAAAGGCCTGGAAGACATGGATGTTCCCCTTGCAATGGATTACATGAGAGACACTTACACTGAGCAGACGAGCTACATTAATTCTACTGAGCCAGTCCACCATGTCGTTGAAATAAAAGAAGAATGGCCACTGTTGTTATGTCGGCACTTTTTTTACCAGCATGCCGACCAGCTCCTTGGGAAAGATGTAAAGGTAAACACTGCTTTTCACATGGTGTGCAATATGCAATAAGTTACTCTATTTCAGGGGACCTTCCAGGAAAGGCTAACCAAATGCGCACCTGCTCTTCTGGAGCACATTCAGACTTCAGCGCAAAGGTTGAAGGTGAGCATGCCGCGAAGTTGAACAACAGGGCATCTGAAGCAGCCTTCTTCCCGCACTTGGTGGCCCATTTTAAGGAGGACCACCATGATTTGTTCCGAAGTCTTGAGGTGCAGTGTTTTCTGCTTTATTATGAACTAAATGTTGAGCTTTTTAACAGCGGGCTGTTGTAGCTGGGTGCAATGTGTGGTGCGCAACACGTAAAGAATATCAAGAAAATGTGGAGAGCTCAGGAGCGCATGCCTTGCGGGGATTAACGAGCATCCCCAGCACACGCAGTGGGCTTTAGCAAAAAAAAAAGAGACCTCAAGAAGCGAGAAAATGCCCAGCGCGTACCTCGTGGTGAACGCCCTGCGCCCCCTGGCTCGTGCAGTGTTGATGTGTCCTCCACTGCTCAAGTAGAAAGAAATCGTGCAGCTTTGCTACAGTTCAAGCCTTGCGCGACTTAGTGCAAGCTTCCCCAGTTTTTTTGTCGTATCATAGCATAAGGATTTCCGATTTGCCTGCCTACTGAAAAAGTACTGTGCACTGCGGTGTGCAGTAAATATAAGGGGTGGAACAGCTGTGCCATTGAGTGCCAAACTTGTTTTCCTGCGCCTAATCGCCCCTATTGCGCCAAAATCGTTTATCAGCGCCGTCCTGCGCCGGATATGACGAGCGGCGAGATATGACCGCCATGATGCCCCGTGCCCGAAAACTTGACTGAAACTTTTTTTTTTCAATTTGGTCATGCTTTCTGTTTTATCAAGGAAATATGAGCTGCTATGGAAGTTGGCTTTCGCTTATCTGTAAAGGACAGGTACTATGTGCCTTCCCGCCTTCACTTTGGATCTCTTTGTGTTGCATTTTCCAGTTTTTTGTCAGTGCCGGCCACTGTGCCACAATCAATTGAAAATGCCCGAAAGTGAGTGAAACGCTTTCGCATCGCATCGCGAACACATATAAAACAAAGTTATATTCGCATGAAAGGTTGTAGTTTAGTAGAGGTAGACTTCAAGTTGGTCGACCATTTTTGACAAGCTCCCGTCCTCCTCTTTATTCTTTTTCTTTCCTATCCTCTTTCTTAACTCTGTCCTGTCATCTCCTTCCTTCCTTGTTCTACATTTTTCCAGGTGGCGAGGGTTAACCTTGTGCAAAGATGTCAGCCTTGAGTCCAAGCATAAGGTTATAGTGGCAAGGTACGGTTAACGTGTGCTGCACAGTCACGTTCCCTTGTTGGGCTCGGTGGTGAGCGACCGGCCTTGCCACCGAATTCACTCGAAGTTTTATGGCTACATTTCCTACTCCGCTCAGAAAACCCGATCGGCCTCCTAAACGGGGTCGCACCGAAGCACTGAGAATCGAACCACCCCAGGCAACATTCAGTAAGTACCTTGTAGTACACTCAACCGACGACAATTCACCAATCACTGACCTGTCAGTGTTCTTCATTGCCAAGTGCATTGAGAACATTGTTGGGAAAGATTACAATGCCAAAAAGATGCCCTCCGGAGACCTACTTGTTGAGGTAATGCGAAAAAACCAAAGCGACAACCTTCTGAAGCAAGAAAAAATTGCCAACTTGGCTGTCACCGTCACGCCGCATCGCACTCTAAACACTGTCCAAGGTGTCATTTCTGACAAAGAACTACTGCATGAGACAGACGCTGATCTCCTTGAGGGAATGCGAGACCAAGGTGTTGTTGGTGTTCGTAGAATTGTAATGAGAAGAGACGGGGCAGACATCAAGACGCGATACATCATTCTTACTTTCGCCAGCTCTACGCTGCCCGAGACAGTGAAGGCAGCTTTTATTAGCTGTCGTGTTCGCGCTTACATACCTAACCCGAAGCGATGCTTCAAGTGTCAGCATTACGGCCATGGAACACTAGCCTGCCGTGGCAAGCTCACCTGTCCTAAATACGGCGAAAATGATCACACCTCTGAAGAATGCCGAAACACAATTCTGAAATGTCCGAACTGCAGTGGCGCACATGCTGCATACTCACGATCTTGCCCATCTTTCAAGAAAGAAAAGGAGACCATTCATATCAAAGTGACTGAAAACAACTTTCCCCGAGGCACGCCAGAAGCACAAGTTGTTTTCGGCCACATCCTATGCAGACGCCGCCCGCCGGGGGTTGGGGCGACGTCTGGTTAGTACAGCGACACAGTGCAGCCTAGCTGATGTGTCGCTGTCGTTAACCCCCTTCTGAGCGGCCGCCAGCGCCTCCTGCCTCCACAGCAGAGTCCCTGGTGGTTCCTGATCCTGCCGGGCTGCCACTCACAGCCCAGCGCCCCAACGCTACCCCTGCGGAGCCCGTGGAGGACGTGGCGACGGACGCTGTTGGGACTGGTTCTACTTCCAGTCCAGCTCCGTTCGCCCCCACAACACTCGAGGACGCTGAGAGCACGAACTGTCGGGGCTCCACACAGACCCCGTCCCCTCCTGCACCGCAGGCTCCGACTGAGAAGGTTGAGGCCACCTCAGGGACCATTCCTCGAGGTTTTCGACAGAAGGGTACCAATTCGATGACACCTGAAGTGTCAGATGAGGATATGGACACTTTGGCATTTCAACCTGCACCTCAGGAACGAAATGAGCGCCGCAGCACTCTTGCCTGTGGGAAAAAACCAGCTCCTCGCATCACAGGCCCTACACAAGACTCACTGATCTGAAAAAAAAAAACACTTCGGTTTATTATTTTTGACGCATAATTGCTGTTGAGAACATAGTTCAATGGAACTGTGGGGTCTCATAAAAAACTTAGATGATGTATATGATCTGCTTTATAAACATCAGTCTAGTATTGTTTGCCTCCAAGAGACACACCTCAATCACAAGCAAAGTAACTTTCTGAGGCAATACACTGTCTTTAGGAAAGATAGAGATGTCTTTGCTCATTCATCTGGCGGGGTTGCCATTGTGACCCAAAAATCGATCCCCTCGCAATCCGTTAGACTGCTCACCAGCCTTGAGGCGGTTGCTGTCCGTGTTATCATTTTCGGTCGGCTGATTACCATATGCTCTTTATACATTCCCCCAGATTATCGTCTGTCTACCTCAGAATTCGAGTCCCTGGTGGACGAGCTTCCGGAACCCTTCATCCTAGTCGGAGATTTAAATGCACACAAGAAACTCTGGGGCTCTGGGAGAACCGATGCCCGTGGCCGTTTAATTGAACAGTTCTTGGTATCGTCTGGTGCGTGTTTGTTTAACAACAAACAACCAACATACTATAACACCACACATAACACGTACTCACACATAGACTTGGCAATAGGTTCTGCGGTTCTTCTCCCACTCATTGAGTGGCAGGTGGACAAAAACCCGTTAGGGAGTGACCACTTCCCAGTAATCTTGAAGTGCCTAGACAAAGACCCCTACCCTGCAACCTCAAATAAAAGGTTTAAAGAAAGCGCTGCAGACTGGGAGAAATTTAAGCAGAAATCTCAACTCTCACACACCTCCATAGAACACTTGGGTATTGATGAAGCGTGTAGCCTTGTCACAGCCCATATTCTTGATGCTGCAGAGAAATTCATTCCCCAGACTTCTGGTAGCAGAAGTAACCTAAAGCGACCCTGGTGGAATGAAGAATGTCGACAAGCGCGCCAGGTACAGAACAAGGCGTGGGGCATTCTTCGCAGATATCCAACTGCAGACAATCTTGTAGCATTCAAGCGCGCCAAAGCCATGGGAAGGCGCATTCGGCGTCAGGCCAAAAGCAATAGCTGGAGGTCCTTCTTAAGCTCCATAAATTTCTTCACAGATACGCGAAAGGTTTGGAATAGGATAAGAAAACTAAATGGACAAAGGACATATAACTTACCCCTTGTTAACACCACTGGTGACACCTTAGAGGACCAGGCAAATGCGCTGGCGCAACACTTTGAACACACCTCAAGCTCCTCACATTACACAAGCACATTTATGCACTACAAAAAGTCGGCTGAGCAGAAGTCCATACGTGACCACAAACAATCGAATGACTCCTATAACTGTCCATTCTCTCTTCACGAGCTCATGACTGCGTTGGCCGGTTGCAAGCCTTCTGCGCCAGGTGCTGATAACATTACGTACACCATGATCAAACACCTTCATACAGACACAATTCATACTCTCCTCTTTTTGTTTAACAAGATATGGAAGGTCGGGCACTTTCCTAAGACATGGAAACAGGCTGTGATTGTGCCATTGCTTGAACAGGGAAAGGATCCCTCCTGCGTTTCAAGTTATCGCCCCATTGCCTTGACCAGCTGCTTGTGTAAGCTGTTTGAAAACATTATTAACAGAAGGTTACTATACTTCCTGGAATACAATGGTATTCTCGACAGCTGCCAGGCAGGGTTTCAGTCGGGCAGGTCAACAATGGACCAACTTGTCGCTTTTGAATCCTATGTGAAAAATGCCTTTGTGAACAAACAGTATTGTACGTCTATATTTTTTGATCTAGAAAAGGCATATGACACTGCTTGGCGCTACGGCATCCTGCGGGACCTAAAATGTTTTGGTATTTGTGGAAATATGCTTAATGCCATTCAAAGCTATTTGTCTGAACGAACATTCAGAGTGAGGGTCGGGGCTGAAGTATCTGCGCTGTATATGCAAGAAAATGGCGTTCCTCAGGGTGGAGTACTGAGTTGCACACTTTTCATAGTTAAAATGAACACCCTCGGAAAAGCTCTGCCCCGTACAATTTCTTACTCCATTTATGTGGATGATGTTCACATCAGTTTCCGGTCCTGTAATCTATCTATTTGTGAGCGGCAGGTACAACTTGCCACAAACAGGCTCGTAAAGTGGACAGAAGAAAATGGCTTTAAGCTAAATCCTCAAAAGAGCACATGCATCCTGTTTTCGAAGAGGCGTGGTATTCACCCTCAGCCCACCGTCCTGCTCAATGGAGTAGCTGTGCCTGTGAAAAAGGAGCACAAGTTTTTAGGCATTCTGCTAGATGAAAAGCTGTCATTTATTCCTCATATAAAGCTACTCAAAATAAAATGTATAGAGGCGATGAATATCCTAAAAGTCCTATCCCACCACTCCTACGGCGCAGATAAGCTGTGCCTGCTACGTCTCTACAACAGTTTAGTGAAGTCGCGGTTCGACTATGGGAGCGTAGTATACGGGTCAGCTTCGAAAACCACTTTAAAAATGCTTGACCCTGTTCTGCACCTGGGGCTTCACCTTTCGTCTGGAGCCTTCCGAACAAGTCCTGCGCAAAGCCTATACGTGGAATGTGATCAGTGGTGCCTGGAAGACCAGCGCTTATACACAGACCTATTGTATGTTGTGAAGACAACATCTATAAAAGATCATCCTTCCTCACTTATCCACGACAGCTCTGCCATGCACTTGTTTCTCAGTCGGCCGTTTATATCTCTGCCCTTCTCGTTAAGAGTGAAAGTGCAAGCTGAGGAGCTTGGGATTTCTCTTACCGAGACTTACAGAACTTCGATCACAGACCTTGTCGCTCCTTGGGAAATGTCCCCGGTTTCTTGTGTGTCCCCGGTTTCTTGTGATTTATCTTTTCGAGCCATTAACAAAAAAACTGCAGCAAGAGAACTCGTCTTACAGCATTTCCTACACCTACGGCATAAATATCCCTACACAACGTTTTACACAGATGCCTCCAAGTCTGCTAATTCTGTGTCATGCGCTGCACATGGCCCAAACTTTGCTATCACAAAGACAATGAACAAAAGTACCAGTATTTTCACAGCAGAGGCACACGGCATTTTAACAACTGTGGAACACATTACACAAAGCAGAATACACAGTTCCATTATTTTTACAGACTCCCTTAGTGTAGTACTAGCTCTTCATTCAGGAAAACCAACAAAGAACGTCATTTTAAATCGACTTATAAAAGTCCATAATGGCTGCCTACGCTCTAAAACTCACTGTAATAGTTTGCTGGGTACCTGGGCACAGCGGCATTTCGGGGAATAAAATTGCTGACCAGAATGCCGCTGTGGCGGCTCTCCGCAGTGTTGTAGATATTCCACATGTTCCCTACCTAGACATGAAGAAATCAGTTCGGAGTAGGATTCGGAGGAGCTGGCAGTTACAGTGGGACACACAAATCGAAAACAAACTACACATTATAAAACCACAAATAGGGAAATACAACACAGACAAACGGAACAGGTTCACAGAAATATCAATATGTAGATTAAGGATAGGTCACACACATGCTACTCACTCGTACCTTTTAAACGGAACAGCACCACCTGCTTGTGAGAAGTGCGGACGACGACTTACAGTTCTCCACGTATTGACTGAATGTTTGGCATACCATGGAGCAAGGAAACGACACTTCCCCGAACTATACACCTACACGATACCCTTACACCCATCTTTTTTTTTATCCGATCAACCCCCGATCAGAAGTGAACGCCTTTTAGCCTACCTCGCTGACATTGGATTTTTCCCAGGCAGCACAGGACTGTTCGGCATAAAACAGGCCAGTGTACTTTGGCCCGTGATTTTTTGTCCGGCCGTTTTCCGGCAGCCATGTTCGGCCCATGTCCAAATGTGGGCCTTTTGGCCGTATACGGCCGTACTCCCAAGGCTGTCCAACGGCCAGTGTCCGTCGGCCAGTCGACCGGCTTACGGTCATACGGCCAGATTCCAGCCGTAGGGCTCCGGCCATTCCAAAGCCACCCGTGTACGGCCGAAGTACGGCCGCCGGAGGACAGTGGAGATGCGGTCGTCGGACTCCAGCCGGACTAAAGCTACCGGAAATACGGCCGTGCTGCGGGCATTGGAGTTCAGCCACAATACGTTAACTGTACTGATGCCGGTCACTGCATGTCGCGCAAGCAGATGACTCATTTGCGCAGTGCAGAAGCAGCACAAACCCAGCATTTTGGGTCCAATGCAGCCACATCAAAGTGAGCTCGCGCGCAACCAGCAGCCGTCAAGCTTTCAGCGCAGCCTTCCCTAATTACCAGCCTCAGTTGACAGCAAAATTCATTTATTAAACAGTGCTCACAAATTGTCGTTCCTTTAATTGCTGTGTCTTTTTACTGCCGAACACAGAAAATATTCAGTTCTTTGTAGAGCTTGAATAGATGTATTGTCCAGGTCCTGATATCCTCTGTGGGGCGGCTTACCTGTAATAAACGGGGAAAGAGGAGGGGGGGGGGCGGCGGCGGAGGGCGAATATTTTAGTGCGTTGAATTTCAGAGAGATAAATTGCGCCGCTTTTAGCCAATTTCTTTTAGGCCACCATTCCGGAACACTTTCATGCTATGACTACATAAACTATTTTTATAACAGTTGCTTGACCAATTTTTATGTAAAAAAACCGGCGTGAATGCATGTATGAAGCGTTTTGGTTCTCAAGAAAACACTCAGGAGCATTTATTATAACTTCTTCACAAAAAAGTACGTCCAGTTTTTGCCCATTTTTCTTGCAAATACATTTTCTACTCGATCAACTTTTCTGATGATCTTGCGCAGGACTGATCCTAAGAAGGAGCGAACAGGTACTTTCATTTTCAATCTATTTTAATGTTGTTTTCATGAGTATACGTCCACACCACTTAATAGTCCAAAAGAACTTAATTTTCTTCTAATGTCATACTACGTTCAAAAAATTCTACACGCATTGCGAATGACACCCTGCTTCAGGTGGCTGCAGCTGTATCCCTCTGTGTTAAAGCAAGGAAAGGCGTAAAATTAGAGTTACATAATTTGTTTCAAACCAATAACATAGCAATGGTAGCATGCATACAGGAAACCTTGCATACTGCAACGAATAGGGTAATAAATATTTTATTGGTCAAGGTTGAATGCGTAAGGTTCTCAACCCGTCGGAGGCAAACTTGCGCCTCTGGAAGTTTATTTATTTATCTAGTTAGTTATTTATTTGTTTATTTATTTAATTTTATTCATTGATTTATTCATTGTTTTATTTATTTATTTATTTATTTGATGCCTGCTTGCTTTGCATGCATTACAGAAGGGAGATACATAACACTAAGCATTAAATATGAGACAAAATAACAAAATAATTCTACAAAGCGCGCTGAAAATCGTCAATATAAACAGTTAATGCAATCATACGCGGGAGATAATTACACTGCAGTATTGATGTAAAATAAAATGAATCGCGCAAGGCGTCACCTTTACAGGAAAGTTAATAATTTGCTTTAAGCTAGCGGTCCCACTTTGTGATATGTAGAATGGCACTTGGACATACTTTTCCCCTTCTACTCCAGTTTTCGAATGATAGATATTACGAAAAAAGTTCAACCTGTGGTTTCGTCTGTGATCTTTCACGTCCTGCCATTTCAGTTTACTTTTACTTTCTCTCATGCGAAGTTGAACGTGCCAATTACCTAATACGAATCGCACTGACATATTCTGTAGGTTTTCGAGCGTATCAACCAGCTCTTTGGTGTAGGGATCCACGAAAACACATGCGTACTCCAAGATTAAACGCACATGAGTGAAATGCAGTTGTTCTTTTCAGTTAGATGGAGGTTCACTGAAATTTCGTCTCAGAAAGCCAAAAACATATGCAGCCGTAACATTTATGGTGTGAACCTGCCTATTTAACCTCTAACCACTCCCTAAATAAACTCCTAGGTATTTGTATTCCTCGGCCGTTGTCACAGCAGCATAATGTACGGTATACGTATTCAATTGGAATGAAGGTTTTCTTGTAAATGTGCCGTTAACACACTGTTTAACATCCAAAAACTTTTCTGAATCAACAGACCAGGATGTTATTAAATTCGAATAAAGCTGCAGGTATACCGAATCACGTTCATTCGCTATAGTCCGGTAAACTACAGAGTACTTTTGAACAACGGTATAGGGCCAATAGTAATAACCAAATGCAAAAACCGATTCATTCAGTTCATAGGATGAAATGTACTACGCAGAAGGTGATATGGAACACCATCATTTGCTTTTTTGCAGTTCAAGAATATACAGTCAACCACTTTAAGCTTATCTATAGCAAGAGCCAAATCGTGCGTGAACTCAACAATCTGCGTTGAGCAAGAAAATCCTGACAAAATCAGTGTTTGCTAGGATGCAGGCGACTATGTTTAACCAAATGAGTCATATCCCAAGAGTAGCTAAGCTCACCTTCAAACATCGGAACCAAATTAACAGCTAGGCTTCGTCAGTGACAAGGCTCTGTTGTTATCGCAAATTTAAAATAATTTTTCTTCTAAATAGGCAGTCGTAAAATCCCATGAAGTAACATAGTGCAGGGCATGAAGTTGATCCTACCAATGCACGAGCGAGTCTCTTCTACGTTTATCACCAACAACATAGTGCAACATTGCCTGTCGCAGTTTAATTGTAAGCAGAATAACTTGCGCTTTTGCTCGCACTTGCCTTTCTTTGGTGGGGAGTCCTTGACATGGTGGCGGTTTAGCTCCTGCGTGGTGGCCGCTTGCTCGACGCCCTTGAAGGCCAGTTGTTTTGTTGAACCATCTCCATCTCGGATCGGACATCTCTGCCGCGTCGAAGTCTCCAATGCTCTTCATTTCTTGAGGGGGCGAATACCCTCGAGCTGATGCGTCGACGAAGCCGGCGGCAGAGGCGTGGTAGCGGCGATGACTGGCGAGGCTTAGCTCACCCGTCGGTGTGGCACAGTCTTCTTGTGGCAATAAATGACATTTCGATGGCCTAAAATGTTCCCTGCTAATGTCCAGTGAGTCCTTGCACCTTGCCCGTTCACCGAGAACACTCATTACTGTTTGACAAACGATGTTCGTTCATTTAAAACGTAGAAACACGGAGCGGATAAAAAACACATCCCCGTCGTTCTGCTCTCTCGGCTTTTTCTCCCCCCAGAAAAAAACCGGTCGGTCTCCTTGCAAACACGTCTGTGCATGAATTCTCGGTGCCCTGGCGTGTGCCGTTGTTCGGCTGTATGCCGTTTGCCGAAAAAATGACGTATAACCAGATACCTTACGTAGGCCGGTCTCCTCTTGAACACCGGTCGCCAAATATTCTGTGGCTATTCGCTTGCCGTAATTCGGCCGAGGACAGCTAACCGAATGAAAAACGTATATTCTGCGGCCGTACGTCGGCCGGTATCCTTTATAACACTGGTTGCCCGAAGAAAACGAATATTCTACCGCCGGACGCGTGGTTCACCGTTCAAACAACGAATGCACGGCAGCCGTGCTCCGGCCGGTCTCCTTTCGAACACCAACTTCCGCAAGAATACGCATATTCTGTGGCCGGTCGCTTGCCGTGCTTCGGCCGATTACCGCTTCCCGAAGAAAAAACGGATGCCCTAAGGCCGTACTTCGGCCGTTCTCTTTCTCAACATCGGCAGCCGTAAGAGAACTGGAAATCTGGCAGCCGGTTAGCTGCCGTTGTGCGTCCGGACACGGGCGGACGGAAAAATACCGAAGCGCTGGTTGCCGAATGTTGGCCGTTCAACGCATGGTCAGTGGCTGCCAGAACCTGCATGCTGGCCGGATATGCCAGAAAGCGGCCATAGACGGGCCGTTCTTGGGGCGCACTTTCTGTGCCGCCTGGGTTAGCACTCATCTCATACCATGTGTGACATCAGGGCCACCCGATGACAGTGAGGGTGGTTGGGAGCGTTTTCATAACAGGTTTCAGGGACGTCACTGCCATCGCTGGAGTTAGGGTCATGTTATGATGCCCCCAGCACTGTCACAATTAAACATCATCATTGTTACCTCTCATCTTAATCATCCTCCCCTTTTAGAGTAAGGGACCTTTACACCCATCTATACACTATTTTTTATCAAGTACATCACCATCATCGCCATGGTATTTTAGCAATAAACGTAAACAAACATTGTCTTGGCGCTCTTTGGCCTCAGACGCCCTTGCGCCAATAAAACGCATATAGTAGTATTTTTGACAAGCATAGCTGCATACATTGAACTGCGGGGTCTTGGACGCTTTGCCCTAGTTTGTTAATTCAGTTTGCCTTTATTGTGAGGTAATTGCTCAGTTTTGCCAGTAAACTTTGGGGTTATCTTTGCGTATGTAGAGGATGGTACAGCATAAATTGTATTTTAGCACGCTGTCTTGACGTCTTATATCGGGGACGTGTACCGGTTCTCGCAACCCCACGATGGGTGAAGACAAAGCCATGTTCTGCTTCACACGCACTGCAACCACTGTTGTATAGAAAAAATGCAAGCAAACGACTTGTTTTATGGAGTGCGCCGTAAGTTTAGGGTGCCTCGATTCACGCTATGCACCATACGGGAGTTCGCATGAAGCGGGGACTGTTATCTGATCCCCTTCGACTGTGTGCGTTATCACCCTTTGCACGGTGATAACACGACGGGCTCCCTGGGGCCGGAAATATAACTCTGCATACTGCAAATTGTTAGATATAGTAAAACAACTGCATTCCTGCTTCAGAGTAGGTTCTAGTGCACGGTGGAATGCCTAATATAGTAGATAAGTAAAATAAATTCAATTTTCAGGGGGCTAGCACAGGCTCATTTGCCAGCCCATGCCAACCGGCCTTTTTGGCTGCTCCAAACCGGCTCCAAAACGCCTTTCTTGCTGCTCCGAGCCTGCTACAAAGGGCAATTTTTCCTGCTCCCAGGACTGCTCCCAAACCCACGTACCCTGTTACACACCTGTATACATGGAATGTGCATGTTCAAAAAGGTTAAAGCAGTAATAGTGCTGTTATTATTACCCGCATCACCATTCAAATCCTGAGATGCAAAACTTCTCTTAGTACGTAACTCGTTTGTGCTTTGGAGGCGAAAGCATTATGGCTTCGCCTGGTGATACTTCTCAAAGACCTCTTGACTGATCTAACATGTTTTCATTTTATTCTTCACTTCCATTTCTTTGTTTTTGGGAATGAATCACTTCAACAAGCAGGCTGGTACAGTGGCTGGTGCATTGAAGACTTAAACAACCCTGTGCCACTCGAGAATGTAGATGTTGGTCATACAGCAGAGCAGCTTCTTAAAAGCCACAAAATAAACGCGAAAGCTGCATTTGTGTTTCGTATGCAGTCCAAGCAGTTTCTTCTGAGTGTTACTAAGAAGATCCTGGAGAAGAGCCCCCTACGATACACCCTGGTGAGAGGACTCTCTTGACTAGACCCCAGGCAGATGTTGTCAAAGCCGGATGAGTGCATTGAGAGCTTAAAGAAAGTTCTGGATGCACTCACTGTAGCAGAAAGAATGAATGAACAGTCAAAGGACACTGTGCTTGCACAGTTCATTGAGCTGCTACAGGAGCGCAAGCATGATTTTCAGCTTTTTGAAAGGAGCTCACATGCGCTTGATAAATTCTTTTATGAACTTCTGAAGATTGGCTCAGCATATAATGAGCTTTGGAGTGTTGTAAAGCTGCTGCTAACCCTCAGCAATGGCCAAGCAACCGTCGAGAGAGGACTTAGTTTGAATCGACAGGTTTCGGCAGAAAACATGAATGAATTGTCACACATTTCCCAGCGCATTATTTGTGATGCTGTAAATGTAGCAGGTGGCATATGTAATGTGCCATGCATCAGTGGCTTCTGCGAGGAACCAATACCGTGCATTTCTGGAAACTCTGAAAAGGCAGGAGCAGGAGGATGAGAAACAGAAAAAGAAACGTTGCATTGAGGAGGAGGTCGAAGTGCTTACAAAAAAGAAACAGAAACTGGAAGCCGCTGTTAAGGAATTAACAGCTTCAGCAGACTCGTATGCAGAAAAGGCAGAGGTCATGTAAACGAGCATGAACCCTGAAATTTTTGTCATGTAAACGAGCATGAACCCTGGTGACCTCGCCTTACAACCAGGCCGCCTTTTCCTGGTCACGGATCGCATTTCTGGTTTGCGCTTCCTTGTAGACATGGGTGCTGAGGTCAGTGTATTACCAGCCACCAAAGATGAGCGTACTTCTAAGTCACCTGGGCCTACTCTTCGTGCAGCGAACTCTACCTCTATCGCCACGTATGGTCTGCGGTCCCTCACCCTCGACCTTGGTTTGCGGCGTGCCTTCCGGTGGGTCTACGTAGTAGCCGACGTCAATCAGCCCATCCTCGGCTCCGATTTCCTGACCCATTTTGACTCAGACGTCAGCATGCGTCACCATCGCCTGATTGACAGCCAGACGCACCTTTCCATCCTGGACGTACTGTCTACTGTCGCTCCAAGTGGCATCCGCGCGCTGCTTCCCTCATGCCCGTACGCAAGAATCATGCCCGAACGCAACACCTCTGAGGCACAGGGCTCCATCCTGGCAGACCCCATATCTCAAGCACTGGATATGGGGGCCTCAGCACCGGTCTCTTGCTGGTGCAGTGTTGTACCTATGAAATCTTTTTTTTATGCTATTGCGCAATATTTTGAAAAAAAAGGTACTAGCAGTTGCAGCCCTAACTTTTAGCCGGGCAAGAACTCTCGTTAACTTTGTGCTGAGGCTCTCTGTCATCTCCTTATACTCAGGCCCTTCTGGACTACATGAGGCCAGTCCTCGCCCCGAACACGTTGGAGAGCAGTGCGTCTTCACCCTTTCCGTGGAAAAGCTCTCACTGAGGGTGCAGGAGCACCTAATGAAAGGAATGGGTCCTCTTTTCCCAAGGAAGAGAAGGGAACTTGTCCGCGACGTTGTGAAACAGATGATCGACAAAGTCCCTCGGCCACAAAGAGAATTTATAAGAAGTGTGGCCGAAGGGCTAGTCAGAAGCTACACTCTTGCCCTGCAGGACGTGGGCATCGACGGCCGGCCTCTTGGCAGGAGCTATGATGCTCTGTTCCAGCAGATGGAGAACAGAGTTGAGAACGAAAACAGAGGCCAAAACGCAGGGCCATCTAAAAAAGAAGCAACAGTAGCAGCTGCTACGGCTGTCAAACTAGGCAGCCACTTGCAAAACCTGCCAATGAGGAAGATGCTGAGAAGTTGGAGTTCATGAAAAAAGATGGCCGGAAAATCCTGAGGGACATAGATGTGGCCAAGGCAACTGCCTGCATAGCAGAAGCATACCGTCTACAGCGGGCCTTCATTAACTCCACCCAGCCAGTGCACACCACAGCTGACGTTAAAGAAGAGTGGCCTGTTCTCTTCTTCACGCCCTTCTTTTACGGACATGCAAACACCCTTCTTGGGAAGGACGTCAAGGCAAGAACAGCCATATGGCTACAGGTTTTAGAAATATACCTTCGGATAATACATTACAGCTGTGCCTATATTGTCTCACTTAGAGGTGAATGCTGCATGTCGTGTTTGGAACACAGCGATGTTAATCGTAAAAAATGACGATCGCATTATAAGTTGAAAACACATGGTGTCCTTGCACCATTTCGGGGCAACTTTAGCTAGCATTCTTGCAAGATCTTCATTCGAAACAGTGCCCCAGAACATTGTTTCCTTCACGAAGCGTATTGCCTAACATGAGGGCCCTGCAGAACTCCATTCCCGTTTGCTCAATTCAGCTGACTATAAAGCAGTTTCTGAAACAGTGGGCGCATCATCAGAAATATCTTTATTCTGGCCATGTTTGAGGCATTTAGCCTATACTTTTTTTAATTGAAAAAGCGGTGACTGCAAGAAATTTAGGATATACTCCTCGCATTTTCCCAAAATATTATAATTCTGGTTATAAGGTAACCCAAAAAAAGATGCCCTCCTGTATTGTTATCTATACATTAAGTTGTAATTCAATAAACTATATTCCTTGACGTTGAGACGTGGATGAATTAAAACTAATTCCTGTTTAATTACAAATTGGGAATAGCACGCTCAAATTGAAAACATAGGAGAAGTTTAAATACTTGCTATGCATCAGCAGCGTCAAGGCACAAAAGCTGGTGGAAGCCTGGTCTGCGGTGGCATCATAGTATGATAGTATAACAATCTAATATAGTAGTATATAGTGGTAATATAGCCATCTAATATCTAAGGTGAAAACTCGGAGGTCTGGCTCTGCTCACTGGCCTGTCATAGCATCCATAGTACATGCTAAATTCTTGCAGCCAAAGAAGTCGTGTTTACCAATGAGAAGATTAACACTAGGCACTTTTTGGTTACATGGGTGCACGCTGCACTGTTCTGCAGTGGCAGCTGGCTTGAATTTGTCGCTTATAGCAATATCTTTAACAGAGGTGGCTGGTTTGCTTTAGGCTTGTCGTTACGTTACGTTCTGCATCTTGTTTCGGTGATCATGCCAGGGGCAGTTGTACTGTGGTTAGGTTTCCCATTTACAACTGGAATATGTTCAGTAAGCTTTAGCGTAAGCCTCTTTAGAGCATGCTTTGTACTCTTATATTCAGAATCATATTGCACTATGCACAGGTGAGTGCACCACATTGTATACACAATGTACTTTTTTCATGAAATATATATATATATATATATATATATATATATATATATATATATATATATATATATATATATATATATATTTCAAGCCATATTCCAGGACAGGCTGGGGAGCTGTGTGCGGATGCTGACAAAATATCTTGGCACCCTGACCTCAAAAGCCGTGATATTCGAGCTGCTTGAGCTGCAGCACGCGAAAAAAAAACTTGAGGACACAGAATTGGATGCAGCCATGCCCCTGCTGGCAGCCTACTTCAAGGACGACGCAGACGCCCTGTTGTTGGAGTGAGTGATTGTTCCTCCTAGATTTTTCGGGAGGCTAAGTTCCTGCACTGTTTTAGCAAGCCACATGACATTGTGGCTAAAGTATTCTGCTACTGCGCATTAATTTTAGGTTAAATTCGTGGCTGCAGTGGCTGTATATATCTGAGAAAGGTAAATTGAAAAGGCAAATGAAAAGGCAAAGGCAAATTGAATTGCGTTTTCTCAATACAAATCCTTTTGACTTTGTACTGACACATTTCAATAGCCAATTGAGTTTGAACTTAGTTTCTGTCGACTCAATAAGAACTCAGTAGGAACTGATTTGAAAAACTGAATTGAAACTGAAAATCCATTTTTGTAAGAGGGAAGAAGCTTCCTGCTTGTATTCACGTCCTTCAACTATTAGATGCGAGTCAAAGGCCTCTTCTGCTGAAATATTTCTTTTCAGTTCAGAAAAGCCCCAATGGCAGTAGGGAAAAAAGAATGCGCCTGGGGAGGATCGAACCAGTGACCTTCACCACATGAAGCCAGCATTTTACCTATCATCTACCTCAACAGATGGCGCCTTTGTGAAAAATAGAGCATGTCAAACTAGGCCATTGATACATACAGCTTGCTGCTTTTAGTTCTTGTCCTATTTGAGAGGCCCTCTCAGTAATACCACCTGTTCCTCTCTTGCCGATCTTGCAGAGGGGCCCCATATTGCTGTTAATACAAGTAATGTAGCCCAATCGCCTTTATTTATCCTACTGCACATGCCTGTCTGGAGTGGTCGAGTGGTTGGTAGCGGAGTGGTGCATCGGGCGCATAATCCTGAGGTCAATGATCTGAGTCCTGCCCTGATCAAAAAAAAAAAGGTCTACTTCTCCACAAACCTGCGTAAAGTCTAAACTACTAGGTTTAACAAGCTCCCAAATATTGTTTTCTTATTGAATGCTTGGTTTAAATAGGCCAGTATCTGTAATGACTACTAAACGGTTAATGATCAGTCCTGAAGCAGAACAGCTTCGTGGTTTTCCAAGGCTGCCGCCATGCTTTTTTAAAGCTATTCTTGAAGCTTTGCAAGTGCACAAATGCCCATGTTCATGCTGAGATGTGCTTCTTGGTATGAGCTTATGTTTTATAACAAATGTTGTTGTGCGTTCTTATGTTTTATAACAACTGCTGTTGTGCGCTCCTTTTCTTGACCAGATGATTGTGAAGATATGGAGTGATGACCGGAAGACGAAAAGACTAGCTACAATTGACTCGCTAGATGTACTAAAGCAAAAGGCTATTGATGTTGCCATCTGCAGTGACAGAGGCATTCGGGTGTGTAAATCATGCTGAAGCTTGAGGTTTCATTTGCATTAGCAGTCTGCAATCATGATATTGAACTATAAAATTTCCAAGTGTACATGCTTGACGGTACAGAGATTGACGAGGAAGGATTTGATTGTCTTGCTACAGCGGCCGGACTGGAAACACCCACTTTAATTTCAACCACTAACAATTTGTGGACAGGTGAGGCAAAAGAGTTTCTTTTACAGTTTATGAATGTTATGATTTTAGCCGTATGTGGGTTGCATGTATTATTTCACCACAACACTGTATTTTACGCTAGCAAGGATAGTAGGTTGAATGAATTGGTACAGCTTACCTCAGGTCTTGTGTCCACCTCACGTTGTGTGTTGCGAGTAGGCTTTCAATAGAGCAGCCTAAGCGAGACTATCATAAGAGCACTAGAATCCTGGGAATCTCTTAATTCACCCCATAGACGGGAAGTTGTAAGAATGGTGGCAACAGCATGCCACAAAGTTAATAAGCGCCAACCTTCAACAAACCAAATCAAGGCCGTTGCCAGCTATATCGTGATGAAGTATCCTGGCTCTCTTGCTGACCCGACTTCCTCAAATTCTGCTCATTCAATTTCTACAACGGACCTTGAATACAGCATTGAGAATCGAGTGGAAAACAGTCAGAGGGGCTCAAAGCATCTCGTGGAGGCTCTTGTGGGCGGAAAACGTAAGCATCAAACGTCCGTGTCAGCATATGGCTGTGTTGACTGGCAGCCAGTGTGCAACATGTCCATGCTGGCCGAGCTCCAGTCAGCGAACAAAACTGATGACTGAGGCACTAAAGGCACCCTGTGAACAAAATGTGTCGCTTCAAAAACAAGCCACGCGTATTTGTTATCCGGAAATCAGGGGGTGTATTAACTCGTCACAGCCAGCTCATGCAGCTTCAGATGAAAAAGAAGCCTGGCTTTATTGTTTAACGAACATCTTCTGGATCACTTTCAAAGGTAGAAGTTTTCATATTTTCAGCATGTTTTTAGTTGCAAGCCTCATGCAGAAATGCACAAGAATTGATTCTGAAGCAAACAAGCAAACTATGAACTCTTAGCTGAAATATTTCGTTCAAATACTCTTTAAAAGCCCTATAGTGCTCCCAGGTGGCGGTGCCATCGTAGCGGCTCGGACGCCATTATTGCGGTCGTCCCCGACTCGTCCGTACGTGCCCGTATCGGTTCTGGCCGCCGCATACCCATCAGTGTGCGGTGATATGGTTAATTGTGTTTTCGGCTGCAACAGCCATACGAAAAAAAAAGCCTGGCGACGAAAATGTCGCTGAGATCACGTTTTTTTGCATACCGAAGGCCATAAGCAGCCAGTGCAAGAAGACTGAAGAAATCACATCGCTAAGGAGAGTGGAGTTGCTGTGGCGCATCAACCGCAAAGACTTAAATCCTTTGGCGAACCACTACCGTGTCTGCAGTAGGCATTTTATTTCAGGTAAGTGTTCACAATCTGTACGAAGTAGCTCTAAATATTAACATCCTGATATCAAAGTGGTTTTTAACCACGGGTGGAAGCAATACGAGGCGACAGGCCCCGTACCTAGCGACCGTGTTGACAACTTGAGTGAAGCTTGCGAGGCTCGTAGTGCCTCGCAAACTCCGCCCCGCAAATTTAACAAGCACTCTACATGTTGTACAGGTCGCCCAGCATACGCTATGACCGAGGAAGACCCGGACTGGGCGCCGTCGCTGCATATGGGGCACGGGCCAGCGGCGAACGCCGATCGCTCTCTGTCCAGGTATGTCAGTGTTTCTCCTCAGCGTTGCGGCATATGCTAGGACAGTGTAAGCGATGAACTTAGTTTTATTTCCCTGGTTTGAAGCTCTTTGTTAGGTTCTTTTTACCCGTGAAATTTGCGATAACGCAGCTCACCGTGTCCGCGGGACGGAAAATAAATGCGGGCGCGCACAGTGGGCTTCCTCGTTACCGTTTCGCGCAAGTAATCTGATCCGAGTACCCTCGCCAGCTTCCTCCCTGCGTCATTTTTTTTTCTACGCGTTATGGCTGGTTCATATTTCCCCTCTTGAATAAATTTTTCTTGCCTCCCCAGAGCCCCCAACCAATCTGACACCTTGATTTAGACGTCATCGGAGAAGTTCCTCGTTCTCTTTTCAGGCTTCCTGGTAGAATTTCGCTAATGGTTAGCTATGTTCTGCATGCTTGAAAATCAATGTTTTACCTATGCAGCCAAAATGTGTGTTTACAGGTACAACAGGCAGCTGCAGAGGTCAAAAAAAGCAAGGTCCCCTTCAACCTGTAAGTGCACAGGCACACATGCCTGCAGATGATGTTACGGGCCCACCACAACCATGTCAGGAAGAGTGTACTACCCCTGCTGATGGAGAGACGCCAGTGCTGCACCAAGAGGGAGCTGCTGTTGCTGAAGGCCAGGGAGCACAAAGGCAGCAAGAGTGCAGTGTTGTCGGTTTGTTTTCCGTGGCACCACATATTAGGTCTACTATGAGTTAGCTTAAGAGGGTTCAGCAGTGCCGGCCTCCCGTAGACAATACATGGACACTTTCAGAAGCCATAGCGCGCCTAATATTTGGCCTAACCCTATGGGGTTAGTATCAACTTTTTCCGCTTTCAAAAACGGGGGGAATGTTGCGGACAGATTTTTAAACTGGGATCTCGTTTTCTTACAAACGAGTAAGAAATATGAGCAAAAACATGGGTTTTCGGGGTGCCTGTGTTTCTGCGCGCCGCATTGAAAAAAATCTTCCAATATCGAAATTCTGTTCGCAACATTCCCTCCCTTTGGCTCTTCTGATTGCATACATGCCGGTAGAATTCTTCTGAGGCGAATAGTTTTAGCGCTAGGCTTTCTGAAAGTTCCGCAGCTCGAGAACGCTCGCAATCAAATTTCCCACTCTTGTTGGTGGCTCCGTCTTTCGTAATCAGGAGGAAACATTATTAGGCTCTACCACTCACCGCGTACACGCTGCGGTCTTGCTATGTTACTGCGCGAATAGCCGGACTTTTGGGCTTATGCGGCATGCGCGCGAAAGAGCGAAGAAAAGTTTGCCGTCACTCATGCGAGTGGCACCACCGCTTTGATTGCAACTTTGCATTGCAACGTCATCTCTTGCGAGCGGGGTTCCACGCTTATCAGCGCGCGGGGAAGACCACGGTTAGACCGATGGCGTTGGTCGAAGCGGTGAATATTTTGCTTTTTCACCGAACGACGGCTTGATTCCGCAGTAATGCTGTTTATTTTTTGTATTATTAAACTCTGAGCAAAGACGAAGCGCTTGCTCGAAGTGACGTGACCTCAAATCTTGCGGGAACAGCTTGTCCATTGCATACTGGCGGTGTCACGGTGCAAAAATGCAGGAATAATATTTTTCTTGTACGATGGGGGAAGAGGGCAAGGGGGTGGTTTCGCACTTGAGCAGCTAAAAAAAACTTTAGTGGGGCTTCCTGAACAGAAAGCGCCACCTGACTTCTTTATTTTTCTGTTTGCTCATTAAAACGTTTTGCCTCCTCTTTCTGATCCTCCTGCTCCTCCTTCTCCTCTCTCTCTCTTTCTCTCTCTCCCCTTCGCGTAGCATGAGCAATATACATTTAGGAGCACCCGTTTTTCAGATTACAGGGACAGCCTTTTCTTTATCTTCAATTTTGGCATTTCCGCAAACGGAGAGTTAGCTTATGCAGCCACTTGCATCTGCGTACGGGTGCGTTAGCGGAGTAATGCGTAAACCAGCTGACTCGTACGCTAATATGAAGCAGGTGTACCACATTATTGTATTGTTCAATTAGCGTAGCAATGTTCTTAAATGTCAGGGCGCCTTAATAGAAACCGAAAAATGCAACGTTTTTATTACTTGATTCCTTGTTTATATCCATTCAAGGCTGAAATTGCTGAAAGTTGCAGACGGAGGTAACTGTGCGAGCGCACAGAATGTTCACCTTACTTGAAATTCAGTATATTAAATCAAAAGTATCACTCTCCTTGTACTGCAATTATTAGAAATTCTTCAGGCTGACCAATGAGTTACTTTTACTGTCGGTATGAAGGTTAATTTTTCCGCAGTTTAAATGTGCCCTTCCAAAATTGCTTCCAAAATCCTCCTTCACACCGTTCGATTTTCAGTCCCCAAGACAAAGAAATGCACGGTGTGCTGTAAGATGCACTGATACAGCGTAGAGGTAAGAAAGCCACGCTCGGAAATTTAGCTTAGTCTTTGAAAGAGCGAAATTAGATTTTTCTGTTTTTTTTTCGTTTCTTTCTTTCATCTTCTTTTCCATCCCTGCTTGCGCGGTCTTTGTTTAATAGTGACTGTTTTTATTTCCGTTCTTTTTATTACGTTTAGGGTTCATCGCTCATTTTGAACCCTTTAAAGCATGGATGAACGGTTGGTCGTCAATGACCGTTCACCGGTGTTCGCCTTCCTTTATTTTTTAATTTTTTTGTGTCAGTCCACGCACATACATATTTTATTTATTCTCGCAGTCTGGTCAGTTTGTGTACAAATGAGACACGAACGTTACACTGTGTTTTCTAGTATCAGCGCATAATACGTATTTTAAAGCGAAGGTGCCACTTGCATGTAATTGTAACTTGTATCAACCTGTTGAAGCTTAGCACAAGACGGGGGACAAAAACGCAGAAGACGCAGATCGCACAGTGTGTCTTCTCCCTGTTATTTTCCCTCGTCTTATGCTGCGCTTCCACACGTTGTTATGTACCAACTCGTCAAAATCACTACTCTGCTGTAACTCGTATGCATTCATGTGTCTAGTTGGTTGGCTACAACAGCACTTGCCTTGTTTATGCGGCGCTTTTGTCGTCAAACCAATCAACGGCTTTATTATTTTAACCGCCCCCCACTCCCACCCAACATCCAGAATTGCTGTTGTTGATGCTGAAATAAAGATTTGAGTGATTCGTATTTGTTAAAATGCTCTTTGGCGGGTACTTGGTTCATTTGCTTTCATTTATATTTCATTGGAGCATGCTCGGCGCATTTTTGTTACAGACGACCGATCTAGACCAACCACCGGCAGGCCACGACGGTGACTTTCTTGATCTTGTCCCCTCCATCATGCTGGCGCCATGGCTTGTTCTCAGCGAGGTTCTGTCCTTTTCCAGCTACATAAATGATACCAACGTAGTCTTAACACTTTTATCAGAAAAATAGTTATGGATGAAACAGGTTCGAGCTATTCCATATTATATTTCGCTTTTTCCCTTGTTTTTCAATCTATTTCTGGTCCCACACATGGATGTGTAATTTACGCTGTATTTTAACCTTGGGATTTGGGAAGCCACGTATGTCCTGTTCAGAGAGATGATTTCGCCTTCACGTAAAATAAGTGAACTTGTTTGTTTCTTTTCGAGATATCACACACTGCTTCTCATTTTGTGTATGCCCCCATGCACAGCTCTTTGATGTTTTTTTTATCGCTTACTCTCCGCATTTCATCCGCACTTGGTGCGGCGAGATCCAGTGCCCGTAATCATTCAGATTTTTTTGCCCATTTCAATAACTCCGCCCTCAGTAAATACATTTGTACCACACACGTGAATCTGACAACATCCAGTTTACAGGGCGAGCCTGTACCTGATAATGCCACGATGACACGTCTAGATTCCGGTGGCACGCTTCACAATTATCGCTCTCACACACACGCACACACACAGACACACACACGCGCGCGCACACGCGCAGAAACGCGCACCCACGCACATACGCGCACACGCATGCACACACGCACGCACGCACACACACGCACGCACGAGTGCGTACCCGCACACAAGCGCGCACACACACACACACACGCACGCGCACACGCACACGCACAGAAACACGCACCCACGCACATACGCGCACACGCATGCACGCACGCATGCGAACGCACAAAAGCGCGCGTGCGCGCGCGCACACACACACACACACACACACACACACACACACACACACAAACACAAACACACGCACACACACACACACGCGCGCGCGCACGTACGCACGAACACACATGCACACATGCACGCATGCACGCACCCGCGCACATGCACAGACGCACCCACAAACACACGCAGACACGGACATGCACACACGTACACATACACTCGCTCACACGCAAGCACATGAACACGAAGGCACACGTAGGTACAAGCCAGAGCTATTTGATGTTACTTGATGTTCTCTGAGTTACTTTGATACAAAGTAACTCGGGGTGCAAGCATGCCAGGAAAATTTGACGCCAAAGTAGCATCGCGATTTCATGCAATTAATTATCTTGCATTGTATTTTCTGCAGATTCTTCACGCTTTTCTTTTAGAATTGCGAAATCAGTTTACCACGTCCATATAACTCACGAATAACCGTTGCTCTCCGGAATAAATCAGAGTGCTACTCAAAGATTCTTGATCAATTCGATAGCAAATTCCGTGCCTTGCCTGTACCTTGAAATACTTCATAGAAAGATACGCAGCACGCCCGTCCCACGTCGGGGAACTTTACGAATATACTGTTGCTAAAGCGCACCACCCGTGTGTATAGGAATATTGATTGATTGTGGGGTTTAACGCGCCGACGCAACGCAGGCGATGAGGCGCGCCGTAGTGGAGGGCTCCGGATCAATTTTGACCACCTGGGGATCTTTATCGTGCGCCGAAATCTCGTACACACGGGCGTTTTTGCTTTTCGCCTCCATCAGAAAAGCGGCCGCCGCGGCCGGGAATCGAACCCGCGACCTCGTGCTCAGCAGCGCAACGCCTTAGCCACTGAGCCACCGCGGCGGGTTGTGTGTATAGGAATAGCGACGTCCCTTGTTCAGTGGAACACCGCCGTGATTTGAGGGTTGCGGGCAGCAAAAACACAACTACCCAGGCTACAGTCATCACACTACGGCAACGCAAAATTTAGCAATTTACCCGCCGCGGTGGCTCAGTGGCTAAGGTGTTGCGCTGCTGAGCAAGAGGTCGCGGGTTCGATTCCAGGCCGCGGCGGCAGCTTTTCTGAAGGAGGCGAAAAGCAAAAACGCCCTTGTGTACGAGATTTCGGCGCACGTTAAAGATCCCCAGGCGATCAAAATTAATCCGGAGCCCTCCACTGCGGCACGCCTCATCGCCTGCGTTGCGTCGGCGCAATAAAACCCTACAATCAATCAAAATTTAGCGATTTAAAAAAGCGAAAAGAAAGCCCTCGGGAAGGTTCCCATAGCAACCCTGCAGTACCCGTGCACAACCGGACAGCCTAAACAAAGATGTCCAGATACCCGTCACTGCGTGGCTGCGACAAAAGCGCAGCGAAGATGCGGGTGCCATCCCGGCCGCTCTTCAGATGTAGGCGAGAAGGAACAACGTCCCCGTGTCGAGATTTGGCAGAACGATCTGCAGGTGGTTGTAATTCATCCGGAGCCCCCCACTATCGCGCGCTTACATCCCAGATGTGGCTGCAGCGTGTTACAGTCCCAAAATTTCAATTTTTTCAAAGCGCCCCGAGCGCAGTCCAGGCCGAGTTGACCTCATGCCCGTACATGGAAGATCGGAAGTCGCCTTGTAGTCACAGCGTCAGCAGGCGCATATTCGTTATCTCGCCGCTGCCTCAGCTGGCTGCGACGCGCGTCTGTCGCAGCCACGTGAACGCTGCGACTATTGATAACGCTGGGTCGTGTAGTCTTGGACAATGCGTGAGACTGCCCAGTTCGCGTTATCTGTTACAGTAAACGGCCTATTTTTTCTTTAAACGTTGTTAACGGAACGTTGAAAGATAGTTTCAGGAAGTGACAGAAATGCTGCGTTCGTGGCAGGCATTCAATTAATCTGCATGGGTCTTTCCATGGTTCGAGAGAAAGCAAGAGCGCATCAGACAGGACGGAAAGAGAAGTATAAAAAACACTTGCGCAAGTGTTTGTCAAGTTCTCTTCGTGTTCCGCCTGATGCGCTGGTTTCTTTCAAACTTATGTATTGATCAGCCCAACTTTTCACTCTTGTTTTTGGCGTTATTTTCTGGTAATTACTGGGGTCATTGCTGGAGGTTAATTTTTACCAATTGCTTTAAATGTTTTTCGGACGTGTCGATTTCGAATAGTGCACAATTGAGTATTCATTGTTCTTTACGTTGTCTGTACATATTAACATTGAAGCTTCTCTTTCACAGAACAAAAAGTCCAAAAATATTCATGAATCATCATACATACGTGCAAAATCTTCTTTGTTAGTTGAATTTTTCCGTTTTCTGGAATGTTTGGTTTATTTAGGAAGACGGCTACGTTCACGGCCGCCAAGACGTGCACCCACGCACTATTTTATTTATTTATTTGAAGCGCTCACCAACAGTGGTGTGCTTCTCGGGTGAGGCAATGGGTAAATGAGGAATATAAGGCATACAGAGACAACACATAAGCAAGGGTAGTAAATCAAAAATGGGTAAAGGAAATGTGCGGGTATACGGGGTGTTTCATCGAGACTAATTAATTTTTTTAAAAAATGGGAATTTGGAAGTAAAGCTGTTTTTCTTGTGCTAAGTGACCAGGGGCCGTGGCAGGTGCCAAGTGCTTTTTATGGAAATAAGTGACTTGACTTGGTTAATCACCGTTTCAATTATCCTAAGTTAGATGCTTGATTTTAATGATTAACTTGTAGAGGATCATGAGTCCATCTCGTATCGATTATTGCATTTCCGAAATTGTAACTGCGTGCAGAGGTACAGCGCTCTGAACCTAAGCTCACCAGATGTGCGTAAAGGGCTCAGGGCAAAAGTTGAGCGCCACGAAGCTGCGCCCTCAAGCTCATGTCACTCGGAGCTGTACATGCCACACGCACGCCGGGCTTTATCTTCGGCCCGAACAGAGGCAAGGGGCACCTGAACAGCCGAAAAGCATCTGATAGCCGGATTTATAGGTTACAAAGTTCCCAGTCTGGGAGTTATTACGTCAAAACAATCTTCAGTCGGCCCATGTGGCCACCGAAACAATAATGACAAAAAAAGCGCCCCGACATTGGGAATGAGCGTCTCGGGTTACTGTGTTACTGGGGGGGAGGGAGGGGGGAGGGAATATACCACTGAAAGTGAACTAAGTTAGGGCATGTTTTGGCCCAAACGGATAACCGTTGGACCACCGTGTTAACGGAATGACTACCCTGAAATGAGAATAGAAAGAGCAGAAGACCGCTAGTGCTATGAAAGAATGAAATAAAGAAATTAAGCGTAAATGAGTTATTCGGAGAGAGCAATATAAAAGCATTTGGAGTTCCCCGGGCAACGCCCTTGATAGGCTGATCATTCATTCATTCATTCATTCATTCATTCATTCATTCATTCATACATACATACATACATACATACCTGCGTATGCGCATAGGTACGTACGCACACTACTCAATTTACGCAGCGTGGACTTATTATGAAAAATTGAGAAAAAACGTGAGATAATTTAAGTAAACCGGCATCAAATTTCGTTAGTCACATTTAGCTCAATGTATAACATATGACCTTAGCGTTACGGTAACGTTTACCTAAGCTGTGACCTACGCATTGCACTTGTTACATGCGCTTTCGTAGTTCCGTAATATTTATGGTCACAATAACTTGTTATATTTCTTTATAATTAAAAATAAACAATACAACAAAACGCCTCAAATAAGTGCGCTGCGTAGGATTTAAAGCCGTTTCATCTTGGTACACCAAACACATTTCGCGGAAAAGAACAGAAAGAACTAATATTTATGGTCACAATAATTTGTTATATTTCTTTATAATTAAAAATAAACAATACAACAAAACGCCTCAAATAAGTGCGCTGCGTAGGATTTAAAGCCGTTTAAATAGAACATCTTGGTACACCAAACACATTTCGCGGAAAAGAACAGAAAGAACGAGCTAAGAGAGAAATCACCATTGTTACGTAGAGGACGAACAGGTCATAAAAGAGCGTTCTAAGCAGAGCCATGGCTGGATTCCATCCGCAACACCCCGCTTCCCGTTTCGCTTCTCATGCTCAATAAACCTGGCAGCTAGCCAAATTGACTTGTCCAAGAACTCACAAGTCGTCGCAGCAATGGCCGCAATTACTACCGTTCGAACCACTATGTGCGTAGCTTAGATTGGGCTTAACCGCTTGCATAATAGTGTGATCGGGAAAGTGATAGTTCTTCTTGTTTGGTGATTTTTTATGACGCCATGTTATCTCGTCGATACTACGTACAGTCGTGTACTTTTACTTCAAATCCCATGTTGCATTGGACGAAACTTTTCAAAAGCAATACAGCGGTAATAAATTCCAAGTAAGCTGTTTCACTATTCGAGAAATGTTGTAAATGATGTTATATCGACTGCGGAAAATATTAAGCAAGAAATTTGCTCAGAGTACAAATATGTTTGCATGTTAAAAGCGAGGCAGGTGACAACTTTAGGCACCCTTCTTTACCTAGAAGGGCTGATAAAGCTGTAGTTATCGCCAGCACAACGCCGCACAGCGTGATTTGCTCGCCCGCAATAGATGATTTTTCAGTTTCGGCTCTGACATTGGTGGGATTTTCCTCATGCGTAACACTCGCAATCGTCGCTGCAGTAATTTAACACGCATAAGTGGGATAGAATTCTCCTTGAAGAAGTCACGTTTCGTGGCTTCCACAGAAGCGCAGCGAACCAAGCTTCTATCCCGCAAACGGCAGGATTTACAACGAATGCTGAGGGAAGCCTGCAGCCCAGTAGGTCCACACGCACCCCTTGCCGCTTCCGTAGCTCGCTGCAATGCTCTTCTGTCGGTCGGAGCCATGTAACCGCCGCCGTTTATGCTGGCGCGAAAGTGAATTGTGTATACGCGCTGTCGTATTTCTGTGTTCTTACCTGCGCGCGTAGATTGATACCAAAGGTTTAGAAAACCTCAAAATACATTTTCTGTCGCCTTCTTAAACGCAGTGGCCTTATCTGGGGGTCGCAGGAAATGAATATATCTTTTCATTCGCACCACAAGAAGCACCCTCCTCGCCCTCTTTGCAAGTCGCTGACTTCGTGTTCTCCAGAAAAAACAACAGCATGCAAACACGCAAAAAAAAAAACATCTGGGCCAAGTAATGCCGGTATTCATTCCGTACTGATATCTGACATTCTTGGCCACGATCTTCGGTCGTATCAGGGAATGCTCGTGTCATCCAACGACCGATGCATGCGTCATCGGAGCTATATTTCCTTTCGTGCGGCGGAATAAGGCGTGCTTCGGTGTCCTGGTTGTTTTTACACTGCTAGATTGCAACTACCTTACGCAGCTTTTTGAAGGCGGTACGTGATGCCATCTATGAAGCGAAAAAGTGCGAATCTGAGTTGGCGCCGAACTGCTGAACCTCTTAGTAAATCATTGCTGTCAGTTCCATATTCCAGTGAAGATAACGCAGTGAATTCAAAATTTTGTGCTTTTTTTTCAGAGAAAGCCAACTTTGGGCAAACAACTGACCTGACAATGCTTGACATCAAACTTCTTGAGAAAGAGAACTGCCGCCTCCTGGCTGAAGTTGTGGACACGAAAAACAAGCTGAGCACGCACATGCTGACCGAGGACTGCTTAAAAGAGAGACCAGACATGGTCCAATTTTATACAGGACTGCCCAGCTTTACCATCTTGTTTGCACTGTACACTCTTTTAGAAGTCAGCGTGTCCCACACTAGCCGCAATGCCCTCACAAGGTTTCAGGAGATGATCGTCTTCCTGATTCGCCTCCGGCTCAACGTGCCTCGCCAAGACTTAGCCTACAGGTACTTGATCTGTAACCTTGTTTGTTATGGTGTGCTAAAACTGTTACTTGCAGGTTCCATGTCTCCGAGGCCACGATATCAAGAGCGGTGAACAAGTGGCTGGACGTTGCCTTTGTGCGGCTGCGATATGCTGTCAAGTGGCCAGAGCGACACACCCTTCAGTCGACCATGCCAATGGCCTTCCGCAGAGCTTTTGGGACCCAGGTGGCTGTGATCCTGGACTGTTTTGAAGTCTTTATAGAGCGCCCTTCTTCTATGCTACCACGTTCGCAGACTTGGTCCAAGTACAAAAATCACAACACCGTTAAGTTCCTGATTGGCATTGCACCCCAGGGGGTTACGACGTTTATTTCTTGTGGGTGGTGTGGCCGCACAAGTGATAAAGTCATAACTTTAAACTGCGGTATGCTAGACAACCTGCTGCCAGGAGATATTGTGTTGGTAGACAGGGGGTTTACAGTGTCTGCAGAAGTTGGCATTTACTGTGCCAAATTGGTGATGCCTGCATTTACGAAAGGCAAACCGCAGATTTCTGCTTACGAGGTAGAAAAGACCCGGAAAGTGGCAAATGTGCGCATACATGTGGAGAGGGTAATCGGCCTGCTGCGGAACAAGTACCGCATTCTGAAACACACGCTGCCTGTGGAGGTGCTCAGTTGTGATCCTGATGGTCCCACTGTGCTTGACAGAATTGTATTTGTTTGTGCAGCACTGGGAAATCTCAGCGACTCCCTGGTACCATTTGGCTGATGAGCAGCACAGTGTACTTTCTGTAGTGCCATGTCTGCATTCATGCATACCTGAAAAGTTTTTTTTCTTTTTTTCAAAATTCAGCCAAGTTCAGTAGTAATCACTTTACAATTTTTCGGCATCCAGTGCAGTACTTTTTGTCCTAGGTGCTTTAAGGCTGACACATCCGAAGTGAAACATATTTATACGTGCCGTTGCCACACCTGATTCACGCTTTATTTACAACGAAGTGAAACACATTTACACGTGCCGTTGCCACACCTGATTCACACTTTATTTACAACTTTCTGGCATTCACTGCAATACCACTTTTTTGCTATAGGTGCCCTTTTAAGGCCAACGCACGCAAAATGAAACCATTTATATTTACACGTGCCGTTGTCACAGCTGATCATTTTTCCAGACTCCGGCTGTTGGCAAAAACAGAATAAGCTGTCTGTTTTTTCTGCGTTTGATCCTGATGTGCCAATGCAACCAGCCTCGGCTTCGCAACTGCGGTTGCTGGTCCAATAATTAAAGCAGAGCTCTGGAAGAACAACACGTTCAAAGTAGAGCTGGCATCGCTGTGCCATTGCCCTGCTGAACTCTGAGTCATAAGATACACGCAACATGACAAACTCTCTCACTGTCCACAGGACAAAGTCGCAGTACTTCCTTTGTGTAACAAATATTTGCAACTGTACTTGGTAGTAGTACGAGTGGTCTGTACGCAGCCTCAGTTTTCCACCTGTCAAGGATACACAAGCAGACGTGGACAAGGCTAGCTCTTTGACTGTTCCATTGCGTCCATTATAGGGGCACTTCTAGCACTCCCTCACCGCAGCAACTACAGGTTACGAGACCGTCAGGTGTGGTCGCTAGGAACGGCTTCTCTACTGAAATGTGTAGCCCAGCAGTTGCACATTGAAAATTTAAATGGATGCTGGCCGATGCAGCAGCATATGCCTGCCTGGCCGTTTCTTCATGCTCCTTGCCCCATGCAGTCTGCGGGGCCCAGAACTGTGTGTTCCGGGCGGCAAATCTTGTTCAACAGGGACATGGACGGGCTTGGTATTGACGTCCTGCACACCGCTTTTGCATTTGAGGCGGTGATTCGGCCTGCTCTGAATGTGAACCATTTTGTTGACTTTGCCTGGTCTTTTGTTTCCGCTTCAACCAGCCTTTCCACCTGCGAGTGTAAAGAAAATCATGCGCATATAAATAAAAGTTGCTTTCAGTGTGCACAAGTTTGTGTATGTCACTTATAGGTTTACAGCACTTAAATCACAGTAAACATACCTCTGGCTCGATCACAAGTGCTTTCATGACCTCCATGCAGTGGTCCATCATGGCATCCGGGGTTTCAGGTACGTCGTCTTTGTGGAGATTAGTCAGCACTGCCTTTGGGAACTTGAGGGCCACTGGGGCAAACTCCGAAGCATATGGCTCCTCTAAAGAAAGGAGAGCAGGTCGGCTGTCGCTCTTGTGGCACATGGATAGGAACATCGACCACTCTTCTGGCGTTGTTTCTTCTATCGCTGCTTTCTGTTGACGCCTGCTTCGGTGGGTCTCAACTCCAGCATCCATCTGAATTTTTTTGGCGCGTGCTCAAGCGAAACTTATTTGTGAACACCGTTTGCCTTCTAGGTGCTGCACATACGGTGGGAGCCAGCTATTCTCTTCATCAGTGCAGACTTTGCCATCGCGTCGCCTCACAACAACTTCCACATAAAAAAGAACTGCAGCAATGTGGGAGCATGCCTTCCCCAGGCCTGCCATGCAGGTGCAGCGGGGCAGCCAGCACTGCTCCATCTTCAGTAACCAGAAGCCATGGCTCCAGTGCATTCTCGTAAAACGCCTGCGAATGCCGCACCTGAAAAAAAAAGTCCTTGAAAGCAGTGCTATCAAACCATTATATTTTCCTAAAACCGCGCACAGCCAATCGGTTGCGCAGCGAATGAGCGCGGGTTACCTTAGCCGCACACCCTCCCCTGTTGTAAACCCAGCACAACCAGTCGCTTCTCATTAGGAGCTTTCACCACGCATTTGATGTTACATTGCGAGTTCACTGCTGCGGTAACGAAGCGTCCCTGTCACGCTCGCGTTACTTTAGTAGCATTTGCAAACGCTTCTCCATCAATCACGTGAAGCAACTTTTCAAAGCTACGCAGTCGGCTACGGATCACGTTAGTCGCCGCAGTGAAAAATTTGCTGCCACTATTGCGGGCGGGTCAGAACTCGGCACCACGTACTGTAGATCCAGTCACCGCTTTCGTCTGACAGCGTTTGCGAAAGGATTTAAGCGATCAACGATTTCCGTACGAAGGTTGCACAAAGAGTGCCAATAACTTACCTTGCCGAGAACGACGCGACGGCCATCAGCAAGCACCTTGACGCACGGCTCCTGGACCCAACCATTAGTCAAATAATTGTGACCTTCCATGCTCTTGTATGCTTTAAGCGCTTCCCGTGTCGCGAAACTGGTGGCATGTACGAGGTAGTCCTTTATGTCCGTGAACTCGACGTGGGGAAACAACGTCACATCCAACGCCGCGTCTCCAGCACCGTAGTCGTATGGGTCGACGCCACCACCCTGTGCAACTTTCTCCAAGTAGCGACGCTTCTCTGCGCCACGAAGGTCGCGAGCATAGGCGCTTAGCCGCATAATCTTCTTACACACACAAAAGTCATATATCGGGTTCGGTACCACACAACCACCTGTCGCCAAGCGCGGGGTGAAAAGATCGCTACGCGCCACCATAGCCTCCAAAGGAGGCTATGGCGCCACCATGGGCACCACCGACCGCAAACATGGCGCGCTGCTCCGGCGCCGGTAGCGCCTCCAACTAGATGACGTCAGGTGCAACCCTCCTATAGAAACATTTAGGTCAGCCATTTATGGGTTCTCAGTTGTTAGCAATTAACGTAAATATTGAAAATGTGTGCTTAACTATTGTAATGTTTGACACAAGTTAAAACTTAGTTATTGACTCGTAAAATGTGTGACAAATTTACTTGTGTGGTCATTCCTCATACTTTTGATCACACTGAAGTTGGAAATTATTTGGCTATAAGTACAGTAACAGCAATTTGGCAAGTATAGGTAAACTCGCCTAGTGCTACAGCACAGTATCTTCATTAGTTTGTGCTAGTACAGGAAGGAAAATAAATTAGGGTAAAGCTTGTTGCCCCCTACCCTCACCCTCCTTTTTTTGCTTTGAAATGTGTCCACCCAGTCTCTAAGTTTTTTGTTGGATGTGTTGTTGTTTAGGGACATCCGAAAACAGACAGACACACAGAAAATGAACTTAATTGACTAAATAACAAGTCTAAAAAAATATTACAGTACCTAGATAAGAATTGCAAGTGATAACTGGACTAAAAAACTTGTGTATGCTCAAAACGGCGGTGCTAGTTAGGTGCTTCTGTAGATGCAAAGGAATTATTTACTGTGTCCACACATTTAGAGTAGAAAATCAAGCGGAGTTCTGCTTTTTGTGCTGGCAGTAGTGGTTTGTGCGTGAAAAGGCTGAACACACTGAGTTACAATAGACCCCTTTCGTAAATGCTCCCTCTGGCGGCGGGCTTTTCGTCAGTTTCGGTTTGCAAGGGTTTCTGGGATAGAAGTCGCCATGTTACGGTCAGCCTTTTAGCAGTCGTAGCGGTATCTTTCTGTCAGCGAACGTCAAGCATATTAATCCTGGCATTATAACGTGATTTTTTATCAATTGGAAATCTTGTGCCTCGTCATGAGCGTCCCCGCGACGGGATGGACGGGCGATTTGACTCGCCTGCCGCCCCTGTCACCTACCGACCTCAGTCGCAAGGTGTCGGTCTCGGGCACACAGAAGAGCGCTGGACGCAGCTACAAGTTGGTCACAGAAAGCTACGTCGTGGCGTCGACAGTATGTGCCAACTACGACAATGAAATGTGAGTAGCGTTTCGGGCCTGATTACAAGCGTTAAGACAGTTAAGACAAGCAATGTGTTGTGTACGCGCCGTCGAACTATGGGTCTTATTCAGTTGCGCGTACGTGCATTCTGAAAACATTTCGGTTCCGCTATCTCGTCGCCTTTTTATTACGCATCGCAGCCTTAGCCTGATTTTACAGTGTGTTCTACATGTTGATATTTACGGGTGAGAACGAAGTAAGCGAAGACAGGCGGTTGCTCTGTTCACTTTGGCGTAGCACTCCGGCACCCGCCGCTGTTTAGCAGATCACAAATGAGCTTAAACACGGTTGAAAGTTGGGCGAGTTGGTGATACATTCCGGGTATAAGTGCGAAGTCGACACGTAGGAAGGAACACAGAGGACGGCGCGCTTCTAGCAACTGGTGGAGCGCTATTAGCGCGCTACTGGCAACTTGCAACTAGAATCTACTAGCGCCAGTTGCTAGTAGCGCGCCGTCCTGTGTGTTCCTTTCCACGTATCTTGTTTTTTGCGCTTATTCTCTCAAATGAGCACTGTTTGGCAAATGCAGTTGAGCCACCGGAGAATCGTGATTTGGGGTTGATCACCCCGGCTTATGGTGCAATCAATCCGCTGCGTGCCGCGACTGGTAGGGGCGATACTCCAGTGACGGAAGCCCGTGCTTTTACGTGCTGCTGCCCACTGTTACAGGAAGTAGTAGACTCCACTTGCCGCAGAATTGCCTGTGTATCTATTTACTTTGAATATTTTTTTCTAGAAAAATTCATAGGTACATAGTGCGGCTTATGGTACTAGACTTTGTCCAGCAGTTAATGTATGGCACTCCCTGCTGCAATGCAATGAGGGATGGAACGAGACCTTGTACCCAGGTAACACAAATCTTGTTGGGTGACTCTTCTATGCTATCATAAGAGCCTAACACAACCATACGCTTTTAGGGACAAGCGTCACAAAAAAATGCAACTCAAAGGGAACAACAAACATAGTGTGGGTGACAGCAACAAGCGAAAAAAATTAGCACAGTGCTGCCAATGCCTTTTATCGTCGCTGCCGCTCGCTTGTGGGCTGTTTCTGACCAGCAAAAAGCAGGCGTAGCGACGGCCCGTTACCTGCCACTGTCGCCACCCCCAGAAGTGTGTATAATTTTCTTCTTTTGTTGCCAATAATTCTTTGCAGAAATAGCAAGTTCCTGCTTAAGGCGCGGTGCTACCGGAGCCAAAAAAAAACAAAGCCTCCATACGTTGTGATTGCCACCGTGAATGAAGTCGGCCAGGTGGTGGATGGTTCCTGTGAATGCCCTGCTGGCAAGAGATTTTGCAGCCACCTCCAAGCCGTTTTGAACGTGGTTGTCCTCCTTCAAAAGAAGGGGTACTGCGAGGCCCCAGAACACCTTTCGTGTACAGATCTGCCGCAGCGATGGAGAAGGCCGAGGGGTGAAGCCATCAAAGGGTGCAGTGTGCAAGATCTGGACTGGCGGAGAGTCGGTGAAGGTGGCCAGGACATGCCTTTGTTGTCCCGTTTGGACCTAAGTAAGGCATCGGAGCGAAGTGTCGACCAGAAACGCAAGGCAATTACAAAACTTGCAGATGCCCTGCGAGCCTTGGACGGAGAGACAGCTTTAGTGAAGGTGCTGGCAGCAGTAAATCGTGCAGGAGTCTGCACTGCGAAATGCGGTGATGTGCTGGTCGGCTCTCCCTTGTCATACCAGCGACCACTTGTCCCCTTCGGCTTCGATGCGCTGCTGTGTGCCGAGTTGGAGGTGCCTGTCCAGTTCAAGCCGGGGGAGCGAGCCTGCTGATGGCCTGAGGCCATTCAACGGCAGCAACTGCTGGGCCATACCTGCCGGCCTTGGTGCACAAGGAGACATTCTAAAGGTTCGTTGTTTTTGGCTGGATGGCATGCCACCCCTCGAACATATTTATTAGTGATCGCTCTTGCACGCCAACAGGCTGCCATGACCGCATTCATGTTTCTACGGTGAAAATAATAATATCGGTGGAGACTTGGCAGAAAAATTTGCACACACGTCTCATCTACCCTGGTCATATAAAGCCGTCTTTGACCTGTTTTTTTCCCCTGAAGTTGAAGGGTGAATCTATTGTCGCACTGGACCCATACTTCGGTTTATAAGATAGTTCTTTCCAAACCATGGATTATGGGCATATCCCAATGCTTCACCTACATTGCCGTGTGGGGCTCCGTGTGGAATGTTTTGCTGATAGGTGCAACGTGCATTGTAGAACGAAAGTGAGGGGCATACTCAGTTGAAGTTCAGCTAAGGAGAGGAATATAATTTACGCACTGTATGTCTTGTTGGTCACCACCTCTCTAATCTTCCCTCTTTTTCGTTCGTTAGCGCTGTGGTGTTGGGAATTGATTGGTGCAAGCTGTTCCAGTCTGTTAAAAATTCTGTTGTGCATTAGGCAATAACCAAGGTAAAAAAAATCTATGAACACGAAACTGCTAACTTGTACACAAGCCCAAGGGCTATGACATGCTGCAGGTATTGTTTATGTTAGTGTGCTCTTTTTAATTGAATGTGAAATTCTGCTTGTTTCAGAAAATAACACTGACACCTTTTCAAGCACAAGCTTTGGAGAGAGACACCCGAAGGCAGCGAGACAGCAGTACCTGGCGTGAGGCAAGGTATTACCGTCTGACAGCATCCAACTTCGGCAACGTGCTTTTGCGGACTGCCCAGTGGAACGACGGGGCACTTGGCCGGCTCACCTCGTCAAAGGATTTGTCGCACGTCCCTGCTGTTAGGTGAGAGTGTCATATTTTTGGAAAATCATGCAAACAATATTCTGCAAGATTTATTGGACAGAATGAATAGCACAGGCTAAAAAAATCGGGCAATGCAATGGTCGGTTCAATGGAATGCAATGACTACAGCGATCGGTTCGTTTTTTTAACACTATTGGTTCTCAAGACACTTGGGAGAGAGTTGTGCTTTATTTTACTTTAGCAGGTTGTAGTGGGGTCCTTGGGAGTGGGGGAAATGCAAACGGGCCAGGTATGCTTAAAAAAAAAGTAATACTGTATGGCCAATATGAGGCCATTTCGAAAGACCTCGTTCCTCTTCCCAAACCAGCCCCGTAAAGCTGAGCACTAGACCCGAACCAGCCCCGCAAGATTGTGTAAAGAGATAAAAAAGTTTCGGGAAAGTAGCTAGGGAGTCGCCACTGCTCCACATAGTTTCTTTGATATCTCCATTACGTCTTCAATGCTTTAGACAAAAATTTGTCATTAGGACAAAGCAGTCTTTGTAATGAACCAAACTTTTAATTTGCCTTCATATCCCATTAAATTCCCAATTCGTTTTTTTTTCATTCTTATAACTTGTTACTGACACTAAAGTCGCATTTTCTGTAATAAGTAGATGGGGCACATTCTCTTCAGTGCACTCTTTGCGGTAGAAAAGTGATAGCTCAGACAGCAGGTCTGAGGCAGCATCAGATAACACGCTTCAAGGATAGGATTGATGCACATGAGGCAGGCTAATATGCATGCATGATTCACCTTTTGTATAGGATTATTTTGCCATTGGGCTTTATAAACTGAATGTCATTCACAAAATATTCCTCCATTTTACTTTTAAAATGAATAAACTAATTCTGAGCCCTTTTTTAGACACGGCATCACCAACGAGGGCAAGGCACTGCGGCGCTACGAGGCTGTTTTAAAGCAAAGAGGCCGAAGCGTCCACCTTCAGAGTGCAGGGCTGTTTGTTGACCCCCAGTGCCCCTGGCTCGGCGCATCTCCGGATGCTGTTGTTTTTGACCCACTGGAAGATCCACCGTGGGGGTGTGTTGAAATCAAGTGTCCCTACACCCTGAAGAATGCGGACGTGCCCGAGCTGCTTTCTGCCAACAGTTGTGTTGTTTTTGACGCTAGTCGCCATCCACACCTGAAAGAAGACCACCTGTATTTTGCTCAGGTAGTTGGCCAGATGGGTGTGACGCGGTTGACGTGGGCCGATTTTGTCTTTTATGGGGTGAACTTCTTGGCGGTTCAAAGGATTAAGTTTGATGAGGAAGTCTGGCGGAGCATGAAGCGGCGACTCGACGTCTTTTATTTTGATACACTGCTGCCATATTTTGCACGGAAGCTGTCACACTAACGTATTGTTCCTCAAACAATCGAATGCCCTACTGTGGAAGCAATCATGAAGTGACCCTTGACCACACTTGCCCTTTCACTGTTCTTGCATCCTTACGATGTCTTTAATTCTGCTTCGCACACAACGCTGTATTTAATATGCATGTCCATTGTGTTGTAGAAATCTGGTGTCTGCAATAGCCTTCTGTGAAAAGCGTAGTTCTACATGCAGACAGCTCGCTGGTGTATCAGTTGTCGTTTTTTTTTCAATGTGTTAACGGATGTTTCTGTCCGCTGTTTTTTTCTTGGTGTGGCAGTGTTGGTCATCTTATCTGTGTAGTTTTGATTTGTATGGGGAGAACTTTGACGGTTCAAAGGATTAGGTTAGATGAGGAAGCCTGGCAGAACTTGAAGCAACAACTAGATGCTTTTTATTTTTAAGCAGTTGCCATATTTTGCGAGGAACGAGTAGCACAAATGTATGTCAATGTTGCTCCATTCCTCAAACAATCACAAGTTGGAATTCCCTGCCTTGGTGTACAGTAAATTGCCCAATTCTGGAGGCGTTAATGAAACTACTCTATACGCAACTTTCCGTCTCACTATTCTTGCTTCAGGCCATTTTTAATGCTCCGTGCACACCACTATTCGGTTTGTGTTCTGTGTGCTTTAGAAATCTGGTGTCTACAATAGCATGCTTTGAAAAACGCAGTTCTAAGCACAGGCTCTTTTTCACGTCCATCAGATTGCCCTTTTTTCCGATGTGTAAATGCATACTTTTCTGTAGGTTTTTTTGTGGCAATGTTGGTCATCTTGCTGTGCTCCTTAAATAGTTATTAGCCAAATTTTCTACACTGGTGCACAAAAATGTGTCGCTCGTACCTTTATGTGTCGCTCGTACCCAAGTGTGGCTTTATTACATGTAGTTTGTTGTCTGTCTGTTCGTCCCAGTGTGTTTGCCATGTTCTGCGCAGGTGTTGTCTTATGTGTGGCTTGAGGTCTGTGTAGGGTACCGTTGTAATGTCCACAGTTTTCCTGAGTGTAGCAGCACCAGCCCTCTAGTCTGCCAACTCGTTCCCAGCGATCCCTGCGTGCCCTGGGACCCAACAGAGGACCAGCTCATGCTTTTGTGCATACACGGACATGATAGTGCTGAATACAAGATTAACTATGTGGTTTTTGGGGGGCTTGTGCGATGACAGTGCGCGAACAACACTCAAAGAATCTGTATAGATGATGGAATTGGGAATTTGAGTTTCAAGAATGTCGCGTACAATCAGTAAAATTCCATACGCTTCTGCTGAAAAAATTGATGTGTGCACGCTCATGGTTCTGGCTGCATTGAAATTAGGACCATGAGCAGCGCACGACACCATACTGGAGGTTTTAGAAGCGTCACTATAAAATTCTGCACATGTGTATTTAAACTGCAAAGACAGAAAGTGCTGCAGTATTGCAGCTCGTGGTACACGATTTTTGTCAAGTCTCATAAAAGAAAGGTCGCACGACACCGGGCGAACTTGCCAAGGCGGTAAACTGTTAGAAAAGGATGACCTGTACATATCTAAAAACGAAACACTGAGATCCGAGGCTCGCTCTCTCACTCTAAGTGAAAAGGGCAGAGGAACGGATGGGCGATTTGCAAAGAGCAGAGATGTTGATGTATCGTTAAAGACAGGATAAAAAGGATGATTATTCAGCGATGAAATTTTAAAAGCATATAGCAAGTCCATGTACGTTCGTTGGTTCTCAAGGCTCCACTTATCACACTCGACATACAGACTCTCGACAGGGCTAGTGCGAAAAGCACCCGACGCAAGCCGCAGCCCCAAGTGTAGCACTGGGTCAAGCATTCGCAACGCTGTTTTAGTCGCCGACCCATATACCACACTGCCATAGTCTAAACGAGACCCAACCAAAGCAGTATAGAGCCGTAGTAGGAGTTCTTTGTCGGAACCATACGATTGATGGGAGAGAACCTTAAGTATATTCATTATTTTCAGACATTGATGTTTAAGTTTCTTGATGTGTGGAATGAATCTGAGTTTCTGGTCAAACACAACACCTAAGAACTTGTGCTCCTTGTTTACAGGAAGCGACACGCCATTCAGAGTAATGTGTGGGTCCGGATGGACCCCGCGCTTCCTGGAGAACACAACGCAGGAGCTTTTTGCAGGATTCAATTTAAACCCATTTTTGTCTGCCCAGCCGGCAAGCTTCTTGACACCAAGCTGGACTTGACGTTCGCATATTGACATATTACATGATTTAAAAGATATTTGCACGTCGTCTACATACATAGAATAAGAGATTGTTGGTGGCAGTGCCTTTCCAAGAGAGTTCATCTTTACGATAAAGAGAGTGCAACTCAACACGCCACCTTGCGGCACGCCATTTTCTTGGACGTGAACCTTTGAAAGTGCACAACCAACCCTTACTCTGAACGTTCTCTCCGACAAATAACTAACAAGGGTGTTCAAGATATTACCCGAAACACCGAATGACCTGAGGTCACTAAGGATCCCATAACGCCAAGCGGTGTCGTAGGCCTTCTCGAGGTCGAAAAAGACAATTAAGCAGTACTGCTTATGCACGAAGGCATCCTTGATGTATGAGTCAAGTGCAACCAGTTGATCGTTTGTCGATCGCCCCACCCTAAAGCCTGCCTGGCAGCTCTCGAGAAGACCATTGTTCTCGAGGAAGTACACGAGCCTGCGATTGATCATCTTCTCGAAGAGCTTGCACAGGCAGCTCGTCAGGGCTATTGGACGGTAACTTGAGGGGGATGACGGGTCCTTTCCCTCCTTCAAGAAAGCCACTACAATGGCCTCCCTCCAAGAGTGTGAATGTGCCCCGAAAGCCATATTTTATTATATAGATGTAGAAGTGCTTCAAGTGTGTCTGCGTGTAGGTGTTGTATCATTGTGTATGTAATGTTGTCTGGGCCTGGAGCTGAGGGTGTACACGTGCTCAGAGCAGCCCTCAGCTCATGTAGTGAAAACGGGGAGTTGTAAGAAGTCTGTGATTTGTTTTTGTCGTGTAGGGACTTCTTTTCACAAGAGGCTTTATGTTTCAAGAAAGTGTTCGTGTAGTGTGCTGAACTGGACACGTGTTAGAAGTGTTGTGCGAGTGTGTCAGCCTGGTCTTCCAGTGTGTCCCCTGTTGTACTGACCAGGGGCAGGCTGTGTGTCTGTTGTCCTTTGAGTTTGCGTATATGTGTCCATACTTTCCGTGTGTCTGTGTAGGAGTTTATTGATGTTATGAATGTACGCCAACTCTCTCGTTTTGCCTCACGGCGCACACGTTTTCCTAATGCCTTGGCCCGTTTCAACAAGAGGAGGTTTCCCGACGTGGGGTACCGACGAAGGATACCCCACGCCTTGTTCTGGGCCTCTCGCGCCCGCCTACAGTCCTCATTCCACCACGGCCTCCGCTGGCTGCGCGGAGCACCAGAGGCGTGGGGAATGGACTTTTCGGCGGCGTCGAGGATGTGCGCCGAGAGGAGTGTTGCGGCTTCTTCTACGTATAGGTGTTCTATGGATGTGTGGTGTAGTTTGGATGTCTCTGTAAATGTGTTCCAGTTAGCTCGTGCTTCATTGAACCTATTATGGGAAGATGGACTGCATGAGCCTTTACCTATGTATGTGAGTGAGGTGGGGAAGTGGTCACTACCATATGGGTCAGTGCCCACACCCCACTCGAGGAGAGGAAAGAGAACTGCGGAGCCAATCGCCAAGTCAAGACATGAGTATGTGTTGTGTCCTATGTCATGGTATGTAGGCTGTTTATTGTTGAAAAGGCATGCTCCTGAAGATGTAAGGAATTTCTCTATAAGGCGACCTCGGGCATCCGTGCGAGAAGAGCCCCAAAGAGTGTTGTGAGCATTCAGGTCGCCTGTCAGGATGTATGGTTCGGGCAGCTGGTCAACCAGCGCCTCAAAGTCAGAGCTTAAAAGTGAAACATCAGGAGGAATGTATATGGAGCATACCGTTATCAACCTATTAAATATCATTGTTCGAATTGCCACAGCCTTAATGACAGTGTTCAGGGTGACAGGGTGGCATGCTAAAGATTTCCGGGCAATTATGGCCACACCCCCAGAAGACTGTGTGCAGCCATCCCTGTCTTTCCTGTATATCAAGTAACTGTTCAAGAAATTTGTGTTCTTGGAATTCAGGTGTGTTTCCTGAACACACATTACACTTGGCTGATTGGCATGCAGAATCTCATACACGTCGTCATGATTATTCAGAAGGCCTCTGCAGTTCCATTGAACAATATTTTCTCTTCCCATTATGATGTGATCGGAACTACTGGAGTGTGACTATTTATGTAGAGTCTTTCGGGGCTTGCACTCTTGGGAGGGGTTTTCTGACCTTCTCTACTGACCTGGACGTCGCAGCCCGTTCCTTCCGCTGCGATGAAAGCCGGAAGGGCTCAACGTCCATGTCGTCATCTGAAGGCAAGGGGGTGCCCAGCGGGCTGGGCCCCCTTGACGTGGTACCCTTTCGGGTGTTCCTTGCCTGCGCTGCCAGTGCCGACGGCGTGGGGAGAACGCCAGATGGCAGAAGCAGTGAGGCGGAGGAGGGAGTCGCTGCGACTGCCTCCGTCTCCATCTCGTCCGGGCCCTCGCGTGTGCTTCGGGCCGGTGGAGAAGGGGAAACGGTGGGTGCAGCAGCAACCCCACCGGACGTGGATGCCACCACAGCCGCTGCTGGCTCAGCGAGCGGTGCGGAGGCGGGTGGGGCTGCCAGAGGCAACCCTGGGGGGGCAGGGGCGGGACCAAGTCCGACTCGCGGTACTAGGTCCCCGCCGAAACCAGACGCCGCTCCGCCCCCCGGCGAGCTGCGTCGGCGTACCTCCCCAAGGGAAAAGAGGCGAACCTCTTTCGCGCCTCGGGGAAGGTGATGTTTTCTGTTACCTTTATGTTAATGATTTTTTTCTCTAGTTGAACCTTTTCACAGGCGCGAGAGTATGCTGCATGTGGACCCTGGCAATTCGGGCAGGTAAGGTTGGTTGCAGTGCAGTTGTCGGATAGATGATCATGCTGGCCACATTTGGCACATGTTGTTCTGCCACGACAGGAGTTGGTACCATGCCCGAACCTCTGGCACTTGAAACAGCGCCGCGGGTTCGGGATGTATGGCCGGACAGAACAACGGATGAAACCTGCGTTGATATGCTCCAGCAGTGTGCAGCGGTCGAAGGTCAGAATCAGATGTTTGGTGGCGATTTCTTTATCTCTCCTAATGACGATGCGCCTTACTGCTGTCACGCCTTGATCTTTTAGGCCTTCAAGCAGATCGATCTCTGTCTCGGTATGGAGGTCTGGCTCAGATATCACACCCTGGGAGCTGTTGATGCTGCGGTGGGGTGTGACTCTGATATCCAGGTCTGCCATGCGGGTTTGGCTCATGAGAATTGTGGCTTGCTTCTGTGAGTTAACCTCAACTAGGACCTCGCCAGTTCTTAGTATTTTAGCATTGTATGTGTTGCCTAGGATAGATTCAAGAAACTTGGATACAAGGAATACAGATTGTGAGGAAAGAGGCTTGGATTTGTCAACCGGTTCAACTATCAAAAAACGTGGGTAGTTGTCTGGTTTCGGTGAGTTGGTGGCAGAAAGAGGTGGAAAAGATTCTTCGGTGCGGACCCTTTTCAAGGTCCGATCATGTTTGGGGGGTTTACGATTTACCATATGGCATGTAATAGAAGCAGGGGACGGGGGTACTTTCTTCTCAAACCTTACCCTGATAGCCTGAGAGGTCCCGGAGCTCCCTGCCTGGTAGACAGACAGGGAGCCCATCCGCCGGAGCTTGACCTGGGCTCCGACGGCCACCGTTTGAGGCTTCTACCCTTCACCTTTAAACACATCACCACGGTAGGTTACAGTTTATGTTGGGGGCTCGGGGCCGCGGTGTCGCCAACACCGTCACCATGAATACCCAAGGTGCCCCGTGCGGGGTCTGGTTCACTATAGGACCAAGAGAAAGGGGAATAACCTTGTCAAAAATATGGAACGTCATGATGCGCTGAATTCTCCTCTCCACATGAATACGCAAGGATGCAATGTCTGCCGTCTCGCGCACCTCTGCTTCGGTAAACTGCTCCTTGTTGAGAAATGGTGGGAGGTTAAGCCCAACGCCTTTCTTCTCCAGAAGATCCTTGATCTTGAAGCCCTTGTCCGCCATCACCATGTCTCCATCCGTAAACTCTCGTTCTAGGAAACCACTTTTGATGACAAGCTCTCTGTCCGATGCAGACCCCATGTATAGGTCCGAGACGAAGCGAACCAGCCCGTTTGGTGAAATTGCTATGAGCCCTTTAAATGTGTTGGTCGACTTATAGTTCGAATATGTCCCAGACTGGAGAAACAAAGAACTTGGCACTTCACACCTAACTTCTGTCGCATCAATAATTGCACGTGTACTTGAGTATTTCTTCTTGAAGGCTTCAGGCATTGTTGAGTCTACAACATCTCGTGGTGGCCACCAGGTATGCTCCGTCAGCCTAATGTAGAGCAGGTTAATCCAGGCTGAAAAAATTCTAGACACTGTGCTCGTAGAAATGTCGAAGATATGCGCCAGGAGCATGTGAAAAAACCCAGTTCGCAGCTTGACAAGCGTCAAAAAGAACTGGTTTTCGGTGGAAAGCTTGTGTCTGCGGCCTCTTCCCTCCGTATTTGGATGGTCCGAGGAGGTGCTGTCACTTTCTGCCCCTACGTATTCCAGTAGTTGCTTGAAATGGGCATAGCTCCGCTGTCCGGTGTAAAACTGCATCTTCCGGTCATCGTCTACAAAAAGCTCTACACAAAACTTTCGCATCTGCTTGCTAGACTCCGACAACTTGCTCTCCAGCTCCCTGGTTGAAACAGCATGCGCATTTATGAGCTCTTGGTTCCTACGCAGGAGGCAGACAACTTGTTCTTTTGATCTTTCGAGGTCCCTCTCTGCCTTCCTGACACTTTCGTTTCTTTGGTTGAACACTTGCTGCAGGTCTTCATTTGCTTTCCTAAGCGTATCACTGGCATTTCTGAGTACCCCGACCTGGTTATGTAGCTCGGCAAGTTGTAAATTCTTTTCTGCCAGCTCTTGCTTCAATTTTGCCACGGCTGTTCTGCAAGCACAGCAACTTCTGGCTTGTGAGTCGTCTGTGCTTGCAGGCACAACACTGCTTTCTGCTGCAGTGCCTGAAAGTTCCAACCGGTCTTGGTCGGGCAACATACCGTCGGAGCAAGCAACATCTGTGCTGTCCTGTGGCATGTGCAGTGTCTGCAGGAGCTGTCGTTTGGGAGGAGGTCGGTGTACAACTTTCTTTAAAAATGAAAAAATTGATGGAACAGCATTTTCCCTTAAGTATCTTCACCCACTTGCCACATTGGGGACAAAGTCGTTCTCTGTGAAGTGCCTTGAACACACCTTGGTTGTCCGCTCAATGCTGAAGTAGGTGCCAGGGTCTCGCTTGATGGCGATAATCCACAGTTTCAGAACCTTCTTGATTGCAGGGAATTTGTGATACGTGACCTGGTGGAAAAGTTTTTAAAGATTAGGAAGGCGCACCTGTAACGGCCAGGCACACAGTAAAACATTTTCATAGCATAAGTGGTGACAGCAGATTAATATCGACAAGCAAGCAAATTTCATGCAAGCCGATGTTCACATTGTGCAACCCGATTGATTGATTCTGGGTTTAACGCGCCGAAGCAACGCAGGCGATGAGGCGCGCCGGAGTGGAGGGCTCCGGATTAATTTGACCGCCTAGGGATCTTTAACGTGCGCCAAAATCTCGTACACACGGGCGTTTTTGGTTTACCGCCTCCATAAGAAAACGGGCCACCGCGGCCGGGAGTCGAACCCGCGTCCTCGTGCTCAGCAGCACAACGTCTTAGCCAGTGAGCTACCGCGGTGGGTTTTGTGCAGCCCGAAAGCCGCGTACACGTAATAACAAACGACCCAGTATTGTCGACCGTCGACGAAGCTTACTGCACGCGCTATAACGTCGGCGGTGCACCGTGTCATGCGTGAATCAAAGCTAACACCAAACGACCGTCAGTGCCATTCATAAGCCAGAAACTGCCTCCTGTTTAAGAGCGCCAACGCGCGTAGCCTCCATGCGCACTTGCAAAACAAAGCGTGGTCCCACTACACGTAACTGTGGCGCTTATACTTTTACTAGCTTGTTGAAAATAGCTACCAAAGTTCAACGTACCCCACACCAATAGTCACAGCGGAAATCCCTAACCTAAATTTTGCATTGTAGCTTTTTGTTCGTACCACGACACTGTACACGCTTGCGTGCTGCACTTCAAACAGACTAGAGATAAGTGGCGCTTCGGTTTAGTGCGTATCAAGGCATTGCAAAGTAGCGATGAGCAAGATTACAAGAAACTCCACTCCTGAAGATTTTTCAAGTGTCTCCGAGACGGGATTTGTCCGTACGGACATCGGAACGGGTATCCGTTCCACGTGCAGCGCATGCACGCGTGCACATTTCACGTTGACATCGTTGTTTGGTGGCTTACCTTTTTCCCGTTCTCGTCGCGGTAGCCGCGTTGGTGGCACAACGGTACGCAGCAGGTTTCCACCATTTTTCACGTGCCAGAAACAGCGCTGACATCAAGTTAGCCGTATAGAACAAAAGCAGACCGCTCTCCGTCATAACAGTCGGGCAGGAGTCGTCTGCTCGCGACCGAAACATGGCGGCACGGCCTAGTGCATCTGTTTGGCACCAGAGGCGCCTCTTTACGCAAGGGGTCTATTGAGTCTTAAAAATGGGGGAGCAATCAGCATTTAATGGGTACTCTAACTAGAGCATGTAAGATATGAGTGGTGAGATGTACAAGAACGAAGAAACCTGCATTGACGTGCTTTCAGTACTTAGCGTCTTCAATAGAATAGAAAACTTTATTTGGAAATTCTGCATGGTGTGAGAGTTGTACTTTTATTATTTCTTTTACCTCCTCACCCTTGAAGTTTAAATCTACATAGGAGCTGGTTTTTGATGCTCTTACAATGGTGCATAACCGTTGGTTGGTCAGTTTCTCGGAAGCATCAGTATTTGTCTTTGTGTGTGTCTTGTGCTGCTTTCTGCAAGCATGCTCTATCACCTCAGAACAAAGGTTCACGTATAGTTCGAGTGGGTAAGCTCAACCTAGACATAAATGCCTTGCGTGTGAAGAAAACTCCAATAGTAAATGCAATTTTGGTTTATTGAATGGTGGTGCGACGTTATTATCCCGCGTGATCCGCCTAATGAGATCTACTAGAAGCTTTGGTGGTGTCGGCGGGAATCGCTACTTCTTTTCCGCGGCTTTTCTCCATGCTCCTTGCGGAGGGCGTCTGCGAGACCCTTCACTTCAAGTGGTTGTATTGCCGTATTCGCTACTGTACGAAGAGGAGTTGGTGGAATCGCAAGGAGGTGCAACAAAAGAGGTCAGTGATGCATATTAAGGTCTTGTAAGAGGTGTTGTTTAATGACACTATATATTCCGCAGTGGCTGATAGGAATGTGCTCAGGTCAATTATTTAAATTTAGACACACCTGCTTTTTGCGCTTGGTGATGACATTACCGCTTATATATCTACAGTAAAGGCCGCTAATATCGAACACGGATATATCGAATTATTGCCTACATCTCACTCTTGATCATGGTACAAATTACACGCATTTAAAACTTTCTATATCGAACGCGATTTTGCTCACAATGGATATATCGTAGTCACGCGCTCGGGATTTTTCGCTCTCCTAAGGCATGCGGCACGCTTTCCCGCAATACATCGGCGCGCAGCGGTGGCGCGGCTGTCGCTTCCGACTCCCGCGCGAGCTCGGTCGCGTCCAAACCGGACGCGGCAGAGTGGACTAGCTGCACGCATGCATGCCGTTAGAGCCGAAAGCGCCACATTGGGCGCTGTGGGCTGCGGTGTCACCAAACTTCAAGTCCGCGCCACTCGCTGCCTGCACTTGCTCGGTTCGCTGGGTTCACCGTTATTCGCTTGTATCCATGCTTGTCTCTGCTCTATCGAAGACGTCGAGGAATCCGTACCGCTTCTGAGCACGAGCGAAGTCGCTGCTGCCGTGGCCTTGCTACGGCGATACTGCAGTGCCATTGAGGGCAGCAGTCCTCTGCTTGTCGACTGTTTAGATACCGAGGAGCAAGCAGTCACCAGGAACACGTTGTGCTCCAAGAAGCAGGATACACTCACGCAGTTCTTCCGCCCCAATAAATTAATGTTACCTTTCCGAGAAAGTGTCGTATCAATAGTGAAATGCAGGGTGGTAAGAGCTCAGCGTTAGCTCGTGGCTCCGTCGACAAGATTGCTGTCATATAGGTTTTTTTTTCATCACTTTCTATACCGAATTTTTGCTATATCGAACTATTTTACAATTTTCGCGCTGTTACATATAAGCGGGCTTTACTGTAATCTCTTGTAATTTGAGTTCGGTCCCTGTGGACTAGCTTCCGGCGCGCCTAACAGTACAATCAAAATGAAATAATTATGGGTGTTTTTAGAGTTGCGGATACCGAGACAAGGGTTAACGGCAAACAGAATTTATATGTTAACTTCGCCGTTCGTAGAGTGCCCTAAAATCTGCGCGGAAACTTTTATTTTCGTAGCGCGAACCTCTAACTGTTTTGGGTAGCATAAGGAGTAATGATGATGATGGTTTGATGTTTATGGCGCAAGGCCAACTGGGGCAAAGAGCGCCAAAACAATAGTCGTATATGAGAGGTGATACCTTAAACACTAAGTAAAATCAGCAAACACAAAAGTAAAATCACAAAACGACAATGAGCATGGCTGGTGTATAGGGCCAGATTTCATGATGCGCGATAGGAAATGAGGTTTAAAAACTTGACTTCTGACAAATACTCAAACACACGTTTCACAGAAACAATGGCTTCGTCACCTAGGAAAAACGATGGATGGAGGGGAATATGTTGTCTGTAGAGTTCTCTGAAGTGTTTGTGTCGTGTTGTGTGAAGTGCCTTGCATGTGATTAGTATGTGCACTACGGATAGGGCCTCTCCGCACCTGCTGCACTGGGGTCTAGAAGATCCAGTGAGCAGGTGCGAGTGCGTTGCATGTGTGTGCCCTATCCGTAATCTGGCCAAGGCGACTTCAGAGTATCTATTGCGTGTGTCGGTGGTGTACGGTCCCAAGTGAGGTTTTATTACGTGTAACTTGTTGTCTGTTTGTTCACTCCAGTGTGTTTGCCATGTTGTGCGAAGTTGTTGTCTGATGTGTTGTTTCACGTCAGTGTAGGGTAATGTGGTTATGTCTACTGTATTCAAGAGTGTAGCAGCAGCAGCCATTCGGTCTGCTGCTTCGTTCCCGGCTATACCACAGTGGCCAGGGACCCAGCAAAGGACTAGTTCAAATTTGTGGACATACACAGACATAATACCCTTGACTATTAAATTTATAACGTGATTTTTTGAGGACTTTGTTGACGACAATGCCCGCACAACACTGAGAGAATCTGTATATATAATGGATTGTGGGATGTGGCTTTGAAGGATATGATTAACAACCAGAAGTACACCATAGGCCTCTGCCGTAAAGATACTTGTATTAGTGTTAAAAGTTCTAGTGACACTAAGGCCGGGCCCATGCGCCGCGCAGGACACCGAGGTGGAAGTCTTAGAGGCGTCCGTATAAAATTCAGAGCACTCATACTTCTGCTGCAAATACAAGAAATGCTGCAGAATTGCACATGTGGGAGCTCGGTTTTTATCTACATGTGTGAATGATGTGTCGCATGAGACAGGGCGGAGATGCCATGGTGCTATGAGATCTGTTACAGAACTTTGGATCGTATCTAAAAAGGAGACAGCAAGCTCTGACGCTTCCTCTCTAACTCTGTAAGAGAAAAGCGCAGAGAACGATGGTCGATTTAGAAGGAGTTCAGTCATGGAGGTATCATGAAAAACTGATTTAAAAGGATGGTGAGGCATGGATGAAATTTTAAAAGCATAGAGGAGGTCTGTGTATGCTCGCTGACATTGTAGGTTCCATTTGTTGCACTCTACATACAGGCTTTCGACTGGACTAGTCCGAAAGGCGCCACAGGACAAGCGGAGCCCTAGATGAAGCACAGGGTCCAGCATTCTGAGGGATGTTTTAGTGGCTGACCCATAATGATGATGGTTGGTGTTTTATGGCGCAAGGCCAACGAGGGCAAAGAGCGCCAAAGAAGAAGTTATTGAGTTTTCATCACACCGTAAGTACTAAAACATGTAACTAAAAGTAAAGGTGATGCAAAACAAAAGACAATGGAGATGGCTGGTGTATAGGGCCAGGGTGATTACACATGATATGACAAGAGCTGCAGGAAGTTTACCTCAGCTAAAAACTTAAAAACACGTTGACTAGAAAACATTGGTTCATCGGCTAAAAAATATGATGGGTGCAAAGGAATGTGTCGTCTGTATAATTCAGGGAAATGTTTGTGTCGTGTTGTGTCAAGTGCTCTGCATGTGATTAGTATGTGGACTACGGATAGGCCCTTTCCACACCTGCTACACGTGGGTCCCGAAGTTCCAGTGAGCAGGTGGGAGTGCGTCGCATGTGTGTGGCCTATCCGCAGCCTAGCCAGGGCAACTTCAGTGTATCTGTTGTGTGAGTCAGTTATGTAGCGTCCCAGTTGTGGTTTTATTACGTGTAGTTTGTTGTCTGTTTGTTGACTCCAGTGTAATTGCCATGTGTTACGAAGCTGTCGTCTGATGTGTGTCTTTAGGTCGGTGTAAGGTATTGTTGTTATGTCAACTGTGGTCATGAGAGCAGCAGCACCAGCCATTTGATCAGCAGTCTCATTGCCAGGGATTCCACAGTGACCTGGTACCCAGCATATAGTTATTTGAAGATTTGAGGCATATGCAGTCATGAGTACCTTGAAAAGAGCATTGATCACATAGTTTTTTGACGACCTTCCTGATGACAGTGCCTGCACAACGCTTAGAGAATCTGTGTAGACGATGGACTTTGGAATCTTATGTTCGAGGATGTGGTTTGAAACGAGTAAAATGCCATAGGCTTCTGCCGTGTAAATACTGCTATGAAAATTCATTGTCTTAGTTACGGTAAAATTTGGTCCGTGCGCTGCACAAGATACTGTAGAACCAGTTTTGGACGCGTCGCTATAGAATTCTGCGCACCTGTACTTGTCTTGCAGGAACAGGAAGTGCTGCAGAATTGCATTCCTGGGTACCCTATTTTTTTCTACACGAATGAATGACAGGTCGCATGTTACAGGACGAAGATGCCATGGTGCGATAAAATTATGAATGGGTGTCTTGTGCGTGTCTGAAAGGGGGACATTGAGTGCAGAAGCACTAGCCTCCTCCCTAACTCTGAGAGAGAAAGGTAAGGAAACGGATGGCCTGTTTAAAAAGAGTTGTAAATTTGATGTATCGTTCATGATGGGATTAAAAGGATGGTTGGTCAGTGACACGATCTTGGATGCATACAACAGGTCAACATACTCCCGCTGATGCCCTAGGCACCATTTGTCGCACTCGACATAAAGACTTTCAACGGGGCTAGTGCGGAATGCGCCACATGAGAGGCGAAGGCCAAGATGCAGCACTGGGTCGAGCATTCTCAGTGCGGTCTTTGTCGCCGACCCATACACGACACTGCCGTAGTCGAGCCGGGACCCCACCAACGCTGTGTACAGGCGCAGCAGGAGTTGTTTGTCGGCCCCATAAGATTGATGTGAGAGAACCTTAAGAATATTCATTGCCTTTAGGCATTTACATTTGAGCTGTTTGACATGAGGAATGAATGTAAGTTTTTCATCGAATAAAATGCCTAAAAACTTGTGCTCCTTGTTCACAGGAATTGGCACATTCGCAAGAGTGATGTCTGGGTCCGGGTGGACCCCACGCTTCCTGGAGAATACAACACAAGAGCTCTTTCCGGGATTAATTTTAAAACCATTCTTGTCTGCCCAGCCGGCAAGCTTCTTGACGCCGAGCTGGACTTGACGTTCGCAGATGGACATATTACATGATTTAAAAGATATCTGCACATCATCTACATACATGGAGTAAGAAATTGTAGGCGGCAGTGCCTTCCCAAGGGAGTTCATTTTTACTATGAAGAGAGTGCAGCTTAGAACTCCGCCTTGCGGCACGCCATTTTCTTGCACGTGTACCTTTGACAGTGCAGAACCAACTCTGACGCGAAAGGTTCTCTCCGACAAATAGCTAGCAAGGGTGTTAAACATATTACCAGAAACACCGAATGACTTCAGGTCAGTAAGGATCCCATAGCGCCAAGCGGTGTCATAGGCCTTTTCTAGGTCGAAAAACACAGTTAAACAGAACTGTTTATGCACGAAGGCATCCTTAATATACGACTCTAGTGCCACAAGTTGATCATTTGTGGATCGCCCCGCCCTGAAGCCTGCCTGGGAGCTCTCGAGAAGGCCGTTATACTCCAAAAAGTACACGAGCCTCCGGTTTATCATCTTCTCGAGAAGCTTGCACAGGCAGCTGGTCAGGGCAATGGGTCGATAGCTAGCGGGAGAAGAAGGGTCCTTCCCTTCTTTCAAGAATGCTACAACTATGGCATCCCTCCAAGACTTTGGAATGTGCCCCGAAAGCCATATCTTGTTGAAAAGGTGAAGAAGTGTTACAAGAGTGTCTGTGTGTAAGTTCTGTATCATTGTATATGTAATGTTGTCTGGGCCTGGAGCTGAGGGTTTACACGTGCTCAGAGCAGCCCTCAGCTCATGTAGTGAAAACAGGGAGTTGTACGAAGTCTGTGATTTGTTGTTGTCGTGTAGGGACTTCTTTTCACTAGAGGCTTTATGTTTCAGGAAAGTGTTCGTGTAGTGTGCTGAACTGGACACGTGTTGAAAGTGTTGTGCGAGTGTGTCAGCCTGGTCTTCCAGAGTGTCCCCTGTTGTACTGACCAGGGGCAGGCTGTGTGTCTGTTGTCCTTTGAGTTTGCGTATACGTGTCCATACTTTCCGTGTGTCTGTGTAGGAGTTTATTGATGTTATGAATGTACGCCAACTCTCTCGTTTTGCCTCACGCCGCACACGTTTTCCTAATGCCTTGGCCCGTTTGAACAAGAGGAGGTTTCCCGACGTGGGGTACCGACGAAGGATACCCCACGCCTTGTTCTGGGCCTCTCGCGCCCGCCTACAGTCCTCATTCCACCACGGCCTCCGCTGGTTGCGCGGGGCACCAGAGACGTGGGGAATGGACTTTTCGGCGGCGTCGAGGATGTGCGCCGTGAGGAGTTGGGTAGCTTCTTCAATGTGTAGGTGTCCTATGGATGTGTGGTGTAGTTTGGATGTCTCTGTAAATGTATTCCAGTTAGCTCGTGCTTCATTGAACCTATTATGGGAAGATGAACTGCTTGGGCCTTTATCTATATATGTAAGTGAGGTGGGGAAGTGGTCACTGCCATATGGGTCAGTTCCCACACCCCACTCGAGAAGAGGAAAGAGAACTGCGGAGCCAATCGCCAAGTCAAGACATGAGTATGTGTTGTGTCCTATGTTATGGTATGTAGGCTGTTTACTGTTGAAAAGGCATGCTCCTGAAGATGTAAGGAATTTCTCTATGAGGCGACCTCGGGCATCCGTGCGAGAAGAGCCCCAAAGAGTGTTGTGAGCATTAAGGTCGCCTGTCAGGATGTATGGTTCGGGCAGCTGGTCAACCAGCGCCTCGAAGTCAGAGCTTAAAAGTGAAACATCAGGAGGAATGTATATGGAGCATACCGTTATCAACCTATTAAATATTATCGTTCGAATTGCCACAGCCTCCAGGATAGTGTTCAAGGTGACAGGGTGGCATGCTAAGGATTTGCGGGCGATTATTGCCACACCGCCAGAAGAGTGTGTGCAGCCAACCCTGTCCTTTCTGTGTACCAGGTAACTATTCAAGAAATTTGTGTTCTTGGAATTCAGGTGTGTTTCCTGAACACACATTACACTTGGCTGATTAGCATGCAGAATCTCATAGACGTCGTCAAGATTATTTAGAAGGCCTCTGCAGTTCCATTGAACAATATTTTCTCTTCCCATTATTATGTGTTCAGAGCTACTGGAGTGTGGCTATTTATGTAGGGTCTTTCGGGGCTTGGACTCTTGGAAGGGGTTTTCTGGCCTTCTCCACTGACCTGGACGTCGCAGCCCGTTCCTTCCGCTGTGATGAAAGCCGGAAGGGCTCGACGTCCATGTCGTCATCTGAAGGCAAGGGGGTGCCCAGCGGACTGGGCCCCCTTGACGTGGTACCCTTTCGGGTGTTCTTTGCCTTAGCTGCCAGTGCCGAAGGTGTGGGGAGCACCACAGATGGCACAGGCAGTGAGGCGGGGGAGGGGGTCGCTGCGACTGCCTCCGTCTCCATCTCGTCCGGGCCCTCGCGTGTGCTTCGGGCCGGTAGAGAGGGGGAAACGGTGGGTGCAGCAGCATCCCCACCGGACGTGGATGCCACCACAGCCGCTGCTGGCTCAGCGAGCGGTGCGGAGGCGGGTTGGGCTGCCAGAGGCAACCCAGGGGGGGGCGGAGGCGGGACCAAGTCCGACTCGCGGTACTGGGTCCCCGCCGAAACCAGACGCCGCTCCGCCCCCCGGCGAGCTGCGTCGGCGTACCTCCCCAGAGGGAAAGAGGCGAACCTCTTCCGCGCCTCTGGGAAAGTGATGTTTTCAGTGACCTTGATGTTAATGATTTTCTTTTCTAATTGAAACTTTTCGCATTTTCTGGAGTAGGCCGCATGTGGACCCTGGCAGTTTACACAAAGAAGTTGTTGCACGTTGCAGTTTTCGGTCGGGTGATCGTGCTGGGCGCATTTTGCGCAGGTCAGTCGGCCGCGACAGGTGTTTGTGCCGTGCCCGAACCGTTGGCACTTGAAGCAGCGCCGTGGGTTCGGGATGTAAGGCCGGACTGAACAACGAATGTAACCTGCGTTGATGAATTCAGGAAGGGTCGCCTTGTCGAAGGTTAGGATGAGGTGCTTTGTCGGTATTTGTTTATCGTCTCTGCGGATGGTTATGCGCCTGACCGCTGTTACGCCCTGACTACGAAGGCCCTCCAGCAGGTCAGCTTCAGATTCATTGATTAGGTCATATTCGGAAATCACGCCCTGGGAGCTGTTTAGGCTGCGGTGGGGCGTGACTCGGATGGCCAGATCGGCGATGCGGGTTTGTGCAAGTAGTTTATCAGCCTGATCCTGGCTACTGACTTCAACAAGGATTTCACCGGTTCTTTGTTTTTTGGCTTTATATGATTCGCCGATGACACCTTCAAGAAATTTGGAGACGAGAAATACTGACTTTGAAGAAAGAGGGTTCAACTGGTCAACTGATTCTATTACTAAGAAGCGAGGGTAGTTGTTCGGTTTCGAAATACTCAAGTTGGGAAGTGGTGGGAACGAAGCTTCGGTGCGGCCCCTTTTCGGGGGCCGATCACGTTTGGGGGGGGGTTTGGAAAATGCCATATGATACATTGGAAAGCAGGGAGACGGGGGTACTTTCTTCTTTGACCTTACCCTGGTAGCCAAAGAGGTCCCGGAGCTCCCTGCCTGGTGAACAGACAGGGAGCCCATCCGCCGGAGCTTGACCTGGGCTCCGACGGCCACCGTTCGTGGTTTCTAACCCTCCACCTATAAACACATCGCCACGGTTGGATCCAGCTTATGTTTGGGGGCTCGGGGTCCGCGGTATCGCCAGTACCGTCACCAAGATTGCTCAAGGTGCCCCGTGCGGGGGTGGCTGACCCATAGACAACGCTGCCATAGTCCAATCGTGAGCCTATCAAGCTGGTAAAAACACGCAGCAGAAGCTGTTTGTCAGCACCAAAAGAGATGTGCGAGAGAACCTTCAGGATATTGATTGTTTTTAAGCATTTATGTTTTAGTTGTTTTATGTGTGGGATGAATGTGAGCTTCTCGTCAAAGATTATACCTAAAAACTTGTGTTCCTTTTTGACAGGAATCGAGACACCGTGGAGTTGAATGTCTGGATCCGGCCGGATGCCACGCCTCTTGGAAAACAAGACACAAGTGCACTTCAATGGATTAAATTTAAAACCGTTGCTGTCTGCCCAACCAGCTAGCTTGTTAACACCAAGCTGGACTTGGCGCTCGCAGACAGACAGGTTACAAGACTTAAAGGATAATTGTACGTCGTCTACATAAATTGAGCAGGAAATCGACGGTGGCAATGCCTTCCTGAGGGAATTCATTTTGACAATAAAAAGGGTGCAACTTAAAACTCCACCTTGTGGCACTCCATTTTCCTGCACATGCACCCTAGAGAGTGCAGTTCCAAGTCGCACGCGAAACGTCCTTTCGGACATGTAACTTGAAAGCGTGTTTATCATGTTACCCGTTATGCCAAAGGACTTCAGATCGATGAGGATACCATACCTCCAAGCAGTATCGTACGCCTTTTCAAGATCAAAGAATACTGTCATACAGTACTGCTTGTGGAGGAAAGCATCTTTGATATAAGACTCTAACGCAACGAGTTGATCGTTGGTAGATCGTCCCGCCCTGAAGCCCGCCTGGCAGCTCTCGAGAAGACCATTGTACTCTAAGAAGTACACGAGTCTCCTGTTTATCATCTTCTCGAAGAGCTTACACAGGCAGCTTGTCAGGGCAATGGGACGATAACTGGCGGGAGAGGAAGGGTCCTTCCCTTCCTTTAGGACAGCCACTACTATGGCCTCCCTCCAAGAGCGTAGAATGTGCCACGAAAGCCATATTTTATTGTATAGGTGTAGGAGTGTTTCAAGTGTGTCTCGGTGTAGGTGTTGTATCATGGTGCATGTAATCTTATCTGCGCCTGGAGCTGAAGGTTTGCACGAGGTCAGGGCAGCCCTCAACTCATAGATAGTGAATTCAGAGTTGTAAGAAGTTTTTGATCTGTCTTTATCTTGTAAGGGCTTTTTTTCTGCAGATGTTTTTTGTTTCATGAAAGTGTTCGTGTAGTGTGCTGAACTGGACACATGTTCGAAGTGTTGTGCAAGCGTGTTAGCCTGGTCTTCAAGTGTGTCCCCTGTTGTGCTAACCAGGGGCAGGCTGTGTGTCTGTTGTCCTTTGAGCTTGCGTATACGTGTCCAGACTTTGTGTGTGTCTGTGTATGAATTAATGGATGTCAAGAAGGTATGCCAACTCTCTCGTTTCGCCTCACGGCGCACACGTTTTCCTAACGCCTTGGCCCGTTTGAACAAAATGAGGTTACCCGACGTGGGGTACCGACGAAGGACACCCCACGCCTTGTTCTGGGCCTCTCGCGCGCGCCTACAGTCCTCATTCCACCACGGCCTCCGCTGGTTGCGCGGGGCACCAGAGGCGTGGGGAATGGACTTTTCGGCGGCGTCGAGGATGTGCGCCGTGAGGAGTTGGGTAGCTTCTTCAACGTGTAGGTGTGCTATGGATGTGTGGTGTAGTTTCGATGTCTCTGTAAATGTGTTCCAGTTAGCTCTTGCTTCATTAAACCTTTTATGGGAAGATGGACTGCTCGGGCCTGTACCTATATGCGTTTATGAAGTGGGGAAATGGTCACTACCATATGGGTCTGTGCCCACGCCCCATTCAAGACATGGAAAGAAAATTGCAGAACCAATAGTCAAGTCAAGATGTGAGTCTGTGTTGTGACCTGTGTTATGGTATGTAGGCTGTTTCTTGTTGAAAAGGCATGCTCCAGAGGATGTTAAAAACTTCTCTATCAGGCGACCTCGGGCATCCGTGCGAGAAGAGCCCCAAAGAGAGTTGTGAGCATTAAGGTCGCCTGTAAGGATGTACGGTTCGGGCAGCTGGTCAACCAGCGCCTCGAAGTCAGAGCTCGAAAGTGAGACATCAGGAGGAATGTATATGGAGCATACTGTTATCAACCTATTAAATATTATTGTTCGAATTGCTACAGCCTCAAGGACAGTGTTCAAGGTGACAGGGTGGCATGCTAAGGATTTGCGGGCAATTATGGCCACACCGCCAGAAGAGTGTGTGCAGCCATCCCTGTCTTTCCTGTATACCAGGTAACTATTCAAGAAATTTGTGTGTTTGGAATTAAGATGTGTTTCCTGGACACACATTAAACTTGGCTGATTGGCATGCAGAATCTCATGCACGTCGTCAAGATTATTCAGAAGGCCTCTGCAGTTCCATTGAACAATGTTTTCTCTTCCCATTATGATGTGTTAGAGCTACTGGAGTGTGATTATTTATGTAGGGTCTTTCGGGGCTTGCACTCTTGGAAGGGGTTTTCTGACCTTCTCTACTGACCTGGACGTCGCAGCCCGTTCCTTCCGCTGCGATGAAAGCCGGAAGGGCTCGACGTCCATGTCGTCATCTGATGGCAAGGGGGTGCCCAGCGGACTGGGCCCCCTTGAAGTGGTACCCTTTCGGGTGTTCTTTGCCTGCGCTGCCAGTGCCGAAGGCGTGGGGAGCACGACAGGTGGCACAGGCAGTGAGGCAGGGGAGGGGGTCGCTGCGACTGCCTCCGTCTCCATCTCGTCCGGGCCCTCGCGTGTGCTTCGGGCCCGTGGAGAGGGGGAAACGGTGGGTGCAGCAGCATCCCCACCGGACGTGGATGCCACCACAGCCGCTGCTGGCTCAGCGAGCGGTGCGGAGGCGGGTTGGGCTGCCAGAGGCAACCCATGGGGGGGGCGGGGGCGGGACCAAGTCCGACTCACGGTACTGGGTCCCCGCCGAAACCAGACGCCGCTCCGCCCCCCGGCGAGCTGCGTCGGCGTACCTCCCCAGAGGGAAAGAGGCGAACCTCTTCCGCGCCTCTGGGAAGGTGATGTTCTCAGTTACTTTCACTTGGATAATCTTCTTTTCCTGGTTGAACTTCTCACATTTTCGAGAATAGGCGGCATGGGGTCCCTGGCAGTTGGCGCAGGTGAGGATTGATGATGGACAATTGTCCGATGGGTGATCATGCTGGGCGCACTTTGCGCAGGTCAGACGGCCACGGCAGGAGTTGGTTCCATGCCCGAACCGCTGGCACTTAAAGCAGCGGCGCGGGTTCGGAATGTATGGCCGAACCGAACATCGAATGTATCCTGCGTTAATGAATTCTGGTAGTGTTGATCGATCAAATGTTAAGATGAGATGTTTAGTAGGAATTTCTTTGTCTTCTCTGCGTATCGTTATGCGCCTCACTGCTGTTACGCCCTGACTTTTCAGGCCCTCCAGCAGATCGGTTTCAGTTTCGGTCATGAGGTCAGGATCTGAGATCACGCCCTGTGAGCTGTTAAGGCTTCGGTGGGGCGTGACCGTGATGTCAAGATCTGCAATGCGTGTCTGGCTCAGGAGATTTGTTGCCTGCTGCTGGTTATTGACTTCGATCAACAGTTCTCCCGTTCTCTGTTTCTTTGCTTTGTAGGATTTTCCTATTATACCTTCTATGAACTTTGTGACCAAGAAGACGGACAGAGAGGCAACAGGCTTTTCTTTTTCAACGGATTGAATGATCAGGAAGCGGGGATAGTTGGCTGGCTTTGGGGTTGAGATCGTTGGTAAGGACGGAAATGATACTTCGGTGCGGCCCCTTTTCAGGGACCGATCACGTTTGGAGGGGGGGTTTGATAATACCATACAGCATGTATAGAAGCAGGGGACGGGGGTACTTTCTTCCACAACCTTACCCTGATAGCTGAGGAGGTCCCGGAGCTCCCTGCCTGGTAAACAGACAGGGAGCCCATCCGCCGGAGCTTGACCTGGGCTCCGACGGCCACCGTTCATGGTTTCTAACCCTCCACCTATAAACACATTGCCACGGTTGGATCCAGCGTATGTTTGGGGGCTCGGGGTCCGCGGTATCGCCAGTACCGTCACCAAGATTGCTCAAGGTGCCCCGTGCGGGGTAGCATAAGGAGTAAGTGTCGCATAACGAGGCGCAAAACGAAATTGTGCTTACGGCTCCTGGCCCTGGGATCACGAGACATAGCATGCGGTCCCTTGATCGGGCCCCTCGACTGCACAGAACAAAACCTCGCTGTGCGGCGGCTCGTGGGGATCGGACGTTTCAACTACGAGCTCTTGCCGGCCACGAGGTACCGTGAACCGCGTGGCGGGCAGTTCGAAAGCGCACAGAAGGAAGATGCGCCTTTGTACGTAGCGCTAACATCTTATTACATCATTTGTTTTCTTTGCTTACTGGAAGTGGTAAAATGTCGTGAAGCCCTCGTTCTGTTTATTAGTTTTCCAGTTGGCGAGAAATGCATGTTTTGTTTGGATGAAAGCTGTCCCAGATACCTGAAGTAATTAGGGAAAACCGCAGGCCGCTAACTTATAGTTGTTGGTTCGAAGTGCAGTGTCTTTGTGTTTCTTTGTTTTCATGCCGGTTGGGCTTTTGGTTATGCGGGACACTAGTTCCTGCATTGGGAAAAGGCGCTAGCAAAAACTTGTGATTTATGCCGCATACGTGCGGACGGTACATTGTTGCGCTTTCTCCGTTCAGCTGTTCTCTTGTTTGCTCGTTTTTGTCAGTGTCAAAGAAAATGGCTTTGGTACCCACCTAAAAGAGAAGTAGTTGGGTCGCATGACTTTTGTACGCAAACCTGCAATTACTTGTTGTTGTGGCCAGTCTGTGCCCTTATGTGCGGTAATTATTAGGCCTTCCTCACTCCGTTGGGACGTCCCTTTGGGGGGCATGGTCCTTACATTAAAATTGAGATGTTTCTTAGTTTTGAGGTCACTGCGGAACAAGACCGAACGAAAGCAACGAGGGCAGACGCCGGGAGAGCCTCACAAATAAGATATGATTTGCTGAGTGCATTTGACTATTTTGCTTTATTGAATGCAAATGGTAAAACATTTTAAATTATAAGCTTGAATTGTAAGAAAATATCATCGCCACTAAATTAAAAAAGTGTACCCTGGAATTTCAAGAACCCCAAAGTACCTCATTGCCGGATGTAACATATCCTACCGTAGCGGGCAGGACAAACCAGTCGCTACAATACGTTTGTTCTTTGTCACGGGCAGTAATAGGTAATTCGCCCGAATCGTCATTTATGACTCCGCCAAAGTTGGTTCGTCGCGTGTTCATTTTCCATTGTTTTCTGTCCCCTTTGCGTGGCGGTGTTGCTTAGCTTACAGCACTTTGACGGCCGCTTTATCTGTCAGCGGATGTTGTGAATCTCTACGTGCAACCGCGTGTTAGCCGCTCGTGACCTTCTACCGCTTGTTTTTTTTTGTTGTTGTTGTTGCTGCTGCTGCTGCTGGGTTGCTTGACTGTAGTGTGCTTGCTAAATTAGGAAGCTTAGTCTTATTTCGCTTCGCTCACGTACGTGCATTAGGGTGCATTCCACGTAACTGTTAACGATGTTCAAGGCGTTAGGGGCCACACTACGTAATATTAGATAGTTTCGTGTTTATTCTAATACCTTCGGCCATTTCTGTTGTTTCGAGGCTCAGAGTTCAGCTTTTATGGTAACTTTATTCACGCGAGCCTTAGATTGCTATCCGACGTAGATAAATGCAAGTGATAGAGCGTAAATGTCTCAGAAGGAGCGTATGTTGACTCTGCTGGCGCTTATAATGTAACCATTTTGCGGCAGCTTATATTCGTTAATGAAAAGGTATCTGTCGTTCGCGGAGAGAAGAAATGTAGGAACACGTGCCTGGCCTGGTAATTATAAACTTTGCGGCCGTTTCTATACCGTAGACGTCAGTTAAGGAAGCCCGAGTGCACAGAATAAAATAATTTCTTACCGACCTGAACTCGTACTTGAATACTGCAATCATAGTTCTCTATTCGATCTCAATAACCTGCTTAGAAAACGAATATGGATGACACCATTTCGGTATTTTGTGACGAATATTCATTTCTTGTGTCCAAAATAAAAAAAATAAATTTCAGTTTCTACAAGCATCCTTTGGCGTCATGGCGGCCGCGTCCACTGTAGCCGAAGATATCTCTGGCGTTCTGAGGGGTCGTTGTGGCGAGCGCGAGTGCGACGGGTTTCTGCGCACAGTGCAACTTGTCAGCCACGAAAGGGTGCCACTGGGATAGTGCATTTTATGCGGTCATGCCCCAGTCGCACATGGAGCATTGACACGTGAGCTGAAACAGTGTGTAAATATTTCTAGTGCTCAGCAATGAAACTTTAGCACGAGTTCGGCGGTGAAAATACTTTTTTATCGTCTTCGCAAGAAAGGCCCCCTTTCCAATTTATTCCTTGGAATCGGCCGTCTTGAATAATGAGCAATCTTTCTCGCGAATTTTGGTCTGTGAAATCATAAACTAAATCAATGTAGCACTGCGGAGATAGCCCTAAAACCTGAGTTAATATGAACTGCTGCAATGCGTAGGACATCTCTTCCTTCCTTTGCTTTGCTTCGATATCTCTTTCATGTCTTTTTGGTGTTCTTCACTTCTAGTTTTGCTGCATGTTGTAATACACTGAAAACAGCAGACATGTCTAAAATAAAATAGATTACGAATTCTAATGATGATGATGGTTGGTGTTTCATGGCGCAAGGACAACGAGGGCAAAGAGCGCCAGAAAAGAAGTTATATAATGAAGCGAAGTGATTACGACAAAAAGGTAGGTATAAAAACATGTAAGCCGAACATAGTAAAATCAATTAAAGGTAATGGTGATGGCTGGTGTATAGGGCCAGATTTGATTATGCGTGATATGAGATAAGGTTTAAAAACTTAACATCTGACAAATAATCAAACACACGTTTCACAGAAACACTGGCCTCGTCACCTAGAAACAGCGATGGATGTAGTGGGATATGTTGTCTGTAGAGTTCTCTGAAGTGTTTGTGTCGTGTTGTGTGAAGTGCCTTGCAAGTTATTAGTATGTGGACTACGGATAGGCCCTCCCCGCACCTGCTACACAGGGGTCTTGGAGATCCCGTGAGCAGGTGGGAATGTGTTGCATGCGTGTGGCCTATCCGTAATCGAGCCAGGGTAACTTCGTTGTGTCTGTTGTGAGTATCAGTGGTGTATGCCCCCAAGAGTGGCTTTATAATGTGTAGTTTGTTGTCAGTCTGCTGATTCCAGTGTGCTTGCCATGTTGTGCGAAGGTGTTGTCTGATGTGTGGTTTCACGTCGATGTAGGGTAATGTGGTGATGTCTAGTGCATTCGAGAGTGTAGCAGAAGCGGCCATTCGATCCGCGGCTTCATTCCCGGCTATACCACAGTGGCCAGGGACCCAGCACAGGACGAGTTCAAATTTGTGGACATACACCGACATAATACCTTTGATGATAAGATTTACAACGTGATTTTTTGAAGACTTTGTTGATGACAATGCCCGCACAACACCAAGGGAATCTGTATAGATAATGGATTGTGGGGTGTGGCTTTGGAGTATATGATTAACAACAAGAAGTACACCATTAAGCCTCTGCCATAAGGATACTTATATTACTGTTAAGTGTTCTAGTGACACGAAGGCCGGGCCCATGCGCCGCGCAGGACAGAGGTGGCAGTTCTAGAGGCGTCCGTATAAAATTCAGAACACTGATACTTCTGCTGCAAATACAAGAAGTGCTGCAGAATTGCACATGTGGGAGCTCGCTTTTTATCTAGATGTGTAAAAGATGTGTCGCATGATACAGGGCGGAGATGCCATGGTGCTATAAAATCCGTTAGAGAACTCTGGATTGTATCTAAAAAGGAGACAGCAAGCTCTGACGCCTCCTCTCTAACTGTGTAAGAGAAGGGCGCAGAGAACGATGGTCGATTTAAAAGGAGTTCAGTCATGGACGTATCATGAAAAACTGATTTAAAAGGATGGTGAGGCATGGATGAAATTTTAAAAGCATAAAGGAGATCTGTGTAAGCTCGCTGACGTTGTAGGTTCCATTTGTTGCACTCCACATATAGGCTTTCGACCGGGCTAGTGCGGAAGGCGCCACACGCCAGGCGGAGCCCGAGATGGAGCACTGGGTCCAGCATTTTGAGGGATGTTTTACTTGCTGACCCATAAACAACGCTACCATAGTCCAATCGTGAACCTATCAAGCTGGCAAAAACACGTAAGAGAAGTTCTTTGTCAGCACCAAAAGAGATGTGCGACAGAACCTTCAGGATATTCATTGTTTTTAAGCATTTATGTTTCAGTTGTTTTATGTGTGGGATGAATGTGAGCTTTTCGTCAAAGATAATACCCAAGAACTTGTGTTCCTTTTTTACAGGAATAGAGACACCGTGGAGTTGAATGTCTGGATCCGGCCGGATACCACACCTCTTGGAAAACAAAATACAAGTGCACTTCCCGGGATTAAATTTAAAACCATTGCCATCTGCCCAGCCAGCTAGCTTGTTAACACCAAGCTGGACCTGGCGCTCACAGACAGACAAGTTACAGGATTTAAAGGAGAGTTGAATGTAGTCTACATAGACTGAACAGGAAATCGACGGTGGCAGCGCCTTCCTAAGGGAATTCATTTTCACAATAAAAAGGGTGCAACTTAAAACTCCACCTTGCGGCCCTCCATTTTCCTGCACATGAACCCTAGAGAGTGCAGTTCCAACTCGCACACGAAAGGTTCTCTGAGACAAGTAGCTGGCAAGTGTGTTTATCATGTTACCTGACATGCCGAAGGACTTGAGGTCGCTTAGGATGCCATACCGCCACGCGGTATCGTACGCTTTTTCCAGATCAAAGAATACCGTCATACAATATGGTTTGTGGAGGAAAGCATCCTTTATATAGGACTCGAGCGCGACGAGTTGGTCGTTGGTGGACCGCCCCGCCCTGAAGCCTGCCTGGCAGCACTCGAGAAGACCATTGTACTCAAGAAAGTACACGAGTCTCCTGTTTATCATCTTCTCGAGGAGCTTGCACAGGCAGCTTGTGAGGGCGATGGGCCGATAGCTAGCAGGAGAGGAGGGGTCCTTTCCTTCCTTCAATAAAGCCACTACTATGGCCTCCCTCCAAAAGCGAGGAATGTGCCCCGAAAGACATATGTTGTTGTATAGATGTAGGAGTGTTTCAAGAGTGTCTGGGTGTAGGTGTTGTATCATGGTGTATGTGATTTTGTCTGCACCTGGAGCTGAAGGCTTACATGTCCTCAGAGCAACCTTCAGCTCATGAATAGAAAAAGGAAAATTGTAAGAAGTGTGCGACTTGTTGTTATCACGCAGGGACTTCTTTTCTACAGATGTTTTGTGTTTCATGAAAGTGTTTGTGCATTATGCTGAACTGGACACGTGTTCGAAGTGTTGTGCAAGTGTGTTAGCCTGGTCTTCCAGTGTGTCCCCTGTTGTACTAACCAGGGGCAGGCTGTGTGTCTATTGTCCTTTTAGTTTTCGTATTCGTGTCTAGACTTTGTGTGCGTCAGTGTATGAGTTGATGGAAGTGAGGAAGGTGCGCCAACTCTCCCTTTTCGCCTCACGACGCACTCGCTTCCCAAAAGCCTTTGCCCGTTTAAAAGAAATGACGTTATCTGACGTGGGGTACCGGCGAAGGACACCCCACGCCTTGTTTTGGACCTCTCGCGCCCGCCTGCAGTCCTCGTTCCACCAGGGCCTCCTTGGGGTGCGAGACCCAGGGGAGGCCTGGGGAATGGACTTTTCAGCAGCGTCGAGGATGTGCGCCGTGATGAGTTGGGCGGCTTCCTCCACGTGTAGGTGTTTTATGGATGTGTGGTGTAGTTTAGATGTTTCTGTGAATGTACTCCACTTTGCTTTTGATTCATTAAACCTGTTATGGGAAGATGGACTGCATGGGCCTTTACCTATGTACGTTAGGGAAGTGGGGAAATGGTCACTATCATATGAGTATGTGCCCACACCCCACTCAAGACATGGAAAGAGAACTGCGGAACCAATAGCCAAGTCAAGATGCGAGTATGTATTGTGCCCTAAGTTATGGTATGTAGGCTGTTTTTTGTTGAAAAGGCATGCTCCGGAGGATGTAAGAAACTTCTCCATCAGGCGACCTCGGGCATCCGTGCGAGAAGAGCCCCAAAGAGAGTTGTGAGCATTAGGGTCGCCTGTTAATATGTATGGTTCAGGCAGCTGGTCAACCAACGCCTCAAAGTCAGAGCTCGAAAGTGCAAGATCAGGAGGAATATATATTGAGCATACCGTTATCAACCTATTACATAATATTGTTCGAATTGCTACAGCCTCAAGGACAGTGTTCAGAGTGACAGGGTGGCAGGCTAAGAATTTCCGGGCAATTATGGCCACACCGCCAGAAGAGTGTGTGCAGCCATCCCTGTCCTTTCTGAAGACCATGTAACTATTCAAGAAATTTGTGTGCTTGGAATTCAAATGTGTTTCCTGAACACACATTACACTTGGCTGATTAGCATGCAGTATTTCGTATACATCGTCAAGATTTTTAAGAAGGCTTCTACAGTTCCATTGAATTATGTTTTCTCTTCCCATTATTTAGTGTGAGAGCTACTGGAGTGTGTGTGTTTGTTTATGTGTCGTCTTTCGGGGCTGTCACTCTCGCCTTTTTTGGCTTGTCGGGAGGCTTTGGCGTCGGGACACGTTCCTTGCGCTGCGTTGCAGGCAGGAACGCCCCGACATCCATCTCTTCGTCGGATGTCCGAGGGGTGCCCGACGGACCGGGCCCCCCGGACTTGGCCCCCCCTCGGGAGCCCTTCGTTTGAGCCGTTACCGCCGGGGGCGTACGGGGCGCCAGAGGTGGCACGGGCGGTGCGGTGGCGGTGGGAACCGGTGCGGGGCCCGTGGTGTCCATCACCTCGGTACCCTCCAACGCACTGGAGGACGGGGAGACAGAGGCGGGCGCGGCACCGGTCCCGACGGAAGAGGTTGCCACCACAACCGCTGCTGCCTCAGCAAGCGGCGTGGTGGTGGGTTGGGCTGCCAGAGGCAACCCAGGGGGGGGGGGCGGAGAGGGACCAGGTCAGACTCGCTGAACTGGGTCCCTGTGGACACCAGACGCGGATAGTGATGCGTCTCACGGCAGTGACGCCCTGATCCTTCAAGCCGGCAAGGAGATCCGCATCCGTTTCGTTCAAGAGATCAGTCTCGGATATCACACCTTGCGAGCTGTTGAGGCTCCGATGGGGTGTGACCCTGATGTCTAGATCAGCCAGTCTAGTCTGAGCTAGAAGCTTCGTGGACTGCTGCTTGTCATTTACCTCGATTAGTAGTTCACCAGACCTTTGTTTCTTGCACTTATGATTTTCCTATTATGGCTTCAAGATATTTTGCGATCAAGAAGACTGACTGAGACGCAAGAGGGTGGGTTGGATTGAGGGACTCCATGACAAGAAATCGAGAGTAATGATCTGGTTCAGGAAATGTCAAAGATGGCAATGAAGGAAAAGATACTTCGGGGCGGCCCCTTTTCAGGGACCGATCACGTTTGGGGGGGGGGGGGGGGGTTTGAAAATGCCATATAGCATAGTATAAAAGCTGGGAGACGGGGGTGCTTTCTTCTTTGACCTTACCCTGGTAGCCAAAGTGGTCCCGGAGCTCCCTGCCCGGTGAACAGACAGGGAGCCCATCCGCCGGAGCTTGACCTGGACTGCGACGGCTACCGTTCGTGGTTTCTAACCCTCCACCTATAAACACATCGCCACGGTTGGATCCAGCTTATGTTTGGGGGCTCGGGGTCCGCGGTATCGCCAGTACCGCCACCAAGATTGCTCAAGGTGCCCCGTGCGGGGAGATTACGAATTCTACACTGCAATTAAGTTTCTATTTCTTTTTTGTGCATCGATTACAGCATCATATGAATTGCACCGAGGAATTCAGCAAGGTATGCTCTATCTCATATGCAGGACTCTGTGAATAGAAGGATTTAGGAAATTTCCTTGGTGTAGTCGTGTACAAAATAGGCCGAGCCAGGCTCTACTAATAATTTTATGGCATACATTGAAGTATAAAAGGCTGAGAAATGGAAAAGAAAGAATGGAGTTGTTCAATCATCATTTCGGATTCTTTGACTAATACCAGAGTCCTTCAAGGATTCTGCTAATACTAATCTGCTAACAAGGACTCCGCTCATACTCTGCTAGCAGCGCCGCCCCCAAAGATTAAAGCTCCTAAAAGTATTTCGTACAAACGCATTTCCTGCTCCTTCATGTGGACAATCAAGCGCCGACTTTGAAGGGCAAGCTACACTAATTGTGTCATAAATACATTACTTTCTTGAATGAGCAGTTATTTGGCTTAAAAAATGGCAAGTACAGTTTTATTTTTTCACTGTACCTGCAGAGCCTTTTATGAGACCAAGTAAGTAAGCGTCATGCGGGGGATACGGTACATGATACTTGCTGCTGTTAACAAGGGCACAAGTTGGGAAAGAAAGAAACCGCCTACAGCAGCACGGTTCCCAATTTGCAGATAGAGTTTTGCAGTTCAGAGTTCGGGCGTTTTGATTTCTATCTGTTGTACTGGTTCCCTTTTCATTCATGTTTTTTGCACTGTTGTTGATCACAAGATCAATAAGTAGCCCACCCACCCAATTATTGTTCCACAGGTTCGACATTTTTGTAATTCGTTACACCTATTAGTGCTTCGTGCGCACTGTTGTCTTGTTACGCATGGTTTAGCGAGGTTTTGTAGCTATATCATTTGCTACATTAGTAGGAGCCTATTTAGAAATCTTGCAGCTCGTTCTTGAAGCAAAGTAACTACTTACCACTATTCTGCTTCAAATACTAATTGCATATTTTCTGTTTTGTTATTTTCCTAACTAAAATGTAGGTAGAATTAAGTGAAACAGAACATGCTGGTAATGCTTTTCAATTCGAACTGTGTGTAAATCTTTTTCTTCGTTTCACTAAATGTAACCCACAAATTATGCAGGCTTACAGCGGAACGTAGCACAAATCATGCTTTCTAAAATAAACCCTTAGTCTACTCAAGAGAAGCATTAACAGGTGAGCAATGTATGGGCTGCAGTATAGCACTATAGTACAATGAAAACAAATTCTCCAGGGTTGCTGTTTTAAACTGTTTTAATTACAGTGCATGTAAAAAAAGCTTGAAATCTTACAAGTTGTCAGTGTGGTCATCACTAATTATTTAGAACAAAATATAGCACATCCGGGATGTCTTGCAACTGCTCCTTGTCTAGAGAGAGGAGAAACGTCTGCTGCCACTGCGGAGCCAATGGCAGCATTCGACCTTGAGCCCAAGACTTCAGCTGAAGCCTCTGCCTCAGCTTCAACACCAACCCCTTCAACATCCCCCAACCTGCAGCATTTCACGGCTACAACCCCACCTTATGTGATGAGTGGCCTGCCCTCTGCTCTGGCGCCGGAACCTGGAATGTCCCCTCCTGAACGTCGTGTATTAGCGCCACTTCCTGTAAGCCTGCCGGTAGAGTTCACTCACATGTGTCAGCACTATAGGTTTTCAACTAAGCAGTTTAGCCGGTTTGCTAGCCACATGAGTGAAAGTCACCGTGGAATTAGGCAGTACACCTGTTTCACCAGTGCTGCAACATTCGGGGCACTTGAGCGATACAAAAAGCATTTGGACGACAAGCATGCAGCCTATAAGAACTGCTGAGATACCAGTAATGAGGGCCGGTTGCACACCATTAAGTCCAGAGCATCTTACTGCTGAACGTGACTATCAGTGCCAGCTCCCGCCATTAAGTGACGAAGCACGGCTTTCTGACCTGTGCCGGCTGCTTGAAGGGAAGCACAGTTGCACAAAAACTTCTGTTGATGCTGTTATTCAGGGCGTGTCAGAGATATTTCGTGCGAAAGATTTTGCCCTAGATGTTTGTAAGTTGCAAAGTGACAAGAGGGGAAAGATGTACGAACGTAACAACATTTATGTCAGGCCTTGTGAAAAAGTGAAAAAATCCTTCCCAATGGCTCTAAAGCCTATTACGTGCAGCTCAGGCAACTTCTGGCAAACCTCCTTAGGCACCCAGAGGCAGCCCAGTAACTCTTACGTCCAATCTCCTCTTGTGGTGATGGCTGTCTCAGAGATTTTGATGGCGCAAGATTTCGTAGTCATGCACTGTTCAAAGAGAAAGGGAACCTACTAGGACTGCTCGTGTATTGCGATCATGTGGATTTGGCTAACCCACTGGGAATAAAGCGAGGGGCCTCTGCAAAACGGACGGTCTTCTATATCATGTTTGCTTCCCGCCTTCACAGCGATCGTAAACTCAAATTTTCTTCTTGCATTAGGCCTGTCAAACGACCTTAAAACCACTGAGTCCAAAACAAATTGTTGCAGGACTACCTTTCAACAGCAAATGAGCTTGCAGCAGACGGTATTAGTTTGACTGTACAAGGAACAGAAAGAAAGATTTATGGACATCTTCTTGCGTTCCTTGGGGACAGGCTTGCCTGTCACAACATTGCTGGATTCAAGGAATCTTTCGCCCCAAATGTCCGGTATGCGTGCCGATGCTGCAGTGTTCCGACTTCTGATTTTTCTAAATTCTTCGCTCACAAAGGATGTCCTTCGAGGACGAATGATGAAACAAGTAAGCAAGTGGCGCGGTTGATGCGCACAAGTAATGTGGCCGAGCGGAAGGAGCTATCGGCTTCCTGCGGCATCAAGGGCCCATCAGTGTTAAACCATCTCACAGGTTTTTCCTTAACTTTGGACCTGCTTTTTGATCCAATGCATGTGCTTCTCGAAGACATTATTCCGAAAGAAATAAGTATGTTTTAACGATACCAGATCCAAAAGCAACACCGTTTTACTAGGAAACAGCTTAATAACCGACTGTCTAGCTTCAAGTTTGACAAGGCAATCAGTTGCAGTGACTACCCAAGGCTGTTTGATGCTTCTCTCATGCTGGTGTCATCAGCAAGTGCAACCGCAATTCTCATGCTGCATTTGCCTCTGTTGTTAGAGAGAATAGTCACCATTATGGCATAGGCTGAACAATAGAGTGCTACCTATCAATGTGTAAAATTGCACAGCTTGTGCTATCGCCTGCACTGAGTGCTGCAGCAGTCGAAGAACTTGAGTAGGAGGTTGTTAAGCATGAGAAGCTGTACCTTGCCTGGTATGGTAACGTCAGTTGAACATCAAAGTTTCACATGCTGCTCCACATAGTGGAACAGATAAAACAACATGACATTGCCCACCATCATTGTACTTGAGGATGGAAGGTAAAAATGCACTACCAAAATTGAAGATTTTTAACTTCAAAAATGTTTCATTCTATGTGAGCGAGTTTTACCAACTCAGCCTATCACGCGTCATGTGGCATGGGGATGGCGAGGCAAGAAGAGGTTTCCTAGACGAAGATGGTGGAAACATTAGCGGAGAGCCTTTTTTGCTGACGCGAGCTTTTGTTCAAGCAGGCCTACCACCGTCTCTCGTTGTATCTATGGGCATCTGTGTGGCTCTGTAATGTGTGAAAACGTTGAGGTGGTAATGCACAGTGTGATGATGACTCGGACTTCTTCTGAGGGCATTGGTGATGATGATGATTAGAGTTTTTTGGCGCAAGGCCAGCTGGGGCAAAGAGCGCCAAACAAAAGTATCTAAAAGAAAATAGTGGCTACTAGAGCCAAAATAACAATAAAATCAATTAACGGCAATGGTTATGGCTGGTGTATAGGGCCAGATTTTATTATGCGTGATAGGAGATGAGGTTTAAAAACTTCACGTCTGACAAGTACTCAAACAAGTATTTCACGGAAAACATGGCATCGTCACCCAGAAACAGCGATGGATGTAGGGGAATATGTTGTCTGTAGAGTTCTCTGAAGTGCTTGTGTCCTGTTGTGTGAAGTGCCTTGCATGTGATTAGTATGTGCACTACGGATAGGGCCTCTCCGCACCTGCTGCACTGGGGTCTAGAAGATCCCGTCAGCAGATATGAGTGCGTTGCATGGGTGTGTCCTATCCGCAGCCTACCCAAGGGGACTTCCGTGTGTCTGTTGTGTGAGTCAGCTGTGTACCGTCCCAAGTGTGGCTTTATTACATGTAGTTTGTTGTGTCTGTTCGTCCCAGTATGTTTGTCATGTTCTGCGCAGGTGTTGTCTTATGTGTGGCTTGAGGTCTGTGTAGGGTATCGTTATAATGCCTACAGCGTTCCTGAGTGCAGCAGCAGCGGCCCTCTCGTCTGCCAACTCGTTCCCAGCGATCCCTGCGTGTCGTGGGACCCACCAGAGGACCAGCTCATGCTTTTGTGCATACACGGACATGATAGTGTTGAATACAAGATTAATTATGTGGTTTTGGGGGGGGCTTGTGCGATGACAGTGCGCGAAGAACACTCAAAGAATCTGTATAGATGATGGAATTGGGAATTTGATTTTCAAGAATGTGTCGTACAATCAGTAAACTTCCACACGCTTCTGCTGAAACAATTGTGTGCACGCTCATGGTTCTGGCTGCATTGAAGTTTGGACCATGAGCAGCGCACGACACCATTGTGGAGGTTTTAGAAGCGTCACTATAAAATTCTGCACATGTGTATTTAAATTGCAAGGACAGAAAGTGCTGCAGTATTGCAGCTCGTGGTGCACGATTTTTGTCAAGTCTCATAAAAGAAAGGTCGCACGACACAGGGCGGACTTGCCAAGGCGTTAAACTGTTAGAAAAGCATGACCTGTACACATCTAAAAACGAAGCACTGAGATCCGAGGCTCGCTCTCTCACTCTAAGTGAAAAGGGCAGAGGAACGGATGGGCGATTTACAAAGAGCAGAGATGTTGATGTATCGTTAAAGACAGGATAAAAAGGATGATTATTCAGCGACGAAATTTTGAAAGCGTAAAGCAAGTCAATGTACGTTCGTTGGTTCTCAAGGCTCCACTTACTACACTCGACATACAGACTCTCGACAGGGCTAGTGCGAAAAGCACCCGACGCAAGCCGTAGCCCCAAGTGTAGCACTGGGTCAAGCATTCGCAACGCTGTTTTAGTTGCCGACCCATATACCATAGTCTCAACGAGACCCAACAAAAGCAGTATAGAGCCGTAGTAGGAGTTCTTTGTCGGAACCATACGATTGATGGGAGAGAACCTTAAGTATATTAATTGTTTTCAGACACTTATTTTTAAGTTCCTTGATGTGGGGAATGAATGTGAGTTTGTGGTCAAACACAACACCTAAGAATTTGCGTTCGTTGTTCACAGGAAGCGACACGCCATGGAGATGAATGTCTGGGTATGGATGGACCCCGCGCTTCCTGGAGAATACAACGCACGAGCTTTTTACAGGATTCAATTTAAAGCCATTCTTGTCTGCCCAGCCGGCAAGTTTCTTTACACCAACGTGGACTTGACGTTTGCAGATTGACATATTGCATGATTTATAGGATATCCGGACATCATCTACATACATGGAATAAGAGATTGTAGGTGGCAGTGCCTTACCAAGAGCGTTCATTTTTACTATGAAAAGAGTGCAGCTCAACACGCCACCTAGTGGCACACCATTGTCTTGCACGTGAGCCTTTGAGAGTGCGCCACCGACTCTTACTCGGAACGTTCTGTCTGACAAGTAACTAACAAGAGTGTTCAACATGTTACCCGAAACACCGAATGACTTGAGGTCACTAAGGATCCCTTAACGCCAAGCGGTGCCGTAGGCCTTCTCGAGGTCGAAAAAGACAGTTAAACACTAATGCTTATGCACGAAGGCATCCTTGATGTATGAGTCAAGTGCAACCAGTTGATCGTTCGTCGATCGCCCCACCCTAAAGCCTGCCTGGCTGCTCTCGAGAAGACTGTGGTACTCAAGGAAGTACACGAGCCTGCGATTGATCATCTTCTCGAAGAGCTTGCACAGGCAGCTCGTCAAGGCTATAGGACGGTAGCTTGGGGGGGACGACGGGTCCTTTCCCTCCTTCAAGAAAGCCACTACTATGGCCTCCCTCCAAGATCTAGGGATGTGCCCCGAAAGCCATACGTTATTGTATAGATGTAGAAGTGTTTCAAGGGTGTCTAAGTAAACGTGTTGTATCATTGTATATGTAATGTTGTCTGGGCCTGGAGCTGAGAGTTTACATGTGCTCAGAGCAGCCCTCAGCTCATGTAGTGAAAACAAGGAGTTGTAAGAAGTCTGATTTGTTGTTGTCATGTAGGGACTTCTTTTCACAAGAGGCTTTATGTTTCAGGAAAGTGTTCGTGTAGTGCGCTGAACTGGACACGTGTTGGAAGTGTTGTGAGAGTGTGTCAGCCTTGTATTCCAGTGTGTCCCCTGTAGTGCTGACCAGAGGCAGGCTGTGTGTTCGTTGTCCCTTGAGTTTGCGTATTCGTGTCCATACTTTCCGTGTGTCTGTGTAGGAGTTTATTGATGTTATGAATGTACGCCAACTCTCGTTTTGCCTCACGGCGCACCCGTTTTCCTAACGCCTTCGCCAGTTTGAACAAGAGGAGGTTTCCCGACGTGGGGTACCGACGAAGGATACCCCACGCCTTGTTCTGGGCCTCTCGCGCCCGCCTAGTCCTCATTCCACCACGGCCTCCGCTGGTTGCGCGGGGCACCAGAGGCGTGGGGAACGGCCTTTTCGGCGGCGTCGAGGATGTGCGTCGTGAGGAGTTGGGTATATTCTTCAACGTGTAGGTGTCCTATGGATGTGTGGTGTAGTTTGGATGTATCTGTAAAAGTATTCCAGTTAGATCGTGCTTCATTGAACCTATTATGGGAAGATGGACTGCATGGGCCTTTACCTATGTATGTTAGTGAGGTGGGGAAGTGGTCACTGCCATATGGGTCAGTGCCCACACCCCACTCGAGAAGAGGAAAGAGAACTGCAGAGCCAACAGTCAAGTCAAGATATGAGTATGTGTTGTGTCCTATGTTATGGTATGTAGGCTGTTTATTGTTGAAAAGGCATGCTCCAGAGGATGTAAGAAACCTCTCTATCAGGCGACCCCGGGCATCCGTACGAGAAGAGCTTCATAGAGAATTGTGAGCATTAAGGTCGCCTGTTAACATGTATGGTTCGGGCAGCTGGTCAACCAACGCCTCGAAGTCAGAGCTCGAAAGTGCAAGATCAGGAGGAACATATATGGAGCATACCGTTATCAACCTATTAAATATTATTGTTCGAATTGCTACAGCCTTCGTGCACCTTCAAGCCGGCAAGGAGATCCGCATCCGTTTCGTTCAAGAGATCCGTCTCGGATATCACACCCTGGGAGCTGTTGAGGCTCCGATGGGGTGTGACCCTGATGTCTAGATCAGCCAGTCTAGTCTGAGCTAGAAGCTTCGTGGACTGCTGCTTGTCATTTACCTCGATGAGGAGTTCACCAGACCTTTGTTTTTTGACCTTATATGATTTTCCTACTATGGCTTCAAGATACTTGGCGATCAAGAAGACTGACTGAGATGCTAGAGGGTGGGTTGGATTGAGCGATTCCATCACAAGAAATCGAGAAAAATTATCCGGTTAAAGAAATGTTAAAGATGGCAATTGGGGAAAAGATACTTCGGTGCAGCCCCTTTTCAGGGACCGATCACGTTTGGGGGGGGGGGTCTGAAAATGCCATAGAGCATAGTATAAAAGCAGGGAGACTGGGGTACTTTCTTCTTTAACCTTACCCTGGTAGTCAAAGAGGTCCCGGAGCTCTCTGCCTGGTGAACAGACAGGGAGCCCATCCGCCGGAGCTTGACCTGGGCTCTGACGGCCACCGTTCGTGGTTTCTAACCCTCCACCTATAAACACATCGCCACGGGTGGATCCAGCTTATGTTTGGGGGCTCGGGGTCCGCGGTATCGCCAGTACCGTCACCAAGATTACTCAAGGTGCCCCGTGCGGGGTCCTCAGGAATTGGCCAACTTTAATATTGATGAGCTTCCGATTGCAAAGAGCTCTGTAAGTCATTTCTGGACAATCTTTGGCCAAGTCAAAGACATTGACCCTCACAGCCCCTTTGTTGTCGGCGTCTTCTTTAATTATGAAAAGCTTGACAATGGAAATTAGTTTTATCTTTTCGTGAATGAATTGAAGACCGTTACAGTTGCACGCATTCAGGTTGGTGCTCTAACCATGCAAGTACGACTGACGCGCCAGCAAAAGCATTCGTTCTCAATATTGGAGGTCATACTGGGTACTACAGCTGCACAAAATGCACTGTGAAAGGCACCTACAAAAAAGGGAGAGGGTGCTTTGCAGACATTAGCAAGCGACTTCAGTCTGATGCTAGCTTTCGTGATCCGGTTCAAGTATGGCACTACCACGGCACAACCATCCTACAGGAGCTACCTATAGATTTAGTACAAGATGCCACTAGACTATATGCACCTTCTGTGCTTGGGTGTCAATGCGCAAGCTCGTCAAATTGTGGGTCTGTGGACCAAAAGAGAGCAGACAGGAGATGGACATGCGGGAGGATATTTCTGAGCAGCTGAGCAAGATTGCTATGTTTGTTCCGTTGGAGTTCAACCGGCGCCCAAGAAGCCTTCTCGAGCTCGACTGAAGGAAGGCGGCAGAGTTTTGCTTCTTTCTTCTGTATGGTGGACCGCTAGTGTTGTTTTTTTATACTTAAACAAGAAGTGTATGAGATTTTTCCAGAATTGTGTGAGATTTTTCCAAGCCTTCACGTGGCTATCACAATCTTCGCATCACCAAGCAGCTCCCCAAGTGAAATTAACTACGCCAAAAAAATGCTACGCTTTTGCATTAAAGTCTTTCCGAAAATATACGGCAAGCACCTTGTGTTGCACAATGTGCATGCACTGTGCCACCTTGCTGCAGACACACGTCACCGAGGGCCCCTTGACACATGGAGTGCGTTCCCATTTGTCACATGTGCACCATCATGAAACACCTGTGGAAACCGAGCTATCCCCTAGAGGAGCTGTCAAATCATCTGGCTAAGAAGCGGTGTGTTCAAAGCACAGGACAGTCACCTGCAAGAACTCCTCGTCTTGTTGCTGAGCACCACAGTGGCCCACTTGTGCCACAGTGGGGCCACTTGTGCCACAGTGTAGGGGCCCACAGTTCAAAAGAGTGGTCCTTCCTGGAGGCACTGTGCTCAATACAGGAATGAGGAACACTTGCTGCAAGCTTATCGATGGGAGTATTGTTCAGGTTGCAAACACTGCACATTCTCTTCAAGGCACACTGTGCATTATTGGGAGAAAATTTCTGGAACGAGAGAACCTGCATACCACGCGGTGCCCTTCGTCGGCTTTAGGCATCTTCATTGTGTCACAACCGTCTGCCTTAACCTCATGCTTGCTGGACTGGTTTAGTGAGAAATGCATGAAGGTCACTTTTAAGAAGAAGCAGACCGTTTTCCCTCTGTTGCACTTGAAGGTGTAATTATCATTGAAACTCGTCTATAAAAATCTTAGTGACTGTGTGCAAGAGCCTTAAAAGCTTATTTTCTCAAATATGTACATGAACCTTATAATAGTGTTTTCAGTTTATTTTCAAGGTAATCACTTAATGCATGTAAAATTTCCTTATTTCCTTGATGATGATGATCGTTGGATGTTTATGGCGCAAGGCCAACTGGGGCAAAGAGCGCCAAAACAATAGTCGATGATAGGGGTGAAACCTTAAACACAAACTAAAATCAGCAAAAACAAAAGTAAAATCACAACACGACAATGAGCATGGCTGGTGTATAGGGCCAGATTTGATGATGCGTGATAGGAAATGAGGTTTAAAAACTTCACGTCGGACAAATACTCAAACACACGTTTCACAGAAACAATGGCATCATCACCTAGGAAAAACGATGGATGTAGGGGAATATGTTCTCTGTAGAGTTCTCTGAAGTGTTTGTGTCGTGTTGTGTGAAGTGCCTTGCATGTGATTAGTATGTGCACTACGGATAGGGCCTCTCCGCACCTGCTGCACTGGGGTCTAGAAGATCCCGTCAGCAGATACGAGTGCGTCGCATGGGTGTGCCCTATCCGCAGCCTACCCAAGGCGACTTCCGTGTGTCTGTTGCGTGAGTCAGCTGTGTACCGTCCCAAGTGTGGCTTTATTACATGTAGTTTGTTGTCTGTCTGTTCGTCCCAGTGTGTTTGCCATGTTCTGCGCAGGTGTTGTCTTATGTGTGGTTTGAGGTCTGTGTAGGGTACGGTTGTTATGTCTACAGTGTTCCTGAGTGCAGCAGCAGCAGCCCTCTCGTCTGCCAACTCGTTTCCAGCGATCCCAGCGTGTCCTGGAACCCAGCAGAGGAGCAGCTGATGCTTCTGCGCATACACAGACATGATAGTGTTAAATACAAGATTAACTATGTGGTTTTTGGGGGGTGTATGCGATGACAGTGCGCGAACAACACTCAAGGAATCTGTGTAGATGATAGACTTCGGAATTTGATTTTCAAGTATGTGTCGTACAACCAGCAAAATCCCGTACGCTTCTGCTGAAAAAATTGTCGTGTGGACGCTCATGGTTCTGGCTGCACTGAAATTCGGACCATGAGCAGCGCAGGAGACCATAGTGGAGGTTTTAGACGCGTCACTGTAAAATTCTGCAAGTGGGTATTTAAACTGCAGAGACAGAAAGTGCTGCAGTATTGCAGCTCGCGGTACCCGATTTTTGTCAAGTTTCATAAAAGAAAGGTCGGAGGACACAGGACGAACTTTCCAAGGAGGTAAAATGTCTGAAAAGGATGATCTGTACACGTCTAAAAACGAAGCGCTCAGATCCGAGGCTCGCTCTCTCACTCTAAGTGAAAAGGGCAGAGGAACGGATGGGCGATTTACAAAAAGCAGTGATGTTGATGTGTCGTTAAAGACAGGATAAAAAGGATGGTTATTCAGAGATGAAATTTTAAAAGCATAAAGTAAGTCCATATACGTCCGTTGGTTCTCAAGGCTCCACTTATTACACTCGGCATACAGGCTCTCGACAGGGCTAGTGCAAAAAGCACCCGACGCAAGCCGTAGCCCCAAGTGTAGCACTGGGTCAAGCATTCGCAACGCTGTTTTAGTCGCCGACCCATATACCACACTGCCATAGTCTAAACGAGACCCAACCAAAGCAGTATAGAGCCGTAGTAGGAGTTCTTTGTCGGAACCATAGGATTGATGGGAGAGAACCTTAAGTATATTCATTGTTTTCACACATTTATGTTTAAGTTTCTTGATGTGTGGAATGAATGTGAGTTTCTGGTCAAACACAACACCTAAGAACTTGTGCTCCTTGTTCACAGGAAGCGACACGCCATTCAGAGTAATGTCTGGGTCCGGATGGACCCCGCGCTTTCTGGAGAACACAACGCAGGAGCTTTTTGCAGGATTCAATTTAAACCCATTCTTGTCTGCCCAGCCGGCAAGCTTCTTGATGATGATGGTTGGATGTTAATGGCGCAAGGCCAACTAGGGCAAAGAGCGCCAAAACAGTGGTTAAATATGAGAGGTGAGAACTTAGACACTGAAATCAATAAGCAAGAACAAAAGTAAAATCAATAAAAGACAGTGAGGATGGCTGGTGTAAAGGGCCAGATTTCATGATGCGTGATAGGAAATGAGGTTTAAAAACTTGACTTCTGACAGATACTCAAACACACGTTTGACGGAAACAATGGCATCGTCACCTAGGAAAAAAGATGGATGTAGGGGAATATGTTGTCTGTAGAGTTCTCTGAAGTGTTTGTGTCGTGTTGTGTGAAGTGCCTTGCATGTGATTAGTATGTGCACTACGGATAGGGCCTCTCCGCACCTGCCGCACTGGGGTCTAGGAGATCCCGTCAGCAGATACGAGTGGGTTGCATGGGTGTGCCCTATCCGCAGCCTACCCAAGGCGACTTCCGTGTGTCTGTTGTGCGAGTCAGATGTGTACCGTCCCAAGTGTGGCTTTATTACATGTAGTTTGTTGTCTGTCTGTTCATTCCAGTGTGTTTGCCATGTTCTGCGCAAGTGTTGTCTTATGTGTGGCTTGAGGTCTGTGTAAGGTAGTGTTATTATGTCTACTGTGTTTCGGAGTGCAGCATTGGCGGCCATTCCATCCGCCAGTTCATTTCTGCCGATGCCAGAGTGGCCTGGCACCCAACACACAGTCACCTCAAGGTTTGAAGAATATGCCAGCACAATTGATTTCAAGACAAGGTTAACTACATGGTTTTTCGAGGACTCTCCGGATGACAATGTACGGACGACACTCAGTGAATCTGTATAGATGATGGATTTAGGAATATGATGTTCAACTATGTGGCTTACAACAAGAAAAATGCCATATGCTTCTGCCGTAAAAATACTTGTCTTTACATTCATGGTTCTATATGCTTCAAAATTCGGCCCATGCGCCGCACAAGACACTGCAGTGAACGTTTTCGATGCATCGCTGAAAAACTCTGCAGCCTTGTATTTATCCTGCACATACATGAAATGCTGCAGAATCCCACTTTTCGGTGTCCTGTTCTTATTGTATTTTAAGAAAGACAAGTCACATGCAACAGGACGAAGGTGCCATGGTGCTACAAGATCAGTGATAGATGACTTGAATGTGTCTACAAAGGAGACCTCATGAATAGTGACCTCGTCCCTTACTCTGAGCGAGAAGGGAACAGGAATGGACGGGCGATTTAAAAAGAGTTTTGATGTGGATGTATCATTAAAAACCGGTTTAAAAGGATGGTTGTCCATTGATGAAATTTTAGAGGCATATAACAAGTCAACATAGGTTCGCTGGTGTGATAAGCACCAATTGTCACACTCTGCGTAAAGACTCTGTACAGGGCTCGTACGGAATGCGCCACAAGAGAGGCGAAGCCCCAAGTGAAGCACTGGGTCGAGCATTTTAAGTGCTGTTTTAGTGGCTGACCCATACACAACACTCCCATAGTCCAATCTAGACCCCACTAGACTTGTGAAAATACGTAACAGGAGTTGCTTATCCGTTCCATACGACTGGTGGGACAAGATTTTAAGAATGTTGAGAGCCTTTAGACATTTATGTTTCAATTGTTTAATGTGAGGGATGAACGTAAGCCTTTCATCCAGCACCACACCTAAAAACTTGTGTTCCTTCCTCACAGGAATAGATACGCCATTAAGGATAATGTCTGGGTCCAGATGGATCCCACGCCTCCTGGAAAAGACAACACAGGTGCTTTTTTCTGGGTTAACTTTAAAACCGTTCTTGTCTGCCCAGCTGGCAAGTTTTTTGACACCGAGCTGGACTTGACGCTCACAGATGGCCATATTACATGATTTAAAAGATAGCTGGATGTCGTCTACATACATTGAATAAGAAATTGTAGGTGGCAATGCCTTCCCAAGGGAGTTCATTTTAACTATGAACAGAGTGCAGCTTAGCACTCCACCTTGCGGAACGCCGTTTTCTTGCACATGAACTCTTGAGAGTGCGCTGCCTACTCTCACGCGAAACGTTCTTTCGGACAAATAACTAGCAAGGGTGTTGAGCATATGGCCCGAAACACCGAAAGACTTTAGGTCACTTAGGATCCCGTAACGCCAAGCGGTGTCATATGCCTTCTCAAGGTCAAAAAATACCGTTGTGCAAAACTGTTTGTGGATGAAAGCGTCCTTTATGTATGATTCAAGGGCGACAAGTTGGTCATTTGTAGATCGCCCCGCCCTGAAGCCTGCCTGGCAGCCCTCGAGAAGACCGTTGTACTCAAGGAAGTACACAAGTCTCCTGTTTATCATCTTCTCGAAGAGCTTGCAAAGGCAGCTTGTAAGGGCGATGGGCCGATAGCTAGCAGGAGAGGAAGGGTCCTTTCCTTCCTTCAGGAAAGCCACTACTATGGCCTCCCTCCAAGAGCGAGGAATGTGCCCCGAAAGCCATATGTTGTTGTATAGATGTAGGAGTGTTTCAAGAGTGTTTGGGTGTAGGTGTTGTATCATGGTGTATGTGATTTTGTCTGCACCTGGAGCTGAAGGCTTACATGTGCTCAGAGCAACCTTCAGCTCATGAATTGAAAAAGGAGAATTGTAAGAAGTGTGCGACTTCTTGCTATCACGCAGGGACTTCTTTTCCGCAGACGTTTTGTGCTTCATGAAAGTGTTTGTGTAGTGTGATGAGCTGGACACGTGTTCGAAGTGTTGTGCAAGTGTGTTGGCCTGGTCTTCGAGTGTGTCCCCTGTTGTGCTAACCAGGGGCAGGCTGTTTTTTTGTTGTCCTTTCAGCTTGCGTATTCGTGTCCAGACTATGTGTGTATCAGTGTATGAGTTGATGGAGGTGAGGAAGGTGCGCCAACTCTCCCTTTTCGCCTCACGACGCACTCGCTTCCCTAAAGCCTTTGCCCGTTTAAAAGAAATGAGGTTGTCTGACGTGGGGTACCGGCGAAGGACACCCCACGCCTTGTTCTGGGCCTCTCGCGCCCGCCTGCAGTCCTCGTTCCACCAGGGCCTCCTTGGGCTGCGGGACCCACTGGAGGCCTGGGGAATGGACTTTTCGGCGGCATCGAGGATGTGCGCCGTGACGAGTTGGGCGGCTTCCTCCACGTGTAGGTGTTCTATGGATGTGTGGTGTAGTTGAGATGTTTGTGTGAATGTGCTCCAGTTTGCTAGTGATTCATTAAACCTTTTATGGGAAGATGGACTGCTCGGGCCTGTACCTATATACGTCAATGAAGTGGGGAAATGGTCACTACCATATGGGTCTGTGCCCACACCCCACTCAAGACATGGAAAGAGAACTGCGGAACCAATAGCCAAGTCAAGATGCGAGTATGTATTGTGTCCTATGTTATGGTATGTAGGCTGTTTTTTGTTGAAAAGGCATGCTCTGGAGGATGTAAGGAACTTCTCTATCAGGCGACCTCGGGCATCCGTTCTGGTGGAGCCCCAAAGAGAGTTGTGCGCATTAAGGTCGCCTGTTAGTATGTATGGTTCGGGCAGCTGGTCAACCAGTGCCTCGAAATCAGAGCTCAGAAGTGCAAAATCAGGAGAGATGTAAATGGAGCATACCGTTATCAACCGATTAAAAATTATGGTACGGATCGCTACAGCCTCGAGGACAGTGTTTAAAGTGACAGGGTGGCATGCTAATGATTTCCGGGCGATAATGGCCACACCTCCTGAGGAGTGGGTGCAGCCAACCCTGTCCTTTCTGAATACCATGTACCTATTTAAGAAATTTGTTTGTTTAGAGTTGAGGTGGGTTTCCTGGAGACACATAATACTTGGCTGACTGGCATGCAGAATCTCATACACATCGTCAAGATTTTTAAGGAGGCCTCTGCAGTTCCATTGGATGATATTTTCTGTTCCCATTATTTAAATTTAAGAATTACTGGAATGTGTGTGTTCGTGTGTGTTCATGTGTCGTCTTTCGGGGCTGTTACTCTTGGATTCGGCTTTTTGGGCCTTTCTGTAGGCTTGGAAGTCGGTGGCCGCTCCTTGCGCTGCGTTGCAGGCAGGAACGGCCCAACATCCATCTCGTCGTCGGATGTCCGAGGGGTGCCCGATGGACCGGGCCCCCCGGACTTGGCCCCCCTTCGGGAGCCCTTCGTTTGAGCCGCCACCGTCGGGGGCGCCAGAGGTGGCACAGGCGGTGCGGTGGCGGTGGGAGCCGGTGCGGGGCCCGTGGTGTCCATCACCTCGGTACCCTCCAACGGACTGGAGGACGGGGAGACAGAGGCGGGAGCGGCACCGGTCCCGACAGAAGTGGTTTGCACCACAACCGCTGCTGCCTCAGCAAGCGGCGTGGTGCCGGGTTGGGCTGCATGAGGCATCCCAGCGGGGGGCGGGGGTGGGACCAGGTCAGACTCGCTGAACTGGGTCCCTGTGGAAACCAGACGCCGCTCCGCCCCCCGGCGAGCCGCGTCTGCGTATCTTCCCAGAGGGAAAGAGGCGAACCTCTTTCGCGCCTCTGGGAAGGTGATGTTCTCCGTGACCTTGATGTTAATTATCTTCTTTTCCATTTGAAATTTTTCACACTTGCGGGAGTAGGCTGCATGCGCCCCCCCGCAGTTTACACAAGAGAGGGTGTCGGATGTACAGTTGTCACTCGGATGGTCATGCGACGCGCATTTTGCACACGTCGTTCGGCCACGGCAGGAGTTTGTACCGTGCCCGAACCGCTGGCACTTAAAACAGCGCCGCGGGTTCGGGATGTAGGGACGGATGGAGCAACGGATAAAACCTGCATTGATGTGTTGTGGCAGAACTGCGCGGTCGAAAGTCAAGATAATGTGCTTGGTGGGAATCTCCTTGTCGTCTCTGCGGATAGTGATGCGTCTCACGGCAGTGACGCCCTGATCCTTCAAGCCGGCAAGGAGATCCGCATCCGTTTCGTTCAAGAGATCTGTCTCGGATATCACACCCTGGGAGCTGTTGAGGCTCCGATGGGGTGTGACCCTGATGTCTAGATCAGCCAGTCTAGTCAGAGCTAGAAGCTTCGTGGACTGCTGCTTGTCATTTATTTCGATGAGGAGTTCACCAGACCTTTGTTTTTTGCATTTATATGATTTTCCTACTATGGCTTCAAGATACTTGGCGATCAAGAAGACTGACTGAGATGCTAGAGGGTGGGTTGGATTGAGCGATTCCATCACAAGAAATCGAGAGAAATTATCCGGTTCAGGAAATGTTAAAGATGGCAATTGGGGAAAAGATACTTCGGTGCGGCCCCTTTTCAGGGACCGATCACGTTTGGGGGGGGGTTTTGAAAATGCCATAGAGCATAGTATAAAAGCAGGGAGACTGGGGTACTTTCTTCTTTGACCTTACCCTGGTAGCCAAAGAGGTCCCGGAGCTCCCTGCCTGGTAGACAGACAGGGAGCCCATCCGCCGGAGCTTGACCTGGGCTCCGACGGCCACCGTTCGTGGTTTCTAACCCTCCACCTATAAACACATCGCCACGGTTGGATCCAGCTTATGTTTGGGGGCTCGGGGTCCGCGGTATCGCCAGTACCGTCACCAAGATTGCTCAAGGTGCCCCGTGCGGGGCCGGCAAGCTTCTTGACACCAAGCTGGACTTGACGTTCGCATATTGACATATTACATGATTTAAAAGATATTTGCACGTCGTCTACATACATAGAATAAGAGATTGTTGGTGGCAGTGCCTTTCCAAGAGAGTTCATCTTTACTATGAAGAGAGTGCAACTCAAGACACCACCTTGCGGCACGCCATTTTCTTGGACGTGAACCTTTGAAAGTGCACAACCAACTCTTACTCTGAACGCTCTCTCCGACAAATAACTAACAAGGGTGTTCAACATATTACCCGAAACACCGAATGACCTGAGGTCACTAAGGATCCCATAACGCCAAGCGGTGTCGTAGGCCTTCTCGAGGTCGAAAAATACAGTTAAGCAGTACTGCTTATGCACGAAGGCATCCTTGATGTATGAGTCAAGTGCAACCAGTTGATCGTTCGTCGATCGCCCCACCCTAAAGCCTGCCTGGCAGCTCTCGAGAAGACCATTGTACTCGAGGAAGTACACAAGCCTGCGATTGATCATCTTCTCGAAGAGCTTGCACAGGCAGCTCGTCAGGGCTATTGGACGGTAACTTGAGGGGGACGACGGGTCCTTTCCCTCCTTCAAGAAAGCCACTACAATGGCCTCCCTCCAAGAGTGTGGAATGTGCCCCGAAAGCCATATTTTATTATATAGATGTAGAAGTGCTTCAAGTGTGTCTGCGTGTAGGTGTTGTATCATTGTGTATGTAATGTTGTCTGGGCCTGGAGCTGAGGGTTTACACGTGTTCAGAGCAGCCCTCAGCTCATGTAGTGAAAACAGGGAGTTGTAAGAAGTCTGTGATTTGTTATTGTCGTGTAGGGACTTCTTTTCACAAGAGGCTTTATACTTCAGGAAAGTGTTCGTGTAGTGTGCTGAACTGGACACGTCTTGGAAGTGTTGTGCGAGTGTGTCAGCCTGGTCTTCCAGTGTGTCCCCTGTTGTACTGACCAGGGGCAGGCTGTGTGTATGTTGTCCTTTGAGTTTGCGTATACGTGTCCATACCTTGCGTGTGTCTGTGTATGAGTTTATAGATGTTATGAATGAGCGCCAACTCTCTCGTTTTGCCTCACGGCGCACACGTTTACCTAACGCCTTGGCCCGTTTGAACAAAATGAGGTTACCCGACGTGGGGTACCGACGAAGGACACCCCACGCCTTGTTCTGGGCCTCTCGCGCCCGCCTGCAGTCCTCATTCCACCACGGCCTCCGCTGGTTGCGCGGGGCACCAGAGGCGTGGGGAATGGACTTTTCGGCGGCGTCGAGGATGTGCGCCATGAGCAGTTGGGTGGCTTCTTCAACGTGTAGGTGTCCTATGGATGTGTGGTGTAGCTTGGATGTCTCTGTAAATGTGTTCCAGTTAGCTCGTGCTTCATTGAACCTATTATGGGAAGATGAACTGCTTGGGCCTTTACCTATATATGTAAGTGAGGTGGGGAAGTGGTCACTGCCATATGGGTCAGTGCCCACACCCCACTCAAGACATGGAAAGAGAACTGCGGAGCCAATCGCCAAGTCAAGACATGAGTATGTGTTGTGTCCTATATTATGGTATGTAGGCTGTTTAGTATTGAAAAGGCATGCTCCTGAAGATGTAAGAAATTTTTCTATAAGGCGACCGCGGGCATCCGTGCGAGAAGAGCCCCAAACAGCGTTGTGAGCATTAAGGTCGCCTGTCAGGATGTATGGTTCGGGCAGCTGGTCAACCAGCGCCTCGAAGTCAGAGCTTAAAAGTGAAATATCAGGAGGAATGTATATGGAGCATAACGTTATCAATCTATCAAATATTATTGTGCGGACGGCTACAGCCTCAAGGACAGTGTTCAAGGTGACAGGGTGGCATGCTAAGGATTTGCGGGTGATTATGGCAACACCGCCAGAAGAGTGTGTGCAGCCATCCCTGTCTTTTCTGTATACCATGTAACTATTCAAGAAATTTGTGTGTTTGAAATTCAGATGTGTTTCCTGGACACACATTATACTTGGCTGATTGGCATGCAGAATCTCATAAACGTCGTCAAGATTATTCAGAAGGCCTCTGCAGTTCCATTGAACAATATTTTCTCTTCCCATTATTATGTGTTCAGAGCTACTGGAGTGTGACTATTTATGTAGGGTCTTTCGGGGCTTGCACTCTTGGAAGGGGTTTTCTGACCTTCTCTACTGACCTGGACGTCGCAGCACGTTCCTTCCGCTGCGATGAAAGCCGGAAGGGCTCGACGTCCATGTCGTCATCTGAAGGCAAGGGGGTGCCCAGCGGACTGGGCCCCCTTGACATGGTACCCTTTCGGGTGTTCTTTGCCTGCACTGCCAGTGCCGAAGGCGTGGGGAGCACCCCAGATGGCACAGGCAGTGAGGAGAGAGAGGGGGTCGCTGCGACTGCCTCCGTCTCCATCTCGTCCGGGCCCTCGCGTGTGCTTCGGGCCGGTGGAGAGGGGGAAACGGTGGGTGCAGCAGCATCCCCACCGGACGTGGATGCCACCACAGCCGCTGCTGGCTCAGCCAGCGGTGCGGAGGCGGGTTGGGCTGCCAGAGGCAACCCAGGGGGGGGGGGGGCGGGGGCGGGACCAAGTCCGACTCGCGGTACTGGGTCCCCGCCGAAACCAGACGCCGCTCCGCCCCCCCGGCGAGCTGCGTCGGCGTACCTCCCCAGAGGGAAAGAGGCGAACCTCTTCCGCGCCTCTGGGAAGGTGATGTTTTCAGTGACCTTGATGTTAATGATTTTCTTTTCTAATTGGAACTTTTCACATTTTCTGGAGTAGGCCGCATGTGGGCCCTGGCAGTTTACGCAAAGAAGTTGTTGAACGTTACAGTTGTCAGACGGGTGGTCGTGCTGGGCGCATTTTGCGCAGGTAAGTCGGCCGCGACAGGAGTTTGTGCCGTGCCCGAACCGTTGGCACTTGAAACAGCGCCGCGGGTTCGGGATGTACGGCCGGACTGAACATCGGATGTAACCTGCGTTGATGAATTCTGGAAGGATGGACTTGTCAAAGGTTAGGATGAGGTGCTTTGTCGGTATTTGTTTATCGTCTCTGCGGATGGTTATCCGCCTGACTGCTGTTACGCCCTGACTACGAAGGCCCTCCAGCAGGTCAGCTTCAGATTCATTTAGCAGGTCATACTCGGAAATCACGCCCTGGGAGCTGTTTAAGCTGCGGTGGGGCGTGACTCGGATTGGCAGATCGGCGATGCTGGTTTGAGCAAGAAGTTTATTGGCCTGATCCTGGCTACTGACCTCGACAAGAATTTCACCGGTTCGTTGTTTTTTGGCCTTATACGACCCTCCAACAATACCGTCAAGAAACTTTGAGATGAGAAATACAGACTGTGAAGCAAGAGGTTTTGATTGGTCTACAGATTCCATCACGATGAAGCGATGATAGTTGTTCGGTTTCGGAGGACTCAAGTTAGGAAGTGGTGGAAAAGAAACTTCGGTGCGGCCCCTTTTCGGGGGCCGATCACGTTTGGGGGGGGGGGTTTAGAAAATGCCATATAGCATAGTATAAAAGCAGGGAGACGGGGGAACTTTCTTCTTTGACCTTACCCTGGTAGCCAAAGAGGTCCCGGAGCTCCCTGCCTGGTAGACAGACAGGGAGCCCATCCGCCGGAGCTTGACCTGGGCTCCGACGGCCACCGTTAGAGGTTTCTACCCTTCACCTTAAAACACATCACCACGGTTGGATCCAGCTTATGTTTGGGGGCTCGGGGTCCGCGGTATCGCCAGTACCGTCACCAAGATTGCTCAAGGTGCCCCGTGCGGGGTCCTTATTTCCTTAATAACGAAATAAGAAATAAGGAAATAAGAAAATATTCCTTATTCCTTATGATGATTTGGCAATAGTGCAGGCCAAGTGGATGGAAGGCAATGCTTGCTTCTGGCCACCTTACTCACGGAGTGCTGAAAAGCTCGTAAACGCTGCACCCTCATCGAAGAGTGATTGGATACTTGTGCCACGCATTCGACAAGAGTCGCTCGGTAAGTTTTGTATCTGTATTCACACTTTATTCCTTCCTAAGCTTAATCTCAGACAGAAGCCCTACACAAAACGAGGATAATGGCAGTGCTGTTAAAGCACTTTTTGAGAAATTTTGTCCAGTGAGAATGCATGACATTGCTTTTGGACTGGGAAAAAATTGATTGAAAAATTTAAAACTCGCATCCACCATGCTGAATTTTTCTGCCATTTGCAGAAGTGGCATAGAATGGGGAGCACAAACACTATAAAACGAATGACCTGGTTTCGAAAATCAGTACAGTTAGCTTTTGTTCTTTTTTCTCACTCATTTCCCTCGCTCTTTAGTTCCCTGAACACTGCATCACAGTGCTGTATTAGTGTTCTGCGAGAGCTTTTCAGCAGACAGCCCTATATGTTTATGATCATTCTTGCAAATCCCAGCTGCAAACTGTAGAGTGAGCTAGTCTTTTTAAGGCACATATGAACAACTGCCGAAGCTCAGGCGTGCGGAAGACACCTCAGACCTGGAGAGTGAAATTGAGCTTGCAAGAGGAAAAAAGGATGATGATGATGGTTAGCGTTTAATGGCAAAAGGCCAAGAAGGGCAAAGAGCACCAGAGAAAAAGTTATTAAAGGTCACGATTTAGCCCCGCGTTCGTGAACCTGGGAGGGTAGGGGTACCCTCCAGCCGAGAGACGACATGCAGCGTGCTGGTGGTGACTGACCGCGAGCAGCCGTGCTCGGCGGTGTTTATTCTGCGGCCACCCACAAAGTTGCCCACCGAGCCTGGTGGGGCCACTGAACCTAGCGGCCAACGAATATCAGGGTTGGGGGGCGCCACACACTTGTCACACCCCTCACCCCCAAGTTTCTTTGTACAACACAACCACAAAACACCTGTCACCCCGGCGAGTAACGATTCGGCGGTCTCCGCTGTCTCTCACACCGCCTGAGCACAGGTGTCGATGTGGCAGCATGGGGTGCTGCCTGTGCCACTGTCGCACCGTCCGTCAGCCTTGCAGGTGGCAGCGAACTTGCAGGTGGCGCCGCAGAGGCACGAGTAGCACCAGCCCCTGGTGCGGTGCTGCAGCAGTTGTTGCAGCTGGCTCCCTTGCCTGCTGGCTTCCTGAAGGGGCGGCTGAGGTTGCCAGGCGAGGCCTCACATGTTCAGCATGCCAGTGCCACGTGGTCCCGTCCGACATGCGGACGAGCAGCGACGACGCACTGGCAGGAGAGATCGGAGCGAAGATCGGAGCCCCAGACTCCGGCACGGGCCCAGGACGGCAACCTCGGTCAGCCGCCAGCTTCTGCTTCAGGAGCGCTGTGGACCGGAGGTTTGGTGCAACACGTCCAACGGTGTCTTCACAATCCGGCCCAACAGGAGCTCACAGGGGGCACAGCCCGTGACGTCGTGGGGTGTGGTCCCGTACTGGAAGAGGACCCGGGCAACCTGCGTCCGGAAATCCCCAGCCTTGCTCTTCTTGAGCTTGTCCTTCACCGTTTGCACCACCCGCTTGGCAGCACCATTCGACGCAGGGTGGTACGGAGCAACCATCATCTGGCGGATTTCGTTCTTCGTCAGCCAGGCCAGGTACTCCTCGCTGGCGAAAGCGGGATTGTTGTCGCACACGATGACGTTTGGCAAGCCCTGGGCTGCGAAGACTTGCCTCAACGCCGCAATGGTTGCTCCTGCCGAGGGAGTGGTGACTGGCAGTACCTCCACCCACTTGGAGAAGGCGTCCACCACCACCAGGTAGTAGTGGCCCTTGAAGGGGCCCCCCAAGTCCACGTACAGGCGGGACCAGGGTCCCTCCGGGAACGGCCAGGAGGTGATCTCCACATGGCGTGACGCTCGCTGGTTTTCCTGGCAGACCTGGCATCTCTGCACCATGCGAGCAATGTCCTGGTCCAGGCCAGGCCACCAAACGTGGGACCGGGCTACCATCTTGGTCTTCTCCACGCCTGGATGACCCGCGTGCAGCAACTGCAGGACCCTGGACCGCAGGCTCTGTGGAATCACCACCCTGGAACCCCAGAGCAGGCAGTCCTCCTGCAGGCTCGGAGGTCGCCGCCAGGGGGCGAGGAGTGCCGACGCATGTACACGTCGCTCCGCCTTTGGACTCCAAATTTTGCGATATTTTGACCCAACGTGACAAGAACTCATCATCACAAGATCCGGGAAGGTCACCCGACCATGTGGAACTAAAAATCACAGGTGGGCGACCATTTTTAGAGATTTCGTGAAGCTTTTTCGAACATCGACGGGAGCCGCCACGCTAACCCTAACCTCGCTTTCGGCCACGCCGGAGCGGGGCCGGGCGCGGCCCGACATCGGCGGGTCCCCTTATCGGAGCGGCGCTAGGACAACGCCCACTCAGAAAGATGGCCACGGCCATGCGTGTGGAAGTAGACGGCGTGGAGATTGATCCACAAACATGCACAAGATCGAATGGATGGAGGACGGCAGGAGAAAGAATCAAGAAGACGGGCGGCGACGCGGTAGGCCTACCGCCGGCGCCCGACAACAACAGCGAGCGCGCCAAGGCCACGCCTTGCCGCCCGCCCATTAACAAAGGCAAGCTGTTGAAGAGAGCACGGATGCCGGAGCTCCCGCGCGGCGATATGAAGATAATCGTGCGGCCGCGTGGAGGACTCCGGGTCGGCGACGTGACTCGAGTAGAGCTGTGCAGGGCTCTGACGGCGGCGGCGCAGATCGCAGCAGAAGATTCAAGAGAAGACGTGGTGTGTCCGAACAGCCACCAGAACATCCTTGTAATCAGCACACCAAGACGGGAGAATGCGGACCGCTACACATCGGTGGAACGAATTGACGTCCGCGGAACTACGCACGAAGTCTGCGCCTACGAGGCGGCCCCCCACGGCACGGTGAAGGGGGTCATTCGGGACATTCCACTAGAAGATACCGCCCAGGATATCCAAGAACAGGTCGTTCAAGACTACAACCCGACGGCACTCCAGGCCAGCCGCATCGGTAGGTCTCGGTCTGTGGTTATCGCTTTTGCGGGGCGAAAGGTGCCAAGATACATACGATATGGCAACATTCTGATGGAGTGCACATTATACCGCAAACAAATCGAGGCCTGCCATGCGTGCGGCAGACTGGGGCACCGTATGGATGTGTGCCCCGACCCCAAAAACAAGATCTGTAGGGGATGTGGAGTAGCCAGGCCGGCGGAAGACCACACCTGCGAACCCAAGTGCGGACTGTGCGGCGGAAACCATCTCACAGCCGACCGAGTGTGTAAAGCTAAATACAAGACTCCTTACATCGTCCGCCCCAACGCAGCGGCAGATCAAGATCCAAGACCCCCGCTAGGAGCGCTGACGGTCGCCAGCGCAGCTGCTCCCGGTCAAAATATCGGCTGCGGGGCGGCGCAGGTGGCCGTCAAGGACGCTCCCGGTCGAAGTCAACGAAGGGCAGCAGCCGCCGATGGGAGACGGCGGAACGAGCGGAGACAATCACGCTGAGCGTCTCGAGACGGCGGAACGGGCCCGGGAACGAGGTGCCGAGCAGGACGGAGCGGTCGAGATCCCGAGGAGGACCCGGAGACAAACGCGGACCAGCCGACACGAAGGTGGGCCGGGCTAGCGGGTCTCCCAAAACTGGCACGTTCGATAATGAGTTTCCCCCCCTCACTTCCCCTACCACCCCCACCCAGAAAACCCCCAAGGAAAATGCAGAAATCGTAGAACTACAGCAAATTATTACTCGCCAAAATGCCCAAATACACGAGCAGAACGCTCAAATCAGAAATCTTATGAACAAGATAGAGCAGCTGGTCGCCAAGTCAGGGCAGGCTACTACAAATGGTCAGGAAGGGGCAGCAGCTGTAGCTGAAGGACCACGCAAAATACCGCGCAGGAGGTCACCCCCTCCGACTAACGACAAGACGCCAGAGCAGCCAGACCAGAAGCAGGAGGCAATGGAGGCAGAAGAAGCCCCAGCCAACAAGCAAATTGCACAACCGCCAAAAGCCGCGGAACAAACGCAACTTACCCAAGGGGAGTCTGCGATCCTGACGGCGTTAGGACGGATACAAGACCGCCTTAACACACTAGAAGCGAAACACGAAAGACAGGTATCGCGAGTTGCCGCGATTGAAGTTAGGATGAAATCCGCATCGCTGAAACGCGACCGGACGGAAAGGATTAAAGAGGCCATAGCAAAACGACGTGGCCGGCTCGATATGATCAACAAGGATGAAGCAGAAAATAAACAGGAACAGTAAGCGAGGGGGAACCAGGGAGCCCACAGCGATATTTCAATGGAATTGCAGAGGCATCCGAAACAAAGATACGGAGCTTATGTTATATATGAACACACTAGAAAATCAACCTGCCATCATAGCACTACAGGAAACAATGATGATGATGGTTGGATGTTAATGGCGCAAGGCCAACTAGGGCAAAGAGCGCCAAAACAGTGGTTAAATATGAGAGGTGAGAACTTAGACACTGAAATCAATAAGCAAGAACAAAAGTAAAATCAATAAAAGACAGTGAGGATGGCTGGTGTAAAGGGCCAGATTTCATGATGCGTGATAGGAAATGAGGTTTAAAAACTTGACTTCTGACAAATACTCAAACACACGTTTGACGGAAACAATGGCATCGTCACCTAGGAAAAAAGATGGATGTAGGGGAATATGTTGTCTGTAAAGTTCTCTGAAGTGTTTGTGACGTGTTGTGTGAAGTGCCTCGCATGTGATTAGTATGTGCACTACGGATAGGGCCTCTCCGCACCTGCCGCACTGGGGTCTAGAAGATCCCGTCAGCAGATACGAGTGCGTTGCATGGGTGTGCCCTATCCGCAGCCTACCCAAGGCGACTTCCGTGTGTCTGTTGTGCGAGTCAGATGTGTACCGTCCCAAGTGTGGCTTTATTACATGTAGTTTGTTGTCTGTCTGTTCATTCCAGTGTGTTTGCCATGTTCTGCGCAAGTGTTGTCTTATGTGTGGCTTGAGGTCTGTGTAAGGTAGTGTTATTATGTCTACTGTGTTTCGGAGTGCAGCATTGGCGGCCATTTCATCCGCCAGTTCATTTCCGCCGATGCCAGAGTGGCCTGGCACCCAACACACAGTCACCTCAAGGTTTGAAGAATATGCCAGCACAATTGATTTCAAGACAAGGTTAACTACATGGTTTTTCGAGGACTCTCCGGATGACAATGTACGGACGACACTCAGTGAATCTGTATAGATGATGGATTTAGGAATATGATGTTCAACTATGTGACTTACAACAAGAAAAATGCCATATGCTTCTGCCGTAAAAATACTTGTCTTTACATTCATGGTTCTATATGCTTCAAAATTCGGCCCATGCGCCGCACAAGACACTGCAGTGAACGTTTTCGATGCATCGCTGAGAAACTCTGCAGCCTTGTATTTATCCTGCACATACATGAAATGCTGCAGAATCCCACTTTTCGGTGTCCTGTTCTTATTGTATTTTAAGAAAGACAAGTCACATGCAACAGGACGAAGGTGCCATGGTGCTACAAGATCAGTGATAGATGACTTGAATGTGTCTACAAAGGAGACCTCATGAATTGTGACCTCGTCCCTTACTCTGAGCGAGAAGGGAACAGGAATGGATGGGCGATTTAAAAAGAGTTTTGATGTGGATGTATCATTAAAAACCGGTTTAAAAGGATGGTTGTCCATTGATGAAATTTTAGAGGCATATAACAAGTCAACATAGGTTCGCTGGTGTGATAAGCACCATTTGTCACACTCTGCGTAAAGACTCTGTACAGGGCTCGTACGGAATGCGCCACAAGACAGGCGAAGCCCTAAGTGAAGCACTGGGTCGAGCATTTTAAGTGCTGTTTTTGTGGCTGACCCATACACAACGCTTCCGTAGTCCAACCGTGACCCTACCAACGCGGCATAAAGTCGAAGCAGGAGTTGTTTGTCTGCACCGTACGATTGGTGAGACAGGACTTTTAGAATATTCATTGTTTTTAGGCATTTTTGTTTAAGTCGTTTTATGTGGGGTATGAATGAGAGTTTCTCGTCAAACACCACACCCAGAAACTTGTGTTCTCTTTTTACTGGAATCGAGTCACCAAAGAGTTTTACATCGGGATCGGGCAGGATGCCCCGCCTTTTTGAGAATACAACGCAGGTACTTTTAGAAGGATTAAGTTTAAATCCATTTTCATCTGCCCAGCGAGAAAGTTTATTTACCCCAAGCTGGACCTGACGTTCACAAATGGATATGTTACATGATTTGAAAGATATTTGAACGTCATCTACATACATCAAGCAGGATATGGTTGGCGGCAGTGCCTTTCGGAGAGAGTTCATCTTAGCTATAAACATCTTAGCTATCTTAGCTATAGCTATCTTAGCTATAAACAAGGAAACAAACGGAAGACCGAAAATCCCGGGGTATGTTACATACACCGACCCCACAGGAATGGGCACTGCAATCCTCGTAGAGAATCACGTGGCGGCAACCCAACACGTCACGGCTCAGGCAGGATGTGAGCACACACTCATCGAAGTACATGCAAGAGAAATTGGAAGCAAGAGTAACGTATTCATAATGAGCGTTTACTGCAGACCGTCTCAAAAGCAATATGATTTCGACCGCGTTGTGCAAGAGGCGAAAAGGTTGGCGGGGACCAGGCCGCTCCTGATCCTCGGCGACTTCAACGCCCCGCACACGCTATGGGGGTATAAATTTCAATCAAAGAGAGGCAAAGCTCTCGTCAAAACAATGGAGGACCAAGATGTGGCCCTATTGAACGAACCAGGGATTCCAACGCGAAGAGGGAACAGCGTAGCAAGAGACACTACACCCGACCTGTCGTGGCTGAGTGGGTCGCTCGACGTCACATGGAAATGCGAGGACGAAGACCTAGGATCAGACCACAGCATCATCACCATCACGATACGGGGACCCAACTTCCACGCCAAGTTAGGAAAAGTACGAATCACTGATTGGGACAAGATGCGAAAATACACCCAGCAAGAGGATGTCGAGGAGGGACCCGACGACGGTATAGCAGAAGGACAGTCATACAAGGAGTGGGCCGACAAACAGAAGCAGGCACTTGAGAAGTTCACGCAAACAATCACGACGACAACGCAGACGCCTTTTGTCGACACCAGACTCATTCGCATGTGGGCAGCCCGACACTCGTTAACCAAAAGGTGGAAGCGGCAGAAGCGCAACAGAAAGCTAGCCCGCCGCATAGCCCTACTAAACACGCAAATATCCGAATATGCAGCAAAGCTTAGCAAAGAAAATTGGCTGAAACTATGCGACAGTCTTCAAGGACAACTCTCAGTGGGGAAGACATGGAGGCTGTTAAGATACCTCATCGACCCTACAGGAAGTAGAACAGCAACCAACCGTACGTTGACGAAGGTGCTAAACACGTACGATGGTGATGGCAGCAGACTACTCAAGACTTTAGCAGACAAATATCTCCAAACGGAAAAAGTACAGTACCCAACCCCGGAGGGATATGAAGGACCCGAAAATGAAGACCTGGACAGGCCATTCACCATCTCGGAGATCTGGCTAGCTATCGACGAGAGCAATAAGAAGAGCGCCCCAGGAAAGGACGCTATAACATACAAACTCCTGACCAACATGAGCGGTAAAACGGCGCAGACTCTCCTAGAGCATATTAACAACGCATGGGAGAGCTCGCAGCTACCGCCGGAATGGAAGGAGGCGGAAGTCCGCTTTATCCCCAAGCCCGGCAAGGCCCCTTCCATAGAAAACATGCGCCCAATCTCGCTCACCTCTTGCGTTGGAAAAGTGATGGAGAGGATGGTCCTGCGCAGACTACAAGCCCACTTGGAGGAAACGGGACAAATGCCTGGAACCATGTTCGGCTTTCGGAAGCACTTTTCCACGCAAGATGTCATGCTCCAACTACAGGAATTGGTCATCAAGAAGGCTACCCGAAACAGCCCAAGGGCAATCCTAGCCCTCGACCTGAAAGGGGCATTCGACAACGTCACCCACGCCAGCATACTTACAAACCTGAACAAGACGAGGTGCGGACAACGGGCCTACGGTTATGTCAAGAACTTTCTCGCCGCAAGAACGGCTAGCATCGCGGTTGGCAGCGAAAGGTCGGACCCTATTAAGCTTGGGGAGCGGGGCACCCCGCAGGGGGCAGTTCTATCACCCCTGCTCTTTAATTTGGCGCTCCTACCGTTGCCCCGCATGCTCGAGCAGATAGAAGGCATAGGACATGCCTTCTATGCAGACGACATCACGATATGGACTGAGCGAGCCGGATCGGATGGGTGCATTGAAGAAACCCTCCAGCTGGCAGCGTCCACAGTCCACGACTATGCCAAGTCATGCGGTCTGAGCTGTGCACCACAGAAGTCTGAGCTCCTGGTGGTCCTGCCAGGAAAACCCAAAAAGACCCTGCCACCAACCATTTCAGCCACAATAGATGGTACGGTGATCAAACCAACAGAGCAATGCCGGATCTTCGGTCTCCTCCTGCAAAACAACGGCAAGGCGCATGCTGCAGTAGGCAAAATTAAGAACAGCGCAGACAAAATTCTATCCATGCTCCGTCAGGCGGCTAACAGGAACAGAGGCCTGAAGGAGGACGACGCCATCCGACTGGTACAAGCCTTCATAATCTCGAGAATTACATATTCGGTCCCCTACCTCAGTCTCACCAAAACGCAGAGGAATACTATAGACACGATTATCCGCAAGGCAACGAAACAGGCCCTAGGCATACCTATTTATTCGTCAACCAACCGGTTGCAAGCCATGGGCTTACATAACACCGTCGATGAGTTGACAGAGGCCCATCTCTCTAGTCAGCGCGTCCGACGGACGCGTAATACTCACCAAAATAGGATGGCGCATAGAGCCAATGCCTACAACAACGCCCCTGACCAAGAAATGGAAAGAGGTCATACACACAAAGCCCCTTCCCCGTAACATGACCCCTGGGAAGGACGATGGCAGGAGGGAAGCAAGATCACTAACCGTTTCCAGGCAACTAGACGGACACCCAGGAGTCCTCTACACCGACGCCTCACTACAGAAAGGCAGCGACCGCGCGGCAGCAGTCGTGACTGACAGGGAGCGGCTTGTTACCAGCGCCGCAATTAAGACCAAAGACCCAACGACGGCGGAGGAAGTGGCCATAGCCCTAGCACTCGTTCAACCGGGGGCAGAGGTAGTGGTCACAGACTCCAAAAGAGCGTACGGCAACTACCGGAGGGGGACGATCTCCTCAGTGGCGGCTGCAATCATCTCCAAGAAACGAGCACCGGGGAGAGCCATAGAGCTCACGTGGGTGCCCGCCCACTCAAAGGTAGCCGGCAACACCATCGCCGACTACCACGCCCGAGCAATGACCCTCCGGGCAGGGCACGACGCAGACACCCCAACCCCAGTGCTCACGTACAGAGATATAACGAGATCATATCGAGAAGAGCGGTGCACCCTCCCTGAGCCACACCGCACCCTGACGAGGGACCAGCAAACAATACTCAGGAGAATACAGGCAGGGTCGCTCACGCACCCCGTCCTGTTACATAGAATGTATCCCGAGAAAGAAGAGGACACGTGTCCATTCTGCAACAACAGCACTGGCACTCTTGCACACATAATCGCAGAGTGCACTAAACCCCAGGCACCCCTACCCCCCACCCCCCTCCCCAACCCCCCACCCCCACTCCACGAGCGATGGGAGACCTTGCTGGCCAGCCCCGCCCTGCAGACTCAACTTGTGCTAGCGGCCAGGGGCCAGGAGCTGCTGGCCACATACGGGTCCCGTGAACAGAAAACCGCCCCGTCCGGCACTTAAGGGTGCCGCCGTCTTTTCGGGCTCCAATAAAGTCTACTACTACTACTACCTGCAGGCTCAGCTCGGTGGCCTTGTGGCTGTACGTACGCTCCGCCAACTCCTCCCCTCGGGACACCACCTTGACCACCTGCGACAAGATTGGGTCCCAGCTGGTCGCCTGCAATACTGCCGATCTGGACAGCACCTCCAGGTAAGCGTGCTCCAGCATGAACACTTCGGCAGGTTCAGGAACAGCAGCAGGCACCTCCGGCAGGGGCAATCGGCTCAGGGCATCAGCAGGTGCCAGGTCCTTTCCCGGGCAGTAGACCAGCCGTAGGCCGCGAGCCTCAGGGCCCAGCGCACCACTCGAGGCGATGCCTGCACTGGGACCACCTTGTCAGGCCCCAGCAGGACCGCCTCGAACTTCCGGCCCCACAGGTACTGGTGGAAGCGCTCGACCCCAAACATGAGGGCCAGGCCTTCCTTGTCCAGCTAGCGGTACCGCTGCTCTGCCGCATGAAGCCGACGGGACGCAAACGATACAGGGCGTTCCTGGCCATCCTTCTCCCGGTGGGCCAGAACGGCTCCCACGCCGTACGGTGACGCATCTACAGTTAGGACAGGCTTGGCCGGATCGAAGTGCACCAGCACCGTAGCCTTGGTGATGAGCTCCTTGCTGTGCTGGAAGGCCAAGTCCTGCTCCTTCTTCCAGGCCCACTGCTGTCCATCTCGAAGCAGAAGATGGACCGGCTGCAGATGCGACGACAGGGTCAGCAGGAAGCTCCTGTAGAAGTTTACCGGGCCCAGGTAGCTCTGCAGCTCCTTCTTGTTCTGGGGCTTGGGCGCCTTGAGCACAGCCTCAACCTTGCGGGGTGCCGGGGCTAGGCCTGCCTGGGAAATGACGTGGCCCAGGTACTCAACGCTGGGGGCCAAGAAAATGCACTTCTCCAGTTTGAGCTTCAGCCCGGGATCCTGCAATCGTGCAAGCACGTTGTGTAGATTCTGCAGGTGGTCCGCATCATCTGTACTGGTCACCAGGATGCCGTCCAAGTACACCGCCACGTGCCTCATTCCCCGGAACAGATTGTCCATCTCCCTCTGGAAAATGGCCGGAACTGAGGCCACGCCGAACGGTAGGCGCGTGTACTGGAAGAGTCCCAGCGTTGTCGATATGGTGACATACTTCCAGGACGACTCCTGGAGCACCAGCTGCTGGTACGCATCTCTGAGGTCTAGCTTCGTGAACTTCTGTCCCCCGGACAGCGCCAACCAGAGATCTTCAATACGTAGCAGTGGGAACTTCTCGACCGTAGCGACGGGGTTGATGGTGAACTTGAAGTCCTCGCAGATCCTTACACTGCCGTCTTGCTTCAGGACTGGCACGATGGGAGCAGCCCACTCCGAAGATTTGACGGGCACCAGGATTTCGTCTGGCTGCAACCGTTGCAGCTCCTGGGTGACCCCGTCCTTCAAGGCAAATGGCAGCGGGCACGGCTTGAAAAATCGGGGCTTGGCTCCCTCTGGCACGTGAATGCTCGCTGCCGTGCGGGTGAATGTGATCACCCCGGGCTGGAACAGGGCCTTGAACTTGGTCAGGAGGCTTGGGACGTCTTCCACCGCACGCACTGCTTCCTGGTACTCTAGCAGCCGCACCCCCAAAGCCTGGATCCAGTTCCGGCCCAGCAGCGTATGTGACGACCCCTTGGTCAAGTACAGGGGCAGGGTGGCCTCCCTGTCGCCAAGGCGGACGCTGACCTGGGCTTGACCCTTGACTTGTGTGAGCTGTCCGGAGTAGCTGCGCAGCATGACGCCCGACGCCTCGACGGCCACGCCAGGGAAGGTGCGCTTGAAGGCCTTCCCGGCCATGACCGACACACTGGCCCCTGTGTCCTACTCCATGGAGATGGGGCGCCCGCAGACTTCGACGGCGAGCATGTATGGTGGCACCGACGGCTGCACTGTGCCCGCGTGCCACCTGTCGAAAATCTGCGGGTCTTCGGCCACGGCGTGAAGCCTAGCCGCTGCACCCGAAGCTGCTGCCGCACGCCCCCGCCGCCTACCCTTGCGCCAACTTCCTTGGCCGTGGGCTGGCGTGGAACCTGTGCTCTACACCGGCTGCTGCTTCCGTCCGTCCGCCGTCGTCCCCCCTCGGCACGCCCGAGCAATGTGCCCAGTTCTTCCGCACGCAAATCACTCAGATTCTGCGAACTGGCACTGTGAGGGGGGATGGCCACCACCGCAGCGACTGCACCTGCCACGCCGTGTCGCTATCTTGTTCACCGCCGCCTCCGCCGACGGTGAGCCGGCCGCACGCGCTATCTCGCCCGCGTCCTTCGCCGCAGCATCAATCGCCAGCGCTGCCTTCACGGCGTCGTCCAGCGAGGGGTCGGGGAGTTCCAGGAGTCGTGTCTGCATGGCGGAGTCGTTGATGCCGCAGACGAAACGGTCCCGGAGCAGCGAGTCGAGCTGGTCCCCCCGAAGGCGCAGCCGATCGCCAACCCTTGCAGCGCTGCGACGAACTGCCCTAGCGTGTCTCCGTCTCGGCGGCTCCGGTTGTTGAAGCGAAAACGCTCCCTTGACGCCGACGGAGCCGGGCTGTAGTGCGAGCATAGCGTCGCGAGCAGCTGATGATGGTTAGGTTTTTATGGCGCAAGGCCGACTAAGGGCAAAGAGCGCCAGAGAAAAGTTTATTTAATGAAGTGAAGTGGTTACCACAAAAAGGGTAGGTAAAAACACGTGTAAACTGAACATAGTAAAATCAATTAATAATAATGGTGATGGCTGGTGTATAGGGCCAGATTTGATTATGCGTGGTGGGAAATGAGGTTTATGATGATGATGATAGTTGGGTTTTATTGGCGCAAGGCCGACTATGGGCAAAGAGCGCCAAAGAAGTTAGTGAATAGTGATCAGACCGTACATACTAAAACGTGTGACCAAAAGTAAAAGTGATGCTAAACAAAAGACAATGGAGATGGCTGGTGTATAGGGCCAGGGTGATTACACATGATATGACAAGAGCTGCAGAAAGTTTACCTCAGCTAAAAACTTAAAAACACGTTGACTAGAAAACATTGGTTCGTCGGCTAAAAAATATGATGGGTGCAAAGGGATGTGTCGTCTGTATAATTCAGGGAAATGTTTGTGTCGTGTTGTGTCAAGTGCCTTGCATGTGATTAGTATGTGGACTACGGATAGGCCCTTTCCACACCCGCTACACGTGGGTCCCGAAGTTCCAGTGAGCAGGTGGGAGTGCGTCGCATGTGTGTGGCCTATCCGCAGCCTAGCCAGGGCGACTTCAGTGTATCTGTTGTGTGAGTCGGTTATGTAGCGTCCCAGTTGTGGTTTTACTACGTGTAGTTTGTTGTCTGTTTGTTGACTCCAGTGTAATTGCCATGTGTTACGAAGCTGTCGTCTGATGTGTGTCTTTAGGTCGGTGTAAGGTACTGTTGTAATGTCAACCGTAGTCATGAGAGCAGCATCACCAGCCATTTGGTCGGCGGCCTCATTACCAGGGATTCCACAATGCCCTTGTACCTAGCATATAGTTATTTCAAGATTTGAGGCACATGCAGACATTAGTACGTTGAAAAGAGCATTTATAACAGTTTTTAGATGACCTTCCTAATGACAGTGCCTGTACAACGCTTTGAGAGTCTGTGTACACAATGGACTTGGGAATTTTATGTTTGATGATGTGGTTTGAATCGAGTAAAATGCCATATGCTTCTGCCGTGTAAATACTGTTATGAAAATTCATTGTTTTGGTTACTCTAAAATTTGGTCTGTGCGCTGCACAAGATACTGTAAAACCAGTTTTCGACGTGTCGCTATAGAATTCTGCACACCTGTACTTGTCCTGCAGGAACAGGAAGTGCTGCAGAATTGCATTCCTGGGTACCCCATTTTTTTCTACAAGAGTGAATGACAGGTCGCATGATACAGAACGAAGATGCCATGGTGCGATGAAATAAATGAATGGGTGTCTTGTGCGTGTCAGAAAGGGGGACACTGAGTGCAGAAGCCTCCTCCCTAACTCTGAGAGAGAACGGTAAGGGAATAGATGGCCTGTTTAAAAAGAGTTGTAAATTTGATGTATCGTTCATGGTGGGATTAAAAGGATGGTTGGTCAGAGACACGATCTTGGATGCATACAACAGGTCAATGATGATGATGATGGTTAGTGTTTAATGGTGCAAGGCCAACGAGGGCAAAGAGCGCCAGACAAGACGTTATTTAATGAAGAGAAGTGATTACCATACATAGGTAGATATAAAAAAGTGTAAACCGAACATAGTAAAATCAATTAAAGAAAATGGTGATGGCTGGTGTATAGGGCCAGATTTGATTATGCGTGATAGGAAATGAGGTTTAAAAACTTGACCTCTGACAAATACTCAAACACACATTTCATGGAAATCATTGCATCGTCACCTAGAAACAACGATGGATGTAGGGGAATATGTTGTCTGTAGAGTTCTCTGAAGTGTTTGTGTCGTGTTGTGTGAAGTGCCTTGCATGTGATTAGGGTGTGCACTATGAACAGGGCCTCTCCGCACCTGCTGCACTGGGGTCTAGAAGATCCCGTCAGCAGATACGAGTGTGTTGCATGGGTGTGCCCTATCCGCAGCCTACCCAAGGCGACTTCCATGTCTGTTGCGCGAGTCAGCTGTGTATCGTCGCAAGTGTGGCTTTATTACATGTAGTTTGTTGTCTGTCTGTTCATCCCAGTGTGTTTGCCATGTTCTGCACAGGTGTTGTCTTATGTGTGGCTTGAGGTCTGTGTAGGGTATCGTTGTAATGTCTACAGTGTTCCTGAGTGCAGCAGCAGCGGCCCTCTCGTCTGCCAACACGTTTCCAGCGATCCCTGCGTGTCCAGGGACCCAGCAGAGGACCAGCTCATGCTTTTGTGCATACACAGACATGATAGTGTTAAATACAAGATTAGCTATGTGGTTTTTGGGGGGTGTATGCGATGACAGTGCGCGAACAACACTCAAGGAATCTGTGTAGATGATAGACTTCGGAATTTGATTTTCAAGTATGTGTCGTACAATACTTGTTCCGGTTGTTGAAGCGAAAACGCTTTATTAACGTCGACGGAGCCGGGCTGTAGTGCGAGCGTAGCGTCGCGAGCAGCTCACCCAGCGACTTGTCATGCGGCGTGGCCGGCTTGAGCAGGTGGAGCAGGAGAGCGAAGACGCAGGTCCCACAGCCGTCCAGGAAAATGTCGCGCTGTTTTGCCTCAGGAGTGTCGTTCGCCCGGAAAAACACGCCGACTTGTTCCTCGTAGACCGGCCAGGCGGACCCTTCATCCTCGAACGGCTCGAGCCTCCCGTACAGCGGCATGGCGTAATGGCGGCTGGCTTGAGGGGGCGGTGGCGGCGCTCTTGGTGGCTTAGGCCGCTCCGCGGGCTTCTTCCCTCGTCGCCAGTGTCACGATTTAGCCCCTCGTTCGTGAACGTGGGAGGGTAGGGGTGCCCTCCAGCCGAGAGACGACATGCAGCGTGCTGGCGGTGACGGTGACTGACCGCGAGCAGTCGTGCTCGGCGGTGTTTATTCCTCGGCCACCCACAATGTTGCCCACCGAGCCTGGTGGGGCCACTGAACCTAGCGGCCAACGAATATCAGGGCTGGGGGGCACCACACACTTGTCACAATGGTTGAGAGACTGTAAATACTAAAACCTGTGAGTAGAAGTAAAAGTGGCGCAAAACAAAAGACAATGGAGATGGCTGGTGTATACGGCCAGGATGATTACACGTGATATGACAAGAGCTGCAGAAATTTTACCTCAGCTTAAAACTTAAAAACACGTTGACTAGAACGTCGGCTAAAAAGTATGACGGGTGCAGTGGAATGTGTCGTCTGTATAATTCAGGGAAATGTTTGTGTCGTGTTCTGTCAAGTGCCTTGCATGTGACTAGTATGTGGACTACGGATGGGTCCCTTCCACACTTGCTACACACGGGTCCCAAAGTTCTAGTGAGCAGGTGGGAGTGCGTTACATGTGTGTGGCCTATCTGTAGCCTAGCCAGGGTGACTTCAGTGTATCTGTTGTGAGTCAGTTGTGTAGAGTCATAATTGTGGTTTTATTCAGAATCAGATGTATGTGTGTGGAATGAAGTACGCAGATTTCGTGCTCTGGAATGAGTGGGAGATTAACATCCACAGAATCGAACAAGACTGCAATTTTAATTTGGCGCTTTTGTACACAGCAAGAACATTTTTTCAGAACATTTTGTTGCCAGAGCTGGTAGCTCGAGGGCTCACTGAAAATCCCTAAAACACTGTGACTTCAAAACAAGCTGCTGCACAAGTTGCCGTAGGGCCGTCAACTGCAAGTGGAGAGGCTGAAGCGAGCAAGCAGCTGTGTGGAGTCGATTCACCAGTACAGGCTGCAGTGCATGGCACGTCTGACATATATAAAAAAGGAATTGTTGTCAGTCACATTCTTTTGATGATTATTGGGTTTTTATGGCGCAAGACTGACTAAGGGCAAAAAGCACCACGGGAAAGTTGTTTTATGAGAACAAAGTGATAGTAAATGTACATTTTTTAATTTTTTCATAGGGTACGCAGAAAGCTGCAGCAGGTCTTTGTAAATTCCTGCACAGCTTTTGCATGACAACAGAGAAGAATGTAAGTTTGAGTTTTCAGAAATTCTCACAGACTATTCGGCCTGAATTAACTCTGTTTTCAAAATGGTGGTCAGAATTCAGAGTGCACGAGCTGACCGAACTTCAACATTTCAGTCTGCATACATGCCCCATGAAAACCTTCAAAATTGAAGCAATTCACCTGGTAAGAATTGGAAGATATTGCTTTATCTTTCTGTTTACATTTTTTGTAATCTTTAGAACTCAAAGCAAGGCCTGGTGGGCTAGAAACTCCATCAGGCAACGCACCTCCAACAAGAAGCTTTAAGCCTTCTGTTAAGAACATTTTGCTGTGCCTGCCTTTTCGGTCAACATAAAACATTTTCTCAGCTGTTTCAGTTGGTAGCCCTTGGTGTCATTTCTGCACTAAATCTAGGTGTCAACATAAGTCAACACCAAGTTTTTTTAGGCCAGAATTGGCTGAAACCCATTATTTTTGTGATTTGGTAACATTTCGCAGAGTTTGAACAGCTGATGAGGGCGATACATACCATAGAAATGCGATGTGAGCAACACGACAGAGTTAGATGCCATCTTTAGCAAGCTCAACAGTGACCATCAAAGCCCTGCCAGAGATAGGGATGAAGTGCTGGAGCAGCCATTTCAGAACCTCGAGGACTTCGAAAAGTTTGATGCTGTGGTCGGCGCAAATGGATGACGTAAGACATCTCTCGTAGGCATACTTTACACTTGCTGCTAGGCATTTTTTTTCAGGCGCACCAATTGGCTGGTTTCAGCGGCTCAGCTGCAGCACTAGCTACCAGGCGAACCCTGAGGCCATTATGAGCTAAAGAGTTGCTGTGCAGTACTGCTGGCTGGGACAGAAGTTTTATGTCCTAAATGCCAAAAGCTTAATCATCAGTAAACCACTTCCTTTTATTTTCATTGGCTTATTGCAACCCCGTATAGTGTGTGTCTAGTTGCGGCACAAATGCAGACAAATTGAATGCCTTTTATTGCAATTCCTGCTTTTACAATGCTCCTAAGCTCACCTAAAAAAACAAAAAAGAAAGCGCGACCCTCAGCAACTGAAAGCAGCACTTCATGTTTTTGTAAAGCCAACCAGGGGGTGCAAGCCGGTCCAATATTTGGTTTTCTGGCCCATTGTTTGGTATTTATGATATCTGTGAAAGGCAGGATATCTGAATTTATGATATCTGCAGGCAGTTCGTGAGGGGTGCATATTTGGGCTGCGTACTGCACCTGGATAAGACACTATTTAGAGTTATACCACTTCATATATGCGGTTATGTTTTGTTAACGTACATCTTGTTAGGCTCACAATATGGCAAATAAGTTCAGCCTGGTGTACAGCTATGCAGGTCTGTCTTGTTCAATACAGTCCTGGCTATAAACAAGTATTTTATGGAGATTGAATAAATGCAGGAATACTTACAAATGGCTCTACGAGTCTAAAAGTGGATACCTGAAATTTCTATTGTTTGTTGCCTGTAGTATTGCCAGCAGGCTCACAAACCCTGCGCAAAAAACAACTGCTGAAGTGGATGGTTACAAATAAATGTCATATGTGCAAAGTTAACCGCAAACAAGCTCTTCTATTCGATCACTGAATTTCAATGCAAATACACCACGTTTTCTACTTTTGTGCATTCCTGAAAACATCTTAGGGAAGAATCAGCAAAAAAAAGTTAAGAAACAGAGTTGTCATATAATAACAATTACTTTTTCGTAGCAGGTAGAAATGCATTTTAGTTGACCTTTGCAGTTTTATCCCATAGGAAATTTCCGCCGTTTCAATTTTTTTCCAGAATCCATTCCCGAAGGCTATGCCTCAGAGTGACATTAAAGATGGCAAGCAGAGGAGACGGGCTGGTACATGCCGAGTCATTCCTGAAGGGTATGCCTCGAAATGAGGCATCCTAATGGCAGGAAGAGGAGAAAGACTGGTTCCTACAGTGCAAATAAATTTTCATAACAAGGATACTTTGTTTTATCTCTATTTGTGTGCTTATTCATACTGCTACAGATGTCCTAATAATGAACTAGGAAGGTTAAAAAGATACGATCCTGGGGATGTGCTGAGGACGTCCTGAGGCCGGACATCTGGACCTTCTTAATATATTGTGAGGATCGCTTGAGGACGTCATAATGTACTCATATTGTCATCCTGAGGACGTCCTCAGGATGTGTTAGTGTTGTCTGGGTTGTTTTTTTTACAATGACCACTTATTTTATTTGTTAGTTTGTTATCATGACTTCTCAGCCTTATTTTGTTTAGCTGGAGTGGAGTAGTGTTTTAGGCTGCTTTTGGCACAGACCATTTAAAGCACTGCCTTGTACTTTAGGGACTCCTGTTTTCAAATAATCACGCCTTATTGCACTTATATGCAATACTTTTAATTGAGAAACTGGTGGCAATGTTTGGATTGCTGTCGATACAGCACATCAAAACAGTGTTTATAATTTGGATAATAAGTCGTGCATATATACAAAATAAGTCGTGCATATATACAACAAAACACACTTAGTTCCGAGTTGGTGGAAGCAAAAAAGTAAAAGTCCCCATGTGCCGAGATTGTGGTGCATGTTTGAAATCCACAAGAGGTCTAAGTTCATCCACAGCTCTCCTCAATGGCGCACTAATATCCCAAATGTAGCTGTGTTAAATCCTCCGTTTTTCAAAACTTGCCGAACTTTTTCCCCCAGCATGTATGGGTGGGTTTGAACATTAGCTCATATTGTGAATAGCCTTGTACCATGCATTCTGGTGTTATTGTTTAGTCACCCTCTACAGCAAATGGACTGCCAAAGAACTTTTCGGAGTGTACATATCATAAATTTAGCTGTCGTTCAACTGTCTTCCCAAACAAATTTTTAACAAGTTAACAAGGAACAGCCCTTCATCATGTGATATGAGAACTCAAGTACATTGAATGTAGTGAGTGTTGTAGGGTAGTAATTGAAATAGAGTAAAAAAAAGACTGCAAACTCTCTTATAGTAGGTTTTATTGCCTGCTTATTGGCTAACAGATACGCAGGTGGATTTCTATGCCCGTTGTCCATTCATGTTCAGACCGACCAGTGTGAGCAGGTCTCGAGGTCGACCCAGGTTGACATTGTTGATCTCACACCATTACTGCGTCTAACTGGTCATGGTGCATCACCACTTTCGTTGGCCACATGGGGCACTTCGTCATCACCACTGCCCATCCCACCTGGCCTCGGGTGTCGCCGTTATACATCCACACCTGTGGAATCTGATGCCTCAGACTGATGAAGAAAATGACAAAGACCCTGATGAGGAGCAAGAGCTACAAGACCCTGACTACTTCCCCTATTTCTATGACAGCTTTTTAGGGTAAGAATCGGTGCATAGCATGCTACGTGGGCAGTAGAATTCTCCCTGTTTACGAACATCATTGTATAAGAAGCATGCAGAAAACACTTGAAACAGGAAACCATTCACGGAGGTAACGAAGTTGGCAAGCAGTTTCTTGGACAACCCACTTGAGGTGTGCATGCTTAAAAACTGCAAAAGGAAGCAAGCATTCAATTGAACAGTGGTTCAAGTGGTTGCTGAAACTTGTGTCATGACATAATTGTTAAATGTGATCTATGGTGATAGTGGTGTTTCTGGAGGCAGTGTGCCTTGAATACTTTTTATGTGTGCTGTTTAAGACTGGACTGCACGGTAGAAGAAACTAGCCTTAGGAAGACAGGCAATTCATTGTTTTCGAAAGATGCCTCAAGAAGCTCTTCACGTCGTGTCAGAGGTGCTACACGGAGTCCCAAAGTTTCTGGGCGGTTAGAGGAACTCAGCTGCAGGTGCAGACAATATGTGCCAATAATCCTCGTTTGGCCAATGGTACACAGAAAGCCAGTAGGCAATCTACTTACTTCTGCAGCGATTTTGTTTCCAGGAGGAAGTCCGGCAGCTACCATCAGGATGTTCAAACACATCAAGATCTGTATGATCTCAGCCCCAACATTTTTCAATTATCAGTGAGGCTAGCTGGTCCGAATATGTTACAAGATTATGTGCCGCCATTACAGCAAGCAAACACCAGAAACAGTCGTTGCTTGCACAAGTGTGTTATTCACTCCTCCACTGCTTTTTTGCTCAGGTGTGGAGCCAACAAGAAGAGCTGTTTGTCGAGCTGCAAGGCCGGGACGCAGATTTGGCTTGAGATGGGCGGTGTGACTCACCAGGGTTCTCGGCCAAATACTTGACATACTCCATCCAAGTTGCGCAGCTGAACAAGATTGTCCCCTTTGGGCAAGTGCAGGTTGGGGAGGTAAGTCGCACCTTCTTAAATACAGTGGATTTCACTTTTAACAAGTTTTTCTTCCTCCAAAAGAACGACAAGGTCAAGCTGAGCCCCGCAATGAACAAGTATGGTTTTGTAAAGTGCCTGGGAGCAGTGAAGAAAAAATCTGAACGTTACCTCAGTCACTACGGGCCGCATGTGCAGGTGGCAAAATACATGTGGACCGATGAGCCTGGCATCCCACACTACTATGATGGATGACACATTTCCAATGGCCAAAAGTAAGACTAAGATTACAGATCAACTAAAAAAAGCCCCCAGGCGGCACTCTTGCCATCTTCGTTATTACTGCAGGTGCAGTGGTGCCAATGTATGCCACAATTTTGATGTTCCACCTGAGCCGCAAAATCTTCAGAATTACATTACGCTCACACTGCAGTGGATCGCACACTGGGATCACAGACTATTGCATCCTCGTGTGGCTTCAGAAAGGCTGAAGTTGTAAAACCAAACCTCGTGTGAAAGATTTTGCCTTGCTGTAGTAGGCTGTCTGTCCTCGACAAAAACGAAATCAAGTGTGTTTATCTCTTATTACTTGTATTGATCATTGGGAGACTAATATTTGTTAGCATCAACGAAAACGAAAAAGCAAACTTAGAATTTGGGAATGCTTAATCAGGTTATCATTTCTCGCATTTTTTTCCATTGGCGGTTGTCTAAGGCACCACAGGACTAAATAAAGACTGAATAAAGTTATTTCCTCCATCTTCTGAAAAAAAAGCTATAAGCGTATCCAGAAAAAAAACTTTTGAAAGACTTGGAAGGACACTGCAGGTGACCAGCAAGTTGGTTTCAAATGGAAGTCGACCTTCGCATAGCCGTTTTAACGTTATTTCGGTGCCAAAAGATGCTTTATTGGCTGAGAAGTGGCTAAGAAATGCTGATCAATTGTGACGATAGACTGGAAGCAAGTGAGGTAGCGACAAGGTATAGTGGAAAGAAAGCAACCAAAAACAATACTCCCACGTACGAACCAGTTTGGTCACTTTCGGTCAAATCAGTCGTGCTTTACTGAACTATTGTATCCTTAGTAGCATGCCTTTTGGCGTTGCTGTGTAGAATTTTTGTGTTTCCTTGCACCTTCATCTGAGGCATACTTTCATCTGTCCTGCCCTCATCATATAGGCGTAAAGAAAAAACTGGCAGCCAAGGCAAAACAGGCTGTATACAGCGACATCAAGTTGTGGATACAGCCAGCGAGCAACCACTTGCACTGGTGCGCTGCTTTAAGTGACGGTAATAAGGAGCTACTTGTGGACATGTGGTGAAGCCTTGTCAACCCTGTTGTCAATGTGCACTCGGGAAATGGGGGGTGTTTGACACATTGTGCCCATGGGGACCTTGGAGAGCGGCAATGGCTAAGTGCTGGGAAAATATTTTTTAAAGCTGGCTCAGAACTGCTTTAAAGGGGCCATGAAGGCAAAGGGAGTTCTGGCTCATTAAAGAGATTGCTTTGCTGCCTTAACAATGGTACCAATTTTATGGCAAGCCTCGAACAACTAATGGAGATATTGATGAAAACGGACGCAGCAGCAGCGGTCCCGCTGCCACTTTGTCGCGATTTCTCCCTAATGTCACAGTTATTGCATGTGCAATTGGCAGCTGCCGACTGAAGCCACTGCTGAGAAGCATAGTTGTAGTGAGGACTCTACTTCCATTTGACCGCATCACTTGAAGGCTAACATGCAGTGCACAAACGGATAGGTAATTACGTTTTGTGGGCTTGCCCATAATGTCACCCGCGACCATATTACATCGCTGCAACTGGAATTTTGAAAGTTTCTCACTATTTCTGCCGTGTTTTTTTTTCGGCAACGAAATGTGTTTGGTGGCTGGAATGGAGCTGAGTGAGTAACGAGAAGCTAGGGTAGTCCTAGGTTGCGTTTTGTCTTCGTGGCCCCTTTAACATACTGCAAGGTTAACTTGCACTCCAAGGTTAACTTGCACACATACAGCTTTTCTGCATCTCTTGAAAACGAACACAGCTGGTGTTTCTACTGCGGTGACAAAATTAGAAAGTCCACTAGACTTTCTCTCACAGCCAACCAGTTAGTTTGTGTGCTGGTAAAAAGTCTGCGTCGGCAAAAAATACCTGCATCCGGGTATTGAGTCATTGTTTCTTCAGGAACATTGGTGCTACTTCTGATTCAAGCAATTCTATCAGTTAGAATGGCATCAGAGAGCAGAGCACGTGCTTAGATAATAGTCACACTTCGAAGGCATGCTATTCGTCTTTTTCTCATCTGTACGCACCTGGGCACACAACAAGTTCAGGGAAGTGACCATGGCACCGCATCTCCTCAAGGACATCCGCCAGCTGGCCCCTTCGACTCACACCTTTCACCTGGTGGCATTCCACAGTATCTTGATTGGGTTTGCGCCAAAATCTGTGGCCTTCTCACCTGACGGCACGTGTGCCAGGTGAGCCAAAGATAGATGAAGGCTGTTAAACCATCAAATAATTCAGCGGAAGGAGACAAAGCGAATGAATAAGAAAGGAAAAAAGCAAGCTAAGAAAGGTGTTGGTTAGAAAGGCACTTGAAGGGCTCTTTTAAAGGACTTGTGTGGTACCACATTGTTTGTGCAGGTTGTGAACACACTTGTTTGCTGTGGCAATTTTGAGCTTCACGAGTAGGTCGTAGCATATTCATAATGAAAAGCCAAGGACCTTGAACATTACAAAATATATTTATCCTGATGTAGCGACAACAGGAAAAAAGCATTTTGCTCTATTTTGGGGGAATGCAACTGCTTGTCTCCTAATAAAATCTGCCTGATAATTTTTTATCCCTTTCAAAGCTTAAATTTTTGCTACCATCGGCGAACAATGGAAGAAGTCAATGCTCTTTTGAAAAAGGCTCAATCAAAAGCCCACTCGGTACACTGGGTCAAGAAGTTTCAGAGCAGCCTTTGAGGCTGATCGATAAACAACGCTGCCATAGTCAAGCCTCGGTCTGACAAGGCAATTGAAAATTTTTAATAAGCAAGCCCTGTCAATTTCGTTTGATTGTAGTGAGAGAACCTTTAAAATGTCAGCTTTCATGCATTTCATTCTTAGTTTCTTGATGTGCGGTATGAAACTTAACTTCTCACCCAGCAGAATGTCCAAGAACTTCTGCTCCTTTTTCCCTGGAATTTGTTTTCCCTCCAGAGTGACAAATGGATCTGGTTGCATGATTCGTAGTTTAGAAAAAAGGACGCAGGGGGTTTTGTCTCCATTGAATTTAAAACCGTTTTGATCCGCCCAACTCGAAAGACTGTTCACTCCCAGTTGGATCTGTCTCGCAAATGGGCCTATCGGAACACTTGAAACTTATCTGCACGCCGTCCACATAGAACTATTCATTCTAACAATAAAAAGTGTGCAACTCGAAACACCTCCCTGTGGCATACCATCTTCTTGGGTGAACACTTGTGATAAAACAGTGCCAAGCCACACTCGAAACGTCTTATGAGTAAGGTAATCCTCCCGGATATTAAACTTACTGCCGGAGATGCCAAACTTGACCTTGCCACAACGCCATGCAGTGTCATAGGCTTTTTCTAGATAAAAAAAGATAGAGCCAGTGCTGTTTATGTACAAATGCGTTGCTTATATCAGCTTCCAATGCTACGAGACTGTCATTTGTCGACCTTCCCGACTGGAAGCCAGACTGACAGCTATCTGAAATTCCCTTATATTCTAAAAATAAATTAAGCGCCTGTTTATCATCTTTTCTAAAAGCTTACACAAGCAGCTTGTTAATAAAATTGGCCTACAGCTGCCCGCTGAAGAAGTGTCCTTTCCTTCTTTTAGTATCGGGACAACAATGGCCTCTTTCCAGGGAGTCCTGCACTGACCCACAACCTTCCAATTGAGTCTTGTAAACTTTTTCAGGAAATGAACCAGAATCTGTAGGCGAAAATATTGCAGAGCTTAGAGAAAGGTACAGTGAGTTGGCACGAAAGTACAAGAGGTTCTCCTGCACAACCTGGCAAAGGCCTCAATTCGAATCCTCAAACGGCAAGTAAAGTCTGGCCGCCAAAAACTTTAGTCCATGTGCCGCCAAAAACTTTATTCCATGCCCAAGATAAAATTCCTAAACAAAGACCAAGAGAAAGTGAGGACAAGGAAAACCAGCACATGTGTATTTGGTCCGAAAAAAGAATCATAACTTCACTGCAAATTAAGCACACGTGGAACAGCTAATTATGAACTTCTAAGATCATCATATCTCCTGCCTTTGAACAGAAGCCGCAAAGTGGAGGCCATGGAGGATATTCAAAAGGATCGGGTCGTATTCATGAACGAAATGGAAATTGCTCAAGGGTACGAGCATGACAGATCACTGAACTCCCTTTTTGGCAGCACAACCTTGCTCGACACTCCAGACGAAGTAGCCAACCATCCCTTGGTGTTCATGGTGGGCGGGCGCAACAAGCGTTACAAACAAGTGATTGCGTACCACTTCACGTGCCCATCTATTGATGGGCGACTGCTGAAAGAGCTTGTTTTTAGCCGCCTAGAAATGCTGCACAACCTATCGCTGAGAGTTCTTGTTGTGACCAGCGACACGGGGTCAGCAAACCCGGTCGCGTGGAATCTGCTTGGGTTTTCTAGCCACCGAAACAGTCTGCAGTGTCCCCCACCCTCACCTTGAAGGTAGGCTACATGGCGGACCCAGCCCATGTAATAAAAAACCTTCGGGCTCAGTTTCTGCAGATAAAATGTTTTCACTTGAACCAAGAGACTGAGCAACAGAGTTTTCTTGAAAACAAGGTTGACATCACAGATGTCAAAGAAGTACTCACGTACGGCTCCGAGAATGACTTGAAGATAGCAAAGGGCTCGTCTGATGTCCACATCAGCAGTGGTCATTTCAATAAGTGAAAGGTGAGCATTGCTGTACAGCTGTTTCGCGAAGTCCCGGCTGGAATTCACTCCCCAATCCGGATCGGGAAGCTTACAGCTAAAGCTGAGGAAACAGCTTGTTTTTTTAAGCTACTTTGGAAATGGTATAGCTTAATGTCATTGTGCCACTCTGTGCTTGCTCTGAGCAAGATAGATGTTGGCAAGTATGAAGAGGCGATTTCAACGCTCTGCCTTGCCCAGCATACACTGCGACGTGTGAAGATGGGAATGCAAACTGGAAGCCAACTGAAGAAGGCGTGCAGATTTCAACAACCGTCCCACTTAGCCTCGCAGAAAAGGTTCTGTGAATATGGGTACATGTATATCCTGACAAGCCGATTACTCCAAGACTGCCTGGAAAACATCTCGATTTTGCGAATGAAAAAGCCCACCGCAAGTACATACAATTGCGAATGTGCTTTGAAGCTGGTTTGTGTAGGGCAGTTCCTCCACACACCAAAGCTATGGCACTGACGACAGCATGCACCTCGCCGACCTTCTTGGGCCAAATCTGCAAAAGCAGCTCAAGGAGTTTATGGACGACGAGGAGCATCTAGAGGATCTTGCTACTCAGGAAGTTTCTGCAATGGGATGTGACGTCCTCGCCTACTTTGGAGGATTTCTTCTCTGGGCCATAATGAAAGCAACAGGGGATTGTGAGCAACACAGGGCAGTGTTAGTTGGAGATGAAAGTTAGAATGCGCCTATCAACTTGAAGGAGTACGTAGAGGTCGCTCACAACCTGATCAGACCCAGAAATGCTGTAATGGCTGTCTTGGTAAACTTTGAGGGGTATTTCAAGGCAAGGAGTACTGTTAGGCTAGTTGGTAGGACATCATTATAATACTATAGCGCAAAGAACGGGAAACGAAGACAAGTAAGACGGCGGGACGAGCGCTAACTTCCAACTGAAATTTTAATCCGGAAAACTTGCACCTTTTATATGCACCACCACAAAAACCAAAAACATCCACCTCAGACAAAAACTACACGCGGGAGATAATTGAAGCACTCGAAATTGGGCGGTTGGGCAGTAAATGTGTCAGCAAGACTTCAATAACGTTGTCACAAAAAGAAATTGGGTTCCTTTCCAACACGCGTTGTACTTCGGGTGTGACATGAAGAAGTATCTGTATAGATTGGGACACGTGCGTGATGTGTGAGGAGGCAGAGTGTTGTAATTTATTTATATTTTTTTTTGTCTGAGGTGACTGTTTTTGGTTTTTGTGGTGGTGCATATAAAAGGTGCAAGTTTTCCGGAATAAAATTTCAGTTGGAAGTTAGCGCTCGTCCCGTCGTCTTACTTGTCTTCGTTTCCCGTTCTTTGCGCTATAGTATTATAATGAGGATTTCAAGGCATTTGTCAAAGCTGATACTATCTTTCCCATAAAGGCTGATTCAGAACAATGTCAAGGTTTCTGGCTCAAAATATAGAGTTTATTCTTGAAAGTTTGTGTAGTCCTCACGAAGAAAAAGTTTAAAAGTTGCTTCTGGATAAATACGTTTGCTCACGCCTGAGAATCCATCTTCACCAGCAATTGGCTCGATGTGTTGAGCCACATTCTAGCAAGAGTTGTGTTGGAGTAAACCTTTCACATGTTTGTGCACCACACCAAAAACAAAAAAAATTGCAGTGTATGACACATTTCAATATCAACATTTCTTTCAATGTTGACAGAAGTTTTCCTTTGAATCTTATGTTTCATTAAACTGTTGCTAGTCCCAGCATGTGGTTTCCACATTCTAGCAAGAGTTGTGTTGGAGTAAACCTTTCACAAGTTTGTGCACCATACCAAAAACGAAAAAAATTGCATTGTATGACACATTTCAATATCAACATTTCTTTCAATATGTTGACACAAGTTTTCCTTTGAATCTTATGTTTCATTAAACTGTTGCTAGTCCCAGCATGTGGTTTGCCCATCTGTCCTTTGTGTACATTTTAAAAGGCTGGTTTGATTTTCCCCCCAAAGCACATAACAGCAGACCCAGCACCAAACACTATACCGTGGTTGGTTTACGCTGCGGCATTATGCCACCATTTCATGACTGCAATGCGTTTCGTAAAGGAAAAGAATTGTATTTACATCATAGCTCAGTTGAAACATGTTTGGTCACCCCCATACCTTTCATCATCCTCTTTTAAGACACCTGCGCAAACTCTTTGTAAGGAGGGAAGTTTCAACAGTATACACAGAAATGTTTGTAATTCGTCTATGGCACAATAATCGAGAAGAATAGTGTTCCCATTAGTGTAGGTAAACATTGTTTGGTTCCTTTTATTCATGAGTACAATGGTATAAAGCTCTGTCGCATGTGTTGTTAACAGTGATGGTAATACCTTGGGTAAAAAGTCTGAGGACATCTAAGCACTTATGAGTTGCGAATGGAAATCTTTATTGTCCACTTGAATGCAATAACCTTTATGGGATGTTATGTTGACATCGCGGACAATTGGAATCTGTGAATCGGCCGTCAGCTTCAACGAAAGCTGTCGTTGTCATTGAGCCATAACTTTGAGCGGGTATGCAGAATTGTGGGTGGGTATGTTGGCGTCACAGCCAAATGCGATTGATGAAATGGCCTGTAGCTTATGGTGCCAGATACAATTGGCCAATCCACCTGAGCTGTTACGCCTAACGTTGCACTTAATAATGTGACAAGAAATGTCAAATTTATTTTAATGCACGATATGTGCACAAGCTTTAGTCAGCTAGAGCCGCGGAGCAGTAGTGGCACTGGGAATGTGCGCTCAACATAATCCGGTGAACCTCGGTTTGTTCCCCCCATTTAGTCCGCTTTTTCCCTAACTAAATTATTGTTATTTCACCCTATTTTTGCTGCTCGCCATTTTAGGAGGCTGTTACAGAAGAGATGGAAACTTGGTTATTTGCATTAAAAGTTACTCAACATTGTTTGGCACTAACAAGCTACCATGTTTTACTGGTTTACAAGCGGCTCAGAGTGCAGAAAAGGACTGTTTGGCCAAGTTGTAATGTGTTGTTTTTGCTCGACATACGATTGAACTGTTTCCTAATACTTCCTAATGCAAGTTTATTATCCTTCCTATTTTTGCTTTGTTTTCTGTTTGTGATGGTGGTTTAGATGGCAAAACTCACAGGAATCGCAGATGGGAAATTACGATGTTTGAGAACCATAGGTCTTAGTAAACAAAGCTTTTTAAATGCTTCATCAGCTATCTGAACTATTTTCCCGACATTGATGATGATGATGATTGGGCTTTTATGGTGCAAGGCCGACTAAGGGCAAAGAGCGCAAGGAAAAGTTGTTTCATGAGGATGAAGTGATACTAAATATAACGCATTTAACTAAAATAAATGTTAAATGACCTAAGAGACAATGAAGATGACTGCTCTAAAAAGCCAGGTTGTCAGCATGCATTTTCCCAACATTATATCTTGCTTACTAAAATAAAACGAACGCAGCATGCGATCGAGGCCCAAGAAACGCAGTTTCGGCGCTCCTAAATATGGGCCTGCAGCGAATTCGCATCGGCACTTGATTCACTTTACTGTGTAACTGCTATTGAGCCCGACTATTAGCAATGCTCCAAAAAATGGGGTTAGATCTTGTACTTGTTATACAAAGTGCGTAGCACCGAGATTTTTTTTTTTTTTTTGGTACGCAAATGACACGGAATGGGAAATAAAATTTTAAACAACAAAATGGACTGTTGGGCAGGTTGGCAGGTATTCATGTTAAAGTGTAACAGCGCCAAAAGGACAAGGGACACAAAAGGACACACAAGAATGAAGAACAATTTATGCTCCTTTTCAATAAAAAAATAGGTGCCAGTCAGCGCCCGACTTCTTGTGTCTTCTGCGACCCTCGTCTTTTTTTCGCTTTTACACACGATACACACGACAAAAATTTAAGAACCACTTCGGAAACTGCATACCAACATGTTCCTGAAATGGTCTGCATGCGCTAGCTCCATGAAATTAGCTATCTAGTCGAGATTGCGGTGAGACTTGCAAAAACGATTTGTGTGGTTATCACACAACGTACGAGCAAATGTAACGAAAGAGTCGTACAGATTTGCCCGAGTGTGAATGCAGGAGTGCGTGGTTCACGCCATGCAAACTGCTACCAGTGATTACATACAAAGGCGCATGCAGAGTTCAAGGGGCTAGATCACAGGGCGTACTCTCCAAGGCAGCACATTAATTTGTGTTGAGAGTGCGAGACTGCCGCTCTTGATACTAGGGATGAAATTAAAGCTAACAGACTGCGCCAGCTTTTGAATGAACTTACAACAGTGAACTCTGGTGTCCAATTTCCCCGTGAACGCAGCCTTCGTACCTTTGATCGCTGGCATTAGAAATTAAATTGGAGCCACGCGCGGGCATTAAACCTCAGAAACAGCAGTAACAACTTGGAGCACTTCCAAGTGTGGAAATCAACAAGAGTTATGCATGGCAAGATGTCGTAACCAATGCTCCTGACGTTCGGCAGAGAATCAAAATGGCTGCCTGCCAAATTTAGCGGCCGCTTCTAGGTCACGGCAGCTGTTCCGCCAGATTTGGCAGCGGCCTGCAGCGCAACCGTCAGAGATGGCACCACCCTAAAAAAGCGCTGAATTGAGGCTCCCTATCCCCAAACTCGCCAGCTTAGCTTTGCTCGCAATGTAGCCAGGGCATTCTCGCATAAAAGTAGCGATTCATGCTAACAGCACGTACAGACAGAAGACGAAGGCAACGAAGGCGACGGGATGAGCGCTGACTCACTCACTACTACTTTTTATTGAAAGAAAACACGAAATACATTCAAAATACACCAGCTGCACGTGACAATACACTGTAAAATGGGGAGGGGAAACCGCCGGATTAACACTGCCCAAGATATGGACAACCAAAGCCAACTTATCTGCAGAGCACGGCACTGCAGGAACAAGACATCACCTGTAATCTAAAAACAAAAATTCTTCATGGCTAAGCACAATTGAGGGTTGGCTTACACACATTTGCCCCAGCTTAGCCTCCACCGCCCTCAGGTCGTCCTAGCTTTATGCTTAAACCCTTTCTTTTCCCTGAAATCCGAATAGCACCGGATGGCACAGCTTTTGCCATGCTTTGAAAGGTGCACCTGCACCCCTTTTCAGTAGTGTTCCTGAGCTCCATTACCCGCAGATTCAGCCATCGCCCGGTTTGGCCGATATACTGACTCCCGCACATGAACGAACCACTGTAAACAACCCCCATACAACACTGAACAAATGGGCCCTTGTGAGTAACCCTCAGCCACGACGCCTGCTCGCTACAGGAACTTCTCGCCTTTCAATTGCGCCCGATATGTGCCTAAAGGCCGACCTCCATGCAGCGAAATGTCGGCGAAAAGGCGGCGAACGTCGCCCGGCGGCGGCCGCTCTGCCGCCGGCGTCGAAAATACGGCTGTTCGCCAGCGATCTACGCGAGCTAGATGTCGAACGCGCGTCGGCGAACGCGACCGGAAGCGGCAAACTGCATTTTGAGGCCGCAGCCAATCACAGCCTCGTACTTCGTTGTACTTCCTGTCCTGTCTTCCGTCGGCGGCGTTCGCCGTGTCACGTTGCATGGAGGTTGGGTGGACGAAAACTGAGCGGCGCGTCAAACCACGGTCAAACCACGGCGTCCGCCGCGCCAAGTTCGCCGAGAAACTTCGCTGCATGGAGGTCGGCCTTAATGGAGCACTTGTCTCAGAAAACGTATGGTTTCAACTTCAGGTGAAACGGAAGAGTCCCGACCCCAGGTCTCGACACTTCCCGGCCCTGTCTGGTTCTCAGCATTCCGAGTTGTGCGACCTGCCTGGAGCTGAAGAGCCTCCCGAAGAATCGCTCACCAAGCAGTTCTGCAAAGACAATGTCCTTGCCTCAAAAGAAGAAATAACCGAGTTAAGGAAGAAGGTTAAAACCCCGAAGCACGCTAATCAAAGGCTGGCCAATAGAAATGAAACTGCTCAAGAAATCACCAAAGAAATTAGAGAGCGAAGACTCTTGTCTGAAGAAGGTTCGCATCTGTTTACATCTGTTTTCTTTCTCAGATGACAATCAGCAACCACTAAGCAGAGCAGGCAATGAACAGAAGGCCAAGTACCCACCTGAGTTCTGAGCATTTGCAGTGACATTACATTTTATAGTCCAGCCGCCTACGAGTATGTACAACCCAAGTTCAACGAGGCCCTCCCGTCCCAGCGAACACTTCGGGGCTGGTACAAGTCCGAGCTCCTGGCATCACAGCAGAAGCATATTCTTTCCTTGAAAAGTTTGCAGAAGCATATCATGAGCTCTTCTAATTGTAGACGATATGGGTATCAGGAAACACGTAGAGCTAGTTGGAGGAAAGGTAGTCGGTATGTTGACTTTGGTACAGGGCTTGACAATGACAGTCTTTCCGAAGGTGCAAGTGCATGGGTCTTCATGATCATCGGGGTAAACGTCAGATTAAAATGCCAGTTGGGTACTTCTAAATCGACTCACTCAGGGGAGCAGCGATCGCCCAGCTGACCAAACAGTGAAGGCTGAAGCTGCCTCTCTTGCCAGGAGACTCGTCGAATTGCACCATGGCCAGGTGTTTAGGTGCTGAACTTTGTGTAGAGCCTGAGCAAATTTCTGCAAGCTGTGAACACGGCTGATAACGCAAAAATGTTTAGGCTGAGATGCCTGCCACATGATTAAGCTTATCCGCAATTTCTTGGCGAAGTTAAGCCAACTTGTTGGCACTGAAGGAAAGCACATCAAGTGGGCCTACATGGTGACATTGCTCCTGGGCCTACATTGACAATGCTCCTGTTTGCCAGAATCGCTTCGAGATTGCACTTCAGTGGCACATACTCCCACCCAGGTGAAGCCACAGTCAAACTCTTCAAGGAGACGTTGTTCGTCAACCACTCCGTGAACGCTGCCTGTGCGCAGGGTGGGGCCTCGGCAATGAGGCGTCTAGGAAGCACAAGCTCTTCCAAAGAGCAGTTCTGCCTGAGGCCCCGGAAAAACTCATAACTAAGACGTTTGGGCCACTCTTTGGAAAGCCTCAGTGCAGTCAGAGACGGCGTGGTCCGGAGAAAACTAGAAAGTCGAGCAACCAGTGTCAGCGGATGTTGCGTGTAGCCTGAGTACTCCAGCTCTCGCAGACATGCCAGCGAGAGAGCAGCCGTGGCAAGGTCTTCACCATTGATCCAACCACAAAACATAGACCTAATATGTTTACATACACAAAACATAGACCTAATGCACAGATCTAATTTAATGATTTTGTTTTAAACTAGCGGTTGCTTGATTTGTGTAGTGAACGGTTTTTTACGTATTCATGTTTCCATGTATAGTTCTTTTTCTTTAACTAGCGGTTGCTTGATTTGTGTAATGAATTGTTTTTTATGTTGTTTCTATGTTTGATATTTTGTTTGCCATAATGTGCGGCTACATTTTTGTGCTGTGTATTTCCGTGTATTGTATGTGCTGTACTGCCCCTCCTGCTTGGGCCCAAACCGGGCCTGCAGTATGTACTAAATAAATAAATAAAACACCAACTTCACGCTTGTGATCGACAGACTTGCTCAGAGGGCATCTGAGAGGATCTGAAGGTGTACCTTGGAAAGAGAGATGTCCAACTCAAAATGGGACACACAGCGGTGGCTCTTCAGAAGCTTTCACACAAGCAGGGTAGCCAGATGCAGCTGTTGAGATAAGCAGCATCTTCAACTCGCATCCCGAAAGAATGCCAATGACAGCTTCATGCTGGTTTTACCTGGCATACAGTGGACTGATGTAGAAATAACCAGGCAGACCTGAACTTCATTCAAACGCAGTACTGCATTGTTGACTAAATACCTACAATCCTAATTATCGCTAAGCAGTTTTCTTAACTTGTAACTGTTGCAGAAGGGAGCATAAGTGCCGAAACTACAGTGGCATCTTTGATTTAGTGCACTTTGCAGGGAACCCAGAGCTGAGGATGCAGCGGCTGACATACTTGAAAGGATTGCAGCTAACATGGAGCAGCTAGAGTTTCCAAGGGCACTCGCAGGCCAAGCTAGCCTGCACAGGCACCTTTTGGCGGCAGAAACAAGGGAGATTCCTACTTCAGCCCGCCCTGAAATGCCAGCCATAAGCCATGGCTGCCACACGAATCCAGCCCAACCTTCTAGCAGCTCTAATGGGGCTGGCGACAGCAACTCTAGTATCACTGGAAATGCCAGCGCGATATGGAAGTCCAGAGAATAGCGCTGCTATAATGCTGCATAACATAATAGCACAATTCATTATTACTTCAACTTGATTTTACTTCAATAAGGCGACATGCATCCTCGAAACAGCAAATTGAATCCATGAGTCATCATCGAGACGCTTCATACATGCTGCAGCGACCAAAGACAATCCAGCCAACTCTGGAACACACGAGTCCAGGGAACATTTTGCTTGCTGATCGCGTGACAAAAGCACACTCTTTTTGTGCTTAGCGTGACACCGAAAAGCATTCCTTACTTTTGGGCCAACACAGCAACTGACCTGTTTCCCAAAATGTTTACAGCTTCAGAAATGGCCAAGGAATTTTCTCGTAAAAGATTTAGGGCATTCTATATAGTCAGCAATGGCCTTGGACCATACTTTAAGAAACTTGTGCTTGACGAGCTCAATAAGCCAAATGTTTTCTTCTATTGCTCTAGATGAAACACCTGTTCCACTACAAAGCTGCCAACAACTTGACGTTGCAGTATGGCACTTCTTTGACAAAATGCAGTGAGTCGTCGTGGAACATTTGCAATCACTCCAACTGCATTCTACAACAATGGACATTTTGGCAGGTGAGGTGCAAAAAGCAATGGTGGACCTGCCGTACAAGAACCTCACTGGCTTTTTACAGATGGTCCAAATGCGATAGAGAGCTTGAGGGGAAAGATGAAAGGGGCGTACCCAAACATAGATATAGGGGAGTGCTGCCTGCACAAGGTGTACGACTCCTTTGCTCGGGGAATGAGTTCAGATGTTGACGCTGCTGCGGTCGATGTTCATAACTTCTTCTATGAATTCATCTGCACAGCATCAAAGCAGTGCAGGTAGCTTTTGGTCTGGCTGAAAATGTATTTTTAATGTATTTTTGCACCACGTGAACTTAAGGCGGCTCACTTTGGGACCAGCCTGGAGTACTTGATTGAACAATTCCCAGCTGTGAGGTCCATCACATTGTCAGGTTCAACCAAAGAGCAGGCTAGCTCCACGAACATTTGAGGAGGACATTCTCTGAAGACCCTCTACGCGAAACTACCATCCATTAGGAACGTTTCCAAAATTCTCAGACATTGTGAGTGGGCAAGCAGTACTTGCTCAGGCACGACCAAAGGTGGCCAGGAGTATTTTCCACTTTGATGCTGCGAACAAAGGGAACAAAGCTTAGTGCTGTTTCACATGCACTTTTTATTTCCTTGTTCCTATCATTCTTCACGCTCTGGTGATCCTTCCATTTACGTTTGAACCAAGCTAGAGAGCATCAGTGAACTCACGTGAGCAGCATATTTAATGCTTCCTGTTATTGTGCAATTGTGCAATACAAGCAATGACAGTACCACTTTTGGCACATTTTCTTTTTTGTAACTGGCTAAAAACTGAGGGCAGCTGCAACCAATCGTCATTTTTCGTCAGGATACAAAACCTGCTACAAAACACTTTTGGCTATTCCCGTCACTGCATATATTTCCGGGTGTACAATTGTGACCTCTGTCTTTCTCAGGGAAACCGCTCTTTGACTACAGCTGTCATCACTTTGTGGACCATGTACTCATCCTGGAAAAAGGTGAACTTCCCGGTCGGTGTGTAGCTGCTTTATGCTGTCTACTTTTGCCTCAACATAAAGTATGCAAAAGGGGTTCCAGCTACTATGAGTTCATTTAGAGGTGTTTTGTTTTCTGTTTAGTTTAATACTGCAGTTCTTGTGGTATGTAGTAGCTTCCGGTCGACCTACCTTCAAGATGACACCTGTATTTGCTCAAACTTGGCATCCTCATAAGCAGCGGTGCTAAATAACACAGTCGCGATACCACCTACTCGTACATCTGATACTGCCAATAAAGGTAAACCGTTGAGACAAAATGCAGCTGTTGTGCATTCAAATCACTGCAATGACTTAATCACAATAAGGGAAATTTGAACACGCCGTTACCGTTCTTTGTGTCAAACAAAAAAGCCCGTCTAATGTGTGTGACCTTTAAGCACAAACACAGACACAAATGCAGAAGTGGTTTGTTCGGGAGAATTTTTTAAAAACGCTGATTTATTGTCATAACACCCTATCTTTGTCTGCTACAATTGCATTACAGTTAGCATGCTTTATGGTTCAAATTCACCCAGTAAATGTCACTGATCCATCATGGTTACACTGTTGTGAAGGTGCATGACTGTTTAAAACCATTACGGAAGAAGTACAGTGTACATCTTCCGTTTTTGTTACCGTAAAGAAACAGTGCGGTTTCACATACATTAACAAAACTTAGGTTTCTGCTCTACACAAGTGTGCTACAGTTTCTGTTCCATTAAACTAAACTTACAGTTTCTGTTGCACATTGAAATGGTTTCACACATGGAAATAGAGCAAGGAGAGCCTGAAAGTGGCATCAGATCTGATTCGGCCCTTCTTCACTTTCAGCAATTTCATACAGTCTAGGGTTTTTTACCGCACTAGATGCTTTACCTCAGGTTAGGAGTGGTTAAACAGTTCCTGAAAATGTTGCTGGGCAAGACCCACTATACATTGGGGAGCATGAAGACGCCATGGGCCACAGACTAGTAGCAGCCACCCCTCCTCGGGATGTGAAGCGTGTGCCGAGAGTCGCAAAGGACAGAAAGTGGTGGAAGGCAAAAGAATTTGAGAATGGGCTTCCCTACTTTAGCATTCCAGAACTCAAAGGCATTTGGACACGGCTGGCACTGCACACTGGGCCGGACTTCCATATTATGTTGAAGCAAAACATCAGCGCCCGGGACATGGCACGAGCCGAGGGGCTCCTTGTTGGGTTATATTTTCCGGCCAAAAATCTTCATGGCAAGGTGCGCATAACAGTCGATGTGCAGCAGCTGTTGCATATAGTAAAGAGTGTGCACCACTAGGGGACATTGTGAGCCCATTTAGCTTTTCCCGTTGAAGCAGGCAATGGGAAGTTGAAAACTGTTGTGAAGTCTGTTCCTGGGGTTCCTCAACAAATTTGCCGTATGCTGCAAATTAAGAATGATATAGATAGTCTGCTTGAAGCGACTACTGAGGAAAGAGTGTGCAACTCTTGTGTTGTGGTCACATAGAAAACGATGGCTGCGGCAGGGGCTTGTTTTTTTGGACGAGGTATTCTCTGTATTTGTCCTGACAATCATGTGAATTTTGTGCGCTTGCATACTAAGGGGATGATATTCACAACCCGCAAGCATGCAATGGGGAAAAAAATCTAACAGCTGTGCTGTTCAACTTGCTGACGGTTCTTATGCTGTCATTGAACAGATCATCTGCCAGAGCAACAAAGTATCTTGTAGAGAAGCGCCTGAAGTACACCGCCGTGAAGTGTAATCTTGTCATGATGACGCACTTGCTCAGGGTTGTGAAGGAAGCAGCAACATATAATTTGCTCCCAGTTTCCGAAATTTCGAACCTGTTGTTTTTATCCAAGTAGACAAAAAGTTCACATATGTCCTGTGCCTTACTTTCTCAGGAGGTAAGTTTCTTGCATGCAAATGCATTCATCATGATAATGACAAAGGCATGCTTAGAGGTGTGGCTTATGGGGAATGATGCATCACCCTATATCTGGTCTTTTTATCTGTTTAAGACCTCTTAAAATGTGCTGTGCAAAGTTTCTTTTAGTTCACTGTAATTACATTTTTTGTCAGACCGACTTGTAAATGTGCATTTGCTTTATTTCTTTGCCATCTGTTCAGGCATGCTGCATTGCTTGTATAGTCTGCTGTTGGCTGATTTTACTTGCATACCGTATTTTTAATCAGCTTTAAGGACCTTGTATACTGATCCTTTTATCTGTTTAATTCACATCTGATGCGAATGCAATGCTAATTCTATAGGTTTTTTTTATATACCTTGCATAAGGGTTAAATGATGTCTCAATTTACCTTGGTCTTTCTGGGTATGGCCCAGTGACTCGTGGAAGTGAATTTACAAAGATATGCTTTAGAACCTGGCCTTTTCCTGTGGTCCACGTATGCTTACGGGATGTTCTTAATCATTGACCATCCTTTTTCTAAGCTTTGAAATTTATAAGTCCAATATGACCATGTGGCATTAACTCCCTTACGCGATGCATGTTAACTGTGGCTGTTGAACCGACTTCCAAAAGCGGGCTTTGTCAGTCTGTAGGAACATGACCAGGTTTGCATGAGGCTGCTAAAACCTAGGCCTCATTCCCGGCTGACTTCCAAAATCACTAAAGATATTTCCCATTTTCGATCACCACTATGAACTTGAACAGGTTCATGTGTCATAACATCCTGCAACACCCAGGCCTGATGGGTGGGTGCTAGTTCTTAGACGTCCATCAACATTTCATGAGATTTTAAGACAACAGTACCTGCAGCCTACGTGAACACCACAGCCTGATCAGAAAGATAAGTACTGCAAGAGAAAATAAATTGTGTAGATGCACACATACCGGTTCAGAACAAAATCATGCTACAGAGACGCAATCGATGCAAAGATGGACACACATTCGCTACACTCACAACTGGAGTGAATTTCTAGAAAGTGCACAAAAATGTACTAAATGTTGTACCTTTCTCGTAATGTTTTGTGCTTGCATTCGCGAAAAATTTATATTAATATTCAGCTGCTTGCATACAAATCAAAATAAGTAGGCATAATCAAACGCGTAATTGGTGCTGCAGACCACATGTGCAGTTCTTGAATTCGTTATGTTCCTTTGAAAAATTAGAGGAAAATAGCAATGAGTAATGAGGAGAACTACTCGCAGTTTAAACTTTGACCAAACCAGAGTTAAAACTAAAACTTCGTAAAAAAATATGGAAAATGACTAGGTTGTAGCGGCACAGGGTGCAATTTTGTGTATTGTAGTGCAAGACCTGGACTTCATCGGTTTTTGTCTCTTTTTGGCTGTTTATTGTTGGTGCCTGCACCGGATATCTAGAGGTAAAAACATTCTTAACGCGTGGAAGAAATGTACGCCTACGTGCGATACCAGCAAGGCCAGCAGTAAGATGTCTTGCCAGTGAGCCTGAGCAAGGACTGCAATCCCAAAAGTGCACAAGATTTAAGAAAACAGGCTGTGGTGCAGGCCTACTGGGTCAGTGAAGCTGGCGAATGTGAAAATTTCTACCCTGTGAACGTGACAGCACTATCAGGTGAGCAGCGGTATCAGCGTCTTATGTAGCATTTACGTAGAATTTATGGGTGACGTTTCTTATGTCATCTGTAACATTGGCCAATGCTCGTGGAATCCGTGGATATTGAATGCTGCATATAAGTAGGCAGCTTACTCGACATGCATTCACTAGCCCTGCAATTTACTCTTGTTGCACACATGCCGTCACAACAATAAATGATCCTGTTTAAACAACTGTATTGGATAATATGCACATAGAGTACAAAAAGATTACAATTTCTACATGAAAATCTCATTTTATGGTTTCTCCTGTTTAAGCCAAACAGAAGCGGCAGCACTGTCCTGTGTTTTCAGCAGTAGATTAAAAATGTTTTTTGTCTACCTGGAATTACCTTCTTAAAAGCGTACACATGTAAAAATCAAAACAAGCCGATTCAGCACCCAAGGACAAAACTGGGTTTTTATTCGTTTGCAAAACCCAGAACAATGCTATGGCTTGCATTAAGAAAAATCACCGTAGAATGCGACCTTCGTGCAAAGTTTGAGCGTAACCGCCCAGCCATTTTTGCGGGTTTGGGACCTTTGCACCCTTGCTGGCCCGTTACACATCTGAGAGTACAGCCTGCCTTTAGATGCCAGCCCGCCTAACTTGTAATTCGTTAGGAAGAAGCTATGCAATGAAGCATGCTTCTTTTGTTTGTGTCACCTGTTAAATGAGAAATATTCGTTATACCTGCAGTCAGTCGACTGCAGGGTATAACGAAGGAACTCAAGAGCTAGAGGTCGGCTGTTCCAAGGATCATCATGGCAAAGCTCAGGAAGACCGCTGCGGTGAGCTGCCTTCCTACCTAATTTTGTGTCATGTTATGCACCATAAGCCAGTGTTTGCTTCTACAGTTGCCTAAAAAGTTAACTTGGTATTTTCCGTGTTTTGTGAACTTATTTTTGTGTTGGTGACAAGGGGAAGATTTCTGCACAAATTAGTAGTTGAGAGGGAGAGGTTGCGGCAGGGTTCGCCGCTCCGGCATCATCGGGTTGGAGGTCTCCTGCCTCCGGCCCCCGCACTGTGGCTGCGGCAGAGCCCAATACAACTTCCGTTCACAGTGACTTCATGCCAGCCGCCCAGGCGGAAACTTTATTCTCAGAACATGGATTGCAGGCACCTTGGCTGGCCCACAAATTGGCTCAGACACCACTTACGTATGGCGACATCCGCACTATATACGAGCATTTCGGGGTAAGGCTAAAAACAAGACATGGAAAGGCTCCTCCCAAGGGAGGACCTTGCACCAGGCTACCTGGAGAAGGTACCAGGGCATTCAAACAACGTTTATACCGAGAGCATCAACGGCTCTTTGCCCTCGATCCCAAAATTCTTCTCCAGGAGCTAGAGGCCTGCGCTGGTGCCCTTCTGAACCAGAACAGAGATCCCCCATGTGGACATCCACGCCGTATATGACTGGATTTTTTCGGCACCCTCGGAGGACGTGAGAACTGTTGGCATCACCCTGGATAGTCTACCTGATGAGGCTCTGCCTTTCAGCCAGGAGGAAGTAGAGTGGGCTTTCCGTGTAATGCAAGCTGATTCGGCTCCAGGACCGGACGGCTTAACTTTAAAAGAACTTAGGAAAATCCCTGCGGCCATTATAGCCCTTATCCTCAATAGTTCGCTAATTTCTTTTATTTTTTCGAGTAGGTTGGAGTTTCTCGGAGTGAGTGGGCACAGTCTTGTCTTCTTTTCTTGTTCCACGGGGGAAAAGGAAGGTTCAGGAGAGTCTTCCGTCCGCTTCAGTTGGTATGTTTTGCACAAGGTATGTTTTGCACTGGCGGAGGCTTGCCTTTTGAGACAGAACAAAAGTATCTCCCAAAAGGTTGCTGGCTGGTGTTCTGTTGAACTTTGTGCAAAAAGCTTTTTTCTATTCATTTGTCACAGCAGTGCTGCTTAGTGGTGAGAGGAGATATTGGATAGCTTTTTGCTTCGTGTACTGTCGAGTACTTCTGGCAGTCTGTCGAAATGACCATGCACTAGGTTGTCTTACTCACTTTCTTTTGAATTTTTTTACATCTTTTGCCAGTCTGGCTAATGGTTATAAGCTGACGTATTACCTTGGCATCATCTTGGTAAAAACAAGTTGTAGCAAAGAATTTAAAAGTGGGAGAATGGAAGCCAAGAACCAGAATTACCTTCTTGAAAAAAAAAGGTTTGTTTACTGGACATTCAAACATAACTGAAGGACCTTAGCTGGATTACGAATATGTACACCCACCCAATTTTTTGTCAATATCACAGGAGCATCGACCGTTCACTTGGTCAGTGCCGTATGACAGAGTGAATCGACAAACACGACAAGAGTTGCCGCATGTGCACTAAACACTGGTTGTGGCAATCCTCCAACGTTCGGGGCTGTGCTCCAGGAACTGAGCACAGCCCCGAATCGTTTCATTTGCTTATCACAGTGCTTTGCATACTGGCCATCTTTGTTCACGAGAAGGCCCGTTTTGCCAATGCATCATAAATCACAAACAAGGGAGATTTTGAGATTTGTTCATGGAATGCTCAGTCTGCAGCCATCAGTAACTTCCACTTGCCATCTTTGCACCATTAGCAACTGCTCGGCAGGCAGTGTGATAGCGGAGAAAAAAATTGGGGGCAGTGTTTTGCTCTTGGAACAGCCTAGCAGATAACAGGTGCCGCAGCCAGTGCCTACTGCGCATGCGGCTACTCTCGCCGAGTTTGCCGTGGCACTTCGTCATATGGCGCGATCAACAGAACAGTCGACATTCCCGTGATATAGATAAAAAATTGGGCAGGTGTACAGCGCAATGGCAGTGCCCCTACTGGAAATAAAAGTCAGCAGTGTCATTGCAGAAACTATGTGGGTGGCCATGTAGCAGAGTGGGAATATTTCTAGACATGCCTGGAAGTTATTTGACGAGTTCTTTGAGTTTATGCTGGAGTTACAACAGTAAGTTATGGGTATTAATGGAAATTTTATAGGTTTTCAGCTGCGTCACGTGGGTAAATTTGTGTGTAAACTGAACGAACCTTTTTTCTTAAAGCTTGTGGGAATGCTCAATTATTCCCACATTCCTCCAAAGCGGTCCCGCTCTCGCGACGGGTGTCGCAGCGTGCATGAGCGGCTGGAGGCGAGACACGGCTGTTTCGTTTTCCCATGCGCCGCGTAGCCCGCGGGCCGCGCTGCTGTCCGTCGAGGGAGCGGAGGAAGTAAGGGGGTGATGTCGCCTTCTGTTTTCCGCCAAAAAAACCCGAGGCGACACTCTCGGGTCCTGACCACCGAAAGAGACAGACGTAGGCCACCTCCGCTCTGTCGACCAGGGTACCTTTGTTCTTTGTTGGAGCGCCCCCAGCCCGGGTAAGCCTGACCGCCTTTTTCTATTTTTTTTTATGTTAGCGTAATAAGACCAGCCAGTGTGTTTTTGTACATTTTAGTTATTTATTAAATGTGTTTGATAGAGTTCAGGTCTCCATTTTCGCCCGAACCTGCCATGGCCGCTGTCCCGCGCGCCGTGGGTTGGGATCGCTACGTTTGTCGCGCGGGAGCCGCTAGGTGAAGCCCGCTTGCCAGGCTGAGCGAGTAAGGCGACCCCATATCTTGGTGGCCAACGTGGGGCCCGAACTCACGACCCTGCTCATGCTCTACTCCATCGTGGCAGGATGCCGAAGGAGCCACGGCGGGCAGCGGCGGGCCACAGCGAAGCGGCCAAACGAATGCTCTGCAGGGCCGAGCGCAAACCTGCCTATGCAGAGTGGCTGCTCGCAGGGGGCTGGCCGTCAGGCCGCTGGGGAATCCGCGCCTCCGCGCCGCCGAAACCGGCGACGGTCCACCACCAGGGACGAATCGAGGGTCTCGAAAGGAGTTGCTGCCCGCCGCCGGAGTGGCAGTGCCAAGCCGAAACAAGCCTGGGTTGGCGGAAACCCCAAGACCATCGCTCTGGGCCCGATGCTCCCGCCGCCACCACCACCATTGCCAGGCCACGCTGGACAACACCGTTCCCTTCGCCGCGGCCACAGGCTGCCAGCGCTTTTCCCCGCTGGCCACCACTTCCACCGCCATCGCCTCACTGGGAACGGACTGTGCCCCCGAGGCAACGCTGCTCATTCAGGGCATGGCGCACTCAAGACCTGTCGATCCGGAACGGGGAGCTCTCTGGCCGGGGCCGGTGTGGAGCCGGCCCCGGCTCCAGCCGGGCTGGCTTCAAGGAGCCGGCCGGGGTCGGTGTGTCGACGACGGGTGCTCGGCCAGGGGAACCTGTCGGTGCGGTGGTGAACTGTGACATCTAGGCGCTCGCGCAGGACATGGACGTTGGGGTAGCTTACTGGGAGCTTGTTGGGGAATAGTTTTTTTTTAGGCAGTGAGATGTAAACCCGGGTTGGGGGAGGGCTTTAAGGGTGGAGGGGTGTGGGAATGCTTAATTATTCCCGCATTCCTCCAAAGCGGTCCCACTCTCGCGACTGGTGTCGCGGCGTGCATGAGCGGCGGGAGGCGAGACACGGCTGTTTCGTTTTCCCGTGCGCCACGTAGCCCGCGGGCCACGCTGCTGTCCGTCGAGGGAGTGGAGGAAGTAAGGGGGTGATGTTGCCTTCTGTTTTCCGCCAAAAAACCCGAGGGGACGCTCTCTCGGGTCCTGACCACTGAAAGAGACAGACGTATGCCACCCCCGCTCTGTCGACCAGGGTCCCTTTGTTCTTTGTCCCTTTGTTCAGGGGCACTGTCACCGGCGACGTGGTTGAGCACCGTCTGCCCCCAGCCCGGGTAAGCCTGACCGACCTTTTCTATTTTTTTTATGTTAGCGTAATAGGATCAGCCAGTGTGTTTTTGTACATTTTAGTTATTTAATAAATGTGTTTGATAGAGTTAAGGTCTCCATTTTCGCCCAAACCCGCCGTGGCCGCTGTCCAGCGCGCCGCGGGTTGGGATCGCTACGTTTCTCGCGCGGGAGCCACTAGGCGAAGCCCGCTTGCCAGGCTGAGCGAGTAAGGCGACCCCATAAGCTCAACAACTGATTTGTTTATGATTTACTTTCCTTCCACCTCCTCCTTTCAATACCTTAGTTTGGTACTTGAAGCGGCATACAGGAATGTGAAACAAACCCAGAACTGAGAAAAACACACTGAAAAAAAAATATGTGAGAGTCAGCACATCCGTTTGATCAACTGCCTGTCAGCTAGTTTCTTCATCGAGTCCTTTGCATAAGGGTTCACTATAAAATGGCAATAAGCATAAGATGTGCATTCCCTTTTCCATGGTCTCGAAACCAGGGAAGCCACCACCAGGTAACGGTGACTCACTTGACCCATTGCTTGCATGTCCTGGCAATTTTTTACCTTGACTGTAGGAGACGCAGTTCTCAGCTGAGGTGAAATGTCTACTTCAATATATAAAGATTGAATTGTGGCTAATGTTAATTTAAGGCACCCCAAAGCCTTTCTGAAAGACAAAGTAAATCAAAGAAGAGACAGGCTTCAAGAAAAGAGATGGGGAGCATCATCAAGGCCTTTGAAGGCTGTGATGGTGCAGAACTGGTGAGCTAAGCACCTTTTTTGCCCCCCGGACAGTACATATGTTCATTTGCAAGTCTGCTTCAGTTCTGCAGTGTTCCTTTTTGAAGCTGTGTGCCATTACATAAAAGTAACTCAACATATAAAATTCTCACCATATGGTGAGATCTTGAATGTTAAACCACAGGTGATGAGACGAGCTACTTTTCACTGTGCAAGGGACAGCTCATTACACCTAGCTTGCTTCTGGCTCACACCAGAAACATTATCTGTCGCTAGGAAGTGGCCTCAGCAACAAGCCAATAAGAGCCGTTTAAGGGGCGCAACTTCCAGCTTAGAAGGAAAACGAGAAGGGGGGAACGGTAGTGTGTAACCAAGAGAAGAAAAACCTGCAGGTATCTGCAATTTGTTTAAATCGCTTTTTAGTGATGAATAGAAAGTGATAAACAGACGTTGCTTGACCGAAATGAAGTGTTCACTAAACCGAAATGAAATCTTCATATTCGGAAATTTATACATTCATACATTTTCATTTCAGTTGCCTGAGCCAGTTTTTTAGGTGCACAGAGAGGGCAGTGCAAAGCTGGCAGAAATGAAGACAGAACTTCAGGACAAGAATTCGGAAATGCAAGAGCTCCAATAAAAATGTCAAAACCTAGAAAAAAAGGTTGAGCAGAAGACCATCTTGAATATAGAAGAGAGGCTCACGGAGGCACAGACATGCAACACTACATTGTGCGATGCACTCCGAGCAACATTGTTCACTTATTTTTTGGATGAGCACGGAAATGCAAGAGCTCGAAGAAAAGTGTCAAAACCTAAAAAAAAGGTTAAGGAATAGCAGGAGACCAACGAAGTTGGAAGAGGCTCACCGAGGCACAGACACGCAACACTAGATCGTGTGATGCACTTCTGGAAAAGATTGGCGGGTGGCAAGACCGTTTACATGTTTTCTGGAGGAGCTCAATATCAATAAAGAGCTCGCAAACGCGAGTAAATTAACCTGGCCAAAAGCAAAGCCTCACCGAGTACTACAAACATAAGCAAGAACCAGCGTCTGTGCCATAGTATCGTGGCAGCAGAGACAGTGGCCTGCTTTTACAGGAACACATGAAATCCCTGCCCAAACGGCAAACGTGCTTTGAGCTAATCGGCACGGACCCAACGAGTCGGCTCTGTGGAGCACAGAACGAGACAATAGAGCATGTGCTCAACGAATGTCCAAAGCTGAACGACGCGCAACAAGAAGCAGCAACATTAGCCGACATGCCTTTCCTGCATAGATCAGAAGGTGAGCTGACTGGACTTGTCCATCCAATCTGCCGACATCCTGGCAAACACCCTAGCCTGTCATCGCTTTCTGCCACAACTGGACAGGCTATGGAGGAACCAGACTTACACTGGTCGCCCACGGAGAGAGCATGTGTGTGTGCGTGTGCACACACGCACTCGGTATGCACCATGCACCCTTGAGGCCCGTGATGCCCCCAGATGGGGCAATAGAAAACTACTGGGTCAGGAAAAGTTATTGTAATGCTGGTGCTAAAACCTTACCGCAGACACTGCCCCACGGCTGGAAACAACTGTTCACCTATTTGTATTATGTACGATTCCTTGATGCGTGCAAACATATGTACAAACTCCTGTTCAACACCCTCGTCGCCATCTTGGGAATACACCACAATCACACCACCTCGTACCAACCGTCTGCCAACAGAATGGTGGAACGTTTACACCGCCAACTCAAGGCAGCTCTCAGCACTTATGAGCCAAGGGAGCATTGGGCCGAAACCCTTCCCCTCGTCTTACTTGACCTATGCTAGCCTTTTAAAACTTACCTGCGATGCACATTAGCTGAACTGGTGAACAGCTGCCCTCTTCGTCCCCCAGGCGACTTCCTCACACCTCCGTTTACCGATGGACCTTCGAACCCTGTCGGTTACGTGGCTGACCTTTCTCGCCTTTTCATACCAATTCAGCCCATGCTTCCTGGACAGCGCAGCAACCACTTCGTCTTCGTGAGCCAGAACCTTTAGTCCTGCACTCATGTGTTCATGCACTGTGAAATGTGCCGAACTGCTCCAGCCCCTCACGGATCTGCTGGCCAGCAAGGCAGGACCTGCCGAGCACTCCGAGTGGAGTGAACGAGCAGCGACCACCTTTCCTGTTGTGAAAAAGGCCCACTCCGATGCTGCCACGCTTTTACACCCCGTTGCTGACGCTCAACTTCGCCTTATCACCGACGCCTCAAGAGCAGCTGTCGGCGCCGTGGTTGAGCAGCTATGCTCGGCTTTCAACACTGGCCTGCGTTGCACATCAGCTGAACTGGTGTGCAGCTGTCCTCTTCATCTCCCAGGCAACTTCATCACACCTCCGCCTGCCTATGGGCTTTCAGTCTCTATCAGTTACGTGGCTGAACTCCGTGGCCTTTTCGAACAAATCTGGCCCATGCTTCCTCGACAGCGCAGTGGCCACTCCATCTTCGTGAGCCAGGAATTTTTGTCCTGCACTCACATGTTCTTGCGCGTGACGCTGCCCGTCATACTCTCGATTGATTGTGGGGGTTTAACACGCCGACGCAACGCAGGCGATGAGGCGCGCCGTAGTGGAGGGCTCCGGATTAATTTTGACCACCTGGGGATCTTTAACGTGCGCCGAAATCTCGTACACACGGGCCCGTCATACTCTCACTCCCGCTTTTGATGGCATATACTGGGTCATCGAGCGGCACTCCAGGACTTTCACCTTTGACATCAACGGCCGTCAAGACGTCATCACCGCCGACCGAGTAAAACCCACATATGTCGCCTCTCTCCGATCCAGCTACGCCTTCCCCGTCTCAACAACAAAATAGTCGTAGTGTGGAATACGAAACTCTCTTCTATTGAGTTTTAAGTGATTTAAAGATTTTCGGACTATGGCAGACCTCTGCATGCGGAATACCTGGGGCCCGGATTCTCACTGCGCGGGCAAGCGAGTCTGCCCTTTCAATTCCAAGCATTCCAACATGCCCATGGGTCCTTATGATGCCATATGTATGTTTGGTGTGCTCATTAATTAGAATTGCTGTACAGTTTGCAACTGTGTTCTCTATAATTTGCCGGCATACTTTCTGTGAGTCTCTGAATACGAGGACTGGCATAGCCTGTGCACTTGAGCCTTGGTGACCAGCCTTACAAAACTGTCTTTTAATGTGTACTGAATTTTGTGTTTCTCCAATTTTGTTAATTTACAGCATACACGTGCGCCAGTTTCAGTTGCCTCCCGACGGAGATCAATGGTAGCCTGTCCACCATGTTAGCAAGAGGGCAATTCTCCAAATAGAAGAGAAAGGCGGCTGAAGAAACGGACACCTTTTTGCTGAAGCATGTGTCCCTACATATTTTTGCAGGTGTGCTCGTCTCAACTGCGGTTTGGTGCTGAGGAAAACATCTACTTATGGGGCGAAATTCCGGAAGAAAAGGTGCCTGATAATGAATGAATGCACTTGTGCAAGAAATGTGATATGTATAAGACAGGAAATACCGTCAGTGTCACAATCATGCCTGGGTCCCTCTGAGTAAAAACCCAGGCATTTTCTGCACACTGTTTGCTCCTTCAAATGTTAAGGATAGTACATTCAGAGTAAATTCAACTGTAGTACATTCGGAGACAATTCAAAGGTAGTACATTCGGAGGCAACCCATTGCTTGTGGGTGCAGGAAATGGCCGCCTCCCTCGTGTCGTCTGCTCCAAATTTTTATTTCCTTTGAACTCACAGCCAATTGCTCATCAATTTCTCAGAGGCAGTACAAGGGAAGTTTCCTTTAGGTTGCCTCTGAATTGAGAATTGGCCACTGCTATTTAGTACCCTTTGAGGTAGCATTTCGGCTGGCGTACCCGCAAATTTTCCCGCCATTTTTTTGCGGGGCTACCATGGTTGCCAGACCAGGAATGCCTTCCCCGCTAAAAGAGTGGCTGAAGGTGGTCGCCAGTTTATGTTCGCAGATCTGTCAGTCCGCTCTGGTTACAAACCCCTGCGCGCTCGTGCCGCGGGCTCTGGCTCGGGCCCGGGTGCGGATCTGTCAGTCCGCTCTGGTTGCAAACCCTTGCTCGCTCGCGCCGTGGCTGCTCGCTCCCGCCACAGCTCTGGCTCTGGCCCGGGTTCGTTCTTTTTTTTTCGCTTCGTCCCTAGGGGAGGCACTACAAATGTATGGGGCCCGTAAAGGCCGCGAGAAAAGACCGTAAAGGCCGCGGGAAATTGCGGGAAAATTGGGTGAGATTGCGGGAAAACCCAGGCCAAAGCCCGAGCCGCGGAGCGGGAGAGCAGGGGTTTGCAAACAGAGCGGACTATCCGCGGCCTTTACAGCCCCAATACGTTTGTAGTACCTCCCCTGGGGACAAAGCGGAAAAAAAACGAACCCGGGCCCGGGCCAGAGCCCGCGGCGCGAGCGCGCAGGGGTGTGTAACGAGAGCGACTGACAGATCCGCGACCATAAACTGGCGACAACCTGCAGCCGCTCTTTTAGCGGCTGCAGGTTGTCTTGACGGTCTTGACGGTCTGGCAACCATGGTAGCTCCACAAAAAAAATGGCGGTAAAATTTGCGGGTACGCCAGCCTAAATGCTACCCTTTGAAGGGTGCGACTGTTATCACAACACATCCGTGCAGGGCGGGGTCTCGCCTCGATGATGTAGCTGCTATTGCCGGAGACAGACTACAAGATCGTGTACAAGCCACCGATCGGACTGAAACGAGTAAAGTGGAGCTATTCGGATGCCGCTATTGCCATGGTGCGGGCGATGGACATGCCATTGAAGGAATTCGTCCGCAAGGTCACAACTCAAGTACAGTGGACGAAGAGCCTGCTCGTCGCTAGCACGACGCTCGAAAAGCTGGTGGAGCGACTGACCACCATTCCCCAACTTCAGGTAGGCTGTACAAGTGTACAAGGCTGTAACGTGTACAAGTTTGTTCCATACCTGAAGTCATTGCCTAACAAAAGCGCAGGAGCAGTAGGTGGGAATAACTGATTGGTTGACAAATGACTACATCATGGAGTACATTGCCGCACCACGCCATAAGATAGTATCGGCCAGGCGGTTAAGCAACTCGTCGTCAAGGCACCGCACGTACCCTTCTACGTTAAAGTACTAGGAAGTTTTAGAATAGGGGGCCCCAATGCTGTGGGGCCCCCAAGCGTCTTGGGGCATCGTACTGCGCATGCGCAGAACCGAAGCCATCCTGGGGTTTTGGGTTTGCGTTTAGCGCGCATGCTATTTCGCTGAAATAGCGGGCGCCCCAAAGCTAGCCTCAAGAGAAGCTTGCGTCGCTCTCGCAGGCAGCGAGAATGCGTGAACGAGAAAAATGGCCGAACCCAAAGGGCAAGGTTCACCGTTGAGGACGACATAAATTTATTGAAGGAAATATGCGCCGAAAATCCATTCAAGGATACGAAAGCATGGACGGTTATCGTTAAAAACATCTAAGCCGGAACCAAGCGGGTTATTACTGTGCGGGCCATCCGCAATCACTGCGACTAGCTGCTGGCGCAGTTCGTGCATGAAGGTCGCACCAACTTAACGTGGCATTTGCTTCATTGCCTGTCACCTGCCGCCTACAGAAGTTCAGAAGTCCGTGCACTACGTTACAGGTTCCGCATTGAAGGGCGATACGATGAGAAACAGCTGCTGCAAGATGCACTAGGTTTGGCTAAGGAGTTCGGATACCAGATCAAGCGGTCGGCAGTGTGACAAGTAACCGTCGCCCCGGCCACCAGAACCATCGTGGCAGTGCCTGCGCCAGCTAGGCCTAACCCAGATCCATGACTGAGCCATGCTGACCCCGATGCGCTCAACGTGAAAAAGCGCCCATCGCACTCGCCAAATTAGTGGGGTACGATGATGGGCAATCGCTATGGAAATTTTTAGAGCGCTACAAGGAGTACTGTGACACTAGCAGCATCCCTACGGAGTCGCGGGTGCAGCTGCTGCCAGTAGCGTTGGACGACCCGGCAAACCAATGGTGGCACTTTCTCGGGGGCTTCTCCGAACGGAACGCGTTTGCGGCGGAGTTCAAGGCCGAGTTCGCGGGCGTGGATTACAAGGCCAAACTAAAGCTGAGCTCAAGCAGCGAATGCAGCACCACGCCGAAAATTTGAAGCGGTTCATTCATGTGATCGCGGAATACATCGGCGAATCGGTCCCGGAAGCGGACAAAGTGGAGAGGTAAGACTTGAGAGAGGGAATGAATTTCAGTAACCTGAAAGACATGGCTGCGGCAGCAGGCCCCATAATGGAACACGCATGGCATCGTCTCCGCTATGCACTCCCGCCGCCAAGGTCCATCTAACAGCATGTGATTTTGAGCTGAATGCAGCATTCTTGAAATACTAATAAATATTTTTACTTATTACAGCAAGTGCATACTACTCGACATTCAGGCAAAAGAAACGCCAGCCAGCTTGATTCCAAGTACTCTGCATGTTCGGAGATACAAGGTTCCCACGGAGCAACTTTTACACAGTAAGTAAACTGATCGACTACTCGCTGCTAATCAGTGTCCCAATAAACTTCTTTTACAGGCAATGAAGTGGGTGTGACAAGTGTGTGGCGCCCCCAAACCCTCATATTCGTTGGCCACTAGGTTCAGTGGCCCCACCAGGCTCGGTGGGCAACATTGTGGGCGGCTGACCAATAAACACCGCCGAGCACGGCTGCTCACGGTGAGTCACCGTCACCACCAGCACGCTGCATGTCGTCTCTCGGGTGGAGGGTATCCCTACCCTCCCACGTTCAAGAACGCGGGGCTAAATCGTGACACTGGCGACGAGGGAAGAAGCCCGCGGAGCAGACAAGGCCACCGAGAGCGCCGCCACCGAGAACGCCGAGACACCGCCCCCTCAAGCCAGCCGCCATTACGCCATGCCGCTGTATGGGAGGCTCGAGCCGTTCGACGGTGAAGGGTCCGCCTGGCCGGTCTACGAGGAACAAGTTGGCGTGTTTTTCCGGGCGAACGACACACCCGAGGCAAAACAGCACGACATCTTCCTGGCTAGCTGCGGGACCCGCGTCTTCGCTCTCCTGCTCGACCTGCTCAAGCCGGCCACGCCGCATGACAAGTCGCGGGGTGAGCTGCTCGCGACGCTACGCTCGCACTTCAGCCTGGCTCCGTCGACGTTAATGGAGCGTTTTCGCTTCAACAACCGGAGCCGCCGAGACGGAGAGACGCTCGGGCAGTTCATCGCAGCGCTGCGGGGGTTGGCGAGCGGCTGCGCCTTCGGGGACCAGCTCGACTCGCTGCTCCGGGACCGTTTCGTCTGCGGTATCAACGACCCCGCCATGCAGACGCGACTCCTGGAGCTTCCCGACCCCTCGCTGGACGACGCCGTGAAGGCAGCGCTGGCGATGGATGCTGCGGCCAAGGACGCGGGCGAGATAGCGCGTGCGGCCGGCTCACCGTCGGCGGAGGCGGCGAGGAACAAGATGGCGACACGGCATGACAGGCTGACAGGTGCAGTCGCTGCGGTGGTGACCACCCCCCCTCACAGTGCCAGTTCGCGCAAGCGGAGTGCTTTGCGTGTGGTAGAACTGGGCACATTGCTCGGGCGTGCCGGGGGGGGGGGGGGGGGGGGGATGACGGCGGACGGACGGAAGCCGCAGCCGGCGTTGAGCACAGGTTCCGCGCCAGCCCACAGCCGAGGGAGTTGGCGCAAGGGTAGGCGGCGGGGGCGTGCGGCAGCAGCTTCGGGTGCAGCGGCTAGGCTTCACGTCGTGGCCGAAGACCCGCAGATTTTCGACAACTTTTACTGAAAAGTTGCAAGGCCTTCAGGAATCCGAAGGGCTACGAGCAGCAGATAAATTGAGAGGAGGCCATGTAGAGTATTGCCGGCAAATCATGAAATTTGGGCTTGCGGCGCAAACACTACGCTCCTCCGTCATCAAAAGTTTGGAGCTAGCTTAGAAACTCAAACTGAAGCAATTTGAAGGTTGTGCTGGGACAGCCAAGTTTATGGCTAATGTTGATTAGTTCGTTGTTTTGTCACTCCACTTTATATTCAAGTAAAAATTATTTTATTTTTCGGCTCACTTGATCTACTGAACTCACAAGAGCCAAGAGGTATGGAGATAAACGCCCCACTTCGACCAACTTCGTTTTCACAACAGAAGAAAAGAATGCTTGAGCTGTCTAAAGTTGATGTTTCCGCGGCTTCCATCCGGGGACTTGGTGTGCACATCAGGACGAAGAATGTCGAAGAATTTTTACGTCCAATCTGTGCAGGTATGGCCATGAATTTTCTATCAACAATCTGAATCATTTTTCTTGGCGAGTTTTGCACATAGTGTGCAAAAACATTCCTGTGTGCTTGGGCACAAAACCACTGGTGTTAAAATTTCACCTACAGTATTGCCTGCTAGACAGTGTTGAGGCTATGAGTAAGAAAAAAATGGCAGTGTACCCTTGCCTGAGAAAGTTGTCAAGTGCGTAAAATACAAAAATGTGCCTTTTGTAAACGACGGCTCTGCTGCCCTTGGTGTCAAACCAAACATGCATTGCCAGTTATGTAACGTCTGAAAAAAAAATTGTGGGCTCAGGTATTTTAAAATGTATTACATCAGTCATCGTTGCTGTAATGAATGTTGTTACATACACAGCACAAAACCGTATGAAACACAACTATGGAACAAAGTGTTTATACTTGCTTCAGCTACATTTGCACCTATCGACTGAGCCAGGACCACCTGGAAATGTTTTTCAGTTGCATACGACAGAGAGGTGGCTCGAACAACAACCCGTCTGCTCAGCAATCAGGTACGCAAACTGCAGCCTCCTCATTCATGCAGACGAGCAGCCAGCATCAACAGTAAATGTCACCCCTGACCTCGTTGGCATTATGACCCTGTCCAGCCAACATATGCAAATGCAGGCGAAGTGAGTGATGACGAAAGAGAGATGGCTGCAGTTGATAGCACTGTTGATCACAACTGAGGAAACCTTTGCTACACAGACTGATAAACTTCAGCAGCAAAGTTCTTCAGCATATATGAGGGTTTGTAGTGAAAGCTGTGGCCAAGAGTGTATCTTGCACAACATGCATGAGCATGCTTATTCAGGAAAACGTCACAAGCATTCTCATTTTTATTCGCAACAATGGGGCCTCATAATGCTTTCTCACTGGGGAGTCATGTGCTGTAACCTGTTCTGCGTGCGGCCCTCGGTCAGGGAGAAAAGAGATCAGTTGAGAACCTGACACATTGCCTTTTCAGCGGTTCTGCGAGAGGCATGAAAAAGTTTTGAAAGAACTCGATCGCTACGCACAAAATCCCTCACATGTGATCACACTGATCGAATTTATGCTTAAGAAGTACTTAACACTTAGGTTCAGGGAGCATTCAAGAAGAGTGACAGGAAAAGCAAGAGTGGCTTGTGTATGAGCAATTATCACAAAGTAAATTTTTTTCCAGCATCAGTAAATCATTTTTGTTCTGAATAAATTTATCACTTTGGTAAAAGTACTCCAAGTGAAATTTTAACCCTTTAAAAAGTACTCTCACCTAACACATAGTACTGACATACTGGTGAAAACAGTAAATGCATCAATGAAGACTTCTTGTGTAGCAAAGAATGGCAAATAAAGTGACGCGGTGCAAAAATGCACGAAGATAATGACGGAGACTCATTTTCTATGCCCCTTAATATGGATCAGCTGTGTCCTTGGTGTCCGTGCGCATGCAATCAGTCGTATTCGAGTTGGCGCGCAAGTGTTGTGTGAGCATTGCCACATCTTGCTCAAATGCTCTCATTGCATGCAAGTCATGCTAAATCGAAAACATGTTGGTTGCATACCCACTGGAAATAAACTACACGATGCTGTCAACACCGCAAACACAAAACCTGCCTGGCCCGTGGGTTGCCAGATTAATACCCATTACTTTCGGCGTTTTTTGTGAGCAAAATCTCAGCTGTACCTTCAAATCGTTGCATCATGGTGCGCTGGGAGAGCTGGAGGTGGGTTTCCGGTCTGGAAGGTGTACAGAAGACAACTTGTTCGTGCTCGAACAATGTCTCAAGATCGCCCAGCAGGCTCAGAGACCACTTTACGTGTCTTTTCTGGACATCGCCAAGGCCTACGACTTGTGTTGATGGGGGGCATTATCTGGTCCATCCTATGTGAACTGGGTCTTGGTGATGCAAACTGTGAGCTACTGCATGTACTGCAAGCGGACACGACATCAGAGGTGGAGTGGCAGGGTCATACCACAGCACCGGTGCCAGTGCGATGGTGGCTTCGGCAGGGTTGTCCACTGTCACCACTGTTGTTCATGGTGCATGTCGCAGGTGTGACAGAGTCCTTGGAGGCATCTGGGACTGGTTTCTCGCTAGAGCATCACAGTTAGGGTCAACCAGTGTGGTGAACCATCCCGCGTTGGTGTATGCTGACGATTTCGCCCAGGAGGAGTTGCAGAAGCTCCTGGAGATCTGTAGCATGGAGATGGCCCGGATGGGTTTTCAATTTTAGTGACAAGGGAAATTGTGGAGACTGCGGAAATCAGCAGGCTAGGCAATGATTGTGTCAGCGCTCCTTCCATAGCCCTTTCCACAGAGGAACTTGAGTATCTACACGTGTGTAACGGATTAACCTAGCTTGCCATCTCAATGTACACACACGTGCTGAGTGCGGGCGGGCTGATAATCATATTGTGGTTTGTTTTGAATGCTATGTTTCCGGCACATTTGATATGGATTACCTATCGTGTCCAATGTTTCATCGTAGGTGTGTGCATGCGTGTGTATAAATATGGCTTGTTTCTGTAATAAAAGTTCAGTTGGAAGTCAGCGCTCGCCCTGTGCGTCTCAGCTTAAGTCTGTTTTCTGTTGCGCTGTATTGTTAAGAAGCAAGTATTTCACCGATGCAGAGCAAGAATATATCGAAGCAAAACGACCCGAAACGGTTTAAGCAACGCGACATCCGTGCCGGTGTCAGACTGGTTCTTCGGCCCCGGCCGTTTCAAAGTACGACAAACTTGTGGAGCAGCTTTACCAACTTTTCACCGCATCCACGAACACTTGTAGAAAGCCATGAGTTCACAAGTCGTGGAAATTGGAAGGGGAAAGCCTTTCAGACTACATGATCGTTTTTAAGGGGAAAGCTGTACACTGCAAGTTTGGCCCGACGTAGGAGGAACTTGTCCGTGAGCAGATAATTGGGACGTCCAACCCTCGACTTCAACATGGACGTCCAAAATGGGACGTCCAACCCTCGAGTTATAGAGAAGCTGCTCGCACATGGCCAAGGCTTATGACTGGAAAAGACTGATTAAACTGGGCAAACTTCAAGGCATTGTCTCTTGCGAATCAAGCGTTCCCTCCCAGGCAACCTCACCTCGTTCAGGCTGTAGGTCAGGGCACACAATATGACGGTGCAAAAAAACGGCCAAGCCACACTTCGCGTCTGCTTATCATCAGCTGTTGTTGGAAGAGGGTAGTAATGACCCAACTACATTCATAACCCAAGAAGGCTTGTTCAGGTTCAAACGTGTGTGATTTGGGCTGGTGTCCGTGCCTGCAGTTTTTCAAAAGGTGATGTCCCAAATCTTGAAAAACTGCAAAAATATGGTTTGCTATCTTGATATTGTAGCGTGGGAGTCTGAGCATGACGCTAGCCTGATTGAAGTGTTAACCTGTACAGGAAACAGCAGACCTGCCAAGTCTTTCGCATTACCCGTACCATGTACGAATTTTTACCCCTTTGTACGGTTGTACGATTGACATAGAAATCTTCCGGGAAGTGTGCAAAAACGTAGTTTCGCAGGAATATTTAGCCCTTTTTAGCGGGAAATTTACTGTTGGTCGGGCAACACAAATGTGAGGCTAACCCAAACCACTTGCCATCGCCATCACTCAGTTGATCGAGCGTGCAATGTTCGCCATGATGTTCTTTGTTTGCGGTTGAGTTGGCGTGTTTCGGAGCAGTGGTGTGTTTACTGCTACCTTGGTTTGCTGTCAGCCATGGCTCTTAGTAAAGAACGGGAGTGAAAACAGTATCTACAGGTGAATTTGAAGCAGCACACTGCCGAATTCCCCTGCATTGTGGAATCAAGGAAAGGCAAGCATTTTGCGTTCTGAGTGGTGTGTGGCTGCGACATCAGCGTTTCGCACGGAGGCAAGACCGACGTAGTCGCACACGTTACATCCAAGAAACACGTAAGTCACGTGCAGTGCCAATAAAAGCAGCAGCCACTGGGACAGTTTTTCTCAAAGCGGAACTCTGATAGTGACGTGATCCGAGTGGAATGTCTCTTAACTGGGTTTCTGCTTGAACATAACCTTCCATTGACTGCCTCGGACCATGTGGGTCCCCTGCTCCGAAAGATGTTCCCCACTTCAGATGTCGCAAAGCAGAATTGCCGTGCGAGAACCAAGACAAGTGCAATTGTTGGCGAGATGGCAAACCATGCTCAGGAGTGCATAAAGAGTTCCTTGAAGCAAAAAGGTTTCTCGGTTGCCATCGACGGCAGTAATTATAGCCACTCACAGTTGTACTCGATCGGGTACCCGACATACGTCGGGGAGTCGGGCTTAGTTGAGAGTCGACTACTTTGTGTACTTGGAAAGACAAGCAAGTGGTCGCAGCATAGGCAACCTAATTCTAGAGGCTCTCGCGTCGTTTCATATACTACCGGTCACGAACGTGTAGCATTTCGTTCCGACAACACCAATGTGATGCTGGGTAAAAAAAATGGCATGGCAGCGGTGCTAACGGAAGTCCAAGAAAATTTGGTTAAAATCAGGTGCGCATGCCACTTGATAAGCTTGGCAGCTGAGAAAGGAGCACCATGCCTTCCAGCAAAAGTGGACAAAGTTCTTGTAGATATATTTTATTATCTGGAAAAGAATGCTAAGAGGAAGGAGGTCTTGAGACAGTTTCAAGAAATTCATGATGCAGAGTTCAGAAAAATTTTGAAACGTCCCAACTCTATGGCTTGACCAGGCTCCTGGATCAGTGGAAGCCTCTGTTGAGCTTCTTGCATGAGGTGAAGGACAAAAAGAGTCCCAGCTTTCAGGACAGATCCCAAAGGCAGCAGCAAAGCAAGCAACACTCCAGCAGAAAAGCCTGATCAGTGTAAAACGAACAGAAAGAACTTGACACAGGCTCCTTCAGTGCCAGCAAAAAAAGTCAAGGTTTCCTGCACACTGAAGACTAACCCGCACTGCCCAAGTGAAGAACGGCTTTTTGTTTTGCTCAGCATCAAAACAAATCGAGCATATTGTCTCTTGCAGAACACTATTCCCATTTTCAAGAAAGTTAACTTCTCCCTGCAGGCACAAACTCCCCAGATCTACGTGCTACGGTCGCTTCTCTTTGAACTCTTTCAAAACATTCTCTCAATATTTGTGAACCCATCTCGACTGATACGGTGCCCAGAACTGCTCAACTTGGACTACCACAGCAGGGAGGCGCAGAAAGAGGACGAGGACCTCATCATTGGACTGGAAGCTAGGACTGTGGTAGACAAGCTAAAGCCCAGTGAACAACAAATTCTTCGAGGCAGTTCGGCACTACTTTGCGACAGTGTGACTACATGCGACACAAGTTTCATCCTGCTTAATGAAGAGGTAGTTCAGCTGAAGACCCTGGTCACCACGTCATCCCGAAAGCTTTGCTTTTTTTGTGGACTCTTTTGCAGCCATGTTGCCTCTGCGACCGAGAGAGTCCAAAATGGAAGCAATCGACACGCTGGAAATAGAGTTATCGAAGCTGCAGGCTCCGGATCTTCCTTTCCATATACTACAAGAACGGGTGGATGCCCATTGGAGAATGGTTTCACAGCTGAGAACTGCAGACGGAAGCTTGAAGTTCGGCCAAATTGCTGAGGTGATGCTTGCAATTTTATCAATTTTATCAATTCCACACAGCAATGCCGAGTGTGAGCGCCTCTTCAGCCTTGCGAGGAAAACAAGATCTGAATTTCGGTCGTCCATGTCCGACAAAACTCTCAGACATGTTCTCCTTGCAAAGTGTCACCAGACTGGACATTGCCACGACCAGACATACTCGGAAGACTTCTTGAAGAGGGCCAAGTCTGCGACCACAGCCTTTGTACAAAAATATAAAAACCTGCCCCCCTCTATCCCCAGGAGATGTGTGTCCCGGTCCTTGGCTGGTCTGAAACAGTGGCATGAAGTTAAATGACAAATGTTTTTACCACTAATGACCATGCCGACCACAGACTTGTTTTTACTTTTTGAGCGTTTGGAGACGGTTACTCCCAACCAATTGCAGCCTTTGCAAGCAAAGGGCCCACAAAGGGCACAACACTCGCCCAGCTGGTGCTGAAAGCAATTTTTCTTCTAGAGGAGGCCGGGGCCTTCGTGGGTGCACTGGTGTGTGATGGTGCAACCACAAATTGATGCATGTGGAGGAAGTTTGGGATAAGTGACGCACTGCAGCACACTAGGCACACTGTAAAAACTGGCCGTCACTTTTACGGCCAACTGACCGTGATTTTTGACAGGGAGTCGACGTAAATGGTGAATACTGTTGTTTCGCCGTCAACTCGATGGGAGAGGGGATAGAACAAGGAGCGAAAGGAAACAAACAAACTGATTTCGGTAATACAGCACTCTGATTGGCCGCCCCAGGCGGCTCTCGCAGTCGCCGGTGGGGCCGTTTGCTTTTTCTCTTGTTCGACGCTGGATTGTCGAAGAATGCTTCCTTTGAAGGGGACCCTTCCGAGAGGCACCGCTGCCTGTTGCTGGGGGGAGTGGGGGTCTTTCCAGGGACGCTTCCTTTGTCTCCCGTCGCGGCGACCGCCGCCGTCCGCGAGATCGGGGGAGGAGGAAGGAAGGGACATTTTCTTCTGTTTTCGGAAAGCGTCTGGGTTGCCCTCCTTTCCCATGTCGGGGGCTCACACATACTTCTTTGAAACTGCGACGGAGCAGACGTCTCTTTTCTGGTCTCCTTCAGCAAGCAGCCATGCGCACGGAGCTGCAGCAACAGAGCAAGTGCATCTGATAGCGGTAAGTGAACGATTTACCGCATCAAGAGATGTTTCCTCGCAAAAAAAAATAAATAAAATCTGCGAACGCAATAATTGTGAAGCAAGTTCAAGTGCGCAGGATATATTGGCTCGAATACTATGAGGACCGTCGTGTCAGAAATTGGAACCGTGTTTCTGCATCTGTAGCTTGAACAGGGCAGCATGTTCGTCGGTGCGAGCGGTCGGCGAGGGATAACTGCGCCGTGATAACGATGACCACCATCGCGCCGGCCGCTGCACGGCCTGGAGCTTTTACTTTTTCTAGCACTTTTAATTGCCCCCAAACAGGAAACGCGTTTGCGTTTTGATGAGTTTTGTCTCGAACTGACACAGTTTCGAAATGTCGACATGGGAAGGAATGGGCGGGAATAGACAGCGGCTGATTTCCGCACCGCAGTAGGCGGGCGTTTCGTTAAGTGCACTGTATGTATGTATTGTAATATAATTTTGCGCGAAACAACGCTTTTGATCGTGCCTGCGCACCCGCCGAAACTCGGTAATAAGCAATGACTTGTCGCTTGTTCACGCCGCAGCACTGTTTCCGAAAGTTGGGGTGGGGAAGGGTAGGGGGCTGTCGACTCTTTCATCGGGTCGTGCAAAGGGTAGAAAGCGAGCAGACTAACGACTGCTTAAACTTGACGGGCCAAGAGCTTCTGGACACATGTAAACTCTGCGCGTCTTTTTTTCTCGTGCGTCGCCTTCTTGTGCAAAGTACGTATAACTGTTACTCGCGATCGTTGCATCACTCCTTCAACTGTGCCGGTGTTTAAGTGCAGTAATTTTGTCTCCATGCAGGCTCGAAGATGGGTGGACTCCAGGGGGTCTTCATAGCAGTCGACGGACACAACAGCATCACCACAACAATACTGTGAAGCAGGAAGTGTCACCCGTCATCGGGGATTCTTCATGTTCAACGTTTGTTACCGACACGGCCACCCTCACTCTGACGATTGAGTTTGCAAAGGTAAATGAGTGTAGAGCAACTTTATCTCGATAACGGTTAAAGTTTTATTAACTTTCTCATCGCTGCGGCCCCGTACTAAAGAAAGCTACTGTGACTTTCTGGCAGCTTCCTTTGTTCTGTGGTTACACAGCGCGACGTGGCTTATTGAAATGCGGTTTTTATTTTTTATCTTTTTACGCCAGTTTTATGCACATACTACGTATAACAATTTTTTTCCATTTAACTTTTGCACAGCTAGTATTCTTGAAAACTCGCTGTCTTTCTAAAGCTAATGGAAAAGATGCTGTTTCGATTGGATTAACATATTGTCATATTTGTTTGCATTGTCCACCACCCGTTTTTGTGTAGGTTGATCCCTTTTTGTTGTCTATCATATGCAATTTTGTCCAAATCCATTAATATCATGTACCACCTAATCACAATACCAATTGTTCTATTTTTCAGGTGCTGTGGTCGATGGCTTTTCAGAAAACAACAGGAAAGCCGCAAGCCTGCTGTGCATTCCTGCATCCATTCTGCTATGTACCATTCTGCAGCAATAAATACGTGAGCACTTTAGCTAATCGTCGTAGCATCTTTTATCAGTTACTGCCCACAGAATGTGAAAATTGGGGAGTTCAGCTGAAGACTACATTTTACTTACATTTGACGTCTAAATGACGGTTTGCTGTAAAACACTCAGGCCGTCATATTGACGGGCCATTAGTATTTCATATTGACAAGGACACGTCAAATTGACATAATGAAAAAAACGTCAGCCCGTCATTTTGACGACAAATTTGTATTTCAGGATGACAAGTAAGACGTCAAAATGACTAAAAACGCCATCATTTTTATTGACGACCACCCGTCAATTTGACAGCCAACCGCTTGGAAATAGAGCTGCCAGAACTTTTCCGTCATTTTGACCAAATTTTTTTTACAGTGCACTCTTTCATACATCCTGTAGACGACACACGTAGTGTTTGTCTTTTCCTATGCGCCACATCAGATGAAATGCGTGCGTAATCGTCGCCACACCCAAAAGGTGCTTTGTTTTAATGGTGAGCGTGTTCACTGGGCCCATACAATATGCTATTTGTTGAGGATGCGAACCAACCTGCCCGCCTGTGTGTCTGGCCAAAGATAACTTTTGCACACATCAATCCCACAAACACCGAAAAAGACGCGTGTGAAGCTGGCCATGCAAAGTTTTAGTCGAAGTGCAGCAGATGGCCTAGAGTTCTACTCAGCAAGGGGAACAGATGGCCTTCAAAATGTTAGAGACAGAGCAGTTTACAAAAAGTTTAATGACCTCTCTGACGCACTGAACACGAACCATCCCAAGGAGGGCACTACCAATAGAAGCAAGGATTTAAGGGTTCTTGCTTCCTTCCTGCATTGGCTAAATACATAGGGAAAAGGAGGCAGCATTGGGCAAGATATCTCAAACAAACTTTTTAACCAACCAAAGGCTGAAGGCCTTCATGTGACAGTTTTTTCAGCACTGGAGCTGTCGCGATACTTCTTAAAAAGCTCCGGTTATAAGTACGTTTTGACCAGAAAGTTCAATCAAAATGTGCTAGAGCAGATTTCTGGGGTCATTTGCGATGTAGGCGGTCAGAAAGAGCACCCTTCTATGCCCACTTTTCTTCAACTTTATAAGATGTCATCCTTCTGTAGTCTAATGAAGGCACCGAAATTTGGAAATTGCGAACTCTAGGGTAGCGAGAAAACACTATGCCCTAACACTGATAGACTTGAAGTTTGTATTCCACGAAGCTGCTGCACAAAAGACAAAGCTCCAGGAGCTGAAACAGAAACTAGATGGATTAGTTTCGGCAGAAGTCAAGTGCGATGATGTTTTTAATCATGTTTATAAAGTCTGAGGGACTTCTTACTGCATCCTTTACTACCGTGCAGGATTCCTGGGCAGGAAACTTCTTCGCAACACATTCTGCCTCATATGTCGGAAGGCCTTGTTGAAGAAAGCGAAGCTCACAAACAACCAAAAGGAGTTGTGTTAAACCAGAGGTGGCTTTTTGCACCTGAAGCGTCATATTTTCCACTTTCTGCAAGGCGCAGAAGCACAGTTTCATAAGCATGAGGCTGACAGAAGTGTTTACGGACTCACTGTTGAGTGTGCTTGAAGAGCAGAAATTTTTCTTCCCTTGTCCAAGCCACAAAAAACAAATCATGGCTAGCTTGATACACGGGCACGTTGCAATGAGAATGAGGCAGTTTTGCAAACAGAGGCTAGTTCAAATGAAGAACAAAGCCCAGAAACTGTGCAAGCTTGCGAAGCTGGCGTGATTTGGTGGATTATATTGTATGTAATTGCAGTCGTTACATGCCTGTTTTCCACAAAAGGGCATGCGCAAATGTGCCTTTGTGGTGTTTTCTATGTACCTGTACTGTACTGTAATGTGTAGATTCTGTTGTCGATAAACGCTGATGGATTGTTTGTACACGTATGTCGTTAATAAAAAAGAGAAATTGATTGATTGATTTGTTATGGATTTGACGCGCTGAAACTACTCAGGTTACGAGACGTGCCATAGTGGATGAGAGCTTCGTATACATAGTGTTCATGTAACGTCACTTCCACAGTGTGACGTTTCCGCCATATGCTTCCGCCATACCTGGTTACCTCCGTGGGTACCTACGCCTCGCCGTGCCGCCGTAGCCATGCCGTTGGCGTGCTGACCGCTAGTCACCAGTTTGCTGTGCACGATGGTGAAAATTAAGCCGAGTGGCTTTAAGCAGCTGTATTTCAACGAGCTCATCGGAGCAGCGAGAGCCCGATACGAGGTGAGTACAAATGTGCGACGACGTGGACCCGTACCTGCTTTCGATCGGAAGCGACGCTACCGCGGACGCCGACTTGTTGCCTTCTACCACCTACATGGACATCTTCAATTACCTTGTTCTGACCACGAATTTCGTGACACACGAATAAATAAAGGCGTGCAAGTCCCTCGAGGCCCCCAATTTCTTCGCAGTGAAATCGCAGTGAAGCAGCTCCCAACGAAACGTGTGATCGTGCTGAGCGAGGTAAGTTTACGCGAAATGCGCGTCTCCAAACCAGAAAAGGTAGTTTATAGAGCACTAAAGTGTGTTTATCCTTGTGTGTTAAACAGTGACGAAGCTGAGACTCTTTTTGCTGCATTTGTTGAATCAGGCAGTAACAAAAAAAATGCAAAGAAGCAACTTCGCGTGGTCACTATGTACCAGTACAACAGAATGCCTGTTCTTTTTTTTTTCTCCGCTGGTTAGCCCTTTAGTGTGTAATGGAGTACCTGCGGACGGCATAGTGATGTTCATAATTAACCAGCCAACGTTCTCTGACCCCTCCCTCAAACACATCAGTTTAACCCAATTTCACTGCACTTCACATTGCCAGAAACATTTATGAGCTTCATTAACCCCGCCCCCTTCACGATTTTTATCACGCTTTCAGCAGCCCTCTTCTCTGCTGACAGCAACAATGCTGGATGCACATCATTTCTGTGTATGCCAACACATATTTTGTCAGTTAAATTTTCAAAGTGTCATTCGTTTATATTTTTTCCAAGTCAACAACACTCTCAAAGGCTCCGGGACTTACCGCTGAAAACCTGGATTTTGGCCTGAGCTGATGGCAGCATCATAACTGCACATTGCACTTGCATGGCAGGAGTGGGCGAGGCCTGTTCACACGGAGCGACGTTGTTTGCTGTCGACACAGCAGTACGAATAAAGAATGCGAAAACATGCACCAAAAAGGACAACATCTGGCTGCCAGCACACAACCCGTGTGCAGAATACAAACGCCGACGCGACATCGACTTTTCGTCTGCCCAGTCTAAGAGGAAACGAATGGACAGTGCCCTCCCAGGCTGCAGTACAGAAGATGAGCCTGACCTCCCCGCATCAAGCTATCCTGTCCCGCCTGCACCTACAAAAGAAGAGCTAGAACTATTTTATTCCAGAGTTAAAGCATCCGGTTTGAAACCGGCAGTGCTTATGGTTCTTCCCTCGGTCAGCCTAATCAAAAAGATATGCTACCCTGACAAGCACAAGTTTTCAACAGCAGCCACAGCATGGGAATTGAAGCACGAAGCTGACGCCCTGTGCAGCTATGCTACAGAAAAAAGGAAGCACCACGTCAACTTCTCGTACTCGAAGTCGGGTGTCTGGCTCAGCGAACAAAACCCATTCATTGCAGCCAGCCCAGATGCTTTAGTGCAGTGCGCATGCTGCGGTAAAGGCACTGTTGAGGTAAAGTGCCCGCTGTCCTTGGTTACTGGTAGGCTTCAGGAAGCATGCAGCAAAACGGACTATTGTCAGGAGTATGCCAATAAAAACTTGCAGTTAAAGCGGACCCACAGCTATTATTATCAAATCCATACGCAAATGGCTATGTGCAGGTCTGCGTACTGCGATTTTGTTGCCTGGTCCCCAACATTTCTGCACACTGAAAGAGTGCCAAAAGATGATGCCTTTTTCCAAGGTGTGCTATTGCAGGCTGAGAAATTTTTCCCCCTCGTAATCTTGCCAGAGCTCTTTGCAGAAGAGCTTTTTACAAGAATGGAGACAGTGAACCCTGGAAACAAAAGTGGTATGGAGTCGTTCTGCTACTGTGGATGCCCTGAAGTAGGCAAAATGGTAGCGTGCGATGGGAAGCAGTGCAAATATAAATGGTTCCACTGCAGCTGCCTTGGAATCAAGCGTGCTCCAAACCAAGACATGGTTCTGCTCCGAATGTGCCAGCAGCTGAAAATTTTCTCTGGCAGACATCCACAGCAAGAAAGGACAACCTCCTGTCTTCACGCAATGTTTGAACAAACTTGTTTACAAGTATCACTATCTTGCCTAAAAAATGCAGAATCTTATTCCCTGCTACAAACCCACAACAGTGACTTTTGTCTTTGATCATTTATTCCAGCTCCAGTTTTGTGCTAAACTTAACCTCTCTGCATTTTTCTAAAATATGAACAAATCACAAAAAAATTGGACCCAGGCAATGCTCAGAATCTATTGCCAAATTCACACACACAGAAGTGAAATAGTTATACATAAGCTAAGCAACACTTGTGAACGCAAGCAGAACGTAATACTTAAAACAAGGCAGCGGCTTCATTCGTCTACGGGCCCGAGGCACGCGACAGTGTCGGCAAGTACCCAGGCATGCCGGTGGCACGTACCGGAAGTGACGAAGCGTCACTCGGTGACGCGCGTGCACACTATGTATTGATTTTGACCCCGACACAAATGCTGCAACCTGCCGTAAGGAGTGGCTTGCGGCCTTCGTTCACACAACTCGAATATTTTTCCACCGGGGTGACAACTCTCCCGGCTCTCCTTCCGAGAAGGGGCCGCGAATCAGTACGGGACGAGTTTTCTGCGTGCTTCGGAGAAAGTCTGCACCTTCCCTGCACGCCCTATGACCGGATACGTGGAGAGGTCCTTCTTGTGTAGTGCGCAGCGCTTTGCCGCTCAACTGTTCCGCGCCGCTGTATGGCACAAATGCAAGGAAAGATCCACTGAATGGTACCACGAGTTTCCGTGTGACATAGAGCGCCGTAAAGCACACTTCTCGAGAAGGGATAACTGGAAAAGGAAGCAAGTGAGAGCCAACGTTAACGTGGTCTTCTCCGCTCCCAATAAATTGCTTAAACAGGTAAACCTTCTCAACAAACCAGAAAAAAGAAAAACAAACGTGAAAAGCAGCACTGCACCCGGTTGTACTGAGGGTATCGTATATTTTATTCCTCTGTTATGCGGCAGGCAGTATATCGGTCGAGCTGAGCAGTGCCTTAATGACAGGCTAAGAGAACACAGAAGTAACATTTTAAACACGGGTAACAGACATTTGGCCATCCACTGCAGAGATTGTGCGGCGTGAACGCCTAAATGTATGCCACAGTTCGACAAGACCACCACGGTAGCCCGACACAAGGTGCCGATAACCAGAGAGATTATCGAGGCCCTGCAGTTAGTTTCATTGAAAGACAAGTGCATTAGCACTGATTCTATATCACTGACAAAGAGCAGCAGTTTTTATCAAGGCATAAGGACCGAGCACATGCGCTCATGTACAGCAAGATTTTCACATAACCCTCCCTCACCCAGTATTTTTTTGTAAATTTTATGTTGGTTTCCCCTTCCCCCTCCTCTTCTCTTTGCTGTATGCCAGTATAAAATCGGGCGAACTGCAGTGGCAATAAATAGTTGTTATTAGTGCACTGTTCCATCTTCTTGGTCAGTCTTCACTCTCCCCCCCCCCCCCCTCCCACAGCACGTTTTTCGTCCCGGATAACCGACTCACCCAAGAAACCACTACTAAAGAATATTCTCACGTCAAAATATTTTACAAACATGATGCTGCAGTTCGTTTCTATTGGTGGCTACAAAATACATATTTTTATTCTTTGTGCAAATGGTCACCACTTGCCGTCACATTATGCTATACGCGTGCACTTGCTCCAAAAGCATGCTGACCTGCTAAAAAAAAGTTTTAGCTCCTCCGAAGGCTGCTCCAAAGTGGCTTGGGCCAATCACATCACCGCAAGGAGTTCTACAGTGTATTGTAGACGTTGTTATTCTACTCGCTAAGGTCATGACAAAAGCCAGGAAAGTGCAGAAAAGGGTTCGTTCTTAGAGAAGGTTAATTTCTTGAAGAAATACGATCCTGCCTTGCAAAGTCATCTGGATTCTGGATAGAAAAATGCTCTGGACACCAGTAATACAGTGCAGAATGACCTCATCGAGCCACTGCACACTGGGATGATGAATTCAATTACTCATTGCCTGGAAGACAAAACTGCGTCCCTGACATGCGATAAGACCAGCGACTGTGGACACCGCGAACAGCTGTCTGTCATCATCAGGTACACGAGCTTAGCTTCGCTTTGTGTACAACCGTTAACCGCTCGACTGGGTTCACGCCCGCATTTCTCACTTTCGGGAGAGAGCTGCCCAGCCCACTGGAAATCGTTCTGCGGGCTGGTGGGGGGGCGGCCGCCGCTTCCTCGGCCCCGAGCGAGTACGCGGCGCAACTGCGCTCTAGGATGAAGCAGGCGATTTCGTTAGCCCGTAGAAACCTAGGCAAAGCGCGCACTGGACAGAAGGCCCAGTACGACAAGACACACAGAGAGGTCCGCTACAAAGCGGGTGACCTAGTCCTCAGACGCAACCACGTCTTGAGCGACGCAACCAAGGGCATCTCTGCTTCCCTGTCGGCCAAGTGGTCGGGCCCGTACCGAGTCGGGGATGCGCTCACCCCACTCGTGTATCAGCTGGTAGATCCGAAAGGGAAACCAGTTGGCGGTCCAGTCAACGTCGCAGATCTGAAACCTTTTGTTGCGCGCAGCGACGATTGGAATGATGAGGAGGCAGCTCCCAGTCTGCGAAAGCAGCCGAAGCGCGGGGTGGCGGCCCAACGGCCTAAACATCCATCGCTACCGGCTGCGCAAGCGCTCTGCCTCTGGCTACCGGCAAACCGGCAAACCATCGCTACCGGCAAACAGAGCGCTCTGCCTCTGGCACCTTCCCCGCGAAGAGCAGCGCGGGTGGTTTGTTTTCCTCACTAATCGTGTGGCCCGGTGGAGGGCCCTCGCCCTCCGTTTGAGTCCGAAGCGGTAGGGGGAAAGGGGCGTCCACACTAAAGCGAGAAGGGAGAACGGGGGAGCCTTCTTGACCCCCTCACCTACTTCCAATCAGCCGATTCCTAAGCGGGAAGTGAGGCGCCACTGCGCCCTCGCCAGGTAGCGTATGCTCGTTTTGGTGCGAGGCCCTTCCTCCGAGGGTAATTTAAGGCGGGAACGCGGGTTAGGTCGGCCATTCCGTCCTACACCATCGAGTCTACGACATGGCTCCCCCTCAGTCCCCTGCTCGCCCGGACCGGCAGACACCCAAGAAGCGGCACCCGGGGGCATCATCCAGGAAGCCCTCGAGACCGGCCGGCGTTCTGGGCGAACCCCGCTCCTCCCCGAGGCCTTCCTCCCAGCCCGGGCCTTCTTCCCTGCCCGGGCCCTCTACCCAGCCTGGCGCTCCGGCGGGGTTTGTGCTGCCTGCGCCGAAGCTGAAGACAAGGACGGTCACCATATGGACATTCCAGGAGGGCAAGGAGCCACTGGTGAGCTTCTGCTCGACCCGCCCTTGGAAGCGGCAGCGGCGGCCACGGATACGGCAGTGGCATGTTCGAGGGGCGAACGGTGTCCGCGGCGGCGGCGGGCGGAGCATCCCTGGCCCCGTCTCCGGGGGCGCAGTACTGCGCGGGCTGCGGCGGGCTCCGCATCGCCGAAAGCCACGATAGGTCCAAGTTTCATCTATACCACACCCCGCCGCTGCCTTCGAGCTCCACTTCCAGCAAGACGGCACCGGCTGCTCACCTGGGGCCCCTCTAACCTGGCCCTGCGGCTCCGGCTCCGGCAACTTTCGGGCCCGGCGGCGCCTCCAGCCCCGTTACCGGCTCCTGTGGTGGATGCTCCCCTGCCAGCGGCCCCCCCGGTCCTTCGTGCTGCTTTGGCCCCGGCGTTGGCCGAACAGGTCGTGAGGGCCGCTCTGCCGAGCCTGATCAACTCGGTGGTGGAAGCCCTGGCGACCGACCCGTCCTTCCCCGCAGCCATTATGGCGGAGGTCCAGAGGACGACGTCCAGGGTGGCCGAGGCGGTACTATTCGAGGAGGAGGTACCTTTGCCTCCGACCATCTGCGCGACCCTGGAGGCGGCCGCGGCGAGAGCCCCGGAGGGCATGGAGGTGGCGGAGGACGCCACTTGTACTTCGGGAGGCGACAGCTCAGACAGCGAGAACCTCCTGAAATTCTAATAAAACAAGTCAGAGAAAACGGCCGCGTACGCCTGTATTTTTTTGGAGGTTGCCCGTCGGCGAGCTCGGTCTTGAGGAGGGGGGGGGGTTGTGGGGATCCTAGTGCCCCCATGCCTTGTCCGCACACGTTCTGGGCGAGCTGGTAGCCACCATTTTGCGTAGCCGGCGCGTCACATAGGTCGTGCCCTCTTCATGACCCCGTGCGACGCGCCGATCCGGCTCGCCGTGAACGTGTGCGGAGGGCAAGGGGGAGGGACGACCGGTTCACCACCTTCTCCCTCGCCGCCCTCTTCCCGATCGCCGGAGGAGACCTCCTCTCCTCCACCTCAGCTGACCAGCAGCCCGCGAGAGCGTTCCGCGGGGACTCTGCTGAGAGATTCTGCCCTGATCGGTCGCACGGGATGCCTCCCCTGCTCCCGCGGCCGTGATGACAGATATCGAGGTCTGAGTCCCGCGGCTTGAGCGAGCGACAGGAGCCACTGTCTCCCCGCAAGCGATAGTCGTGTTGTCTGGTATATGCCCTGCATCTGCCAGGCAATAAAGCCTCACTTTGGATTGCCAGAGCCTGTCTACCGCATGGGAGTACCCGAACCCGTGCGCGAGTCTTCGGATTCCGCAGGGCTAGTGTGCGGCGCGTAGCATTATCTAGCGAAGCTAGCCAGGGTCCTCTGCTCTCCCGTACGTTAGCCCACAACCTTCTCACTGCTAGGTTGATACAAGATTGCCTAGAAAATATTTTTTTCCGTTGTGAGATTAAGGAAGCCAGTTACAAGTGCCTATAACGCTAAATGCGCACTGAAGGCCATTTGTGTCGGCCAGTTTTTACACACCCCCAAGTCTTCGAGCAACGACATCGATGACAGCAATCATCTGGCTGTCTTGCTTGACCCAAGCTTAAAGAAGCTCAAGAAAGACCCCATCCAGCAGGCTGAGGAGTTGGAGAACTTGTTCGTGATTGGTCTGAAGGATGCAGAGTGCGACATTGTAGCTTACATTGGTGGTTTCCGTATAAAGTCCACTTTAAAATCTATAGACAACTGCAAGAGCAGTACTGACTGACACTGCTTCTGGGACATACAGAAGCCTCATCCACTTGAAGGAGTATGTGAAAAATGCTGGAAACCTCATCCAGCCAAGTGCGTCTGTAATGACCATTTTGATATTTTGTGAAGACAACTTCAAATGTTTTCCTGAAATGGATGAAGTGACGAAGCTCAAAAAGCCATTTTCAAGCATTCTAAGTGCCCTGCAGAACGCTGTAAAAATGCACTTAGGATGTTACAGTTTGCATTTGAAGTTTCATATCCTCTTGGGCCCAGTAGGTGGACGTAAAAGATATTGGCAGTGTACCAAAGCTTGGGAAACCTGCCCAGTTTTATAGGGGCACATGTAGAGCAACAACAGCTGGTACTACTGTGGCATAAAAACATGAAACATTTCGACAGTGACGCTGTATGTGAAAGGTTTGTTCATCAGTTCAAGGTGTTGGAAGAAGGCGCTTCGTGTTGTGGTGTGCACTAAAATGTCGGTTCGATGCAATGGTGGATCCAAGGGGGGTGGTTGGGTGATCGCTGTCTTCCCAAAGCCATTAAATAATCCACCCCCTTTCACACTCCTTGACACTAATTTTTTGGCATGTGTAATTATTTTGACCTTGGCTGCGGCGAGGAAAGCCCCCCTCACATATAACTCTTTGTTGGGGTGATACTGGCTAATGCAACAGCCACCTTAGTGCAAGCGGGCTAAATTGCTTTTCCCACATCCAATTTTTCCCCTTCAAAGAGTAGACGGTCGTTCAATGCTTATTTCAGCCATCAGTGTGGTAGTGCGGAGGAAGCCTTTTCTTCTCCCTGCTATAGCAGAGGCACGTGCTCTCTTACTCCGCACTCCTATCATTGGAGTTCGTACTGGCACTAGTTACCATTCAACGTCATTTAAACTCACGCTCTTTGTCACACAGAGTGTCGAGTTGGTGACCCGACATACCTAACCTGACAAGAAACGTCGCTGCTATCATATTATCAATGCGATTCCCGTCCTGAACGCAGAAAATAGTGAGCTAATTGGGTGTTGGGATGAGGTCAAAGAAAAGCGCACAGAAGCAAAGAAGTACAGCAATAGCGCCGCGAGAAAGTGGAAGACTTTGCTGAGCAAAAGAGGCGAGATGACGAACTGAAACATCGAGATTTTGAGCTAGACATGGAACGGCTGAAATTCGAACAGCAAAATCTAGCAAGCGCTCGCGCCAACTCACAGCTGCCCAGCGGAGGACACAGCGACGGTTTGAAAATGAAAGACCTGCGTCAGCTTTTTAAGACAGAGGAAAACATTGGTTTGTTCTTACTGAACCTCGAGCGGACATGCGATATTGCAGATGTCCGAGAAGTGATCCTGGACCCAGTGTTTGCTAACACTCCTCTCGTGTGAAGCTGCCCATCTCATTGGAGGGCTTAGGAGACTGGGAATTGTGATACGGCAAAACTCAGTCTGCTAAAGAGCTATCTGTTGTCATTGGAGGCCTTCCGCCAAAGATTTAGGCAAGCGCAAAAGGAAAAGAGGAGTCATATTTAGAATACGGCTACGCGGAATCTGCGCACACGGCGGTGACGAGTTGTTTCTTTTTTGTGTCGTGCAGAGATGTCCCGGAACTACAGCAGCCGGTCCCACCCCTACCATCGCTGGCAACCGGACGGTCCCAGCTCGGCCACGTCGTACCAGCGCTGACCCTTCCCGCAACCCTACCGACCGGTACGACCCAGCGAGCCCGTAGCTACGTGGATGGCGCAGACACCTTCCGGCCAGTCAGTGGGCTGGTACTCACGGCTGCAGTGGGACGATCAGCCACATGTCTATGTCGGAACCCCGCGCGCGCCCCGTGCCGGCGCCTTTCCAGGGCGCTTTTCCGCCGGCGCCTTTCCGGCGCCGTGCCGGAAAGGCGCCGTGCCGGCGCCTTTCCGGCGCCTTCACAGTCACTGACCAGCACTCCGGAGAGCCACAGCCAGAGTACACACGCGAAGAAGAGGCTATGCTGTGTGAAGTGTGCCGCGTGCCCGAAATCAGCTGGCGCCACCACCGCGCGCCAGAGCTCTTCACCGAGAGCGGGCACGAGCATCCCGCGCCAACCCCTCTCGCGACGTGAACAGCAGCCAAGACGCGTTGGAGGAAGCCCTGGCGATGCTTCGATGCCTGCGGCCAGACCTACGTCGTCAGGCGGTCGACGCGATCCTCGACGCAGAAGATGGTGTGTGAGGGGACAATCGCGAACACTTTGCATTGTTGTCATTTTTGTTGTGGTTTTCTCCTTTTGGACTTTGGTTTCGTTTCATTTGTTAAGCAACACGATCTTTTCCTTCTTATATGCTTGTTTCTTTTAGTTTTTTTTTTTTCCTCAAGGGGGGGAGAGTGTGGGCGCACAAACGGCACGCGCGTTGTCGGGGACGGTGGCGGTCGCTATCAGCGACTCCCCTCACCCCGTGCGTGGGGTATAAAGTGCGCAGCGCGGGGAAAGGGGGCTGTTCGGCGCGACCACGAAGACGGACTGACCTTGCCGCCGCTCGAGCGAGATGTATTAAATATCTTTTTGTTCCTTGCCCTTTCGGGTGTCGTTCTGTGCACTGCCGTGCATGCCAGCAGGGCACGAATTCCCATAAGCTTTAAGCTCGACCTTGCCGAATGGCTAAAGAGCACCGAAGTCTACGGAGAACACGATAAGGAAGTAGAGTGCGTCTCCTTGGAGTAATTTGCACAATACCCTATCCAACGCACACGTGGTTTTTACTTGTGCGCCCAGTCCGTCGTTAGCTACGGAATATTTGTTGGTAGGTTGTCTTCGTAAATCTCTAGTCTAACCAAATGGCACAGAATCGCGATGTCCCTTGCATGCTTTATGTGAATTTGATGTGCATGGTTCATGCAGGAAGCCGTACCACGCGCCTCCATTAATAGTAAGAGTGACTACTTGCTAAGACTTGTTGTTCGTGATCTCATACAGTCCATCGATATTCCTCGGCGACTAAGCATTTCACCCTTAAAATATCAGATTGTATTCTATCCAAAAACAAACTACAAAACTTTTAAGCCCAGTAAGAAATGATTAACTTTTAAGCCCATTTAGAGATGATGGTAGCTATGAGCTGTTGCATCGACATCTATAGCATAGTAAATAATACATGCTCGCCAGCAGTCTCCTAAAGCTTGCAGCACAGGAGCAGGCATAATTTTAGCTAAGCATTGCCTTGACACATTGCCGTTGTTATCCATTCTTGCCTTCATGGAAATTGTAAGGGTGACTGCTGCTTCATTTAGATGGCTTTATTCAGGTTGGAGTTAGGCGGACAGAATAATTGCTGTTGGTGTTTCGTAAATGTAAAAACAAATATTCTACCTTTTTCGTCGTGTTTATATTTTCTGCACTGCACCCGAAAATGCTCAAAAGCGAGTTCCAACTTGCCCAAATTTCGATTCTTTGGTTAGAGGAAGCCAGTTTCTGATTACATCTAACTTCTGGCTAAACTTGGGGTGCACAGAATATTTCTTGCCTATCAGACACTAAAGAGAAATGTTTGCCGTGAAATGTCTTGAATTGACAGGTTGCTTCACGGCCAACCACTGCGAAGTGTCCAACGTTGTGATCAAACAATGGCTCATTGGGGCTCAAGACCGGAAGGGGGGCCGCAGCCAGAGGCACCAACAAAAGGTGCAAAAACAAGACAGATCTGCAACGTCTTCGTGAAGTTTCGGCATGGCGGGCGTGGGCCCATTCATTTCAAAGTTGCACAAATAAACATACTAAACGGAAAGTTTTGTTCATTTACTTGGAGCCATTGCATGATTGCATTCACAAGCTAACAGTCCGGCCTCGCTTTGTAGAAAAAAAAACAGAAGAAAATTATTATCTGTAGCATATTATACGAAAAACATGCTACCCTTTGATGTTATCAGTGGCTTCAAGGCAGTTGCCGAGGAGCTGATTCAGATTTGTGCTAGCTACGGCAAGGCAGGTGAACTACAGCAGCAAGGTGAAGGTGACTTCCCGTTCACCTAGCTGCTAGCTACAGCAAGGTAAAGGTGAAGTCTGCCTGCTCCCTGTTCGAGGAGACAGAAGCTCTACTGGAGTCAGGGAACAATCCTATGACGGAAAGTGTGAACAAGACAGCACTCAATGAGTTAATCGAGTTCCTGCAACCCTTCAAAGATGGTAGCGACGCGCTTGAGGAGGAAAAACACCCAACACTTCCTTCAGTCGTAATCTACGGTTCCGTGTCTAAGCAACATCTCCAACGTGCTGCAGTGTCTGCAGCAGAGGCAGTGGAAATTGAGAAACGAAAGGCCTGTGCTTCTCATTTCCTGAACACAGAGCTCGAAATTGTCCTCCTGCACAAGATAACCCCATTTCTGTGGCCCCAGTTCTGCCAACTGCGAGTGTTGCCCGAGGCCGGGCGCCTTAAAGAGTACGCACACGTCAGAGAGCTGCTTGCCTGTCTCACTGAAGCAATCAGCCAAGATAAAGATGAAACTAACAATGACGTTTGCGAGCCCACCTCGCAAATTTCGAAAGCGCCTCGGTTTGTTTCTAGACTGGTGTGACGAGGACGCCCAGGCACCCACAGATGAATTGGAGGAGTATCTGCATGGTAACAAAGAGTACTCGTGCTCAGGCATGTACGAGCTTTGTGAATTTTGGAGTGCGCACGAGGAGGAGGAATTCCCGAAACTGGCCCTTCTGTCCAAACGCATCCTGTGCATCCCTGCTACAAGCGCTAGCAGCGAACAGAACTTCAGCGCCGTGGGTTGCATCATGCAAGCAAGACGGGCCTGCCTGAAGAAAGAGACCATGGACATTTTATTGTCTTGGCACAAAAAACGTATAGCAAGGAGCGATACATGGAATGAAACGTGCAATATATGTCCAACAGTTGCATAAATAAAAATAATCACTTTTCTCGTAATCCTTTTAAGAATCCTCGGTGTCCCTTGATCTCGAAGACTATCGCAAATGAAGTGCAGACTTCACTGTTACTCTAAAAAATACAGCTTCTAAGTCAGGATATTTAGGCTGTGCAAGATTAACCGCCATATTCAGAAAGCATACTTAACTTATGCCATAAGGAAGCCTTTCGTAAGTGCCCGAAAAGGATAAGTGTAAGAAAAGGCTCACGCGCGATTCACAAAGCGTACTTATGGAAACTTAAGTGGCATTACGAAAGGCTCCCTTTTCCGCACAAGTGAGACAACTGGTAGCGAGGCTAAGAAAAAAGTTAACCTCATATCACGCGTAGATGCGTGTATTAATTTTTGTTTTTGCTAATCATCAGAAATAACGCATAAGGGAGCATTTTTGAAAGAAGAGTTAACAAATGTTTGGGTTACAAGGCCATGGTTTTAGCGTCAACTTTATTTTCGCCTGGCCACCATGCTACAGACTTCAAAACATCTCGTGTCGTTATATCGACGGTGGTCTTCTTGTTTGTGTTGTGCAGCCGCTCGCGCTCGATCGTTTTTGTACAGTATAGTGGCATTTTTTTTGTTCACCATGGAGAAAAAGAAAGTCAATTATACTGTACAAGAAAAGGGCTTGTTAATGGAGCTGGCCAGAAAATACAAAGACGTAATTGAAAACAAGAAAACCGACAGCATGTCGGTTCACCGCAGAAAGGCGACGTGGAGGCAAATCGCCCAAGAATTTAACTCGCAACACGGCGTCCGCCCCAGGACACACGACCAGCTCAAGAAGTGGTGGGAGAACATGAAGGAGAAGTACAGGAAAGTGGCTTCCTGTGACACCAGAGAAAGGTTCAAGACAGGTGAGCTTCGTGTTTCTTGCATTTGCTTGCGTTTTGTAGTGTTTCATGCCGTGCAATGTCAGTGCGCTTCGTGAAGCTGCAGTCGCGCAGAAGAAACGCGGAATGACGCTGTTTGGCAGGCCGCCGGCCTTAGTGCCAAACGCTATCTGTTAACGATAACGGTGTGACAGGCCGACGACGTGGGCATTGAATCGTGTGCCACTAATTTGTTTCGCTGTAGATTACGATTGAGTGTGCGCAGCCCGTGTTGCTGTAGAAGCGGATAAGAACAGCGGTATACGCATGCCATCGTGTAACCGTGCTGTGAATGTATGTTCGTGCGACTGCGCACTTGAACATCGGTGACGCAGAAACAACGTGCGGCTTCGTAAGGTCAAGGTACCGCCTCCAACTTGTGTTCGAAGTCTCTCGGCATTCGCATATATCAGAGAAGTTTCTTTTTTTTTTTTAGGGGGCTGGATGGTGTTTTCTAAAGGCAGACACTCCATTTATTATGTTCCTGTGTGATAATTTTTGAATGTGGAATGCAGTGATACGCTCGATGTCATTTTCAGCTCAGGGCACATGAAGCACTGCATTTGAGAACTCCTTTTTTTGAAGTCAAAGCAATTTATAATACGTACGCGTTATGTTCGTAAACTGGGTGTAGTGGTGTCTTTTATCTGGTAGTAAATGCAGCACACAGAATTTTGTAAGCTCACCAAGTCGTGTGTGTAGCAATTAAGGTAGGAGTGCATCAGCCTGCTGATTTTATGTACGTGTGCTTTTCCAGGAGGAGGCAGCCCTCCGCGCAAAACCCTCACAGATGAGCTGGAGCAGGTCATCAGGAACATCAGGAGCTTCAGGAGATGTTTCCAGAACATCAGGAGCTTCCAGAACATCAGCAGCTTCTGGCAGAAGGCGAGGCGGCGTCTCGTGAAAAACGGCAACAAGGTGACCTCGATCTTTTGGAATGTCACCTCCTGTGGCTTTGGTGGCTGTCGATGAACGAGACACCGTTGCAAGGACACCTTCCTTCGGCTGCTAGAGGCTATTGCCTGCCAATAGCTTAAATACCTGCCACAGCTAGGATCGCCCTACCTACTCCCGACCCTCTGCAAAGTTTGCCTTCGGGCTCCATTTTTTTTTTCTTCCAAAAGGCCCTTGTCAGGGCCAACGACGTGATGCACCCCTCAAACTTCAACCGCAAAACCGCGAATAAACTATTTTGCCTCACGAAATGTTATGAATGATGCCAGTTTGAAGGACTTTTGTGGTCTCAGTGCACAAAAAAGACACGTGAGAGAGTACAATTTCACGACACCTGATGGCGTCATAGAGCTTCATAACTACGACATGCACATCACAACAGCAAGACGGGGGCGCGCCGGCGAACGACTACGCCGAAGCGAGTGCGCCAGGAGTATGGCACGCATGTCACGACGCCCAAATTTGGAGCGCAATGCGGGACGGGACGCGCGCCGGTGAGCGACTACGGCACGCATATCACGATGCCAGAACGGGGCAGTGCAGAGGAGCTCCACGCCTGAGCGAGTGCGGCAGCGCTGCACGGAATGGTTGCGGGTGCAAACCACTAAAAAAAGCTACAAAAAAATGGAGGTGCTGCTGGCATCGCTGACACTGCTGGCAACACTAAAAAATGAGTGCAACATTTAGCGAAATTGGAAGAAAACATGGTTGGCACCATTGTGGCTCCAGGTATGGGGGAGACAAATTCACAACTCTGACGTGGGTTTCTGCGCGAGAACATTCGGCGATGTCACGCGTCATGTGTGCGGCCGGCGAGCGTTCCTTACCGCGGCGCGTGAGAGAAGCGGAGTCGTCGAGTCCAGCCATGAATTTGAGTGCGTTGTAACACTGGATGCAATGAGCGACGTCACTGATGTTCAGGTGTGTAGCCTTAGGAGGTACCTGCAGGAATTGAAACTTTAAGATGGTGTTTGGTCTGGATACCTAATGACGGAAGAAGAGGGCAAACTGGATAAATCGCTGGCTGCTATTTTCTGTAAGTTCATCTCGAATAAAGCCATGGTGAGCGAACATCGGTGAAGGCAGGGGTTCATACTGCTGTCACAGGGCCACATTCTATCGCTTACTACCTCGCTCCTGATAGAAATTCGGGCCATTCGCTGGTACGGTGTCATTTAATCTTATTTCACTTAATTTTCTCTCGTCCTTATTCCACTTATGGTCTAAATGCGTAAAATGTAGGATCCCATTGTCTCTTCTTTCTGTCGTCTTCGTCTAGTCTGCGCAGTGTATGAACTCGCCTAAAGCCTTGTAAAGACTTGAGTTGTTATGATGCTTATCCAGAATTTCGATTTTGGGAGCGCTTTAGGGGTGGGGGGTTGTAAATCCCCGTATAATAAAAGTATTCCAGCCCGGAGGCCGTTTGAATGTTCTCAGCTCGATTCGCTGTGCTTGTGGATTCCGAGAGTTTTTATCGCACTGCAGGAACGAAGGAATTCGACAATCTTTTCTGAACAAAACAAGTATCGATGTAAAGCTAGAACAAAGGTCAAAGTACCGCCATTGACTCGTGCGTGAAACCTGGATAACACAAACCGTGCAGTGGACGTTTGGGACGTCGTGCAATAGCTACAAGCAGTAGAGTGCGGGGTGCTGCTCACGATGTAGTGTTTAACAAAAGGGAGTGCGCGCTCATGTGTGTTTTTCTTCGCAGGCAACATTGTGTTTAACAGCGCAAATGGCAGGGTTCCAATTTATTTGGACCTCGTGCCGTTCCGAGTGACGGGAGCCGCAACGAAGCAATGCATCTTTGGGGACGAGTATTACAAAAAGTCTGATGCACAGCACCAGGTATGTAGCTTGAAATATATAGAAAACTGGAAAATTTGATATTTAGGCTTCCTGTTATTTCTTCTTGGCTTCGTCAGACATTCATTGCCTAGGTAACCAGTCGTAAATATGTGGCTGCCAAGTAGAAAGTGAAAAGTGGTAGTATGCTATGAAGAGGCCAGACTAAAAGAGGCCCTGGACTAGGGCGCCAGGCATGGCTTCTGCTGTCTCAGTTTTTAGTGTTCAGCATTATTAGGTGATTAAGAAATATATTTCAAGCATAAGCCTTTGGATCTCCACTACTAGAACTTCTTTTGTTTACCTTTTACAAAATAAAATAGCTGCAGACTGGTAAAAAGAAGAGGCTACAGCTCCAAAGGACAAAAAAGAAAGGCTCTAAAGCCGTAATGCACTTGAAGTACATATAACTGCACCCAGAACACAAGGTAGGCAATTATAAATCGGACTTTGTACACTGAAAATGTACATTTCCATGAGCTGGCATGGTGACCTCCAGATGTGGCAGATCTGTATTTGAAATTGAGGGACTTTTTCGTAGGTTGAGCTGCCCCAGCCCTGCGGGTGGATACAGAAAAATAACCTCAAGGCCAACAAAGCAAAAGAACTGGATGAAGCTCTTCAATGTGAGTGCGATGTTGCTACCGAGAAAAGAGTATATGTCGCAATTTCCGACTTCTGTGTACACACAAACCATGGATTTGGCGAAATTGAGGCATCCAGTCAAACTGTTGACAACGGTGTTGTCCTGCAAATCCATGACCTTGGGAGAGAGGGCATCACATCTGTGTCAGACATAGATAAATGCCTTCGGTACTATGTCCATGATGTGCTTTTTAAGCAGCAGGGCATACCTCCCAGCCCATGCAGACATGAACAATCATGTACAAGCTGCACTGAAGAAAGACCGGTTCAGCACGATTGACCAAGAAAATATGGCTGTTCTAACCGAAAGGCTCAGGACAGAGGAACCAGAAACACAGACGTTTTATCGGCTATATGCAGCAGGAGGCTGTGAAGAAGCTCGTGTCATCAATGACAATGCACCTGAACCCTCAGTAATTTTGCTGCGACCCGCCACAGCAAGCCGTCTGGAGTCCACGGACACCAGTCTTGTCCAAGTGGGCCCCACTTGTACTGCAATTCAGAGCGAATTCCCTGCCGCGCCATGGAGCACCGACGGTGACTCCGGTCGGACGCCCGGCGTTTGCGCCGGGACGCGCCAGCGAGGAGGAAGCCCTCTCCACCAATATGGCCGCTCGGCAAACTCAGCGGGACTACGATCCCGAGGCCACGGCTTGGTCAATGGTTCTGGAGAACCCAGCAGAAGAGCCTTCACCGGGCGAACTTCTCCGCAATCAAAACCTGTTCAAGCTCGTGGAATGCCGCTCCCGGTGACAACCCAAGACGGCATCCCCCACCACGTCGGGGGGGTCGGCTCCCTCAAACCAGCGAAACGACGCCCAGCGCGCAGAGACGTCACACGGCGGTCCTGCTCGCCAGCAAACACCGAAGTGAAAACCCAAACCATTCCCAAGACTCCACCCGAACGACTATCAAGCAATCGTAAAACCCAGGAACCCGGCTGCTCTCCGGGATATGTTTCAATATGGCCAGCTTGGAGAAGCGCTGAGAGCGCTGCTGGGGGAGACAGCAGCAGCTACCCTCACTCTTCTTCCTTCATGGGAGCAAAACCTCATCGTTACGGGTACCCCGGATGCTCCAGTGGCGGATTGCCTCCTTGGTGACTTCCAACTTACCTCCTTGAAAGGCCCCGTTGACATGCGGGGCAACCTCAAGCAAACCGACAATGTTTGCAAAGGTGTCATCACCGCTGCAAACAACGAGACCACCGAGTCTCTCCAACAGAAGATCAAATGGCGAGCCGGGGAGATCATCGACATCCGCAAATACGGCACCTCCAACTCAGCACAGCTCACCTGGCCGAGTTTGACACGGGCCAGGTGGCTGCTGGCGCCCCGCGGCCAGGGCAAACCCCTGTGCCCCTCATCCGGCGAGCCGATGCATGGCGAAGGATCCCCGGGGTTGAGCAGCACGAGATTCAGCAGCTGTACCCATGTGTGTCAGCGACGTGAATGCCCTGGACGGACAGTTTGCGTCACAAAGTCACAGCCCTATTGTTCAAAGGGTAGGATACGTTTTGGAAAGAACTCCTGCGAGCAGGCTACGGCGGCCAGTCTTCCGGCGTAGTTTGGGACGACTCCGGGCCGAGGCTGAGCTGGTACCGCGCGCTGGGAGCAGTGGGGCCCGGCGTCAAGAGCATACAAGACCGCTGGTCGGGAAATGGGTCCGGAGGGGATGCGAAGGAGCTTGGGGCAGCAAGCTCGCTGACCGTCTCTTCCGAGCAGCAGAGGACCACGCCGCCGCCCACTGTCAGCATGGACTGAACCCACCCCAGGAATGGCTGGCCATGCTGTCTGACCCCAAGAAAGACGACGTCAGCCCCCTGACCAAAGTTGACCTCGACGATGACGCACAGCTTGCTATCCGAAGTGCAGCCGAGTTCGTGCTCAAGACTGGGATTGCAGAGTTGTTTGTCAACGTCTGCCTGAGTCTGGCTGTGCGCGAGTATGGATACGACCCGGCATTCCTGGTCTGCGCGTACGTGGGAGATGCACTCTTCGGGCCAGAGCCCCCAGCGTGTCTGGAAGCGCTGTACCGTGCGAACACGACTCTACTGTACCAGAAATGTGGATGGATCCAGTCTCCGTGGAGGAGCTGGCCGACCAAGTCAAGCGCACAATGAGGCCCGGCCCCTGTCTCATTGACAGACGAGGCGCCGACTGGGACGAGTTGTTGGAGGCCACCCTCACCGATCCCGAAGATGACAGATTGGCCATTGCGGCCTTTCCACCCCGATCGCCCCAAGACCTGGGCATACGTTATGTCAGGGCCTCTGACATCTGGGCATTCTAAATACAGTTCAGAGGAAAAGACGAGCTACGGCTGACTTTACACCAGCTCAAGCATTTCGACTATATTTGTATGACCAACCTGTTGCTGGCGAAAGTAGTGTTCACAGAGCCCAGTTGGTGGAGCACGCTGGAACGAGCAGGCTGCTTCGACGGCGGCTCAGAGCATTACAGATTGGCGTGCAAAAAGTTGTCCGACTTAGTTAAGAAGGAGAACGTCACCCTGCCAGCCGACACGCGGGTATGCTTCTATGAGTGTGCTTCCTTGTACGGCACCATGTGCCCGCCTGTCCCAGGCTGGGACCCGATAGAGGAAACTCGCAAATTGGCACAGGGAGGCCAGGACGAACATGGGCTGCTGGCGGCCCACCAGACCAGTTATACGTCACATGACTTTTGTCGCGCCATCCACGACCTGGCTTTGCTACCGCATCGGGACCGACCGGACACACACACGTTCAGACAGTTTCTGGAATCCGAGGAGTGGGCCAGAGCAGGGGCATCGTCACTAGGAACCGTTGAGTATGCTCTCAAGGCAGAAGGGGGCTTCAAATGAGGCAAGTGCAAGGCACGCAAGAATTTTCTCTTGGACGTGGTGGAGCTGGACGAGCTGGAGTGGCGGGTTCGGGAGTGCCACATACAGGAAAATGTCGCACTGATCAAAACTGAGTTGTCAAAGATCAGAATTGCCGTCTCGAGCCCGATCGAGGTCTACCTTCCCCAGGCCTGGTTAGTGTCCGGGCATGCGTACTCAAGCTGGCCCTGCAACACGCGGGAGGAGCCACAGTGGAAGGAGCTGGCCAGACAGGAAACAATGTGGGAGAGGCTGCACGAGAGGGAATGCTCGCTCCCCTATGACTTTGCGAGCTTTGACCACCAACCAACGACAGCCGAGGTGATGGCCTTCCAACAGGCCACAAATGGTTGTGCACGACGGCTCATCCAGAGCCACCAACAATCGGACATCGAAGACCTGACGGCCAACTTGCTGACTGGATTCCAGCAAGCCACATTGACGTCGCCACCGGGCCTCGGGACCCAACACACCTTCCGGGTGACAGGGGGCCTGATGCCCGGGTTACGGTCGACTTCATGTGTAGGAAGTGGATGGAATGCCATCTTCGGGCAGTTCTCAACCAAACTTCGGCTACGCACGCGCTGCTCCTCCACCACTCGCCGCTTTTTCTTCCGCAAGGCCACCTCCCCTCTCTGCCTGCACTGCGGCGAACTAGGAAACACCGAGCACGCCCTACTCTGCTGCAACCAGTACCACAAAGAAAGGGCGACGCTGCTTCAGAGCAACACCACCTAGTCTAGGTGGTGTTGTTCAGAGATACGTGGCCCTCGGGCTTGCGTGCAGCACGCGGGAGGAGCTGCTCTTACCCTCGGCCGCCCGGGGACAGGGCGCGGCACTCACCGCGCTGCTGCACTATTTACACGCGACCGGCCTAGCCACGCTGCTCTGACGGGCCCTCGCTCACGTCGCTTCCCCCCCTCTCTCGCTATTTCATTCATCCCTCCCTTCCTCTCCCCTCCTCCTCCCCTCGCCTCCGAACCAACCTTCTCGGAACCCGGAAGCGTCTCTGCGAGCAGCTCCCCCCGGCTGCCCGGCGCGCGATCAATGGACAACTCTCGGCGCGCCAGGTTGGTCACCGTGCTGGCCCGATCACGAAACGGCTGCGGCGCGTCGCGTGTGTGAGCGCAAGTGTGCGTGTGTGTGGCTGTGCGCGATGGCCCCACCCAGTCCCTCCCTCCTGCCACAGACCTCCGGGCTTGAAAACCTGCTGCTGCGCACACCCGGGCGTATGAACCAGCAGGCACAAACTCTTGTCCCAGCTGAACACTCATGCACCCAGGTCCCTACAATCAACTGAACTCGCGTAACCAGCACACTATATATCCCCACATTACTGTCACATATATAACTACTCTAATTTTTCTGTCCTCTGGCATACCCTCTGTCTTGGGCAGGAATAACATAGATCAGCAAACATGTCTGGCCATTTAAATGGTGTTCAAGCAGTCATCCAGGACCTTCCTGCACCCCTTTATGTGCACTGCACCAGTCATTCCTTGAATGACTGGTGCAGTTCCTGCAATGTTCCCAAAGCTATTAATGCAGTCGGCGCAATTTAGGAGGTCTGCTCATTCTTTAGGAACTTCTCTGTCAAGTAAGCAGTGCTAAAAAAGATCAGTGAAAACAGAAAACTGACTAAACAAAAGCTTCGTTGCCTTCGTGAGACCTGTTGGGTGGAGCGCCACGAGGCTATCCAAACATTCATGGAGCCCTTCAGTGTTGCCGTTTTGGCACTTGAGGCCATAGCAGAAGCTGCCGTCAAAGCTTCACCGAAAGTGCATCAATTGCTTGCTTGCATACTGACACCAAGTCTCACCGTAAGAATTGATACTGTAGCAAAAAGACAACTTCAAGCGGCCTCGTCTGACCTAGTCATCATTCTCAAGCTGATTGACCATGTCAGGCTGTGGTGAGCGAGATGCGTACCTCTCGCTTTCACTGAATATTTCAACTCGGCCCTATCAATGGTCGAAAGAGCGGGGGTGGAAATTCAAATGCCGCATGCCGTTCCTGACAGCACAACCGCCCTAATGCCCATGCCACGAGCGCATCCCCCCACTCTTTTTCTTCTAAGAATGTACATGAACGATTGCTTGTGTTCGTAAGGTTGTGGGCACTGTTTTGTTTCCTTGCTTTTTAGTGAGTAAGAATACTAATAGATGTCACATCTTGACCAAAGATAGAAGTTTCTATGGTCTTCTCATCTCAACACCAGCCATGCACTCTAGGATGAGTAGTTGGGGATTGGTGGAACATACAAGTTGCTTGAAATACACGCACCAGTTCACATCATCATCCACGTTGAAAATGTGAATGACTGAATGGAGGCTGTTTGCATAGCAGCCCTGGTACAAGATGCAGCAAGTCTGACGCAGCTGCTGTATAAGTTCGGAGTTGAACCCAGCATTGGTCAACACAAAATGCATCATGTCAGACAAAGATCTCTTGGAAGGAGATGTCCCGAGGAAAAGTTTTCCATCTTCAAGACTCGTCATTTGTGTGTTCTACATCTCGCACACATTCATGGGGGAAGTGTCTCATGTGCAAAGCTGAACATAAAGCCAAATGAAAGGGACTCTGCTTTGTAACTTCTGCAGAAAATGGTGAACATAAAGTCTCACGCCATGTTTGACGAGTTGGAAGCACAGTTGGATGCTACATATCCTGCATCAGTCCCCGACTATTACAACAAAAACAAAAACTGGCGCTCAGTAAGGCATGAATGGTTTACGACACCCCAGTTCTTGATCAACAGCTTGAACATCATGACTAACAACCATCTTGAGGCCATCAATGGCAAACTAAAAAGCGCCAGCGTCCACATTGTATATTTGCCCTTTGTACCCCAGCGTCCACATATGTGGACAAAGCATATCAGTGAACTGCTACTGTTTTAGCGAATGCCTCACCGCGAAATCAAGTTCAAATTTTCGCGCCACTAAGGCTTGTCATAAAAACACCACCAGATGGCTGTAGCTGTCATGGAACAGCAGCAAATGTGTACAGGAACATGGCATTCTCCTCTAGCCGTGCCTCAGGGTGGGTGCCTGTTCTTTCTCTTTTTTTGGAACATTGCCACTAAACTCCTAAGGATTGGTTTATTATTTGGTGTCGGACTTAAAAATGAGGAGTGTATCTTGTTTCTATCCCAGTTTTGTTGCAACCAGGCGGCAGAAGTTTTGTAAAGCGAATTGCCGTGATGGCGTCCACGTACGTGGACGCCAGGTCCAGGGCGTTAAGTGATATGTTGATAGAACGATGCACGGTAGTGGCGCCAGCTTTTCTGCCTTGAGGCTCTGCGCAAAAGTTTATTTGTAATGTGGTTAAATACAGTATTTAGACGTTTTAAGCGAAACAGCTCAATGGAGGAGTTTGTGGCAGAACATTTTGCTGCCCTGCACACCTCATCTGATGGGCGGAATCAAAAAGCTCTCAAGTCGCTCTATAAAATGCCGACCTGTCCTGCAAGCGACACTGAACTGTGCTGCTAGCAGCGAGCCCTCACAACTTCTGCCTTCAAGTTGTGGTCCGGAGGCACGTGGAGGAGGAAACCCTGTCGGGAGCGCACTTACCACCCTGCTCTTTCCCGAAGGCGCAGAAGACGTTCGACCTCATCTGCCGCCTGGTCGGCCTTCGCAGTATTTTTAAGGCGACGCCACTAGTGCGCATTGCACACACGATGCTACAATAAAGCCTTCCTGTGGTGATTTGGAACGAGCTTTCGTGAAGTGTACTAAAGGCCATTCTGCCTACTATGGCTGTGACAAGTGCTAACAGGTTGGGAAATGGGAGCACGAGATGACATTTCCGAGTACACAGACACCTTTTCGAGATGACGCTTCATTTGCAGCACGACTGCAGGAGCAGCACCACACCGGAGTCTCCATTTGAACAATTGGGGTTGGAAATGGTTAGCCAGTTACCAATCGACTATATGCATTTGGTTCTACTCGGTGTGGTAAGGTGGTTCTTGAAGTACTGGGCTGTGGGGCCATTTACTGTGCGGCGGTCATGCACCCAGTTAGATGGAATAAGCGACAGGATTGCTCTACTGTATCCATACACCCCATCTGACTTCAGCAGGAAGCTTAGAGGACTGCAGGTGGGGGGAAAAGCGGAAGGCAACAGAAGCCAAACTGTTTCTTCTTTATGCTTGTCCCTCTGTACTGAAGGGAGTTTTGATTGACGAGTCATTCAACCACTTCATGACCCTTCATGTGGCCATCCGCATCCTTTGCATGAAGGACTGCCCAGCGCAGCTTCTTCACTACGCAGACCAACTGCTCAAATTCTTTGCGCAGAAGGCAGCGTCTGCACAGCTTTACGGGCCAACAGTGAATGTGTACAATGTTGACGGACTCATTCGCCTTGCAGAAGATGTCCGAGCCTTGGGCCCACTTGACTCCTTTTCAAGCTTCCCCTTGGAGAATTATTTGGGCATTTTGAAGAGTAGTTCGGTAGGGGAACAGACCCCGGGCCCAAGTGTTCGAGCGACTTTGCGAGTTTAAAGGTTGTAAAAGCAAGCATGCAAAGGAGAAAACTGTTTCTCACGAACATCTGCAAGGTCCTGTTCCACCAGCTTTTGTAGGTGCAAGACAGTTTGCTGACGTGGTTTGCCGTGGGCATCTAATCAAGATCACTCAAGGTGACAACTGCGTGCTACTCAACAGAGTACTTCGTACATGCCTATCGCAGTTACATTTATTTTAGCCACATCTGCTATACTATATTTTCAAGCTCTCCGCAGGCATATCGTTTTGAAGTTACCGAGGGGTCTTGTGCAAGTTTTGTAATCCACCAATATTGCTTTTACGGAAATATAAATGCGGAGGACATAATAAATACATTAGACTCAATATATGCCTGAACAAAATTTGATGCTCATAGGAGCTCTTATTCAGTGAAATTACCATTTTACTTGGTCGTTCTACCTTCGTAATGAAAATACAAATGCTGACCTGACAAATCGCTGGTGACACTGTTCAGCCACATATGTTAACAAAAAATTTCCCCAGCTTGTACCAATGGTGAAAGGCTGGAGGAACAGGAGAGCTGGCGGGCTCTCCCCTGGTCACTTTCCTCACCGTACGGACATCTTACCCCAAACAGTGAAAGAGGCGGCAATAGCCCTGGCCCGCATCACTAGGCTGCCACCACACATTATAATAACTTATTCGAAGACAGCCATTCAAAACTTCATTCGTGGTAGCGTTTCGGCTACAGCACTCAAGGTTCTCCAAAATCCCCATACTCAACCACTCGACATTGTCTGGACCCCGGCCGGTAAGATGCAGCTGTCCTACACTGTCTTTTTCAGGGACAATGGTAGGCGGCCATTCTGTATTATACCAGTCTTAAAAGCTGTATTAACAACACAGATTTTCCTGAACCCATGCCTAGATTGAAGAACTGGCTTTCAAGGGAGGTGCTACTGCAACAGTCTGCACAAGGCTACTCAAGCTACTGTTGACGGTCAACTTGGCGCAGGAGTTCTGGTTTGGGAAAAAGAGAAGCACGCTTTTTTCCACCTGCGAGTAGCATCCTACATTGTGTGTAACTAGATATCTTCGTGTGGTTACAGATATCAAATTCTTTATCAGACAATGTATAAGGCCCAGATTTTTATTGTCAGTCACATCTTGCACAAATAGCTTTGTCGACAACCTGGGGCTTAGTTTTTATTGCTAGAAGAGGTATTAAATTTCTTTCAGCCTTTGGACTATGAAATTGTCACTCACTTTCCAACCATTCCCGTCTGCAACTATTTTGGCAGTTCCTGGCCCACAACGAAGAATGCAAACTGTTAAAGAATCATTAGTATAACTTATGATGGAGGCATGCACCATTGAACCACCATTAAATCATATCCGTGCTTTCATGCGTTTTTATTTTGTTATTGTTCTTTGAAGTAGTATGACTTTGTATTGTTTATCTAACCAAATTTCAATAAGTTGTTTCTGAAGAATTTTTTGTTGTTTTATTGTTGTCCTGCCATTTCACTAAGTGTGAATCATTTCACCACGTAAATTTCTACTGCTCTTGTAACCGCCGTACAGTCATTTCTGTATACACACCTTTTCTAGTGTTCATAACCATTTCCCTAGATAATGGTTTGTTTAAAGTAGCTTAAATTCGTAAGGCACTCACATCCACCACTCAACACCACTTCTGTGTTTCCAACGTGCTTTTGTTTTATGGTACCCCAAACTTTTCACTAGATGTGAATATTTAGTTTCGTAAATTTGCTTCGTTTTTGTAACCACCATTCAATAATTTCTTTGTTTCCACACTTTTCTTTCATTGTTTTCCACCCATTTCACTTAATGTGAGATATTTCAAGTTGCACAACTATCTTGTATTGTACTCTGGGTTTACATGTTTGCTTTTTTCCTATTTTTTGTCAACCTTTCTGCTGTGTGCGACTTATTTATAGTCATGAATATTTGGACTATTCTTGTAATTATACAATGCATACCCTGTGGGCCAGGGCCGATAGGAATCAAAATTAAAGTGGTTGTGTTGCGAAAGCATATTACATAATTTGGAAGTCAATATAAACTGTCTTACGTGAACTCTTTTGTGTTTTATGTGTACTTTGAAAGCTTTCTTCCTACCAAGCTGCACTTAATTACAGCTAGGTTGGCAAGACTGTCATTTTAATTAGTTTAATTTTTGAATTGTTCCTCTGATAGTTTATTTGCAGAAAGCCTGTACAGCCGTGCTGTGTGGTACAATTTAATGACGCTACTTAGTGATTGCCTTAGTGTCAAAGGCGCTTGTGCTGATCAGGACTGGTTTGCTGTTACTTAAGGCCGATCCACACGACGGACCGAGTCCGCGGTCCGATCGGTCACGTGATGCCACGTCACGTCCCGCCGCAGTCCGATGCAGCGCAGAGAGCATCCACACGGCGGACCGCCGTAGCAGACGGCAGAGCGGTCCAACCAGCTACACTCTCTACCACTGTGCTCCCACCCAGACGAACTCGCGAACCCATATGAATGGCTCGCACCAGCGCCGCGCATGTTTTATATATATTTTGCACTTGGTTTCACGGTTCCGCGCGCATTTTGGAGCAGTCGAAATGGAAACGGAGCGCAAGCGTCGTTTGGCCGCTATGGCGTTAGCTTTGTTCATTGATGATGAAGACTACCCTGCGCCGAAAAGGTCGTGCTGGGTTAAGGAGTGGATGTGTCGAAAAAAGAGCTGGGACTGCAGAACCAAGTTGTGGCGTGCGGAACTCTCGCGACCGTCTGCTACTGTCCTTGGGTCGCCTCCCGAACCCCTCGAAAAAAGAGAAAGCATTCTTTATTTTATTTTCGGAGAACACAGAGCTAGGGTGCCTGAGACATTGGGTCGGGAGCCAAGTCCGACAAAATGGAGGGGGAAGGGGGGGGTATTTTGACCGCCCGCTGTGCGTACGGTCATAAAAGCAGGGACATGTGCGCCCGCCGCGGTTTCTCGGAACTGCGCTGTAGTGGCGGCCGAGGGGCGGAAAAGCAGACGACAGAACGACTGGCTTTTTTGAGCCAGAAATTGGATTGGATTTGGCTAAAAAACACTGTGTTGCCAGACAACATTCGTTCTCCAGACCAATTCCTTCAGTGCGGCTCCTTGGAGTGCTTCGAATCAACCGCGCTGCCCGTGACGTTCTCTATTGGCGCAACTGGACCCGGCTCCGCCCACACGGCGCGGGAGCTGTCAGACCACGCTGATTGATGTCGCGGTTCGCCGTTGAGACCGCGGACCGAAAAGCCTCGGCGAATATTTGGACAGCGAAGACCGCGGTCCTGCGCGGTCCAACAGCGGTCCGCGCGAACTGGTGACGTCCTGTCATGTGATGCGTGGGCCACGGTCCAAATAATCGCTTTGGTCCGCCGTGTGGATCGGCCTTTACTGCCACTTGTTTTCGATGCGACGTTTCTTGTTTAGAGCTGTGCTTCGTGTGCTTCTGCAAGAGTGTGTGGTCAGCTTGGCACTTCATGTACGAGACTTCATGCAGTATGCAGCACTGTTGTAAATTGTATTTGAATATCGCGCTGAACCGTCACGTCATTGGAATGAGCCGCACAAGGAAGACGACAATGAAGAGGAGCTGTACGTCAAGCACGCAGCGCGAGCTGTACTTTTGCTTTGTCTTCAAAAAAAAAGAACACGACGACGCTTGCTGCGACGGATGCCGGGTTTTGCATCTCTTTTCTTTGGCGCCACTAAAAGCCGAAGCGCGGTTTTCCCACAGCACTTCAAAAATTAAAACACATCAATCTAGAAACCAGGTGCCCAGTAACAGCAAACAGTGCTGAATAGCAAGCAAGACATGTATTTCAAGTATAAATGCCCACAACACGTAGGCAACTTTGGAAACGGAGCTGGCCAAACTCCCAAAAAATGTATAATGTAAATTTTGAGCATACAGGTTCATCTCAACAATATCATACTAACGTACACAAGTCATGAATATAACCAACTAATGATTGTGCCAAAGACAGAAAAACAATGTAGAACAGACATCTAATACGTCTTGCATGCACACCACTACAATCTCCATAAGATGTACCACTAAGGTCACGTCCCCTAAACAGCATATTGTTACGAACAAGTGGACAATTCCCGATGTCCCACCATCGACGACGACGAGGGAGTGGCTTACACGCAGCCGGTGCGTGCTCGGCGATGGCGGCCATGTAAATAGTGTAAAATACATCATCCGCATCTCATGGTTCATGTCCTGCGCCGCGTAACATGTTTGGTGGAATGTGTGGGTTTCTCCCCGTCCTGCTCCCAGCATCGCTATGTCGATGTCTCGGCACCGACGCAAACATTGAGGTTATGCGGGCCATGTCGGGTAGCCCCAGCCCTGCCGGGATCAGCACATGACGATACCCCCGCCCCGTGTCCCCAGCCCGTGAGAAGCCGATCAAGAACCCAGACCTGACAAGATGTGACAAGCCAAGACGTGTCACCCAAGCCGTGTCCCCAGCCTTTTCGTCCGGCGCGGTTCCCGGCACCCTCATCGGATCGTCGTGGCCTTGTGGGCGTCGATGTTTGGGAACCAGTCGACATCGGAGACCGCCATTGTCATTCGCTGTGGAAAGGACTTCAGTGCATCTCATCCTCACTGCACCCATCCATTCACGGTGACCGAGCGCGACCGGGATGGTCGTCTTTGTCCAGGGGGTGGTGTTACGAACAAGTGGATAATTCCCGATGTCCCACCATCGACGACAACGAGGGAGTGGCTTACACGAACCCGGTGCATGTTCGGCGATGGCCGCCATGTAAATACTGTAAAATACATCATCCGCATCTCATGCTTCATGTCCTGCGCCGTGTAACAATATGAAAGTATAATGAGAGGTCTATTCTGTGTTATCTTTTGTGTGATTTGGATGGGTTTTTTGTAGTTGTAGCAACAATGCATATATGTATATTTCGACCCCACCGGTACGTCTCCTGGACATCTGTAATGTCGATTGCAGACATCTCCAGGATATCTGCACCACATAACGTGGTTTGCTGGGGAGTACTATTTGCAATGGAAGCTGCTCAGCCAGCGAGCCTTGACACTGTAATATCAGTGACACACGGCAATGCTAGATCTCTTTTCAACTAAACTCCTTTCCTCGCATCAAAAGACATTTTGTGGAAAGGAGAGGCACTCCTGACACAAGCATATCGGGCCAGCAGACGCGGCATCCTGATTGGTCCGTTAAAATGACGTCACACACACATTAACCGGATGTGACATTTGATTTTTTTCACGGCAGGGCAGTCATTTTGGCAGCATGAGTTCAGAGGACTCTGTTCTGTGGTTCACCCTTTGTGCAATGCCAGGCAGCCAGGTTCGAGTTATGTCATTACGCGGAGTTTTAGTTGGCGACAGCCGACTCAAACTCATGTGCAGGTTGTGGCTGCGCTTGTTGCCGTTTGTGGAGACCTGTACATTTAGCTTCGGTGGCCACAACGCACCCCGGCTGTCCGAAGCAGTGTCGCGCTTGTGTTGCCGGCCGGCAGGTTTTGCCATTCTCTATGTTGGGGGGAACGATCTAGACCGGAACGGCGCAGATCCGCAGCGGATATGTGACAGCATTAAGGTGTGTACAAAGGAAACAATCGCACTATTTTGTTTGTGTGTGAAACCGGGATGGACATCAAATGGACATCCTGACACACAGCAAACCCGATCTCCGTTATGTAGTTCCCGTAACTGACACACCATCAACGTGGCACTAGCAGTTCTGTAGAAAAAGCATGTACAACAAAAATAAAGGGCGGCCAATAGATCTTTATTATTTTAGAGAAGAACCGTGTATTTTATCGTTGTTTTTAAAATATAGACGGGAAATTTTATATATTTGTATTAAACGGCAACTATGGAGTGCTTTTTTGGCCTATGCTCCATGCCTAACCTGGCATCAGTGGGTAGATGTTTACAGCTTAGAACATTGGTGGCGCAGTCATGCTTCACAGACGCCTACTCCAACCACAAGCACCGAAGTGCCGAGGGGGAGTAAATCTCGGGTTCCGCCAAGGAATCCGGCCAGATCCAGGGCCCTTTTAGGGGCGCCTGTTGATCACCCGTCCCAAAGGGAAAGGCCCAACTATCATCATCACCATGTCGACGCTGTGGGGATTAGTCTGATCGGTTGTCTGCGAACGAGAGCTAATTCATTTTGTTATTTCGGCACTGTGTCCTAATGGATGAGGCGAGTAATTCCGACGAGGATCGGGAAGAGATCAGAGCATTGACCGCTTTGATCACGTCGCCGGAAACCGACATCGATGCCGCCAAAGCACAAACAGACACCCTCAAACGGCACCTCATCTTGGCAAGCAACATTTTGATGGCATCGGCATTTTCAATGCGTACTCTAAAGCGCGAAAGGTGGAGATATTTGCGCCAGACGACGTGGTTTGAACATACAGTGGCGCAGTACAGCGAGGACGATTTTAAGCAGCAGTTCCGGGTGACGCCGGCAACGTTCCGGATTCTAGTGGAAAGCGTGCACCCTCTTCTTGAAAGACAAGAAGCGGGCATACGCGACTGTATTGGTGTTGAAAAAGTCATCGGCATTGGCCTGTACAGGCTGTGCCCTACAGCGGAAGACCGCAGGGTGGCCCATATTTTCGGTGGGGGCCGCTCAACAGTGAACGGTATATATAGGGAATTTCGTGAAGCAGTAATTGCCGTGCTGGAAGATGAGTGGCTGTGAATGATGACCCCAAGTGAAATGCCCCAGCACATTCGGGAATTTGAGGCAATGTGCGGCTTTCCTCAGGGAGTCGGAGCTCTAGATGGGTGCCACTTCCCCATCTCTCATGAAGTCGGGCAGTGCTACCGACTACCACAACTACAAGGGGTGGTGAGTGTTTGCTGCTTAATTCCCAGGCTGCTAAGCACCCGTTATTTTTCCCATCCAAGCGATAATTATTTCTCCAGTTTTTCTTTTTTTTGATAATCACACTTCGTGTCTATCAAGACTAAAAGAAGCACGTTTTACTGCTAATCACCATTCGTGTCTATCTAGACTAAAGAAAAGCACATTTTACTGCAAAGATAAAATGTGGTTTGTGACATGGTTTTTAATGCTAAAAGTGGATGAACACAAGAAAGGAGACGGGGCAAGTGCTACCTGTCCTCTTAGCGGAGAGTAATCATGAACCGTGCCCTAAAATGGTTTATTTTCCAATCAGGTTTTACAACAAAAATAGTGCAATTACCTGGTAACTGTTTGACACGCACTTTTCTTTACAGGTACAGCATCATCCTCCTGACCCTGGTGGACCACAAATACCGTTTCCGTTTCGTGAATGTGGGAGCCCCAGGACGCTGCCACGACTCTCACGCCTACCAACTTTCTAAACTTGTAAGAATGGTTGGAGGCCCCGTTTTCAAAGCCCTCACAACTTCTGCCTTCAAGTTGTGGTCCGGAGGCACGTGAAGGAGGAAACGCTGTCGGGAGCGCACTTACCACCCTGCTCTTTCCCGAAGGTGCAGAAGACGTTCGACCACATGTGCCGCCTGGTCGGCCTTCGCAGTGGTGTTAAGGCGACACCACTAGAGCGCATTGCACACACTATGCTACTATAAAGCCCTCCTGTAATGAATTGGAACGAGTACTATTTACAATGGAAGCTGCTCAGCCAGCGAGCCTTGACACAGTAACCTACGTTTGCTTTCAAAAGCGTGCACAAGGGGAAGTTATAGCTGTTGGTGTGCTGGGACGCAGCAGGATGCTGTCATGGACAAATGTCTTGCACACTGTTGTATACTGCTCCCTCGGAGTATTAAAGCAACATTTACTTCCATTCAGAGTTGCACACTAAAAACGCAGATCCACGACGACTGGATGGCAGCGTTGGGATGAAACCACGCAACAGATTCCGATGACTACGGCTATGTGGGTCTGACTTGCTCCCTTTAAAATTTGCCAGGCTAGTCTGTCGCTAAGAAATGTCAAAGCTGGTGAATTTTTTTGTTGTTGTTGGCATTGCGTCACGGTAGGAAGGACAGGGAGGTAGCCGAGTGTCTGAGCACAGTAGTCATGGATCTCAATTCGTTGGTCAGAGCCGACTTGCTCTTGATGTGCAATCTAGTAAGTGTGGAGATTGGGAAAATACCCGAAAGCCTCATATTATCGATGCGATTCACGTCATGAATGCACACGATAGCGAACTAATTGAGTGTTGGGATGAGGTCAGACAAAACAAGAGCACACCAGCGAGGAAAATAGCGCCACGAGGAAGCAACTGAGTTTGCTGAGCAAAGGAGGCGAGATGACAAACAGAAACGTCGAGATTTTGAGCTAGACACGAAATGGCTGAAACTTGAGCAGCAAAATCTAGCAAGCACTCGTGCCACTTCACAGTCGCCCAGTGCAGGATATAGGAACAATTTCAAAATGAAAGACCTACTTCAGCTTTTTAACCCTTTCAGACGCTATGTATACAACTATGTACATTTCAATCCTCCGGCTTTTACAAAAAGAAATAGAAAAAGTGAAAGTTTTCGATTGATAGCGCAGTATAATTTTGTATTCCTCGTCAGGTAACACTGAAGTTTTTGGGGCCATCTTGAGGCTAGAAAGGTTACGATGACTGTAAACAAACAAAATGGCATTGCACGCTGCGGCTTCGGCGGGTAAGCTGTTTCAAATTTTATTCATTATTTTTTCAAAAGACTACCCGCTGCTAAAAGAATACAGAAACAATGCATAACCCCCGAATATATACGTATGTGGAAATATTCGGTGCTACTTCGAAGGATGCCTTGCCAGCTGCGCATTCAGTGCATGGTCACAGTTGTGTACACAGCATGACAGCGGAAGTAAAGTGGACTGGGCTCCGATTCCCATCTAACTGCACACGTTACTACAATTTTTCAGATTTTGTAGGCTTGCCTTGCACAAGTTTCTAGAAACCAAAGGCGCACCAAACGACCGCAGAAACCACTGAAAAGCTACTGAGAAAATTGCGTCGGGAAATCTCTCCGACATCGGTGAAAGTGACAAAGAAGGTGACGTTCACAAAGAAGTTTTGTGGGAACGAATAGTAAAATGCCTGGTCCCAGCAAACATGATAAAGATGCGCAGGAGCAGTCACCGCTGAATAAAGAAGGTGCAAAAGACGGCAACATACCAAAAAACTTTCATTGGGAAGAGACCTTATGTGCCACCCCCCGACATCCACTTCAGCGGTCACGATGAGTTACCTCCAGAGGCCGAAGAAACGTGTATGCCGTACGTGCACTTTTCGATATATGAGCCCGAGTCCATTTTCAAGGTGATTGCCGACAACACTAATCAGCGTGCACTCAGGCAGCGTGCAGTCAAATCTGCATAACATGAACAGGACAGTTGATAAAATAAGGAAGCTGTTCGAAATGCACATCCTAATGGGTGTCGTCCATTTGCCTCGGGTAAATCTCTATTGGAACCCGATGATGAAAGTTCCACGATTAGTGAAACCATGACTGAGAAGCACTTCTTCAAGCTTTGAAATAATCTGCACATTGTTGCACAAGATTCTGGTTTCAACAGTGAAGACCGCCTGTGGGAAGTGTTTCTGGAACTCATCCGAAAGGGTTGCTTGGAGCTGGCTGTTGAGCAAGAATGCTCAATTGATGAGCAAATGATCACCCTCAAAGGCCAGCTTTCCATAAAGCGGTACGCAAAAGGCAAGCCACCTCCCAGGGGCATAAAAGTTTGCTCTTTGTGGTAGAAGCGGTTTACTGTAGGACTTTGCTGTATACCAGGGAGAAAACACGATTCCTGCCCAGCTGAAAAAAATACTACGGTCTTTGTTCTGGTGTCGTCTTGCATCTGTCTAAAAAAAATGCAAGGTGAAGAAGATTTGACATTGGGTGAAAAATGAAGTCCCTATACACACAGGCTTCCCAGAGACCAAACTTGTCCCACTGGTGAACCCGGAAGAGGCGGAACACCACTCCACATGTTCTCGAGGCTTGTCGACGAGGGTTTGGTAGAGCAACTCACATTCAAGACTAATCGCTTCTGGGTTCAGAACAAAACCAAAGTGAAGCCAGTAAGAATGGATGGGATCAGAAAATTTCTAGGGATCATTCTCTACATGTCAGTTGTGTGTCTACCTTACAGGCAAATGCATTGGTCCTAACTATTGTGTCAAACACACGTTTCAGAATGCATGCCCCTAAACCGGTTTGATGAATTTAGTTTTAGCAGTCCACCTGTTCCATCGGCGATGGAACAGACGGACTGCTAAAACTAATTTCGGATCGTTTACGTAGTTACCGTGTTCACTGGGACGCTAAATATGAATTGCCTAGACGCTCGCGCACAAAAGGGAGAAAAGGAAGAGTGCGAGTGAAAAAGGCGAAAGGTGCTTGGCTTTTCCGCCATTGTGCACACTCCCCGCGCTTCAGGACCAACCTGCCGCTGTTGAATACTGCCAGAAAGTGTGCGCACTCTGTTAGCCTCTCTACTTACGCACATACGTGAAGCTACAAGTGTTTCAATCGGCGTGTTCTATTTCGCTTTCTGCGATGACCGCCGCCGCTTTGGAGTGAACGCCTAATCCTTCATATTCTAACGAAGTTACGAGTGCTTCAACTGTGCCTGTGTTGGATTTCGCGTTCTCAGGTGTTGCCCGCCGCTGTAGATTTCGAAGTGCCTTAACTGTCCGCACATGAACCGGCTCTTTCTCAAGCATAGATCTATACCGTTCACTTTGTGATCGACCGCTGCTGTAAAAGTAGATTTCGAAGTGCTTCAACCATTCGCATATCACCTTCGTGTTCTGAGGTGTTGCCCGCCGCTGGAGATTTCAAAGTGTCTCAGCCATTTGCACATCACCGCATAGATAGAATGGCCGTTTTTCAAACGTAGATCTACCATTCACCCTGCATGTGATCGGCTCAACCTTTGGCCCGAAAATTGCATTTTGTGCCCTGATTTTTTCTGATAGTGCAAAAAACAGTGCTGCATTAGGTTTTTTCCCCCTATCAATCCGTGCTGACGAAACGGCAGTTAGAACTCCTCAAAATTTCGTCAGGCGGAATGACAACTGGCAAGAGTCCTTCAGTGATTCACTACTGTTCTGACCATTGCCTTGAGATGACCCTTAATTGTGGCCTTTGGTGTGCGCTTCCGTTGCTAAATGTGTTTGTCTTGTGAACCCCCTTCTTTATTGTTGGCGACCGCTTTTAAGCCAGGTACAGCCACTGTAGCCATTGTTTTCACCCATTTAGCAATTGACATGGCGAGAGCAGCACTGCTTAGAGACGCTCACTTCTGGAGAACGAGCTGTAAAAGTTGGCATGCCGGAAAAGCCACAATTCTTCGAAGCCATTTTTTAATTCGTCGAGGTGGCTATTTCGCTTTCAGGTTTTTTTTTTGCAATATTTCAGGGCACGTCACAAAACGCCCAGAGCAAGCCAAGCCTGACTGTGACGATAAACATGGTAACCATGTACAACAAGGAGCACATGGAGTGCTAAAACTCTTTATTAGTTCGCTCTTCCACGCCGTAAAATGACGATAAGGAAAAGAAAGGAGAAGATGGGTATGATCGCCTGTACAAAGCGCGCCTCGTTTTGACACACCCCAGCAGAAACTTCTTGGATGGCACCAAAATGGAGCCGTGTTTGGCGGTGGACGAAATGGTGATACCTTTCAAGGGCAGGCACAGCCCGAGTGTACATGCAGAAAAAAAACAAAAAAAGGGGGGGCTACAAAGTACGAACGTTAGTTGGCAGGTCAGGCTACGTGTACAAGTTCGAGCTATACGGTGACAATTTTTTTCAGAGAGAGAAGTAACATTTATTCAAAGAGCTCTCCTTTATGGGGCGGTGGCGGCTGCCTACAGGGCCGCAGTGACTTGGAGGCCTCGGGAGGCGACTAGCACCTGGTTTCTGAGCCGGCAGACCTTCATCGTGCAATTGGCGAAAATGGATAGTGGTGCATTTTACAGAAGGTTGCGAAGGAAAAGAAGTGTTCGGCAACAACTTTTTCGCGTCTGCTGAACTCCTCGCTGAAATGAAGCAGCATGATCTGGGCTGCGCTTCAGAAGCGGGAGGACTGGTCGCTGTCCATTGCAAAATGAAAAGGAGCTCAAACAAATGGCCAAGGCTCATACAATTTCCGGCACAAAAAAGAAAGTGGCATTGTGATCCGTCAATGGTATGACAACCGAACCATAACAATTGGGTCAAACAAGCACAGTGTGAACCACGTGGGGTCCTATCAGAGGTATGACTGAAAGCAGCAATCATTCGTTGAGGTCCAGAGACAGCCTCGTGAAAGTCTACAACTGAAGTATGGTGCAGAGAGGGCATACCAGCTGCTTTTGTTCCTCAGGAACAACCTGAAGATGAAAAAATGGTACAAGACAATATTGTTCCACCTGCTGGGTCTAGCCATGGCAAACAGTTGGCTACTGTATTGTGCCACAAACTTTGTGGCACGATATGGAAGCAGCAGTCAAGCCCAAGACGGCAGTTTCTTGTTGCATCCGCAATGATGTGAAGCCAACGGACGAAAGCTCGCGTTTCGACTTGAAGCAGCTCTGGAAACGAGGCGCTCTTCGGAGCTGTCGCCTGTATATGGCACCCGACGCAGGTGTCTATGAGGTGGACTTGCACGCCAAGTGCCAGGAAAAGTGCAGGATAAAGACGTACGACGTGAGCAAATACCTGGTCAAAAATGACTGCGCAGCTAGTGGACTCCCTCGCCAACACCCCGGACGCCGATGGAAGCTCAGCACAAAGTGTCACCTGTGCATCTGCCAACAGTGGTGAAGGCACCTACAAAGACACGCTTGAACGGCCATTGCCTATCCTACCTACCTGCTCCGCAGCCAGCGATGATGACGCAAGCTTAGTAAGCGACGCGCTACACTAAACAAGTAAGCAGTCGGAAGCCTTTACCAAACATGTCAATAGCTTGACGCACTCAACAATGTTAAAGGCAAAGCCCTGATATCATGTCAATGATGTCTGCACAAGTCAGTCTGTGGAGGCATTGAAGATTTTTGTCTTATTTCTATCTATCGTAGCAAGCTGGAAGAGATATTTGGTATGCAATAAATTAATTAAGTTCTAGTCATGCATAAAATTATTTTGGAGCATCTAATAAAAATATCATTTGCAGTTCTTACACCATTTCCTTTCGTTTTTTTTTCTTTCTTTCTTGAATCTTGTGAATACATTGAGCATGCAGATGAACTTGCTTTCAGGTTGGCTATACACTATTCCTTGCAGCTTTCTGGACGTTGGTAACTTTTGCAGGGCCTCACTCACTAGAGATAAAGCATGTCTGCACTGACAATTTGTTTTTTTACATCTTCTTAATTAACTCGAGATTTAGGATTTGGTGCTCCAAAATGAAGGTATCTTTTTCGTGTAACCTGCTCCAAATTTGGATTTTCTTGCTCCAAAAAGTGCTCCAAAACCTATTTTGGCTGCTGCACCCCTGACAAAGAGATCAGTGATGCAAATCACATTAGGTTTGATAAAAACCGAGCAAGCAACAGAAGATGTTGAAGAAGACAGAAACTTCAGCTGCACCAAACTCTCCAATCGAGCCTCAAACATTCCTGGTGCCGATTGTGTGAATCACATACCTGTGAAAATTGCCCAACTGAATGCTCAGTGCTGCAAAATGCCACAAAACAAATGCAAAATGCACATGCAATGCAAGAAATGCAAAGTCTAGCCCTGCATTGAGCTAGATCGGCCCACAAACTGTCTCGAACAGTTTCACTGTGTAACTGGTGTTCCCACTGTCCACATATGTGGACACTCGTTCTTTCCTAGAAATAAAGCTAGAATTTCCAGATTTTCCGCTCATTTCCTCTTTTGTATATGCTAATAATGCATATATGTCAAGAAAACGTCATTTGCACATCTGTATAGTGCATGGGAAACAGCTCACTGGAAGAGTTTGTAACCCCGCATTTTCCTGTCCTGCACACCTCATCTGATCAGCGGAATCAAAAAGCTGTGAATTCAGTCCATAAAAGGCCAACATGTCCTGAAAGTGGCACTGAAATGAGCTGCTACCAGTGAGCCCTCACAACTGATGCCTTCCATTTCGTCGAGACAACACCAGAGGTCCGAAAGGTTTTTGAGCAGACAGGCCACACTTTCACCTGCAAATGCAGTAGCATGACACGCTCACCACACCAGCTGAATGCAACTGCGCTTTTCGCCTTTCAATGCTGCTGCCTTGCAGGCGTGTGTATGCAGTGAGAAAAAAGCGCGCACTGTTTGAAGACTCGTATGCAGCAAGATGGGGATGCATACTCTATCATACAAAGTGGTGCGTGCTTCTGGATCATGAGAAGGATAGTAGAAAAACCAGTACATTGGCTACAACTTCTACTTCAGAGGCAACAACTCCACAAACCCAAGACGACAAGGTTAGGCATGTGCTTCAGTCATGCAAGCATCTAGCAGAACTTGCTTTTGAAAAAACGAGAGAGCAGTTCCTGAGACGTGTTCAAAACGTTGCCCACTTAATACAAACTTGGAAACAAGGTCAAGACGTTGAAGTTGTCCCTGTTCATGCGGATGCCACCTCAGAAGACCTGCAACAAGCATAACACCACAAACTGATGCTGGCAACAAACTACACGACGTTGCCAAAGGCCGAGCTGAGGGGCTTCAGAAAGCCACATGACATGGCTGCGATTCCTTCAAATGAGCACAGCTCCCTGTTGAACCAGGACATAGCACCACAAACTGATGCTGGCAACAAACTGTATGGTGCAACAGAGTACAGTGTATTTTTTTATTCATGCGGCGCCTGACTTTCAACACAGATGGCAGAGCCTTCGAAAGAAGTTCCTTCAGGTTCGGAAGAAATACATTAAGTCTCCAGTGGAAGCAGCTCTGATGCCGCAATGAAGACGTGGGCCCTCTTTGACAACCTGAGATTTCTCACCAAAGCAATCAGAGCAGAAGGTAAGCAACCTGAAGTTGGCGTTTTTGCTCATTGCGAGTGCTTGCCAAGTGCTCGCCAAGCAGTGCTATATCTATGCAAGCCCCGATTCCTCTCTCGTTTTCCCTCTCCCCCTTCTTTCTCGAATAGTCTTCTATTTGAATCCATGCTGGCTGCTCCTATGCACACAGTTTGGCACGCTGAAGTGACAAAGCTATTTTCAGAAGCCCGCCGTATTGGCCGACACCAACACGGTGTCTACCAACCCGGAAAACCGGGAACTGCCAGGGAATTTGGGCACGTCTGAAGAAGTTAGGGAATTGTCAGAGAATTCTTTAAAAATGTCGCTAGGTAATGCAAACTGAGGGACGGCTGACTACCCCTATCTCCCAACCGACGCCAACTTCTAACTGCTGGCACATTCCGACGGGTGAACTAGACAATAAAGAGTTTTAGCATAGCATTACAGCACTTTAATGCCTCCGCAGCCCCAGCATGCCCTGGTCCAAGCAGCACTTCGTCCTTGCACATGTATGTCTGTCCTCTCTATTCACCGTCGTATGCATCTGATTTTCACGGTGTTCTTTGTGGTGGAAGAGTTCTCGTTAGCATGCAAGCTTCAGTTCCATGAGAGGATAAGAAGTTTGATCAAAGTCATGGCATCGTGGTGCACCTTGGATGTCCTAAGACCTGGAGGGGGGAGGGGGGGTGGGGGGCACGAAAAAGTGATATCCAGCTTCTTGTCCTACTTGGACACATGAGAAGAATCAGCTGGGTCGAAAGGGTTCTTAAGCAACAACACAGCTGAAGGTCTTTGTGTGACCTTTTCAAGTCCATTACATCTGCTGGAGTATTTGACGACACAGGTGGGGCTCGTTATGTGATGACAAGCCGTTTGTGCTCAGATCCCACTGAAAGACTTTTTGGCATTGTTCGTCAGATGTCTGGTGGCAATGACCACCCTACAGCCAGCCAGTTTTTGGTTTCTAGGCCTGATCGCCACCCCAAAGCAATGCTCTTTCGGAACTCTTGAGAAGCCCGCTTGGTGCTTTTAATGTAAACGAGACAAGTTCCCAGCAGAGAATTGATGAGCCCTTAAAGATTGGAAATCTGACAGAAGCACATGAACTGCTTAGTATTTATGACCTTGATCACCGTTCCATGTCAGTTGAAGCTAGTGATTCTAGGCTCATTTTCTACATGGCTTGTTGTGTCGCGAGGAAAAGCATTGTGAAAACAAAGTTTGCTGAATGCTGCCTGCAGCTCCTGCAAGATAAAGATAGAACCCCCCTTCACCCCCCCACCCCCCAGCTGAAGCAGCCCTCACGACTGCTGTTGACAGCGGAGGACTTTTATATCTGTACGATCAGCTGAATTCAGTGGTGACACCACAGGAAAACACATTCACCCATTGTTTCAGTGTAAAGCAAGTGAGAAGCGACAGCCTTATGAATCTTGTATCGTTTCTTCAGCTCACCAAACTGAATTTTTTGGTCACCCTGAACACAAGACAGCACTTACAAAATCATAAAGTTCTATGTACTTACAAGGATCCAATTCTATGTCAAGTCCCAGAACACGAAATGGGAAGAAATGCGGAAGCAAATGAAAACGCTCAACCTGCGCCGAGTGCTCTGAATTCTGCTTTGAGGACGTTGCAACAGTTGTTTCTTTTTAGTATGTGACTTAGATTCATTTATGTGCTATGCCTGTGTTATGCATTGAGAAGTCCCATTTCCCAATCAATGTAGTGGAAGCCTGATTTTGGTTGCTGATGTTTAATGTTTCTGTTGTGCCTTTTCATTCGTTTTATTGACCGTCATGAGTTCGGGCATCGTACGAAAATTGCAAAATCCCTCTCTATCGAGTGCAGTGCGATAATCGCTAGCTCTTGGAAGCTACATGTGTAGCCATTTATTCGCTAGAGGTCTTGAACTCCTCACTTGTGCTACAACTTGTCGGCACACAAAAAGGCTACGGTGCAATCTGCGAGTGAGAAGAGATTTTTTCAGGTCACCCCGAGACGCTGAACGCCTTGCACTATGGCAGCAAGAAGTACCCACACGGCACAAAAAGTTTTCGAGCCCGTGTTCTGTTAGTGACCTTCACTTCCGCGATAAGGACATTTCGAAAGTCTTCGAGCACAAAATTTATGGTGTGGACACCACGTGACAAATGGGCACCAAAAGACAACACTGTGCCTCGGCTGTTTCCGAAATGCCTGAGCTACCTTTCGAAACCGCACGGAAACACAAAACAACTGCTCGCAGACTCTCCCCAGCAAAAAGCCAGCGCCGCAACGAACAAGGTGAGCATTCTATTTCAGCAATTGTGGCAACGCCAATGGATAATACTGAACCTTTGTTAGACATGCTAACTACCTAGGCCAAAGAGGGACAGAATATTGACGGATGGTCTCTTGACGTTGCTGAACAAACGATGCTATTGTACAAGCTCAGCATAAGAAATAATATTCCCTGTGTGGAAATGTCCGTGGCACTGTCGGAGAACCTCGATTTGACTGTTTGCGCAAATGGTCGACTTGTGCCTCACAGAGTCTACGCCAGGAAGCCAAGCATTACACTGATATCGTTCGATGACTTTAAATGCTTGATGCATTACATTGACAACCTCAACATGTGCCAGGGATGCCCTGCCGAAAAGTACCCAAAAAATTGCTTCGTCAGTGGTGGCCACAAAAGAAGGTGAAACGTGGAGATGCAACACCTGCACTGCATTGAGCTACATGTGCTCAATGTCGGACCTTGGAAAAGCTTTTTCTGCAGCGTACAAAGAAACAAAAAGACTTCAAGAAAAGAAAGTCTGAAGTCGATGTGGCCGAAAACAATCCGTGCAACCTCAAGGCGAGAAAAAAGAAAGAACTTGTTTCGATGAAGAGCCAGCTGAGTGCAGTTACGGAGGAAACAATTGACAACACTCTGTGTTCTTCCTTCCACACAGCAGTTGGCCTTTAAGACAGCTGTCATGGCAGCGAAATCAAAATCCAAAAATGGTCGGCGATACGATCCCGAGTGGCTCATGACATGTCTGCTACTATACATATCAAGCCCGAAGGCCTACTCTTTGATTGCTGACGCGCAGCTGCTACTGCTGCCATCAAAGGCTCGCCTTCACCAGATAATAAAGGGAATTCCAAGCAAATATGGTTTAAATCAACTAGCGCTCAAAAGCATTAAGGGCCATTTCTCGCATAAAAACCACCTACGAAGGCTGGAAGTATTGCTCCTCGATGAGGTCAAGTTAAAGCAGGGCATCTCCTTCAATAAGGCCTCATGCAAGATGGATGGTTTTGTTACTATGGTGAGGTTGCAGCACCAAGCTCAAGTAAACTTGCCGACCATGCACTGGTACTGATGTTTGTGCCACTGTTCGAAGACTGGGTGCCACAAGTCGCAAGCTTTGCAAAAAGGGGAGTGCTCCTGGAAAAGTCCTGCCAGAACAGAACTTGTCACGAGTGCTGTTCTGGAACTTCACAAGAACAACGCGTCACTGCTGGTTGTGATCAGTGATGGGGCTGGCAACAACAAATTTATGTGGAGCCAGTTTGGAGTTTCTGGCAAACTGGACGCACCTCATCACTTCATTGAACATCCTTGGGAGCCACCACAGAATATCTACTCCCTGTGCGATGCAGGAGTGGAACGGGTTACACGGGTTTGGGAGCAGTCCTGGAGAATGGAAAATTGCCTTTTGTAGCAGGCTTGGAGCAGTCAGAAAAGTCTTTTGGAGCAGGTTTGGAGCAGCCAGAAATGCCGTTTGGCAGAGGGCCAGCCCCTGAAAATTAAGTTTAATTTATTTATCTCTGGGATCTCGGTGGAGCGAAGAGCCCATCTTCCACCGAACATCAGCATCCTGCAGGAGTCCGCCTGCTCTGGGACCGGGCTCACACAAAAGAGACTGTCATGTCCCTGTGAACTTTCCCAAGTACCATGGGGATACACAAGAGGATGTAGATGCCCTACCTCCTTTACCGCCTTCTCTATCCATGACTAGACCTTGCGTCACCCCTTCTGGATAAAAAATTTCGGTAATAATAATAATAATAATAATAATAATATAATAACAATAATAATAATAGTACTAATAATAACAATAATAATAATAATAATCTATCACTATTATATTAGATGTTCTACCGTGCACTAGAACGTAGGTTGTAGTGCACGGAGTAGTCTGAACCAGGAAGGAAGTTCTTGTGCTCGGACGACAAAGTCGTTCTGGCGTGGTCATGGGGGATTTCAATGCGCATATCTACAGTTTGGACGAGACCACGGATGGAAATGGCCAATAGCATCTGGACATGGTGGACAAGCTGGGGCTCGCTCTGGGTAACCTAGAACCCAAATGTGTGGGGCAGACCACATGGTCTACAGGAGACCGTATATCTACCATCGACATTTCAGTGATGTCACCAGCGCTGTATCACAGACTCACAAGCATGGTCATTGATGAGCTAGGGGACCATAGTGCTGGGAGCGACCTTAACTGACTGCTGCTAGAGTTCAGGGGGAAATGAGGGCGCTCAACCGAGAACCAAGGTAAACAGAGTGGTCTCTTGTCTGAACAAGACATTGAGCATACTGTGGAGCACCTGGAAGCATCGCCAGTGATGGAATATGAACCAGTAGAAGTGATCCACAAGGAGCTGTAGAAAAGGCCGCGTAGGAAGGGCCGACGGCAGAAATACAGAGGGGAAAGGTGGTGGGATCAGGAGGTGCAGACCGCAGTAAAAGAAAGGAAAGAAGCGTGCCGGGCACGTCGGCAGGCGGCCAGAATGGGACAGCCGGAAAGCGTCCGACAGAGCCGGTGGGAGGCGTACTTGGTGAGAAAATATTGGGCAGCAACCATGATCCAGCAGAGGATTCGGGCAGTTGACTGCCAGTTTCTGGACAAGCTGAAGAGGAGTGGCCGAGACACGCCCAGAAAATTCTGGCGGCATTTGCAGCGGGCGCACGGGCATGCACCCCCTCAACCCGCAATCCGGTCAACAGCTGTCTGGGGAGCAAGGATGCGTCCTAATGGTGGAGCAGGTCAGGAAAATGTTTCAGTGCAGGGACATGGAGGACTTTACCACAGCTGCTGAGGAGGAAGACACAACAGAATTTGAGGAGTGGTTGGGCTGTGCTGGTGAATTGGGGCTGAAAAACATCCCGAGTCACGCCCAGGCGGGGACGGTGACAGGACTGGATGATTTTCCAGCAACACTGCTGAAGAAACTGTGTCCCCAACAACGTCTGGCACTGCAGGAGATGTTGAGTGACATGTTGAGGACAGGAACAGTGCCTCAGGAGTGGGCAAAGGGCAGAATGGTATTCCTGTACAAAGGGGCTGGATAAAGGTGCAGCTGGACCTCATACAGGCCAATTACAGTGACCCCTGTGCTGTATTGGGTCTTTGCTCAGGTACTCTGCAGGCGGATACAGGCCTCGGCATAAAAAAGCGGCGTCCTGGGAGAACTGCCAAACGGTTTTCCGTACGGGGAGGCACCTTTGCCTACGGATGGCCTTCTCGGTCATAGAGAAGGCCTACGACTGTGTTAGCCACACCACGCTCTGTACCCGGCTGCATAGACAAGGCCTGCCAAACGAGGTTGTCATTGTCAACCAGCTCCAGGTGCTGTACACGGGGGCGGTAGTGAAGGTAGAATGGCAGGGCAGGCGACTGGGTTTCGTTGCCCCTTGAGAGAGGTCTGCGCCAGGGATGCCTGTTATCGCTGCTGCTTTTGATGCTGCTGCTTTGTGACCTAGAAGAGGAGTTGGAAGAGTGCTGCCTCAGCGTCGACTTGTCGTATTTGGATGGTGGACAAGCGGTGCACCCGACATTGCCCGGCCTAATTTATGCAGACGACCTAGTACTAACGGCCGGCTCGCAATCTTGGCTCCGGTTTAGTGCGCAAACGTGTGCGGTAATGTGGTGAAGAGCCCAAGGTGAGCTGAGGCAGACGGAGCCACTGACCGTGCAAGGACAGGCGATCCCCTACGCCACAACATACCTATAACTGAGGGTGGGGATAAAAACAGCGGCCTCTCTTGAGGAGTAGCCGAGAGAGGTGAAGAAGAAGGTTCTGGATGGGCTAAGTGTGCTCAGATGCAGGGCTCTCTGGGCCTGTGGGATGCGCTTTCCTCAACTCGATGCGGCTCTGCGAACAGATCCAAGTTTCTGCACTAAAGAACAAGAGGAGCACCCCATTCGAGAAAACTTAAGCAGTGCCCACTGATACGGCACGTCCGATACCTTTTGACTACATGCACTTGATTTGCCTAGGAGTTATGCGAAAGCTTATACTGCTCTGAACAAAAGGTGACAAGTCGTACCACACCGGCAAGGCAACAAGGGACTCGCTGTCAGGTGCAAGAGTTGATTATGTCCCATTAGATATGTCCACACAGCCAAGAAGCTTGTCAGACGTCGGCAAGTGGAAAGCGACAGAATTCCGGCTTATTTTGCTGTACACTGGAGTGGCAGTCGAAGGGGCAGATCTCAGATAGTCTCATGGACAACTTTTTGACACTGCACTGTGCTGTGAGCATACTGAGCAATCCGAAACATTCTGCTTGCTTACACTATGCAAAGAAGCTCCTGAGGCACTTTGTTAGTACATTCATCACTTTGTATCGCAAGCGTGCAGTGTCCCACAATGTTCATGGGTTGATCCATGTAGCAGACGATGTCCGTATGCATGAACCACTGCACAACTATAGTGCATTCCCATTTGAAAGCTACATGGGAAAACTAAAGTATGTGAACAAGCCAGAAAAGCCTTCACAGCAGCTCTACAATCGAACCACAGAAGAGCGGTTTCTGGCTGGACACTCAAAATCCCATGCAAGCAGCCAAGACGAATCGACATCGGTCATTCCAAGCACTGGACAGGTACCAACAGGTGGTGTAATGACGTCACCGCATGAAAAAGGGCCACTGCCACTGGGCTGCACCTCAGTACAGATCAGTCAAGATTTCCGCTGAGGTGCCAATTATGCTTAAAACAACCAGGAGAGATTCAGCATGCTTGATGCAGGATGGCAGCATAGTGAAGATAGCCCACTGTAATTTAAGCCACCAACCAGTTGTAGTTGGAAGAAAGTACGAAAAGACTGAAGGCCTGTACTCCTACCCATGTGGCTCGGCACTCCTTGATGTGCACCTTGCATCCAAGCCTTCAGACATGCACTTTTGGCCACTTTCGGAAGCTGCAGCAAAATGTGTGAGGCTGCAAAAAAATTTGCCATTTTTCCAATGGTGCACATACCATAAGCAGCACAATGATGTTTTATGCAAGCCATGGTTGATTACTGAGAAGGGAGTGGGGGTCGGGTGGTTAACGTGACACAGCTATGTTGTGTTCCTTAGTTGAAGGCAACAGAGTAAAGCAACAGAAAACCGATTTTTGTGGAGTGTATATCCTCCAGCTCATATGAAAGCATGCATTTATTATGATCACCAGTATATAAATACTGGGGTAATCACATGAAATTTCTAAGTAAACAGGTGGAAATAATTTTAATTTCCCATGAAAATTTCTGAAGTTTGAAAGGTGGTGACATGTGTCTAAGCGTGACACTACCGTACGTGTGCAAACCTCATTAGCTTTAACATGCGGTTCAAAAACCACATAAACAAATGGGGAAGGTTGCACATTATTGTTCCTCTGCCAGGGCCAGTTTTTAAATACCTCTTTTCATCTCACGTGCATGCATGTTGCCGCACGGCTCACTGTCTTAGTTCCCAGCATTCCTTTTCGTGGGACACATATGGCTGGTAGATCTAAAATTTCCGATTTCAAAAGTTCTACGGCACTATCAGCAAAACCGTTTAAGGTTTGTGTGTTATAAGTGATGCCTTTTCATTTGAGATAAGGAAAATATACTGGAAAAAATCGGCTGTCTGTCCTTTTAAGGGTGTCAATGATGCTTCACAAGCAATGAAAAAGCTATTAGCCCCTGCAACCTAGGAAGTGTAGAAAATATCAACAGCAAGCGATAGCCAACTTTGTTTTCATACTGCTTCTGCTATAATGGCCATTTCTGCAGTCATTGTTTATCCACCATCACAAATCTTTTGGGTCCTGTTTTGGGAGGGCAAAGAATCTGGCTGAAATTGAAGTTTGTATGTTAAAAGATTGAAGCTTCCAGATGGATGAATCCTCCCCCCCCCCTCTTTTTTTTCAGGTCAACACTAAATAAGCTCCATTAACCCTGTTAGCTATTTCTTATTTGTGATGGCACAAATAATTGTGCAGAAAATATGCAATGTTGGCATTTTGTGCATTACTGAATGGCTGTTGCTAGTGCAAGTGGTTTAAATGCATCCTCAGACCTGCAATCTACCAATATAGGCCTGCTTGAGCTTATGCTTTCCTTTAAGGCGTCTCTACCTTTTTAGGCGGTGAGTTTGCCCTAGTCGAATTCCCAGATGAAGACAACTGCCTGGGCGCTGTTCATCGAACTTGGCTAAGGGACAGGCGAGGTCCTTTGGCCAGGTGAACAAAATCCAAGCAAGTGGCGGAAAATAATAATTGATGGTGTACAACCGGAAGACACCTGGGTAAAAGTGAAATGTGAGGTGAAGGGCTTGGCTGGTAAGATTTTTTTTTAAGTGGAAACATAGGTAAGTATTTGTTCTCGGTTCTTGGCACTCAAAAAACAATTTCTTCCAGACATTTAGAAAAAGCAATTGAGAGGCCGCAGTGCCTGCAGTATAGCACTGATGCTAACAGCGAAAGAGTTTGGTTGAAGGAAAAGGAAGAGGCGCCCAGCTGTTCTGTCAGATTATGACGATGAGAGCCCTGAAAGGAGCGAGACCATGGCAAATGATGATGAGGAATACGTCCCTCCAAAGCCGCCAACCCCACCTGCACTCCCCAAAAGAACAAGTACGGCCTGCCACTGCTCGCGATATGGCAGTCAGCGGGCAACAGCATCAAAGGCACTTGTGCGACTACGACGCAGAGGTTCTCTAGAACCTTCACACTTCCTCGGACCCTGGCGAAATCGTGATGAGGCAGTGCTGGGTACAAAAACTGCTTACTTTTCTTGCGGAAACAGGGCTAGAAGGGGATCTGTGAACCCTCTGAGCATATACATTTTGTATGTGTGTGCATTTCCGCTCTCCCTCTCCCTCCCCCTTTCTTTCTTTCCTTTTATTTTTCTCTCTATTTTTCGCTGTAACCTCACTGTACTCACCCATCTGGTGCAGCAAGCCCTACCGTTAGTGGGGGCGGACCTCTTCAGCTTTCATTAAAGGCATTCTCTCTCTCTCTCATATCTGTATCGTTACAATAGAATTATCAGAGTAGATAGTGTTTATGTATGCAGCTGTTAAAGATGGATGCAGTAATGTAAACCTGCCCAGAGTTTCAGCTGTACCTGATTTGCCAACAGTGCATGCACCACACCACCGGACTAATCAGTCTCAGCTGAGAGTGCAGTGCTCAGGTACATTAACTGCATTATTGTTTCAGAGCATGCACGTTCAGACAACATACAACTGGCATACTGTAATTACCAAGGTACCATGCCTAGCACTGTAGTGTAGTCACCAGCGCCAAGGCTGCACGATCGTGGTGGTGAGTTCAATTTGCACCTCTAAACTTTCATGACGGGTGAGCGAGTGTTAGAGGTCTTAGTTTTTAGACTGGGCAAGCACTTCCCCCACATTTGGCAACCAACACACTGTTGGCTACTGCCAAGTTGGTAGGATTAAATTTTGCTAGCTCTTGATAGGTGTTGCACTTCACTGGTGCATTTCACGAGCTTGCTTGTTCACGCACCTTCGAATCATGTGGAATTCATAGCATGCTCTTTAAGAGCTTATGTGAGCCCTTATGTGCAAGCAAGTTCTCAATTGCACTGTAATCCCTGAATTGGCTGTAATGTGCTGCATAAACAACCTTTGCGTGATGTGCATGTTTCATTTCAGATGCTCCCGCCCCTGTGAACACAGGTTAGAGGGATCCCAGTGCTCACTCTCGGTACAGCAGTGGTCTTGTAGTGAGTGTGGAGCAACCTTGTTGCCTTAATTATTTTACTTAGTAGTGTGGGAACACGACCTTAGCGCGTTCCCTTTGGTTCGGCTTTGCCACGCCGCCTGCTCCTCGCGGGAACTTGCTCGGTGAGATGTCGGCGAGGGGGATCTACCTCCTCGGCGAACGAGTGTCTTGGGGGCCGGCGAGCACGCGCGGGAGGCGGGCTGCGCGGGGGAAGTCTGAGCTCGGGAAGCGAGGCATCAGGACGCGCCTGGTGATCTCCTTCCTTCGAGGGTCGGGCAAAAAGGCGGGCGACAATGGCTGCCATCGGTGTCCCAGCGAGGCAAACGCGAGCGCGCTGAGGCGGCGCCCCGGCGATGACTGTTGTCGCGGTGAGTCGAACCTCTCGATTCCCTTAAACTGCCCGGGCGAGGAACTAGATCCTCGCCGTCAACCAGCTAGCCTGCATGCTCTCTGGATGTTTATTATTCACTAATAAATGTCAATGAGCGAAAACACTTGTCGCTTCCCTTGTTCCGGTGAGCCACGGCCCGCCGCTGCTGGCACGGCACAGCGCGCAGCCGCGGGGTGGGAGATAGCTTGCTAGCGGGGCGAAACGAGAAGACAAAGACTGATTAGTCTCTCTCGTCGCCGGTTTTGCTATTGCAGAGAAAAGTAAACCAATCTACTTCAACCCCTCTATAACCCCACAGTAGCTATTTTCAAAAGTTGCATAAACAATTTTTTCTTCGTGTACATGTTTCATGCTCTCATTCCTGTGCACGTAGCTTCGGGGGATCCTGCTGCCGGAGTGTTATGCAACAGGTCGTGGCACGGGAGGACCTTGCAAGTGCGGATGCTACACAGCAATGGCTCAAAGTCATGGAGTATTATTTTAGTGCTGAAGCTAGTTAATGGCATACCACGTTGGAAACGGTTCGTGAGGTAAACTATTTGCACTTTGGCTTCGTACTCCATTTCACGTTCAATTTTTCTTAACTGCACAAGTTTTTTTTCGTCATCTGCTTTTTCTGTACAGGGATAATGCTAGTTACTTAATCAAATTTCATACAAAGTTTGACAGCCTACTTTGAGCTGGTAGTCGTGGTGCTACAGGTTTCAAACGTACACGGCAAGTTTAAATCTCAATTGGGAAATTTCACTCTTGTACACTAGACAGTGGCAAAAACAGCCGTTTGGCGTTCGTGGCAGACAACTCTGCCAAGGCCATTCTTTGCATGATTCTATCAATGGGTGCAATGTGTTGTGGTGTGTGAGTGACACAAGTGACACAGTAGACACCAAGGGATGGTAAAGTGCAGCTTTGTAAATTACTCCCACATGACTGATGCCCCTCACAAAAAAACGAAGCTGTATTTGGCACCTCAGCCCCTCCCCCCTCTTTCTGCTCTGTATTTCATTTATTTTTGTTCATCAAACGTGAATGCATTGTGAAAACTTAAACAGAGCATACAATATGTAGTCAATATACTCAATTACTGCTACAAAAGTTGCCTACATTTAGTTTATGACCCTAAATTTGTGCCTAATTTTTGAAAAGTTGCAAATCGCATCTTGAACCACTGATCTGGCAACAACAGCGTGGCACCAAGGCGGCACCCATGCGTAGAGTTTTGAGGGCCAGCTTCACCCACCCAATATCAACGGTCGGTCTGTCAGTCAGTCTGTCTGTGTGTCGACCTCGCGCACCATTTTCGCACTAAACTGACCGTTTGTGCTCTGTGTCATGACTGCAACTAGACTTTGACAAGATCCCAGGTGAAAGGTGCAAGTTTCAGTCTGCATGGCTGGAACACTGAGAATATAAACACTAGGTGAGGCTGGAGATAAGTGACCCTTATCGCACGAAGTGCGCAGTATGTCAGAAGTCGGTTGACATTGCAACAATAGGGCAGTCACCCTTGAAGGGCCATCAGAAAAGTGCAAAGCACCAATCCAAAGCTGCAGCAGGCGAGGGCTGCTCTTCTGTCACAAGTTTTTTGCAAGCGGCAGACCTCACAGAAAAAACTTCTCAGCGTGAAACAAGGAAACATCCTCTCTAGCTGCAACCCTTGACAAAGACTGTAAAGGGCACGACTCCACAATTGAAGCAGAAATTTTGTGGACGATGAAAGTTCTGTTTCACACTATCAGTGCCTCCTGTATAAACATCTGTGCCGGGCACACCGCCATCAGGGGCCGTCGAACGCCACTGCTCTCCACTGCCGCTAGGGGCGCTGGGTAAACAGGGTGCCACTGCCGCTGTTCTGTCCGTGTGTTGCGTGCAGCCCATTCAGTGGTGTTAAACTTCGCTTTGTGGGACAGCTTTCGGCAAGTACGTGATAGAATGCTTTTTGATGGCCTACTGCTGTGTGCCATCATGCAAATCGGACGAGAAAAAGAACCAGCAGGGCTTTCCTTTCATGAAATACCCACTGACGCAGAGCACAGGCACGATGGCTTGCCGCAATACGACGACACAAGTGGTCGCCGAAAACAACCTCATGCTACACCAAAGTATGCAGTCGACACTTCAAAGAAGAGGACTCCATAGAAGGCAAGCGGCGACACCTAAAGAAAGGGGCTGTGCCATCAGTTTTTGAAGAATACCCGCCCCATCTCCAACCGAAATCAACGCCAGCGCGAAATACGGCAAGCATCGACAAATGAGTGAGTGCTATAATAGCACGCAGCAACTCCGCGAGCGGCAACGCTACTTCAGCAGTGGAGGATATGTCAGATTGTTGCACCATGGACACATTGGTGGAGGCCAACTTGTGTGATCAAAACGTCCAGGTAGACAGCAGGTGAACTTCAAGTGTGCTTGTCGTGAAGTAAAAGTGAGAAGAGAGTGAGAAGTAGCGACAATGATGTCGTACACCCATAGCAGTGTGTTTCAAGATGCATCTTTATGTTAAACACCGCTAAGCCTCGCATTGAAGGAAGAGGGCCCCTGATTATGTAAGTAAATTAGCTGGTTCATTGTTCCGTGCCATTTTCACTCCTCATAGCACGAGCAATATTATTAGGAATGAATTTGTCTGCCCAAATATATTTAAGGGCTGTTGATGTTACGACTGACAGGTTCACGACATCGCGCGCAGCGCAGTTCACCATGCATGGAATGTTGTTGAAGAGGTAGTGAACTTCGCGTCACCCAACATTTCAGTTTTTTGTTTTAATTCGGGAAACTGCAGTTTATTATAACCTAACATATTGTTCTCTTACGCCACTCACTTTGCAAAGTGAGCAGCGCCAGTGTTTGTCTTTTTCTCGTCTTTCGTGACGTTTGTTTGCGCTGTTTTTTGCCTTCAGTATGAACCAACTAGCCTGCCTTCACTCTTTAGTACACTTTGCAAAGGTCCAGCCAGCCTGTGGGGAGCGGGGCACAGCATGGACACTGGCCTGTGAAAAATTGCTTAAACAGCAAACTGTCTGCCCAGTATACAAACAGAGCAATAGAGGCATTCCATTCCAAGAGTTGGCGGGGGGTGTTCTGGAACTACTGTAATTATTTGGCCAAACATGTTCTCTGCCCACTGGATTGACGTTGATTCTGACCGGCATGCATAGGACGTGGTGTGCTTAGTGGTACATACTGTTCGTTGCAGCATCAAAGCATCAATTGTGGTCCAGGGGTTCATTTGTTTCACGAGCTGTATTGGTCATTTGCAGGATTTCGTTGACCTTACTGCAAAATACTAATTATGATTTTCATATTTTTGTGTAGTTCCACCTTGCAAAGGGGGTTTTTATAACGAGCGGCCAAGCAACAAAGATTTTAAACAATACGAAGCCTACTCTCATTGCAAAGGATACTGCACAGGCCATCTGAATCAACGACACCCTCGCAAGTCTGATCATTAATGGGGGCGTGGCAGCTAACAAGAGCGCGCTCGGACAGCGGGCCAAGAAGCAGCTGTCACCCGAAAAAGCGCAGGTGGTGGCAGGTAATGCAGTTAACCCCATCCTCCTCGCAAAGGGTGCTTCACAGTTTACCTTTCTTTCCAGCAACCATACGCTACTGGGGCAACAAGAAGAGCCTCCATGTGGGTGCCACCGCGGCTGCAATGTCGCGGCTCTTGAGTGACAAAATCCAGGACGCTAGAAAGCCACTGAAGAAGCAGGGCACAAAGACCTACGACGCCGAGAGCCAAGATGGAGAGGGCCAAGACACCCAGTGCCAAGATGGGGTGGGCCTGGCCTGAGCCATGTTCTGACAAATAAATGACGTCCAGCTACACCATGTATATGGCCTGACATGCTGTGGTTCTGGTGGCATGTGCTGCTGGCATAAGCTTACCTAACCATAGACATTGGTAACAGATTCTGGCTGGGGCGGCTAAAGCTGGTCACAGCTGGGACCAGGAGCCTGCTGGTCCCAGCTGGGAATCAGGCCATAAACCACCCAAGCAGCATTGGCCTATGACCAATGACTGGAAACTCCATGGGAAGCCATGAGCTTCCCATCAGGGGAAAGATTGATCGGGCGCCAAGCAAACGGTGACCGGAAGCGGTCCCACACAGAAAGCGCATCGGAGGCCGAGATTTATCCAAGTGAAAAAAAGTATGCAGCCAACCAATTGTCTGTCGCGTTGCGACCTGTCGGTCGAAGGTAAACAGGCAACGGCGCAGCAAGAAGTAGTTACCAAGCTGGTTAGGGCACTGTGTAGCGAGACAAGGTCTATTTAAACCAAAGAGCAGGGTATTTGAAATAACGTGCCAAATTTTACCCCGTTCTTTGAGCATGGGACATTTTTTTTTAATATCCCGCCTAAGTATATTATGTGCCGCCCAGTGTTATCTGATTCTCCAGAGTCGCCACGATGCCTTTTGAACGGACGCGAAGCAGCGGCGCCCGTGTCACCGTCTCGCGGTTCTCCGTTGCTTAAGGTTCAGCTATGCACCAATTTGCCCTTTTAGATCGTTCTATTTCACTGCTAAAAATGCATCGCTAGTAACAACAGCCAAATATTGCTTGTGCAAGTGCCTCTGTGGGTTTTGCGAGCCCATGCCGGAGCCTGTCGAGTACAAGTGCTGCCGTGCAGTGCCGGAGGCCGTGGAAGTCAGCGAGGATGCGTGCATCACGCAACATGAGGACTTTGAAAGTTTTCTGAATCCTGCCGTGCTCCGAGCAGTTTTTTACGAGCTGCGGGACAGTGATTTTTTTGTAGAGCAGGAAGGGACAGAGCAGCAACACAAGTGAGTGTCTAGTTTTGTGAACCTGGAGTGTGGGACTTATGTGCGAATAATAAGTGCGTACTTTTCTTGCCTCCAGGATTTATCGGATAGTTGCCTACAGGATGGTTGCAAGATGGATATGGGGCCATCGAGGAAGGCACAACCGAGTAGTTCTTCCTGCTTGTGCAGTGGCAAGAATCCGGAAGGAATTTCATAAACTTGATAAGCATGCTGTATTTAGTAGCTTGACATATAATGGATGGCATTAGCTTTTGTGGATACGAGGATACCTGCTGGTGTAAAAACAGCGTCCTCTGTAGTTGCAGATATTCCTGTTCACAAAGGTTTATAAAGCCCTGTGCTGTACATTGACACTCCAAGCAAGGCCGTGCTTTCTTAGTTCACTCGGAGTGTGAACGGGCTACGCTAGGTGAAGACTGCTTGCAGAGGTACAACAGACATGCCTTTAAAGTATGCCGAAAGAGTTGAAAAAGGAAGGGATGACACGCAAGGCCTGCAGCTTGTGGGCACACACAGTGAACGGAAAAGTGGCACTGTGTTGTGCACTGCTTAAATGCACTGAAGCGATAATCTCATCTGGCTTAGCTGTCACAAACAAGAAGCAGCTTGAGAGAGGGCAACAGCTGCTAGCTTTGTCTGCTGCACTTTCACAGTTTGAGAAGCTGAACAGTAGCGTTCATAAAAACCGCCGCAGGAATGAGAAAAATTAAGGTTTTTACATTTTTGTGCAAACAGTGAGGTGTTCCTTTCGATATTGTTTTTTCCAAGATGTCTAGATTAAACCGAACATCAGTAGCTTCGGCCCTGAACGCTGTGGGAAACCCAGAGTCCTGGCACGTTCCCAATTCCTCGTCGCCCGCCGCCGAGAAGGCTCCTTCTCTCCCCTTGGCGGTTGCGTCGCTCCCGCCGCGGCGCAGGCGTGTCGCGGCAGTGGCGCGGCGGTCACTCGTCACGTGACCGGCTCTTCGGGGCCCCGGTGGGCCGGTCTCGGTGCTCGGGACGGAGGAGGGCTCTCTGGGTTCGAGCCAGCAACGAAGACAGACGTGAGTACCGGAGATCCGGCTTTCCCCTTCCTTTGCCTACCCCCCTTTGCGCCTGCCTCCTAATCCTCGCCGGACGGCTGGATCAGGACGAGCGAGGAGCAGACTACTTTATTGAAGGAGCGCCAATAAACGTGAGTTTGGCCGTTCCGTTGTGTCTTGTGTGTCCCTTGCTGTTCTCTGCCGCGACGCCAGTCGGCGGTCCGTGGCGGAGTTCAGCCGAGCTAGCCTTGCGGCCGAGTCTCGCGAGTCGAGCTTGGTCGCTGTAAGAACCCTGGTCCCCAAAACGTTTGAGCCTATAATTACTCATGGTTAAAAATAATTACCTACATAAAGTTGCTTATGAGTAATTAATTCGTCAGTTGTGCGAGTCTCATCACTTTCTGCCTTTAGCATGATAGTTTGATCTCACTTATTTCTAGCTATTTTTTTTCCTCATGGCTCATCGCAAATAGTGTCCAGTCAGACCCAACTGCCAATAATGGTTGCACTTGTATATTTAGCTTGTATGGTGTCAGCAAAATACGCTTGCAAGGTGCAGCTAGGCAATTTTTAGTGTGCATTTCCTGAAACCTGTACTGCGACACATGTGTAAGGTTGCACTATCCTATGTGTGATTGTGCAACCTCGTCCTTGTTTCATGACTGGTTGTCTGACTTCGTTTGCACTATCAAAGATTTGTGCAACTGTGTGAAAGTTTTGTTTACAGCTGTCTAAATAAAAGCCACATGAGCCTCCTTGGCTCCTCCAGCTTTTGGCCTTGTGGCTGTCCTCAATTTAGAGCAGTACGGATTGACTAGACTGCACTAAACCGTGCACTTATTTTTATATTGCACGGAAGTGCAAATTTCTCTGCTCCTAAACTGCTCCAAAATGCCCAAAGTCCCCACACTAATCCGAAACTTTTTTTTTCGGCTTCTAATCTTAAACTGGTTAGACCACCACTGCACTCAGTTTTACATCAAACTTTTCATCGATGAGGCCCAAACGTCAGTGCAGAATGTTTCTGCACTGGGCTTTCAGCGGAGATGGCTCTATGTTCTGTGCAGCGCTACGTGTGTTTGCACTTTTTTTGTCGTCTTTAGTTACATCACACTGTTTTTACGGCAAAGCAGTGTGTCTAACCCCTCCCCCCCCCCCCTGTTTTTAGTTCGGTAAGCCGCTGTACCCGCCACTGCTCCGGCATTCTTCCTCATCACCGCTGAATTCTCTTTCACAACTTTTATATCCCTCACCACCAATGATGCCTCTTTCACAAATAGTGCAAGCACTGATGATACAAGTAGCGCGAATGGCCCATATTAACGCCACAGCAGACACTTGCTTCTGGTACTCGTGCGGTGCATGTGCTGTCTATAGCTTGCCGGGCTCGCTGCACAGTCTTCCTAATGGCCGAGTACGACAACTATTGCATTCCACGCCTAAAGGCAAAGCATAGACGTCCTCCAATTTTTATGTAATCAACCCCCTTTAATTTCCCCATACAAATTTATTGTACTCCTACTCCAAAAAGAACCAAGCTGTCACCAGAGAAGCACAGCTTAGACTTGGAGAGAGTGAGAGTATGCCCCCAATAAAGGCTCTGCAGAGGAAACAAGCAGTTCTCCTGATACTGTTTGTAGACTTGAAACGAAATTTTATCCAGGAACTTCGTTCAAGTTTCCCAAAACTGGCAGCAGAAGTTGCCAGTCGTGGTTTCTGACGTTTCAGTGGCTTTATTATGATGCAAAGCAGGACTGTGTTTCGTGTTTTGACTGTGCTAGGACATTTGAAATGAAGGACTCAAGAGTCTCTTCATGGTGTCGAATAGCCTTGCATGAAGACGGGTTTTCAAATCTGGCACAAGGAACCACACAAATTCAAAACACACTAGAAAACTGAACATCATAGGGACTCGCCCCACCATATTATTCTGAGTGAGAAAGAGGAATCTGTAGCAGCACTCATCTCAAAGCATAGCTTTCAGCAGCAACCAGAGAAGCAGTTCATTGTGCTTCCTTGGTTTAAGTGATTTCTGCATTCACACTCGTCTTGCAAGCGGCAAAGACTTTAGGCAGCTCGATGCGGCCCGGTATGACTGCCGAACAAGGCTTATCAGTTCCGAGGTAACGCAGAACCGCCGTATTTTTGTCTGTCTTGATTTGTTTATGTGCACGGCATAGTTAATGACCAAATTCTACTTTTGACAGACACGCAAGGCATTTGAAAAGGCTGCAAAAGAAGCACAAGCCACTCCAGGAGCTGCAAGCCTGCCCAGATGATGACAGCATACCTCCCATGCCACTTGAATGTGAAGACAACAGTGAAGAACCTGAAGAGCTCGAGATGGCCATCCAGGAACAACGCAGTGTTAGTGGTACGTTTTATGCAATTTCGTGCACATGACAACTTTAGACCCAAGCAGTGCTGTGTGTTGGAAAACTACATCTTGACGCTACTAATTTGTACATCTTTCAGATAGGACTGACTTTTGGCAAACCGCAGAGCTGACAAACACTGCAAATCAAGCTGCTTGAAGGGGAAAATAACTGCCTCCTTTCGCAATTAATTGGCACCAAAGGCAAACTTAACACTCACATGCTGCCTGAATTTGGAATGGGACCAGCTACTGCAATACAGTTACACTGTGTCCAGAAAAGCTGTATCCCCATTGAACATTGAGGAGCAAAACGTCCAACTTGCGCTACAAGTATTCCGTGACTCTGGGCTGAGCACAATGTGTGTATTCGGAGCAAAACACCAGCTTAAACACTACGGGGAAAACAGCGAGCTTAATGATGATCCCGGGCAAGTGCTGGAAAATTGTGAATGTGATGACTTCTTTCAAAAAAGTTCACTTCCGGGATAACTTCCAAAAGCCTGTGTATCCGTTGGGAAGAGACCCCAACAAGTCTTTTTTGTACGACTTTCTTGACTGGCTGGAGCAGTGGATGGAGAAAGAAGCCGACACCTGCAAGTTGAGACTCACGGTGATCTTCACCAAACAACACAAGCACCCAGAGATCTCCAGATAACGTTTCGATGAGCTGGTTCATCCTGCTTGGCAAGTTTCAAACTGACCTCACGAAAGATTGCTTCTGAATATACAGGCGGCTGGCTGGCTCTCGATACCTTATGTCCATAAGGCAGCTGTATCAATGGAAGCGCAAGCAGTGGCTTCAGAATACTCTGCCCCAGATAGGCACATTATTCGGGAGTACTGGAAGAGATGCCAACACAGACCAACAATGGGACGACCTTCACAAGCAAGCTGACATACCACGACCCAGCTGTTATGTTGTTGTGATCACATAAGCACTGTCTAAACTCAGACATCATCCCCGCCCTAGCTTATGTGGCAGGCTACACAGTGCATGTTGCCCATGAGCGGCTAAAGCGTGAAAGCTGCAAAGACGCCTTGACTATAAACACGAGCATCACGGCTTCAGGGGCAGATCCATTGTAGTTTCTGTCATGTACCGCGCTCCGGCAGGCCTCAACTCAAGTACTGCGCTCCGTAAAGCCGTAAGCAGACAAGTACCGCCACCTGGTGGGGCCTACTTAAACAGTCACTCACGTGATGTAGATTGCGCGGGCCGAGAGCAAGAGTGCGCGCCAAAGCATGGACGACGCCGGACACGTCCCAGCTAGTTCTCAATAAACGACCTTCTTTGTGTTATAGCAGTGCGCCACGAGTCTTGTAACAGTTCCATCGAAGATATCGACACGGGATGGCGTGTTTACCCCGCAACGACAGCAATTTTTGTTTCCCAGTGACAACATGGTTGTCACTGGGAAACAAAAAAAAAAAGCTTTCTAAACAAAGCTTTTAAACGTTCCACACCAGCGACTGATTTAACACAAGAACCGTCCTACTTCGACACTGCGAAAAAAAAGATACCAAAGTGAAGTGGTTTTAAACCACATGCTGCGGCGCAGCACCAACATCTTTACACACCAAAACGCAGTAACTCGGGTTGCCATCTGCCTGGTTTCTGACCGGCCCAACCGGCTCTTTTTAACAGCAGGACGGTTGCCAGTCCATACTGAAAACTGGCCATCATTGGCCAGTTTTTTGGCCATCGTGCCGCGATTTTTTTTTTTTTTTGCCTTTTGATAAGCATCGATTCAACATCGATTCAACAACTATGCGATAAAAATGCGTCGACAAGCTGTGCAAATACATGCGAGCCGAGAAAATACGCGGGCAAGTGGACTAAGTAACCACACAAAGTATGTGCGGTTACTTTTCAGTGGAGCACCTTCAGAGCAATAACCAAAATCTCACTTTTAGTACAAACGTTAAGCTGATTTCTCTTTAGGAAAACACTACAATAAATAATGCCACTGCATGTAAAAAAATTGCCATATTCTGTCAACAACAAATTCAACTTTCAATCATGCCCCCCCCCCCCCCTAACTTCCAAAAGGCCTTTTTCTTGTTCTTTTTTGGGGAAGGTGGATAGCATTGCCACCTACCCGGTTTTTGACAAGCTCAACCAGTTTTTTATACAGCAGGCCGGTTGCCGGTCCGTACCTAAACCCGGCCATCCTTGGCGGGTTTTTCGGTCATCGTGCATGGCTTATTAGGGCGTATGTGCCAACAAGCTGCGGAAATGCACGCGAGGAGAGAAAATATGCGGGCGAGTGCGCTTCATTAGATGAAGGGGGATCAAGGGTAGGAACAACACAACAAAATGGCACCGCTGATGTTCAGATGCAAAGAGTAATTGACAAATTAAGAACGCCTACTTTTCAGTGCAGCACATTCAGAACAACCAAAACGTCTGTCACTTTCAGTCCGAACATTATGGTGGTTTCTATATAGAAAAACGCTATAATAAACGACATTGCATGTAAAAAAACATGCTGTTTTTTTTTTCAACACAACTTCAACATTCTATATACCATGCCCCCCCTCCAACGGGCCGTTTGTTTTTTCGGGGGAAGGTGGCAACCCTAACAGTGACAAAGCACTGCTGCATGCAATTAAATCCCCGCAAACCTGAGGATGTTCGTGCCACTGGGAGCAAGGTGGCACGCATTACTGGAGTGAAACATCACAGCTTCCTGTGTATATTGGTGGTGGGCGAAGTCCGACAGATTGAATGAAGGAAATGCAAAGTTAACTAACGAAACACTGAATGACTGTCGAATTCAATTATTCACAACCCATGCCTCTGACGCCATTCACTATCACGTCAGAAAGTAAAAGCTCAGCATTCACCTGTGATTACAGCATGTGTTGGTTCTTTACACTGCGATAGTGACTGGCCCATCGTTCTTCCCACTGGTACGTTTCGCACAACTGCACGCACCTCCATAAACATTTTGAGGCCAACACTCCAGAATCTGCGGCTAGACAAAGCCGATAATCATTGGTGAAGGTCTCAACAAACGTTCTCAAGAAAGACCAGTATTTATCATTAGTTCCTAAAGGTCCTTAAGCGTCCCTCCAAACAGACCTCAATGTACAAACCATAGGAAAAAAACGTGCACTGACCTTATATGCGACATCAGCAGAACCACAATGTCCCAAGCTGTGAACACCTGTTGATGTCGTGTCAACTGGTTGGGCTGTGTGATGTAGCTACACCTCCGGATGTTTAGATATTGCCTTGAGCGATGCGGCCGCACCAGACACGGAAGATGGAGCTTCAGCAGATGAACCGCCAATCGATGCAGCACAAGCAGTTAGGTGTAGCGGGCTGCTCTTGAAGAGGATCTCGTGCACACTCGTCCATCCTCCACAATGCAGGAGACAACAAATCTTCTGATTTGGAACACCCAAGTTGAACAGCATTGGAATGCTGACCCAGCAGGAATTTTTGCTTTGGAGTGCTTCAACACAGCACGAGCTGCGCGGGTGTCTTGTCAGCTCAAGTGGTCAGCCAACTGCTATTTTAAGAGAAACGGTGCCAAAAGTACGTGCCTTCCTTAATGCCACAATATGAAACCCAACCTCCGTCCATTCTGACCATTATCTGCAGGACCGTACAGTGCACTGAAAACCGCACGAATGCACTGATGGAAGTCAGTGTTTCGAGGGCACTGAGGCACTCCCCCGGACCCTCTTAGGAAGGCCGCAAGCAGAAACCGGAGCTCTGTTGTAACTAAAGCCTGCGCTTCTTCACCAAAACCAACCCCTTCCGACTAATGCAGCCGTGGTTATCAACACATGTGTCCTTCGAGCTTCCCGTCAAATTCAAGACGCAGCGTTTCCCACTGGCATGGTGGGGTGTTACAGGTCCCTGGCCTTCCCCTTACCGATTTCTTGATGCAATCGATGCCCTCTGACTTGGCTGCCACTGTGATACAGTTTTGCACTAAGGCTCGCAAGGAGGAAGTCCACCCTTACCATATGCCCCGTGGTGGGACCCGGGATATCTTGGGTTCTTGTTGCACGAGCACAGTGGGCGGCTGCATGGGGCCTGGAATGACGGGACGCTGGGCACTGCTCTTGATGATAACGCGACAACAGGGTCACTACGAGCGCACAATGCGGCGCCACCTGTGCTCTGCTCCGGCCCCAAGACCCGCACTTCTGCGTTAAACGCCTGTCCCCATCAACGCTGCCGTCTTCACCGAAGGCAAGGAGGCTCCCGTGGCTGTTGCACACAGCTGCCTGGTGCGACCCTGGCATACCGGCAGCTTGTAGTCCATGATCTGTGAAAGATCAGCTGCGAGATTATCGGGCTCACGTCTTTAGATGCTTCGTCGACGCTTATGGCCGTTCGTAATCCGAACGATGCCCAATGTCCTGCATTTTTTGGGGGGTGGTTAGACCCTTCTCCGAGCACGAGCATTGATGGACGTTTGAGTCCTTGAATCCAAGGCCGACGTTTCATTGCGTCGCTAGCATATTGAAAGCCGCTACCAAAGAAAGTAGTGACGCACTCGCCTGGGAGTTGAAAACGACGCTGGAAGCAACAGGGGCGTGGAGCGATGTGTTCGCGCAGTCTCTCTCAAAACCGTCGCTCAGAGGCTTGAGTGCTGCAGGGGCCTCGTAAGCGGACTTGCGTGTCACTGTCAGGCGGGCCGCGCTACATAACGTGGGATGTCTCGCTGCCACCCTTGAAACATGGGGAAGCGAAAGCTTTTGAATATTTGTTACGTTTGCAGCTCTATCCGCAACTAGCGTCCACGAGTTACCACGCCGACCACGCCGAACGTTGACGCCGACCACGTTGCTTTGTTTTGCGCACGCACTACTCGTTAGCCTCATCCGTAGCCGTAGCCACGTCACGAAACCGAAACCCAACCGAGACGTAGCCCCAACTCGTCCTCATTGGCGGTAAATTTGTAAAGTGCAGTGCTTTGTAGCCTACACGCGACGCTAGACGCGGTCTCCCTATACGCCATAATCGAAATAACCCATATTTCGCAACGAAGCTATAATCTCAATAACCCAAATTTTTGTAGCGAAGCTGCGCAGGCCATCTCGGCTGGAATGTATCGTTTCCGTGGTCGGCCACGTGAGCGGGGAAACATTGCACGACGATGACGCTACGCGAGTCGGTCGAAACATATATCTTTCTTTCGGGGATCCCCAGATACCTGGCCGTCGAGTAGGTAAAGCGGAGGACCGCAACCCCCAGCTAAACTGGGCAAATAAAGTTTACTCACTCGCTTACTTTCAGATGTGAGTCAGCGCATTCACAACTGAAAGTCTATTGTCTCACACGGAGTATTTACGTTATCGAAAAAGATGAAAGCTAATACAAATAAAATTAATTCAGTGCGCTTGTGAAGAATTAAGCTAGGATGACCAGCGATGCTGGGCGCAGAGCAAGGAGTGCACGAAACAAAACACGTTCGCGTTTAATTTGCGATTGAGCATGCATAGTTCCTAGCTAATTTGTTGAATAAAACTTGGAAGGAATAGAGTACGTTTTGTTCTAGCGGACGAACAATGGCTCTCCGCTTCTCTCCTGCATGGTAGGCATATCTGCAACACACTGACCCAAACCTCTAGACCACGGAGGGCACTGCTCGGGTCGCATCACGTCCACGTTGAAATCTCCCATCAGCCCAATGGGCATAGGTCATCATCAGTGAACGCGTAAAAACCGTGCCCCCTCCACCTCCACACCCCTGTATGCATAAAGGGGCAGCCAGAGATGTGCGCGTGCTTAGACGTGAAAAACACCAGCCAAAACGTCACTCCAGGAGCCCTTCAAGAAGGAAACACCATAGCTCTTGGGTGCGGAAAATTTCTGCTCCATGACGATTTATTCATGCAGGCAATACGTGAAAACCGTAGCATACAGCCTCGCTGCAACAATCTCATGAAAGCACAAAACACGAACCCAGGGCCGTACCCAGAAATTTTTTTCGGGGGGTGTTATGAATTTTGGGAAGGGGGTAATTTGGCTGAAAGCAACAGTAAGTATTGTTTACGTGCTGCCTGGAAAAGATTTCGGGAAGGGTTCGAACCCCCAAACCCCCCCTCTGGGTACGGCCCTGCACGAACCTCATAATAACACAAAAACGGCAGACACCACTCGGAACACGTGACGTGGGTCTGGTTGCCTTTTTGAGACCGGGCATCTAGGAAATCCAATTTCCTAGTGGAAAGTGAAGTGGATGCTATGCTGACGCATATTGTACCAAACACGCAACCTCTGAAGCCTAAATAGCCAAATTCTGATCAAAGCGAGCACCCGCAATCCCAGCCATGCAAGCCTAAATTCCCACCAACGGTTTTGACCCCATTCGTAACTGAAATTCAAAACAGCGCAAAAACGACGGGACAAAAAACGACGACCGTCTTTTCTGTCTTGTATTGCCTTTTTTGTGCTGTTCTGAATTTCAGTTAGTATGCACCAACTAGCCTAAACCACTGTTCTAACCACATTTGTAGTAATGCACTGGCCCATGTCTATCCAACGCATGTTTTTTGCCACACGCTAAAAGCGATGAAGGCATGGAGTAGTAGACCGTGCCCCTATGGCAAGAAACAACATCTCGGGATGCTCTGTGACACATGCCGGGCTTCTTTGGGTGCCCAGATGTACTTGTCAGCAGATGCTCATCAACTTCCCAGGTGCAGAAAGAACAACTTCTACATCACTTGGCTTCCCAATCTAAAGGTCGTGTGATACAACATGCACGTACAGCACTACAGCTATTGCGGGGTCCGTGCTTTGTGCTTTGATGACATTGTTTTTGTATAGCTTTCACATTGCCTTAGTTGTTGATAACATGGGTACTACAATTGCGTGTGAAACAACAAACTTTTAGTTGTGAGTCAGCACTGCGCTTGTTTTTCTTCCTCTTGTACATATGTTCATCTGTTTACACTAGCTGTTTTCCACTCACAGATTTATTTAGACCGCCTTGGGATCTTCAACGTGCACAAGGTCAGCCCAGAAAGGCAGTTTTTATTCCGGCTGAACTGTGCATACACAAATAGTTGCTTACTTTGCCTTGGAGCGGCGCCAAATCCGCACTGTGATAATTGTTCTTGTGTGGAGACAGATGAACACATTTTATTAGAATGTGCCGCCTACATGGAACCGCGTTCCGACTTCTTTGAAAACATTGAACGGCTGGAACAAGGACCAATGACTCTCAAGATTATTTTAGGACCATAGATTTGTCCCTCGAAGCAGCGTCAAGCTCTACAAAGTCCGTTCTCTTATTTGGATGACATTGGCCTACTTTCAAAATTGTAAATTACGTGACTCAAGCTCAGACTAAAAACCAAACTTGCGTAAGTCCATTATCGCACCAAGTCCACGACAGCTTTTTTTTGTCCTTTCCTGCTTTGCTTTTTCTTGGGCCTTTTCTTCCCCCATCCTCATACCTCAGCACAGAAGCATGTAGGCGACTGCAAACGCCGGCAAACCGCTCTACTTTCAGATGCGGAGCATCTCATGCTTGGGGCTGTGTCCCTCCCTCCCTTGTTCGCCGTCCGCACTCTACTGCGCATGCGCGTCTCTTCAGCCCCGTCAGCGTTGGGGCTCACGTCATCGCAGTCCATTATAAAAAGAACTAGTCAGGCGGCGCCTGGTTTCGATCCCACGACTCTCTGGCCGCAACGAGAGGTACGTGGTGCTCTTCCCACTGCGCTACAAACCAAGACGGGAGGATGTGTGACGAACGCGCCTTATGTCCTTCCCTCATTCAAACTACGTCAAGAAGCTACTGATACCACAAAGGCACGCGACGCTGAACGTCAACGGAAACGACGAACTGAAAACTAATGGGGCCTTCAGTCGACCCCATAGCTGCTTCGCATACTACTCAGGGTTCCCCTACGGGAAGATGGTGTAATTTTTTCCAATAAAGAGCCTTCTCTCTCTCTCTCCATGTAAAAAACAGTTGTCGCAGCCAGGGAATGAAACCCATGCCTCGTGCTCAGCCGCATTATGCCATGGCTGCTGAGCCACCCCGGTCTGTTTCTTCAGCAGAATTAAGCCCTCCATGCGAGTTCTTTTAAAAGTTAGGTTGCTATCTGCACACCGGCCAATTTTAAATGAGTACAATTAGGAAAACAATTACTTAAAGAACTATAAAGGTTCTTGAAAGGCTACTCTGAAAATAAAACCTTACTACCACAGGCATGAAGTGACAGGAATCGGTAGCTCTATTTGAAAGTGCTATTAAGTTACTGCACCGATAAGAATTAAAGGATCCCTACTACTTTTCCAAACAAAGAACAAAAAGATCTGACAAGGATGCAAAGGCATACAAACGGAGCGAATACGCAACAATGTTAGGTTTATTAGCCTTGGGTGCTACGGCATTTCCCAGAGAGTGTCTCCACATAAAAAAAAGATGTGATGGCTTCCAAATGGCAAACACAAACTTGTCAGCGCCTGACAAAAAAGATGTGATGGCTTCCAAATGGCAAACACAAACTTGTCAGCGCCTGACTGAACGTGTCCAAAAACGATATTGGATGCAGCTGCACTGAACCTACTGTGCCACTATTGCATTCTTTTCAGTGTCATAAGTTTGTGTGCCTGTCTTCCAGAATTGACCCCCACTGCAACATTAAAAGTGACCTGAAGCAGCATGCATTGGTAGCATAAAGCATGTAGCTGCACAGGCCAGTTTGAGCAACCTCCTTGCACAAGAATTTCATTACCAAGGTTAGCACTGGCAAACTTATTATGCATGAAACCAGCACGAGTTTGTTTCCTTCTCAATGTACTGGCTTCAGGTGGTAATCAGTACTGTGCACATCAAAAAGAAAAAAATACATTACACAGCCTTCGCCTTAACTGTTTGACTTTACCACAGCAGAACATCTGCCCAACCCACAATGAACTTTTCCTCTCGGAAATATAAAAGAAAAGGTTCTCTAGCAGCCTTCGAAGCTCTACTGATTTTTACAGCACTTTAAAACTCAGCAAAAAGTAATGTACATGTGCAGTCATAAGTATAATCGGAACAAGGATTTGTGAATATCACAAGATATTTGTCTTACTGCCTTCATGACAGTCATTACCAGTTTACAGGAAACTTTTTCTATTAGAGAGGACTCCTTTAAATGCACATTAATGAAGCCAGGCAGTTTCAAAGAAATTGCTGTAAATTTACGAGACCGCGTTTCAATCACTCTTGACGGCCCCTGTACACTACGTCGCACACTTTGGCTGGGCTTCCGCAGCACTGATACATTGGTAGCAGTCAGTTCACACGTCAACGGAGTGAATGCTTCAAGTTTCTAAAATGCGCTCTGAATAGCAAGAAAAAGCGAAGGCAACTTTCAGATAGTAGTTTGTGTGATTGCTACTCTGTCTAATTCAAGTTCTCCCGCACCCATGGGAAGCGCGACTAGGAGGTTGTGAGAACACCCATTGCAGAAGGCGCTTTGGTATGCAGAACCTATTATGAAATGCATAGATGTGCCCAGCTCTGACCCGTAAAGGAGCTGCACACCTCAGCAGCCCATGGAATTCCTATCTGCAAGGTTGGAATCAAATCTTGGGGGTTGAACAAGCCAAAGCTACGCTTTTGCTTTGAGGCATGCCTTAGTGGAGGGCTCCAGATGATTTAGACCACCTGGAAATCTTTAACTTGCGTCGAAATCTCGATAAACGGGCATTTTTATGTTCGCCTCCACCTGAAAAGCCGCCACCGCGGCCGGGAATCGAACCCGCATCCTTGGATGGGTCATCCACAAGGTCTGAGCATGTCTTGTGACAAAGGGTGCTGTAGCGTGCCTTGAAAAAATATAAATATGGTCGAACACAATAACACTGGAGTGTGCTTCAGACAGTTTCAACGAGGACAAAAAGCAGACGATTCAATGAGGTGGCCTGAACATTACTAGGAGTGTATGAAAACACTCTGACCAATGGCAAGGATCTCTGCTCCGCGCTTTGCGGCACGTAAAAGCAGTGATGACACACGACACCAGCACAAAGCATGGTAAGGATTCGAACTAAATGTAGGGAAGGAGTTGCACGCTCTGTGACCCATTCCGCCGTTCATTAAAAAAAAAAATAAATCAATATTCAGCCTAAGCGTTCTTCAGCACATAACCTCACGACTGTACAAGCTCACCGACCATAACGAGAGCATGTTTCAGGACCCACTAATACAACCTGAGCAACTATGAGGGAGTGTATCTGTAGCCCCCTTTCCCACCCACTTTTCCCACCAAGGGACACGAAATGGCCTCACGGTGTGGCTTCAGTAGCTTTTCAATTTCCCTTTACACCTCTCCAACCTCCACCTGTGCTGCAGGTTTTTATTATTTTTATTTATTTTTGACAAAACGTGACGTTACTGGCCATGAACTGCGGCCGATGCTCAATACGCTGTGGGCTCAAAAGCACATTAATTCGTGTACACAAACAGGCACATTAAATTTGACCAAATTTAAACCACTGTGCTAAATGAGTTATTGGTCGGGTAAAGCTTTTACATGCTACAGAAAACTTTACACAGTAAAAGCTTCATGTTCAAAACCAAACTTTAGCTTGCAATTGTAAAATATGCTTTGCCAAGCCTCCTAAAGAATTTGTGATTAATAAGGTTTCATGATCACAGAATTTAATTTTGTTATCGTAAACATGTTTTTACCTCCGTAATTACATGCTCAGGTTTTTTTATTGTCTGTTTCTACTGCAGTAGGCTGTAGCTGCCACATTTTGTTAGAAGCTGTAAAACCCGCTTCCAGATTGTGATGTACAGTCTTGGTAAAAGGTCCTTAGGCCATGCCTAAACTTTCGGGGCCACAAATAATTCAGAGCAGAAGCTTAACTATTGAAACCAAGTGAAATGCTCTATATCGTGAAGTTGACAAGAGCATTATTCACTGCAATACAGCAAAAACGTACACATTGCACTGACGAGTAAAGCTCTCGCCTTGATTATACACGGCCTGTGAACTTTTGACCTAGATTAGGAGAAGACAGCGCCGTTTACACACGGACACAGGGAAGAGTACTTGACACACACGAGTGTCAAGTACTCTTCCCTGTGTCCGTGTGTAAACCACGCTCTCTTCTCTTAATCATGTTAAACCAACACGCCCAAATAGCCACGTTAGTGCATTTCATTTGACCTAGAACGTACGTGCTGTAACAACAGTGGAACCCTGTAACACAGCTGCATTGCCCCACAGTAGTGGCATTGGGTCCTTCATTCAAACCTATGCTTCCATTTCCCTAAAAAAGCAAAGAACAAACAGAGGAAAGGAGGGCAGTTGATGCGGTCACTGCACATGTAGAGAGCGAATTTATTGCCCGTCTCTAGAAATGACCAAATAACACAGCGAGTGAGCGCAGTTGCCGTCGTCGTCATGTGCCCAAACAGCAGCAGGAGCTTGCAGTGTCATGTCTGGGGGAACATGTCCACCGGACAGGCCAGCAGACGGCGGAACGGCGCTCCCACTCCTCTCGCCTGGGAGAGGTTGCTGCGATGCGATGCGATGAGGTTTTACGGGAGGGGGCAAGAGGGAGAGAAAAGGGCCCGAAACTGTCTGGCGTGGGGTGCCGACACCTTATCAGGCCCAAGGGGGAAGGGAAGGGGTATCAAAGGAGGGGGATAGCAGGAAATACTAATGGAGAAGAGTTAATCAAAGGCAGTTGAGAGTGCGAATTTTATAATTCGGGTAGGGCGGCAGCTGCAGTGCGACTGCACGCAGAAAGGAGCGCCGAGCGTAAAGGGGGTGCCGTGGAGGCGAAAGGGAGGGAGCAGCGGCGGCTAGAGGAGCGGGTCATTGACAGAGGGAATGCGGAAGGAAGCGTCAATTCGAGCACCTCCCCCTCGCCGGCCACTACGTGAGACACGGGCGCGTAAAGGGGGCTTCAATGGTTCCCAGCGTCACGGGCGGATAAGAAAAGAATAAAGAAAAATATAAAAGATAGGGCCCCAGCTGTTCGGGGACTCCGCAGAGTGGGAGGGGGGGGGGAAGGGTTGGTGAATCAGAGGCGCGCGGCCAGGCCCGTCTCGTCGAGATAGGTCAGGAGGTGTTGGATTGCGTCGGCGAGGAGGATGCGGTGGCAGCGAGGGAACAGCATATCCTCCTTTGTACTGCACGCAACCCCCAGGCGCGCGTAGGCCTGCTGCAGCCGGCCGCGCTCCGAGTTGTATGCAGCGCACGCGGTGAGGCAGTGGGCGGTCGACTCGTAGAGCCCGCAGTGGGGGCACGCGGGGCTGTCGCGCTTTCTGTAGAGCTGCAGCCGCGCGTTCGTCACGGCGCAGCCCGTTCGCAGCCTGCTCAGGAGCGCGGCCTCTTGGTGTCCGAATTTCCTTGGGATGCGAGCTGGGGCATTGCGTGCAGCGACCCGTTCGTCTGGGTGTTTGCCGAGCATCACCTCCGTGATGAGGAAGCGCGCCTCGTCTATTCTGTTGACAGCTGTTGTGGTGGGCGTGTCTTCTTTGTGGGCCGCTTTAGCCAGGCGGTCGGCTGCCTCGTTTCCGGCGATGCCCACGTGCGCAGGCAGCCACTGCACACACACCTCGCTGCCCCCCGAGGCCAGGCGTGTTAGTTTGGCGTGCAGCGCTGTGACGGTGGGTGCGTGCTTGTGCAGCTGTTGGAGGCGTTGCAAAGCGGCCTTGCTGTCGCAGAAAATGGTCACCCTTGGCGGGCAAAGGTCAACAGCAAGGTCAGCCGCCAGGTGAAGGCCTGCTATTTCGGCGGTGGTGGTGCTGGCCGGAAAGGGCAGGCGGCATTGCTTGGTCATGTTCATCTGGGGGGCGACGCAGGCCGCTGCTGCGCTGGCCGGCGGGCCGGGGAGAACCGAGCCGTCCGTGTATAGCTCCATGCGCTCTGCGCCGCCTGAGTCGATGGCCTCCAGCGCGCTGAAGCGGAGTGCTTGGGGGGGGTCGCGCCTCTTCCCTCTGACGCCCGGCAGGCCGATTCGAATGTTGATGTTGCTCGCGCGGTGCGGGGGGAGGGGGTCGGTGGCCGGGGGAGGCTGTGCTTGGCCTGTCAGGTCTCTGTGCGCGGCCGCGAGTTTGCCGGCGACGGTGAGCGGTCTTGACTGCAGGCGGCGCAGTAGCGCGGCTCCGTCGGGCGCGCGGGAGAGGCGATCGATGTAATTCAGGCCCGCCTGCTGTACGCGGAGCTGTGCTGGCCACGCCCTTCCCTCCGTGAGCGTGGCGGCGACCCTGGAGCTGCGAGGCAGGCCGAGGCAGCGGCGGATCGCCGCCGTGTGGTCTGTTTCGATTTTTTTCCAGTTGGTTTTGTTCAGAGCCACAAACGGCAGCGCGTAGAGCAGGTGGGACACCCCCGCGGCGTCGTAAATGCGGAGGGCCCATTCCTGCGAGCAGCCCCTGCCTCTGGCGACCATCACCCTGATGGCGCGCTGTACGACAACCAGGTGGGCCCTTAGGCGCTGCACCAGCGGCAGCCAGGTGAGGCGCCTGTCAAGTGTGATGCCCAGGTAGCGTGCTGTGTTCTGCCATGGGAGTTCTATGTCCCCGATGCGCAGCGGCGGCGTGTTCCGCGCTACGTAGGCTGCAGGGTGAAACACCAGCGCTGTGGTTTTTTCGCACGAGATTTGGAGGCCGAGGCGTGTGAGGTGATTGACCACTGTGTTCAGGGCGAGTTGTGTTGTCGCGCGGGCCCGAGCGAATGTTCGAGTTCCCCCTGTGCACCAGATCGCCACATCGTCGGCGTAGATGCTGACGTGCATTGGATGTTCAGTGGAGGTGGGCAAATCGGCTGGGAGTGAGGCCAGGGCGAGATTGAAAAGGAAGGGAGATAGAACACTGCCCTGGGGGACTCCTGCGGTGACGGGGCGGGCCGAGCTGGTCGTACCCGAGACTCTCACGCGGAGTTGTCGCCCGCGGAGGAAAGCCTCTAGGTAAGCGCACATTCTGCCCGAGATGGCGCACCGGTGGACAGCATCAAGGATGACCTCGTGTGGCAGGCAGTCAAATGCCTTCCGGATGTCGAGCAGGACGACGTAGGCCACGGTTTTAGTTTCTTTTGCGTTTTCGAGGGCAGAGACAAGGTCGGCGATTGAGTCCATGGCGCTGCGGTGGCGGCGAAAACCCGTTTGTTGTTCTGGGTTGAGGCCGCAGATTCTCGCGAACCATTCGAGATGGGCCAGCGCCATGGACTCGAGGATCTTGGAGGCAGCGCTCGTAAAGGAAATGGGCCGATAGGAGGAGAAGAGCTTAGGAGATTCGTTTTTCTTGAAGATTGGGGAGACCAGTTGAAGTCCGAATTGTTCTGGTGCACAGCCTGCACAACACACACGTACACACTGTTTAGCAAACTGTTGGAAAATCCTTCAGGAACTTAAGGGGGCCTAGCAGCCCTTACTACTATCAGAGTCCTTCAATGCTTTACTGGTCACGAAACTGCTCCGTAACTCAATGGGAGAGCTTCATATGCTGCGTTTGGCCGCCGCGCTGTGGCACCACCCTCTCACTGAGGTCACTCCTCGGGCGGCGTTGCGCTGGCTCGAACGGCGGAGCCGCGGCGAGTTGTGTTTGTTTTGTGCGGGAAAAAAATGTACGTGCATATCGCGCTCTTGTGATTCGACTTAAGTAGTGCAATGACGATGCCGAACATGAGTTGCGTCCCGGGATGTCGTTCCTTGTACAACGATACCACAGAAAATGTTTCCTTGTTCTGTTGACCGAGCGACGGGCACCTGTGTGAGAAATGGAGGGGCGCCATTCCAAGGCAAGCAACGGGAGATTTCAGCTTCGATTATAAGTGTGCGACAGTGTGTGGAAATGCACTGTGGGTGAGAATGGAAAAAGCAATGTACCCTTTTGAGAGCATCGTGGACCTAGAATTGTACAAGGCTAACTTAAAGCCGGATTTGTGTCATATCAGTCAGGTTGCAGCGGTGCTTCATTGCCTGTTTGCAAACTTGTATTACCTGGCGCTCAGGCTCGCGTGTAAAAATGCTTTGGGGCGTCCTTGTGCTTTTACTTTTCATATTTCCGCGAATTATCTCTTAGGGTTCGTTTTGTTTGTTTTGTAACCGCGCGTGGCCAATTCCGGTTTCTTATCTGGCGTTTCAACCGGAGCGGCCGTTTGCTCTTTTTGTCGTACGTCCCGTCGGGCAATATTGTTTGATATGGAAAGGGTGCCACCTTGTCGCTAACTTGATTTTTTGTTTCTTCGACAATGTTCTCGATCGTATTTCCATGGATCTGAAATTAATAACGTTCCAAGAGTAATGCATGCATAGCAAACGCCGCGCAACTCACTTTATCGACGTTCATCTGTTCACGTCACACTGCGGACTGCTTCTTCGACGTTTGTGTTTCATTCTAGTCTTTTGTAGTGCAGGAGATCGCTAGCTCGCTGCGTTCAGAAAAGCTTTGCGTCGTTCTTGGCTACGTGGCAATATTCTGTTTCCTCCGTGAGCTGCACATCGCAGCGCGAAAAAATAAATTTTTGTACGCTGGACCACGCACTTTTGTCTCCCTTCGTAACATTGAAATTTTTTGTTGCGTGCGATAGATCAGTTTCATTGTTCTTTTTTCGCTTCCTGTTTTTGCAAGGATTGCAAAGCGTGGAAGCAGAAAGACCCATGGTGCAACATATATCTCTTCGTGTTTTGATCCTTCGCGTTTCTGCAGCGTTTTTAGATGTTCTCAAGTATGTACCCACTCATCGAAACGACAATACTATTGGGCTATCTCTTTTAGCGTTCTGTGCATTCCAGAGCAATCAACGGAATAATTAAGCGTAGTCTGAACGACGCGTACTTGGTTTCTTTCAGTTCTTTTATTGTATCATCGATAGGCCCGCAGCAGTCCGTGACTACACAGCTACGGTATGTGTGGTATTTACAAATTTGCTTTAAGAAAAGAAGCAATATAGATTTTAAAATCCGTAAACACGACGGCGCAGCGCTTGTGCCAGAGCACACAGAAGCCGTTGCCGTTCGCGGCGGAAGTTTACGGTAACTTACTTCGATAAATAAAACCCCATTGAAGGCAGGTGATAAACACAATAACTGGACTATTCATCGCTAACTACTACGAAAAAAAAAACGCACTGAATCAGCGCGCAGACACCAAAAGCAGCGAGCGTTTGCACGCCAAGAGCTGGCCAAAACGCCGCACGCGCGGCAGCTGGATGACCTTCGTGCGGCGGTGGCGCCTGTAGCGGCGCGCGCGGTCCCTATATGAAGCGAGCGCCGAAGTTTCGTGACCAGTAAAGCATTGAAAGACTCTGCTACTATCAACTACTAGGAATGCATTTTGGGGTAAAGTCTATTGTCCCAGCAATCTCCCCTCGCAAGAATTATGAAAATCTTTTTTCAGTATCACCGAAACTACACGCGATGAGAAATCGCGCATAACTGTTCCCTCTCAACTCAACTGCAGAGAGGGGGACGGCTCGTGGCATTCTATCTGAAATATCACAGGGCGGGGAGCTTTCTCCTTTTCTCCGCAACATGAAGGGGTCTATTTCCAGTCTGGAGCCACAAAAAAGCACGCATGGCTGCCTGCTCGCAAGTGCGCACTCAGGCTGGTAGGGCGTTTTTTGAAGCGATAAACGTTTGTTGTCGAGTGGTCTGGTTGAAAGGGGAATATCGCGTTCGTCACTCAAACTCCACGTGCATTCAAAACACAAAAGAAACGCCAAAACTGTGCGTACAGGTTCAGGCATAGAAGAGGTTGGTACACAGCGCCGTCGACGGCGAATCGTCACTGGCAGTGTGAGAAATAAGCTGTGAAGTTGACCAGCGACAGCCATGGCCGCAATAACATCGTTTAGGCCATGGCAGGGGTGAATAATGAAAAAAACTTAATAGAGCGCGGTTGGTTTTTCCGCATCTTTCACAGTGACTTGTGCAGTCACCACTTCACGTGCACGTGTAATATTTGGCTCAGGTATTCCTCGGTGTAGTCTAAACATTTACTTGCAGGTTTACTTGCACTGCTCTAAGAGTGTTGCAGGCTCCCTTTAAGTTGGCTTATGCGGTTCGAAGGCGAAGGCACAGTGACCAGCAAACACTTATTAACTCTTACATTGGTCTTTGCAGCTCCCTCTCCATTCTCTTCACCTTTTGAAGTGATGTCTGGCTGCACTACACGCTGCAGCTTGGCCAAAATCGAGGCCCCCCCCCCCCCCCCCCTACACGCGCATCTGTCACGGCAAATGCATCCAGCTAATTCTTGTTCCGCCATTCTGGCCGGGAGCACCGGGTTAGCGTTGTGGTTACAGCACTGGGCTGCTGCTCTGGCGACCTCAATTCAAATCCCACACAAACCAAATTTATTTTCCCTTCACAGCAGCGGCCATTTTGGTGGCATTTGGGTTGACGCCGACAAGGAACACTGCAGTCACTCGTCACGTTTGATGAGACACCCGAGTCTCTTGCCTTGATAACTCGACCGAAAAGTCAAGTTGCAACTGGTGCCTCGATACTTGACCCGAATGATTTGCACATGACGCACAACTGTTCAGAAACCTGTCATGCTTTTTCTCCTTTTTACACTTGCCTATTGCATATGACAGACACTTTGGTTGTGGCACTATATATAGTACTAATGTCCAACACACAGGCCACATGAGAGGTACACACCGAACGTCATAGCTTTGCCACCATTCTGAATCGTTTCGGTGACGCGACACGGCCAAGAAAGAAAACCCTTTATTATGTAAAAAAGAGAAAGCAGTTGTCACGAGTCAGCCTATCAGGGTTCGTACAGGCTTCAAAAGCAAAAATTCAAGGGTTTTCAAGGACTTTCAAGGACCACAAAACACATTTTCAAGGTCCCCGTCTAATGTTTTATCTGGGATTATTTATAACTCTTCCAACACAATGCAAAAGTTTTTTTATTGCGCAATGCTTAAGCACATTAGTGCACATTTAGATAGGTGCTAACGGGTTCGTAAATGCTCCCCCAGCTTCATTTTTTTATTTCATAGCTGGTATTTAGAGGTTTTTCTTTTTTCTTGGTGTTTTGCTGAGACTGATTGATTTCAAAACTTCGTTAATGTTGCCTGCATCTCCTGCTTTGTCAGCAAGAGTATCAGTTGAAATTAAATTGAGCAAGTGTTGCTTCAAGGCAGGATGAACTATGTACATGTCCACCATTTTCACGTAAAAGCAAACGTCGATGGAGCGTATGAGAAACAGCAAACATGCAATGAGCAACCGTCCATAGACTAGGTGGAAGATGATGATGATGGTTGGTGTTTAATGGTGCAAGGCCGATGAGGGCAAAGAGCGCCAGAGAAGTTATTTAATGAAAACAAGTGATTACCACAAAAGGTAGGTATAAAATGTGTAAACTGGACATAGTAAGATCAATAAAGATAATGGTGATGGCTGGTGTATAGGGCCAGATCTGATTACGCATGATAGGAAATGAGGTTTAAAAACTTAACATCTGACAAATATTTAAAAACGCGTTTCACAGAAACCATGGCATCGTCACCTAGAAACAGAGATGGGTGTAGGGGAATATGTTGTCTGTAGAGTTCTCTGAAGTGTTTGTGTCGTGTTGTGTCAAGTGCCTTGCATTGTATGAGTATGTGGACTACGGATAGGCCCTCCCCACACCTGCTACACAGGAGTCTTGGAGATCCCGTGAGCAGGTGCGAGTGCGTTACATGCGTATGGCCTATCCGTAACCTAGCTAAGGTAACTTCAATGTGCCTGTTGTGTGAGTCAGTAGTGTATTGTCCCAGGTGTGGTTTTATTACGTGTAGTTTGTTGTCTGTCTGTTCGCTCCAGTCAGCTTGCCAAGTTTTACGGAGTTGTTGTCTAATGTGTGGCTTGAGGTCTGTATAAGGTAGTGTTGACATGTCGACTGTGTTTCGGAGTGCAGCTAGGTGGAAGATGCAAGATAGAGAACAGAAGCTGGCTTTTACTAGATTGTACCGTGATATAGGTTGGATTGACAAGTGCCTGCTCCTAATGTTGCTTCGTAATAATAAAAATCTACCAAACTTGTAATTTCACGCAATACACTGAAACTTGATTGTTACAATGTTTTTTTACATTTGTTAACACCTAAAATCCACGACAAATACTTTAAATTCTTGTGAGAAGACAGGGCCATTGATTCTCTCCGGAACAATCAAGGGTTTTGCAAGGACCCTTTAAAAATTTCAGGACTTTCCAGGCCTTGAAATTGACACTTCTAAATTCAAGGGTTTTCAAGGTTTTCAAGGACCTGTGCGAACCCTGCCTATACAGTGCAAACCATTTACAGCATAACCGCTTAGAGTGCAGGACCGGCCCTAACGTCTGTTTTAGTGACCATTAGTTTGCCTCCCGTAGAACTTAATGCATGGGCACACCGCTTAAAATGCAGTTGCCTCAAGCACAGTATAACTTATGGTGCAGTTTTTCACAGGCCTGCTGATTGACCGGAGCAGCTGGGGCAGCATTTTAAAAAGGAATCACCCATCTGATGCGCCGCGCATTCCTTTCTGTTTTTTGAATTGGCCAGAGAAAAGGAACAAATACTGTATCTACTCGCGTAATGAACCCTCCTTTTTTTTTCCCAGGAAATTTGCCATGAATTTGAGGGAACGGTTCATTATGCGGGAAAAGCTTGCAACAGATTTTTAAAATTTGATACTTCCTACAATGAAGTTCAAATAAGCAATGGCCCTTCCCCTTTTCAAATACCTGATGATAGCGAGCCCAGCAGCAGCGCCAGAGATTTGAACTACCTTTACGTTGTCCTGATAAGCAACCTTTTTTGCCATTACGAAGGGAAGGAGAGATGTTAAAAAAAAAAAAAAAAAAAAAAAAAAAAAAGAAATCCGGCTTGCGCTCTTATCACGTCGTCTCACATGCACAAGTCGGGCTTCTTCCCTGAAGAGTAAACATCATGTATTAGAGAAAACCACAGTAGTGCACACAAAAATTTGCTGAGAAGCAGCAATGAAGCAGCGCAGTAGCTGCTACCACTCGCAAAACAAGCCGTTAAACAGCTAAAGCCGAGTTCTCAGAAAATATTTGCTTCTGCTTATAATTAAGCACCTAATGATCCAAAAGCTGTTTGACAACCACTTTGCTGACGGCTGCATTCGACTTTGAAATACTAGCCATGCGGGAGAGGCACTCACTCAGACCAGCCTCACCAGGATTCACGACGGTGCAGAGGCCGCCAGCAAAGAACCGGCCACGCAGCTCGGGAGGCAGCATCTCCGCCCGGCCAACCTGGTAGCGTGCGTTGCTGATGCCTGCGCAATGGAGACAACACATCATCAGCCTATCTACGCCTACTGCAGGGAAAAGGCTTCCCCATGGACTTCCAACTACAGTCGAACCCCGCAATAACGAAACCGCCGGGGAAAGCAAGAAAATTCGCTTTTGCGGAAATTTCGTTGCCGCGAGAATGAAACATAACCGACCGGGAAATTGGCCACAAAACAAAAATTTATTTCCTAAAGTCGGTTATATTACTTAGTGAGCCTTACCTTGCAGCCAACATCACAGTTCAGCTATCACTGTACAAGTGATTCATTGCTAGTCGTCGTGCGCGCCCAAGAACAACGAGATCATGTCAAACGCATCCAAAACATTCCGTGGGTTCACCTTCTCGGCACGTTTTCCGCCCTGGCCCTCGGCACCGAGTATGTCCGATCATGCAAGTGGAGCCCAGCTTCTTCTGTTTACGAACTTTGCCACAGAATGGCACCTCGTTGCACCAATACTGTTTACAAAACTTAGTGAGCACGGCTTTCTAGACGTCCAGAAAGGTCACAGCAGTCACTGTTTTGTTTCGCGCACGTGCGCCATTGAAAACTGGTGGGATCCTTGCTTTTCAAAATGGTTGAGCTAGCTGCAGCCGTTTCCAAACTCGTCGGCGCTATCCTCCCTTGGGTCACTGACTTGGGCCATGATGGCTGCCTTATCTCGCAGCGATAAAAACCTCCACTTTTGGGCTGGCGAAGGCATCTTACTGAGAGCAAACATGCCAATCGCCACACACAAACAACAAACGCACACGCTCTGTTCAGCGGTAGTGGGCTAGCGTAGCCCAAGCCAAAGCCGCAACTTGAGTGACTTGAGTCACCATGTGTCGCCCCCTGATGGTGCCGCTACGAGGCTGCCTTCACGGCCGCCGGCTGCGCGGTGTTTTGTAAACAAATATGGCGGCGGCCATGTAAGCGTGCTGTGGCTGAAGTTTACGCACTTTGAGTCCAAAAAAATGCACTTGAGCACTTTTTGGACACAGTTACCCTCCAATGGGTAGGTAAAATGCCGACCAAACTTGCACCGAATTTCATTAACGCGGGATCAGTTTCCAAAAACGTTTTGTTGCCGCGAGATATAAAATACATGGGCGTCTATGGACGGTCGCCGGGGATGCGAAAATATTTCGTTGCCGCAGGAATTACGTACCCACGGGATTTCGTTATCGCGGGTTTCGACTGTAACCCGGTGCTGTGCTAACTGCGACTAGTTTATCCCTGCAAACTACTTGCTCTCATTTGCCCATCTAACTTCCTGCCACCCCCTATCACGCTTGCCTCCTCTAGGGATCCACTCTGTTTCTCTCAATGACCAGTGGGTATCTGGCCTTTGCATTACATGCCCTGCCCACACCCATTTATTTTTAACTTCTACTAATATTTCCTTAACACGTGTTTGTTACCTGACCCACTCTGCTCTCTTCTTGTCCCTTAATGCTGCACCTGTCATCTTCCGTTCTATTGCTCGCTGGGTCGGCCTCAGTTTAGGTTCAACCCTCTTAGTGAGCGTCCAAGTTTCTGCCCCTTAGGTGAGTACTGGTAATATGCAGCTGTCATACACTTTCTTCTTCAAAGACAATGGTAAGCTGCCATTCACAGGGGTGGAACAGGGTCCATGGGTTTGGGAGCAGTCCTGGGAGCAGGCAAAAGTGCCTTTTGTAGCAAGCTTGGAGCAGCAAGAAAGGCATTTTTGGAGCAAGTTTGGAGCAGCCAGAATTGCCATTTGTAGGAGATGTAACACTATTTCAATGCATTATGGTGCCTCCGTACAGGCCGCTGTGCAAGTCCCCGGCCAAGTACCTAATCTCTCTACTATTCTAAGGTGTTCTATCATGCACTAGAACCTAATCTGAACCAGGAACGCAGTTCTTGTACTACATCTGGATGTTTACAAAATGCGCAGTCATCTAACTTCGGCCCCAGCGAGTGCGTTGCATTATTACCGTTCGAAGGCCAAACCTCAAGCGGAGAGTCGAAAGGGATCAGATAACAGGCCTTGCTTGGTGTCCACCAAACGGCAGTGTTTATGCGACCCCATTGCGGCATTCCGTAAAACAAGGTGTTTGCTTGCATTGTTTCTACCGAACAGCGGTTTCAGTGCAAGCAAAGTTGAACATAGCTTTTTCCTCACTCGTCACCGCGATGCAAGAGTCTACGAACTTACGCCGCAGACAACGTACCTAACTAGAGCATGTCAGAAGTCCCTATTAATATTAGACCATCCTCCACTAAGCAAAGCCAACCCCAAAGTTGAATTGAATTTAATTTAAGTTTATTTGTTCTTTTCTGAATACAGAAAAATGGAGGGGGGAGGCAAAAGGTAACCAGCATCCCTCCGTTTAGCAGGGAGTTCATTTCAAGTTTAAAATTAATTTTCGTTTAAAGTTTACGGGCGAAAATGAGTAGATACCTCAAAGCAAAAGTGAAACACTCCGTAAGGCGGAGCATGATGTCGCAAAATAAGATAGAGCGAAATACATCTCTAGTTCCTAACTCTTGCTACAGCATAGCCACAATATAAAAAGCACCGTGTCACTCTGTTCCTCACGAAAAAAACAAGAATGCGACCGTACCACAAAAATAACCGGAAAACTCTATGCAAGTAATGAAAACCTTTGCAAACAGCGCTGGAAAACTACACTTTTTGCTGACCTTCACAAACGGTACTTGCTACTTTGCACTTCCTTCAACTTCTATGCAAACTAAAGAAAAGCACAAACATACTGTGCTGCCAACCTTTTTTTTTTTGCAAATAACACCAAAGCACAACAGCTAACTAAATCTGGACGTTTTCACGCGCCGCTTTCCGGACCAGATTCGTACGTAACAGGCGATCCCGGCACCACGGTTTACGGCGTGTTTTGTCGTTTTTTCGTGCACTTGCAGCGCGTAATTCGTTGAGGTAAAGGTCTCCAAGCATTGCGGCACGAGACAAAAAGGCGTTGTAACAGAATCGCAGTCACTAACGGCAGAGAAAACGCACCCGGATTGGAAATACTGCGGCGGCAGACACGCGCCTGCAAAAACAAAATGAAAAAAAAAAATGGCGGCTGAACCGCACCGGCCAATCAAGACGCGGAAGGGGGGGGGCTTGCCTCGAGCGCCCGTGCTCCTGCCAATCAGCGGCTCGTAAACGATATTCGCGAAATCGGCGGTAACCGCGGTAACGCTCGTTATCCTCATGGGACGCCATTTTGAGATAGTGCAAAATGCGCACAAATAAAGAAAGCTAGTCCAAGATGGCCGCCGCCGGCAGTCTGCTTCGAGTGTGGCGCGCGCGCGAAATTCAAGCTTTTTTAGCCCGATTCTCGGCGTTTTGCGGCTCCCGCTGCGTTTACAAGGTCGACTTTAAGACCTTTCCAGACCAAATTCAGCGGTAAAACTTTCAGATTAGGTGCTTGAAGGTATGGAGACTTCAAAAATGTGTTTTTCCTAAAATGCATTTTTTTTTCGCGATTTTCGACCATTTTAAGACCGGGTTTGGCGCAACAGGGGCGGATCGGCGCAGGATGGCGCAGCTAAACACGTTTGGCGCTCAATGGCGCAAATGGCGCAGCTGTTCCACCCCTGCATTCATTATCTGAGAATGCCTGCCGGATGCGCTCCACTTTATTCTTATCCTTCTCCTTCTAATCATCTGTAATGATGCACATCAGCACAAAACTGCAGGGCCCGTTGTTCTCCTCCAAGTGCAGACACAAAGACACCAAAGCTTGTTGCAGCACCCTTGGCTGGTAGGATTCCCAAGCTTCCTTGCAACAATCTCCGCTCAACAAAGGCAGGACAACAGTGAGGAAGGAGGCGGAATGCGGACAATGTTTGGGGCACTGGTTGAGGCACCTGCTATGCCCAAAGAGCACAAGCTGGTGCACCAATTGCAGGCTTGGCTAATTTGCATTGATTGGCAGCATAACGAGCTGGCGAGTAGAGAAGTACACGAACACAGTAGTGATTTACGGTCAAATAAATCGCTTGAACAGCGCAGGAAAGGACGCACTCCTTCACCCATTCCCACCTCCTCTCAATCGCAACAACAACCTGCCTTTTCTTTTCATTGCGGACATTATGCTTTGAAGCACCGCAAAAACCTGTTTCCACTAATGTGAAGGGGAAAGACCAGTGAGGCTGTATTGGTGCAGACGGGAGTCCTGCAATATTAACTGCTTCACCGTGAACTAAGTGAATAGGAGGAGTAAACAAGTCTCAGTGCAATGATAGAGTTGCCTTACTGGTCAATTTCAGCATGGTTTCTACAAAGATACCTACATTTTATTGAGAGTAGCAGAGAATTTTGCAATAGCTCTGGAGACAAACATGATTATTGTACCTGGTTCTGTCGACGAACAAAGAGTTGGTCTGAACCTTGCCATACACAGCCTTGCCCTAAAACAGAGAACTTCTTCCTTATGAAAGTAAACACCGTGTTAATACTGCTTGCTCTCCAGGCTTCAGTGTAGAAGCAGCCGCAGTAGGCAGAAGGTGCAAGCAAACTACAATGTTGCAGCCGCCATACTGAAATGCAGGGCCTCAAATGTGACTTTGCAGGCCACTAACTTGGGGGGAAGAAGAATATGGCATTTCCGCAGGATGAATTCTTTCTCTACTACTAAACCGTGCTGCAAATTCTGAGCAAGCAAAGGGTTAACTGCAGTGGCGCTAACTAAACTAGGTGTTGGGTCTCTGCAGTCAAACCTCCTCAACACTGCTGCCAGTCACTGGACTGACAAGTCACGGTGCACAAGATCAGCCCTCCATGTTGGTTAGTCAGTCCTGGCCCACCACCGTGTACCCACCCACCGTTGAGCTGTGCGTTGTGCGTGGCGTCCTCGATGGCCTGTGCAGACATGTCCATGCGCAGCACCGTGTGCAGCTGCCGTGCCAGCGTCAGCCCAATGGTGCCTGCAACAACGCAGGGCTCCTTTACCCACACAGGGCCAACAGATCCCCACCAGGGGGAAGCAGGGCCGGGGGGGGGAGTTTGGGGGGAGGGGGGGATGGAGGGACACTCCTCTCAAGCATCCACAAGAAGTCAAGTGGATGCCACAATCCCCCGACCTGAGCCCAAGGACACTGGTTCGCTCCCAGCTGCAGTGGCTGCTTTTCTGGTCGGGGCCAAAAGTAAACACCACCCACGTGTTCGAGATTTCAGCACACATCCAAGATCCCCAGGTGACCAAAACTAAGTCCGGAGCCCTCCACTACGGTGTGCCTCACAGCCCAGGTGTTGTAACTTCGGTGCACTAAACTCCCAAAATTTGAATTCTCAACACCACTGCACAGATATCCCAAGCGTGCCACATCTCCACGCTGCTATTCTGGATGACCACTGATTCAAGACAATCGACACCAAGGGCACCTGACATACATTTCAGGAAGTAGGAAATTGGGAGCACAGTACAAGTACACACACATGCCTCTGCTTCGAAACCTCCCAGGAGAATTGCGCACCCTCGAGGTCATTTGCCACCGTACCCCTGCCTCTCAAGGCCCCATCCCACAATGTGCCTTCTTAAACGATGTGCACCCACGCAATGCCCGAAGCATTCGCACATTGCTGCCCCCCATTCGATAACCCTCTGCAGCTGTTATACTCGGGCACAACTTAACTCTTTCGTTACCGCGCCTATTCATAATCGATCAGTTTGATCGATACTTTGGGAGCGCCTTTTCATAGCATTCTAGGCGTTGCTCGAACAAGTAAAGCTGTTCAGAGTTAGATCAGGAAATGGCCTTTCAAAATCAGTTTTGTTTTCATTTTTGCAACAAAAACATGATTTTTGACATGCTTTTAAATCACCTGGGTGTGGAAAAGGGGCGTGGTCATTGCGCGTCACTGCTACGAACGAAGAATGTGTGCCACTCGTAATTATTCTGCATCAGCGTTTGTTTTTTGTTATCAGGGCATGAATGATGAACCAGCCAACGATTTTCGCTCGTCAGGTTTGCACTCTGACAATATAATCCCAAAAATCGGCTGAAAATGTCAAGCAGTGCCTGTTTGCAAAGCTACTTTATGATTTTAGGCAGTTTTATTGTCTTTGCGCACATTGTTGTAAGTTGTGTGGTTGTTCTACTTACCCCAAGACCATTTGCGAACAGTTTACAACAGTTTCGGTTTCATTTCTGCATAGCAAAATTCATATTTAGCACTACTACACAGTTACCCAACTTCAAGGCTACCTGCCATGGCGCCTTGAGCGTCCGCGACTGATCCTCGAACAAAGCATGCTGCTCCTGAGTTCACTGAACCCTCACCCAATTTCTGCGATAAGAACTTCAGATGCATGTCAAAAGATCACACCCAGTCGCCAGATATCTGTTCCGATGAGGATAGTGCTTCAAACTGGCCTTGCACACTGCCACCTATTCGCCTTCTAGTTTCATTTCTATACGAGGGTATCTCCAGGGGTCTATTTTGCTGCTTAGTTTAACTGTCTATTCGGACGGAGTCTCTGATAAGTTTTTGTACTGTTTCATTTGAAAAATGTTAGGTGGTGCTGCAATGCAGGAAGCTCGTTGTGCTGATCTTTTTTATAGCGCAACAGCTACTCGGCCAAAGTTTGCAGGGCACGATTCTAGTGCATCGCAGCTCATTCCTGCAAGCAAGGCTACAATTGCGAGTCAGAAGATGATAATAAAGCTCAACTTTATGTCTTGAGAGATAACTGACCGTGAACGACAACAGGCATCAACCACGGAGTTCCATTTTCGACTTCATGCATGTTTTTCCACATCCCGTGCTTGTCCCAAATATTGCGCTGGCTGTAAATGCAAAGTCAGTCATTGGCAAGATGTTTTTACGTCATGCGGGGGCAAATTGGTGCCTCTGATAATGGGGAGTTTTAGCTGACCGTCTTTCACGGTCTGCTCCGCTCCGATAGCAAGCGGAAGCGCCACTGCGCATGCGTGGCGCGCTTGGCCGCGAAAGGCATTGGCTCCGGTTGCGCTGAGCGGGCCGCCGATACCGGAGCGGAGCGTTGAAAACGGTAAGCTAAAACTCTCTAATGTGAAACCGCCAGATTTCTTCCATGAAACCACCCGAAATTGCACATTTTGAATTGGAGGTTGGGCTTCACCGCATGACACGAGCACCGCACGTGCTAACAATTTTTTTTATATCTGAAAAACTGTTCCGCGCACGTCGACATTTTTTCTAGGGCGTGTTTTTGAAATGTTTCCCTACAAAATGCATATTCTAATTTTTTTCTACTACCGGTGGTTTGTTATCCACAACTCCTTTTTTATCATTTTTTTCGACATTTCGACAAAAATTTTTATTTTGATTTTTTTCCCACAAATATGATACATAAAAACATTTAAAAAACTGGTGTTATTGGAAAGGCCGTTAAATAATCTGCATTTTGTGTTCCTGTATTTAGTGCCTAATCAATTTTTTTATCAGAAAAAAAAAAAAGTTTTCTTGGACCCCTAAAAATCGGTCAATTTTCTTGCGGTAGTGAAACAGTTAAAAACAACAACAGAAGTTGGCCCTGCGACTCATTGCCGTAGCTGGCTGTTCCTCTGTGCAGTGGTGCAAAGATTACGTTCGTTACTGTGAGTGTTTTGAATATGACATGAGACGTTTCTGTAATTTCGGGGGCTTAATCTGCTTACAAGCTACTGCAGTGACGACAAACACACTACCTGAAAAACAGCAGACGATGTTCTACATTAAGTGCATTAAGACAAAGAGAGAGTTTCTTCTCACCCCATCCCCTATTCACACCCTCACCTATTCACCTGGAAGAAAGACTCGGGGGAGATGCGGAAGCGCAGGCTGCCCAGCTGCTCCTCCAGGTGCGGCTGGCCATGCAGCAGCTCAAAGGGCGCCTGGGCGTGCGTGCACCGGCTGTGGGGGCTGCACTGGGGCAGGGCAGGGACGTCACTGGGGTCACTCTCTCTCCCCTCCAACCTCAGCCGGTTGTCGCTTTGTTGAGAAGTCGGACAAGGAAGCGAAGGAAGACCTCGTGGAAACCAAGCGCTTCTGACGAGTGGTGACAAAAAGCACAAAAGGGGTTCATGCAGATAAACTACCAGTTCGTTCAATTTGGAAGGAATAGCTTTTGTAACTCACTCAGCTCCATTCCAGCCTCGAAAGATGTTTCTCTTTTAACTGACATAAATGCAAGAAATATTCAAAGACTTTCGCATTTCATGCTATAGCGGTGTAATATGGACAGAAGTGATGTAATATCGATCAGCACTAAAAACTACACGTTAGCATTCAAGTGACATGATTGAACGGAACAAGAGGCCCGCTACAATCGCCCAGTCATGCTTCTTCGTGGTGGCTGAAGCTGGCCGCCGCCAATCGCACAAACAACACTCCGTTACGTCACGGAGAAACCACTGCAAAGAAGCTTCACGTGTTTTCCCTAATATCTCCATTATTCGTTTGAAGGTTGCTGCTATAAAGTTGGCATCACTGTTACGAGGACAAGGCCGTCTTTCTAATGAACCAAAAGCTTATTTTGTCTTCATGGCTCCTCTAGCGTTTAATTCGCCATCACTCGCAAATCCCCTTGAGGGCGCACGTTACAATTGTGGGTGGGTATGTTGACATCACAACAAAATGGGAAAGGATGAAACTGCCATTTCCTTCTTGAGGCTGCTGTTGTCGTCGTCACCAGCAGCATCCACCTCAGTGGGCGTGTTGCTGTGCCTATGCTCAGCTTTAAAGTGCGGTTGCCTCAATGTGCAGCCCACTGATGAGCCAAGCAACGTCAAACTCACGGTACGTCAAGCTGCATGTACCAGATAGCAAATTGTTCCAAATTAAACTACACAATGCATGTATATTAGGTCCTCCTTTACTAAGCTATGGTCATGGACTCCAACTGGTGTTGACTACTGCTTCCAATGCGTGCTTGGCTCTGTCTCCGAATCCCATCCAGACACAAACTTATTGCATTTATTTCCTCTTCGACTCATTTTCTCCACTTTTGTTCTCCTTGTGCCGTCGGCCATTTTAGGAGCCATTTAGCTGCTACTGAAGCCAAAGCCGGATTGCAGCTTTCCCACTCAATGGGCGTTTAAACACCATAACGTTAGAACACCTCCGTGGGATGGCATTCCACGGGCTTGAGCTGGACCTGGACCCCTCCACATAACCTGTCCATGCTTGGCAATCCCTCTCCACAACATCTGCTGTTGCTTGTTCAGCTTTCTTGTGTTCTCTAGGACACCCCTCCACCAGCTTGTGGCATATTTCATCCTCACTTATCAAGCTGAGCTGTTTTTGCGTTGCCTATACTTCAGCTATGCGCAGTCACTCGGTCCGCCGCCATTTTCATTTAATTTCATTTGCCGCCTAGCGCCTCTACATTTTCATTTGTTTGATCACTCCTCCTGCAACCCTACGTCTTCCCTATTTTGCCAGACTGCGTGCATGCCCTCTAGCTCCCCTCACGGCTGCAACATCAGGGTTGCTTTCTTGCACGACATTGCAGCTATGCAGAGAAGCCAAATACGCAGAAAAAGAAAATTTTAATTTTATTTACTTAGACAATACTGCAGGCCAGAATTAGGCCCAAGTAGGAGTGGAAAGACAAAAACATAGCATATCAGGCAAATGTAATTATACAATCTCTATCTTAGACACACCAACAAAAGAATGGAAAACGACAAAAAAATTTCTACACGTGAAAAAGCTGATCAATTGATGCATGCAGATTAGGCGAAGTGAACACAGAGGCAGGAAGACTGTTCCAATCAGATATTGTTCGCGGAATGAATATTTATGAGTGTTTGTGCAGGCGAACAATGGGTAAATTTAAAGGGGTGGTATCGCCTGGTGGGCTGGGATGAAAGACTGGTCAGATATATTGATAGGTCAATGTGAAGATCGGCAAGAAATTTTAATCGGTTGATTTTTTTGGGGGGATTCCAGCGTTCGAATTCCATTGTTCTGCATGAGAGTGGTAGGGGAATCGTGTCTTTGAAGACGGTTATAAATAAACCGAACAGCTTGCCGTTGAATTTGTTCGAGCTTGCCAATAAATTTTTTTGTATGCGGGTCCCAGACCACTGAAGCGTACTCAAGGCACGATTGGATAAATGTACTGTAAGCCAACATTTTGATGTTGAGCGGGGAGTGTTTAAGTTTATGTTTTAAGAGTCCCAGTTTTCTTCTAGCCGAAGCGCAAATGTTGTCAACATGAGCCGACCCGGACATGTTTCCAGTAATCGTTACGCCAAGGTATTTAAAGCCATTTGTTAAATAATAAGTAATAAATCCCTTTGCAAAAGTGTCCCACAACCTCAAAGTGTGATGAACCTTGGGCTTAAATCTTGATTCTGCACAACAAATCCACTCTGTTCAGGTTTTCCTCTTGCTTCTTTTCTTTCTTTTTCAGCGGAGACGCTCTCTCTGTCCAAGCTGGTTCAGTGTTCACTCATAATAAAGCTGCATTCGAATAAAGCTGCAGTACTTCTATGTACGTTCGATTCAGCTAATATTGGTTAGGAAGTACGTTCACTCCCAAATTACGAACAAGCCCGTTTTGATTCATGCGCTCCTTGAACTGCACCCAGCCTCACTGGTCATCCTTCATGACACAGTGGAAGGGCACTGAATTCTTTTTCTTTTTTTATCTAGTCTTTAGAAAGGAGCAAAAAATCGTTACTGGTCAGTACAGAAAAGAAGACTGAAGGGGCCATGCAGACAAAACACAAGTGTGTTTTATTCGAAAGATCTCGTGTTTTTCACTGCCCCCAGCGCTTGTCCGGAAGCAAACGCTGCTTTATTCACTGAGAAATTAATCAATTTCAGTTAAAATTTTCATTCTCCCACCAAGTCGTGCGTTTTCATGACAACTGCAATGGCATCACAAGAGCAGGTCTTCACGCTGCTGGGGAGCCTTGTTTATCGCTAGTCAGACAAGATGGCGCCACCATACCACAGCGGGTCTTTTTTTGCCTTTGCTTCGTTTTTGACCTTATTAGTACCTGGCTTGTTCTTGCTCAGGTAGAAAATAATCGTTTAGTGAAATTTTTGAAAAAAAAGGGAAACATAAAAAACGGAGGCCAAAAAAAGAAGAACAGTGACGTGCCGCCTACGATTCGCGGCACGTCACTGTTCTTCTTTTTTTGGCCTCCGTTTTTTATGTTTCCCTTTTTTTATTTCCCCTCTCTTCGTGCTCCCAGACTTGTTTATAAGCGCTGGAGCGGCAATGAACTTTTTGTTGAAAGTCAGCGCTTGTCCCGTCCACTCCTCGTCCCGTGTTTTTATTTAGCGCTTGTTTTCCATGTGACACACCCATGCTGGTGACCGCCACTCACGGGCGTCAGCTGCTGCGGGTGCATGATGACGATGGCCGTGAGGTGGCCGCGGGAGTTGGAGCGCACCACGAGCTGCTTCCAGTGGCCCCGGAACTGGGTCTCGTAGCAACCCTTTAGGGGGGAACGGCAAATGTACTCCTGGAAGGACTGCGCAGAGGGCAGCAAGGATGAAAGAGGAGGATAGGGAACATACCGTAATTACCCGATTCTAATGCGCACCCGATTCTAACGCGCACCCGATTTTCCCGGCAAAAAAACCGAAAAAACTTGCACCTCCGATTGTAACGCGCACGGAACTTCGTGAGGAAGAAAAACGAATGCGAGAGAAACGGGCGATTTATTTCTCGGAGTCATGTCACTCATCTCACCCCTCGTCGCTCTCCGCTGACCAAAACATCTCATCCTTGGTGGCGTCAAGCGCGTTCGCAATGCCACACTCCACAACGGATGTTCAACCATGGTCGATGGGATCGTGGCCCACGCCTCGCACGCCCATCCTGCGAGCTTCTCCAGAGGCGCACGCTTCAGCCGACCGGTCGTTTTGAACACGTGAGAGCCGCTGCTGCCACTGCTGTTATCAAGCACGCAAGTGGAACGATTTGACGGTTTGTGTGAACGCCGATAGAAAAGCCTTGGAGCCTATGCTTCCTGCGTCCGAAAAATCGTTGCTAAAAGCTTTGCGCCATCTAGAGATGGCGATGGCGATGGGCGGGACGAAATTTCTATTGTTTCGGTAGCTTCGGTTTCGTATCCGATTCTAACGCGCATGCGATTTTTCTACCTATTTTTCCGGAAAAAAAGTGCGCGTTAGAATCGGGTAATTACGGTAAGTGGTCGCACCCCTGCCAAGGCATCACAGAGTGGCTGCCACAGGATGCCGTGTGGCATGCCCTGTACAGAACACTGGCCACGACAACTCCGACCCAAATACACTAGGATGCACAAGGCTACCATCGTGCAAGGCCTGCAATACGAGCGGCCCCCATCTACCTCTTCCTCCTTGACTGCACGGTCTGCGCTTTGAATGAAAGGAACTTTGGGGCCCCTTGGTTGAGGAGGTTACGTGCCTGACACTGTGCACGCTTTACTACTGTATGTGGGTGGCTCAAAGTAACATCAACTGTACAAGCAAATACTCTTCTTACTGAAATCGCAGTGGCACCTTCCCCCTTCCGTGAGCTGCCAGGATTGCTTGAGCATAGGTTTAAATACTGAATCTCAAAGAATCGCTATTTAGTGGGTGTTTCCTGAGTGCTTCGGCTTTTTTGAGCTGCTCAGACATTATAAGCAGCACAAAACAGAGCTTAGGAACACTATCACAAAACTCGGCTCTACCGCTAGCTTAGCTTCCTGCAAAAGAGAAGAGCCTGTCATCAAAACACACACACCAAAACAATGGGCACCATCAATCTATGATGCCTCGGTTCGGCTGTAGTACTTATGTTTGTGTTGAAGTTTCGATAAAATTAGTTGCGAGTGCAACACCGTTCCGCCATCCTCCTTCCCTCATGTCCGTGTCTACTATGCTGCAGTTCAAGATGCTCAAATACAGGGCCCTGTTTTCAAACAAGAAGAGCCTTCCTTTGGAAGGAGTTCCATCAGGCTACAATACGCATGCCCGCAGTAATAGCTACAATAAACAGGACCCCAACGCCAGCACCTGCACTTTACCACATGCACTACCTGCGTAGGTGGTGCTGCTGGCATAGATGATGCGAGGGCACACTGCCCCACAATGAGCTTGTCAGTGGGCTCTGACTAGATCTGTAACAGTGGCCTAGATCAAGCACCCTCCTCTCCCCGCAGGAGATAATTTGGCAATGGACTCTGGCGTAACAGTGTGTGCCTCCAATTACCTCACATTGAACAACACCATATGTGTTTGAAGCCTCAGCTGCAACCGTGCACAATGCAGCTGCATTTTCATCAATGCATCACCAGGTGATTTCACTAGTTTTTTGTGCTGTTCAACATAGTCTTCTCTACCATCGCCCCCTTCCCTTTTTTTCTTCTTTTTTGTTGGTGCAACCTCTTTTGCCTCACATACACACCCGTTGAGTAAGGCCTGAAGTTGCTACTGCTTTCATTCTGGAAGCGGATATCACTTCCATGAGGGAACTCTAGTAGTTAACAAACAACAGGTGTTATTTTTGAGAAATCATGCTACTAGAATTTTCACATCCGTGGATGCGTGTGCCAGGTGTAAAATTACACTGCAAGTGCGTGCATGCATACACACATTTATTGTGCACGTGTGTGTGTCTCCACATGTGTACTGAATGTGGACATGCGCACATTAAGGAAATGTACGGCAACAAAAATGAAGGAAGCTCACACTAACACGTAAGACTTGAAGGTAGCACAGCTGTACGCAACCTTCACGACCATCACGACGATTTAAGTCCACGATTGCAGCCGATTTCATCATTGTTGTGATAAGTGGGAGCTTCCCTCATTTTTTTCATTTTTTTCAAAGTGATAATCATTGGCCATCACCTTCGAGGGCCTGCATGCCGTGACGTGTCTTTCTCGTTCAGAGCAAGCGTTGCCACGATTACAACAAACACTGGAGGTTTTTTCTTTTTTTTTTTTTCCTGGCCAATCTTGGCCGATCTCCCTAAGTGGGTATGCTTGGCTTTACAAATGTGCAAAACAAATGTGCGCTGGGGACGCTGGGCGGTCGCTGCAAGCCAAGCAACACACGAGTGCTCGCCATTTTCTTGATTTTTTTTTTAACTTCCGGGCGGTCAACTGCGAGGAATGCACTCAAGTGTGCTCGGCATTTTCTTGGTATTTTTAACTGCGGACAGGAAAAACTATGATTTGCTAAAAAGCTTCGCCGTTAAGAAATAAACAGGCACCCACCTTGGCGACTTGCTTGTGGCTCTCCTTGCAGACCTCAATGTGCTCGGGGCTCACACACACCACTCGGTCCAGCGCCGTCTTGTGCCCCCTCTTCCTCGTCGTCGTGTTGTCAAGCGCTGTTTAGGAGGCACTCGGTCCAGATCTGTGAGGGAGCACTCTCCTGTCTTTACGTAAGAAGCTGTGCACAATGCTTCCTCCCCAGCAAAAGCCTGGGCTGAGACCACTTTTTCAGCACACTGCTTCACTTCAGTCTACTTAATTTAAGGGGCCATGACAACAAAACACAACCCTGTTCAATTTGAAAGAACTGGCCTTTAGCAACTCAATCAGCTCAACTACAGTCACGGAAGGCATTTCCTTAACTCTTTCGCTACCGCACCTATCAAAATCGATCAATTTGATTGATACTTTGTGAGCGTCTTTTCATAGCGTTACAGGCGTTTCTCGAACAAGTAAAGCTGTTCAGAGTTAGATCAGAAAATGGCCTTTCAAAATCAGTTTTGTTTTCATTTTTGCAACGGAAACATGATTTTTGACATGCTTTTGAATCACCTGGGTGTGGAAAAGGGGCGTGGTCATCGCATGTCACTGCTACCAACGAAGAATGCGTGCAACTCGTAATTACTCTGCACCAGCGTTTGTTTTTTGCTATCAGGGCGTGAATGGTGAACTGGCAAACGATTTTGAACCGTCAGGTTCGCGCTCTGACAGTAATAATCCCAGAAATCGGATGAAAATGTCAAGCAGTGCGTGGTTGCAAAGCTACTTTATGATTTTAGGCAGTTTTACTGCCTTTGCGCACGTTGTTCTAAGTTCTGTGGTAGTTCTACTTACCCCAGGACCATTCGCAAACAGTTTACAACAGTTTCGGTTTCGTTTCTGCATCGCGAAATTCATATTTAGCGCTACTACGCAGTTACCCAACTTCAAGGTTACCTGCCATGGCGCCTGGAGCGTCCGCGACTGATCCTCGAACAAAGCACGCCGCTCCTGATTTCCCCCCACCCTAACCTGATTTCTGCAATAAGAACTTCAGATGCAAGTCAAAAGATCACACCCAGTCGCCAGATATCTGTTCCACCGAGGACAGCGCTTCAAACCGGCCTTACACTGCCAGCTGTTCGCCTTCCAGTTTCGTTTCCATGCGAGGGTATATCCGGGTGTCTAATGTTGCTGCTTAGTTGAACTGTCTATTCGGACGGAGTCTCTGATAAGTTTTTGTACTGTTTCATTTGAAAAATGTTAGGTTCCTGCAATTCGTGCCTAACCAATTTTTTAGCAGGAAAAAAATGTTTTCTTGGACCCCTAAAAATTGGTCAATTTTCCGGCGGCAGCAAAAGAGTTAACCGGGAAAAAAAGACGTGAAAAATATTGAAGAACTTTCAAAGTTAACACCACAATGACATAATATGGGCACGAGTGATGTAACAGTGTGGGCCAACACTAAAAACGTTGTTATTGTCCAGTGGGTTCCCTGCCTGCTAGCGTCCAAGCGATGTGGTCAAGTGGAACTGCAGGCCCCACTGCAACCGCCCACTCATGTTCCCTGGTGGTGGCTTTGGTGGCTTTAATGGCACAAGCATACTTCCGTCAAGTCATGGAGAAATACAGTCGTACCCCGCAATAACGAAACTGCCGGGGAAAGCCAAAAAATTCGCTTTTGTGGGAATTCCGTTGCCGCGAGAATGAAGCATAAACAGGAAAATCACCCGTAAGCCAAAACTTTGTTTAGCAAAGTTGGTTAGATTACTTTGCGAGCCTTACCTTGGAGCAACTTCACAGCTCAGCCCTCACACTACAAGAAGTGGTTCATTGTCAGTCGTCCTGCACGCCTAAGAATGACAGAACTGCGTCAAACGCATCAAAAACATCCCGCGGGTTTGCCTTCTCTGCACGTTTTTCTCCCTGATCCTCCGCACCAGGTATGTCTGAGCATGCAAGTCAAGTCCAGTTTCTTCTGTTGACAAACTTTGCCAAACAGTGGGACCTCATTGTTCCAATGCTGCTCACAAAACTAAGTGAGCAGCACTTTGCTTACGTTCAGAAAGGCCACACCTGCGCCATTAAAGAGTGGCACTCTTGCGTTTCAGAATGGTAGAGCGAGCTGCAGGTGGTTCCAAACCCGTCGGCACAATCCTCCCTTCTTCCACTTAATTAAGCCGCTGATAAGGGCAATGATAGCTGCCTTATCTTGTAGCGATAAAAACTTCCACTTTTGCGTTGGCAGATGCACCTTACTGAGAGCAAACATGCTGTTCAGCGGTAGCGGGCTACCGTAGCCCAAGCCAAAGCCATGCCGTGAGTCACCATGCGTCGCCCCCTTGTGTGTCGCTGCGAGGCTGCCTTCATAATCGTTTGCTGCACGGTCTTTTTTGTAAACAAATATGCCAGCGGCCATGCAAGCATGCTGTGGCAATTACGCACTTTGAGTCCTAAAAAATTGCATTTGATCACTTTTCGGACACTGTTAGCCTCAAACGGGTGGGTAAAATGCCAACCGGACTTCCAACAAATTTCGTTAACGCGGGATCGCTTTCCAAAAACATTTCGTTGCCGCGAGATCTGAGATACATGGGTGTCTGTGGACATTCGCCGGGGATCCAAAAATATTTCACTGCTGGGGGAATTTCATACTCAAGGGATTTTGTTGTCGCGGGGTTTGACTGTAGCCGGAAAGTGGATGGGGAGTCACCACTGCTTCGTACGCTTTCTTTAACATGCCAATTATTTGTCTGAAGATTTCGATGAACCTGCTATCGCTGTTATCGAGACAAGGCAGCCTTCTTAACGAGCCCAACTTGCATTCTGTCTTCGTGGCCTCTTCAGGCATAGCGGTGGCTTCATTGCAGAGAGCCCTACTCACTGGTGGGGCTTCCCACCAGGAAGCCGACCATCTTGGGCTCCCCACGCGGCCCTTGACGGACGGAGAACTCGTCCTTGTTGCGGTACCCTTCCACCACGGGCTGGGTAGAGCGGTCACTGTCACTCATGAGGGCACAGACAACCAGACACTACTGTCAGGAGAAAATGTATGCCAGATGCTTCTCAATGGACAGTGTGTTCAGGCCCTGCAATTTGAGTGTCCAGGGCAGAAGTCGTGATGCACGCATACATGTGTAACTGCAGGTGGTTGAGGAAGGAAACCACGAGAGCTCTTTGCTATCAGTAGACACCACTGACTGTCCTCAGCATCTAGAAAGGAGACGTTGTCTCAGAAAGATGGCTCAAAAAGTATCGCACTTTCTTTTCGGGTAAAACTGTGCGCACCAAGGCAGCAGAAAAGACAGCAACAAGCCCCTAAGCTGCTACAGTCAATAAGGGCATGAACAACAAAAGATGGGGTTCACGATGCATGCGTGCAATGCGACAAATAAACAGCCCACACAGAAGAAATCGGTGTTGATCCAGTTATAGCACCTTGGCCAGCCCTTCTTGTGGCTTAGTGGAATGAGGATAGAGTGTAGTTACACGAGAGATGTTGCACAATTTATCAAAAGATGCTGCATTCCAGGAGCTTTCAAGGAACTTCCAGGGCTGCCAGCCTTTACGCCTATCGCACACTGGACTGACCCAGAATGACCGGTACACTTTCCTGAGGAATCAGCCCTAAATTTTTGGACATGCCCTGAAACACTGAATGTTGCACACATGTGATGCACTCAAATGCAGCACAAACACGTCTGCATATCAGGGTCCCATTCCTGTTCACGTTAGACTGGAGTGGCTGTTTACACATGACAAAGAAAACACAGGGTCGTTCGCAACACAAGTGGGAACTATCGACTTATTTATTCACACAAAATACGGATGATTATATGAAGGTGGGGGTAAAAGACAAGATCAAAATGAGTTTTTGCCAGTAAGCACAATTTGTTACACCATACTGTTTTAATAAGCTTTATCTCTCCCTGGAATAATCCAATAGAGGTTGCACGAATGCAATTATCAGCTTCGGTGCAAACGTACCAAGCTTTGGTAACCTATCTCCTCATGCTCTCTGTATTAATCCCTGCCAATGCACATACACTGTTAAACCAAAGGACACATCTGCACCGTTTGCAGTGCACCACGAGCACTCACACGGCTCATGATTGCTTGCATGCATCGCAGTGATCTCTTAATCTTTCATTTCACCATAGCAACTAGCTCCCTCCCACCTAAGCGCTGCTGAACAGGTTTCTATGCCAGAGTAGAGTGGTGAAGCTACTGGATCAAGTGCACAAATCCCCACCCCCCCCCCCCAAGTACTTGACGGACTCGAAGGAGCACACGGCCTCAAGCGCACACGTGTTCACAGTAAAGGAATTTCGGAAGCCTGACACCGTGTCTTCTAAGACATCTAGATGGCTGTTTCCCCCAAGCACTTTCCTGCTGAGGTCACCCGGGGAGGTCGAGGGGTGCACTCCTTACCGAGGGCAGCACGGGTCGCAGGGGGCAGGGCAGCCGCTGGGAGTCGGGAGGGGGGTAAGGTCGCGTTGGCCTGGCGCAGCCGCTTGCCCAGACTCTGCAGGCACCTCTGCAGGTCCTCGTACTTGAACTGCACACACCAAGAGGTCAAAGGTCGAGGGTCAAGACCTGTAACACTCACTTCCTGCACCCCGACTCGTGGAGTCAATCTAGTGGAATGAAAAATTCAAATTTTGGGACTTTAACGCGTCGAAGCTACACCTAGGCTATGAGGCGTGCCGCAGTGAAGGCCTCTGGATTAATTTGCACCCCCAGGGGATGTTTCACGTGCGCTGAAATGTGGACACACGGGCGTTCTCGCTTCTCGCCTCCGTCTGAAAAGAAGCAACACCTGCGGCTGGGATCAGCGGAGCAACTGATCAGATTTCACTGACGCACAGATTATCGCGCCGGGAAGGCGCCAGCACATAGGAGCTCGCTAGAGCGGCGTCAAAGAAAGCTCACACGGCGTACCTGTTTCTTGCACCCCCAAAAATCCGTCAATTTTCCCGCGGTCATGAAAGAGTTAAGACACCCAACCAGGGCCACTCACCAAGAGCTGCTTTTTTTAGGGGTACTTCCAGAGTGGTGTCACCACCATGGCCAACCTGCAACGACACAGGCGCAGCAATGTCACGGAACAAACAACGTGCTGATCGGAACAACTTCTCAGGCTGTCAATACAATAGCTGGGCTGAATGTTGGTGTTGCCATAAGCATGTTGTTAGTCTTTTTTTAAATTGGCCATTTGGTAAGATAGGTCAGCCATTAAGTTAGTCGTTTGATAAGACAGGCCAGCCAGTATCTGTTTGAACGACTGTCAAGGCATACTCGGGGTTGCACAGAAATCCTCATATGCCTCCCATCACTAGACTACACAGAGCACACTAACAGTCACACGTTCAATTTTTTGCATGCCAGTGTTGTGCTATAATACCGTATTTACTCGCGTAATGATCGCACTTTTTTTCCCAAGAAAATGATGCAAATTTAGGGGTGCAATCATTATGCAAGGTGAATTTTTTGCGAAAAAAGTTTCAGCGCAGGAAATGCAAGCAAGTTGGAGGTCATAATTTTTACAGTAGGTCTCATGAACATAATAAACGTAATTAATAAAAACATAATAGAAACTCCACGGACCACCGCCAGCCGCGTTGCAAAGTGACTCAAAATGTAGTGTTTTCATGAATTACGGAACGCCCTCGAACAAGTTTGCTGCGAGGTGAGAACAGGTTCATCAATAAGTGGCTGCTGCTGTCACAGTGCGGGACACGGCTGCCGACGCAGCAAGCTGAGCGCGTTTTCTTCTTTGTCTCGTGAGTACGTTATGTGCACTTAGTGCGAGTTTCTTCTGCACCAATAGTGAACTAATGCGTGCCGATATCGCTAATATCGGCAAGTCTGCGGCACTGACGTAGCCATGTCCGCTTTGAAAGAAGAGGAAACATAGGTAAGCACGACCATCGTCAACTGAACTTGGCACACACATGGCATATGGCTGTGGCAAGTTCAGGGTGCGATCATTGCACGGGAAATAAAATAAGTCGCATTTTGACGACGAACTTCTGGGGTGGGATCTTTATGGGAGTAAATTCGGTAATGCGTTCGTTCCTGATAATTTTGACACATAGAGAGAAGTTCCCCATAGTTCAACTTTGATTTATATTACTGGTGCTCTGTGCTGAACCTAATCACCATTTCGGATGTGCCTTTTAGAAGACGACTGTGTCAAGTCTATTATACCAAATGAGACCTGCAATGTTATAAGTTACTTATGCGAAATACGATGTATGGGACGCAAGACTTAAACCAAGTGCATCATATCTACCCAACAGAAACACTGAATTTTACGTCACGCTAGATACCGCACCACGAAACTTTCGGCTCGCCCAAGTATCACTCACTTAGTTGGAAAGCCCTTTACAAATCATAGCAAAGTTGTTTTTGATCCATCCCTGACATCAGCCCTCTGTTCACAGCCAATTCTTATTAAAATAAACTGCCCAGCAGTGCTGTGAATTTGTGAAACTTTAGACTTATCTGTAAACTGTTCACAAAAACATTATGTTTTCTCAGAAAATGCGCTCACATAGAGAAAAAGTGTATTTTGGGGGGTATGTGTACGTATTCTTGTTGGCTTGTTTATTAGTAAGAAGGTTCATTTTTCCACATCATGCACTAGACTTTTCTCAGGAACATGCCCACTTCATTTTTGTTTAAATTGCGTTAGGTATGCTGCACATGTTTATTCACTTAAACACACCTGTAAGCTCCTATGAAGGGCAACAATATGCACGAGTGAAATCAAATAAAATGCATAAGTGAGTGCAGACCTCACAGAAGCAAACTTCACTCCTAATAACTTTTTAAAACTGCCGATTAGAGATGGCTTGGGAACATTTTCGCAGCATGTCAAAGCACACGGATACAGGCCAGGTTATACCCAGGGCCCTCATTATTGCGGAAACAGGGAAATACTCTGCTGGGTGCTTTTTCTGAGAACGTTTAAGTGATTTCGCCTGTTGTTGACAGTGCTTAACTTTTTGCTCTAACGAAGCTGGCAGTGGTAGCCAATACTCAGTTTCCACGAATGAGACTCAAGATTTCTTTTTTCGATAAGTTTGACAACCCTGCACTGGTTGCTAAGTCCTCTTTTATTCATCATTTTGGACTGCTCAAAACTGCCCCAAAGAAGCTTTGTATTTTATGCGCCCATAGCCTTTCTATTGCGAGTGCAGTTTTGGAGTGCCCAAGGATTGCTGCAAACTGCTCTGGGCAAGCAAATAAAACAGGGTGTGGACACTGCTCCCCGTTTCCTACGGCAGATTCCGCGGCTGGCTGAAGCACACATACCAGTTACAATACAGTAAGCCTGAACAAACAATCGAAGACAGTGCCGGCAAAATACCCGTATCGGCAATATATCCACTTCCGATAAAAAGAGACCAGTAGAAAGCACCATTTGACTGCAACCTTTCTGAAGTAATTTTAAGCGCGTTAAACAGCGCATCTGTGTGTCTGTCGGCAATTCTCAGCGCACTCTGTGTCTCACTTTTCGTATTTGTTGTCGTCATTGACGCGGTACTTCTCGCGCAGCTTCAGACGGCCGGCATCCGCCTTCGTCCGCTCGTCGTCGGCCGTTCGGGGCGGCTGGCCCTGCCTCGCAGCCGGCTCGCGGGGAGGCACCCAGGTGGCAGGGGCGGCAGTGTCCTCGATTACGGGAACAACTCTGCAGAAACAAGGAAAACGCATCTCAGCGCGTGCCAGCGCCTCGTCGCACTCGCGCTCACCTCCGGGCGGCCGCGCGAAGCCAGCGCACGGTAGTCCGCGCGCGCGTCCTTACGAACGAACACCGCGCAACTTTAAACATGTGGCCAGTTCGTGCAAAGCACTCGTACTAGCCGGCCAAACCCCAGACCAAACCGGGGTCAACACGCAACCTACAGCAGTGTTTTAACGGCAATAACTGCGAAGATGCCACGATAAGTTTCCAAAACGCGCCAATTGCGGGAAGTTCGCAAAGCACTTGAAGACCGGGTTGACCGGGTTGATAATGATAATGGAACAACTTTTTTGGTCACTATGAGTGCTATGAGCTATGCCTATCCGAGCAAAATCACAAGTTCAAACTCTATTTAAACCAAAGTAAAGAAAAAAACGCGGAACTTTATTCACACGAAAGGTAAAGTAGTCACCATTACACTTTACCCCCTGCACAGTTCGAACTTCGCAGACAGCCCGTGGGCAACTCGTTCTCATAATTTTTGCAGTAATAACACTGGCTTCCAGCATATCTCTAATGCTACGGTTTGTAGCAACGTTTTTTTTAAATAACGAAAGTCTTTATAAAAACTATGGTCCCTAGAAATTGTGCTAGTCTGCCGTCCGCGCGCTTTCTCTATGGGAAGGCGTGTCCGCGCCGCTGATGCACGCACAGCGCAGCGCAGAGGGCGCTGCGAGCAATCGGAGCGCCCGAGCGGCCGGAGCGAGAGCGGCCGCAGGCCGGCCTGCGCCGCGCGCTACATGCATGCCGCGGAGCGCGAGCGCGCATCGGGGTTTGTCGGCCACTTAGAGCGGTGAAATCGAATGGTATGAGGTACATCAGCTCCCAATCAGCTCACTATAAGTCCTTTTAGTTTCACGCCCCGAGTTTTTCGCGAATTGGGCTACGGAGCCTCTTTGCGGCCGCTGAATTTCGCGAGTGAGACCGAAGGATGAAACCGCAGCAACCAGCGTAGCCGTTTCACTACCACCGCTTTAACCATTATTAAAGTGAAGCTTTCTATGTATCACTGATGGCCTATGTCTCATCGAAAAAGCACTGCAGGAAAGCCAACTGTCTCTGATGACGGTGATGTTTGTGAGCAAAGTGAGATGAAAAAAAAAATGCTTCCCGTGGTCAGAATCGAAGTTGGCTCCATCACGTTTTGAAGCCGACGTCTATCTTAATGCGCAATTCCAACATGGTCAAAGCAGTTTGGATTTGGAGAGGAGTGCAGTCAGAAAAAGTATCCACTCCTCCACTCCGCAACGATGGTTGAACACGAAGCTTTCTTCGCGTGAAATCAAACGGCAAAGGGTCGATGTCAAATCCGGCGCGATCATAAGTCCAAAATGCGTGCGAGTCAAAGTGAAAGCTCAATGAGTCAAAGTCTAAACTCAGACGACAAGGAATCGCTCACAAGAAAGCTTCGCGTTCAACCATCAATGTTCAGACAGTGAGATCCCGTTCAAAAAGAGCTCCCTGCGGCACCAGAAGCTGCGTTTGTTTCACATCGAAACTACCGGGTCATTCCCGAACGTCATTGACGGTGACAAGCACGCAGACGGCTGGTAGGCTGACAAAAAGAAAAGCGAAAGCTTGAGTAAAATGTGCCAGCAAAAACTTGTTCCTATATACTTTGGGCAGAGTGCGGGGGGAGGGGGGATAAAGCAAGGTATATATGGTCGTGACAGTAATAAACCTCAATATTTTTACTCCTTGGTTTCAAACAGCCGCGATTATAATGATTGGCCATAACACAAATATTCTCCCGTTTTGCTTTCCCCGCGTGCGTCTCGCAATTCCCTCCGAGTGTGTGGGTGATCAAAAAGAACCTGTGCAATGAGGAATGCAAGCGAAGTTACTGATTTGCAGCCGGGTGTTATTAAAAATCAGTTTCACGTACACAATGCTGGCGAATGCTTCAAATCGTGGTATTCACGAAAATTACAGGCACGCAAAAGAGATTTGATAGTACCCAATTTTTTGAAAATTTCGAGGTAAGGGGAGTGGGTTAAGAGAAATGCGAAAAATGTATGGCCAGATCACTGGAATAAGAGCTAGTGCTGGGAACAAACGCTCCAATGCACAGGGACGCTTGCAGAATACAGGCAAAATAATTTGCAGAAAAAAAAAAAACAATTTTTTTATGTATTGCGGAAAAAGAACTGCGTGATGCTCGCCTGTTTCGCCTTCGCATCTGGTACCAAAAAGTGTTCTCGAGCTTCCCAATGCCGCATCAACTGTTGGTCGCTAACGCTATATTCTATCTTGCTGTGTAGCAGGCAAAGCGTATGTTTTTCTTGTTCCTGCCGTTTTTGGCACTTCTTGAGACACGTCGTCGTCTACATGATCAGAAGCGTCTTCCCCATCTATATCAACAATGTAGGCGTCGGACAGCACTCCGCTAACAGGACATCGGCCGCGCACAGTGCGTAACGCGCGCAAATTTGCCGTTCGCGACGGTGTTCGGCGCGTAATGGGAGCTAAGCTTTAACCGAGAGTTTATCAGCTGCCTGCAGCGGATCTTGCATTGCGTCCTCTTTGTCAACATTTCGAGATATCCGTGATCCCCGAAAAGACGTTTCGAGACAAAGGGTGGAAAATGTCGCCTATGGCAGGTATATGCACGGCAAAAAAAGGTTTCGACTTAGCCGGTATTTCGAGATATCCGAGTTCGAGTTATGGAGAAATCACTATATCTGATGACTGAAGGTGATAAAACTTCGTATGCGTGTGCACACGTCTTGATTTTTTATTCGGCATTTACATTTAACAGATTCCCAGTTGACTGGACGTAACTGAGGGGGCCGCGAAGACGTGCGCTTAAGGGCCTCCAGATCAACGATGGAAAAGGTCAGAAGACACCGGTTCGAGCTGCTTTATTTACATGCACGTACAGGGGCAACATCTTGGGAAACTTGCAAAGAAAGACGGTTCCAAAGAGCCATACAAAAAAGCGGAGCGCCGACACACCACACACACATTTTCACGCGCTGACTAATTCATCAGTTAACAACGGCGGGGATATTCACGAAGAACGGTTGTTTGCTAGCTGAAGTCCCGCATGATGTTTCCAAGCTGGAAAACGATGCCGTGCCGGCAGTGTTCCCGAAGCCCCCGAGTATGTGTCGAAATCGAAATAGCGTAGCGACACGATTCCGCGGTTTTTACAAGGCTCGACCGTTCATAATACGCGAAAACGTACTCCTGTCACTTCACGCTTCGGTTAAAACTCTTCGTACTGGTAAGAACCAACTTATTTGGCTAATCTGGTCTGTCGACAGAAACGGATAGGGTTCGAAAAGGGGCAGTTTAAATGGTCTGAACCCGCCCAGAAAAAGGGCAGAACTACGAAGGCTGCAGCGGCACGACAGAGCGCCGTCCGCTGCTGCCCATCGCGCTGGCCGGCCACCGCGCTCCGATTGACTGCAGCGCCGCCGCTGCATGCATCACGGAGGAGCCCCCTTCGCGGCCGGCGGACGGCAGACTAGCACATTTTTCTAGGGACCATATAAAAACGGTTTTCTGTAATTTGTCGTCAGCGGAGCGATTTCCGCTATCGGCTGTGAAACCGCTGAGGGCGCTGCACGTTGACACGTGTGTCGTCTGCTAGCGAGTTGCGGCGGAGCAGACGACGAGCGACCAAAACACCCTCTGGAAAAAATGGCGTAAAATCGCGGTGCTACTGTGTAGCGGCTTCTTGAACGTAAGAAGAGAGTCGAGGACCATCTTCAGTAGTACACTGTAGCGGTGCGTTGCGATGCGCTCCATCGTTCGCGAGGCTTACGTCCATGAGTACAACTTGCTGCTGTTACGAATCCGCCCGCCGCTGTGCTTTTTGCAGCACTCCCCGGATGTGTGCGAAGCCTCCACTACGTGCGCCTTTCAAGCAGGCCCTTTCTGTCGGTGACTCACACTTGCAGCCGACCGATTCGAACAAGCTGCTACACGTCTGGATCACAGGCGCCACGCTATCGGCGTGATCAAACTTCGTTGGCTGCCGACGCAACACGCAGGGACTTGTCCGAAGGACGCGGAAGCCGCTGCGGAGACCTCCTCTCTCCCCTCTCTCAGACTCAACGTGCGCCGCTACTACCGACCGCTCACGAACTCTGGAAAGAGTGTTGTGTGTCTGTGCCGTTCGTGTCGTGTGCACAATCTAGGGGGAACGCTTGTTTTGGCCGTTGGCGCTTTGGTTATAGATAAGACCCCCCAAGAGCTGTAGTTCATTCCTGTTTGAGCAGTGAATAATGCGCTGTCACTCGATCTGCTCGAGACCTGTACTATAACCTCACCCGTCGAGGCATTGCTCTTGTCTGGCTTCGGCCCATCTCTCGTCATGAAGTAAACAAGTTACGTTTGCCTTCAGCTTCTGGTATTTTTCAAGGCTGCAACATTGGCTGGCCGCTCGCTTCACCACGCTACAACACGCATGTCGGAGGCGACGGAGCCCGGCTCGGGTACGCCTTCCCGTATGCAGCAACGGGTTGTCAGAGGTGGGATGACAACGTCGCAACACTGCTGAGAAATGTATAAGCAACCCCCTGCTGCTGAGAGCGGGCAGCCTCCTTTCGCCTGCAACTAGACCACGCTAGCCATGCGCGCCGAGGTCGCCTAGCATCAAGCACCTCATATATTGTCATTTGGGGCATTGGGGCTTGGTTGGTGCAACGGGGATATTTGTCGCGGCCTTCCCCCTTTAACGCCGAATCAGGTCGCTTACCTTGTCAGTCAATCGCATCAACCAACTTTCTTTTTTATCTCAACGTTAGATAGTTATTGTTAGTTACAGCAGTACTGAATTTCTCTTTGTTAGGTTCTGAAATTGTTACCTTCCCTTTCCTCCCAATTTTCTCCCTTCGAATTTCCCTTACTTGGCCAATGCCACAGAGTGGGTACGCGCCATTGATGCTATGCATCCAACTAACCAACCAACCTTCAAGCACACCGCTTGGCTATCTTAACAGCTTCCCTTCTCAACGCAGTCACTACGCCCAGCGGAAATATTCATTAAAAAGACTATTGCCAATGCTGCTCATCACCTCACATCGTACGGAAATGGATTCACTTCAATGATATTACCAATTCAATGTTGCTCGCAACCTCTACCGCGGACCTAAACCACCTAATCTTGCACCGCGATGCATTCGCAGGCCATCGCTATATTTTTGAAAGTGCTCTCCTCCATGGTTCTTAGTCAGATAATCTCCCATACCACGACCCCCAATTCATCACCGCGCTAGACACTTTCTTCCCTTGAGAGCAGTCTGGCACAAGTAGTGTGAGCCGGGGTCTTCACACAACTGGCAGTCTATTTTAGGTATACATAAAATAGACTGCCAGTTACTCCATTGGGGGCTACATACATGCCCTTTTAAGATCCAAAAAATGTTTATTTCCCTTTCGTGTTATTCCTATTTCACCCTCTGGCCAACCGGCCTTCCCTCCTTCCCTCCAACTAAGGGACTTTACCACTATACTACTATTTTCAGCAGGCAGTTCTTGAATTATATTCATGCTACTTGGTTGATGTGGCGCGCAACAACGCATACAATTCGTCGCACACACGGTGATAATCTTCTCTCACTATATCGAGGCTCACAATCAATGGTCTCTTCAAGTCGACCAGCACCTTGATTGGATGAGTTAGAAAGCGGGAAAACATGCAATTAATAAAACGCGAAAAACGGGCGGAGAACTTCCCCATTTTGTTGGTTCCCGTGCAGCAACACTACTAACGTGATACTGACTACTAACGTGACGCGTTACTGACCCGTCTCTCCCAAAGTGGTCGTTGGCTAACTATCACTGTCTTGACTGCGGATTTCTCTTAGCGATATATTCACTCTACGAGACAGGCTGCACACATACGGGGACATATCCTAGCCCGTTACCGTTGGGAGCGTACCATCATCATCCATCCCTGTTTCGATACTTCGCGGTCATTTATCGCCACCTCCTGACCCGCTGCTTTCGCACCCCTGCCATCACGTCGGCGATGTTTCCTGAAATCTATATATATACTGACGAATGTCCGTATTGTTCTGCCTCCCACGCATCACTATCCCCCATCCTATGGGCCTGTGATTCAGTCAAACCGGACTATAACGAACCCGGATAGAGCGAATTATGCGGTATATCGAACAAAAATAAATCCGTTACGGAAATACACGCGAAACATATTCCTTATTACGAACTTAACAACTGATATATCGAACTCGGCGTGCCTAGAATGGCCGCCACAATGTATGGTCTGAGAGCGGCGATTGAGATGTTGATTGGCCGCGACCACTTAGCAAAGGCCGCGACTGAGACATTGCGCCTCGTATGGAGTGGCATGACGCCCGACACTTTCCGTAACTGTTTCTGATACGCGGAACTCACGACGGAACCCGCCCAGTCAGTGAATCCGGACTAAGACGGCAGCTCGCCAACCTTCCCGATGCTGTGCCGAAACGACTGTCCTTCAAAGATTTCCTGAGTGTCGACGACGACGTTGCCGTCACTGTAAGCCCCCCGGACGCGGGCACCGTCAGCACCACCGTCATAATGCTGATGAAAAGCACCGAGGAGGCAGAGGATGACGCGAGTGAAAGCCGTCCGACGCTTAATGAAGTGCTTTCGGCAGATGTACTCAGCCAATATTTCTTCAACACGGAGTCGAACTGGTGCAAACAATGTCTCGTCTAAAGAATGTTGTGCTAGTTGACGCTGCCAAAACGAAAGGGAAAACAAAAATCACCGCTTTTTTTTTAAAGTAGGCGGTTAAGGCGTTAAGGCGGAAAGTAGCTTTATTATTTGCAATAAATCGATTGTTTTGGGTATGGTAATGACATACTTTATTTTGTTCGTTTCTGCATACGGGGATGGCAAGGGGATTCCCGCGTATTGCGAACTCGTAACAATAAACTCGTTTTAGGCGGGTTCGGCGATATCGAACTATTAGATATATAGAACTAATCGTGGCGCATATTGCAGTTCGCTATACCGGGTTTGACTGTAGCATCCCACCATTCAGGCACCGATCACATCCCATTCGCCTTACCAGCACCGGCGAGGAGCGCTGGGAGGCCTCCGTGCGTGACCCAAACCCCCAAGTCCGAGAAGGCCTGGCCCGCTTGGCCGACGGCACCGGACCCCTGCCCAAAAGGGGCCCTGCTGCCCGACGGACCACGGCGAAGAAGTATCCGGCGTAATCGCCCAGGTGTATGTCTGTCTTACCCTGGTATTCTGAATCCTACCTCCACTCGAGCCTCCAGTGGAGGAGAGCCTTGAAATCGACTTCCCCATGCATAAGCATAGCGGAATCCTCCCCTCAGCCGAGTGGAGGGAGCAAGTGGAGTGGAGGAGGGACTCAGAATAGGGCCCTTAGTCTTTGGCATTGATTTTCCTGTTAATTTAATTTATTGTGTCGGTCATCTTGTCAGACGTCCCACCTAGCGTCACTAAATAAGCTACGCTTAAGAGTACTGCCACTTCGTGCACCCGGAAGCGTCTGGGGGCCATTTTGTTTCTGACTTGCAGTGTTGCCATTTCTCCCGACGAAACCGCCGCCGGTTGTGACGGGCAGAGTGTGACCGGCCGCTCTAGCGCCCGGCAGTAGAGAGAGAGAGGAGAGGCACACAGAAACAAAATGGATGCGCCCATCACGTGGTGCCGGCCGACCAATGAAAATTCTGGCGGCACATAACAATGAGAGAAAAGAGTACCGATACTCTAAAAGCCTTTATTTAGTGACGCTAGTCCCACCTTACGGCGTGTACTGGTAATCGCCTAATCACCATCGCGCCGGCATGGTGGCGCCTAGATGCAAGTTTTGCCACATGTCAAAAATAAAGCCCACAAACAAGCACAAAAGTAGTCGTGGAAATCTTCTAACGCATTATAACTACAACTTACATCGCACGCTAAATATCATCGCCCAGACCTATACGCAGTGAACAATTGATTTATTGTAGGGCTTAACGCTCCGACCCTACACAGGCGATGAGACGCGCCGTAGTGGAGGGCTCCGAAATATCGAGCTAGGCCAGGCGTTTTTGCTTTTCGCCTTCATCATAAAAGCTGCCACCGCGGCCGCGAATCGAGCAGCACAACGCCACAGCCACCGAGCCACCGCGACTACGCAGTGAATGCCTCCTATTTGCTCATTTCTTCACTTTTTTTTCATACCTCATTCGCCCTAAGGAGTTCTCTTGCGGGGTGTAAGGCGTCGATTTACGCAAAAGGCTGCAAACGCAACATAATAGTGAAAAAAACAATAAGCTATACAGCCGGAAAGCCGACACAGTAATACAAATACCATAAGCACAAAAAGTAAGCAGCTCGATTTAGCAATGACAAATTTGCTTGGCGTACAGTTCCTATACTTGTACGCAAATGCTGCGATGTCGCAGTGAATGCAGAGTTAGGGGCGGAGACCGCGCCGTATGGTGGGCCATAGCGTTCCTCTCGGGTGTGGGAATAAAAATCCCGGGCCGTCTCCCCTATATACCGTGGAACCTGGTGAGGGGCGAAGCAATGCAGTGTACATGGTGTAAGTGTATCCTTGGCGCCTCGGAGTTTTTGCCAACGGAGATGAAACCGTTTGGAGGTACAGGTAGTCAGCTAGCTTTGCTGTAAAATTGTCTTTGAAGCACGAAGCTCTCTAGCGCGAGGCGTAAACGAGCGTGCCGGTGTTCTTTTAGTACGCGTTACGAAGCGCTCCAGCACGAGGCGTAAACGAGTGTACCGGTGCTTTTTTAGTACGCGTTACGTTCCAGCGCAAGGCGTAAACCAGTTTTCCAGTGTTTAGGGCCGTGACTACATGACACGAACGACGATTACGACGACGACGACAGAATACGCCAACAGCCCCGCCCCCTAAGGGACTTCACCCTTTCGATGGTTGGTATGCCTATGTGTGGCATTAAGATATTCCAAAACTTGCGTGATATTGTCTCTCTGAATGTATACGTGTAGTCGGTTCTGAAGGTGCTGATGGCGATGCGTTGATACCGCCTCACAATTATTTTATGGACACCAAGAAAAGTGCTCCGGAGTTTGGGTGCGACACAAACATGAGTGATTCAACGTATTAACGCTAATTAAGTGAGAAAACCCACGGAACAAAATCGAATTATCTCCAATTTATTCATCAGAATTTTAGCTTTCTCGTTTTTTCAGCAAAGCAGCAAGCATACTTCAAAATAGAATGTACATTTGGAAAGTATAAAAGTTGTAAATCGTATAATACAGCGTGTCTGTGATGTACTGGTCGAGTAGCAGTAGGTGGTACGCTCGCGGCAGCACTTCGATCTGGTCACCAGCTTGATGCTGGTCTATTGGGACGACATTTTAAGTGCGAATGCACTTTATAAGCGACCCTGAATTCCGGCGACCGCCGTCCGTCCACATAGCAACAGCTGCGGGTGCGCGCGCTCCTCGTCTTCCTTGGCAACGGGGGGAGATGGGCGCGCGCTGCCTGGCCGCTGACATGGCACGTACCCACGTGGGGGATTGGCCAGGAATCTCCTCGTCTTCCTTGGCAACGGGGGGAGATGGGCGCGCGCTGCCTGGCCGCTGACATGGCACATACCCACGTGGGGGATTGGCCAGGAATCGGGCGTGAGAAGCAGGGACTCCGGAACCGGGGGGGGGGGGCAGGGGGGGGCGGTCGCCCCCCCAACATTTTTGCACAGGTGGCAGGGCCCCCCCACTTTTCGACCGCTTACTCTGAAATCAAATTTTTCACAAAACCTATAGTTAAGTGTTCAAACTGGCGGTTGTGTGGTCCAATGCTTTCCAAAAGTCTCTCTTTGCGAGCTTTGCGAGTCTCTCCCCAGGCTTTAGAGGCTCTCGCACTGCGCACTGCCGCGTGAGGTCGTTCTTCACAAACGACAGCAGTAAGTCAAAGACCCCCGGTATCACCCTGTAAAACTTGAAAAAAAAAAAAAAAAGCGTGGTCGCCCTCCCGCATGAGCCGCATCTGAAAATTAAGGAAAAAAGATCTGTCTGGAGGGTGGGAGAAATGTGCGGCATCGTAAAATGCACCCCCTTTCAAAATGCAGAATGAGAATAGGTCTGCATAGCCGCCGGCCAAGTTTTTTTCCGGGCAAAGCAAGTGCGAAATGTAGGCGAGAAGATACTCATGCAAGGCAGAATTGGATGCATAAAAGGAAGTTTATACTAGTGCCGTCCAGTGGACCCCTTCCCGTTTCCTGGCAAGGAAAACCGGTCGGACCCAACAGCCCGGCAGATCACGTGTGACAAAGTCGCATATCCTTCGAACTGACGTTGTTGCTTCGAGCGTGCGACCATTAAAGAAATTCGCGTCTAAACACCTATCAGATGCATGGGCTTACAAATAACGAAGCACAGCAATCAAAATAATTGCGGAGGGGTGCAGCCCCAGGCGACGGCCCCCCTCAGCCCCAACCACGCTCAGCGCAAGGGACGCCAAAGCCACGCGTTTTCGTTTGTAAGGTGAATTCCTTGTACAGAAAACTGCAGTTTTCTGTACAAGGAATTAACGGAATTCAAGGAATTCAATGTGTGGTCGGGTCACAACATACATGAAAACAAATAAATATACTCCAACCAAATACCTCTTCAAAGCTTCATAGGTTCCCTTTATCAGAACTGACTAAATTTGGCCATGAACGGCGGCAGTTATACAGAAAATGTTTCTTTTAAATTTTTTTTCTCCCCATGGCGCACCGAAGGTCGTGCGTGGCCTTGGAGGGGGAAGCACCAAGAAAACTACTATTCAGCTTTCCCCGACTTGGCCTGAGGAGAATGCCTCGAAATAATTTCTCTCGGTGTCAGTCACCTGCGCCCTTCCGAGGTATATGCGGTGGTCTTATGTTTCGCAGTGTTAAGCTAATGGGCTGCGCTGCTTGACATCAGGGCGTCATTGTGTGTCGGCGGAGTAATTCCGGGAAGTTTTGCGTTTCACCGCTGTAAATGGTATGGCACTGCCCAAAGGAATTTCGCAAATAACCCCTCGCCCTTTTTATTATGGTTTTGTGGGCTACAAGAAGGCCTTCCTTTTTGGGAATTCGGGATATCGTCTTGCTTTCCGCTTCGGCGTACTCGTAAAGCAGACGCGGGGAGGTCGTCGGGAGATGGGCTTGCCTGGGCGTCATTTCGCTTTTCCCCGCTTCTTGTAATATGTTGTGCCCGTACTGACCGAGACCCGTCTGCGCCTGCGCGCGCGGAAGGGCGAGGAGGCGCGCGCGGGACTAATCCCCCAACCGCGACGAATGCCCTCTCTAATACCACACCTCGGCGACGCTACATGCCACCGGACATGCCCGGAAGGGAAACGCAAGGCTTCATCTCAGCGGGGAAAATTGGCGCGTCACGCTTTGGAGGGGGAAGCAAGGAAGCACTGGAGTAATTTGAGGCGGGGAAGAGAGGGACGCTTGTCATTGATTGCTGAAGAGCGCTGTGATATATTCTCCGAAGGGGACAGGTAATCTTCCCCTGTCTATGCAGCACTGCGTGAAGCACAAGCACACTGCAGCACAGGCACGGGCAGACTGCTACAATAAGTGGCCAATTAGCTCTCCCAAGCGGCAGAACAGTGATGGGTCAATGTATCCTGCAAATGGGTGCTTTAGCTGGAAATGAGTCGAGCGCGGGCAAAATTCATGGAGGTTTTGCGGAATAAGCACGCAATAAAAGATGCCCATGTTCGTTGTGTGTGTCACCCCTGAACCCCTCTCTCCCGTTTCTTACGAACCGGCAAGGGTGCCGTGCCCGTGTTGACTGTACCATGCGCTTCCCACATCCCCGCGGAACCCCTCCCGAGGACGGTTTTGCAGAAAGAGGCATTTTCATTCTTGCGATTGGGTACTTTTGTTTTGCTGCGTTTATCCCTAGCCTAAGAGTCTAGGGAACGGTGCTATAAAATGGCAGTGCCGAGGCTCTCCGGACGCAACAACGGCAATGTCTAAAAAACAGAAACGCCTCTCCGAGTTTTGGGAGAGCAACATCATTAAAGCGTCCACGTACAAGCGATGCCTCGACCTGTAAGTCAATTTCTTCAACTGATCTTACTTTACATTGTAACTGATGTCTTGTGTTGGCTGGCAATGTGCACAATTTTTCTGAAATATATGCATGTTGACTTCATGGCGTTTACGCGAGTTCATAGTAATTTTGAAGTTCATTTATTTTGCCTCATTTTACTTGTTTCTATTCCACCACTTCCACATTCTTTTGTATAAATATTGCCATTTCCTCTTCGGAGAGACATCGCCTTTCTCAACAAACTATTTCAATGGCTTTGTTCGCGCTTTCGTTTTCGTACATGCATTTTGTATTTTTCTATGACATATCGCCCGTATACATTCTTTCACAACCTGTTTTACGATGTAAGAGGTTTTTCTCACACTTGTTTGTGTTGATGGTCATGTCTCGCCCTCAATTTTTAACTTTAATGTCGTATCTTTTTGTTACACATCGCATAGCATTGTATTTATTCTTTTACTTATCTTTTAAAAACTGCATTATTTTTGCCATTGCCCCACCACCTTCCCCTAGTGGCTTTTCCACATGAGGGGTGCCATGAATGTTTGAATTAGAACTTTACAATTCTTTTCTGAACGATCGCCATCTGCGGGAGATTACAACTGCGCACGGCAAAATACAACCACAATAATCAACGTCACTAGCATAAGAGACCCGAAACGCGCTTTATAAACCCCCGAGCGGACGGTTGAACCTTAGCCCCCCCCCCGAAAAAAAAATCCTGGCTACGCGCCTGTTCACAAGGTATATTGCGTCACATTTTTTTTGTCGCCAGTTTGATTATTAATGTGTTTGTAATGACCCTTCGTATTTGTGCTTGGGCTGGCAGCAGGAAACAACTGTCCTGAAAGTCAACCAGATGACCATGCGAAAGGAGCAGCGAATATTGACGGTACGTCTTTGCGATGTTTTTTTTTTCTACCATGCTATTCATGTGCTTTTCATACTCTTTTGTGCGTATCGCGCATTTTTAGCACTTCTCGCTATTTTTTTCAACGCATTATAAAAACGACTCATACAGTGTGGATCGACTAATAATTATTTTTATCTCACTTGTTACAGAGACCCCAGAAATGGTGGCACCAGGTGGTGAGGCCCGCTCGGCAACAGACTTCAGTCAGGCAACCTCGAATTGCGGCGCCTGCGCTCCGATGGAAATGGCAAGCCACAACGACTCGCCCCCGCATGTTCGATCACTGCCGCCAAAGGGCTACAAATTCCCAAGCAACCACAGTGGAAGGTCCTGTAAATATGCATGGTTTGAGAAATTCACGTGGCTCTCGTACGACTACGAACGCGACGTCGTGTTTTGCCATTTATGTCAACTAGCCTTCAAGGAAACGGGAGAAAAAGACGTTGCAGCAGTGGAACAATGTTTTATTCGCAACGGGTTCAATAATTGGAAAAAGGGTATTGAAAAATGTCAGCGCCATGAGAAGAGCCAATTTCACTGCCTCTCCGCGAGCCGCCAACTGTCGAGAGAAAAGGGAATCCGTGTAGTGCAGTTGTTATCTCAACACAGCAGCAGACAGCAGGAGGAAGCCAGGCAGGCTCTCCGCGCAATAGTGAGTTCAGTGCGCTACCTATGCCGTACGGGACAAGCTTTGCAAGGGCAAACCAAGGATGACGGAAATCTTCTTGATCTGCTAGATGAACGATCACAAGACGTGCCTGCTTTGAAGAAATGGCTGGAGCAGCGAGATAAATGGCTCAGCAGCGGCATACAGAACGAGCTCATTGAAATCATGGCGCACACTGTGCAGCGGGATATCATTAAAGACATCAAATGCAGTCCATTTTATGGAATCATAGCTGACGGTACTACTGACGTAACAGGGAATGAGCAATTCACATTTTGTGTGCGTTGGGTAGACGGAATAACACTGGAAGTTCGCGAGGAATTTCTTGGCATGTACAATGCACCCGACAGCAGGGCTGAGACCTTGTATAAAGCCGTGAGGGACATGATTTTGCGTCTGGGCTTGGACTTCCATAACCTAAGGGGGCACTGTTTTGATGGGGCCGCGAACATGGCAGGCAGATTTACTGGCGTGCAGAAAAGGATTACCGAAGCGGAACCACGGTCAATATTTGTGCACTGCAGCAACCACTGCCTAGACGTAGCACTCCAGGAGGTAGCAAGGAACTGCGGTGTCGTCGGCGACGCCCTGAACATTGTAAAGGATGTTTCCAATGCAATCCTGGAATCGAAAAACAGGAAGACTGTTTATTCAAGCGTCGTACTTCCTCCGGGTAATGATGGCGGTGAGCAGGATTGTTCCGGGCCAAGCACCCTACTGTTACCACTGTGCCCAACGAGGTGGACAGTAAGAGTAAAATCAGTGGAAAGGTTCGTTGAGAACTATGAAAGGGTGCAGGCGACTTTGAAGGAACTGCTAGAAGTTCAAAGCTCTCTAAGTGGCACAAGCAAGACAGCCATGAAGGGATATGAGAAGGTATTAAAGAAGTTCGAAACTTTACTAGGGATTAGCCTTTCTATAGCACTTTTTGGCCCATGTGAGCAATTAGCAAGGATTCTTCAATGCCCAGTTTACCGCGCTGCAGGAGCCAAAGAAGCAGCAGAAGTCCTTTGTGACCGCTTGGCAAAGTTACGGTCTGACGCATCATTTGACGTCCTATGGCAGCGCACAAACTCAAGGGCAAGGAGTTAGGTCTAAAGGAACCTAGTGTACCTAGAGTTTCGCAGCCGCCCAGAAGGCTTCAGTTCACAGACAAGCCTCGGGAGCCTGCAGCGCTTGACACCAAGTCGTCGTAGAGAAAAGAGTTTTTGCCGCTATCGATCGTATTACCAACGAGATCCGACGGCGATTCGAACAGCCTGGCATGGAGCAGCTGATTGGCCTCGAGCGCATTTTCACCGACGCTGCTGAAGGTCGATACTTCGCGGCAGACGACCTAAAGGATCTTTTAGGAGTACACGCTGCAGATTTTGATATCAGTAGGCTTTCAGCGCAACTCGTGCTTCTCCCAACGCCCCTGCGTGACGAGGGTCCGGCCGCAAGTGAACGCATTCTACAGATACTGCAGGGTAAGTCTGCAGATCTGCGAGAGATGATGGACCTGGTTGTGCGGTACCTGCAACTCGTGTTTTCTGTGCCTGCGTCAGCTGCTTCAGGAGAGCGATCTTTCAGTGCTCTGAGACGAGTAAAACCATTTTTACGCAATTGAATGACGCAGAGGAGGCTGACACACCTTCTTCTGCGACACGTGCACAAGAAGAGAGCTGCGGAACTGCAATTGGATGCCGTTATGAGAGAGTTTGTGTGCAGAACGGCAGAACGAACCTCAACCTTCGGCCGCCTTTGAGAGCCTCCCCTGCCCTGTCCCTCCCGTGCCAGCCATGAAGCTCGTCTATCAGCGCTAATAGCTTTGTAACTATAGTGTCTACTTTCTTGTTTATTGTAACATTTCTGGAGTTTCGCCCGTTCAAATTTACTTCACTGCAGGAGCGAATGCTGAAATATTAAAAAACATGTTTTTCCAGCTTTCGAACCCGTTTCATCATTTGCGCAGTCTGCGCAAGCATTCCTTACTTCTGAAACAATTTTAAGTGTATACCAATGCAGAATAAACGAGTATACAAACATGTGAAATAGATACGAATAAATTTAAACAAAAAATAATAGACGTCAATAAAATTATACCAATTAATAAAATAATGAAATAAAAATATATAAAATGGCCAAATATGAGAAATAAAAAGAAAACAAAACATACAAAGCCGACAGATGAGATCAAGAAGCTTGCGGGTATAAATTGGTCGCAGTTATGGGAGAAGCGTTGCCCTGCAGTGGGCGTAGACAAGCTGATGATGATGATGATGATGAAAAATACGGCAGTACTTGCCCCCCCACTCCCAAAATAGTTCCGGAGTCCCTGGTGAGAAGGGCTAATGCACCCGCTTAAAGGAGTACTGACACGAAATTTCAAAGCTGAGATCCGCTCTAGCAATCAAGTACAACGACAACACAAATAGGTGTCTGTGCATGGCACATACCCACGTGGGGGATTGGCCAGGAATCGGGCGTGAGAAGGGCTAATGCACCCGCTTAAAGGAGTACTGACACGAAATTTCAAAGCTGAGATCCGCTCTAGCAATCAAGTACAACGACAACACAAATAGGTGTCTGTGAATAAATGCATCTTTCTTTCTTTGTAGTTGTGTGTGTGTGTGTGTGTGTGTGTGTGATCTCTCTTTCGCGAACATTACCGAACCGCGCAAATTCAACTCGTGCATTCGCACTTTCACATTCTTCCCCTCGGGGAAATGCGGGGAAATTTTTCCTGGAGTCACACCCCGATGATGGTACGTGCAGGGCGTGTCACAAAGCCCCCACGACTCTCGAGCACATCGTCTGGCACTGCCTCAATTTCCCGGAAGATTCTACATCAAGAAGACTTCCGCCCGCCTTTGAAGAGGCCAAGCGACCCGACAACCAAGACCTCCAACTACAGGCTGTCCACGGGTCATCGTGGCATTCACCAAGCAGGACTCTTCGGAGCCCTCAAAGGGGTGTGGGGCTCTACCCCTGGTGACGGAAGCGCGGGCGACACTAGCCAAGTCTGAAGTCTTAACTTCGAGTTTAACTGCAGGACAAAAAATGTTTTCCAATCTAATACAAGTTGGATGCCGAGGCCGAAATGTTTGTGGGCGGTGTGCTCTTGAAGGATTCGTATTGAGCACTTCCTTCAGCAGAACGATGTCTTGCGGGCCCGTGAAGGGGGTTAATTGGCCGCTTCTGCTTTTCCTCTCGTCCACGAGGACAATTTATGACCTCCTCGAGTGCCCTGGCCACTTCGACGGTGGTCGGCATGCGGGCTGGCAGGGCGGGTGGCGCTATGGTTGCGTAGTCGGCATTGATGTATTGTGGTCGAGGAGTAGAGGCTGGTATGCTTGTAGCAGCACCTCAAGCTGTTCACCACCCGTGGCGTTGGTCTCTTGCGTATCAAGGCCGAAGCAGTGGTGGGCGGAGTGCTTCTGAAGGAGTTGGTGCGCACCACCTCCTGAGGATGATGAGGCCTATTTTCCGCGAAGCGGGATGGTGCGTCTCCTCTCGTCTACGAGGACCATCAACGACCTCCTCGAGTGCCATGGCCACTTCGACGGCGGTTGGCATGAGGGCTGGCAGGGCGGGTGGCGCTATGGTTGCGAAGTCCGCATTGATATATTGTGGTCGAGGAGTAGAGGCTGGTATGCTTGCAGCAGCACCTCAAACTGGTCATCACCCATGGCGCTGGCCTCTTGCGTATCGAGGCCGAAGCAGTGGTGGGCGGAGTGCTTCTGAAGGGGTTGGTGCGCACCACCTCCTGAGGATGATGAGGCCTATTTTCCGCGAAGCGGGATGGTGCGTCTCCTCTCGTCTACGAGGACCATCAACGACCTCCTCGAGTGCCATGGCCACTTCGACGGCGGTTGGCATGAGGGCTGGCAGGGCGGGTGGCGCTATGGTTGCGAAGTCCGCATTGATATATTGTGGTCGAGGAGTAGAGGCTGGTATGATTGCAGCAGCACCTCAAACTGGTCATCACCCATGGCGCTGGCCTCTTGCGTATCGAGGCCGAAGCAGTGGTGGGCGGAGTGCTTCTGAAGGGGTTGGTGCGCACCACCTCCTGGAGCATGATGAGGCCCATTTGCCCCGAAGCGGGATGGCCGCTTCCGATCCTATCTTCTCCAGCGACGATCTCGACCTCCCCGATTGCAGCGGCTACTGCGTCGGCGGTTGGCTGTGGGCTGGCAGAGAGAGGCTCCCCGCGGGTGGCGAAGACATGCATGATCAGCGAAGAGAATTGTGGCTGTGCACAGGTAACAACTCGTGGCTCCCGGTGGTGCAGCGCGCTCCGAGCTTCTGTCGCTGTCGCTAGCTGAGCTCTCTCTGAAGCGTCGCTGCTGTCTCCCGAGGACAGCCAATGTGACTGACTTACGAAGGAGGGGGCCTAGAAGGTCTCGTCGTGGGTGACCACTGGTACACTTTGAGGGCCCGAACTCCCGACCGCCATGCTTCCCGGTCGCACTCCACACACCTGTGTTCTCCTCTTTCACCGAATCACTTCTGCCGTCGGCGCTGGCAGCTTCCGATTGGCCGGCACGGGAGTCTAAGGTGAACGACCCCCCAGAGCGCGACTTGATGATGATGATGATGTCCTCCGTTTTCTGGGCTCGTACCCAGAAGGGGGATTTTACAGCGCGAAATCACATACTTCACTCTCATTGGACCTTAACAGGATAATTTAATTGATATGCAGCTATGTTCTGTACAGCCTCCCAAATTTTTAGTAATATAGCGGGAGCGACGACCGACCGGCATGTCACCGCCTTATCACGGTGTTCAGCAGCGAAATAGGAGAGAGTACGGGCATAGGGCCATCTGCTGTACGAGTGTCGTCTGCTACGCTGTTTCCTTGAGAGTGGCACACCCCCTGCCACTGCATCTGAATGACTTTGTGCCCCACGCTGCTTAGCTACCTGTGGCGATAGCGAAACGGGCTTGTAAGATAAGAAAAACATGGGTTGTGTTGCCCTCAGAACAGCGGAGCAGACGACGCTCCCACAACAGGTAGTCCCATGCGCGTGCGCGTACTCTCGTGTATTTTGCGGGTGAACACCGTGATAAGGCACTAACGTGCCGATCGGTCGCCGCTCCCGCTATATTATTAAACATTTAGGAGGCTGTACACTTTTTACTGATTAATCATTGGCCCTATACACCAATTTTACATAACCACCTTTTAACGAAAGCATGCAGCGTATAACTCACCTGCGACACAACCCACTCTTTTTTAGCGCTCTTTGACCAGAAGCCCTTGCGCCATTACATACAATTATCATCAATTAAATTGATAGTTCATGAATAAAGGGTGTGCAATAAAAATCCAGTATGATTAAAACCCGAATTACCCGATAATTATGGATTCCTTAGCAAATCAAGTGACCCATGGCAGAAAGCTAAGCAATAATGCATGTATAAATATCGCTTTTTGCGTATCCCCAAAATTGTTGCCCCAAAAGATAAGCGTCAGGCCCTATCAGCTCAAGATTTGGCTCCTTCAAAAGCACCTGTCTAGCGGCGGAGAAGCGGCGGTACTCGAAAAAGAAATGTCTCATTGTTTCCGGCTCTTGGAACCGCACACACGGGTCAGTGCCGGAAAGCCCTCATCTTTGGGCTACTGAAGGTATACGTGTACGGTGCCAGGTATCGGAATTAATCGAACGCGGCTTGGTCTTTTTGTTTGTTTGCGTCGTGGACTTTTTTTCCTTAGTGTTGTGCGGCGGCCTTCAGGAAAATAAAGGCCAGTTTTTTCTGCCGGGAATTAGAAGATCACAAGAGCTATAAACGACAGCAATAAAAAACGCCATCGGACGAGCTATTAACAGGATCGGTCGTCCTCGTCAACAATGACATGAAACCACGGCACGTCCGCTAGGGATTCTGGCTCGCATCGATGACGCTGCACCTATAGAAGCCGCGATAAGAGTTCGCGCCTTCGCCTTGGGGTTGCCGATTGAGCTGATCACAAAACGTTCATGTCAGCGCCTGTATCTACTGGAAGTGGACGGACAAAAGGTTTTAAATGGCCAGAGAAAGTGTACAGTATTGGACGCGAGGCCCACCATTGGAGAGGCCGGCGCTGCGATCGTTTGGACGTCACTTGTTGGATCACCGTTCCTATCTTTCTGCGTAGTTGGCTCGCAGCGCGTGACACTTCGCTTAGGAAGCGCGTTCTAAAAGTATTTTCGTGTTAATTTCCTTCGTTTGAAGTTAATTCTCAGTGCGTTAAGCGCAGTTCGACCTCATGGGGACTTTATAACCCTATCAACTGTGGTAGATTATCCGCAAACACCATGAGTGTATTACGTATGCGACCGAAGCGTAAGCAGCGCGGCTTGTTTTCCCGATCAACAATGTGGAATAACGACGATGCCGAGTGAAGTTACTAGATTTCCCTTGTTTGCAAGAAATGTATAAAGCAGGAAATCGTGAAGCGTTAACTGCTCGCAAAAGCACACGCACCCGCCGTGCCTGCCCGCACGGCCGACGGTGCAGCTCGAACCGACGCAGGTCGTGCATGAAGCAGCAACTTGTCGCCGCTTTTTAAAATCACACAAGTCGTGGAAAAGAAGTTCCAGATTGATGAAAGTGAATGTTAGTGTGATGAAAAATTCTCATAGGTAGTGTCATCAGCTGTGGTTTTTAAAGGGATGCTCAAATATCTGCCGCGATTTACGGCGAGCGCCGGCCCGTTCACGCGCGCAAGAATCGGCCGAGGCCGTGCAGGTATCTTGATCGTCGATCGCCTCAACGGAAATCACCGCGCTTACAGAGTTCCCAGCGCGGTGAAACGTTCCGTTAGGGACTGTCACTCGCAACTCTAACGGCGATGAAATATCTGCTGCGACGCCAAGCATAAAGTTCCCAACATCCGATTACGTGCATCCGAAGCCGGCTGCGAGCTGTTGGCGAAGGCCCTCCCGTCGCGCACGCGCGTGTTGCGTTTGGGTTCCTCCAACTTCTTGGGGGCCCCCAACGCTCGGTTCTCCTATTCTAAATCTCCCCATTACCCGAAATCATTAACGACGTGTTTCGCCTCGTACGCAGCCTCGCCTTCTGTGAGAAGTCGTGAGTTTCGAAATTGATGCTTGAGAAAGGCCGGCTCACTGTAAACATAGAAAACACGCTGCAATTATAAATTACCACGCCGAGAACCTAATGAAAACTAAATATAGCCTTATCCGAACCCGCTCGAAGGCGTTAAAAACTCGCGTTCATACCGTTCATACATTGCGGACAAGTCGCGAAAAGTAAACATCAGCCATGCAGAGTACAGGCTACGACAGTGACCGTTAATCAAATCCGGGCATGACTATAAAAAACATCGTAGCGGAAATAAGCACTGATTAAGCCAAACTGCAGACCATAACAATACTCTTAAGCATGTGCGGCGAAGCAATCTGATCACCGTTCTCGCGTATAGTCATTTATTTACCAGGCAATACGAGCAGTTCGCGCGTATGCCGACAGCGGATGATGGCGGCATCCGTATACTCGTAATACACGTATCTGGGCATGTAAGGGCATAGGAATGCCTCAATCAAGTCATTCCTGCATGGCCGAAGCTGCTATATTTACTCAAATGGCTTTCCAACAAGTTTGGCAGTGCCAGGCGTGAAATTACAGAAATCGTTGTAAAAGTACCTTCGTTTCTCGGGAAATACGCGGCTTTGTGTAGTTCCAGTTGATTAAGGCGGAAAGTAAGACGGTGGGGACTTTATATCGGAAGGCTCCACAGGAAATTACCCGTTTGCCCCGGGCGAACTGTGTAGTTAGTAGTTACTTTGCTTACGCAATACTACCACCTGTGTAAGGAACAATACATGATCTTAGAAAGGAAGCCAAGGACCACCGCGTGCTGACGCTTCACGGCCAGCTGCTCTCATTTCAGACGACCCCACCGTTCTTGGCATCCCCAATTATGTACCACCACATGTGCCACAGTGAAAAGACTTCCCGTTTAGAGATGGGAAACTCCTAAGCCGGAAAACTAGCGCACAGCGGTTTGCCCCGTAGCGTGAGCGGTAGAAGCCATCCTTAGCACAGCCACAACCAATGGGAGCGAAGCTCGAATGTTTCCTGATGAATCCTCACACCCGCAAAAACGCATTGCCCCCATTATTGCGAGGACCTCAGATGGGCGTCATCACCAGATGAAGTACCTCCTAATTGAGACGCCTTCCACTAGAGACGAGAAATTGCTGCTGGCATGGAATGACCTTTTTGAGTTCCACTGGCCACAAGCAAACGTACCAACGAGACTTCAATACTAATGGACACTACTACTCCCGTCATTGTCCCACATCCATGGTTGACATATAGAGGGTACTACTAAATACAAGATAAGAGAAAGGTGCAGTAAAACCAGCTATTAAACGGATTTACAGGCTAACATCCAGTGGCTGCCCGCACAGATCAGCTGAACAGCGAGGCTGCGCACAGCCTGGCGAGCGAGCCTTCTGCGTCCTTCCACTCGTGGGTCGTACCGGTTTTCATTCCACCACTTCGCCACACCCCCCCAAAAAAAGAAGGGGTGTGCAACTCCGGACACAAAAGATAAAATGCGAGGCGCTACTCCTCGAAAAGCCACTGAACAGAGCTTGCATGAGGGGTCCTCACGGGGGACGTCATGGCAAGTCAACTATAAGGCAAAGAAGAGCATGCTCCACCCGGGTTCCAGTCTTTCTCTTCTCGTTTCTGGTCCCTCGCATTTGGTTTCTCAAATATTATTTCTTGGATTCGGCTAAAGATTGGCTGTTTTTCTGTCTGCGCACAGGGAAAGTGTAGATTTCTTCAGGATTGCTCGACAATGTAGTGCAGAGCATGCTGCTCCGATCAAACACGCAGACAATGACATTGAGTCTAGGAATGCAATGGACTGAATGACGTGCGAATCAAGCCCCGCCCTCCAAAAGTCTACTCTTTAGAGGACTGGGTAACGCCGGTACAGGACCGAAAGCGGATACTGCTTGCATCGTGGGGCTTCGCCTCAAAGGCAGCCGTCGTGCACAGGACTTGGACTCGTATACTTTCCCAAACCAATATCCCAACTCGGCAAGGCGCCATCCTTCCCTCAATATATTTACAACTCTTACTTCTACCTTGAGCCGCATGAACACTGAGATTTGCATCGAGTGGTTGTCAAGTTATAAACTCCTCACGGGGGAATCGGATAGGTCAGACGGCTTCACAGGAAAGTCTGTCATATCTTCGATTATAAAAACCCACAAGGAAATCGGTCTCCGATGCCTCACTCCGATCAGCCACAGTCTCCAACAATAAATACGCTCGCGACGCCAGCTGAGCCCCTGGAACATTCAGAAGGTGGCACGCCCCTCTTTCAACACCTAAATGTCCTCACTGCGCCGAATACACCAAAACTACATTACACCACCTCATCTGGTTTTAGCCCCATTTCATACGTTACCACGCACTCGCGCCCCCACAAATGGCCCGCCAACCCCCTATCAAACCTCCTGCTTTCTCCCTCCCTACCCTGACACCAATTGCACAAGTCTTAATAGGTAGCGGTCTTAGAAAAGTAGCACACGCCTGGCGCGCCAACTTCATCGGGGCCACACATCCAGATATTCTGTGCAGATCCTCATTACCTGGCTATTCCCGTTCTCTCCCAATGAGCCTGCAGTCCCCCCTCCCCCCGAAAATGCTCCTCGCCACCCTCACCCTAGTATTTCTATTATAGCCCCGGAAGATATTTTCTCTTTAAAGCGTTTGTTAAAGCTAAGGCTAGAGCAGTACAGCTAGATGTTCTCTGTTTTTTACAGCGAAGCCTAATATACTTATTCCACGAGTTCTCACTGCAGTGAAGTAGCTTTAACAGGATGGAAAGTTGAAGCTTAATATGCTTATTCCACGAGTTCTCACTGCGGTGAAGCAGCTTTAACAGGATGGAAAGTTGAAGCTTAATATGCTTATTCCACGAGTTCTCACTGCGGTGAAGCAGCTTTAACAGGATGGAAAGTTGAAGCTTAATATGCTTATTCCACGAGTTCTCACTGCGGTGAAGCAGCTTTAACAGGATGGAAAGTTGAAGCTTAATATGCTTATTCCACGAGTTCTCACTGCGGTGAAGCAGCTTTAACAGGATGGAAAGTTGAAGCTTAATATGCTTATTCCACGAGTTCTCACTGCGGTGAAGCAGCTTTAACAGGATGGAAAGTTGAAGCTTAATATGCTTATTCCACGAGTTCTCACTGCGGTGAAGCAGCTTTAACAGGATGGAAAGTTGAAGCTTAATATGCTTATTCCACGAGTTCTCACTGCGGTGAAGCAGCTTTAACAGGATGGAAAGTTGAAGCTTAATATGCTTATTCCACGAGTTCTCACTGCAGTGAAGTAGCTTTAACAGGATGGAAAGTTGAAGCTTAATATGCTTATTCCACGAGTTCTCACTGCGGTGAAGCAGCTTTAACAGGATGGAAAGTTGAAGCTTAATATGCTTATTCCACGAGTTCTCACTGCGGTGAAGCAGCTTTAACAGGATGGAAAGTTGAAGCTTAATATGCTTATTCCACGAGTTCTCACTGCGGTGATGCAGCTTTAACAGGATGGAAAGTTGGGCGAGTTGGTGTTCATTCATCTTGAAAACGTCTTGGTAATCGTCTTTCCGCGCCTGTTCTCAAGACGAAGCAGCTTTGCTCAGCGCCCAAGTTTCTTCGCTACGTCTCTCATAGATGGACAGAGATGTAGGTTTCCATTGTATTGCCAGGTTGATTATGGGCGGATTCTCATTAGCCTGTTAGCTTTTTTTACTCCCCATGTAGAAAATGAAGGGTAAACAATGCAGGTTTTAAAAAGGTCAATCTCCACAACATTTCGCCAGGGGACAGGACTTTAGACAGTACGCCACTGTGCTTTCTTATCTGGACAGCGTTGACTGAGAGGGCGACCACATTATCAGCTTGCAAAAAAGGGAAGCACAGGAATGTAGTTCGCGAAATGCTAGGGAGATAAGAGGCCCTGCTCAAAATCAAAAACCCTTCTGTCGGTGAACATGGAAGTTCGGTTGGGTTTGAGCATTGGGTTTTCAGTCTTTGGGTTCCGGTCGTTGGTTTCTCGCATTTGGTTTTTCAAATTTATTCTCTTGGATTTGTGTCAACCTTGTCTGGCTTTTGATTTCAACAGAGCAGAAATGTATTTTTTTCAAGATTGCTTGAAAATATATTTCTCTGCTCAGGAGGCAGCAGGCACGCAGGCATGCAGGCAGGTGGGTGAGCGGGCCTGGATGAACATTTCGCGTGTTGCATGGTAGCCCACGAAACAGTATACTCTTTAAAATGTACAGTCGCATTCCACTGGGACAGGAAAATCAAGAAACGACACAAATGAATGCCCGTTTGTGAACTTTCCTGCCTTGTTTTGTTCACGCGTGAAAGCGACTGTTTCTGTTTCACGCAGTCATAAATGAACTCCCTTAGCAACAATTATTGTTATATAATAAGTCCCAAAGTGCTTGTAAATAGTAACATCAATACCGGCGTGCACCTTTTACTTGTAATGACGTTCATTTGCGGTGCTGTGTTCAGACAAGAACTGAGAATGGTTCACCTGAATGAAGTCGAGCGCAAAGTGGATTCGATTATTTCAGAGAAAAGAACGCAATCCGCCCATCTGCCCATGGCAACAGGAGATCAATGCAAAGGAACAAAAATTTCAGGATACGCGCGTGGTGCACTTAATTTAAAGAGCGACCGTTCCTTTTTTTAGTCCCCGTTTCGAAGCTGCACCGTCGTTCAGAGACTTTCGCTTGCTGCCAATGCTTTCCGAAATAGCCCCCAATTCGTGCACTTCCTGATGATTTCATGATATACTAGGCTTGCGTTCATCCATTCTATCTGAAGAAAAGGTTTTTGGCTGGGTTTGTTCGTTATAAAGAAATGGTAAGGAGTTTAATCATCGCTTCAGTTTTGGCGATTTTGACGTCCGTGTCATGTCACGTGAGTCAATTAACGCAGCAATTCTTTGGAACTTTGCACTCTAAAGCCCACCGACTGGCCTTTTTGTGGCATGCTCACGATCGAGACTTCAACACAATCTTTGCCCGTAACCTTTCTCTCCCAGTCACCATTTGGACTACGTTAGATGGAGATCAGTACCTGACACAGGGCGGAATTTTTTCAACGACAGGTTTGGTCATTCTGCCCTGGAACAGAGAACGTTTCCATTCTATGTCTAAGTTGGTGTCTCGATTTGTAGAATACCACTCGAATGTGGATTGGATTGTTCCTGTGCAGAGGCGAACAGAGATAGAGGAAGTACTAAAGCACCACCCTTGTCCCGCCATCATTATTAGACATAACGAAATAAACGCGGCTATTGACGGGTACAAGAACTGCGACTCGCGTGAAGTTCACAAAAGCGCGACGACACTTCTTTCAAAGTCAACCTATCGCAGAGGCTCATATCCTAAAAACGCGCAAATTTATTACGCTGCACACGATCGCCCAGCTGAAAATTGCTGCGACAAATGGATGAAGAGAACTAAGGCAGCAATCACAGCCTACCGCACCCTGAATAATTCCCTAATTTGTTCGTGCCGTAGCAATGGCAGCAGCGAATCGCTCCTGTTGAGCCGACGCGTTGATGTTATCTTAAGCGGCAGCTTGGTGAACTGTGCCAGGCGCCGGAATTTGGAGAACGATGGCCCCGACTGTTTCTACTACGCTTTCGCCGTGTATCCCCCAATTTCCAGCTGCTTCTATGCCCGTAAAGGAGGCCCCATACCCCCATCATTCGTTAATTCTTGGCTAAGCTGCTTCGTGGTGTTTGTGGCGATTATACCTTTTGCTGTCACCATTCTCGCCATGGTTCGCGTCCACTCACATTTCGCGCAACTGGAAACCGCGACAATTCCGGCTGTCAGCTTGTTTATGCTCGGCACCATTCTCGGACGTAGTACACCTGAAGCTCAGTATGGCCCAAGCCCGGCTGCAACTAAAATCCTGCTAGGTACGTGGTTGATTGCGGCTTTCTTTGTCGGTAACTTTATTCAGACAGATATAACGGCAGCTCGAACTGTACCTCCATTCTCCTCTCCGATTCGCCGGCTATATGAGCTCAACGTATTGCTCAACGCCAGGAAGGTAAAACCTTGCATGAATCCCATGATGGCTAACACAATTCGAGCAGCTGCCCGTACCTTAGGGCACTTGCAGAGCATAAGTAGAGCCCTGGATGCCTGCAAGAAGTCTTGTATCGGCCGCTGTGCCCGAACAGATCTCAAGGAAACGGATGTCTTCGTGGGCAAGTGTCGTTCGTCCTTGACGCACCTTCGAGAACTCAAAGGTTTCGCGGAAGGGGAAGACACGCTTCTCACAGAACTGCGAATGTCGGCAGCGCATGGGAAATACCCACTCAGGTAAGCTGGGCAGGAGTAAAACTTCCATACAAAGGTGCATGCGCGTGGTTGAGAATTCGTAAAGCACAATGACCTAGAAATAGCGAAAGTGAGTTGAAAATTTATTTAGGTGTGCCCATCCATTGAAGTTATTCACGACAGGAGCGGAGGAAATACAAATGTAGCTGTAGCTGCTGCAGTTTGAGATTACATTTGAGCCACTGAGGTCCACGCAACTACCGAATATCACGACTCAATGCCGAATCATGGACTCCGAGAGGTGATTTTGTGTTAAACTGTTCTTACCCATGATATATTTAATGAAGGCTGCTTCTCCAGAAAAAACCTGTAATTGCTGCCCACGGCGATCTACTGTAAAATCTTGCCAAAACGAGACTCCAGGTTTATATTATGACAAATGAAAGCGTTGCATTCATTATAGAGATGTGGTGATGGAAAAGAGATCACAAATATGTGCGCGGGTAGGAGCATTATTCACCATTTCTCTGGAAATGATAGATACAGTCCTCGGGGAGTGAAACGCGATACTCGCAGGGTGGGGATGCCGGCGCTTGTTGCGCCACAGATCAGCGCTTGCGAAAACGAGCTGACGCCTTGTGGTATACGGTGAGGGGGGAGCGTTCGTGACGCATGCTGACTGCATCCGGTAGACAGCCCTTCAGTGTGTGGTTCTTGGCAGCCCCAAACGGGCGCTGCATGCCATGACTTCAAAACTCTGCGCCTGCTTGCCGCACCGCGCTGCGCGAAGCTGTCCGAGCTGGAAGCGCGCGCGTTACAAAGAATGTTTCAAAGCGGTGCACCGTAACGCATCGCGATGAATGCGCATTGAAATTCTTCATAACTAGCGGGCTGCTAGCTCCTACAGCTTCGCGCGGCGTGGTACGACTTCAACAAAAAGTAGGTGCATTTCCGGATGACATAAAAGAGCAGCTGTTCACCGGCCTAACCTGTAAGCTGCAGGCCTTAGTAGGGAAATTCATCGCGTGGACCCATTCGCGACGCAGTACGATCTCACGGTGTAATTTATAGTTGATGCCTTTAGTGACACCCTCGGATCAAGCCTGGCCGACCTAAAAGAAAAGTGCAAGCTGTGGTCAACACTAAGAATTGAAGCCGCTCTACTCAACGTGAAAGCTGTCGGAAGAGCAGAGCAGGGATTCGTCATAATGGGCTGTGGCGCCGTTATCCGTTCACTGCTACCAGCCATCACGCTCTCCGCCTCCTCTCTCACTCCTCTCTTGATGAATTGAACGGAGGTCTGTCCGGTGCAATTCAAATTTCCCGTCTTCGCAGTGATCCCGCGCCCCTGCCTGGAACAACGCAAGCGGGATGTCGCACGTGCCGGCGCCGTACTGCGCAGTTTGGAACGCGTCGTTTCTGGCGGCTGTATTTCTCGCTTGCAATCGTAAAGAGAGAGAGAGAGAGAAAACATCTTTATTTGTCCTGCAAATGCGACGCGGCCTCACGTCGTGTCAGCCGGCCACTCGGCTTCCGTCACCTACTCATGCCTTACCCCCGGGTGGGGGTGACACTTTCGGGCGTTGAAGCTCGAGGGCGTCCGACACTTGCTGGACGGCCATGTGTTGTATCGCGTAGTCTTTGCACGCCGCCGCACTGACAAAGTACGGCGGGAACGTCTCTGCTGCACTGGCCTCGCTCGGGTGTCTTCTGCAGGATGTGGGCCGCCATGGCCCTGCCCTTCTTGCACATCACACACACATCACTGGGGTACACCTCCGGGCATATGTGTTTAGCTATCACTGGAGTCATCAGCGCACATGTTTGCAGCTGCCTGAACACCACTGCTTCGCGTCGCGTCAGCTTAGGGTGGGGTGGGGGTAGCGTCCGGCGGTTAGTCCGGTACCACTCCAGTGTGTCCTTGTAGGTGGTGAGTGGCACCACCTCGTCGTCTTCCTCCGCCGCAAGTTGGGGGCTCGGGCTCGCGCCGCGGCTGGTGAGCGCGCGCGCCGCCCGGTCCGCCTCCTCGTTGCGGTTCTCGCGCGTGCTCAACGGGCCGGCGTGCGCCGGGAACCACTTAATAGTCACCGCTGATCGTCTGGGGAGTAGGGCCCCGCACACCCTCACAACACTGAGGGAGACACTATTCGTAGCGTAGTGCGAGATCGCCTGTCTCTCGTCACTGATGACTGTGGTGCACTCTGGGTTCGCAAGGGCTAATGCGATCGCCATCTCTTCGGCCTGGTCCGTGCTCTTGGCCCTGACGCTGCCGGCCGTGTACAGCGCCCCGGTGGTGGCTGCTACCACCGCTGCGGCGTACGTGTTGGGCCGCTCCGGGTACTTGGCTACGTCCACGTAGTATGCTCCGGTGTCCGTCGGGTGTGTCGCCGTGAGTGCGACTCCGCGACAGCCGTCGTTCCTGATTGTGCTCAGGATGCATGTGCCGGGGGATGGGTGGCACGTGGAGGTTGCGGAGCAGGTCCCGCAAAAAAACATCCCAACGGGCGTTCCCAGCCATGGACACGGGGGCTATGTGTTATGTACGCAGATTTTGTCTCAAATATACCTGCAGTTTTCTTTGCGCTAAACAGGGGGAATATGTATGACAAGCGCAGCGGTTCAGATATTTCGAACGGTTATGACTATTAAACCGCTTGTTTTTCGAAGCCTTTTGTTTACGTTCGTTACGCCGTAGTGCCGTAAGGCTCTACTTGGGTCCGGTATCTCACTGTGCCACCTGATTCCGGCAGTCGCTAGACATTGTGACAGCGAACGAGCTACGACGACAAGGCGAGCCTCTAAAGTTCTCTGCGCTTATAATGACTGATCGCGTACAAAGCATTCATGATGGAGCGGGTTGCCCCGCAACCGCTTGTGAAGGCCGTGTGTCCCTATCTTTAATATTCCGAACGTATTCGCTTGACGGGAACGACGTCACATATACCTGTTCCATGCAGCAACATCGGGTGACCCTGTGTATATTTTTTGTTTCTATTCTCCGTGTATTCCCAGCCACAAAGACTTTCCGTGGTCTATCCTGCACTCAACGGCGGGGCCGCCATTAGTCGATATAGCTTCAGCGATCATTGCAGTTTTCGCGCTGAAGCTACGCACTCTCCTTGCTACAATAGCAACGGCCCCTAATAAACGGGTAACGGGTCACGACCTCCCAAGATGTGCCATCAGCACCTTGGTGTTGTAAAATATCGCTTAACACAGCCAACTGCAACATTCGCACAATTAGCGCATTCACAAAATCTGAAGCACGCAATTGAAGTGGATATTGGCCATCAGCGGATTACCGAGCCCGTCCCTCAGCCTTTGAATTGACAGCAAGGAAAAACTGTTTTGACGCGTAGGTCTACTAGGGCGCACAAATACGCCGGAGGATACCAATGCTTCGTTACCAAACAATCAACAAGTATTTTTATGCAAGACATCACCCAGCCGATGTTTGGGTAATGTGTTATCGTTAACTAGGGCGCTATTCCAGAAGGCCTCAGTTCTGCCTACTCTCGATCGAGTTTCCAGCTGCTTGGGTGAAGAAAGTTGTGATAGTGAATCGTCCGATACACCTCGAGCGAAACCGCTGCAATCAGGAGAAGCGCGATTGGCATATTTTGCACACTATATTGGCACCGCTTACATTGAGAAAGTACGGCTTCTGATAACATCCGCATGCAGCGGTATCTGAAATCGAATTTCAGTATTCACTCCCTAGCATAAAGAAGATAGCCCGGCTACATCTGTCAAATCTCCAGCCTGGCTATAGACCACGCCCAGCGCGGGGAGGGCCATTTTTCACGGTGTTCTGTTCTTCCACTGAATTATGTTTGCTACGTGGCTTAAGGGCAGGCCTAGTGCAGCCCTGTTCAAGCCCAAACCAAGTAAGCAAAGGAGTTTACTGTAGCGAAGGGAACGCGCCATATTCCCGACGGTCAAATATGGCTTTTTTACACTTTGGGTGTGTGGGAACGGTGAGCATTTTTCAGAAATCACCCCAATTCAGCGAGTCAAGAGTGTATTTTTGCATTGACGAGTGCGTTTCAAACGTTAAGATCGTGTCAATTGTCGTCGACTGTGCTTCACTGGGCATCAAGACGGCTACTGTAGGAATATTGTCGTATTGGCCGCTCGTACTGGCTCAGACCAGAGTGAATTCCAGTTCGGACCGGGCATCCCCGCGACCCTCGCAGCATTGTCTCACAGTGACCTGGAGACTTCGTGTTTGTTTGGTAGTGTCTTTGTTGCTGCTAACGTGCGTCGAATGAAAGCGACTTCGTGACTACGACGCTACCGCACCGACGAAGTCGACGTTATGGTTGGGTGGGGCTTCGGTCGTTAGGCCGTGCCCACGAATATGGTGGCTCGAGATTGACACTGCAACTCAGAACGAACTCGTGAATGGGGTTTTGCACGACCGTGTTGAACTCGTGACGCTCGTGGTGGCCGCTCCTGTGGCCTAGTTTATTGTTCATGTTCGCCGTTGCAGGCAAATATCTAGACCGACAGATCTTTTTCTTTAACGAAACTAGAACTTTGGACTCGTTTTCGGGTTTCAAAAAGTACTGTGCATTTCATGGGGTCACCGATCCACGTATGCCACGTCTTCAGAGCGTCTTTCGCGCTATGACCGCCGAGAAGCAGGTGTTGTGTGCGCTGCGGTTTTAGGCGACGGGCAGCTTCCACGGTAGCGCAGGTAGCGACCGCACCATCGACCGCCACCAGTCGACATTTAGTCTTACTGGAGATTACTGGATTGCTGTAGACGTGTTTCCCTGACCTCGTCGTTTTCTAGGCGGCGCGCCAGACGTGTCTTCCGCAGCTTCTACCCAAGGAGGTTGCACAAAAATTTCTAAAGTGTTGGTGGCGTTCGAAATGATGATGATGATGATATTTTGGCTGTACCCTTTGAATCGGGTGGGTGTGCCGCGCACACGCTAGCCAGAACAAACAGCAAGAGAAATGCATGACAAACATAACGACAATAACGCGGCCCGAACGAGACACAAACATATGACACACCAAAAGGAAACACTTAACACTCAGCCACATACGAGAAACCAAGAAAAAAAAAAGAAAAAAAAAGCATAACATAACGAAGAATCTGATAATGTACAATTAACGTCCCTGGGCTGCCGTCGCACACCAGCGTTCCAGGCGGCGCTTTGTACGCGCAACAGCGCGCACGTCCACCACACCGTCGGCGTCCCCGAAGCCGAGTGCTTCCTGCAGGGTCGGAGGCGGACCACTTTCGCGGATATTGTCACAGTGTCCGAGACCTGCACAGCTTAAGATCAAGTGTTCAACGGACTCGTCACCCTCACCACAAGCACGGCACACCAACACTGGACACCTGGTCGTCGAACTCACGCCGACCGCCGCCATCTAGTGTTGGGCTGCTGCACCGCTGCACGCGTGCGTTGATGACCTATTCATCGTGGATATGGTCTGGTCGCTAGAAAGGTGTAGAAATCAGTAGTGGTGTGGTCGTTCCTCGCATTCGTCTGCGCTAATCGCGGGAAGAAGACGCCGGGGATCCGCTTTCTCCTCGTTAGTATCGATGGCCTCTGTTCGTTTTGTGTCTCGCAGGTATTACAGCGTTATAAGTGTACGCTTGTCCACTATTTGCGCAGGGTGGTAGCGGTAGTGCACATCGAAGTAAAATTCGTCGTATCGGAACGCAGGCGGATGGCTTCGATAACTTAATACCGAGCAGCAGTTATTTTAAATGCGGCGCGTTTCCATCAACCGCTTTCTTTTTTTGCTAGTCGGTCATAGTCACGCGATTGCACTGCCTGCCACTGACTGCAGAAACTGCTTCTTAAGACAAAATATTTCGTACAAAAAGCTCATATGAGCGCATGAAACAAAGCATAACTGCACTTTGTAGTGAAATAGACATAAATAAAGTAAAAGCGCAGCAAAGTAAACTAGTTGTATTTGCTTCCCCCAGTAGCCACCTGTGCAACAGTGGAGTGGTACAAAGCACTAAAGAATGCCGCCACGTCCTGGCCGCGCCTCCTTGGAGCACGCTGGCCTGGGCCGGTTACGTCACCTCGAAAACAGCAAAAATAATGAATCGCTTTTATAAAACATTTTAACTCCGCCTCAAAATATTAGCACCATGTTACGGGGCGTCGCCTGAGCTCGCGCATTTCCAATTTCGCGCTATCTCGGGCCTTCTGAAAATAGCACCCCTGATTAGGAAGCGCGACATTTTTGTTCACAGTATCTAATGCCTTTTTGAGGAGACGACGTCTTTCACGGTCGTATAGGATGCTGCTGACTTTAACCAGACAATTCACCAGAAAAAGTTGTGCGTTATGTAGCATGCCCTACGCAACACACAAGGTATAGTGTCGCGCATCCATCGCCGCACGTGACACGAGCACAGGCGATTGCACAAGTATCTTCCATTGGGCAGATTGGATTGAGATGATGTAAAGATGCGTCTGCTCTTCCTGATCCGTCCGCCACACAAATTTGATGAAAACGGTGAGCACGCACGAACTTCAAATTGCCGATGAGTACGCGCTTTAAGGTGCTCCGGTAGCCCCGGAAAACGATCGCTGTGCAAGAAAATCGAACTCTGTGCCAAAAGATCGTTACCCTTCCCGCCAACATGTAACGGAAGGCACAGAAATCACGCATTGGAAAGGTTCCCTAGGAGGGCTTTCTGACGCTGGAATGAGCATGGGCAAATCATTCTCGCAGGATTATCATGCTGCAAATGGTGTGCTGCTTTGAGATGTGACAGAATAACGACCAGCAGCGGCCCGTACGGCTGTAGCACCGAAATTATCTTTTAGAAAATTGTCTTTAGCCAAATGTCTTTAAGAGTACCGCTTTTTTGCAGGCACCAGCACCGACGGCTGCTGTTGGCTGTGGAGGAGTCGGGACTAAGCAGAGCACCCTTCCAAACCATTTCGGATCGCACTGAGGTAGACCCGCAATCGGTGATCACTTCGCGGCACCCTAAAATGAACAAAGCATCGTTCGACCCGTCCTTCTACGAGTATATCGTCACCCACGTAATTGGTTGTGCTATTTCATCCGCTATACTTATTTCAGAGATAATTCATCACGGCTTTCACGCACGCAAAAGGCAAAAATAAAAGTTTATTCCTGCCCAGCTCTTTCTTGGGCCTTTTCTTCCTCTATCCAAAACCCACAGCAGAGAAGCATGTAGGCGACTGTATGCCGGCGAACCACTCTACTTTTTCAATAAAGAGCCTTCTCTCTCTCGCTCTCTTCTTTCTCTTCAAACTGCTCGCTTTTGTTATTGACGGCTTTATCCAGGACCGACCTGTTTTCGCATTATTTGCCATTGGGTGTAATGAGTGAATATGCATGGCTGGAATCAAATACGGGAAGCAGCGACATAGCTATGAAGGGGAGAGTAGAGCCCCTGCCATACGCTACAGCATTACTCAAACCGTATGTAAGCAATAGTAGGAGCAAGAAACAAGAGGATAGTTGGAGCATCCTAGTCCTATTGACGACGGTGCTTGCGCTGACACGTGGATTGCACGTGGTTCGCGCTCACTTCAAAGCGAAGTAAAAGACGTTGCGCTCGTTTGAAAATGCAGTTTACCTACTGAGATTTCAGTTCAGTTGTTTCGGCTGGCATTCTCAAGCAGCAAGTATTATACCACCGGCCGCGAATTCCTTGGGAGATTACATAGGAATTTCTACGCACAACCGCACTTACAGTGGGCCAAGGCCTGTATAAGTACTGGCGTACAGCAACTGTTTACAAGCGAACATACCGTACTGCTTAATCTATATAGTGGTGGCTAGGCCAGGAGAAAATCCTTAACCAGAAGTCTGCACAGTGTCAGTAAGCATTGCTGAATCACTTCGATAGCACCTTCAGTGGGAATTTTGCCAAGTAAAAGTTTTGCTCCGCTTGGAAGCTTCATATAGAGCTGTCTAAACATCGAAGTGCCTGTGAAAATTATGAAGACAAACTCTTGAACTGCTGCCTTCGCTAGACGGACCAAAAAAGCTCCTCAGCTTCCCCTTCGTATTGCTTAGAAATCTTGGGATTCCGGTGTTCTGGGTGCTCCGAAAAGATTTCAAAATTGGGTATTTCACGTCAAGTAATTATAAACCAGTTCTTTTTATTTCTAGGGGTAACAATTGCCACAGTGACAAACAAATGTACGTCGATTCCTGCGCTACTCCAGAGATCACAAGAACGGTATAGCGGGGGGTAGAACACACTCCTAAAAATTCGACGCCAATCATGACCATACGGCACACCATTTTGTTTGGTTTCGTTCTCTATGCGCTAGACGAAATTTTTTTATGTGATGGCGTCAATTGGCACCACCAGGGCCGAAAGGGTTAAGGCGCCCATTACTGAGGAGGTGTTACAGCAAAGCTGTATACCTCTAACCCCCAACGGGTCCATTTCCGTGGGCAAATAAGGCGCCAAGGCCTAAGATGTCGAGCGCATGCGCCAGGCTAGCAGGTATGCAGCATAGAGCTCAAAATACGTTTAAGGAAACCACAACAAAAGCATCCAAACCGCATTATGAATGATCAAGCACCTCCGAACAATGGGACCCCCCCCCCCTACCACCATTACGTGTGTTCTGGTAAATAGCAGAACACACGTTCCTGCTTCCGCTGAGGAAGCGACATTGAACAACCTCCTCGGCGCATGTTCAGAGCTCCAACCAACCCAAACGTCGCGCAAGGGGGACTCAGGGCACCGTCCAGGCCATCCTCCCGGTATTCACCAGTGGATGCATGCTCCTGTGAACAAGACATCGTAGGACGTTTTTTCTGCGATTGTCATCTACAGTATTGTGTAGCTCGTGAAGCCGCTTGTATCCTTTACTTCTTTTCCCTACTTCTTTTTCCTTTACTTAAAACTCAACGCCCCCTTTTAGATGCAACTTTTCGCTCTTTTGGGGCCCTGTGGCAATATGAGGCAACAAAAACCGGTAAAAACCTGTGGCAAAAAATGACCGATAGACTTGAGTAAAGATTTGTGTAGAAATAATCGGTGCAGCGTCGTTGAGAGGGTTTCGCTGGAGCATATAAAGAAGGCAGTGTAAAAAACTTTCCCTTTGAGGGTAGTACCGCGGCCTAGCAAGTGGGGTTGTTTGCATTGTTTTGCACCATTTGGTAGTTTGCGCACAGGGTGTTGTTTAGTTTGCAAGATTCCATTGCCCCGTAGATGTTACTACATGTGCTAACCAGGCTGACGCATGAAAGTGAGGCTCAGGAAACCTTGATATGCGGGCCATCAAGTCACGGAGACAGGAAATCTTGCCACGCACGGAACCACATGTAAATGTAGAGCCACAATTTTTTAAGACCTCAATTTTGTTTTCTTCAAAAGAAAACAAAAACTCCCGGGATTTTTGCAAAGCCATGATGTCATAGGCCATAAGGTCCTGTGTCGTGAGGGCCATGATGTCGGGGCGTGAAGGAGAGTGTGAGATTCCCCCTCTGTTACGCTAGCTACGCGTAAAATGGCGTTTTTGGAAGAAAGACTGTAACTGCAGCAATCTCTAGTGCCCTGAATCAGGCAGGCATCTCTTACATATTTATTTTCGACTTTTCAAATAACTGGTGTCTTGCTTCTTCTAGAACATTATATTCTCATTATTTGGAGGGAAACAAGTGGCAAGTGCGCCATCCTCATGTGAAAGTGCATGTTTTTGGACACTTGTTTAAACGAATTAACCTTGAACAAAAGCGAAAAGCTAGGAGAAACAAAGTTCGTTGTCATTTGCTATGACACTAATTCGTCAGATGTCGATACTTGTATTACGGCGTCCGTTTGACGGAATGTACCGAACGCGAACGGTGTGCCAGTACGCCTTCACGTCGCTAAGTCGGGGTGATGACGGTAAATCACAACTTTTAAACAGTATGCGTTAAGACGGGGACGTTGTGCTAAAGCTCACTAATGGGTAAGTGACTACATTTGTCAGTGAGATACCAGCACGCGACATTGGATTAGGTCTACCATCCTTTCTGTAGCCCTAACTGTCCCTAATCATCCAGTTGAGCCTTAAAATGTGCCCAGCAACGTCGTACGCAATTACTCTAAATATGTGGTATGGCGGCGGACATCAAAACATGGAGTGAAGCCTAACGCCTGACCGACGCGTTATTTCTTAGCCTCCTGCCTTTGCTCGGCATGAACCTTTGCGTAAGCGAGTTATTGAGCAAAAATTATTCAAGGCTTCACAAAGAAGCTTTCTAACAAGAGGCTTCGTTATGAAGCTAGGCTTCGCAAAACAGACTTCACAAATCAGGTTTCGCGAATTTACTCGAAAATGGGTGTACTACGCTGCTTTGATTCTGAAAATGAGAACATGCGCTTCGGTTCTAACGCAGTGGTTATGCGTAATGTACTTTAGTCGGTACCTTCTCCACACCGGATAGTAGTAGTAGAAACTTTTATTTTGCCCGTGATGGGATTAAAAAGGAAAGGGACGAATGAGAAGGTGGCGTCTATCACTCGTCGTCCTCCCCTCTTCCTTAGTCGTCAGCCAGAAGCCCTTGGACTCTGGCGGCGGCCTCGGCCATCCGGACGCCCCGAAGTTGCACTTCCGGATCGGGGCTGAGCAAAGCGGTCTCCCATTGCTCCATGTTCGTTACAGTAAGCGAGTCGCTTCTAGCCTTCGCTGCAGCATTTTGATTCTGTCTTGCGGGGCACGACCATAACATGTGGTAGAGGTCCGCCCGACCCGTGCATATTTTACAATCTCCTGAGTATATTTCGGGATAGCAGCGACTGAGCGCAACCGGGTTTCGAAACGTGTTCGTTTGTAGCTGCCTCCACCATACCGAGTCCCGTTTAGTGAGGCTGCGGTGCGCGGCGGGATACTTCCATCTTGCCAATCTGTAATGATCTATGATTTCTCTGTACGACACCATGCGATCCCTTTCAGATCTGACGAGTTGGGGTGAGGTGGGGTCGACGTCTGCCTGGCTGATTAAACCTCGGGCGGCGTCGTGGGCCCTCTCGTTTCCTGTCAGACCCGAGTGTGCTGGCGTCCAAGTTATTTGAATTTTTCTTACGTTTTTCGCTTTCGCGAGTATACTCGTGGTTCGAGGCGATACCCTACCTTTTGCAAAGTTTCTGACGGCCGATTTCGAATCGCTAACAATTATTTTTGCGCTGGTGTTGGATATGGCCATGGCAATGGCCACCTCCTCACCTTCCGTAGGTCGCACCGTAGCGAGCGATGCGGCCGTGAGTAATTGTCCCTGATAATCGACTATCGCTACCGTCATGGCGTCGCGGGCACGATATTCGGCTGCGTCAACGTAGACCACGTCCTCAGATCGCTCAAATCGTTTGTCTAGCGCGCGTGCTCGTTCCCGCCTGCGCTCGACGTTGTGGATAGGATTCATGTTTTTTGGTAATGGGGGAATGTAGAGGTGCGCCCGCCATTCCGGGGGGATCTCCTCTGTCGGGCCCGCCTGTGTTTCGTATGCTATTCCTAACGAGCGAAGAATGTGTCTTCCGGTTTGGCTCTGGGATAGTCTTCCGTAATGGGCCGTTCTCTGGGCCTCCACCAATTCGTCGAGCGTGTTGTGAATGCCCAACGCTTCAAAACGATCATTTGCAGTGCTGAAAGGAAGGCCGATCGCTTGTTTGAACGACTTTTTGATTAGACCGTTGATTTTTATTTTCTCGTCCACTTTGAAATTGAGAAAGGGAGTCACATACGCAATTTTGCTTATCACGAAGGACTGAATGAGTCGCATTAGGCTTTCTTCTTTCATGCCTCTGTGTCTGTTTGCCACCCGTGAAATCAATCGCATAGTTAGTTGCGTGCTTTTCTCTAATTGTTTAATGGTTTCCTTATTGTGGCCATTATCTTGAATTTTTAGGCTAAGCACTCGGATACTGGCCACTGTGGGAATGAGTTGGCTGCCCGCGTAGAGCTCGATGTTCGGTGTGGCAGGGTCCCGTTTGCGTCCTCTGCTAGTGGGTGTGTAAATCAAGAGTTCGGATTTTTTGGGGGAGCACTCGAGGCCTCTAGGGCGGACGTAATCGATTATCGCATCTATTCCGCTCTGTAACGTGCCTTGCACATGTCCGTCGCTGCCACCGGCGACCCAGAGGGTCACATCGTCGGCGTAGAGGCTGTGATTTAGAGTGGCTATATTGTTTAGTTTGTCGGGTAGCCCCATCATAGCGGCGTTAAATAGAAACGGTGAAAGTACCGATCCTCATGGCGTCCCATGGCTTCCCATCTCAAATTGGCTCGATTCGATGTTTCCAATTACTAGGGATGCCGTTCTGTCAGAAAGAAAATTTCTAATGTAATTGTAAACTCGTTTTCCGGTCCCCAGTCTCTCGAGGCCCTCGAGAATCGCCTCGTGGCGGACGTTGTCGAACGCCTTGGTGAGATCAAGACCGAGAATCACCCTGGTGTCAAGCGAGGAGCAGCCTTCGCCGTCGATTATCTGATGTTTGATTCGTAACATGACGTCCTGGGTCGATAATTTCGCACGGAAACCTATCATGGTGTGGGGGTACAGGTCGTTATCCTCCATGTAGACATTTATTTTGTTTAACACCACATGCTCGAGAAGCTTACCCAAACAAGAAGTTAGAGATATAGGCCTGAGGTTTTCGAGGTGTAGCTTTTTCCCAGGCTTCGGAATGATGACTATTTTAGCCGTTTTCCATTGGTGTGGTATCTGGCCAGTCTCCCAACAATCGTTCATGAATTTGGTTAGTGCCTCGATAGATGCGTCGTCTAGATTTCGAATCATTTTATGCGTTACGCCGTCCGGACCAGGTGCGGATTTAGTGCGTAAGTCGTGTATTGCAGCGCGAACCTCGAACGTGGTGATGGGGCGGTCTAATTTTGGGTTGCCAATTCCCGCGTAGTCTTTGAGTTGAATCTTAGGGTTCGTCCCAACGTACCTGTCCTTGATCTCCGTAATTATTTCGGCCTCCGTACCTTTGTGCTCGTGCACTAGCCGGCCCATGTTTTGTCGTTGTGTTGTTTTACTCTTGCCTGGGTCAATGAGGCTGCGTAAGATGTTCCAAGTTTGCGACAACCCCATTTGAAGGTCCATACACTCGCAGGCCTCATTCCAGTGCTGATGCGAGAGCTGATTCGCATAGTCTTCGATGTCTCTATCCAGTCGCGCGATTCGCCTCCTTAGGGACCTGTTGTATTTCTGTTTATTCAAACGTTTCTGTAGGCTGGATTTGGCTTCCCACATGTGTAGGAGCTTGGCATCTGCACATTGAAGTTCGGCTTCCTCCGGAACGGTCTCCGTGGAGCCTTCTACGTGTTCCCGGAGTAGTGCCGTCCATTCGTCTATGTCAGCAATTTCCCTTACATCGTCACCCGTTCCTAGTTCGGTGTGTCGAAGGGCCCGGAACGCATCCCATTTCGTTATTCTTATTTTTTTCCCCCCAGGTTTCGACGGTCCCGCATTTAGGTTCGTAGAAACGATGTAGTGGTCGCTGCCCATACTTTCCTGCGTATTGTTCCAGTGCGCAACGGGCACGTTTTTCAAAAAAGTCAGGTCCGGCGTGGTATCTGCGCTGACGCTGTTGCCAATGCGCGTGGGAAAGGCAGGGTCTGTAATAAGGGTCAAACGTTCTTGTTGCGCATCGATCCATAATTGTCTGCCCTTCGGTATTTCCTTCGCGTAACCCCACGCCGCGTGGGGCGCGTTAAAATCGCCAACTATAATTAGCGCGTGCTTTTTGGCGATGTCTAATGCTTGACGGAAAAGTCTGGCGAATCTATGTTTCTTTTTTGGGCTGCTATACACCTTAAGCACAAAAAGACTACCCTCTCCCCTCTTTTTAGTCGGAAAAATTTCGATAAGGACGTGGTCTACGGTCGTCACTCCAGTATCGTGCCTGATTGCCGGTAGGTTTCTCTTAATCATCGTGCAAACAGGCGGTTCAGTATCGCCCTCCCCCATGGTGCTGCCGTAAAACGATTTGTAGCCGGATAATTTTGCTCGGCATCCCGCTTCCGGTAATGCAAACACGTCCGGTGCTTCTCTGTTTTTCTTGGTGTTCAGGAATTGTTGCAGGTTTGCCCTCTTGCGGCGAAACCCGCGGCAATTCCACTGCCACACCACGTATTTATCATCGCTGCTACTCCGACCCATTCCGGTTGGGAGTGTCTGATCTGCTGGTTTTTGGGTTGTCAAACGTCGTGGGTCGGGCGTAGGGTTTGGCCACTTTAATAGGCCCCACGCTCGTGGTAGCTTGAGGCGGCGGGTGCAGTGGCCCCATTTCTAATGCCGTGATTCTGGCGTGCAAACCTGCTATTTGGTTGTTAATGTCCTGGGCGAACATCGAGAACATGTTTTCAAATTTCTTGCCGAATGCCTCCAATGTACTGTCTATTCTATTTTCTATTCTGCTTTCTAAATCCTCTAATGGGGATTGTTTGGCTGGGGTAGCTCGAAGCTTCTCGTTCTGCTCCTTTTTTTTCTTTAATGGTGGGGGGTTTGGTCTCTCTAGTTCAGTGGTCGTATCCATTTCTACCTGATTTTTTAGCTCGCTAGTGGACGCCTGTTCCAGCTGTTTTTGTTCAACCGCTTTGTCAGCGTGGGTATGCTTTAAGCGGGCTATTTCCTCCTTCAAGGCTATATTTTCGCGCGTAACCTGTTCTAACATCTGTCGTATTCGCGTAAGTTCTTGTTCTATTTTGCCGTTTTTGTCTTGACCTCTGGTGGGTCCCTGACCATCGCTTTTTACACTTAACGGAGCTTTCGAACGGGAGACCGTCTCTGCCCAGCTCACCGTATTGCCGTTGACTTCGCCTCGAGACCCTGCCGTGGGCGACGGGGCTGCGTTGTCTCCGTTCCCTCGGGAGTTCCGGGATCTGGAGCCGGACTCTCGTCTTTCCCCGCCACCTGCAGGTGGCCGCCGAGACTTGTACCGGGAGCGGTGTCGTCCCCCTGTTGACGGTGCATGCGGTCCGTCACTCTTGTTGGGCAGGCGAGGAAAGGAACTGGAGCGACTCCTCTTCCCATCCTCCTCAGAGTCTTTGAAGTGGCCTTGTGTACCTTCAGATCGGTCTCGGTAATCTTCCGTGGTGCGGAGAATTCCCGTGCGCCTTTTCCCTGTGCCGTCGTCTTCCTGGTGGAGACTAGAAGATCTTTGGTGATTATTGCATGGACTTTGCTCTTGCTGCTGTCGTTGTTGTCTTTTTAGCTTTTCCCACTGCCTTTGTTTGAGAAGGAAAGGCGTTCTGAAGCGTTGTCGGCAGGTCTTGTCGCCGGTTGGGTGGTCTTTACCACACAAGGCACATTTCGGGTCGCACGGGTGGTCCTCGCCAGGGTTTCGCTCGCCACACCCCTTGCAGATTTTGTCTTCTGGTGCTGGACACACATCGGATCGGTGACCCAGTTTGCCGCACGAGTCGCACACTTCGTGTTTCTTCTTGTGGAGTAGACACCTGTACTCCGCTCCTCTGTAGTAGACGAAGTGGGGAACCCGTTTCCCTTCGAATATTATGACGACCGAGTTGGTATTGCCCATTCTTCTGGCTTGTAATATCGTGGGGTTTTTCTTATACACCAGACTTCGAGTGATGTCCTCCGCCGTGTCGTATGAAGGGATGCGGTGAATGACCCCTTTGACCGTATCTTCTGGTGCAGCTGCGTATGCGACGGTTTCGTAGACAGAATCGCCTACTCGCAGTTTTCTGATGCTGTTGTACTTCTCGGCATTCGCCATGGTCGGCGTGCTGATTATGACGATGTTCTTCGTAGGGTTCGATCGAAGAATGTCTTCTTCCGCTTCATCTCGTGTAACTCTTGCCGCGGCGAAAACTGCGTCTCTGATCTGAGCGTCGCTCAGCTTTTTAACGTTCAGCCCGTCGCGTGGCCTCAGAATGATCTTAATATCTTCTTTCGGCAGCTGCGGAGCACGTGGCGGCTGCGAGTTGCGCGAGCGCTTCGTGGAGAGTTTCGTGGCGGGTGTCGATGACCTCCTGCCGTCGCGAGCTGGTTGTTCTGTCGTTAGGCATAGCTTGCTGATCGCTCGGCTGTTGCGCTGGCGGTGGCTGGACAGCCATTCCGCGTCGCTTTCGAATTCTTCTGGTGAAATTGACTCACCATCGACTTCGACCTACATGTCGCCGATGCGATGGTCGGAGGCAGCACGCTTCCCCGGTGTCGCTGTATGCGCAGCCGGTGTACCGGGCCGTCTCCTCGTCAGAGGTGGCTGTGTAGCGCCGAAGCCCTCGCAAGGCTTAGCGAGGCCCAGGCCACTCCGGGTCGAAGGATGGCCGCAAAAATCACACCGGATGGACGATCTTTTTTAACACGAACGTGTTTTATGCCGGGGTACAGACCTCACCGACTTCATACCCGTCACGGAAATGACGTCACCAGAAAAAGTTCCATTGGTGCGGCGGCGGTAGGTTTCGATCCCACGATCACCTTAGCCGCAACGGGAGGTGCGAAACGCTCTACCGACTGATCCATGAAGTCAAGCCAGTGTAGCTGTACGAACGCGCCTTATGTCCTTCCTCTCAAATTCTCCATTCAGATGGTGCTGCCGTCCAGGAGAGGTGAAGCGAAATGGTGCGTCATGACGCTAATAAATGCCGATAGTTGGCGCCTCGGTACGGCAGCGTGTACCAGCTGAAGCTGCTGTGTTTATCCTTCCGTCGCCTATGTGGAACGCCGCTCAGCTTATGGAACGCCGCCGCCGCATTCCACTAGCTCAACTCGTCGCAACGCAACCGTCTGGCGTACACGCCACGGAGCAGGACCACTGTGGTCGCACCTTTGATTAAGCGACCCGCCAGCAGGACGTCGCTCACCAAGACACCCACAAGATTGCTGCCGACCCGCAAAGCATGCTCCTTTCGTTGAAATGTAGTGTGACTTCCCGAAACGATTCGCTGACAACCCGTTCCGCTTCGTTGGCACGGTTTGCTAGCGCCTGGGGTTTCAAGCGTATTTACGCAATGCTCCGGCGCGTGTAATACAAGGTTGATGCGTCTAACGGTGCCATACCGACGAAATATAAAGAGCGATGTGCAGGTTCATATCGATGCACGCTAAACATTCAAATACTTCTGTGAAGGCACATTTCACCTTTGTGTTTTACCACTTCCCGTGAAAGAAGGATCAATTACATTTTTTTAATATTTCGGTCAATCAATATATTTAATGGCGGCTTTTCTATTTAACAGTTGCAAGACAAAGTTGGCGTTGGCGTGTTCACGCTGAACTATGTGAACACGGGCGTTTCTGGTAACCTCCAAAAAGTATTGATCAAAGACGGCATGGCGCGTGAGCAGCTTGAAAACGGTTGATATCGATTACAATTGATTTTATGCACGTGGCGGGTTCTTCAGAAAACCTCAGATTCATGTACGCTGAGGTAGTCAAACAGTGTTCTATATGTCACTTTCGAAGTTGGTCAAACGTTTGCAGGCAAACATGGCATCAAAACGACTTCGTAGATCTGTCTTCTTGTTACGAAAGAAGTCCATCACGCCGCACGAAAGCTCCGTCTCATCGTGAAAGCTTGTTCGATGAAGTACTCCCGTCAGTACACTGTAAGAACATTTTCATCGTCTGAAATAACAAGCATGTTCTTTGCCCATTTTTTAGAGCTAAGCTTCTTTCGCTTCACTGGTGGCGACCGTGCTCGAAAACGCTCAGCAGGAAAGTTTCTGCACAATGGCATGGCACATGGTGATGATCGGTTTGCACAAAGGCAGATAAAGCGCCTCAAAAGAAGAAAACGCTTCCCGTGGTCGGAATCGATTGATTGATCGATTGATTGATTGATTGATCGATTGATTGATTGATTGATTGATGGATTGATTGATTGATTGTAGGGTTTAACGCGCCGACGCAACGCAGGTGATGAGGCGCGCCGTAGTGGAGGGCTCCGGATTAATTTTGACCACCTGGGCATCTTAAATGTGCGCTGAAATATCGTACACACGGGCGTTTTTGCTTTTCGCCTCCATCAGAAAAGCGGCCGCAGCGGCCAGGAATCGAACCCGCGACCTCGTGCTCGGCAGCACAACGCCTTAGCCACTGAGCCACGGGGGCGGGTCCGGTGGTAGGAATCGACCCTGGGTCCCTCGAGTTACGAAGGGGACGTCTATCCGGTTGGGCTGTTCCGACACGGTCGAAGCATTTAGACTTTGACTTTCACTCAAGTTGAACAGGCAAAGCTTCGCGTTTTAACCATCTTTCTCATAATAAAGGGGCTTATATTTATAACTGCGGAGCTGTTGATGCTTCACCTTGCTCCGGAGGCGTTAGCAACAAAAGTGCCAAGAAAAACACTGCACCACCTGTCAAGGGCGCACCCCTGCAGATAGGGAATTATAACAGGAAAGCCAGCTTTCGCGCCTGCTCGAATGGGCATATCTGTACGCGCACTCCGTACTATACCATTTATACTAAAACGCAAAAATCGGGCGGCTTTCACGAGTGCTACAAGGCTGGAGAAACAGCGGAGCTGGGGGTCCGCCTAGCTTCTTCCCCGCTGCGATCCACAGCCAGCGTGGTGTACCGACCCGTACGGATATGCAAATTCTGCCTAAACTTGGCCTCGCCCCTCAGCACTTAGCCTAGCCTACAGCAAGAGCATCGCGAACCTAACGAAACTTGGCAAAGCGTCGCCAAACCTAGTAAAACTTATCAAAATAGGAAGAAGCTAGGTCGACCCCCAACTGCGCTGTTTCTCCAGCATTGCACCACTGGTGCAAGCTGCGCCAACGTTTTTGTTCAACGAAGTCGCATATCCATCGCGTTTTCTGACGAAACGCGTACTTCGCAACCCATATAGCAGCCTGCAAGCCGCTACAACTTTAAGGAAAAGGGAGGGAATATAACTGTTTGAGGCGCGTTTTTTAGATACGGAAAAGTCCGCCGGACTGATTCACTAGCTGTATATGACTCAGTCGCCATCGACAAGCTGCTATCGGGCAGATAGAAGCCAGTGCTGGGAGCACATTCTTGATGTGGCGTAAGGGGTAATCAAATCAAGACTTTTATTACTTCTGTGCCTAAAAAACCACCGCGTAATATGTATATAAATTTTCATGGATTTTTGGATATCTTAGATATTCAAGGATTCTTGAATTTCATGGATCTTTGAATATGGAATTCATGCCCAGGTTTATTTTATTTTTAGGACTGCAAACAACTAAATTTGGACCGAAAAAATTCCTGTTAGTATATAGAATAATCAGGTAACTGATACAGTAAATCTCGCTTATATCGAAAAGCGCAAGGATTGTAAAATAGTTCGATATAACAAAAAATTGATCTAGAAAGTGAAGCAAAAAATACTTACATGAGAGAAATCTTGCCGACGGAGTCACGAGCTAACGCTGAGCTCTTACGTCCCTGCAGTTCCCTATTGATACGGCACTTTCTCTGAAAGAAAATATTAATTTATTGGGGCGGAAGAACTTCGTGAGTGTAGCCTGCTTCTTGGAGCACAGCGCGTTGCCGATGTATGGCGGGAAAGCCTACCGCATGCCTAAGGAGAGCGAAAAATCCCGCGCGGGAGAGTTCCATATATCCATTGTGAGCAAAATCGCGTTCGATATAAAAATTTTTAAATGCATGTAATTTCTACCAGAATTATGCAAGGGTTTGATATAGGCAATAATTCAATATATCCGTGTTCGATATAAGCGGGCTTTACTGTAGTACAAACATGTTTTACAGCGCTTCATATTGCTATCATCCTGCGGTGGAGTCTGCCGCGTGTACGCATCGGCTTAACAGAAAAACATTTTCGTCTCCTGTTCTTCGCGGATGCTCTGTAGCTCTAAATCTAATGTAGGTGTCTCGAGAAAAATCAACTGAAACTTGCGGCTTAAAGGAGCCATGAAGACAAAATACAAGTTGGGTTTATTAGAAAGACTTAATTAGTCCCGATATCAATAATACCAATATCATCGCAATCTTCGAACAAATAACGGAGATATTAAAGAAAACGTGTGAAGCAGTCGCGACCCCCTAGCCAATTTCCCGCAACTTTTCTATGACGTCACGGAACCTTGTTTGTGCGATTGGCGGCCGCCTAATTGACCTGTCGCGACGACACACGACTGGACGTCTTTAATGGGGCCTCTAGTCCCATTTGACCGCATCACTTAAATGCTAACGTGCACTTAAGGTACTGAAAATTATGTTTTATTGTTGGCCCGTATGACGTCATTCTTGCTTATAACATGTCACTGTGGCGCAAAATTTGAAAGTTTTTAAATACTTGTTTTTTTTGTTAAAAAACATCTTTTGGGGCTGTAATGGAGCTGAGTGAGATACGGTATCCTAGTTCTTTCAAATTACACGAAATTGTATTTTCTACTCATGGCTCCTTTAACGACATAATTATTGCGCCGATTTTCATTCGTGTTCACAATTAGTTTTTTCACAGTTAAATCGTAAACGTTACGATATTCCAGTGTGCTGTCAATAAATGGCCGTCTACGAAGGAATTATGGTTAGAGGAAAGGACTGCGATTGTCGTTTTTCAGTACACCTAAAACGAGTTATATGACAATTACCCGCTAAGGCTTCATCTACCGTTACGCCGAGCATTACGCAGGCCAGAAAAATCATCCGTCGATTAAAAAAAAAATATTCTCCCGCACCCGACAAAATCTAGCCTCGTCGCCACAACCTATACTCCCAGGTCCGTCGCTTCTGCGAGGAGACGGGGACGATCTACCGTGTTACATGGGTTTGCAGAGTGAACCCTAACTGGAGCCAATACATACATCCTTTTGTGAGCAGTGGTAGAACGCGCTGTCGATCTCCGCCGTCCAAGACAACCTTCGGCTGGTGAACAGAGCTCTTGCAGAGGGAAAACATCAAGGAGTCCTCAAATAAGGAGCCCACGCCTCTGTGTAGATTAAAGTAAACGTTTATTGTCTTTACTTCACCTACTTCTCATACTTACGTTGTACACGGGGAAGGTTCAAATATTGCATAAATACTTCAATCATTGCTGAAACACTAATTATCGACCCCCGCAAGAGAAACTCATGCTTAACTGACATATATTTCTGAACAGGCAATCCAGTCACCGTCGAAAATCTTTTTCGTATTTTTCGAACAACGTGCACCGCCTAGTTATATGATCACTCGGTTCACAAAAAAACTCACAGTGCACATCAAAAACCACTACCTGCTATACCCTACATCATGTTTGGCTTCCGCGCTCAATTATCTTCACAAGGCGCCCTCTTGCAGCGAAAAGACTAAGTGCTTAGTCCAGTAAGCTCACACACCACAAGCGCTATGTTTGCTCGGAATATAAAAGGACCACCGCAGGTTCAGTTGATGAACAATAAAGCGCCCTGCAAGAAGCCATTAGAATCTGGTGGAATCTGGTAGGCCTCACACACCACAAGCGCTATGTTTGCTCGGAATATAAAAGGACCACCGCAGGTTCAGTTGATGAACAATAAAGCGCCCTGCAAGAAGCCATTAGAATCTGGTGGAATCTGGTAGGCCTCACACACCACAAGCGCTATGTTTGCTCGGAATATAAAAGGACCACCGCAGGTTCAGTTGATGAACAATAAAGCGCCCTGCAAGAAGCCATTAGAATCTGGTGGAATCTGGTAGGCCTCACACACCACAAGCGCTATGTTTGCTCGGAATATAAAAGGACCACCGCAGGTTCAGTTGATGAACAATAAAGCGCCCTGCAAGAAGCCATTAGAATCTGGTGGAATCTGGTAGGCCTCACACACCACAAGCGCTATGTTTGCTCGGAATATAAAAGGACCACCGCAGGTTCAGTTGATGAACAATAAAGCGCCCTGCAAGAAGCCATTAGAATCTGGTGGAATCTGGTAGGCCTCACACACCACAAGCGCTATGTTTGCTCGGAATATAAAAGGACCACCGCAGGTTCAGTTGATGAACAATAAAGCGCCCTGCAAGAAGCCATTAGAATCTGGTGGAATCTGGTAGGCCTCACACACCACAAGCGCTATGTTTGCTCGGAATATAAAAGGACCACCGCAGGTTCAGTTGATGAACAATAAAGCGCACTGCAAGAAGCCATTAGAATCTGGTGGAATCTGGTAGGCCTCACACACCACAAGCGCTATGTTTGCTCGGAATATAAAAGGACCACCGCAGGTTCAGTTGATGAACAATAAAGCGCCCTGCAAGAAGCCATTAGAATCTGGTGGAATCTGGTAGGCCTCACACACCACAAGCGCTATGTTTGCTCGGAATATAAAAGGACCACCGCAGGTTCAGTTGATGAACAATAAAGCGCCCTGCAAGAAGCCATTAACACAACCGACCGACATCGCTGTCCTTGGCCTCACGAGCGCCCCTCAACTATCCGCCGTGCAGTGCTAAAAAACGCAAGCAAAGCCGTAAACGGCGATGCCTACCAGATTTGGAATTAACGCTGCATGACCCTCCCTTCCTTAACAACCCTGCTGCCCTCGTCCGTGGGCGGCCAGTTCAATCGAGCGGCGCAGGCATTCTCGCCTTTGGCCCGCAAAATTCTTCAAAATTCTCCCACCACTTCGAGCTGGTATCGAGTCCGGCCCATACGGTTGTGGGGGGAACGAGGCAGCACACAGGGCCACTCGAGAGCTCACCGTCCGAGCTGGTCATGGCCTTGAGCACTTCCACGGAACCCTATCAGCCCGCGACAGACTTGTTGCCTTCCACAACATAACCTCGCACTACCACCTCTACCGCCGCCAACTACCCCCAGCCGCTCCGACCTTCTCCAATGAAGAGGAACGCCTATGGTAACTTACCCAGACACACGCACTCCCCTGCCAATATCGACTCCACCTTTTCTACCCTCCTTTGTACCCCACCCCTTTGTGCCCCGACTGCGGGTCCCTCGATACCCAAGACCACCGAATGTGGCAGTGCCCCCAAAACCAATTCTCCCCTTTCACAGACGGAGAGCACTGGGCGAAGGCGTTGTGCAGCTCGGACCGTGAGGTTCAGGTTAAAATCATCCAGCGAGCTGCAATGGTCACCGGCCGGTTACCACCGCCGGCCACCCGCCACCCAGACTAGCCCCATGGGGCTCAAATAAAGTTTTTTTTTCTCTCTCTCTCCACTAAACAACACTTAATGTGGACACATCATAAATCACGCGCCTCATTAGATCATCGAAAGAGCTCAATCAAAGCGGCTTTGCGAGACTTATTCAAGCAATACTTGCTAGCCGCATCTCATACGAAACCGCATATTTGCCTCTCAAAAAAGCCAAATTCAAGTTTTGATGCTAATTGAATTAGCCCTACGCCCCCCCCCTCTTCCCCTTTACAACTTCCACTGCCAGATTTTGTCATGTGGGGATCCATATCACCTGGGAGGAACTCCGCGATGATCATAATGTAACCAAATCGAAGTACTCAAGCTGACATCCACAGGCTCCCACCTACTGCTGCCTTGTCTACGAACTTCGAGACACGTAGAACCAGTGTCAACGCATACCACTGGAACATCGCACTCGATCTCAATTGCCCCAATAGCCAGGACTATGAACCCCATCACAACCAAGGCTGCTGACAAGACCGCACCCGAGCACTTCTCAAGATGCTTCAGGTGAATCCCCAAGACAACCGCGGTTTCTAAGAGCGAAGCAGGGCTGTCAAGACGAAAGTTGCGGCGGTAGGGCAACCAGTTCTGTAGTATAGCACGTATACAGGCTTGGAGAGGAGTCGAGGGCTAGAGAGGAGTCAGGATTATCTATTATCTCTGGCACGGAGGAGTCGCGGTGGTGTTCATCTCCGGTTTGAAGAAAATCGATAAGGTCCGACGCAAGTACCGTAGTCAAGGTCCGAGAGACCAGACAGGTTGTTGGGATGCTGAGAGAAGGGGTCGGAATTTTGATTCAGGCGGCCTGACTTGTAAAACAATAGAACAGTACTCTTGTAAGGTCAAAGTCCTTGCCGCAACCGACCCGTGGGGTCCTTTATGGAGGACAAGCAGCTCACCACATGGTGATCCGTGACAACCGATAATGGCCTCCGGTACAGATAGGGAATGAGTTGTCCTACGGCGCATAGGAGTGCAAGACATTCACGCTCAGTAACAGAAGAGTTGCGTTCTGTTGGCGAGAGAAGATGACATGCGGAGACGATCACTCCGCCCTAATTGTATTGTAGATGGACCAAAAGAGCTCCTACGCAGTCGCCATTAGCGTATGTACGGACTTCAGTGGGAGCCGGCGCGTCGAAATGTCCCGCGTGGGTGTTTTTGTGAAGACGTGAATGAGTAGCAGGGAAACGGTCGAAAAATTCCTAGTGAAGCCGCGAAAAAAGAGCAGAGGCTATCATAACTGCAGACGTTTTGACCGAGCCAGGTTTATAGAAATCCTTTACATTGAGAACCTTATCGGGAGAGAGAAAGAAGAAAACTCCAGTGAAATCTGGATAGGGGCAGACTCCCGCAGCGTCGACAGCAGGACGGGAATAGTGATCTCACGAAGTCGAAATCGACAGTTCTTGGAATTCACGCGATAAGCCGGGAAACCGAAAAACATGAAGGGAGGTCGAAATAAGGTGTAGATGGCTTTTGGATGTGGCGAAAAACACAATTGCATAATCGAAGTAACACCTACAGGGAGACCGTTTCAATCCATGCCGTAAAAAGGCCAACTCCACTCAAAATTTCGACCTCTTGAAAACACTAATTCCGTATAGTCCGTTGAAAAAGAAAGCAGGATGCAAAGTACAACAGCGGAAATACGCGCGTGGACCCTCAAGCGGTCAGCAAAAATTGTCGATTTCTAAACCGAAATCGAGAAGAGCGCGGTCATTCAAGTGACGTTGCAGCCGTCCAGCGAGCGGCCGGACGGTCGGCAGCTCGAGAGCAAGCCTGCGCGCACGGGGCAGAAATCGGGGGAAGCAGTCAGTAGCTACTGACTGCTTCCCCCGATTTCTGCATTAACTCCCCCCGATTTCAGCATTAACTCTACGGGTGAAGCGCTCGAAGCAGAGCTCGACCGGTTCTCCAGTTGCGTGGCTGGCTAAGGAAGAAGCCCCCGTCGGCTGGAGGGTCACAGGCGTGTCATGGCTGTTTACGCGATCCACCGGCAGGTGCAGTGTGGTCTGCGGTGGAGCATTTTTAAACTCTTCTGACTTGATAACGAGGAGTTTCACGGGGCTACCACTCGTGTCCCAGCTGATTTGGTGGTGCATATTGTACATTCAAAATAAATTTGGTCGACGTGAAATTTAAGTGCAGATGGCCTTAAGGAGTCCATCATCCACTCGCATATGGCTGGCGCTTTGTGTAACCCCTAAAAAATTACTTCAAACTAGTAAAGGCCATAAGGAGTTAAAAAAGTAGAAAGCCGTTTTTTTTTCGCTCGTGTTCTCAACAGCAGTCTGCCAGTGCCCAGTGCGAAGATAGATGGAAGGGCCGCGGCGGCCGCTTTTCTGATGGAGGCGAAAAGCAAAAACGCCCGTGTGTACGAGATTTCGGCGCACGATAAAGATCCCCAGGTGGTCAAAATTAATCCGGAGCCCTCCACTACGGCGCGCCTCATCGCCTGCGTTGCGTCGGCGCGTTAAACCCCACAATCAATCAAAATCAAAGATAGATGGAAGAGAAATGCTTCGCACCATGGAGGCAATCCAACGTGTCACGAATTCTGCGAGGCGGGTACACGTCTCTTACGGTAACTTTGTTTAAATACCAATTCAACACAGAGCCGCCATGTACCATCCTTCTTCCTGACCAGAGTAACGAGTGACGCACAAGGATTAGAGGAATGCTCAGCACTCTCCTTCCGGAGCTTTTTGCCAACTTGTTGAATGATGTGACATTCACACTTCAGTAGCCGATAAAGACTTGGGCGCAAGTGGTTGGCGTAACCGCTGTTTATACGACGCTGCACCGCGGACGGTTGGCCAAAAGTACGATCGTAGGGGTCGAAGACCTCTGGAAATAACCACAGCAAATGCATTACATTAAACAGGCCTTTATTCAGTTCATCTTGAGGGGAGTAAACAGGGATGGGGAAGAACGTGAAGGATGGGAGCAAAGAGCAGAGATTGAGTTACGTGGCAGGGGCGGCAGGCGGCTGTCGTCTATCGACGACATTTGCAGTGAAACAAGCACCTGCGCTCTCATAGGTCCTCCAGGTTCTACGCAGTCCTACGGTGTAGATCATGAACAGCAGAGGAGACAACTGCATCTTTGCTGTAAATGTTTGTGACTGTACACACGCACAATAGAGAGTTTTAGCTGACCGTTTTCGACGGTACGCTCCGCTATCGGCAGCGCGCTCGGCGCAACCGGAGCCAATGCCGTTCGCGGCAAAGCGCGCCACGCCTGCGCAGTGGCGCTCCCGCTTGCTATCGGAGCGGAGCATACCGTGAAATACGGTCAGCTAAAACTCGCTATTATCAGTTACCTCCACTAAGCGAATTGTATATCTTGGTCGTGTATATTTAATTGAGCAGGATATTAAACTCTGCTCCCACTCTATCACCCTCCAAGCCAATCAACAACAGCTGCTTTTTTACATTTTGAACAACGCTTTGATCTCCAAAATGGTTGGCCGTAATGCTCCGCTTCGAATCGCAGCATTGACTTACGACCCATATGTTGTCCCGTAGCGTTCCCGATTTCAAAACTAATTTTAATGTTCATGTAATCGCGCTCGTCACGGGATTCACTGACGAATGTAAAAAAACGGCGACGAAGACTTTTCCTTGCTTGAATTGTTGTTCATTCATATGACGATAAAAAGTGGGCTAATTGAAACGCAAAAGCGGCTCAAGAATATTACCCACTTGTAGGCAATTCCCAGATATTCCGCAGCTTTTTTTTTTCTTTCGGCTGGCCTTTATTTATGTTTGTTAGTGGCATGGAAGTGTGTTGAGAATAAAGAACTCAGGCGCGGGTGCGGGGAGGATTAGCATCATGTAAAAAAGACAGAACGTCAGCCGCGCCCACAACCTCGCTCTGCATTTTAATTAGGTCCCAAGCTAGCCGAGAGGATATTTAGTGCGTTTCACTCTGATTTTCCGTCTCCACATGCGTGCTCCAGCACCGCGTTAAAACTTTCAAACTTGTTATAGCTACTCGCGAATTATATTCGTTCCTTCTTATACCCGTAAAATGTAATCTATCAACTGTTTAAAAGTCGACATTGTGTTGTCAACCACAGTTTGACTCGGAGTTACAAAAAATGGAGCATATAAGAGCAATTGCAAAACAATCAGCCATATTTCCAGCTGCAAAGTTGTATACGTAAAGACATACAGTTTCTAATGGACGCGGGTGGAGGGAGCGCAAAACGACATAAACGGGAGCGCGTTTAAGTCGGTTAGTGCCTTTAAAGTTTTTGCTACGGTAATGAACGGGCTCGCTGAGAAACAAGTATCTCTAAGTGTCTAAGTGCTTGTAAATACTAAAATCAATGCCGGTATCCGCAATTCGCCGTAGTGCCATCGAGAAAGCCGCTATGTCAATACAACGAATGGCCAATGGTCCATCAGGCATGCCGTCTAAAACACGAAATTGAATCGATCCTTTTGTAAAGAAGCATGCAACTAACTTGGTTGCCCGTGGTAACAGCAGAGGATCGTAAAGGCAGGAATTAAGACACCCTACGGGGCCTTTTTAGTTGGTAAGCCACTATTCTTTTCTTTTATACCACGCGTCCAGGCGGCACCGTCGTCCTGAAGTTTACCGTGGCTGCGAACACCTTTCGGAATGGGCTTTTAGTTTGGCGCTCACTTTTGTTGTTCCGAAATCTCAAACACACGGGCATTTTCGCTTTTCGCCTCCATCAGAAAAGCGGCATTTAAGATCCCCAGCTGGTCTAAATTACGTCGGAGCGCTCTACTACGGCGCGCGTCATCAACTGTGCAGCCTCTGAGCGTTAAAACTCATATTCCAAATTTGGTTGTTAGTGCACTCTTGTTAGCGACAGTTGCTTTGTGTTGAGGTTATTTATCTGCAGAGAAGGTTTGAAAGTGCTCCTGTCGGTCTAAGGCAAATGGCAACGTGTTTAATCAGTGCTTTGTTCCTTATGATTTTGCCAGCAGCTGGTGGTCAAGAGACTCACCTACACAAGTAGTCGTTGTAGCACACTAAAGCGTATGGAGTAGTGGCTACATCGCATGTTCATCATGAAAACTTTGAGAAAAGACTTGTTCATAATTTTTTGCTCCCAATAACCATTGGTACTGTAACACTATGCAGTCACTAACTGGCACAACGCGGACTTTGTTTTACGTCGAATCCAGTAGTTGTTTTCTGAAGCAAGAAACTTTCGAGGGAAATGTCGAAGTTGATCACCTGGTATGCAGATACCATTCGAACGTTCATTGCATCGTTTCAGTCGATAAACGAGCAGAAATACAGGAGATAATAAAAACCCACTCCTCCGACATCCTTGTTGACAGAGATAACGACATACACGCTACTGTTGGTGGCTACAAGTCTAGCGAATTGCGTAAAGTCAAGAAAAGTGCAGCCTATCTCTTAAGAAAACCAACGCACCGGAGAACGTCCTATTCTCAAAATGAGGAGATTTATTACGCTGCTCATGATCTCCGTGCAGTCAAATTGTTGCGACACAAGACTTAGGAGAACCAGAACTGCCGCTTCCAGCATACCACAGACTGAATAAATCGCTACTTTGCCGTTGCTATAGCAACGAGAGCAGCAAATTGCTCATTTTGAGCCGCCGAGTGGATGTTATTCTAAGCGGCGGTTCAGTGAACTGTTACCGACGAAGGAATTCACACAAATATGGCCCGGGCTGTTTCTATTACGCTTTCGCTGTTCATCCTCCCAGTTCTGTATGCTTCATTGTCCTCAAAGCAGGCCCCATACCTCCATCGTTCGTGAATTGTTGGCTGTCATACTTTAGGGTGTTTGCGGTGATTCTACCTTTCGCAGCCGCGATTCTTGTCGTACTTCGTACGCTTGTTTCTGCTTAGCATTGGAATGTAGTCGTCCCGTAGCTCAGCAGAGCCCAAGCACGGCTGCAACGAAAATACTGCTATAAGTGTCTGGATGATGAGTTTTATTTGTGGGTCACTTTATTCAGGCAGATATTACGGCAGCTCGAACTGTACCACCCCTTTTCTGTTCGATTGGCTGCCTAGATCAGCTTAACAAATTACTCGAAGCGAGAAAGATAAGGTCTTCCATCATCACCATGATGGCGTCCACGATTCGAACGGCTGCTCGTACCTTGGACCACTTGAAGAGCTTAAGTCAAGCTGTGGACGCTTGCAACAAATCTTGCATTGGCCACTGCGTTAGAGAGCCTCTTGAGAAAACGCATGCCATCGTGGGCAAGTGTTCTTCACCTTTGAAGTCTGGATGAAAACTCCATAATTTGGCAGCAGGAGAAGACACACTTCTCACAGAACTGCAGATGTCGGCAGGACACGGAAGCTTTCCACTCAGGTAAGCAAATCGTCATGAAAGCCACCAAGTAATCTTGGTTTAACTTTAAATTTGAGAAAGAGTTTACGCAGGAAAAACTTGACAGAATGCTTGATTATTCTGTATTCGATGGCGCTACAACTACATTTACCAGGGATTGAATGGGAGAACTGAGGAGACGAGATTAAAGTCAGGCTACCCAAGCAGCCGTGTCAGTTGAATCCGGGTCTTCATGCTGGGCTGCAAAACAGGTTGTCGTGTTTCGGGGTGAACTTTTGCAGCCTTATAAGTGCTTCCCCCCTAAATCGTTCTAGCCCACAACCTAATTTAACACCGTTTCCGCAAGATGCATTGAAATTTTTGATAACAGAGAACAAAGGTGACAGCTTGGCAGCAGCCAGCCCCACTTTGTGATTACTATATTTATAAAAAGAAGTGCCAGCGAAACGGCCGACCGGCTCTCTGAATGACTGGTCAGCCCACAGCTGAATTTTTTGGCCTACAGACGTGAATTATCTGGATTACAATGTAATCACTCGGCCCTAAATAAGGCTGGACGAATGAAAACTAAATCCTTGAAGGTGTACATGCTGCTAACGTTTGTTTTTGAAAGTTCAGGATTATCTCGCAGACTCCTTCAGATATACAACTGGTCTGGCTTTTGCTTATTCCCTTCAAACGTTTTAAAAAGTTTTAGAATTTCGCCCTAACCAACTCTTATGGTTGAATTTGGATTTTGGAACAAATTAGTGTTTTATTGCATCCTGGACCATTGCAGAGTGTTGATTGACAAATTAAGACTTTGTGGTGAGTTGTGCCATGCAAATATGCAAACAAATTATTAATATTTTCTAACTATTCTCTAAACGGGCCAGCCGAATTTTTAATTTAGATCTCTTACGAAGTGAAAACGGCTCTGAAGTGACGCCAATGTCCAGCCCAATGGGTTGGACCCAGGAACTGGAAATTCGGACCTTCATTCCTGTATCATGTGATAGGAGGTTGATGAACTTCTATTCTGACGTTACACCAATCAATAATACCGCTCGCACCTCCGATTATCAAACTAGTTTTGGAACCCTGACCAATAACTACGAATTTTCACGGCTCGTCGCAAACAACACCTACTCGGGGTAGTCTGGACTTGGGTACAAAGGACGACGCGCCTTCACGAATTTGACGATATGAAAAGACCCGTTGTGATATCAACACATTTCGGCTTCGGCTTATACTGCCGCTCGTGCTCAATAAAACAATCTTATTATTGGAAGGGATGAGGGGAAAGAAAAAAAAAAGGGAAGCTGGGCTTTTTAGGTGGATGCATTATTCTAGTGTTCGCTGCAGGCGTCCTTAGATGCCCGTAGAACCATCCATCTTAGCCGCTGCCCGTAGAAAGTAGCAAGATCTGGCTTCTGCGGATCATGGCCTATTTGCTCCTTTCACGCTAATAATGGCCTAGGGACGGTTCGTTGGCGGTTTGCTCCTTTCACGCTAATAATGGCCTAGGGACGGTTCGTTGGCGGGCCGTATGCCGGCTGTTGTGGGGACACTTATTGGCCGTTTACTTACGAATTGTTGCAAATGCAGGATCGGTTTCGGTTTCGCGGTAGCGTATTCTCGACCGAGTCGCATCGGCAGGGTTACAAGCTTCAAAGGATAAAAGAGCGCTCCGGAAACTGAACAGTTTGATCAGGCCGGAAACCACCGTTGTCCAAACTGCGCCTAATCTGACGCGGAAACCACCGAAGCTTCGAAAAATGGGGCGTAGACAAGGATGAAGGGCTGCATTAGTTTAAGGCAATTTCCCCACAGAAATGAAGAACGACAAAGACAAGATTCGGAAGTACGGGCGGTCTGCAAAAAAAAAAAAAAAAAAAAAATGAAATGGCGCTTAGTGGTACTCACGTGGAAGTAATGTTCCAGCATTAGCCGTCTCAAGTATCCGTCTTGCCCCTTTTGTTTATGTGCATTTTTTTTTGGGGGGGGAGGGGGGTTTGATCGCATGGGCAATAACAGAAAAAGAATGTCTCGAAAAAGGATGGCTCGACACAAGCCACGGCAGTTCGGTGAGGACCGTGTTTCGCGTGCTGCGTGAGCTGTCAGAATCGGGCGGATTTCACTTGTTGCAACCTCATTTTTCTTAAACGATCTCATATTTACAATCCGTTCAACTAGGCGTGAGCCAAGCGTACGTCTACCGAACTCTTCTAAAGCGGCCGTCCGCTTTGGAACGACGGGCACGGTACGTTTCGGTACCATCCGGCCAAGTCACTCCGGTATACGGTAGGGTACTGCGCATGCGCGGTGGCGCCCAGACGGTAGACGTTAACGTACCGAAACCGTTTTTCCGATCTGCTATTGCAGACGGTCGTCGCAATACCAATATGCCGATCGTAACATCACACACGTCGCCGTTGCCGATCTGTTTCAGCTCTGCCTCCGTCTCGCCCTATAATTCCGCCGCGCGCTTGCGCAGGATCCACTCGTTCTTCTCGCAGAAGCTGGGATGGGCAACGTAAAATTTATTGCAAAGCGCACAGCAGCTACAAACAGGACAGGCGCAAAAAGCGATCGCATCCAGAATGGACCTTGTGCGGGGGGTACTCACGGGCAACTCACTTGTGCCAACTATATTTGGGCCTCTGATCCAGCACCTTGTTCTTTTCGGTTCTATTCCCTCCCTTTTGACTCTTTGATACTTCATTAGGTTGGCACCAGATTGGTGTACTTACACAAGCGATGGTTTTTATTCGCACGGGAGTTCTAAGGGATTAAGGAAACGAGTTTTGACATCGCGGCAAGCCTTCAAGATGCATATTCTTGAAGCACTCACCACGATAATGGCAATGAATCCGCTCAGTACTTATTCAGGCAAGCGAGCAGTTGCTTAACTAAAGGTTTCCGTCATGCTGGCAAGATTTTCCTTATAAGGAGAAATTCTGTTCTGTATGGGGGCATAAAGGGGCTAATCCGGGCTAATCCGTGAACCGCCGGTCTCAGTTTCTGAATCCATTCACCACAGAATCCACGGCATGGTATTGGCCGCTCGGGTGACGTGCGAGGCTGTTTCTATGCTCCACATTCTACAAAGTCTAGTCGGCCTCAAAAAAAAAAAAAAAAAAAAAAAACCGGCCGTGGTTCACATTAGATGCTAATAATGGTGATAAATCGCAAGGAGAACGTGATTACAGGAATGGCTTGTATGACCAAAATAAAATAAATATGCAGCTACGTGGAAGTTTTCCCCTCCATCAGTTTCCCAAGATCGGCGCTGCTCTTCTGTATCACAGCAAAAGCTCCGAAACCCTGTCTACAGTACTCTGAGTTCATGCTCTCTGCATACACAACTTGATTTTTTTGTACGCTGAGGGAAAGCCTTCATTCTACAACGGCAGACATATCTTCGGCTTCCCCTCTTGGTCTCACTTTCTTGGGGCATATTTTCTCTCGGTTTGATTTTATTTATTATTGATTTATTATACCTCAAATACCCCAGTACGGGGTGTTACATTAGGGGTGGGCTGTGTTACAGATTTCTTTCGATGTGGGTTTTGAACAGAATGGGGCTTCAGTGATGCATGACGTCGAGTGGAAGATCATTCCAATCCTTTGCTGTTTGAACAAAAAACGAGCGAAGGTGGGCAGTTGCGCGGGCATGCGCAGGATAAACGGTGTTGTGGTGGCTAGTTCGAGAAGAGATTCGATGTGCGGGCATGATACTGGATGCGTCAGACAATGAATGACAGAATTTGTGAAAAAGGATTAGTCCAGCGGCCTTGCGTCGCAATTCCAGGTTCTGAAGTTGGGCTTGGTTTTTCAGATTAGTGACACTTGAGTGATGGCAATATTCAGAGTAAATAAACCTTGTTGCCCTATTCTGAATCGATCCCAACATTTTATATTGATTAGATTGGTGCGGGTCCCAGACGACGCAAGCATTGAAGTTTCGGGCGTAATAAAGTTAGGTAAGCTAAACGTTTTACAGGAGAAGGGACAAGGCGAAAGTTTCGTCTGAGGTAGCCAAGAACTTTATTTGCTTCGTTACAGATATTTATTCTGTGGGGTGTCCAGTTAAGATCGGGTGTTATGTTTATACCTAAATACCTATAGGAATCCACGGGGGAAAACTTAGAGCCGAAAATAAAGTATGTTAGAGCCGGGTAATATTTCCTACGATGAAAAGAAACGACGGACGTTTGTTAATGTTTAGATTCGTTAGCCAATTTCTCCACCATGTTTCAATTGTTAATACATCGCTTTGGAGAATGCAAGAATAATTAGGATTATTAATGTGGCGATAAATGACGCAATTATCTGCGAATAAACGGATACTTGACGATATATTATTAGGCGGGTCGTCCATATAAATTAGGAACGGGAGGGGACCCAGCGCCCTTCCACAGATACAATAGCAACAGCACTCAATACAAGCTGAAACAAACACGACTCACAAGGTTGGTCACTAGGAGGTTATTAATGTTCTAAAAATAACATACTTCTAATATTTGATGCCTTCGAAAATGTCAAGCGGGTGGCTCCTGTGCCTGTAATTCAAGCTATGAAAGCTTGGCAAAAGGGAACTGTTTTGTCTGATGCATCCAAAGACTACTACGCTGAACAAATACCGCCTATTAGTGCTTCCAATTTTGACAATAACCCAGTCAGGTTTTTAAAACAGATTACTTTTCACCGCGTATGTCTCTGCACATTCATAATTAGATCTTTAGTTCCGGAAAGTATACAAAACACTACATATTTAACTCAATGCTTCTCCCACACTCGATTCTTACAGACACCAGCACCGGTGGCTGCTTGCGGCCGTGGAAGAGTGTGGACTGAGCCCAGCGCCCTTCCACAGCGTTTCGAACCACGTCGAGGTGGATCACGTCGCACTTGATACTTCGGGGCGCACTGAGGTGGCTTCTGTGTCATCCATCATGCCATACCACGAATACTTCATTAGCTACGTAATTGGCTGCACCGTTTCTTTAGACATCCTAATTGCAGAGATAATTTCACATGGTTTGAACGCAGGAAAATATCCGAAAGTAAAAATGTTTGTTTTCTGCCACCATAAAAATGTACTGTGAGTTTCAATAAACTTTGTAATCATGCTCTATAAGATTCTTTTAGGTAATTTCTGTAACAAGTGTTTTAAACCTCTGTAAGCATTTATACATACCGGCTGAAAAATTGACCTGGATGTCATATTACGACTGTTCCTTCAGAATCACTCACCGACAACCTGAACGCTAACCTGAGCTTCACCCATATATAGAGGGATGTTCCTTGATCATCTAAAGTTACCGGCTGTTTTGAACAGTCCGATGCACTTAACTTGTGGTATGGACGCATTTTATATTTATCTGTACACAATAAATTATTAAGAGCGATGTTGTTTAAGCTCGTGGTTGGGCCGGCGAACGTGTGCATAAAAACCCGGTAAGGCGATGGGACTCGTGTCGCCGCCTGTCGGATGCGCGACACAACGGACACAAGCACGGCATTGTAAACGCGTTGCGAGGTGGCTCTCTTTATCGCTGGTTGCGGCGAGTGGGGCAGTCTTAATGGTGCAAAGAGAAGAATGATTGCCATAATAAAAGAAGCCAAAAGGGCGAGAAGTGATAACGTTAATCAACTCCTTATTTAGCGCCCCACCACACAGGCCCAACAGTGCCCACCGAGCGAGTTCAAAGATTTTGAGCGAACATTCGTCTTTCTGGGACCTCCGCTACTTTTGGAGCTTCACCGCAAAGCCGGTGGGCCCGCCTACGTTGTACATAATTTAACAAACGAGTGGTCATTGCTCTTTGGGGGCATAACGACGGCACCACGCAGAAAACTTTACCGAGTCTCCGTGCATAACCAGAAGAAACCTTGGCCGAGTCCCCAAGCACAACGAAGCAAAAACCTATCCGAAGTTCCGAACAAAGCTATAGGTGGGGCTGCCAGGTTCGCTGTTTGCCAAGTCTTCGGGCCACCAGAGCGAAGCTGCGCCATTTTTTTAACCGTCGTATTTAGACCAACACTATTGAGCGATATCTGCATAAGGAACTGTGCATCAATCAGTGGTCCATTAAATGTGTTCTATTACTTATACCTAAAATAGCAAGTAAGATCCTCTGATCGCTGATGCACTTATAACGATTTTTTTTTATTCAGGCCGATGTGATGCAGTGTTTAGGCGAGTTGCCAGTTTCTTCTTGTTAAAATGCCTTATAGAGTGTTGCAGTATTTTTACTAGAGCGTATACTCTTGCTCCGAGTCTTCAACAAATGTGAGAATATTGGGAAATGCTTTTACCAATGTTGGTTCAGACTGAGACTCGCCTTTCACGTGTTTTAGGTGCTATCATTATGCTCGAGAAGTTTTGATTCCTTGAAGTGCAATAATCAACTATGCACGGCTCTAATGAAACAGACGTGCGAAGTACCAGCGCCGCCATGGAACCTTCACTGCATCATCCGCCATACACTTCAAAATTGCTGAAAATGCACGCGAACTCTGAGTTCTGCACGAAGTCGGTGGTACGACCAGCAGATCTCCCGCAGTACCGCATGGGTCTTCTCTGACAACGACGCAGGTGTGGACAGCTCGATTGCACATGATTCGATTTCCCGCACTAAAGAAGCAAACGTGTTTAGTTCTTTAGGGATAATTGGCTCTTTGCGCGAAATAACCGGGATCCCTGAAAAAGGCCGTCCTCCACGAAAAGCGGCAGTACTTAAAAAATTAAAGCCGTTCCACTCAATGAGAAAGCGGTCGGAAGTGCAGAGCAGTGATTCGCCACACTGGGCTGTGGCGACGTTATCCGTTCACGCTTGCCACCCTTCGCGCTCTTCGCCGCCCTGTCTTATTCCTCTCCTGATGAATTCAAAGGAGGTTTGTTCAATTCGAATTTCCCGCCTTCGCAGTGCTCGCGCGCCCCTGCCTGAAACTGCGCCAGAGGAAGTTCTGTTCTTTGAAGTGCAAAGCCCTTTAGGAGCTCGCCCTGTCATCATAGCTCGACCCACGACGTCCGTCGTCACGGCATCCCATAGAAGCTTTGAAGATCAAACGGTTTTATAGTCATAGCCGCTTAAAATTCGTGAACCGCGAGCGCTTATCAGACATCTCCCCGTTGTTTAGCGGAAAGAAAACCGCCGGTACAATTCATACAAAACACATGTAATTAACCTGCAGCTCCCGCGTTTATTTAGTTAGGAACGCTCGTTGTGTTTGTTTTTAGGCGGGAAAAGTAGCAGTGCAAGAAAAAAATGGCGCTTTCCAAACTGCACAGTAAGGTGCCGGCACGTGCGGAATAAAAAGGAAGCACCAAAAAATAAAACTCCCGCTTGGGCTGTTTCAAGCAGGGGGCGCGCAAGCACGGCAAAGGCTAGGGAGCCTACATGCGCCGCGCCTAGGCGCGGCGAATGTAGGCTCTCTAGCGAAGGCTGGAAATTTGAAACTCGTTAAATCCATCGGTAGAGGAGTGAGACCGGGCGGCGAAGGTCGTGATGGGTGGTAGCAGTGAGCGGATAACAGCGCCAGAACTTATTATGGCGAATCGCTGCTCTGCACTTCCGACAGCTTCCAAGTTAAGTGGAACGGCTTTAATTTTTGTGCTTGCTTTTCCTCCCGCGCGTGCCGGCGTTGCACTGCCACTTTTTTCTCCTACTATCGGAAAAACCAACTCAACGACCGTTCCTAACCAAATGAACGCAGGCGCTGCCGGTTAATTGCGTATATTTTGCCTCAAATGTACAAGGGGAGATTAAAAGAAATGCGAACAACGGAGCACACAGACTGCGACGCATGCCGCACCGTCTGGCTGCACTGTCAGTAAACTGCGCGCATGCGTAGTTCTTTCAGAGAGTTTCAGAGTGTGGCCTATATGTATACTGTTATTGGAAATGCTTGATAAAGCAGCGACGCTGGTAATTTATTTTGAGGCGCCTTTTTGTGCTCCGTCGCCACTGAGCATCCTGTTATCTGCTACATTCGGGAGTCAAGCCCGCAGCAGGCTGATTGCAGCTAGCGTGATGCCCTTCAACGATCATCCTGCTCAGTGGCGACGCATCGTGAAAAGGCACCTCGAAATAAACGAGCGGCGACGCTTCTTGATGAAGCGTTTCCCATAAATGTAGGCTACCCTCTCAAACCCTCTCGAAGAAGTGCGCATGCGCGCAGCTTACTGACTTTACAGCCAGACGGTGCAGCATGCGTCGGAGGCTGTGTGCTCCGTTGTTCGCATTTCTTTTAATCTCCCCTGTACCTGCAAGTATCTTTGCGCTAAACAACGGGGAGATGTAAGAAAAGCGCCAACGGTACACGCGTTTCGAACGCTTTTACTATATAAACAGCTCGGCTTTCGAGGCCTCTGTGGGACGCCGCAACGACAGCCGTTACGACAGCATGCCGTAGGGCTCTACTTGGGTCCAGCGAGCGAGCCACGACCACAAGGGGAGCCCCAAAGACTAGAGGCTGCTCAGCGCATCCTTAAAAACAGGCACGCGCCTCCACGCGTTGGCAACGCCTGTCATGCGCTGTTTTCAACGCGCACCCGAATCGGAGAGCAGCACACTATCACAAGCGGCGCGAACAAAAGATCGCCGCGGGAAGTGGGTCGCTGAAATGCGTAAGGTAGGGCTGCCCTGCGGCACCCAACGGCACGGTAGTCACGAGCAAGCAGGGTGCTCTGTGCGACGCCCCGGCACTCCTCCTGCCACCTCTGCGGCTGCTTGCATTGCTCTCGGGGCCGGGGAAGACGTGTGTTCAGCAAATGGCCCGTACACTTGCACATTCACAGTTTGAAGAGGTGATTAGGTTTCCTGTACAGTCGTTAAAACGGTTAACAACAACAAAACACGAGGTGCCTGCCTACGCACAGAGTGGCAGCTCACGATAGCTACAGCTGCATCTTTGGCGCCCGGTTACCGGCACTCACGACGCTGCCCTACTGCACTCGGGTGCTTCAGCGCATGCGCACAGCCTGGCTTATCAGCCCGAGCGCTATCGTAAGTTGCCGCTCTGCGCATACGCTGGCACCTCGTTCTTTGTTGTTGTTAATAGTTTTGACGACTTTACGTTTCTTTCGATCTTTCAGCGCACTTGTTGAGGCTGCATTTTCAAAGAAAGCATTACATTTCGTCCGCAGGGAAAAGGCTGGGCAAAAAAATTACCCCATCTTCCCGAGGGGAACCCTGAGTAGGATGCGGAGCATCGGGGGGTTGCTCTTGTCGTTGCTGGCATCGAACTCGTTGCAAAGAACTGACAGCCCTTTGGTCCGATGAGTTTCGTTCTGGATGTTTCCTATCCGCCTAAGGTTGTTGTCGAACCAAAGTCGGTCACACAACTTGCAACTGTGTCCGAAGCTCCGGTCCGGGAAGTCACGTTTGAAGCGAGCGTCGGGCTGCGCGTGCTGCTTGGCTCGCGCCGCCGCTTTCGCGGCGCGCTCGCGTTCGCGTGCAGCATCCGGCGCAGCCTCTCGTTGTTGACGTTTACAAACGGCTTCCCGTTCTCGAAGGTTCGGTTCCGCCGCTCGCTTCGTAAGTTTGCGTTCCACTTCACGTTGTCGAAGTTCCGGTACCGCCGCTCGACGTTCTCGAACCGACGCTGCTTGACGTTGCCGAAGCTTAGGATCCGGTGCTCGACGTTGACGCTTCGAAGCTGCTTCGCACTGACGAAGTTCAGTGTCCGCCGCTCGCTTCAAGCGTTTGCGTTCAGCGTCGCGTGCCCTTCGCTTCGCAGCTTTGTCTTGAGTGGACGTAACATTGCTATTAGTGTTTGGGCTGATGCTGACGCGTGCTTGCGTCAGCCCACTCACTGACGGGACAGTTGCTTCCATCACACTTCGTCGGAAGCATCAACGGAGTCAACCGAAGCAAGCGCTGCAGTGAACGCGCGCAGCGCTCTACCCGCTTTATATTCACACTTGAAGGAGAGGAGACTAGAGAAGGAGAGGAGCGCATGCACCGCGAGAGCAGAAGGGAGAACGCAGGAGAAGCGCAAGCAGGTGGTAGGAGAGAAGTGGAGAGAGTAACGCGCAGCTGTTGGAGAGCGGGAAGGAGGAGAGTTGCGCATGCGTAGTGTGAGTGCGGACGCCGACGCCGCGGGACATACCCCCGAGCAAGACATGCTCCGCATCTAATAACAACACGCAACTGTCTTAGACGCTTGTAAGTACAGTCATGGACAATTCAAATACGAACCGCGGAGCGCACGGCCGAAGATACCGGTGCCGTAACCTGGCAGCGGCCGTGGATAACGCACTCACGTGCGCAGTTGAGATGACGAGAGCGAGGCTGCGTGTCCCACTGCGATATGTTGCCCTCGCCTCAATGGCATGCTTGCCTCGTCGGTATGCCGCAAGAGCGCTGCAAGCACTGCAAGTACTGCCGCCGCTGCAGCTGAAGGTGTTGGTAGCGTTGAGAGCAATGCGGCGCGTAATTGCTTGCTGCTGCGGCCAGTGCTTGCGTGGGAAACGCGAGCACTCTCTCTCACAAGGAATACTGTTGAGCTCATCATGATTTCTTGAAAAAAAAATCAGTGCACAGAAAGGGAGACAAAAATAAATGTATGCCGCTTAACTTCTGATGGCACTGCATTGTTTTGTGTTCGTGGTGCAGTGGCTCGGGAATTGAGCAATGAGCTGGCCGTCAACAAGAATGCGCCTTTGTTCGACGGAGTCATGGATGAGTCACTTGGTGGATTCAGTGCTTGTTGCAAACAATTGATATAGCACGAGAATTCGTCGCCAATCAGATACACTAACTGCAAGCATTGTGTGGGCTGGGAAAATTACTGGCAGGATTCTAATATTCATAAAAATTAAGAAGGTATGCAGGGCCAACCATTCTGTAGGCCAGTTGCCCGTGCACAACAATTTTGGCGGCCCAATTTGTTTTTGGCAGGCACCTCAGTGCTTGTAGAAATCAGAGGAGCGGTCATTACTCAGCATGGTTTGGGCGTGACCCAGCTGACCATCGTTATTAGCTCAAGGTACTGCATTCCACATGCAAACGCTAGGTAGGCAATGTGACGCCGGCACACGCGGGGAGCAGGCGCTCGTGTGAGCTGAGCACACAGTGGCCGCAGATACTAATACTATCTCGCGCCGCATCGTTAACAGTTGTTTTCAGCGCTCTTGCGGCATGGAGACAAGGCAAACATGCGAGCGAGCAGAGGGCAACATATCGCAGTTGCACACGCATCCTCGCTCCCGTCATGTCAACTGCGCATGTCCATGCGTTTTCCACGGCCGCTGCCCGGTGACGCAACCGGTATCTTCGGCCGTGCGCTTCGCGGTTCGTATTTGAATTGTCCATGACTGTAACGTGTATTAGTACCGGAACACGACAAAATTTTGTAAGCGAACACATCAGCTTGATTTGCGGGGAATTGGCTTCGCGAGGTAAATACCCTTGACCAGCACTGGTCCAGAAGGCTGCACAATGTGCGAAAGCAATGCCGAATCACTTCAACGTACGTGAGCCTTGAGCATTTTGAGTTTGTAAGGTCATGCCTACAAGCCTTCTAGCTTCGCGGGAAAGTGTTAACGCGACAGCGTTACCCGGTACATTCTTCGATTTCGCCGTGGCTGTTGGCCGTCCGAAATCAGCCGTGCTCATCAAGCGTGCGCGGAAATACGTCATCGCTGCAAACCGGAAGCTACGACTGAGGCAGGCAGATTCGAATAGGTGACCGGTGAAAAGCCCAAAGGCTCATGGGTAGATTGTCTGCTCCCGCGGAGTCTCGCCACTTCCGGTTCGAGAGCTCTCCTGGCCTCCCGTAGGCCTGCGGCTTTAACGCGAGTGTGTGCTTGTTTACGTGTTTACACTGAAAAAAAAAACGCTCATGCATCGCGCATTCAATTAATAACAACCATGAAGCCTACTAGGGGCTTCTTTGAAAGGTAAGCACTCTGTGACGAATAAACAACACCACACGCGCGCGTAAAAGCCGTCGGCGTACGGGAGGCCAGGCGAGATATCGAACCGGAAGTGGCAAGAGCAGACGACGTACCCATGAACCTTTGCGCTTTTTACCGGTCACCTATTCTCCTTTCGAGTTGGAATACGCGCAGCACCAGCTAAAAAGTGGAAAGGGCCATGGAGATTCGTAATAGGAACGGGGGGGGGGGGTACACTGGAAATGCAATGATTTAACCGCCACGGATCTGATTGTGTGACGTAGGGCCCTATTCTCGACTGCACAAATTCACAGTGAACTGCAAATTTGCCGGAAGTTTTTTCTGATTGACTTTCAATTCTGGTCACGTGCTTCCGGTTGACCGAACGGTTGTGTGCTGTCGTCATTTGGACGTTTCATGACGTTTGCGGGCACCAGTTCTAAAGTTTCCCTTATTTCCATTTACTGAAAGCAAATAATTATTGGCCGGTAATGAAACACTAGACTAAATGCAGCGGGCATGACAACGTACGCCTGTCCTTGCTATTCAACAACAATACGGCTTGTATGTCACGCACTCTGTGATTGGCTGAGAAGGCGGGACGTAATTAAATCAGTTGACAGGAGGGTTTACGTCACACATTGGCAACTTCAGCCTGCGTAAAAGTGACGTAACGTTACGTAACAGCTTGAAAATGGCGGTTGTTATCACCGTGAAATAGGGCTAAAAATTTCACCGACCTTCGGCGTAGTTTTCTGAAAACCCCGTGAATATACAGCAGGCGCAATTTCACACAATTTCACATGACGCGTGGTTTAGGGCGTGTTTTCTACCGAAAGAAATAATAGTTTCGACTGTTTCCAAGTCAGCGATCACGGAGCATACAAATAACGTGCCGTAGTTTGCTGTCATATTTGGCAATAACATAAAAATTATTTGTTTGGCGTAACAGCAACATAACATGGCAGTGCAAGCCTCTCCATATGGAGAGGCTTGCAAAGAGAACTCAATGCATGACATTTGTCGACACTCCTTTTAGTAAGCTGCTAGGTAACATGACTTGAACTCAAGAGAAAAATAACAAAATGTGACTGTTTTATGCATCTCTGCTGTGATTGAGGTCGAGTTTGACGATTGAATGAATCGGCGACATCGGTACGGTCCGCCATAAATTTGTAGTATGTCAGCAGACGATTAGCGTGGCGCGGTGGCGGCCGGGAAGGTGATAACGTAACAAAGCTTGCATTGAAGCAGAGAGCTCAACTACCGTAATTACCTGATTCTAACGCGCACTTTTTTTCAGGAAAAATAGGTCGAAAAATCGCATGCGCGTTAGAATCGGATACGAAATCCAAACTGCCGAAACAACGGACATTTCGTCCCCCCCTCCATTGCCATCGCCATCTCTAGATGGCGCCAAAGCTTTTCGCAACGATTTTTCGGATACAGGAAGCATAGGCGTCGAGGCTTTTCTATCGGCGTTCACACAAACCGTCAAATCGTTCCACTTGCGCGCTCGATAACAGCAGTGGCAGCAGCGGCTCTCACGCGTTCAAAACGAGCGGTCGGCTGAAGCGTGCGCCTCTGGAGAAGCTCGCAGGATGGGCGTGCGAGGCGTGGGCCACGATCCCATCGACCATGGTTGAACGTCCCTTATGAAGTGTGGCAACGCGAACGCGCTTGATGCCACCAACGACGAGATGTTGGGGTCAGCGGAGAGCGACGAGGAGTGAGATGAGTGACATTACTTCGAGAAATAAATCACCCGTTTCTCTCGCATTCGGTTTTCTTGCTCACAAAGTTCCGTGCGCGTTACAATCGGAGGTGCAAGTTTTTTCGTTTTTTTTTGCCGGGAAAATCGGGTGCGCGTTAGAATCTGGGGCGCGTTAGAATCGGGTAATTACGGTATGTTGCTAAAAGCAAGTGAAAGAAACAAATAAATACGGTAAAAAAGATTGTGTGATGTTCTCTAGCTCAGCATCTCCTTTTCGCTCGCTTTTGGATCAACGTTACTCGATCGCATTGTGGTGCTGACGCCAATTTTGACCTGCATAAATGTGTTTCCCTTGGAAGCCTCATCTATCGTCCTAATTCCTATCGTCCTAAATCTATCGTCCTAATAATCTATCGTCAAAGGATTGTTATATCTTCTTTGCGCAATATTTTATACCTTGGTTGTGATCTTTATGCGCAAAGCGTTCAAGTACACTGCATGTCGTCATAGCTATACGTGTATGATGTCACTGACTGCTTACGTTGTGCTTAAGAAAAAAAACATTTCGAATCCACTGTGAATTTGTGCAGTCAAGAATAGGGCCCGTAGACCTGTGATTCTCAAACTTGACTTAACTTAGTGCTTGGCGGTTGTTATGCGTACTCAGATTCGGATTTTTTGTGTGCCATCAGTTTCGGTTTCGGCGACTAAAGCGTCGACGGCTCGTTCCGGGGCAGAAATGCTGTTACCGCACAATTCCAGTGGCTGCAATGAGCCAATGCTAATCGGCTGGAATGAAATGGATGCGTAAAGCAGTATCATAACCGTGTAGCCTCTACTATAGCACTAGTAATGTTCTACTGCACTATTAAAAACTGGCGCGAACTGAGGATTTCGTACCAGGTAGACGGTACGAGCACGCTGTTTGACTATAGTCTCCTTGATGACGATGCTTTCGAGGACAACACGATCTTGTTAGCGCCTAAGCCAAAAATCTTTTACTACCAGTAAGTAGATGTGTACAGCCGTCGAATTTTTTTCACGCAACAATAGAGAGTTTTAGCTGAACGTCAGCATAAATTCCCTCCTGCTCAGCATCCTCAAAGCAACAGTGTGAACCGCAGCATCATCAATTAGCTTTTAATATAGGTTTCCACCGATCCCTATGAATGGAACACTGGTTCACCGATAGTCTCCCCCGCATGTAATTCCTCTCGTCATAACTGGTCTGTCTACCCCCCCCCCCCCCCCCTTTGACAACATTGTTAGGTAGAGAACTGCTTTGCCTTTGGTTAGGCCGGCCCCACTGCACCTGCCGCTGCTTCCATAGTACAGTACGCCGGTACCGCCCTAGCTGATCTGACATCATCAGATCTCTCGAGCGGCCTGACATCTTCGCAAGCCTACGAGAAGTTTCCATGCGACCACCGCACTATCGACGCCCAGTTCCCACCTATGCCATTTTTCCTGTTACTGTCACCCGAACGCCAGATCGCCCTCTGTATCAAAACTCCTGTCCCATTACATAAGGTCTTACAGCGCGTCACGCTAGGCGACCGAGGTCCCCTTTGAAATAGCAACCCTCTCGTCTTCTCCCCGTGCAACCCACACGGACATTGTTCACGTTGCCCGACTTTTGCCCTACTATTCCAATGTTTTCCCACTGTTGTAAGATGTGTCGAGATGGCTCCTCGCCACGCGGGAGGATAATGTGACGGGACATATCAGGGGATTGACGACGAGGAAGATGTCGGCAACGGCGGTGTCATAGCGCTGTGATCTCCTGGGATGCTTTTAAAACGAGCACAATCAACGCTTTGGCTGTCGTGTACCTATATTAATTAATTTCACAAGTCGTGCCGGGCACAATCATGTCTATTCAACTGCTCCAATGACCATGAGTGCATCGACCTTCACCTATTGACGTGCCGACAGCTTTCAGAGCTCAGAAGTTAGCACCTTAGGTGTCCCTTCCCAGCCTGACAATTTACATACACCGGCTGGTCTTTATTTGGGCTTCCGAAACAGCTTTCTGTCGCCGTGATGTTTGCTCTTTCCTTTTGAGTTTAATGAAAAATTCCAATAGACCTCCGCTATAATTTCGTTTGTTTACTGCAGCAACTAATCGAGTTCTTCACAATTATACAATTCTTCTCATTTCTTTGATCCCCTCTACTTTCAACGGTTTGAATGCTTCCCTATCGCTTTAAATTACCTTTATACAGGGTACTGTAGTTAGATAAAATCTCGTTTTCTGCCACCGGTGATATGCCAGATTCATATTGTGTATTGACCCCTCATTAGGCATAATCACCATAATAATCGTACTCTTTTCTATCCTATACAATACTTTTCTGATTGGGTATGTGCCGCTCACTGAGAAACATCATCACCACCAACCTCTTCGCTATCGCATACAGTGATTTCCTGTCAACCATATTTCACAATGTAAAAAGTATGAATATATCGTATTTTATGGGTTCCGGCGGAGATAATACAGAGTAATACCAGAGAGGAGAACCAGTCCCGGTACTGTACCGTGTAGGCGACTGGACGCTACTGTGCGGAAAAACTGGCTGTGCGCATGCGAAGGTGTACTGGGTGCCGTACTGGGACCAGTTCACACTGCTATAATTAGATGGGTAAACTAGTGTCTCGAGGATCTTCCATATGGCACGCCATACGTTTGTGTATGACCAGTTCACCATTCGCAAGGAAGCGAACTGTCACAAGGCCAAGACGCACTTTCGTAAAGCAGAGATCGGCATGTGGGCAATGGCGCGCACACAACCACGAGTGGAAGCCGAAGCGGGAGACCTGTACCCCTTCCCAAATCAGGTCGGCCCGCTTCGTAATTACACATTGAAGAGTGATAACTGTTTTTTAATGTGGCATCAGAGGTCATCTTCGCTGAACTGCTTTAGGAGAACACACACACACACACACACACACACACACACACACACACACACACACACACACACACACACACGCACGCACGCACGCACGCACGCACGCACGCACGCACGCACGCACGCACGCACGCACGCACGCACGCACGCACACACACACACACACACACACACACACACACACACACACACACACACACACACACACACACACACACACACACACACACACACACTGAGGATTCGTTTTGAAAATCTTTACAGAATGTGAGGAATGTGCACACATAGCCTTTTTTTTGCAGATGACTTGGCACCAAAGCCAAGTCACCGTCGTCACCACGAACCTCACGGCTGGCAACTTGTGTAGCTTACACGCCGTACCGCTATCAGTCGATTTGGCTTTCGATTTTTTATTTTACAGGGAAGCTTTATAAAGCTCCCGTCCGGCGGTAGTCGATGTCGGTCCGCATACGGGTCGTTGCGACGCGAAAACACTGTTGTCGCCGTTTCTCCCGAACGCGGTGAAGTATCTTATGGTTTGCAACTTGAAAGAAAAATGTTCAGAGCCACTCCTCTCTGTGAAGAAGGGTGACGAGACAAGCTATTCCCAGTACAAGGAGGGTACAAAACAAAGCTCGTCTGTCTGTAATTTGCGATTGAGGTTACTTTAAAGCCAATTAGCTGAAGGAAACTAGGAATGACTCGAGCTTTATTCTAGCGAACAAACATTGGGCTGTCCGTTTCCTTCCGCTTTGTCGGCACCGAAACGCAATACAGCTTGCTGAAGCAAAATCAGAGTCGCCTCCCAAACTCGCGTCCAAGTGCTCCAGGCCGCCATCCGAGAGAGAGGAATGCCGGGAGACTCGAATGTCGCCTTCCTCGTTTCTCTCCTTTAGAGCAAAACAAAGTTATCATCATCATCACCATCACGATGAGTCACGTTGAAATCACTGAAGCGCAAATGTCACACAATAGGGATAACCTTGAAAAAATTGCCAACCAATGCTTCGTAAGCAGAAGGAGCAGTGATATAAACACCTCTTAACATGTTACTGTTCTATTTGTATAGCTTCTTTTTAGTTTAAGCGAAACACGGCAAGCCAAATAAGTTTACAAAATACAAAAGAGTGAAGAAGTGCGTGATCTGAAATTGAATAGCGCGAGGCCCACGCGTAGTTTGTGCTGTGGAACGCAGTCGCGCTCAAAATTGCAGAGAAATTCCCGACGCACCCTGAAGCAACAGAAAATTTGCGACTACGTCGTTAAGCTGGCTTAGCACTGCTGCATCCGAACGAATTCCCGCTCAACGCACAGGCGTAAGTACCTGAATTTTTTCTCTAAAGTGTTTTCATTGTCACAAGCGTGTCGTATTGACAGCGCCGCACACTCTCATTCCTGATAGCTTCGACTTAAAACCAGAGGAACACCTAAACGGCACACCGGAGAACAGCATCGCGAATTATTCGTGCAGTTTTGGATCTATTTACTTCTTCATTTCAAAGTGCAATCAGTTTTAAACAGCTCTAGCTGGCCGTTTGTGATAGTACTTACACGTGATAGTACTTGTTTGTGATAGTACGAGCTAGGAACTTATGCTTGGCAACTCTTGTGAGCATGTGGCTCTGTTTGTACATAATCGGTGCCTGAGTTTTCATTCTAACCTCGCAGCAGTGCGTGCATACACGCGCTTTGTAAGGTTATGGGCACCAGGAATGCTTAGAGCGATGCGCCTGGTTGCATCCCTTGGAAACACCTTTAATTTTGTTCCAAAACGCCGCAGAAATAACGTGTGGCTTGGCACCTACGCTGACTTAATAGTAGGCGATGCTTGCAACTGCTACCCCAGACGAGACAACGAAGTGAAGTCTGATGCTTCCTCCGACGTCTGTCCACCTTCGCGTAGCTACACCGTGCTTCTAGCCCACCGCGAGCACGCCTGTCATACACGCAACTGCGGTCATCATGATGTTCGGCAACGGCAGCGAGGGCGACTGTGTGGACATGCTGCACAGCGAATCATCCGACCTGCCCCCAACGGGCGCCGGGGCCATGGAGCTCGCAGTCGAATCCTTCCCGAAGGAGTCGTTGGAGGTGAGCGCGCTATTCCTGGAACTCTGTGGGCCGCGCGGTGTCGTTTCGTCTCTAATAGAATACGCAAGAGAAAGTGCCTATCGTCATCAACCGGTGCGATTTCAACACTAGCGGCACTATTTTAACCAACTGTGAAAGATGACCCGCCGTTCGATGTATATGTCGCTGTGAGGTAGATCTCTCCTGCTCCTATAGTAACGTCGTGTGTTCAAGCGCCCGAATTCTGCGCGTTTCGACAGAGAAGCTGTTGACCAAATCGATTGCGTATCATGTGCGCAGTTAGGAACACCAAGAGAATGCCGAGCGCTCGTGCACGCGTGCCTCGAGCGCACGTTATCTCGTAAATCGTCTTCCCCCCTTCTCCTGACGGACGACAGCCTCATTTACAACTTTTTTACCCTATTATTTTTGTCCACACGTATCCTAAACCTTATGGAGCAGTGTATCCCTCAAGGAACAGGACATCTGACGGGCGGTACCCTCGTTACACTCTTTTCACCACTTCAAGCGTCAAATCCGGTGATACCCCTTATGTACCACTGCATTCCACAATGACCAGGAGTGACGCTTTCTCTTTACACCTTTCTGGCAGACGACACCCTCCTCGACACCATGTCTACTCCCTCCCATCCGTCCACACAGGTGATGGACCTGATGCGTCGCCAGGGCGTGCTGTGCGACGTGGAGATCCGCGTGGGCTCCGAGTCCTTCCCGGCCCACCGGCTGGTGCTGCTGGCCATGTCGCCCTACTTCCGCGCCATGTTCGCCGGCGGGCTGCGCGAGGCCGCCATGCCCGTGGTGCAGATACAGGGCGTGGCCGCATCCACCATGGCCAGCGTCATGCGCTTCGCCTACACCGGCGCCATCACCATCGACCAGCGCAACGTCTGCCAGCTGCTGCCCGCCGCTACCATGTTCCAGGTGCGCGCATATGCTCTGAACTAGAGTTACTCATTGTAGGGCAGTTGCGAAACTCCCTCTAGGTCCCTTGTATGAAAACGCGGTCACCATTTCCTTCCCCTCCCGTTTCTGGGGGCAAAGAGGGACAAACATGGAGCAATTAACTCGGCTAGTCGGACGTGGTTCGACATAATTTGAAGTATTTACTTAAGTGCTTAGGGCTGCCCCCGAAACTTACACAAGAAAAACCATGAAAACATTCCTAAACTTCACTGAATGTATTCTTGCCTCATTTGGAAAGCGTTGTTAATTTTATTAGATCTTCTAATTGAAAGTAATGAACTTTTGACTAACATGCAACTCCGTTTCAGGTGCGGTTTTATTACAATACCCTAATTAGCACAGTTTTTACACGAGCACTACCGAGGCCTTTCCAGCTGCTTCCGCTACTCTCCCCAATCGCTAGCCTTTCATGAGCTTCAGTCACGTAACGAGTAACTTCTGGGGCGACTCATGGTAGAAAGCAGAAACCTCGGTAGAACGTGCTGCACTGCGGCGCTTAGTTTTCTATTGCTGGCCAGAGCGGCGCTATATTCGGAGTTCTCAAGCATCGGGGGAATCCAAGGGTCATGTGGGCTGCCTTGGCAACCAGGCACAAGCCACTCTCGAGTTTCTGTGGTCGTGGTGACTCTCGCATCCCGACCTTGCGGCATGTGGTCGAAAGAGGCGTCCCCTTCAATTAAGATGCAGGCGATTCGTTTGACATTGAAGAATTGCTGGAGGGGATGGCTGCCCAAGCGCCACAAAACAAATCTCACACACCCGCATGACCGGCACTATTTGATTAAGGAGGCGTGATATCGAATGCGATGGCGTGTTCGATTTTGCAATCACATGTGATAGTTGCGCAACCACAGTGTTAAGAGAGAAAGGCCAATGTCGGAATTATTGATTTGTTTTCTCGGTTTTATGTGAGGTCGAAAATAGCGTCCTTGTTCTCGCCAGACAACGCTCTCGTTGGGACACGGGAATGAAAAGTGCTTTAGAAATTCTGGCGCATTCGTCTCGCATCCGCAATATCCTCCGGAGCTTTTTCGCGGCTTTAGTAATTATTCATTTCTACCCTAATGGCACAAGGGCATCAGAGGGGGTTGATGGTTAAAAATTATTTCGGGATGTTAAAGCAAGCAATATTACCATAATATACAGCTCTCCACAAGAAGCGGCTATAGACGGCGATAGCTAATAAAGATAATACATAGCAAAAACATTGATTCAGTCACCCGCCGCGGTGGCTCAGTGGCTAAGGCGTTGCGCTGCTGAGCACGAGGTCGCGGGTTCGATTCCCGGCCGCGGCGGCCGCTTTTCTGATGGAGGCGAAAAGCAAAAACGCCCGTGTGTACGAGATTTCGGCGCACGTTAAAGATCACCAGGTGGTCAAAATTAATCCGGAGCCCTCCACTACGGCGCGCCTCATCGCCTGCGTTGCGTCGGCGCGTTAAACCCCCACAATGAATGAACATTGATTCAGTCAAATACATTACTCATGTTGGCCCAATTAATGACACAAAAACAGATCTTTACGTTAACACGCTAAGCACTGCACTAGATGGGACAAGCAATAGAACAACTGTAAACCGGTCTTTACTTGAAGAGGCTCAACACTTCCCAAGACAGGGCAAGTAATACGCCAACAGTAAACACATTTTTACTGTAAGAGGCTTGAGATTGAACGTTTAAAAGCTAAAATGCCGAATATTTCGGCAACAGCACGTGACAGATCATCCCAGTTTATGCTACGTTGCGCAGTATAAATGAATGAGAACACTTTGTATGACAAGATTGAACGCCTACTTTGAATCGATTATCAATGCGCGGTGGCATGTAAGATAGACTAGTTAGTAACCTATCCATAAGATTGAAATTGTTCTGATATATTTTGTGAAATAGGCACAAACGTGACTATTGCGTGCGGCGCTCAGATAGTGATAGTGATAATGGTTCGTTGGAGCGATCTCAAGCGATTTGAAACGTTTTAAAATTTTTAATAATTCTTGGCGAGGAGATTCCGAATTTTAAGTGTTTCCCTGGTAGCACTTTGCAAAGTGTAACAAACGTATCGCTAAAACCAGGTATCGGAACAAAATGCTTACTGGTCCAGTTTGTTATGTTCAAAATAAAAGTTCCTACCGGTTCAGCTCAAGAACAGAAAGTATAATGGGCCGTAACGGTTCATAACGGTTCATGTTTGCGTGCAAAAATTGAGATTGCTTAGGTTAAGTTAAAAAATAAACTATGAAATTGTGTTAAAACATCATGCACCCCTCAGTGTAACGACGACGATGGTTGAACGCGAAGCTTTCTCGCAACAAATTTTTTGGTGGTCGTCTGAGTTTGGACTAAATTTCGACCATCTGTAAATGGAGAAATCGTATAAACGCCGGCTTCATAACGTGATGGACCCAGGTTCGATTCCGGCCATTGAAGCGTGTTTTTTTCTTTCACTCATCTACGATCATTCATTGTCATCGGCAGAGAAATGCTTTCCTGCAGGTCGTTTTCGCGTTGCAGACGCCATCAGTGAGAACACTTAAGCTTTGCTTTAAAACCCTAAGTGATGCCTTTTTTTTTGTAAAGATGCCCGTTAAATAGCTCAACTCCACAAAAAAGATACGAGGGCAGGTAAGCGCTCCTTGTCGTGGTATACCTCTTGATGGTGAAGCTACAATATACGCTCCAAGCCTCACTTTGGTACCCAGAAACTACATGCCGGCAGTCCTCAATCTGGCCCCCAGATTTGATTGAGTTGCTGTCGTAGTTGACAAACGCTTGAGGGCTATTTGTTTCAGGACGCCCCATCTGAGTGAAGCATACAATTGTTTTTTTGGGAACACTACAAGCCTCAAGGAAACCACCGTGTTGCGCAGGCACGCTCAATTCTGAAGTGTGGCGCTTTCGTTTGGGATTCGAGGCAATTCAAAATACGTCTGTGTGCTTTGTTAGAACTCGTGTAGCGGGGATATTATTGTTGCAAGTTTAAACAGTCCTGTCTAATATGACACTCTAAGACTTCACGCGCTGTTTCTCTGTGTTTATTCTTGAAGCATTGTGCGTATTTCTATTGATTCTAAGCGTATTTCTATAAAATCAATTTAAAAATGGGATTCCCTGACCGCAGTGTTCTTTCGCCTCTTATAAAATGTTTCTGCTGCACTCTGACAGCTCTTGCACCCAAGTGCACGACTTGTAGCGGTTTCCGCTGAGTGTGCCACTGTAATATGCGGTTTTTGATGTTAATTGTGTATGCTACTGTTCATGTCAGACTGGTATTTCTTTATTATTACTATGTAATATTTCAGAATATTCTTGCTTATTCAAGTATAACACCACACCACAAAAATGCCGTAGGGTGAATGCTAGTATTTCAATGACTAAATAAATAAGTGCGCGACGTTTGCGTCGACGCCAGATAGGCGCGGCGATAACACGGGGAGCTATGACTGACAATCGACACAGACGGAGAGAGTATGCAAGCAGGCGACGAGCCTTCCGAACGACAAAGGACGCCATCGAGACGAAAGCCGATTTTGTGTCAGTGAACCGAAGGCAATCTCCTACCTCGCCGCATGGGAATTGAGGCGAATTCTGAAACACCTCATCTTTCCCTCTTTCCTCCCAAACAGAAACAAGTTTCGTCGGTTTCACTTGTGAACGAAATGAGAAGTAACGCCCGTTTTGTTGTCGTTGCAGCCAAAAATATCGCTTTTTCGTTTTTCGGTGGCGGTTTTCGTACCGTCCCGACACTCTGACCAAAGTTCTTGAGGACTCTGCCCAGATTAAAAAGACTGCTTTAAATGTAGTTATGAACTTCTAACGGCGCATAATATATACCTGCTCAAAATGTTAGTTTTCATGACGGCATCTCTATATATACTCGGCAAATATCTTTACTACCGGCCGCGAGCTAGTAACGTAGAGTACTGCCCTGCGGAGACGACACTTCGAAACACAATACTGTCACGAAGTCAAAGACGACGCAGTTGTCTTCAAGGGAAACAACTTCATTGGAGCGAACTTGTGCTCCCCTAACAACTTAAAGAATATACAGGCGGCGAAGCAGCAGTCAACAAAGTGACATGCTCAACCGAGCGTCGGCAATTCGAATGCCGCGGCGTCTGCTCTGCAGGCTTTTATCTTCCGGCACGAGTGTTTCTGAAACCGTCAATTTACATCCAGAACATTGCAGTTCAAAGAAGATTATTCTAGGCTAGTGACGTTAAGGCGAAACAGTCTGCTTATCTGAATGAGATAGCCCGTGCGGCATAAAAATAAAGAATGGAAGACGCGCTTTGCTAGGGACACAACAGACCCGGGTGTGGCCGAGCAGTAAAAACAAACACTAAATAAACAAACCCATACGTGGTTCACGGCAATATTGCTTGCGGTCTCGTGCAGGTGAACCACATAATCGAGGCGTGCTGCAACTTCCTTGAGAAGCAGCTGGACCCTAACAACTGCATCGGCATCGGCGACTTCGCCTTGCAACACGGATGCACCAAGCTGTACATCAAGGTCAACGACTTCATCGACCAGAACTTTGCAGCGGTAAGGGAGCTGTAGCAGTGAAGTGAGATTACGATTCCTTTTATTTGTGCGTGCAGTACAAGGCGAGGAAAGCATCTAAACCAACACTTGCCGGGTATTCGCGCGTACAAAAAAAAAAAAAAAAAAAAAACACCTCCCTCTTATTTTTTGCATAGAAGATGTCCATAGTGTAAAACTGGGTTCCTCATTTATTCATATTCCTCACGACGATAGCCACGAAACTCATGGGTAAATGTCTAATTAGAATAACCCGAGGAAACAGAGCCGAGAAAAGTAGTGAGAGTCGCACAAGGAGCACGCTATGCACAGTTTTTGCACCTCTAACGAAGAATAGAAAGTCAGATGATGCAGAACACTCATGTGAAAACGTAGTCAACGCAAGACAGCCAGTTATTGAACATAATACCCTGACACACATGGATTATTGGGTTACATCGGTGACAGATACCAAAACGTCTTCTTTATCCGAGACAAAACGTCGCTGAAAATGCGAAAGCATTCACCCATCATCGTCAATCGCCGTGCCCCGGTGAATCGGTGGGTAAGGCGTTGCACTGATAAGCTCAGAGACCCGCGTTTCATCACGGCTGTAGCGTCATTTTTCTTACTGAGATTGGAGACGAAAACGTCCGTGGGTCCAGATTTTGGTGGGAATTAGAAGATACCTTGGTGCGCGAAATCAATTCGGAGCCCTCCACCACCGACATTATCATAGCCAAGGCGCAGGTTTGGCGCCTAAAATTATGAAATTGTCATCTTCTCATTTTTTATCGCCGCCTTCATTTTAAGGAGTTCCGCTTCTATTATGTACTTTTATCGGGGTAATACGCCGGTAATAAATACCATACAGTTGGGTGTTTTCGGATGATTGTGGATGTTGCCAGAAGAGCAGTTTGTGTGTGAGCCACAAGTATAGTAATGAAGGCCACGGTTGGAATAGGATAATTGAATGCATTTACAGTACTCCTCCTTCTGTTTTTTCGTTCTTCCCGACACTTCGTTTTCTCTGCGGCACCCACTATATGAGGCGAAATAAGGGATGAGACAGGCACGGAATAGTTAACACCTAACCTATCAAAGAGGAGCCTCGCTGAACGGAGGCCGCTTCCTTATGTACGCGGCTTTTCTCAAAGAATATCGGGTTTTGTTTACGGAAATGTTACAAAAGTGTGCACAAAAGTTCTGTGAAAATTTTTTGTTCGTAGTCCTTCCACAGAAAGGTACGCAAATAAATGTTTTGAATGAACTTACAAAGCGGTCTGCTCACTCAAATATTTTTTCAGAGAACATATTCGCCATCGATGCGTCTACGCTTTCCCTGTTGTGTAATCGCAGTTAAAACACAGCCTTAGGGGTCATGAAGACAAAATACAAGTTTGGATCATTACGTGGACTGCTTTGTATCAATAAGGATAATGCCGATTTTATCTCCAACTCCAAACAAATAATTGATATAGCAAAAAAAAAAAAAAACATATCGACCAGTGGCGCCTCCTCGGCCACTTCCAGGAGATTCTTCTGTGATGCAACACAACCTTGCGCGAATGGGGAAGACCAACCTAAGCCTCGTCCAAGAAACGTGACTGCGCTATTGTTTCGGGGCCTCTAGTTGTTTCATCGTGTCACTTGAATGCTAGCGCGCAGTTCCAACATTGACAACTGTTTTTTAGTGCTAGCCAATATTACGTTACCTCTTACCATATTACGTCAGTGTAGCGATAATTCAGAAAGATAACGGTTTTCCTAATTTTTTCGCTGAAACAAATGTCTTTCGTGGTTGGCATGGAGTTCGGTGTGCTACCCAAAACTAGTATTTCCAATTGAACAAATTTATATTTTGTTCCCATTGTCCCTTTAAGCTTACACGTTATATATTTAGGTACGCTAAGCTTCAAAAGGGAGAAGGGGGGCTGAAAATATCCCACGCAGGTCTCCGAGGGCGAGGAGTTCCTGGACCTGACGGCCAGCCAGCTGGTGGCGCTGGTGCGGCGGGACGAGCTGAACGTGCGCTGCGAGTCCGAGGTGTTCAACGCCGTGCTGCGCTGGGTGAAGCACGACGAGAAGCGGCGGCGCGCCAAGATGGCCGACGTACTGTACGCGGTGCGCTGCCACTTCCTCACGCCCCGCTTCCTCATGCACCAGCTGCAGACCTGCGACCTGGTGCGCAGCACGCCCCAGTGCTCCGACTACCTGTCGCGCATCATACAGGTGCGCACTCACCCCCCTACGTTCGTGCTGGTACCTCTTCTCGAGGCTGAAAACTTGTGCGGGCCACTTTTTTTCATACTGAACTTTTGTATCGTTTCTTCTGCACTTAGTCTTAAACGTTTTAGTAAGTCACACCAAGTAATGCTCATGCAATACTCGGTGTGAGGGTGTCAGGAACAATGCTCATGAATGTTGAGCTCGCATTGTGCCGTCTCTCACCAAGATATTACCTAGGGAACGTGAAGGTGAAGGTATATTTACAGGGCGTATTTACAGGGACAGAACCGCGATCACCATGACAGAAACACCGTCTTACTTTTTTTCCTAGTTGCTGTCCTAGTGGCGGGGTGTCTACTAACCTGGAAGACAAAGGAAACCTGGAATTCTCAGGGATTTTGAATAGTCTGCAAAAACTCAGGGAAGCTTATGCAATTTGTGCTTCTATAAGGGAAAATTACCTGCACTTTATAAAGGAAGCAAAATTCACTGTCATGCTGGCTCAAGTAACAGTGAGTCAAAAGAGGACAGCCCTCCGGAGCCGTCGCTGATGGCGCCGTCTGAAGTCATTGGTTCCATAGAGAACTAGCTTCATTTCATACAGCCTGCAAGTCTACACCCCCCCCCCCCCCCCCCAAATCTTTGAGTCGCAAATCTTTGAGTTGTGAATCTGGCGTAATAGCACAAGTTCGCAGCCGTGTTCAAAATAAGTCTTAAGTACCGAATATAAATATTGTACCCCGTTTTAAGAGTTACTTTTAACTGCAAGCTAGCAGCACTATATTCCGCTGTGTAGAAAGACAGAGCATGTTTCGGCTCCGTAGCTTTACGTGGAGTCACCATAGCGGGGTGTAGTTGAGGGGTTTCTGATTTACAATGTGAATCCCAAATAAACTCTTCCCGCTCATCCTGTGCAGCTTTTTGATGCTAGAAGTATGGCGGCGTTTAAGGGCACCTAACGTGAAGGTGTTTAAGGTTCAGGTGTCCCTCATCCAAACCAAAATAAACTCTTTGAAGCAGTGAAATACAACACTGAGGCATTGAGTGCAAGCTGAGAACATGGCATTACGGTTTTATCATTTTCTTTCGATATTTAATTCACTGTGAACTTTACTACCACTCTGTTATGTTTTTGTCTTGAATGAGATAAAAGTTACTGCTTAGCATTCAAACTTTATTATGACATATTTTATTTTATAAGATGCTTTTTAGAGGCTGACAGCAACTGGTGAAGTGTTGTCAGCCTGTGTTGACGTAAAATGGAGTTATGTCTCACTCAGGGAATTCATCAATAGGACTCTGGGAAAACCTAGAAAACTCAGGGAATTTGAAATTGTCAACTTGGTAGACACCCTGAGTGGGCTATTGTGCCCAGCGTCGTCGTATTTTTGGTTGGAGCCCAGCATGTGCTCACAATGCAGTGTAGTGGCATCCGTTTTCATCTCTGTACCTGAAAAGCTTTATTACTTTATGGCAAAAATGATTCCTCTAGGCTTAAGAATTATAGTGAACATTCACGCTTCATCCGGTCATGTACGTAATGCGGAGTTGTTTTCGGGACACTTATAGTAAAGGAAGCGTGTGCAAATGTGGGAATACCAATGAGCGTGGAATGTCATACTTAGCGCGAATGCAACCCTTAAAGCGCTGCTGTTAGTGCCAACATGGAAGAGCATGGCTTCTAATGCTCCGAAGGCAGCAAGCGGGCCCGGAGCGGCCTCCAAGAAGGTGCGAAAGCATCTCTAGCGCACTACGAGCGTGATTATAGATGATGGTCCACGTTTTCTTTCTGGAACGCCAGGCAACTCTAAGTAGTTAAACCAACGGTGTCCCGGGTTTCGCTCAATCTTGTGTAATTCAGATAGTGCTGTTATGAAGATGTCACGCATGGCGCAGGTCCGCTTAGTGGTACCGCTTGATCGCGGAACGCCGCGCTTTACAAATTGTGTGTTGTACCATTCACACGCCTGTTGTCTGCTATGTGTTTGTCCAGTAAAAAGTCCTCAACTCACGTACTTAAGCGAACGTGTTAAACGCCAAAAGTATACAGCACAATTTCATGGTCATTGTTAATAATAACAAAAATATATCCTGCGATAACCGTACACAAGGCAGTCCGTAGGCACAGTCCTATTATTTAGGTTAATCGCGTCAGTGCTTGACGTATCTTTAAAAATTGCAGAATATGTCTTTTTGTGTATATTTGTCAGTACGCCTTGAATTTACGGCTGATTTTACGTGGGTGATAAAAACAAGCCACAATTCTACAGAGACGTATTAGGTGAAGGACTTCTGTGTGCATTGGTGTACGCAGGATTTCGTTCAGAAGTAGCCAACCCGGAAAATAGAAAAAAAAAAAACGCAAAAAAACAGGTCAACCAATTTAAAAAATGTGGCGCCAATTCACTCTGTGAAGGTGGTTGAACTACGAAGCTGTAAGGGGCCCCCTCAATGATTACCCATGCGACTTTCACTCAAATTCACACATGTGGATCTACAAAGAGTGAAACCAGAGACAAGTGAAATGTACATAACCACACTTCTTATTACTGCACAACGATATTCACGACTGTTTTGTGTTCTTCTTTTTCTTCTGTCTGTTCTTCTGACATCTTTACTTTCGTGGTATAATTAAGGTAGCCGGAAATGAACTGAAGGAGGTGCTATACCGGTCTCCGTTTTTATGTATGAACGCATGGTGTCACCACTACGTGATTTCGATGCTCTGGGAACTTTAGCACTCGGATTAGCTTACGCAAACGTAATATTTACCCTTATGGCCAGTACCCGTGGGTAGGTATGTGCCTGTCTTCTTAATGATGACAGTTTTCTGCTGACATCGCCACAAAAATTTGCTCGGATGGTAGATATCTACTGCTTCATAGTAAAAAGAAAGATCATTTGAGTTGCATCGCGCTTACTCGGCTAAGCCTTCCGCTTGTCGTGTATGTTTGTGCTTTCCGTCAGGGGAGTGGCAAAATAGCTCATTATTGTGTTGAGAAAGCAAGAAGGCATTATTGTGTTGAGATCCCTAGAGAAGCAAGCGTTGCAGGGGGTGGCAGAAAGTTAGATGGGCAGCTGAGATCAAGACGTTTGCCGGAATAACTTGGTCGCAGTTAGCACAGGACCGGGGTAATTGGAGAATAATGGGAGAGGCCTTTGCCCTGCTGTGGGCGTAGATAGGCTGGTGATGATGGTGATTGTGTTGACAACAGACGTGATATTCGCAAAAGTTCAATGGGGGCATCATGTGGCAGACGAAAATATCCCTGGTCGTTGTTAGATAACAGGAACGATCACTCGTAATACGCAATATCCAGATAACAGACGCCATAGACATATGAGAATACCGCTCCCCTTGGACGAGGTCATTTCGCGGGGGCAGCGGGCAACTCAGCTTCCTCTCGCGTACGCCCCTGATTGAGATAATCCTTTCCGAAGAAGCAATATGGAGTGGGTTCGAATGCGAAGAATGACCAAGAACAGCGTGCTTGTTTTGCTTCTTTTCTACAGCGATCTTCGTCGATGGACTATATCCGCTTCGATTATCACCCGCTTTTGTGAAATGGGACAAGAAGGAGGATTCGTATCTAGAAGGCCATCGGGTCTACCTCAAGAAGGCAGGGCGGGAATCAGGGAGGGGCACCTCGGCGCCAAAAGCCTCGAGAGCGGGTGGTAATCGAAGTGGATACAATCCACCGAAGAAAGGCGATTTTTTTTTAGAAAACAGCTAAATAAGCCCGAGTTTCTGGGTAAATTTAAACGTTTGGACCCACTCGACCCTATTTGCCTGGATATGAATTTCTCAGTCAGGGGAGTCGGGAGGAGCCGCTGCCACTGCGAAATGTCGTCGTCCGAGGGGAGCGGGGTTATATATTGTCTATTCCCAGTATTATCTGCATATTGTGATTATAATTGTACAAACGTTTCTCTTAGATGTCATCTGCAATGTCTGCGACATGTATGTATCAATTCTTTTTTGCTGGGCGGGTTCACAAGCCCTCGCGGCAGGTTTTTTGGTTTGTATAAGTACAATACTTCATGCGGAGACATGGAATTCTTCATGTTTCAGTTAGTCTTCCGCAATGCGGCGATCTCCTTGATTCTAGACCTGTTGAAGCTCTGTAAAGATATCCGGAGGTGCACGGAGGCGAGCCTCAGCTAGTACTTTTCTATGGCGCGAATTTTAGCGTCATCACCCATATTGAATTCATGAGCAACAGGATGCTGACAGGGAAAACAGAAAGCGGTCGCAATTCTGTCAGCATACATATCAGTGTTTCCATTTCGGTTTGCAGACGCAGTTCAGATGGTTCTTGTCCAATGTTGACGTGTCCTTGGCTGCAGGACCTGACGGGCCGTCGGCAGTACACGGTGCCCCAGCGGCGCCCCCAGGTGGCGCAAGTGGTGTACTGCGTGGGCGGCTACCAGCAGCACTCCCTGGGCGCGCTCGAGTGCCTGTGCCCGCCCCAGCAGTGGTTCCGGCTGGCTGACCTCGCCTGCCCGCGGTCCGGACTCGGCGCCGCCTTCCTCGGCGGGAAGCTGTACGCAGTCGGGGGACGCAACAACACCCAGGATAAGGTAGGTGCACGCCTGACTGGGGTGTACATGCGACCTATACGTGTGTGCATTGCACCCTCCACGCTTCAAAGGCATCACTACAAGCATTAAATATATTTGCTTTGCTTCGACGATTTCGACATACCTCTTCGTTAACTGCGAGGCTCATGAGTTGCTGGCTACTGACCCTGTCGTTTCTGAACCAGCGCGCGCCAACAAAATGGATCAAGATAGTATCTCTTTAGCCGTGGCCCAGATGAATACAGTGCAGGGCCACGGCAGCTCGTGTGCGGAAGCCAGTTCTGGACAGATGGTGAGCGTGCCAGAGGTGGCCGTGACGCTGTATGGACTGCGCTAGGCGCATGAGAGACAACCGGTACTTAAAGACAACCTTAAACTTAAGAATGTCAGTAGAGCGGTTTTCATTTGTGGCGCCACAAGCAAGGACGAGCTGGAAATTTAGTTGCACTCCCTGTGCCTGGTCGGTCGACACAGGCGACCATTTTTTAGAGCGCAGTGACAGCTTGAGTAAAAGGTGAAATTCATATAACGCTTACTCCGCACTTCAAATCTGTAGGTGGCCGATGTCAAGCTACAATAAATGTGCCCTCCTTCCCACCCCACACACGCCGAAATGGCGGGAAAACAGCCGACACAAACGTATGCTGCCTTCCATGCGTCCTTACACCATAAAGCGCTTATTCTAGCTTGGCTGAACCAATCGCAAAAAAAATTACAATATAGAAACAGGTGGTTTCTATACAAAATATTATGCAGGAAAAAAATGAAAGGTTTGAGGCGCTTGAAATAAGGGTTTTCTACACGGAAGAAGGCCTAAACTTTGAGACACGTTGTTGTGAATAAGTAGGAATAAATTCAGAGCATATAGAATTCTCTAACTGCCGCCACAAATTTAAAGTGCCGCACACATTACTGTACGTATTCCGCAACTATTAAGGACACGGCCTCCGCGGCCATGAAGTGCTCCTGCGACGTTTTAGAGCAGGGAATATGGTCAAGCTAATGATCAGCCTCATAATTGCTACGGTAGTTAAGTCTAGCTATAGAGTTAGCTTGAATTAGAAGTGACGTCACGTATCTCCGGTACTGTTGGTGAAGCAACCACTTAGTGGCGTACGAGTTTTGTTAGGGGAGATGGGGGGGGGGGATGCTGAATCCACATAGGCCTCCTCCATAGATATTCCTCTCCAACATACAAATCCTACGCATTTATTTGTGAGTATGCACATCAAATCAAAATCAATTTGCTTTACTAATTTCAACAATTAAAACACGAAACAGCAGGTCACGTTTTCTCTCTTCATGAGCAGTACCTACGCTGCACTTCATTAAACAGACGGCTGCTCTAAAAGTTATTCTACATAATATGAAACTAATTTAAGTACAGTTAAAAATCAAGCTCTTTCTTCCTCTCCGTTTAATACGCAGCGGTGCCTCAGCGCCTACGGTGAAGTGCTGCTGAGTACAAGTACTTATGTTTGATGCCGGCCGCGTGTTTTCAAACGCTTTGCTGCAAAGACCATCCACGTGACATGTGTGATGTCATTGCGCGCGCTATCCTTTTGGGCGCCTGCTAATCAAAGCCCGCCGCTTTATCTCTATGGCCTCGATGTAGGGTACTGAGTGCTGGCGCTGGGGGGTTGTGCTCGAGCCCCAGCAGGTTTAGTTCTTCGTTTTTTTTGCTTAATTTCTGTAATTTTTTTTCTAAACTGAAATCTACGAGTTGTTTTTGTTAATGGTGATTTGGTATGTTTTAGGCCGCTTGAGGTTTAGAGAGCAGCCAATGGCCACGTTGAATTACTTTTCTCCATCGCGCGAACAGACATGTCACGTGGGTGCTCTGTGCAGCGAAGCGTTTGTAAGTACGCACCCCGGCCACGGTGGCTGCTTTTGAGATGGAAGGGATAAAGCGGAAACGCCCGTGTGTCAACGTTTCTGCGCACGTTGAAGATCTCCAGGTGGTGGAACTTAATCGAAAGCCTTGCACTACGGCGAGACTCATCGCGCAGGTGCAGTTTCGGCGCGTTTAATACCGTTGTTTTTTTTTTCGTCGCCTTGATGGCCTTGCAGTCGTGCTGTGGTCGCGCTTAAAGGGGCCCTGAAAGGCGTTTTAAGCACACTAAATGAACTAGCGCAATCGTTAGATTGGGTCGTCGACGTCATCTGTGCCAAGTATTACTCTTTTACGCGCAGCGGAAAGCTCACACTTTTGTTGCAAAGTTTGTCGCTTTTTTCTCACCCTTCCCTTCGTGTTTTTGGACGCCGCCATCTTCACATGTCTACTTCAACGATTCCCATATGTTCGTCATGGGCTAGACATCCTGCTATTGGGCGACTTTTTCACGCACTTCCGGCAAAGAGATGAGTCGTCTGATCAGCGTCGGCTCGCCGGCTGATCTGCCAGCGTAGCGCCGGAGTGCTTGGACATTTTACGACAAACGAAACAAGTGTAAACAAACGCTTTAACGTTTGTATTGAATGCAACACGGCCATAACACGACATGGATATTCTCTTACCTGAGTACGTTCCATAAAGAAAGCGTTGAAGCACCGTGGCACTTCTTTCATGCAATCGCCGAGAACGCCCTGAGCCGAATGCCCGGGTTTGACGCACACATTTTATTAAACGTCAAAACAATCCAGAGATGCGTTTCGAACGAACACAACGTCACAACATGCGTTGCAAGTCCGAACCGCGATTGACCGACGATGGGTTGCCTCCTCCTGCCCGTCGTAAATTCGGCACTCACCTCGCGCGCGCTTTGCGGGGACGAACAGCAAGTCACTTAACTCTGGCGCACAAGCCGAGATGGCTTTTAGCCACGCACACTGCACATACCCCATGCGAGGTTGAGTGGTACGTCGCCCGAGATAGATAATCCAGACCATGGGAAGCACTATCCACCCGCAGAAGCACAACGTCGCATTTCATCGCGAAACAAAGGCGCCCACAATGCAGTGCGCATACACCATCGCCTCCTGTAATGCCAAACGCATCTCGCACTTCCCAATGGGAGTGAGTGGCCTGCAGTGCCCACATGTCGCGAGGTGGGGCCCCGAGCTGAACCGGGATCAGGAACCGTAACAAACTTCTAGAGTGGTTTGTGCCTTGTTGCCAAGGCAACCGATGTTTGAGATTGTCAACGAAATGGCGCTCGCTTCAGCGCTAGAAAGCTCAGAGCCGCGGAGGAGCATGTTTTGCCAACGTTGCCGCTCTCCACCACGCGTCGCCCCAAGCTGAACTGGTCACATGATTGAAGCATTTTGTGCACGGGTTCTGTATCGGTTTAAAATGTCTTTTTCACATGCCGCCAGCAGGAATTACCACCGCCGCAAAATAAGACCCGGCACCAGCGGGGCACATCTGATACGGCGCTTTTTGGATAAACAGTGCGCGGTGCATCAAAGAAAACGAGCGCACGATTCCACAGTGCGGCTGCGAGTTCGCCGCCGATAAAAAGTCACGTGCCGCCGATAGCAACTCCACCCAACGTTACTAGAAACTCCAGCAACGTACACCGCGAAAGGGCAAAGCCGGGCCGCCGCACACATGCGGCCAGGTTTTTCGTTCGCTTTTCCAGCCTTGAGCGGAGGGCGGGGTTCAAGGTGTCACCAAAGCTTGCCCGTAGCAGACGGCAGCATACGGCAGTCTGAGCAGCGCAATAGCGGAAGTACGTCACCGGAGAGGAGCGCAGCATCATGGGAGGGAAGGCCTACGCGCCGTCAACAGCAGAGAGTAAGTTGAAAGGAGGAGGAAACGCGGCGCGACGATAATGCGCGGTTTTTGATTTACGATTTCTCAGCTAATACTCATCGCTTTAACAAAATTCTTTCGGGAGGAGATTGCAAATACATTGCTTTATTTGGTTACATGTACATCTATGCATCGGCGGAAGGTATTTCAGGACCCCTTTAACTAGCAAAGACACAAAAACGCGACAAACGTGGGCGCCGTCGCGTGTCCTGTGTGAGGAGTGAACTCGCATCTTCGATTCCCCGTGTGGTGCAGAGCTACGACTGTGCCTCGGTCGACTGCTACGACCCCGTGGCGAACGCATGGACCCCGTGCGCCCCCCTCCAGGTGCCCCGGAACCGCGTGGGAGTGACCGTGCTCGATGGTCTGCTCTACGCCGTCGGGGGATCGCACGGCGTCGCGCAGCACTCTTCCGTCGAGAGGTGAAATAGTTGAACTACGGAGGTTGTCCACTTGTTCCTTTTATTCCATGGCTCTAAATCAAGTTTATTTTGATTATTTTGACATTTTCAGATACTTCAGCGTAAAATACATTGGGCCGGAACCTAACTGCGGCTAGAAAGACGACGGGAAGGGCTGCAGGAAAATCTGTCAGGTGGCGTTGCGTTTGATTTGAAATGACGTAAAACACCATCGTGTATGGAGAACACAAACGCAGTGTGTTCTGAAGTTGGTTTAATTCAGAATTTGAAGAAATCATGGCTGAGTGAGCCACAGTAACGGATTGTGGAACTATCCCCATGTCTAGTTAACCCGACGAGGTTTGAAGCGGCAGCATTTCCTGTAGAACTTGGAAATAAAACTATAGTTATAATTTTTCTGCTGGCATGTCCATCGTAACGTTTCTGGGGAATCCAAAATTTCTGATATTCACACACGCACATTGCACCTGTCTCCATTGGGCGCCTAGCGCTAGAGGGAAGGCGAAGGTAAGCGGGGGTCTGCATTTCTGCTCCAACTGCGTGCCAAACCATCATTGGAAAGACGTGTGCGCATGCACGCGAATATAGAGCGGATCACCTTTACCATTTCTTGGACATCGCTGCCCTTAGAAGCCCACCGCTATTGTCCCCATCAGTCGTTTGGAGTTTCGTACTAGTACAGAGCAATTTACACGTGTTTGCAAAGCGCCAGAAAATGTCAGCGAAAATTCACTGACAATTTCAGCGAGAACACCGCACGAACGCTGCATACGTGATCTGTGTGCCGCATGGGCAAATCTGATATGCAATCCGTTCTCGCTCGCCTTGGATGCGGTATCTGGTGAACTAGTAAACTGTAGCGTGAGGGCAGGTCAAATAAAAAAAGAATTAGGGCCCTTCCACTCTGTGAAGAAGGAGGACCTGTGAAGCTGTACGAAGTTTACGGAGTGCACGAAACAAAACACGTTTGTTCGTAATTTGAGATTGTGCGTACCTCCTAGACAATTAGCTGAAGGAAACTTGGAAGAACCGAAGCTTTATTCTAACGGACAAACATGGAGCGGTATGTTTCCCTCCCGCGTCTTAGGCATCTTACTGTCTGTGTAACGCACCAATCCCATCTGCTCGCCCACTGAAAACACCGGATAGGTCGCATTGGGCCGCTTAACGTCCACGATTAAACCTCCAGGCAGCACTACGGACATGTTATCATTAAGGGCATGAAACCTATAAATGCGCGTGCATGCCTCCGACTCCTTCTTTCACTCCGAACCCGTGTGCGAATAAACCGGTAACTGGTTATATGCGCGTACTTAGAAGCAAAAGACACCGTCAAAAATGTCGCTCTGAAAGCCGTCTAGGCTGAACCAAGGAGGTTAAAAAAATCGCAATTTTTTTAACCTCCTTGGGCTGAACAAATGACATTGGCTCTCGTCGCTGCTCCAGTCGGGCAAGTTCCTGTTCATCCGAGAGGGGGAACTTGTGGGGGCAACGGCGGCAGCAGCGGCAGCGGCTTTCCGTTGTTCCCGCGGCATTTCGCGCTCCTGTTCCGGCCAGGGTAAGAATGCAACGCGTTCTTACTCTGGCCGGAACAGGAGCACGAACAAGGCCAAAACAGGAGCACTCGGCAAAGAATGCGTAGCATTCTTTGCCGAGTACTCCTATTGTCAAGGCCGTGTAATGCCCTGCATTTCCAAAAAAATGCAGATATCCTGGACGTTCCAGCTGTAACTGCTGTAATGGCGTAAAAAGATATAACTGGTCGCTCGAAATATTGAAGACTAAAATATAAGAAAAATATAAAAATATTACGGAAAATGGCGAAACATGTAGCGCCCTGCATTTACACAATAATGCCGATTTTACGAAAGTTACACCTGAAATCGTTATAAGAGCATAGAGATAATTGGTCGAATGAAATTGATTGATTGGAAAACATTTAATGAGCATAAAAGTGGGTGGCTTTCTCAGTCCAGATAGCCGCGAGCTAGCGCAGCTGCTTGGGCGCGAGTGATGAGGCGTTCTTGGTCCTCGCACCGTGAGCTGGCCAGCTCGCGCTCCCACTGCTCAGGGGATGGGGAAGGGAGGGGGTTTGGCGCGTAGGGGCATTCCCAGGCCAAGTGGTAGGTAGTGTTTGGGACGGAGCAAGAAGGGCAGTTGTAGGGGTAAGTGGAGGGAGATATGTGGTGGAGTATCGTGGTGTTGTAGAATGTGTTGGTCTGCAGGCGACGCCAAATGCGAGCCGCCTGTGTGCTGAGGGATGGGTGAGGAGGAGGGTATTGAAGCCGCAGTTGGCGATAATGATATAGGATTTCAGTGTATCGGGGAGGGACCGGGGGATAGATGGAGGGTTCGGAAAGGTCCTCTTCCGTCGACGAAAACGCCCGGAATGTAAGAGCGCGGGCAGCGGCGTGTGCCTCCTCGTTTCCCTCGAGGGAAGAATGGCCTGGTGTCCATACAATCTGGATGTGGGGTGGATCCTTGATTGATGATAGTATCTTCAGCGCTGAGGGAGAGATACGGCCTGTACAGTAGTTGCGGCAAGCCTGTTGCGAATCTGTGAGGATTGCCACGTAGTTAGAGGAAGCCGTGGTCGCTGCTAGAGCGATGGCTGTCTCTTCAGCCGTCGTGGTGCTTGCGTGGAGAATGCTGAGGGAGGTAACATTGACAGATTTGGAGTCGACGACAACCAGTGCGTGAGCAGGGCGGGATGTATACGGAGCGACGTCCGTGTATCGGGTGTCCGGTTTGTTGTGGTATTCGGCCCGGAGGCGGGTGACGCGGGCCTGTCTTCTGCCTTGATTGAAGGAAGGGTGCATGTGTTTGGGGATGGGAGACACGAAGATGTGAGCTCGGAGTGACGGAGGGATACGCTGGGGGGTGTCTAAAGGAATAGGAGTGGGGTAGCCTAGTTTATGCAGTACCATGCGACCCGTAGGGGTGAGGGCAAGGCGAGTGAGTTGCTGGACCCGCTGTGCTTCGAGGAGCTCAGAAAGGGAATTGTGGATACCTAATTGCAGAAGGCGGACAGTAGGCGTGAAGGCAGGGAGGCCGAGGGCGATTTTGTATAATTTCCTAATAAGGGCGTCTAATTTGGCATGTTCCTTTGGTTTGAGGTTGACGTAGGGAGTACCATATGTAATGCGACTGATCAGTAGGGCTTGAACAAGACGGCAGGTGTCTGGTTCTTTTAGGCCATGGCGCTGGGTGCAGATTCTTCTGATAAGATGTGTGAGCTGGGTGACTGTGACATGAAGTTGTGGGAGAATCGCCGCCCCAGAGCCATCTGCGTGGAACGTCACACCAAGTATACGGAGTGAGGGCACTTGGGGAACGGGCGTAGAATCGATCGTGACTGACGGGTCCGGAGTGGGGTTTGGGGGACGGCCTCGGGTGCGGGCTCTAAGAACGAGGAGTGCGGATTTATGTGGTGCACATGTCAGACCACGCTGCTGCAGGTACCCGAGTGTGCAATCAACGGCTTGCTGGAGAATGTCTTGTTGATCTCCTGGGGATCCTGCGTTAGTCCAGAACGTGAGGTCATCCGCATAGAAAGCGTGCTGAAGGTTGGGGATGGCAGAAAGCTGGGCAGGGAGTTGAAGAAGGGCTATGTTAAAAAGGAGCGGAGAGATTACAGAACCCTGTGGTGTTCCTTTCGGCGGAGTCGGGAAAGGGTCAGACTGGAGGGGGCCAATACGAAGCGTTGCGGTGCGGTTCTTGAGAAAGGACCGGACGAAGTTGTATGTGGCCTCCCCGCAATTGGTTGTTTGCAGTCCTTGGAGTATTGCGGCATGCGTGACATTGTCAAATGCTCCTTGTACATCTAATGCAAGTATAGAACTGGGGTGCGCTTTGCTTAAGGTTTCGATAATTTGCTCTTTAAGTTGTAAAACCACATCTTGGGTACACAGGTGTGCTCGAAATCCAAACATGGTATGAGGATAGAGGTCATTGTCCTCCAGGAATGCCGTAAGTCGGGAGTGAACGAGGTGCTCGAAGAGTTTACCCAGGCATGATGTGAGGGAAATAGGGCGAAGGTTGTCAGCGGAGATTGGTTTGTGTGGTTTCGGGATGAGGGTGATGTCGGCGTGGCGCCACTGAGGAGGAAGGGTGCCGGCTGCCCAGTGCTTGTTGAAGAGGGCAAGGAGGGAGTTGAGGGAGTCTTCATCGAGATTTCGCAAGGTCTTGTTGGTTACTCGATATTTTCCAGGGGTGGTATTGCACGTGAAGCGGGTGAGGGCCTGCTTCAATTCTTGAATCGAGAAGGGGGCATCAAGCGCAGGGTTCGGTGTACCAATGTAGTCGTCAGATGGAGGAGGTGGCGGGGTTTGCGGGGGACCAAAAAACTTCGTGCGTAGGGTGTCTAGAAGGTGGGCAGGGGGATGGGGGTAGTTATGAATCACACGTTGAATGTGGTGATACGTGGCAGTCTTGGAGTGTTTTGAGCCCAGCAGATGTCTCAGAATACGCCACGCACGTTTTGTGCTAAGCATACCCTGAAGCTCGTCGCAGAATGAGCGCCAATTTTGGGTTTGAAGGGTTCGAGCGTATTCCGAGGCACGCTGGGTGACTTGAGCGATGCGGCGCTTTAGCGAGCGATTGTGCCTGCGCGTCTTCCAGCGGTTTACTAAGCCTCGTCGGGCTGCCCACAAATGTGCGAGATGGGCGTCCACACAGGGATTGGCTGTAGTGAGGGGGATAAATTTTGTGTGCTTCTGAACCAGGGACAGAAGCTGCGATGTCCATTCTTCGAGGTCCGTGATGTCATCTGGCAGGGAGGTGGGATCCTTGCGGAACGAGGACCAATCGGTGAGCGTAGCGTGACCGATTTTACGCTTGAGGTGAAGGCAGCGAATAGTGAGCGCCAGAATGTGATGGTCACTCCCCAACGTATCCGGTAGTCTCTGCCACTCTAGGTGAGGGGCATTTCGAGCGAAAGCCAGGTCTGGGTTGGTGTCGCGTGAAACACTGTTCCCTATACGGGTCGGGAGGGCTAAGTCGTTGCACAGCGTGAGTGCGTGGTGCTGCGTTGCGTGAAGGAGGGCAGTGCCTTTCCTTGTGGCTTGGTTATAACCCCATGAGTGGTGAGGGGCGTTGAAATCCCCAAGCAGAAGAAAAGGGTTAGAGCCGGCTTTTTGTGTAGCCATCAGGAGGAGGGGGTCGATATCCTTAAGCGGGTGTTGCGGGGGACTGTACACGTTGAGGATAAAGAGGCTGTGTTGACCCGGGTGAGTTGGGAGAATCTCGACGAAAGTGTGGTTAATGGATGAAGGAATATCATGCTGCTGCGCCGTGAACTTTTTAGAGACGAACACTGCTGTGCGATGAGAGGGATCCTGGGTGAAACATTCGAAACCACGAAGCGTTGGGGTTGGCGTATCGTTTTCCTGGAGGGCAATAACGTCTGGGGGAGATTGGCATATGTAATGATCGAGCTGGGCTTTTTTGCTGTTATATGACCGGCAATTCCATTGATAGATGGTAATCTCGGAGGGGTCAGTCATCATCGGACGGGAGTGGGGTGGCGGCGGCTATCTGGGCATCGGGATGCTGAGATATCTTCGGCTTCTTCGATTGAGGAGTCCTGTCACCTTCGATGGCGTCAAGGCGCTGCAGAATAGCCTGGGTAAGGTTGGATGGGCTAGCCTGTTCTAGGGCGGCCATGCGCTGGGTGAGGGAGTCAGTGAGCCGAAGGAGAGTCTGCGCAGTGCCGGTAATGGTTTTGTTGAGAGCAGCCAAGGCACCGGTGATCTGTTTTTCGACAAGCGGCATGATTTGCGTACGAATCTTTTCGTCAATGAGGGCGTCGGCTGGTACGTCAGAAAGGAAGGGTGGGGGTGGGGGTAGGGAGGCAGTATCTGGGGGCGGTAGCATTTTAAGGGCTTGTTGAGAGAGGCGGTTAGCGTTTTCGAGCGCTTCAATACGCTGGAGCATGGCGGCGTTTTGCTCTTTTATTTCGGCTAGAAGTTGTTCTATTGCGGGCGGGGCCGGGGGAAGTGTGGTTTGAGAGGCTGGTGCAGGTCGTGTGGGGAGAGGAGGGAAGGATTGAGCAGTGGGGGAGCGCGAGACAACAGCTGACCAGCTCACCTGTCGGGGGTCGATATCCGATGCTGGAGGGGTGGTTTGTCCATAGTGGGTGGGGCGAGGCTTGGAGACTGGGGGTGCAGGTATGAGTCTCTTAGGGCAGTCTTTGCTTGCGGTTGCATGGGGGAGGTTACACAGTTTGCACTGGGGACTGCACGGATGGTCTGCAGGAGGATCGCTCAGTCCACAAGCGGGGCAAGTCGGGCGGTCGGGATGCGGGCAGACATCTTGTCTGTGGCCGATGTCGCCGCACAATTGACAAACTTGTACACTCCGGCGGAATGGGCGGCAGCGGTACGGGAGGCTGCCGACTTTCACGTAGAAGGGCACGTGAGGGCCCTGGAAGGTCAGGAGTGCCGAGGTGGTACGCCCCATGAGGCGAGCATGTATGAGTTGAGGCCTGTTTGCTTGTAGGAGGTCGCCGAGGGCTTCATTTGTTGTATCCGGGTCCAAGCCGTGGATGACTCCCCGGCAAGTGTCGGGAGGTGGCTTCATGTACGGCATGATTTCGCATTGTACTTCGCCGATTTGCACACATGTTATCTTGCTCAGAGTGATGGCATGACTGGCGTTGGGTGTGCTTGCCACGACTAAATTTTGGGACGTCTGGATTTGAAAAACGATGGTGTTGTAGAATTCTTGCAGGGGAATCGCACTTGCAGTTGCGAAGCTTTGGAGAACAGTTCGAGGAGCCCAGGCCGCGACGTTAAGGCCAAAGCGGGGTCGATAGACCACGGTGTAGTTGTCTTTCGGCAACCGCGGTTGTGGTGCACGGCGGGTGTTGGCGCCCGTGGTAGGTGAAACTCTTGGCTCACCGCGTTGCGGCGGTAAAGCTGACGTGTCGTTGCCCGGTGGCTTCGAAGGTGCTTTCTTGAGGCGCGAGTAAATGACATCGGTCCAGGGGTTTTCCGGTGGGATAGTACGGCCACTCAGTTGATCGAATTCCATGGCCTCTTGGCGCTGGGAGTGGGGCGCTGGGAGTGGGAGCTCTGTGCCCGCCGGCATGGCCGGAGGCAGCAGTATAGAACACCTTTGGCGCGGTAGGCTTAGCAGAGCGTCGCCGCCGTGGAAGTTCAAAGTCGGGTAATTAAGCAGAGAGAGGCCCCCCGATGGCACTTGAGGCACCGAAGCGTGCTGGATAACGTTAGAAACACGATGGTAAAGTCGTTCACTTGCCAGTGAGGGTAGTCCGCCGATTTGGAGGTTCACTGCGGGAGCCCATACAAAACGTGACCGTATGTGTCGGCCCCCTGGCGGCGAATCCCCGAATGAAATTTAAAATACAAAAAAATGAATATAAAATCATTGCGCCAACAGGCGAACCTTGTAACGCCCTGCATCTCACAGTAATGCAGATTCCTCGAAAGCTCCATATTGAATCCTTATAGTAACGTAAATAAGCATACTTTGTCGGTCAAAAGTTCGAAAAACCAATAAAATAAGAAAAATATAAAATAATTACGGGAAATGGCGAGCCGTGTAACGCCCTCCATTTCCACAATAATGCAAATTTTGCGATAGTTCCACATCCAGTCGTTGTAATAGCGTAAATAGACATAATTGCTGGAACGAAATTTTGAAAAGCTAGAAAAATGAAGAGAAATATAAAATAATTACGGAAAATGACGAACCGTACAGCGCCTTGCATTTCAACAGTAATGCGAATTTCGCGACAGTTTCACTGTAATCGTGATAATAGCGTAATTGGAGATAATTGGTCGGACAGGATTTAGAAAAAACAAAGATATGGCTGGAAAAAACTTGCACTCAAGACAGCTGGCATAAGAATGATGGGCATTAGTATATCATTCTCTGAATTACTGCAGAATTTGTCAATTCCCGCTGTTCTTCCAAGCGAACGACATTCCTCCGTCTTATAGCGAGTTAAAACCTGAGAGGCTCCGAGCTTTGCTCTAGCGGACAAACATGTAGCTGTTCGTTCCCCCCTCCTTCGTAGGCATCTTACTGTCTAACACTCGAACCCAGACCGAAGCGCTCGGTTACGGAGGACATCTGACAGAGTGTATCGAGCCACGAGACTTCTACGTTTAGATTTCCCGCCAGTACAATGGGCATGCCAATGGTAGCGACATGAAGCACAGCTGCGCGCGCACGTACATTTCCTTTTACCCCCCCCCCCCCCCCCCCGCACGTGCGCACGCATAATACGGCAACATTCGATGGGAGCATAGTTAGGCGTGAAATTCACCGCCAAAATGTTGCTGGAAAAGCCCTTCAAGCTGAACAATTTTGGGCTCACGCCGGCGTTTTAACAGGGAAGTAGCTGTTCGACTGGAAGCTGCTCGGCAAAGTGGGATTTGAGGCGGCAACGGCAGCGGCATTCGGTCGTTTTCACGCCCATTCTAGCTTCAGTTGGTTTTCCGCTATCATCTGATAACGACGCTACCGCCGTTGTCAGCTGGTTGCTCAACTTGTTAAAGAGGCATCGGTGGGCGCGGGGGCAATAACAGTTGTGAAGGACTGTCGGCGGTGACGCGGTTGTCGGCGGTTGTCGGCGGTGACGCGGAGGAGCCCCGCAGCGGCGCCGAGTAAAGCTACTTCGCCGGAATGAAAACTGGTGTGTTTAGACATATACTGTTTCGCAGTAAAAGGCGCTTACCAATTCTCAAGCCAGATTAGCCCCCCGAAGCAGCCGTCCGATATGTAGTACAACGAGAAGGGCGGCATTCGGTTGTAGCGGCGGCTGCTCTTGCCGCAGTTCACCAGGAAACACCTGCATGGCGGCGCAACGATTGCAGAAAAATGGCGGTGCCCTGTGTGTCCATTAATACGAAGCTCTACGATCAGCCTCACTCGCTTCATTGTCGTAGTTTGTACCGGCTTTCGTCCGGAAGCTCGTACAACCCAAAAGACGTCGATTCTTGCCGCTGCTCAGAATTATTCCACCATCTGGCTAGAAAAACTTGCCTGAGTCAATGCGGACTGGCCACCGCTTTCAACCAGTTGGCTCAAAAAGGTTGGCGGCCATACAAATCGTGCAATGGGTAAACAAAAAAAAAATGGGGGGGGGGATTAGTAAAGTAAATTAGAACAGTGGAGTGGGAAAGAAATTTTGATCTGGGAAGTGTGCACCTCTTTCCCCCGAAGTTGATGTGACTGAGGAGATTAGTTCACCAATAAACATGATTTCTCTTTCGGATAGAACACAAAAGTCTACTGAAGGCCAACTTTGTCTTAAGACTGCCTGTGAAAAAAATATTTCAATAGGTGTTTTCGGGATATTTTTAGTAATAAAAAGAGCAGTTGTCTACCAGTAGGAATTTATTCCAGGAAGAACATTACCGAGACAAAGTACATGACAGAGATAAGTGTTGTTACGTGGCCATACGACGACGGCGGTTTCAGCCATGGAAAAGGCGAGAGATGTGTGTACATATTTGCAACTATTTACAATTCGGCCATACGGGAGACTGACGTAGGCCACGCGTCACTCTCATCGTCATCTTCGTAGGTGGAGTAGCTCGCTGCGCTAAGTACGATTTCCTTAGTCGTCGTCGGGTCGTCAAAATACCACTAAAATATAAATAGGAAAAGCAAAAATTCTGAAGAAATTTCAAGAATTATCTACTAAAGCGTAGCATTCAATGCCGCTTGTCTTGAGAGAGTTTCTTACAGCCACATTTTTGGTTTTTTTTTAAATCCTTTCCGACCAATTACCTGTATTTACGCTATTACAACGATTGCATTTAGAACTCTCACGAAATCTGCAATATTGTGGAAATGCAGGGCGTCACACGGTTCGCAATTTTCCGTAATATTTTTGTATTGTTCTTATTTTTTAGTGTTTCAAAATTTCTTTCTACCAATTAACTATTTTACGCTAATATAACAATTACAGGTGGAACTTCCGCAAAATATGCATCATTACGAAAATGCAGGGCGTTATACGTTTTGGCACTTACCGTATTTTTTGATAATTTTGTAATTTTTTAGTATTTCAAAATTTTGTTCGACCAGTTATCGGCATTTACGCCATTATAAAGATTACATTTAGAACTTTCACGAAATCTGCATTATTGTGTAAATGCAGGGCGTGACACGGTTCACCATTTCCCGTAATTATTCTTTATTTTTCGTCGTTGTTTAGTTTTTCAAAATTTCTTTTGACCAATGATATCCATTTACGCTATTATAACGCTTGCAGTAAAACTTTCGCGAAATCTTCATTATTGTGGAAATGCCGTGCATTTTACGTTTTGCCATTTTCCGAATCTTTCTCATATTTTTGTTAATTTCGTTACACCCATTATCTTCATTTGCTCCAATATAACCACTATCGGCGGAATTTTCGCAAAATCTGCATTATTGTGGAAATGCCGGGCGCAACACCTTTCGCCATTTTTCGTAACTTTTTCGATTGTTTTTATTTTTTAGTTCGAAAATTTCGTGGGGCTGTTATATACATTTATGCTATTATAGAGATTACAGGTGGCACTTTTACGATATCTGCATTTTTGTGGAAATGAAGGGCGTTACATCGTCCTGGCTGGGGGGGTACTCGGCAAAGAATGGTAAGCATGGAAAACCCTTACCTACTACCCCGGCAACCTCCAGTAAAAGTTTAGCAGAAAAGATGATTGATGGGTGCTAAGATAACAAAGTTGAGTTAGTGCTCCGGAGCGACTTCAACTAGGGAAGCGATGTGAAACTACTTGACTCGAGCTTCTGCATTTCGGCCGGCGACTGCACATTCCCGTTGGTCTGCATACACAATGCAGGTACGATCCGGGCGAGGACCGCTGGACGTACGTGGCGCCCATGGCACGTGCCCGCATCGGCGTGGGCGTTGCCGTTCAGCGGCGCCTTCTGTACGCCTTGGGCGGCTACAACGGCCAGGTGCGGCTCTCCTCCGTGGAGTGCTACGACCCGGATAACGACCTCTGGTGCGACGTGGCGTCCATGAACTGCTGCCGCAGTGGCGCCGGTCAGTCTCCTCTGCGCTCTCTTGCATTCTGCGCTCTTGTTCGGTGTGAAACTTGTCACAAGGAAGAGTCATGTTATACTGAGACTGGCATTTGCAGCCTCTTCTAGTTTAAGAAGCCACCTACATCCAGTTACGTCTTTGCTTACTTTGTTTCTCTTTCTTTATACCTATATGACAACATGAGCATGTAGCTTTCCATTCCTTTGATACCTTGTGGCAAAATGGCGCAAAGAAATGCGGATTAATCAGCTGTATCGAATATTCGCTGTAGGAGCAGCCGCAAAAATGAGCGCAAATAAATCCTCAATAAAGTCCCCGCAGAAGGGCCTGATAGTTTACCGGGCTATATGCTCCTTCTACCCTGAACACTAATGGTTTCCTTGACGTTGCGAGACTTTCGAAAACTGTGTATCCCGTGCATAGAATCAATCCCCAGACCCCAGGATTTCCTTTAGGGAGGTGGCATTCCTGTATACGTTGCGGAGGCGAGCTTCTAAGATTTAGTGGAGAACAGTGAGTGAACGGCCCGGGCATGACGTCACTATAGGCTACATGAGGTTCAGGGGCATGTAATTAGAAAAATGAGTAAGTACAACTTTTTTCTCCAACAGTTCGTTTTATTTCAAGCAAGGAATAATCGGGGTTGTTCGAGAACAGAGATGTCACGTACGCAGCGTCGTGGTACTGTCAAGATAAATATGACTTGCAGAATAACCACGTTTCAGCACTCGATCAGGTGGTGCGCATGATACGCCATCTTTGGACGGCTAGACAGCCCTCTATCAAGCCATGCACCACATAAAGCACCAACGTCGTGGAGAACATACCCTGGGGCATAACTCGTAAAGGCGACGTTCTAGCCGATCTTCAGATAGACATTTATCCTAATACCTGAATGTGATAACAAATCGTGCAACGCCAATCTCTAGAAACAGGATTTTAGGCAAATACCTATTTTGTTCATTGCGCTCCCATCGCAGTACTTCGATATAGGAGCATGAATTAGTGGTTAAGTAGGACTTTTTTGGTATTTTTGTAGTGCCTATAAATGCGTACATTGCTGTTTGTGCATTAATGCCTATACGTGCCTATAAATGACTTTCTTTCGAAATAGGCGCTTCTATGTACAATTTTCAGCCTCAGCTTTCGCTAGAGTGTAGTTTGAGATCGTTATTCATGTTACCGAACAGCTAGCATTAACTGTTCGGAACTCTATTGGGTTCAACCAATTCTTCTAGTTTAACCAACTTCCAAAAAACAACAGCTAACAGCAGCGGGAAGGCACGCAGTGAGACGAGGAACAATTTTGAATTCAAAAATCTTGAGATGGTGGAAGTCGCTATTGTTTCCGAAATTTTCAGAGCGGTTCTTAGGCCACATTCCGCGTGCTCTCCAAACAGATTTCTTCAAACTTGTGCAGCCGCCTGCTCGTGTCTAGAAGCATACCCAAATCCAACTCTATTTTAACGGTTGAGCATCGAACACGTCGTTGTTAGCAGATCATTCCTATATTGAAAAGCCAACGGCGAAATAGCACTGCGCAGCAGCGTTTCTTTACGCCTTGAAATTTACACTGCCGACAGGCTCCAAGTCCCGCTTTTCCATCAAGGAACTGTTCATCTGCTAAGCGCCTTTTGAGAATGCTCTTCCAATGTTCGCAAGCGCATTTGGCAGTATTGGGACATCTGGCCTGAACGATTCGGATGTTATTGTATATGAGTTGTACCTAAGAGCCTTCAGGACAGAGCACGTTAATTTTTGCATAAATAGTCGTCTCTCGAGTTTATTCTTTGTGTGTGTTTTTGTTGTGTCTTAATAACATTGCGCCAGGAAGACATTAAATACCGCTTTTTGATCAGCGTTTGCAGCTCTCAAGTATTCTTTTTCATGCCTGCTTCCCTATTGGCGGTGAAAGGTTTGAGTGACGTCCCCTGGCTCTGACGTCGGCTTAGGGACTCGCGCCGCTGTCGTCTGATGCACTCCGCTTGTGAGGGGCAGCAGTGCCTGGGCTAGAAATCGCCCGCTTTGATGCTTTACTGCAGTAAAGAGCGTATTTCCAGTTATAAATTTAATTCCCCAGTTTCTGACACCTCTGAATAATTTCAAGCTGTATCCCACACAAGCTTGCAACACACGAGGAGAGAGAGAACAACTTTCTTCAGAGCATCGGTCAGAAGATGGTGTGTAATTCGTCCTGTTCTAGCTTATTGGCGAGGTTCAGTGCTCAGAGCTCCTCGATAAGTATCTAAATGCGTAGGCTTCCGTAAAGTATTTTTGAGATGCTCTTATGAAGATTCAACATTTTAATGCTGCGCACCAAGCAGCGGGGCCTTACACGCGCATCGCACAGCGGGAAATAAAACGGCTGTTTTCCATTTATTGTGTTGTTGTGGACTTGCATCAGATGAATGCTTTTTCTGTGCCCGACGCATTAATTTTTCTGCACCGTCACAAACGTCTTATTTGGAAGTTTGGGGGGGTTTGTGAGGCTCACAACGTTCGTGGGGACATTTTCTTCGGGATGTAAGGCGTGCAGTACCTTCTTCACAAGTTGGCTCGCGTTATGGGTGCGTGCAAGAAGGTGCATATCCGCAGCGTGAGTTGTTTATTCACATGCAAATGCAATGAGGTTTGTGCTATGGCTCAGCGAAACGGCGGAGACAACGTTATCCAGGGTACTCGAAGGCGCCTTTTGTGCACGAATTTCTATCGCAACCATCGTTTAACAACTAACTGACTCTCAACCCGCAGAGTTATGACATGATTACGGTGTTGAGGGCTTGATATTTTCGCTGACGAACGCATTAAATAGTATTACAGTACAACAAGAATCGAAACCAATGAATATGTACAAGCAGCTCTTTATTGCTTTCCTAGCCTTTCGGGCGTAAAGAACAATGCCTGGCCTCCTCCGGATGGAGTTATATAAATTGTAAAAAATTACTCTTACTCCCTTGTCCTGAACTGAGAACCCCGCCCACTAACCAGGTCGATTTCACTGTTGCTCCTGCCTCCTCCTACTATTCCTCCGCTTGTGCGCCGTTTTACTGTAACGAATATCTGAATATTGTGAAGGTATGCCTGTAAGAAATGTACCAGGTCCAAACAAACATAGTGTTACTGTATTTTTACCGTACATGTGACTATTTTTGCTCAATAAGGCACCGTATTGGGTCGAAGCCTGGTATAAAACCAACACGCCCCTATACACACAGGTTATTTGGAACTTCGCCTACATTTTTTGCGGCCCATGATGCATGTCGGCATACTTTTATGCCATGGCAAGGTAAAGTGTTATGGTACAATACTTTTGAGAGTTCGTCAGGGTTGCAAAAACTGTTTTACCTAATATAGGATTACCGGGAATCCTAATGCCTTCTGCCAAAGCCGAGAGCCCTGAAAGCCTGGGAATTTGTTTTGGTCTTACATTCTCGCTGTTGTCGGTTATTAGCAGCTGACTGTTCGCTTTGTTCGAAATATTGTTGGATACAGGAGCTGACGCATAGCTCCGACTCTTCGCGCTCCGCACAGGACCGGCTTCGCAAGGAATTGGGTGACGCCGACAATGTTTCTTCCGAAGCGGCATTAAAAACCAAACTTTAAATCACCTGTTGAGCTAGTGCATGCGATTTTAAGTATTTTATTGTGATAAAAAGTTACGCAACAACAAAATCTGGCGCGGACAAGGATCAGACGTTTACTGAGTGCAAATAAACAGCACGGAGAGCGAATCGGAGTGAAGCAGACGACAAATGCGAGAAACCCTAAGCCGACGTCACGGAGACGCGCTTCACAGCGCCGCCCTTGGTCACGCTCGCCGCCAATAGGCATCGCTCGAGCAGGCGACAAGGTCCATTGATCACGAATGTGAGCAGTGCGCTTGTTGAATTTGGTCAATGCATCGCCATAGGTCCAGAAGTTTTGAGGGACAATTTAACGGCCATGTTGAATTCTAGGCGGCTTTGTGCCGTCATGATGGATAACATTTTTGGTTTAGCTATCGTAGATGCAGCACGTGTTCGTTTCCTATTACAGTTAAACCTGGATATAACGAACCTTTATTTAACGAATTCCTGGATTTAACGAAGTTTTTTCATTCCCCATTTCCAGCTTCATTGAAGCTCATGTGTTGGCTACCTCTACGTAACGAAGGGGTTGCGACGGTCAACTTGGATGTAACGAATTCGCTACGCTGATGAGTCAAGCTTTCTTGCCCTTTTTCGGAAAAATCGGCTGGGGAAACGCACTCATTTAGCGAATTTCGTTCGCACCGCCATCTCTCGTGCGTTTTCACGTGTGAGTGTGAGTGCGGTGTCGTTTAAGTGCTAGGCCTGCCTGTCGGCGTGTAGTCGCGTCTGTCCCTGATATCTGTGGTACGGGTTCGTGGATGATTTTTGCTGCCTGAATAGGAAAAGGTTTGTCTTTCCAAGACAAGCTCGAAATTTTAAATGCAGTCTCCGCCGGCGAGAAAGAAGAACGTCACCGCCCGGTACAGTGTCCAAGCTAGCATCTCTTCAACAATTTTGACTGCAGAAAAGAGCGGGAAGTTCGCGAAAAGGCACCATTTCAATAAGTTTGGTTCTTGAAACGCGTTAAGGCACCAAAATGTATCAAAAAGCAAAAGTGATACTTAGTTACTTTTTGTGAATTCGGGGGCTGTGTAGTAGAAGCAAGTGCAAATCACGCAGTTTTTCAGTGTGAAAAATATCCTTGAACAAGGGTGAGTTCAGCATGACTGATCGCTAGCATATTGATTTCGGTTCTGCGTCATTCCCGCAAGCTTTAACTCGAAACCTGCATGCAACAAAAAACTGGATGTAACTGCCAATTTTTGTCAACTTCGTTATATCCAAGTTCAACTGCATCTACATTAATGCGAATATTTATGGTGCCCATATTTGCGACGTGGGCGGCGTAAAACGTTGCTTTTCCCGCCTATTTCATGCGCCTAAGATGCTCTTTTTAAAGCCTAAAAATCCGGTCTCTACTAATCACCCCGCCGGCGTATAAATTGACGCCGACTCGGTGGACACGCGACAAACTGACGCCTCTTCCTTTGTTGTACATTGACAGGCGTGCTGTCCGTGGAGCGCTGGATATACGCGATCGGCGGATACGACGGCAGCAGTCAGCTGGCCTCCGTCGAGCGCTACGACGTGGAGAAGGATCGGTGGGAAGTCGTGGGCCCCATGAAGTCACCCCGCAGCGCACTGGCCGTCGCCCTTCTCGGAAGAAAGATATACGCGCTGGGTGAGGGCGCAGTCAACTGTTACGTTGTTCGTGGCGCTGCTGAAAATGGCCATCATGATTACAATGAAGGGAAGGAAGACGTTCACGGCCGCTTTAGGCAGGTCCGCCTTGTTATGAATGCTTCGAACACGAGAATGACAGTAAGCTGTTCAAATTGTGGTGAAACAAATTGTTCTAGCTCGCTGGATAGTGTATGTTACACAGTTTTTATGCGTAAAATCAAAGTTTTCAGGTCTTCATGCTGCAAGTAGGCACAGAGACTGCGTCCCATGTGTATACACATTTATATCCCACTTCCTCGGTGTAATTTTTATTGGCCTACTAGAGTCCCGAAAGAGCTACATCTGACCGCTTATTTCCGCTGACACCGTCCTTGTCCAAGCTAGGAAACAGCATATTGTTACGCACACCATCAGGGCCGTATATTCGCGGATGCGTTTATGACGTTTCAACGGTCAACCATCTGAGCAAGCTGATTGGAAGAAGAGGAGAACGAGGTGGCACTCCGGCTTGGCACCATCATTCACGGAGCGCTCTACCATCTACGCTCGTCTTACACCGTCCGCCCTCACTGTAAATAAATCCATCTCATAACAGTTTGGTGGAGGAGCTGGGTACGCCACGTCGGACCTCTAGGATTTCCGCCGCAGCCGACGTGTGGTGGGTCTGCCACCGCTGTCTCCTACGATGCCTCAAGGTGGGAACACTGTGCCGGCCCCCACGCCTGGCTGGCATCCTCCGCGAGAGCCCCGAATGTTCACTGGGAACGCCGATGAGGACGTTGAGGAATGGCTGACGCACTATCGGCGAGTGAGCCGGTACAACCGCTGGGATACCGCTGCACAACTCTCGAACGTCGTGTTCTCGCTAGACGAGACTGCCCTGACCTGGTTTGAGAACAACGAAAGCAAGCTTACAACCTGGGACCGTTTCGTCGAAGAAATTTCAGCCCGCTTTGGCGATTCCGTCGGAAAGAAGAAGCAGGCTGAACAGACGTTGCTGCATCGCGCCCAAGTCCCAGGTGAGACATGCACCACCTACATTGAAGAGGTGCTAAAGCTCTGCAGACTCGTCGACCCGCAAATGTCTGAGGACGATAAAGTGGGTCACTTATTAAAGGGGATCGATGAATACGTCTACAACTTTTTAATAGGGCGTGAAAAGTTGGAATCGGCGTCAGACGTTGTCCAGCACTGTCGCACCTTCGAGGCGTTGAAGAAGCGTCGTATTACGCCAAAGTTCGGTCGCTTGGCTAATGTAACGACTGTGGCAAGCGTTGATGAGACCCCACCACCGGACTTCGCTGAAACTATCCGGCGCATCGTCTGCGGAGCGGAGAGTTGCTGCGACACCAAGAGCCTCGGCGCTATACTGACGGCTTGCACGTTCACGAAAGTTACGTGCTGCAAGATGTACAGGCCAATAGCCTCTCGCCTTCGAGTGCTCAGTTCCGTGATCCGAGCTATACGCCTCGCAATGAAAGCCCGCAGCGCCTCGACAATTGGGATTCACCACGCTACAGTCACGATGTCCAGCAGTTCTCTCGGCGCCCTCAACATCCAACTTACGACCAGCGTCCTCAGGGCCCGGCTTATGATCGCCGTTTTGATGGCGTCTACGAGAGATCCTTCCCTCCCCGTGAGCGTGACTTTCCCGTCTGCTACAACTGTGATTTTGAGGGCCACATTTCTCGCTACTGCCGCCGTCGCCGCCAAGCGCCACGGTACCAGCAAACTCCCATGTGGAACCGCCCGAACGCCGGAAATGCCCCCTACGACACTCGCCTGCCAACAGCTTTGTTCTCCGAGGCACCACCGCGCCGCGATTCACCGGCTTCTGACCGCAGCTTAACCCCACCCGCTTCACGACAGCGGCGTTCACCATCACCCCGGCGTCGGTCACCGCCGCCGGAAAACTAGCCAGCGCGGCCAATGGAGGTGAGGCCGCGGCACAACTGTCACGTGAAATGCCTCTTACCGGACAGCCTAACTGGGAACTACTTTCGCCTGTACCAATGCTAAAAAACACAGTGGAAGTATTAGTCGATGGCACCCGAACGATGGCTTTGATCGATACGGGCGCAACAGTGTCGGTAATGAGTTCTGCGTTTAAATCCCGTCTTGGCCGCAAAGTAATGTTTCACTGGGACAAAATGGTAACATTTCAAGGTGTCGGTGGTGAGTCCCTATGCCCACTTGGAATCTGCTCAGTGACTGTTTCGTTTGGCGGCCACACAACCAGAACGGAGTTTGCAGTATTGCCGGGGTCAACTCACGATGTGATTTTAGGTCTAGACTTCTTGAAGCAGTGTGGTGCCACAGTTGACTGTCGTAATGGGGAGATATATGTGGACGGGACCGCCCTATCTGCCCTTGTAGAAGATTCTTCTCCCGATACCGCCCGCACAGTCTGCGTATTGAGCGACACCATCATGCCGGCGCGGTCAGCCGCATTCGTGTCAGTCCTTTGCACGGGAACTGATCTGGATAAATTTGAAGCTTTGCTGGAGCCGATTCCCCTAAACTGTGCAAAGAAAAATGTATTGGTGCCTCGATCGGTTGTTACGGTAAACAGGGGACAAGCCTCTGTGTGGACTATCAACTCTTCGCCCGAACCCACTCTACTTCCACGCGGGCTGAAACTTGCCGAAGCGATCGAATATGTTTCAACTTCAGTAGGAGTTTTGTCCGAAGCCATAAATCCGTCCACTGATCCTTGCCCGGTGGACCCTGCCAAATTGCAAAGTATGATCGACGAATCCCTGGAACCAGAAAAACGCCATGCGTTGGTTGCCGTGCTTGCACAATACTCACGCGTACTTGACTTCGGGCGAACACATCGATGCTCGTCAATACCGCCCACACGGACCCACCATTCAATACATATTGGGGAAGCCCGGCCCATACGACAAAAGCCGTACCGCGTTTCACCATCCGAGCGCAAGATTATCAATGAACAAGTACGAGACATGTTGCAGAATGGCGTGATTCAAGTGTCTTCAAGTCCCTGGGCAGCTCCGGTGATATTGGTCAGAAAGAAAGACGGGTCATGGCGCTTCTGTGTTGACTATCGGCGCCTCAACGAAATTACTAAAAAAGACGTCTACCCTCTTCCCCGCATAGATGATGCAATAGATTGTCTTCATTCGGCTTCGTACTTCTCTTCAGTTGACTTGCGATCAGGCTACTGGCAAATTCCCGTGAACCCCGACCATAAAGAAAAAACAGCGTTTATCACACCCGATGGACTATTTGAATTTAATGTTATGCCCTTTGGACTCTGTAACGCCCCTGCTACGTTTGAGCGTTTCATGGATACGGTACTTCGGGGCCTCAAGTGGGAAGTGTGCATGTGCTACCTCGACGATATCGTCATTTTTGGTCGCACATTTCGTGAACACAACACGCGCTTGGCCACTGTTTTGGACTGTTTAGAAAAGGCTGGTTTCATCTTGAACTAAAAAAAATGTCGATTCGGAGAGCGGCAAACTCTTGTCTTAGAGAGCGGCAAACTCTTGTCTCGTCGTTTTATCCCTGGCTTTGCTGACATAGCCCATCCTCTGACATGTCTTCTGCGGAAAAACGTTCCATTCAAATGGAGTACCGACTGTGCCGTCGCTTTTCGTCACTTGAAACATCTTCTGACGTCCGGACCGATTCTCCGCCATTTTGATGCACGGGCGCCTACTGAAGTTCACACCGATGCCAGTGGGGTTGGAGTTGGGGCCGTGCTTGTTCAGCGCCACAGTGATGGTGAGCATGTTATTGCTTACGCCAGCCGCACTCTCAGCAAGTCGGAGCGGAATTATACTGTCACGGAGCAAGAGTGTCTGGCAGTAATTTTTGCCACACAGCGATTTCGCTCCTATCTCTATGGGCATCCTTTTACCATCGTCACAGACCACCACTCACTCTGCTGGCTCGTCAACCTTCCTGATCCTTGTGGGCGGCTGGCACGCTGGGCTCTCCGTCTGCAGGAGTATGATTTCACCGTATCATACAAAAGCGGCCGCAAGCATGCCGACGCTGACTGCCTCTCCCGGCTGTCACTGGAATCAGTGGCCTCTGACGAAGAGAACTTTGACCAGTATCTCGCCTCTATTTCGACATCTTTCCCTGAGCCGGATGTTTTCAAAAGGGAGCAATGCAACGACAAAGCTTTGGACTCGCTTTTCGCTTTAGCCGATGAATCGAAGCCTACTAGCCGTTTCTGCGTGCGAAACGAAATACTTTACAAGAAGAACTATTCGGCTGTCGGACCTCGTCTCCTACTTGTTGTGCCAAAAAGCCTCCGTAGCGCTGTTCTAAGTTTTGTGCATGACGACGTCACATGGAGCCACATGGGGCTCGCGCGCACTCTGCACCGCGCCCAACAACGGTTTTACTGGCCGAACATGCGCAAGACTATTGAGCGCTATGTCGCCACTTGTACCCAATGCCAGCGGTACAAAAATCCAACAACTGCCCCAGCAGGGCGACTCCACCCTGTTGACCCGCCAAGTCGTCCTTTCCAACAAGTTGGGATTGACTTGTTAGGGCCTTTCCCCCGCTCATCGCATGGACATCGCTGGATCATTGTATGTGTGGATTACCTCTCTCGCTATGCTGAGACGGCTGCTCTACAGTCTGCCATTGCTACAGAGATCGCCGTCTTTTTGCTTCGCTACATTTTGTTACGCCATGGACCACCCCATGTCATAATCAGTGACCGTGGACGTCAGTTTACTGCAAATGTCGTTGAACAGTTGCTTCGCCTTTGTTCCGTCCAATTTCGCCATGCTACGCCGCACCACCCTCAAACAAATGGACTGACGGAACGTACCAACCGCACGTTAGCGAGCATGTTATTAATGTATGTCAGCTCGGACCACAAGAACTGGGACGATCTGCTAGAATTTATCACATACGCGTACAATAGTGGGAAGCACGAAACAATCGGCTATAGCCCCTTCTTCGTCCTTTATGCCCGGCAGCCCGGTAGCTGTCTCGACACGATTTTCCTTTTCTTCAACCATGACGATCCTTCCTTAGCTAGTACGCTCTGCCTTGCCAAAGAAGAACGTCGGCTTGCCCGCCTGCGAATCCTGGCCTCCCAGAAGCGCTCTAAGCAGCGTTACGACAGTCGTCGGCGTGATGTAACATACACACCGGGTGATTTAGTGTGGCTTTGGACACCACTGCGTAAGCGCGGCTTGTGTGAGAAGTTCCTGCCTCATTACGTGGGTCCGTTTGTTGAGCTACAACGTCTCAGCGATGTCGCATACGTCGTCTCGCGATTGACTTCGACTGGCGGACAGAGCAAAAGAACGCAAGTAGTCCATGTTGCCCGGCTCAAACGTTGTGAAGAACGCTCCGCAAGCTGACTCGCCCTGGGGGCTTCGTCTGCGACGGGGGAAATGTTACGCACACCATCAGGGCCGTATATTCGCGGATGCGTTTATGACCTTTCAACGGTCAACCATCGGAGCAAGCTGATTGGAAGAAGAGGAGAACGAGGTGGCACTCCGGCTTGGCACCATCATTCACGGACCGCTCTACCATCTACGCTCGCCCTACACCGTCCGCCCTCACTGTAAATAAATCCATCTCATAACAATATAACTGACAATATAGGAGGCTCACTATTTCTCTAAGTAATTCTCCGTACCTTCTATATTCCAACATATTAGCCCTCATATATAACTGGGGATCGACGAGTAATATTGGGTGCCTATTAAGATAATTTCGAGAAATTTAAATATCCAGAGTTTATACACCTATTCCAGCGTAGTCTGTAACGTTCAAACCTACACCACGAGCCCAGAACAAAGATATAAGTTTTGTAGTGCGGAAGAGATACAAGTATCTCCTACCCTTTCAAGGAGATTGGCCATGGTAATACAGCTTCAAGGAAGATGAAGAACCAGTGAACCGGACAGGGATCATCATCAGCCTGGACCACGAGAAGAGCGCGTGAGAGCCAGCCGTCAGCCCCGCTTGCTTCGGACTGCCTTCGCTGAGCGTCCTGCTGCCTTGCCTTCGCAAATAAACCCATCTTACAGTTTGGTGGAGGTGCGGGGTACGACTGCGGAGCTCCAGTCTCGAGGGTACACGGGGTGAGCTGAGGCGGAGAACCCGCTACCCTGCCATCTCCCACTGAGTCAACCATGCCTGGTGATGCCCAACACACCGCGCCACCTTCCCCGCCGGCTGTCATCTGCTCCGGCGCGATCCGCCAGCGTGACCCGCCGCAGTTCAGTGGCGCCGACGACCAGGACGTCGAGGACTGGCTTTCTTCTTTTGAGCGAGTAAGCGCTTACAATCGGTGGGACGAGGTCACGAAGCTCAGTAACGCGGGTTTCTCCTTGAGGGGCGTGGCTGAACAATGGTTTCTGAACCACCCAGCTGATAGGTCAACGTGGCCCGCATTTACGACGAACATTACTCGTGTGTTCGGCCGCCCAGCTGTGCGCAAGCTTCTCGCGGAGCAGCGCTTAAGAGAGCGGACTCAACAGGCCGGTGAGACCTTTACCTGTTACATTGAGGATGTGGTAGATCTCTGCCGACGCGCGAATCCATCGATGCCTGAGCAAGACACCGTCAAGCACATCCTTAAAGGCATCGACGAGGACGCGTTCCAGATGCTGCTTGCAAAAAATCCCCAAAACGTAAGCGAAGTCGTCAGCCTGTGCCAAAGTTACGAAGAGTTGCGCAGGCAGCGCACCTTGACTCGTCGCCGACTGTCGCAGCGTGACGACCCACTCTGTGCGCTGGAAGTCGACGGAAACCCGTCCCTGCTGCGGCGCATCAAAGAGCTGATTCGTGAGGAGGTCGCCCGGCAGATCTCTCTCTTGCCTTGTTTACCGCAGCAGTCGTCGCCGACACAAGAACCTGCCCAGTCGTCGCCACTCCATCAAATAATTCGGGAGCAAGTCGCTGACGCCATTTCAGCTGCTCCCGAGCCCTTGCCTGTTGCGGCGCCACTTTGCTACGCTGAAGTTGCGGCACGGACCCCGGCTCACGCTTATGTGCCTCGACGCCGCCCACAGCCGCCGCCACATCTTACTCAGGTTCGCCCGTCGCCGCTCCACACCAACCCCTGGCGAACGCCTGATAACCGGCCAATATATTTCTCTTGTCGAATTCCTGGCCACGTCGCACGTTATTGCCACCGTGGGATTCCGCCGCCAGGAGACGCTTACCGACGGCCAGCCTACGCTGATAACGCATATGTTCCTTACCGCCCTTACAACGACGCCCATGCTGAGCCGCCCTATTCTCCGCCTTCTCGTGACGAACTCTCTTCTGGTGCCCGTCGGTCCGTCTCTCCTCGACGCCGTTCCATCTCGCCGATGCGGCGTCGTCCGACTGCCCCGGAGGAAAACTAATCGCCGCAGTTCCGGAGGCAAGAACTGCGGTGCCGTCGAAATACCGAAGCCCTTGTCTGTCCCCTGCGAACACGATTGAAGTAGACTTGGAAGGAATTCCCACTTGCGCCTTGGTTGACACAGGAGCTGCTGTATCAGTTATGGACGAAGAGATTTGCCGCCAATTAAGAAAAATGAGGACGCCAATTTCCGGTTTTCATCTCCGCACTGCCACAGCGCACCACGTCGAGCCCATCGCAGTTTGCACCGCCCGGATTTTAGTACAAAATGAGCTCTACATCATCGAGTTACTCGTCCTGCCCTCTTGTTCCCATCGCATCATCTTAGGGTGGGACTTCTTGTCAAGTCATAGCGCCATTATTGACTGTGCCCGTGCCGAGCTTGCTTTACTTCCTCTGCTTGACGCCGAAAAGGACAGTATTCCACTTTCTTCTAAGCTATGCGCCGCCAACGATTGCATGATTCCGCCAGCTTCTGCTGTTCTGATACCAGTGACCTGTGACACAATTTCCGAGGCAACAGTCGTGTTCACGCCCTCTAATCTTTTTTCCCACCGCAAAGGTACCTCTCTCCCCTATGCCGTCCTTACTATCGAGAATGGGGCAGGCACTATGGCTGTCTGCAATGCATCTCCTTCCCCATTAACTGTGTTTCGTGGTGAGTCCCTTGGGCGTGTGGAAGCTGTTCATAGCCACCTCGTCGACTTCCCGGATGTGTTAGCCCCTCTGTCGATCAATTCAATGAGCCGACCTCTACCTTTTGACACTGCTGCCTTCGTTACCGCCGTAGACGACAGTCTCGATCCTGTTCAGCGCGACCAGCTTCTGACCCCTCTTCAGCGTTTTCAATCTACCTTTGACTGTCAGAAGACTTCTTTGGGTCGCACATCAACCGTCTCTCATCGAATCGACACTGGCTCTCATCGTCCTTTGCACCAGCGACCGTATCGCGTTTCGGCCAAAGAACGTTCCGTCATCGATAGCCACGTTGATGAGATGCTCCAGCGTGGCGTAATTCGACCATCTAATAGCCCTTGGGCTTCTCCAGTCGTGCTTGTTACGAAGAAGGATGGATCTATCCGATTTTGTGTGGATTACCGCCGACTTAACAAGATCACTCGGAAAGACGTTTACCCTCTGCCCCGGATCGACGATGCCTTAGACTATCTGCAAGGAGCTGAGTTCTTTTCATCGCTGGACCTACGCTCCGGTTATTGGCAGGTGCCGATGGCAGACGATGACCGTGAAAAAACCGCCTTTGTGACCCCCGACGGATTATACGAATTTAACGTAATGCCGTTCGGGTTGTGTAATGCGCTCGCCACTTTTGAGCGCATGATGGACGACATTTTGCGTGGCCTCAAGTGGAAAACTTGTTTATGTTACTTGGATGATATCGTTATATTTTCCCCCGATTTCGACACCCATCTTACTCGTCTAGAGCAAGTTTTGCATTGCCTAACGGATGCTGGTCTACAGCTAAACTTAAAGAAGTGCCATTTCGCGGCCCGAAAACTGACAATTCTAGGTCATGTGGTCTCAAAGGACGGTGTTCTCCCTGACCCTGCTAAGCTACAAGCTGTGGCCGACTTCCCGAAACCGACCACTCTAAAAGCCCTGTGCAGTTTCATTGGCCTTTGTTCTTATTTCCGGCGATTCGTTCCAAATTTTGCATCGGTTATTGCACCTCTGACCAAGCTCCTTGGCGGAAGCCATGACTTGTCCACCTGGTCTCCTGCATGCGAGGCAGCCTTTTTGACGTTACGTCGGTTGCTCACCTCACCCCCTATACTGCGCCACTTCGATCCTCGTGCGCCCACTGAGATCCATACTGACGCCAGTGGCGTTGGGTTGGGAGCTGTACTTGCCCAAAGGAAGCCAGGATTTGACGAGTACGTTGTTGCCTATGCGAGCCGTACGCTTACAAAAGCCGAATCCAATTACTCCGTCACGAAAAAAGAGTGTTTGGCCATCGTGTGGGCTATTGCCAAATTCCGCCCCTACCTTTACGGCCGTGCCTTCGATGTCGTGACAGACCATCACGCCCTTTGCTGGCTGTCATCACTAAAGGATCCCTCCGGTCGCCTTGCCCGCTGGGCTCTCCGCCTCCAGGAATATGACATCCGCGTGATATATCGGTCTGGTCGAAAACACAATGATGCGGACGCACTCTCTCGTTCACCTCTGGGCACGGATACGGCAGAGCTCATGGCCATTGACTCTACCCCGACATTCCAACCATTTGAGGACATGGCGGGGCAACAGCGGAAGGATCCCTGGATATCCTCACTCTGCGACCTCCTTTCTAATCCTACGCTGTGTACCGCTCCCCGAGCGCTGCGACGTCAGGCTGCGCACTTCGCCATCCGTGATGGACTGCTCTATCGCCGCAATTATCGCCCAGAAGGACGCAAATGGTTGCTCGTGATCCCTCGTCACTTGCGGACTGCCATTTGTGAAAGCTGCCATGCGGATGTGCATTGTGCCCATGCAGGCGTGCTGAAGACGTACGAACGACTGCGACAGCGCTATTTTTGGAGAGGCATGTACACCTTCGTGATGAAGTTTATTCGGGCATGCGAAGACTGCCAGCGTCGGAAGTCTCCGCCTCATCAACACCCCGGTCCATTGCAGCCTATACCCTGTCCAGCGCGACCTTTCGATCGGGTCGGTATTGACTTATACGGGCCGCTGCCAGCTACTTCTGCCGGAAACCGTTGGGCCGTGGTTGCTATCGACCACCTTACGCGCTACGCTGAGACCGCTGCGCTACCGGCTGCCACGGCGAGCGAAGTTGCTACTTTCCTTCTACAGCGTTTCATCCTCCGTCACGGAGCACCACGTGAACTTCTAAGTGATAGAGGGCGTGTCTTCTTGTCGGAAGTGATAGCAGCTCTCCTGGAAAAATGCAACGTGACTCACCGCACCACTACTGCCTACCACCCGCAGACGAATGGGATGACGGAGAGGTTTAACCGCACTCTTGGCGATATCCTCGCGAAGTACATCTCTTCCGACCACTCCAACTGGGACACGATTCTTCCCTTTGTGACGTATGCCTATAACACCGCGATGCAGTCTACCACTGGATTCTCCCCTTTTTTCCTTCTTTACGGTCGTGAACCATCCTGCACTCTCGACACCATTCTCCCCTATCGACCTGATGTTTCTGAGCACACGACCATTTCTCGACTCTGCAGCTACGCCGAAGAATGCCGCCAGATTGCCCGCGATTTAACTTCTGAAGACCAGTCGCACCAAAAACATCGTCGTGATGGTGACCGCCCAGAAGCGACTTTTTCTCCCGGCCCCCTGGTATGGCTTTGGATACCGACTACTACTCCCGGTCTCTCCAGCAAGCTGCTATCCAAGTACCACGGCCCATACCGCGTTGTCAAACGCGCGTCACCTGTTAATTACGTCGTGGAGCCGCTAACCCCGTCCTCAGACCTTCGTCGCCGAGGCCGCGAGACAGTCCACGTGCAACGCCTCAAGCGTTATTACGATCCTGTTGTCGTAGCGTGCCCCTGAGTCGCCAGGGTGGCTCCCTTCGCCGCGGGGGGATGATTGTAGTGCGGAAGAGATACAAGTATCTCCTACCCTTTCAAGGAGATTGGCCATGGTAATACAGCTTCAAGGAAGATGAAGAACCAGTGAACCGGACAGGGATCATCATCAGCCTGGACCGCGAGAAGAGCGCGTGAGAGCCAGCCGTCAGCCCCGCTTGCTTCGGACTGCCTTCGCTGAGCGTCCTGCTGCCTTGCCTTCGCAAATAAACCCATCTTACAGTTTTCATAAACTTTTGAGGGGCGTGAAAAAGGCAGGTTTTTCGTGTTTTTTAAAACATATAAAAATAAAAAAATACCATTCCGCAGAGATCTATAAAAACTCGACATACTACATAATGCGAAAGCCTTTGCCTCAACAAACGAAAAAAGTAACCGTAGTTGCTGGTGACTACACGAATAGAACCAAACTATGGCCGCTGTAAAAATAAAACAAGCAAATGAAGTATACACAATAATATATTTGGGTTCGAATGGGACTCGAAGCCAGTACGCTAGAGGAGCAGGCAAGTGCGGTGACTACAGCACGACCCCGGTACCGTGCCAGGACGGAACAAGAATTACCCGGACGCGTCCGCCATGACAGCCGAACATGATGGCACCGCAAACACGACGCACCAGTGAAGAAATCTTGGATAATTGCTGGCTTTCGCCTTCAAATCTCTTAGGAGTCTTATGTATATTAAGGACTATTCCGTTAACACTTAAAAAATTATAACGGCTGCAAGCTGGGTCCCAAAAGTCTTAGGTGAGCTTGCGCTATCAAAATCTGTGCACTTTTTCACGTCAAGGCTTTAATTTCTGAAAGCGCTGCTCTCTCTGCAGAAATGCCATCTCACAACAAATTTGCCCGGAAAAGCTCTGTTTTTTTCGATGTTATTGTGGTTGAAACAATAGAAAAAAGAACCTTTTCTTTCAAAAGTTTTTTTTTGTATAAACGATTACATCTCTGGCCCAGAGCCGGAGCGATGCTAAATTTGGAAGGATGAAGAACCAGCTGGTAAGCAGCCTGGCGTCCAAGTCACACTTAAACCGGATCATTCCGAGGAGATCTACGAATAAATGTATTTAAGGTTACAAATGGACGAATATCTGAAACCACGCTCTTCCAAAGCCAAAGTGCGCTGAAGGCAAAAACCTTTCGACTGATTCCTAGTTTCACCTGTAGATTTCGCAAAAAACTCCCACCTCCCCTCGCGGGAACCCCTGTGTAGATGCGACACATAGGGGGCTCACGTTTCATCGTTGAACAGCGGAGGAACGGCGCTGGAACGATGGAGCGGAGCGGCGCAGGCACCGCGTTTTATAGCGCGCATAACAGTGAGGGGACGCGCCGGCGCCAGTGCGTCTGCCGCGGCAATGACGCAACACAATCCAACACAATCCACTTTAATCCAATCCAATTCAAATCCAAATCGAATCCAATCCAATCCAAGCCAAGCCAAACCAAGCAATCCAATCGAATCCAATCCAATGCCCCTCACGAGAGAGTGTTCGCTATCGGAGAGGAGAAGGGGTGAGCGGCGGAGAGCGCAGCTCGCGCGGCGAGGAGAATGGGGGAGGGGCGGACGCCGACGACAACGCCGACGACGCCGGATGCAGAGACAAGGAGAGAGAATGAGATGCAGTCGCATCTAAAATTGATTGCTTCGTTGAGGACCTCTGGAAACTTGCTTCTGAGATTTTGCACCTGGTGGGGTTGAAAAAAATTGCCGGAGAGTATTGGCGAACCATCAGCTTGAAACGCTAGGAGCGACCTGTGCAACCTTGATGCCACGCGGAAATTGCTGAATCGGCTCTGAGAATGACAATGTTGAGGCCTCTAAACGCTTGCAAGAGCGATGCTTGCTTGAAGCACTTCTTCGCTCGCGAGTTTGGGAGTTTCCGTGCGCATTATCCCTGTCAGTTCTTATGTCCTTAAGCTGTTGATGTGGTCGCGGAATGATTACTTGTTGATGACACTAACTGGAACTTCTAAAAGTAACAACACTTGCGAATTCCCTCATTTTTAAACTTTAAAATACCACCCTGATTTTACACCAGAATTTGACGCGGTATGCGTAGGAAGCGAGGTACCCTACAGGTCTCGCCGCTTCTCCAATTTCCACGTACTGCTCTTCGGTTAGAACGAACTAAAAGAGAGCTAAGTGCTCGATAAAACGGCAAATCATCCAATTTTCGTAGCAAATCGATTGGAAAATATATAAGCGAACCCAAGTGTTGAATAATAAATATACATAAAGTTGAAACTCTCAGAATCCCGACATGGGCGTCTTTCATGTATTTTGTGAGTTCAGCATGCACTGTGACGCGCCTGTGATCGAAGTAATAAGTGTAACGATGGACATGCGAGTCGTCGTTGTAGTTTAGAAAACCTCATGTTATCTGTTCATGATATTGAAAGCGCTGTTCATTGTACTGTTCTTGATGCATTTTTGAAAGCCAATAATGTGAGCCAAGTACCCGAGTTTCCGGTGTTCTTACAAGAGGTGTTACGTGTCACAGAGTGGGGCAAACAGAAAACGGACACTCGCATTTTAGCGCGGTGCACTGGGGATATATGCTGCATATACTGCGTGCCTTGGCACTGCAGATTCAACGCCGAAGGCTCGCACTGAATTTTAACTGCTGCTTGTGTCGCTATTTCTTTCTTAAAATGGCTTCGAAGACAACATAAAAATATTCTTCAATTTAAAGAAATATCATTTGGCAGCTCACTCACCACCATTCCAATCGCAAAATACGGTTCTAACCGAAAGAACAAAAGGGATGTAGCGAAACTTGAAAATACAGTGACGTAATCTGGGGAGGGGTGACGCCCTCCCCAGATTATATGTCTCAGATATATGCCCTGTCGCGGCGCGCCCCAGGGCGCCGTCCATTCTCCGCTTGTCTTTAACCTGGCTATGGCGCCTCTCGCTCGCGCTCTTGAACACGCCCCCAACCTCCGATCTGTGATCTATGCTGACGACATCACAATATAGGTACCCAGCGGTAGTGGTGCCATGATTGAAGAGACCCTCAATCAAGGAGCCGCTATCATACACCAGCATGCCCAAGATCAAGGTCTCTCCTGCTCTGTCTCCAAATCATAATTACTCATATTGCTTCCCCGGTGATCCAGGTCCACCTCCCTACACGGTGCAGCTGAATCCAGCCAGGTCTCGCTCGATGGTACCATTATTCCTCATGTCTCACAAGTCCGCATCCTTGGATTTATCACACACTCAACTCGCAGCAGCACACACACCCTCGCCCAGCTTCGCACTTACACCACGCAGATCATTGGCCTCATTAAGCTCATCACGACCCGTACAAATGGCCTCGTTGAATCTGAGCGCCTTCGCCTCCTGAGCATCCTCATCTCTCGCTTCTGCTACGGTACGCCACCCTCACCCTCACTCAGCAGCAGTCCTTGGACGCTCTTTTAAGACGTGCCTATTGTGCAGCGCTTCTCTTGCCTACACACGCCCCTACCGAACGACTTCTAGCCCTAGGTTTGCACAACACGGTGACGGAGCTACTCGAAGCGCACCGCATCGCCCAAATCACCCGCCTATCCCAAACGCCCACCGGCCGCTGCATTCTTGAACGAGCGCATCTCAACCCACCCATTCTACTCAATCATTTGGCTACCATCCCTCTCTCAATCCTCTCCAGCATCCACATCAAACCCCTTTCTGGCAATATGAATCCCACCTTCTACATTGGTCGCCGTTTAGCCCGTGCCCGGGTTCATCTCAGACACTAACGCCCTTCCCTGAACGTCCTATATGTAGACGCGGCTGAGTATCCGAGCAAGCCGCTTTGCCATTGCGGTCATAGGAGCACCTGGCGCCGACCCGAAAGCTTCAGCCACGGTGCTCACCTCGACTTCAGTCACCGCGGAGGAGGCGGCAATTGCCCTCGCTCTTAGCCAAACACCCACCCCTCTCGTTATATTATCAGATTCGCAACCCGCCATCCGAAATTACCTCAAGGGCACCATTTCATCACTGGGCCTCCAAATACTTCGCACTCGGCCCCCTTCCGAACCCGTGACGCTGCTGTGGACCCCGTCCCACACGGGCATAGGTGGTAATGAGGCTGCCCACCACCAAGCCCGAGCTTTTACACCCCGGGCAGGCGCTTCTTTTGCACCTAAACACGGCGTTCCCGAGATGTCCCATTCGGTACTGCTCACATACCATTACCGCCTCCTTCGCAGACCACTTCCCCCTCCCAACCCCTCCCTCACAGCCGAGGCTGCCCACATGTGGTGCCTTCTTCAGACGCACTCGTTTCCTCACCGCACTCAATTAGTGCAACCTCTTTTCCTCTCCCAACTGTCCCTTGTGTGACGCGCCGGAAACCCTCTATCACTCGCTCTGCGGATGTACGCGCGACCCTTTCCCCCCTCTACCCTTCCCCACCATCTGGGAACAGGCTCTGGGGTGCTCGGATCCCATAGTGGGACCCCAGGGTGGGGAAGTGACGGCGGCTGGAACTCTAGTTTTAGGGTAGGGGAGTGGCGGGTCACTCCCCCACCGTAAAACAACCAGACTTCCAAATAAAGTGGATTCTCTCTCTCTCTCTCTCTCTCTCTCTCTCTCTCTCGGTAGACAGCCGTCAATCGCAGAAACACTTTTACCTGACGTGGTAGGGAAGTCGCCGAAAAGCGGCTCTGGGGTCAGAAATGCTTCATCCGTTTCTTTTATTATCTAAATTATTTGCTGAAAAGTTTGCAATAAAATTTCTATCGGTGTTATCGATACAAGGCGGGGTTTCTAATGAACCAAACTTGAATTTTGTCTTCATGGCCCATTTAAACGCTTTTCTTTCGCTCCAGGTGGCTACGACGGCGACGACTTCTTGTCATCCGTCGAAATCTTCGACCTCGAGTCGGAGCAGTGGTCCGACGGAACGCCCATGCAGGACGGACGAAGCGGCCACGCGGCAGCCGTTTGGCGCGCCCCCTTGCTCATGCACTCGGTGCTATAAACTGCAAGTGGCCGCAATTTCATCCTGGAATATTGGAGCTCCGTGATTCCTCTCCGCGCAGGACTAATGCAATTATGCTTACATTGTTGCGCGGCGCCAACGATCGCAGCACGCTGTGCCAATTTACCCAAATTATGGTTAATAATTCGGCAATAACTCAATTACACGAATGTCAAGCGTTGTGGTCTTCATTTTTGTACCATAAGTTGAGCTCCAACTGGAGCTGTGAGATTTTATTCGTGTTTATTGCAGAGAAGGTTAGGTCTGGAGGCCGTGCATGGGAAATGGGAAGGGAAGTGACCGCGCGGCTCACGGCGAATGGCGAGAGTAAAGTTTTTCTCTCTCTGACGAAGGGGTAGTAGAAGTACCGCTCTTTTTGGAACAATTGAATGTATCCGTAAGCCTTCGGTTTCCGTCATGTTCATGGTGTTGAGGTTCTTTTCAGGAGCCGTAGTTATCCCCGGACTGCACTAATCTCTCGCGGACCCTGGTTATGCCATAATATACGAGTTCTCTCAGACACCGAAGGTTCCCTATACCGCCGATATGACCAGACCTATTTTCTGAGATTTAAAAAAAAAATGTTGGTGCAATAATTACCCCGGTTGCGCGAAGTATTTTGCATTGAAAGCTCGTAAATTCAAACCTCGTTCATTTGAAATTTTAGATAGTTCGAAACCGTCGCCGCAGTCCGGTACGCAGCGCATAGGCGACAATGTGTAAAACGACTCGTTAATTCGAACAGAAACTGCCGCCTCTACGGATAATTCGAAGTGCGCGCCGCCGAGCGTCATTGTCGCCAAACACCAGTGGAAGCTTTTACGGCCGAACTATTGGCGGTGAGCGCGACCACGGGCGGCGCTGCGAAGCGCTCCTCGGTGACGTCGGCTTAGGGACTCTCGCATTTGTCGTCTGCTTCGCTCGGGCTCGCTCTCCCTGCTGCTTCTTTGCGCTCGGTTGACGTCTGAGGCTTGTCCGCACCAGATTGTGCGTGAGCGTCACTTTTTATCATAATATTAGACTTAAAATCGCATACACTGACTCAAGGCATGAGTTAAAGTATTAGTCTTTGGTACCTCTACGGAAGAAACATTGCCGGCGTCGTCCCATTGCCGGCGTCGTCCCAAAGCCGGTCCTGTGCGGAGCGCAAAGAGTCGCAGCTAGGCATAAGTTTCTGTATCGAGCAATGTTTCGAACAAAGAAACCAGCCTGCTGCTATTAACAGACAACAGCGAATATACAAGACCGAAACAAATTCCATGCCTTCGCGGTTATCGGCTTTGGCAGAAGGCATTACGATACTCCGTAATCATATACAGGCTAAAACAGTTTTTCAAAGCTTGCCGAACTCTCGAAAGTATTGTATCATATCTCTATGTTTTCATTGCTTGAAAGTACACTGATATGCACTATGGGCTACAGAAACTGTAGGTTGAGTTCCAAATAACCCACTGCGTGTGCAGGCTCGTGGTGGTATAAGTCACGTCTACGGTAAAGGTACAGTTACACTATGCTTGTTCACACCTGGAGGGATATTTCGGTGCCTTTCCCGCAGCCATATCTTCGCAATATTCAGATATGCTTTGTAGGAAAACTGCACTCAAGAGGATGAGAAGCAAGAGGAGGAGACAACTTTATTTAACCATAAAATCGAGCTGATTAGTGGGCCGGGTCCTCAATCCAGGACCACAGAGTAAGAGTATTTTCTTCAATTCATAGAACGCCATTCCGAGTAGACCAGAATTTGTTCTTTGCGCCTGGAAGGGTTGGAAAACAATAAAGAGCGTCTCGAAAATATTCATCGGTTTCGGTTCTTGTAATATATGCACGTGTACTATTTATTGCGTTCGTTATAGCGAGTATATCAAGCCTTCAACATTGTAATCATATCCTGATTGAGAGTCAGTTCTTTATGATAACGATGGTTACGATAGAAATTCAGAGCACGAATGCGCCTTTGAGTACTCTGCAGGACAGCGTTGTCTGGGGCGCGATAGTGGTGGCGTCGCACAAACCTACTCATTGTGTTTGCATGTGAATAAACAACGCACGCTGTGGATACGAACCTTCTTGCATGCAGCCATAACGAAATTATGAAGGGGATGTATGCCAATGCAGCCTGAAAAAAATATCCACAAGATCTTTGTGAGCCTCCCAAACATCCCCAAACCTACTAATAAGACGTTTGTGATGGTGCAGAATATTAATGCGTTGGGCATAGAATAAAAATAAGATTCATCTGATAGAAGGAATCGAAAACAAAAGAAATAGAAGACAGCCGCTTTATCCTGCTGTGCGAAGCGCGTGTAGGGGCCCACTGCTTCGTACGTAGCATTAAACTGCTGAGTCTTCATTAGAGCATCTCAGAAATACTGAGGGAAGCCCACGCATTTTGAACACTTATCGAGGAGCTCTAAGCGCTGAACCTCGCAAATAAGCTTCTGACGATCTTCTGATCTTCTGACGATCACACGATCTTCTGACCAATGCTCTTACGAAAGTTATCTCTATTTTCAACAAGCAGCGTAGGGAACAACGGACTGGTTAGAGGGAGGCTGGTCAAGGGAAGCCGAGCTTTTGAGCTGACGCTATGCTAGCTAGTTTGAAGCTGCGCTGTCTTCCAAAGCTGAGCTAAGCTAAGTTAAGCTCAGATGAGCTGTCTAAGCGTGTCTGCCATGAATTGAAGGTTCTCGAGCGTACAGTGACTGTTTACATTTCGGCTTTTGGCTGTAACTTCACCAAAAATGCGCCCAGCGAGCTGATTTAACTTGTCAAACTATCGGAACAGCAACGCGATAACGCGAATATGGCCTTCAAATGCTCACTTTCTTGCGGAAATTAGCTAGGTTTGTTTTGATTGCAGGTGACTCACCGCACGGCCGCCCCGGTGCCGAAGAAAAAGCAAACGTTTATAGCTGTAAAGCTATTCGTGATACGAGGTTCAAATTTGCCACAAAAATCATCTAGAACTTTTTGCACGAGGCGTGCGAAAGGATGACAACGTACATGGCAGATTAGACGAGGTCACCAAGAATTTCAATTCTGCAGCATTTCGTTTTTCTGCAGGATTAGTACCGGTGTGCAGAATTTTATAGCGATCGACGCGTAAAAGATTGCTACCTCTGTGAGTTGTGCTTTGCACGGACAGAACTTCCGTGTCTGTAAAACGATGAACGTCCATAACATTATTTTTACTGCAGCAGCATACGGTGACCAAATGGCTTTGCATCACATTGTCCAACATGAAATAACAAAGTTACTTGCATACACGGACTCCCGTAGCGTTGTACGTGCACTGTCATATAAAAAATGATCTATAAACTATGCAACTATTCTTATTTTCAAGGCTATTCTATCTGCATATGCATGCCTCAAACCTCGAAGTAACTGTATGCTTGGTTCCAGGCCACTCTGGGATCGTTGGTAAGGACGTCGCTGATTAAATGGCTGCCGCTGCTGCCCTTAGACAGTCCATATAACAATACCGTACACTGACATTTTGTAAAACATGGCAAGCAGGCTGGAGTGAACAAACAAACAAGTTACACGTAAGTACACTACTCTTGGGACCATGCACCCCCGACACAAGAACGGATACACAGAAGTCATCTTGGCTAGATTAAATGGCTGCCGGTGCTTCACTTGAAGACAGTTCGTGAGCAGTACCGTTTACTGACATGAAGCCACACATCGGACTACTTCGTAACAATGGCAAGCAGGCCGGAGAGAACAAACAAACAAGTCATGCGGCTAGGCTACAGATAGGGCACACAAGCAACACACACGTATCTGCTCACGGGATCTTCAAGACCCCTGTGCAGCAGGTACGGAGAGGCCCTGTCCGTAATTCACATACTCACTCAATGCAAGGCACTTAACACAACGCGACAGAGTTTCTCCAACCGTACAGACAACACATTCCACTCCACCCATTGTTCGTTTTTGGTGACGACGCCATCATTTCCATAAAACGTGTTTCAATGCGTAGCATTCGTTGCAGAGTATACACGCATAACCAGGACCGTGTAACGCCGTTCATTTCCACAAGAATGCAGATATCGCAGAGGTTCCACATGTAGTCATTATAATAGCTTAAATGCAAATAACTGGTCACACGAAATTTTTAAAAACTACAGAAATAAGAAACATATGAAAAAATTACGGAACGTGGCGAACCGCGTAACACCCTGCATTTCCGCAATAATGCAGATTCAGCAAAAGTTGCAATGGTAGTCGTTATAATAGCGTAAATTGAAATGATTGGTCGAACGAAATCACGAAAACAAACAAACAAAAAAAATCGAGAAAAAAAATTACAGAAAATGGCCACCGGTATAGAACATGGCATCTCCAAAATAATGCCGATTTCACAAAAGTTCCCCCGTAATCGCTATAATAGCGTTATAAGAGATGATTATTAGAACGAAATTTCGCAAACTAAAAAAATGAAATATATAAAAAATTACGGAAAATCGAGAACCCTGTAACGCCCTGCATTTTTACACTAATGCCGATTTCGAGAAAGTTCCAAGTGTAATCGTTTTAATAGCGTAAATGGAGATAATTGGTCGAACGAAATTTCGGTACATTATAGAAATAAGAAAAATATAAATATTATGAAAAATCGCAAACCGTGGAACGGCCTGAATTTCCAAACTAATGCAGATTTCGCGAAAGTTCCACCTGTGATCGTTATAATAGCTTAAATAAAGATAAGTGGTCGAACAGGATCTACAAAAACCAAAAAAATTGGCTTTAAATAACGCACACTCAACACAAGCAGCATAGGAGTGCTACGCATTAGTAGAAAATTCTCTGAATTTCCGCAGAATGTTCTGAGTATTTATAACTAAACTTTTTCAACCTCCTTTCTCGTCATGCATATTCAAAAACGGGCCCTATACACCAGCCGTAACCATTGCCTTTATTGATTTTACTATGTGTCTCGCATACAGGTCTTAGTCCCTAGTTTTTTGTTAACCACTTCTGTTTGGCGCTCTTTGCCCTAGCTAGTCTTGCGCCAAAAAATCCGATCATCATCATTGCTGCTCTTGAAATTTCATAAATCCAGCTGGTGACTTACATCGGTCGACATAAGTAAATGGGCAATGGATTCCTGAGCACTTCGGCGTTGAATAGGAAATTTTTTTTCGAGCGGAGAATTACTCGCCGACGCGGCACTTTTATTTATTTATTTATTTATTTACAATACTTTCATGGCCAAGAGGATCTACAGAAAGTATTGGGGGGGGGGGGGGTACAGAACTATGTCATCCAACAATGGTAGTACATAGTACATAGTGGAGAGTACACAGTATTACTACACACTGTAACAAATGAGGTTTTGTACGGCAGTCCTGAATTGGAAATGTTCTGAGATGGCAGCAGTGGAGGCGGTAAGGTGGTTCCATTAACCGCTGGTTCTTGGAATTAAAGAATCATTATAAAGATTAGTCCGACAAGAAGGACCACCGACTTTGTGTCTATGCGGGATGAAATATATGTAGGCGGAAGCATCAGCTGTTCTCTCAGGTGAATGATTTGGAGGAAAAAAAAACGTTTATTGCTCCCATTGAACGGGAAGAAAGGAGCGCGGGATAGTTGTCGGTCATCCATGGTGGGTGGCGTCCCTAGACAGGGATGCCATGGCCAGCTGAGGCTCGAATGGTCCTGATCACCAGGCCACGCTGGTTTTCCAGGACATCGCTATTCAGCAGGACCTCCCACTGCTCCTGTGTAGGTGCGATGACTTCAGGTAGTTCGGTGGCGCCTCTACATTCCCACATATATGGAAAAATATTTTTGGAAAAGGCAAACACGATGATATTTGCGACATGCCGACAAGTCAGGCAGGCCAAAAACAGATTTCATTGAGGTGACTCTGGCATTACGGCTATAGTTCGATAAAGTGAAATGACTCGCACGATTCTGGATGGCTTCAATGAATTGGGTGAGTGTGAATTTTCCGGGATCCCAGATAGCGCAGGCTTACTCTAGTTGAGGACGAGCGAGTGACTTATAAAGTGTTAATTTAATATCTGACGGCACGAAGTAGAAGTTCCGGCGCAAATATCCAAGCATGCGGTTGGCATTGTTATGTATTCTACATGAATATTCCAAGTGAGATCTTTCGTGATATGGAGCCCGAGATATCCGTAAGAGTCAACAGAAGAGAGGGAAATATTATTCAAATGATACGCATGCGGGTTGTTATGTAGCCTAGATATTCACCTGGTTTTGCATTTAGTGACATTTAGTTTCATACGCCATTTTTTGCACCAATTAGAAACGCACCAATTAGAAACCAATTAGATAAAATCATCTTGGAGTTCATGAAAATCATTAGGGAAGTGTATTTTGGTGTACAAGACACAATCACCTTCAAAAACTTTAATGCATGAGTGAGTGGCGCAGCTGAGAAGGTCGTTAACATAAACGAGAAAGAGAAGTGGCCCCAGGACTGACCCTTGCGGCACACCGGAAGAGACAGGAGATGATGCGGATGAAAAACCACCAGCAATGAGGTATTGCGTGCGGTTAAAAAGGAAACTTTTGATCCAAAAAATTTCATTATCATCTATGTTTAGCTTGCTGAATTTAAGAATAAATAAATCATGCGAAACAGAATCAAACTCCTTGACGAAGCCGAAGAAAACACAGTATCACAACCCTTGTATACATTAATGAACAGATCGTTAGTGAAAGAAAGACTGCGTTTCATACGATAGACATTTTCTGAAGCCATGTTGGCAATTACTGAAGAAAGAATTCGACTCTAAGTACCTAATCAGATGGGAACACAAAATATGCTCAAACATTTTACGGGGAATACTCGTTAAAGATATAGGACGGCAGTTGCCAGGAAAACGTGAATCACCAGACTTGTGAACCGGAACCACCTTCCCTTTTATCCAATAAGCAGGAAGGGCACATTGCTGTAAAGATTGCGCAAAATTTTTAGACAGAATGATGGCCGAGCACAGTTCTGTACATTTGAGAATTTTCTAATCAATCGAGTCGGGGTCAGAAGAAGAAGAAATTTTTAGATCCGTAATCAGTTTGCGAACACTAGGCCAGTCGATAGCTATTGAATCCATATGTTCAAAGGTTTCGCTGCGCACATGAAGACAAGCGGGAGCATCAACGTTGAAAGCTGCAAAAAACGCGTTATTAAGGACAGTGCAGCATTCATCCACTGGAACCGGGACATCATCAGTGGAAGTCAGCTGGATCAAACCTGTTTTTGTACCACCTACTATGTTCCAAAATTTTCATGGGTTAGTTTCAAAAACATAGGTAGCGTGTTGTTAAATAATTTTGGTTTGCATTGTGCCCTGCATTGGTGTATTCTGCGTTAGTTCGTTGATAATCCAAACAACGGGCTGCATTATTCACACATTTTGATTTACGAAACAAACGTTTCTTTTTATTGCGTAAACGGCCTAAATGGTTGGAAAACCATGGATAACGTCGGTTTGAGCGAATTTGTTCCTTTGGTACGTGTTTATCGATAAATGATAATACTTTATTTCTGTAAATGGACCAATTCTCATTGACCGAGCGTTCTTCAAAGTTTTCCAAAAATTCCTCCGTGAATTGTTCGAATTCGGTCGTGAATAATTCAATGTTAGTTTTAGAGTAATCCTGAGGTATTTTAACTGTTTTCTTTGATGGTACCTGAGCCTTAAGCGTTAAGTGAAGTACTAAATGGTCGCTGATTTTACTAAGGTAAGTAGGAGGCGAGATGAAGTCGGGAGTAGCAGTGAGAATTAAATCTAAAGTGCTGGAACAACTGGCAGAAATACGAGTGGGTTTGTGGACGATCTGTGCGAGATTAAAGGCGTGGCATAGGCTAATAAAATTTGAACAATCAGAGGAGGTATGTTTAAGCGTGACCGAGTTTCCACACAATATCTGGAAAATTGAAGTCGCCCAATAAAAACAACGGAGCGTTGTGATATCGAACAATTGGTTAAGGGCCTCGCGTACATCACTGCAAAAGGAAGGTGAGGTTGTAGGTGGTCTATAACAAGCGCAAGAAATAAAGTCCCGATTAGAAATAATCATGCCCACACAGACAAGTTCTAATGCTGTACAGATAACGACGGTAGAAAAAAATAGGGTGTCACTGACAGCAATCAGTACACCTTACCAGACAAAACATATCACGGTCAAAACGATAAAATCTGTACATTTTTTGGCATTCCAGTATTTCATTGTTTTTTATTTTTGCCGAAAGCCAAGTTTCCGTTGGAACTACGATATCGGCGTTACAGGAATGATTGATTGATTGTAGGGTTTAACGCGCCGACGCAACGCAGGCGATGAGGCGCGCCGTAGTGGAGGGCTCCGGATTAATTTTGACCACCTGGGGATCTTTAACGTGCGGCGAAATCTCGTGCAGACAGGCGTTTTTGCTTTTCGCCTCCATCAGAAAAGCGGCCGCCGCGGCCGGGAATCGAACTCGCGACCTCGTGCTCAGCAGCGCAACGCCTTAGCCACGTTAGAGGAATCAACAACAGAGAAGAGTTCAGTTCGTGTGCCGATTACACTTCTTATGTTAGTGAAAAGTATCGACACGCTTTGCGACTGCCCGGTGATGGGTTGCTACAATGCACCATGACTGTCCGAGCCAGCGGAGGAGTCGCTAGCTTGCGCATGCGTGTCACGGGGTGAATCAATTTCGCAGATAGTGTCGGTAGCGGAGCAGTTAACAAAAGTTTTTTTATCGTTGGACAGAACAAGTTTGTTGAAACGCAATGAGAAGGCTTGACCGCTCGCTTTTCCAAATTGAATCAATTTTTTCTTTGTAAGCCATGTGGATCTACAAAAGTCTTCACTGAGCGACACACGGGTTCCTTTTAACATAGCTTTCTGCGACAATATTTTGTCTTTCGTCTTAAAGCATAAAAATTTGACGATGATGGGGCGGTTTTTGTTTGGAGCAAAGGTCCAATGAGCTCTAGCGATTGTGCTTTCAGAGATTTGTAACTTAAGGTACTTCGAAAGAAGGTCGCGGACTAGTAATTCTGATTGCTGCCACGTTGCAGACGCATCATTGCTGATACCGTAAAATATCAGGTTATCGCATCGTGAGCGGTCTTCTAGTTCATCTATGTGGGATTGCAGTACAGCGCTTTCGCTTCGTACTGCATCAGCGACTAGTGCTATACGACGCGTCGTAGTGTAGTTCTGCGGTCAGTGCGGAGTCGCGGAGTCATTCTGGGTACCTATAATGTGCACCAAAATCGGGACTCAGGGTTCTTCGCTTACACCAGAAAGGCAGTCGCCGTGGCTAGGTTCGAGCTCGCGTCCTCGGCCTGAGGTGCACCACGCCTCGGCCACTGAGACATTTTGTTAACGTGCAAGGGAACTGTTATGTTTAGGCCGGGGAGTCCGGGCAGCAAGGAGTACCCGACACTGGTGCCGCGAAGAGTAGTAGCACGAGAGCCGTGGGTGGAGTGGGGGGAAATAAATGGTGCAGGGGAAGGTAAAACAGCACAGACATTCACAAGTTAGAATAATAGGGTCGTTGTTCATGTTCAAGTTCACTCAGCACTGGCAGGTTTCACATGGCTTCTCGCGGCGCTTCAGGTGAGGGAGTCCGCATCGCCGGTGGGAAACGAGGCTGGCCGCTTCCCATTTCACTCCCCGCGTTGTTTGGACACCTGGGCGTACCATCGGAGCGCAAGGTAACCGCTCGGCACACGCCGCCGCCAGGGAGAGGCTCCACGCACCCCCCACGGCTACCAGCACCCCACCTTCCCTCCCCGTTCAGCCAGACTGGCAGATTAAACTACCAAAGTTGAAGACTTTGAAGTCGCCAGCGCCTGAGGGATGCCACACCGGTCGGTATTCTTAGTCCGCTAAAAGCTTTCACACGCCCAGGCGAAATAATGGCTAACAAAATATATGCCAACTCGGCGCTGACCTTTCATAACGTGCATAAATGAACAGCACCCGCTAGTTCCGGCCCGCAACGTTGCCACTACTGCCACACCCGTTGCACGTTTAACTTGTTCCATTTACTTTGGAAATGCTCTTGTTTCACCGATGGTCGTGCGCGACTCCGAAGCGATGGCCCCCCATCCACGTCGGAGATAGCACACCTGCAGCGAGTAAGAACAGCCCCTCTATTTCTTAACAGATCACCCAATACGCCTTAGCTAACGCTCTATGCAAATCTTCTGTAATCATGATCTGAACCGATTTGATTGCTGCAGCTGCTCTACAAGAAGCCGAAAAGAAAGTGTTTAATTCGCGAAAGGCTCGCGTGAGAGGAGAGAGTAGGTGGCCGTGATCGCCAGACGAGGCGAAGGGGCGAACGTCCACCTGAACGGCGCCGAGCCGGGCAGGGCGCTTCTGGACAATCAAACGTCTTGCTCAGAAGCGCTAGAGAGGTAGGGCTGCTGGAGTGGCTGTGTGTTGCTTGCGTCGGTGTACGCAACAGGAACCGGTGGAAGTTGAAGTAACAGGTTGACAAAAAACAGGGAAAAGAAATAGTAGAATAAAAGTACACGATTTCGAAATCCTGCTTGCTCAGCTTCTGCCGTTGATTATTTCTGCTTCCGTTTCGAACACGCGGCAACCGCTGGACGTAATGAGGATCCGCAGTACAGCTGCATGGAATTTAAGAAGAAAAGGAAACTACACTAACATGAAACGCAAATTAAACGCTCAGTTGTTTCCACCCATGACTGGAGCGTTGCTCTGGAAAGATTAGGGCGGGAAACGACGGTGAATTGGGGAACGGCCGGCCTCGTTTCCCTCCGGCGACGCGGCCTCCCTCGCCTAGAGCGCACCGAGTGATGAGGAAACGAAGGGCACACGTACTACCCCTGCGTCAGAAGGCGACCGGAAACAGGCCGCCTTGGTAGAAAAAAACGGGAAATGAAGCTGCTTTAAGAATGGCGGCGGCTCCTGTCGCTCGTCACTTCGAGAAGAAGCCGTCGCCGTCGCTGTGTCTTTGCTTCGCCATGCTCTTCACTCGTGCGGCCGGGTTGGGTGCGCTCTTGGTGCTGCTCTGCGTGCCGTGCCTCGTGGTGAGGGCTCTGCGGGTGACCGAGGTGGGCGCGGGTCAGCTGGTCGAAGGAGAACTGCACATGGCTAAGTGTCGAGCCACCTGCCTCTCCCAGGTGAGTGACCCACCCAATACTCTCTGCGTGAGCGTGTCGTGCCTCAAGCAAAACTCTCTAGCTTCGCTTCATTTTCTTTTTCTTATTCCTGGCATTCAATGTGTAGTACTTATTTGTTGCGCTCACTGTTATTTTTACTTTTGTGTATTTTATTTAAGTGCATGGATGACAGAGCTGTTTTTTATCGTGTGCTTTGTAGCACTGGTAATAGGTCCATTTTTATTGTGAATGTCGGTTATGTTTTTTATGTCAATCACGCATTTGGCGTTAACATCTCCGACTCGGCTGCGGCCAACGGCGGCAGGTCCAGCTGCGGCCAACTTCAGATGACGATTATAATTATGGTGATGCTGGCTTATCCACTCGTAGTTTGAAGTTTTTTCTTATTCAAAGCTATAAATAAACCTTTCAGGCAACCGTGGATTTTGTCAGTGCATTTCGTTCGCTCGGCTGCAACAATGGAGGAATGTCAAACTGCTCATAAGTGGAATGTTCCGGATGAAGTGGCGCCACGTGGAGTTTCAAACTAGCGTTACTAACCCCGTTCTTGACCACGCCTGAGGTTCACTGCAGTTTTCTACTTCGCAAAAAGAGTAAACAAACAAGTGAGGGCGGGGCGTTAAAGACAGAAGGAGGATATTTTTGTGCACTTTGACGCTAACTGATGCTTACGGCAGCTTCTAGCTTTCGAGCTATGTCTGTTTGTATGTAAAATATACGGCATAAAAAATGTGCGTGGTTTTGCACGAGGCTAAAAGACGCGAAGCAGAAATGAATCAATGGCGGCTGAATTGATAAGTTAGCACACCGTTAACTATTTTAATCCGTCACTCGCTCGTTAGGTGCAAAGCTGTCACCCCGGGCCTACTTTGCATTTATAGCCTCTAACCCCTATTCACTGCGCCCACTGAAGTCGGCGCAGAGAATATACTGTACGCAACACATGTCACTCATGTGCGGAAACGGGATTTAGTTACTCCTCAGTGTGTGCTGACTTAAGCACAATGTATTGACCCACCAAAAATTATGTAATAGACACGTCCAAAATTTGTGTTCTAGGTGTAGAGCTAGCAATGTGCCCTCAGTTACCCAGAAAAACGCGCATTGCCGATTTTGAAATGAATACAAAATTTTAGCGCAATTTAATTTATTTTTTGTGAGCTTGTCATAACCTGCTTTATTGTAAAGGCTGAATTTTTGTTTTCAGTAATCGCTTTCTAGTATCTTTGTTATTATTGTGTTTGTAAGGACCGCGTCGGGCCGAACTTTTAAACCGTTCCATTTGCAACTGCTGGTGTTCCTGGCAGGGGTTCCCTTAAAACAATTTTTAAATACAGACAACAGTCTATATTTGGCTACTTAAACCCTGAAGTTTTGGTCTTTCTGTCTGTCTGTCTGTCTGTCTGTCTGTCTGTCTATCGCTTCAGCAAACCATTCAAAAGATAAAAGATTACATGAACGAGAGATTTATTTAAGCAAGCCCTTTATATACAAGGTTTGCTGAAGAGTTTTATATCAGGGGTTTATATATGCAAACCTGAAGCAATCTAAAAAATTCACCCGCATTTCTCCGAAGGGGAGCATGGGGAAGTGCGAATGCACGGGTGATGCTATGAGGGGGAGTTATGTTGAACTGTGTTGGCATTCGCCCGTTAGTTGCATTTAACACCCCCGCGTGATCAAGTGGGGATTCACACACCCCGTTAGTCGTTCTCTGGAAATCTTGGTGAATTAAAGTGTATGTTCGAGGAGATCACACACAGACACGCAAGTAAAGTGAAACGACAGTATTCTTTATTCAGCACTTGTTGGTGTTGTCGTTGTAGTTGACGGTCATTATGACCGCCTTGTGGTCACTGAAATGTACGGTCAAGAGTTGTTGCAAGACCGCGCGTATCAGACAGTTCCTCGCAAAGGCCAGGTCGATGTAGCTGCCGTTGATGGTGGTGGGAGCCTCTAGCGGTAGGCACGTCATGGAGTGGTTGGCGAGCATGTATTCCATCAACCACTCGCCGCCCTTTCGCACGTCCACGTTAAAGCCCCCAACAACCACGACCGGGTCCGAGGGCTTTACGCGCCTGGCCACACTCTCCATCGCCGCGTCAACGTATTCGACGACGTCGTCGCGCGAGATGTTTGGCGCGAGGTAGAGGGTGACGACCACGATTCCGTCGCCCGAGTACGCGTCGGTGTAGACGGCACTGTACGGCGACTCGTCCATGACCGGCGAGGTGGACACGGCGTGCGACACGAGGTTCGCGTAGACGTGACCGACGAGGTAGACGCCGCAGTACTCGCCCCGACTTCCGCTCCTGGCGAAGCAGCAGTCGTCGATGGCGTCGGTGGCCAGGGGGCAGGTTCGAGGCGGGGCGGCGGGCGCGGTGGCGCGCTGGAGGACTGGGCCAATCGCCCTAAGTGGGTATGTGCTAAAGAAATTAGGAACTCTTCTTGGCCAATCGCCCTAAGTGGGTATGTGGTGCGGATGGACGGACGGCGGTGGACGCGTGATTCAGGGTCGCTTAAGAAGTGCATTCTTACTTAAAAAGAGCTTCCACGTCAAGCATGCGATGTGAACACGCGCAGAAGCACACAGCCTGTTCGTGTCTATGGGTGCAGATATAACCTATTTTGGTATTGTTTACTTTGAAAAAAAAAACAATGGCAAGTCCAAATACTATAGGTGGAAATGTTTTTAATACGTTGCTCGAAGACAAGGGCATTAATGTCGGCTGCGCCGTTTATAAAGGAGACAGTCAATAAAATTCGACATTCACGAAGAATTTCAGTGTAGCAGAGAGCGGTGGTTTCACACTGAAAATTCAGAAAATTCTGTGAGCATTTATTTTTCTACCATTTTTACTGCCTTTTTAAAAGTGTTCGTCACTGCGTGTGCATAACACATATACACACGCGGTATTGAGACGGTCATACCCTCTTATTGCCTCCGGAGCTCACCGCAGGCGCTGCCATATTTTTTCGGGCAAAAGTTACCGGCGAGTTGCAGGAACAAATTTGACACTTACCTAATTATGACGCCAGCCTGAACGAAGGTCCAGAATGGCTCTGCGGACCAATAGATCGTCAGCAAGTCCATGTGCCTTTCTGTTTCGATAAAAATGAAGGAAGCTCATACTAACGCGTAAGACTTGACGGTGGCGAAGGTTTACGAAACCTTCACGACCATCACGAAGGTTTAAGTGCCCGGTTGCAGCCGCTTTGCTTCTTCTTCGTTGCCATCGAGACCTTTACTCCATCATTGGTGGTCTAGGTTTGAGCTTCTTTCATTTTTTTTTGAAGTGAATAACATATTACATCAGCTTGGAGGGGAGTACCCTATGACGTGTATTTCTCGTTCTGAGCAAGTGTTTCCACGATTACGGTGCACGCTGGAGGTTTTTTGCCAATCTTGGCCAATTTCCCTAAGTGGGTATGCTGGGCTTGACAAACGTGCTCCGGCGACGGTTGGCGGTCGTCTCGAAGCGCGTGCACACGAGCGCTAGGCGTTTTCTTGGTTTTGTTAACTGTCGGGGCTGTCACCGTGCGCGCGCTCAGAAATTTCTTGGTATTGTTAACCGTGGACATAAATTATTACGATTTGGTAAACAGCTTAACTATTAATAAACGCGTTTATCTCGCAAGCTTGCCCTAAAACGTGCATGATTTAGAAAGCGCAGGCATGATTAAAACCCGGCCTGTTTGGCGCTGAAGGTAACATTTCCTCTTCCGATTTCTCTGTCAAACAACTCAGCTTGGTGTGAAGACAATCCCGCCCTCCGAAGACACCGAGTGCTTGAAGGGAAACAAGGAGTGCTACATGGTGAGTTCCTTCCGCTCCTGAGAACCTTCTGCCAGGGGACTTGCGGTGGTCTTTGACGCTGGATGCGAAGTGAGGCAAGTGCTGTCAAAAAAAAAAGAAATTACCATCGCTTTGTAAGGAAAGGTGAGAAAAGCGGGAAAGCTTTCTCACATAAAAACTGCGTCACAAGTGCGTTTAAATCTTCGATAAAAGTGCGTTCAATCGATCGTCCATCCTTCCAAGACACAAATGGCAAACGAGAAGAACCGGTTATATGGCGAATGCATTAGTTTTTATGGACAAGACGCCATCGGTACAACTAAGAACGCGTTCTCCTAAAGTTCCCAATGCGGAGTTCTACTTGAATAATTGGTCCGAGGGGATCAAACAAAAAATATCGAATGGTCGTTGGGCTCTGAGCCACCGTAATGGGTGTTCGCAATTGGTGGACGCGATGGTTCCTCCGCTTGTAGGAGTTGTCCAGTACCGTGTCCTCGCGTGAGTGATCTTTCTGTGTGCCCAAGGCCGCTTATAAGGACGTTGCCTCACGACAAGCGGTAATCAGTGGGTGCTTCCTTTGCTTCGCAGTGCTGGGAAGTGTGCGGCCTCTTCCACAAGAACTTCACCGTCTGGGGACCCATGTGTGGCGCGGACAGCATTTGCGTGAGTAACGTCGTCGTTCCGGATGGTCATTAGGCGTGGTGCGAATACATACTCAGTCTTCAGATCTGATATGGCGTGAAATGACTGGCTGAATAATCTTTGCCGCTGCATGTACCATTTCCTTTTGTTGAACGCCACAATTGTTAAGAAGGCTTCAGGTGGCTACGGGCTTGTTTAACATACCACGATCTGTATGAGTCGTCGTAAATGCACTGCAACCATGCGAGGTGAGAAAGCAGACATCAATGTAGATAAACTAAGCCAAGGACAAAGGATAATTTATCGTGATTAACTTAAGGTACGCTAGCAGACGCCAATTGAAGAGAAGGATAAGTAGCCCGTCCTTTATGAGTTCATGTCATCTTAAATGTACGCGCGCTGTGTTGACGTAAACAGTGACGGGTCGCAGTCGCAGTGGAGCATAGTTAGACGGGCTGCGGCTATCGTGTATTGTCCTTTGGCAAATCGCTGCAATTACGGCCATTGAAGCTAGCAAGGCTTTGAACCCGCCTTGTGGGTGCCCCGAAAATGTAAGGAGTCATTCTGGTACTGACACGCTTTGGCCCTGTCTTACACTACGTGGTGGACCTGCCAGGCCGGCGATGGCTCGTGGCAACGTGTCTCGCGGATCTCTAACACGTTATGGAAGTGTCCGCCTTGTTTTTGGCGGTTGGAGCCAGTCCTGGTGACGACTGTTAAGGCCGTGTTCCGCTTGGGAGAAAGGGACGGATGTAGACAGCACGGGATAGGAGCAGTTGGAAGTCTGTAGGAGAAGCCTTACTTTTGCTTTGGACATACCTATGCTGTGCTGGTGATACTTGCATACACGTGTACATACATACATACGTAAGTATGCGCATACATACATACATACATACATACATACATACATACATACATACATACATACATACATACATACATACATACATACGTGTACCAACAATTTGAATAGGTTCGCAACAATTGCCATGCTGTCCTTAAGAATTGTATACCAAACGGCACGCTGCGCTAAGCCTATCGCCGTGTATACCGAGCATAGTTGCAAGCCCGGCAGTTCAACGTTTGAAAAACACCACTATTCTTTTGAGGAACCGCTACAAAGCTGGTGTTCGGCCTCGGTGGGCCAGAGGTGATTGATTGATTGATTGAAGCTTTATTCATTATTTTTGCAGAGCAACACGCTAACGGCTGGCCTCCACGCCCAAGCTACAATGAAGATTTTTTCGCCACGCCCATGTTCTCTTAGGTCACTTGTGCCTACTGTCTACGCATATAACGGGTTGTGTGTTACCTTTTAGGCAGGTTTCTTTGCGGGGTCGGCCTAGCAACACGCTTGACTAATGTTCTGCATCGCACCTGAACAGCCAGGCGCAGAACAGAACACGGGAACGGAAGGAAGTCATAGCCACAGTGTTAGAAGTTTGTCCGGACAAGAAAGAAAGAAGGACTTTACCAAGGCCCACATTGTGTGGAAATGTGTGTAGCACCTGCTTCTGTTTTCCCATGCAGGACTATACACGCTGTGTAACGAGATATAAACGTGCTCTCTTACAGTTTCCCGGCTGCAAAGTGGCGTGCAAATTCTGGCAGGCAGACTCACAGGGTACGTAGCGCTTATTCTTGGACGACGAAAACAACTGGACGCGCCATTCTTACAGCATTTTCCGAAGCAGTAATGCCTAACTAGAAGCCGAGCGTCATCGTTCAATGACCTTTTTTCCAGCGTCTTGGACAGATAGCGATGATAAAGGCTCGTTCCCCGAGGGCGCACGGCTGGAGGGTCGAGGCGAGCAGGTGCGCGTGTCTTGGTCGAGGCCCCTCTGCCCAGCGGAATCGGAGGGGCTGCCGCAGGAAGCACTGGTGTACGTGCTTTTCCTGAGGGGACTCATCCACCAGGAGCGCTGGCAAGGCGCCGGACAGGTGCTTCCGGCGTTTTCTTTTTGTTTTCCACGCTGCTTTTTCTCGGGTCTACTCCTGTGATCCTAAGTGCACTAGAAAAGAAGTGGAGCTGACGCCTCCATGTCGACTCAGTCACACTTGCATCACGCTACGACCCTTGCTGCTTTGGGAGGGCGATGAAATACCTTAACGCACCGTAGAACCGTATGGGGAGAAAGTTGCCCACAAGGCACGACGCCTGGCCACACTGAATGGCGGGAGCGGCATGCGGCAGGCGACGTGAAGCCTTCAGAGGAGTGTAGCGCCGCACAGGATTAATATGATGCGCTCTGAGAACCATAAAATGGTGGAAAGCGGGCGAACAAGGGTGAGGGGGCTTGAACTCTCTTCATTGACATCCGTAAAACTGAACGGTAAGCGCAGGAAGCGGCATCAAAACAAAAGAAAACTCTTGTGGCAGCACACGTCAAGGGGGGCACCTCCTTCGGCCATTAATCCGTGAGAAAGAAGCCCCAGTGCAGACTTGCGCTAAAAAAGGATTACGTCAGTGGACCTTTGGAACATGCGTGGTTGTGGTTCGGTGAAGGAAGTGTGGCTGTGTGCCTTTATCTGCATCTCAGAGCTGTTAGGGAAACAACCGATGACACGCGGCTGTGGGGAAAACGTGGCATGCAGACGCAGCACCACAACGCGAGCCTGAGCCGGAGCCAGCTGAAGGGGTCCTCGGAGCTGGTGATCGTCGCTGTAGGACCACGCGGCCAGTGTGCCCGCTCGAGGCTCCCCCTGGGGACAGAGCTGAACCTCAACGAAGCGGCGGATGCGGGTTACAATCCCGACCTGGACTCCGTGCTGGCGGACGAAGCCAGCGCCCTGCCGTCGTGCGCTCCACCGATGCTGCACGCGATGCGCCTCAGCAGCGGAGGAGCCAAGGTGGAAGCTGACATCTCTTGGAACTGCGCCGAGGCGCCGCACGTCAAATACGAGGTGCGTGAACTCTTGTCCTTCTCCAAAGTCCGCACAGTAACAAAACCCGCCTTCATGTAACGTACTATGGGCCCACTTGGAGGCACACTAAGGTGCGCGCATAGACTGTTGTTGTGCGAAGTGAGTGTAGATGACGCGAATCTCGCGAATCAGTAATGAAAGGGAAACCATGTCTCCTACGAACATTCCAGCAGACATCGAGGAGAAGAAACTGAACTGCCAACGTTATGAGCATTCCAAAGAATCATAAGTACGGATGATGAGCGGGTATCCGGGAGAGTGCCGCACCCAGCCATGACGTCTGTTAGTCCGCAGTTCAAGCACGGAGTGTACCTTCAAGTTCCACAATGATTAGTCACAGTGAGCAGAGCACCTGACGAGCTGAGTGCAATTTGTGCAGGTGACTTGGAGCATGCAGGACACCGAGGTGGACGTTACGGGCCGTCTGTACACGTCGCGGCAGTCAGCCACGCTGCCTCTGTGGCCGGAAACCTCGTACGCGGTCTACGTACGGAGGCTGTCTTCTTCCGGGGAGACGGACGCCGAGACGCAGCCCCTGTTCGTGAACACGGCCGGCCTGATGCCGCCTGCCACCCCGCCGACCCTTCGGGAAAGCACCACGCGTGAGCGCCTTTACTTGAAATTCCTATTTACTCGAAAGCACTGGACAAGAGGTTCCACATAAAGGAGGAGCTTCCTCTTTTGTCTGAAAAAGATACCTGAAGGTAAAACTACGCTGGACCGCAAGAGGTAGATGATAAACGCTTGGTTTGTGCACTGAAAAAGGGGGGCACGGGTCCATAAAGGAGAGAAAAAAGATAATGACTGGTTAATCTAATTTGCTCAATTTTTCTGTTCCCTGCACTATGGCCGGTGAGGCTTTCTAAACGCAGCGTTGCTGCTCACGCCTTGCAGAATAGCTGCACTTGACACTATTGAGAGGGTACAGAAGCAGTGGAAATGCCAAATGTCGAGCACATAATTTGCGTCTAAGCTACACTCGGCTCCTTCATAGCCTACTTTTTCCCGCACAGTGCAATATATGATTATAAAACAGTTTGTCGACTGTCTGCACGTGAGGAAATCTTTCTTCCGCTACCATCATTGACGGTGCAGTAAGTATAGCCAAATTCAGCGAAAATTTGCTTCATTGGGCAGACACACAGGTGATTAGGATCTGCCCATGTGGCTGGTACTTCGCACTTTCTTGAGTAGGAGGATTCCAGGGAACCTAGTTTACCACTTTCCACACTTCTGACCATACCGTTAGTCGAAAAAAAAAGCTGCCGAAATTTACCCGCCCCGTGATAAATGCTTGGAACTAATACACGCGCCCCACGCAGAAAACACTTCTCCGCCGAGTATTGAGGGCTACTGGACGGAACCAGCAACGTGCGCTGTGCTACCCCCTTCAAAGCACACGCGGTAAATTTCAAATTTTCGGGTAAACTATTTGGTTTACATAAGGATAAGAGCGGTTGATCGCTTGGTCTAGAGCGATTTTCACGAAGTCGTAGCGATGCCCCTCTTCCCCATCCTGGACATCCCCACACACTCCCGTGTTACTGTTACGATAAAACCGGGGCTTTGCTTGGGCAACAACAGCGTCCTAGAGTGGTGAATATTATTGACCGGTCTAAGCGTAGTCTGGGGGTATGGAGGAATGGGATAATAGCTTGTGTGGAAATTACGAGAGGGGCGGGGGGTAGGTGCGGGAGTGTAATCAGCCAGCTATTGCGCTCACGGGTGTTCCGGGGGGATTGCCAACCCGTTGCAAAGGGTACAGCTTCAGATCCAATTCAATCCAATCCAAATTGGTGGGCCGTAACATACAACGGCTGGGCTTTTTCAGCACAAATCAGTCCAACGTCAAGCGCACTGAAGCAGCCATGGGCTAACCAACCGTCCGCTTTGTGACGATCATAGGCACTGGTCGCGTCGATTTTTTTTGTCGCGCCCACGAAATACTCTTCCTTTTCTTGCAGCCCCCAACTGCGTGCGCCTGGACGTCGTGGCCGGCTGCGCAGCGGCTGTGTCCGCGCTCATGCTCACCTTCGGGATCGTCGTGGTCGTCACGGTTCTGGGACGACAGCGGCGGTCAGGCCAGCGCCAGTGGAGCTGCACGAGCCGAGTTCCTGCGGCGACCAAAAACGGTGACCCTTTTCATTGGCGGCCGCCGGTGGTGTTATTACGTGGGGTAGTTGCTGGGACATCCGTGGGTTATTCTCCGTTCTCTCTAGTGGAACCCATTTTTTATATCAACGCGTCTCTCACCAGGCCCCACGTGAATGATAGAACGAGACGCATCGAGTTTTTTCGATTACTTTTCTCAGTACGCAATTTACATGACTTTCAACACGGCTTTCGTAGAATTGTTCCACAGAAACTGCTCTAACATAACTCAAAGAAATAATTCTTAAAAATGTTTTAGATGACAACCTTACATTAGACATTTACGTGGACTTATTTAAGGTCCTTGACTCACTCCGCCATCAACACTTCTCTGCAAACCGCACTCGTATGGCGCGCGGGGTGTTGCGAATGACCTATCTGCGTTCTTTCCTTAGTCACTGCCAGGAGGTCGGGCTAGTGGGAAAGCATTCTGCGAAATTAAAATGTATAGTCACTGGAGTGCGCAAGGCTGCACTTTGGGTTCTCTTTTATTTTCTGTTTACCGCATTTACACAATTCTAAAGAGCCCGCGATTGCAATACGTAGTAGAAATCAACACCCGGAAACCACAAAAGTAATTTGGCGCCGATTCTACCGTGCGCACGAAATAATGCCATTAACGAACGCCTCGAAATGGTACAAAACATTTAATTGAACACAAATCGGCACACGCTGTGGGTAGCTAAAGGCGTCACTAATTAACGTAAGAGTTTGCACGAGTTGGTACTCCAATGAATTAATGCTTACAGCGCGAACAATACAGCGCTTGTCCTTGTAGCCACTCTCTTTCGTCCTTCGTCGATTGTTCGCGCTGTATGCATTATTCAGCTAAACACCTTCGTGAAACTTCACGCTTACAACTGTGGTCTCTTTGCTTTCGCCAGTCGCGAACACACGAGTCCTGGAAGCCTCATGCACGGGACGCTGCCCGGTTACCTCCCTTTTCCGCCAATGTAATATCTTTGCTTTGAAAGGAGGCATTTATCATTCATTGAGCCACTTCGTTTTGGTTTCAAGTTGGCGGTCTTGCTTTAGATGTTTTTGACTTTTGCGCCCGATTTTAACGCGCAGATATTTTAGAACGCATATTTTTGTAAAAAAAGAAAACCGCGCGCGTTAGAATCGTGCAAATACGGCACGTAAACGATTTGTACTCTGCCTTTTCAAGACCCCAAGTCTCAATTATTTGTTGTGCCGGTGACACTACTGTACTCAGCACAGGTGAAACAACTGATAAAATAAAAGGAATATGCTGCAGTACTAACACTGTGGGCGTAGACGCAACACAATTATTTTCTAATAAACATTGAGAAAACAAAAGCAGTACTTTTTCGGCCAAAAAGGAAACTCCCTATTTCAGTGAAAGTTTACCCTGGCAGAGACCTAATTCATGTGCCGGACAGTGTGAAGGTACTTGGGGTATAGTTTTCCAAGCACCTTACTTGGGTCTATCACGTCAAACAAATCTGAGAGAAATCTGCAGAACTCATGGAATCATCAATTATTGTAGTCTGAAATTACCTGGTGCGGTATTCCCCTGTTTTGTCCTTTTTGCGTCCCTTTCAAAAGTGTCCCTTTTGAGCGAGCCCTGATTGGCTAAAAGCGAACACCCGGATGTGACGCCATGAAAGCACGGCAGAGCTATGAGCCGTGGCTACTCGGAGCAGACGATTTGGAGCAGACGATTTTTCGTCGCCTTATTGTTGGTTCGCTAGCGGGACAATAAACACACAAAAGATACTCTGATACGGTTTCAGTTCTTTAAAATGCGTTTGCAAGAACAGTTACGCTATTTGAATCAAAGGCCCTCTGCTTAACCGGAAGTACGTCACGATGAAAGAGACGCAAAAGAGATGCTTTCAAAAGGGACAATTACGAGAATACCGCCCCTGATCATATTAAACTCTAACTTTATGATTCACTACTTTACCCCAACTTAATTACGCACACCTGCTCTGCGTCACGGCAACAAAGAACATAAATCAGGTACTTCAGGTGCCAAGATAGCTGTTCAGGATACTTGTGAACGTGTCGTATAATTTCCATAGGCTGGAACGTTTCAAAAAAATTGAAATAATGAACGTTAACAACCTCTACGAGTACCAATGGCTCAGCCACACGTGGCAGCTATAATAAAGAACAGCTGTTTCTACAAAAACATGGCAAAATAAAGAAAAATATTACTACCTACAACACACGTACTCAGAAACATAGCACACTCATACGCCACAACAATAATTACCACGGTCAATCTGTAAGGTGCACCTCACCCGAATTGTCAAACACCTTTACAACAAAGTCGCGGCAGGTCGGTAAACTATCTGAATAGGCATTGAAGGAGTATTTTCTGTAGCGCGCGTTATATCCCCGTTGCCTGTTGCATTTTCACGAAATGCACGACATGCATTTTCTGCATTTTTATGCTTAGGTTACCCTACTAAACCAGATTTGTTTGTACCAATGTTATGTTTAGCTTGAAGCGTGTTTAGAATACCTTGCCTTTTGCCGTTTGACTCCTTTGCTACCATACTCATGTTCCCATGTATACGGGAAAATGAAGTGGATTTGAATTGATTTGATTTGATTTGAAGAACATTAGAACAGCTCTGTTGCGAAGAATCATGGGGACCTATGAATCCTGCGTGGTCTGCTCTCTATGGGCTTAAGAATTGACTGAATATTTGCACGATGAGAACTGAATAAAAAATTCAAATCCAGATTGAATATAGTTAGAGAGCATTTTTTATATAACGAGAGAAGCGAAATTGCGGTGTGGTGCAAACTATGAATACAGGATAAATCAGTGGTGTTCACATAACAGGAGCAACCACTAGCTGCGTTCTGCAATCTAACCGTCCTTCTTGTAGGTAGCATCCCGACGCCTTTGTGTGCTCGTCTCAACCACGGCGGGTGCAGACGTCCGATTGAGTTGTGGACGAGGGATTTGGAATGTGAAAAAGGGCAAACGTTTTGCCAGGCAATGTTAATTTAAGTAACCGGAAAGTGTGTTTAATAACGCGAGGGTCTCACTTCCGCGCAGGCTCTTACGAGAGGCGCAGCCGACGCGGTTCCCAGCACTGCGGCGGACCCAGGGCCCTGTTCAGCGGAGCGGCTCAGACCGGTGGTCCTGCGAGCCCCGTGGGCGAATCGCGCGAGGACTTGCTCTCCGCTGACGAGAAAGATGGCGGTGCCAAGCACTTCGTCTTCGAGCCTCGACTAGAGTGACGGGACCCGCACATTTTTTGACGTCGTGCAGCGCTCGAAAGAAGCGTAATGGGCATTGAAACGACCATGTATGGTCAACGCCTTTGACACATACCAAGAAATGCCCTCGCTTCTGAAAGGCACATTATTGAGATACTTCTGTGGGTAAAAAGTACAGAAATCTGTAGTTCTGTGAGGCATCCGGCCATCTACAGTGTGGTCGTTCATTTCGATTCAAATTTGTGTCATCATGATGTTTGCGTATTTAACATATTTATACCGCGTCAAGCGTTCATTCTCCGAAACTGCATGGGTTGAGATTCACTTTGCAAGCATTGTAAGCATGCTACGCCTTATAGTAACCCGAGTCTATGGGACAGGAGGACTGCAGGCTTGGACGTACTCATCTTCTTCAACGTTCATAATGGTGTGCCGATAGTGAAACAGTTTTTATGATTTCCATGTTCTCCACAGCAGGCACACTGTCCGTTACAAAAGAGTCACGTGATTGTAGGTGCACAATGATAAAATGAAAAAAAAATCCTCGATATACAAGTATAGCAGTTCAAAAAAGCCGTGGGATTTGTTCATTCCAAATGCATAATGAAGAGTCATCCCACTTCATGGTGAAACTTCGAGGGCGTATCTTCTCAAGTAGAAACCTTGTGTAAAACTCATCAAGATTACTCCCTATGCGTTCCGGAAACTGCATGCATCCTATAGGTTGTCAGCGAAACAGCACTACATCAGTCGTTTCTTTTCCCGTGGTGTAAGCATTCTTCCAATCTGTAGCCCCGTCTATCTGTTACTCTGCGTGTATCGGTGTTTTCGTGGATTTCTCGAAAGCCTTCGACCACCTCATCCTCAACAAGCTTTATGAAAAACTTTGACTATATAACTATATGGTATTCGACATCCAACTTCTTCTCATCAAATAATAATTTTGTTATGATTAACCATGCGTAAAAATAACTGCATTAGTATCTTTATTTCAGTCAATCACCGCTGGTGTCCCAGAAGATAGCATATTAGGGCCATTTATTTATCTTGTACATAAAAGATGCTACCATGAATAGTGATAAACCCATTTACATTATGTACGCTTATTACACAAGCATATTTTTCACCGTAAGAACCTTCGGCGCTCAATTACACTTGTGAGTAGTGCACTACAGAGCCTTAAAGCATGGGGTACAGCTATTCTGTTTGTGTGCGACAGCAAGCTATTTCTTTTGACTGTCGGTAAAATTTTGAGCAAAACTGCCATTGCGCTTGTAGATTGTGTAAAGACCCTTGGTGTGTATATCCGTAAGAATATGGCATGGAATATTCCCGCGTTTTCCATTGTAAGAAATCCCCGTATAGATGCGTCAATGTTCTCGCCAAAATGCGTTTTCCTTCCCTTGTGTATTAAAATACTAGTTTATAACGCACTGTTTCTGGCAGTATTTGAATTGTTTTTTTTAAGAATTGGAAAACTACCGAATATACTAACCTAAATAAACTTTCTATGTTAAAAAAAAGCAATTAAATTCATTGCAAACGTGCGCCCACAGATAAACTGTTTACTCGTTTTAAAATACTTCCAATCTCTAAATTTTTCACTGTTGCTTGGGTCTTCGTTACAACCGACTTAAGTCTATTATCTCAAAAGAACTGTTTTTTATAACACTCGGAACCAACATTACTGATGTACTCCTATCGTCAGAACACATTTCGGGCGGCACATTCCTCGCTACACTGTACCACGGGTACTTAATAAACTTACTCGGGAACAAGTTCACCGTTGGAGGCAGTAGATTACGTGCACTTAGGCATCCGGAGTCGCAGGTCGTGTGAACGTGGCTTTCATAGCTAAGCGCTTCGTGTGAAAGCGCTGTCTTCGTGCTGCTTTGCGAAGAACGCGAATGTTTTTCAGTTGAGGATGTGTCTTTTCTTTATTTCACGGTTCGTCCATATATTGCAGTCGTTCATTGCTTTACGTTGCCACCAACGCAACTGGTGTGTATGCATACTTCTTGTGCGGCTTGTTTTTTCCTGTAGCTTTTTTGCGTGTCTTGAACTCTGTATGCGATGCATGAAGGTTTGTTTTCGGTCTTCTTGTCTGCCATGTAACAGGGGGGGCTCGGGTCCTCCCAAGTGACATCAAATCGCTTTTTTTCGTAGGCTTATAGCTTACCTGTATGATGAAACGAAATAAACTGGATTGAGTTCACCCTGTGTTCGAAGAAACCCTCGTTTTCAAAATGATCGCGCGTTTCGCTACGTAGCACCGATCCTGAATATAATGGTGGTGCCGCGTGAGTGTCTTACTCTGCACTAGTAGAGAGGCCTGAAAAAAACCTTGTTGGTTGTAGCAAGGTTTATGCTCTGTGTTTGTCAATAAACAATTCAATTAACAAAACAAAACTACCCTACATCGCGTATCCACACAATCTTACTATGTTTCTAGGGGCATGGACATTCTCTGTAACCATTTATACTACCTTGTCCGTAAAACGACTGTTTTTCCGTCCAAAAGTTCACTTTTTTTTTTCTGAATAAGGGTTCGAGAAAATTAAAAAAAATTGTTTGCTGTGGGCTCCTACGAACAGACTCTGGCTCTAGAAAAGGGTTGATCGCGCCTTGTAGGGATTGTGTCGTGACGCGAACAACTACGCGAAATTATGGGTGGCTTGGGGAGTGAAAAAATCGTGTCGGCGGCACGAACGCTATGCATTTGCTACGAACGCGGGTGTCTGCCGTCGCTGCGCACGTCCTGCGAGGCCCAATCAGCATACCGCCCTCCCTCCCACACTTTCGCCCTACTCTCTTCCTCCCCTTTCCTCGTGGTTCTATCTTCGGTGAACTCCTCGTTCTCTCGGTTAAAACGAGGCCGACGGCGAGGGTCGCAACGAAACCACAGGAGCGAGCTGCACTCTAGCAGCTGCACTCTAAAATTGTCGTACTTGAAATTGCATCGTACTCGATGGGCATTCCAACCGTTTTTCTATACCACTGAGGTAGCCCCGTACAGCCGAACATGGAAACCACACAGTGCTACTTCTGCTTTTTCTGAGCTAATTAGATAAAAAAAAAACGAATAACTACAGCCTATCAAAAGCTGTCCTCCTGGAGCAAAGGTTGCTGTCTAGAACTCGGACTCTCCGTTAATAGCATACTAGAAACCGGGCAATCACCTGGGTCAGCTTCTTTGCCCAAATAAAGTTATGCATACGGAGCCACTGCGAACCGGTCATATCAAGCGTATCACTTTTGTATTCGCACTTCAACATTTATGCCTGTTTTGTCATTTTCACATGCTGCCCTCTAACACTGTAAGAACCGGGGACCCGCAAAACTGCGCACGCAAGTTTTTTCCTCTGTCCTACCCACTCATACTGGGCAAAACAAAATCTTGAAAACCTTGAAAATCTCATGTAGTTGCAGTGCTTGAACGGTTACTGTGGAACAAAGGTAAAGTGGTCTCAGAAGCGCTTTCACGCGAGGGGCATTACACAGGGGCCGTAGGTAAACCTTGTTTCTCCAAAGAGGACGCATACAAAATCATGAGACTGGGCGTGCAAGCGCAGCAGTGGAGGGACCTAGTGCTGCAGAACGCCCCCCTCTACTCAGTCGGCTCGCAACACGCGTTCGACATGTCGCAATGCCTAACCTGTCCACGCCATGTCTTGTAGATCGCCTGCGTCTTGGTGTTGCCTTCACCACTCACTTTCACTTCGTGACCGAAATCGTGACGTTACCTTCGTGTCTTCTGCGTGGTGTTCAGGGCATTGAACATGGGCTGCGTGTTTGTCCACGCTTCTTGCCGCAGCGGACTACCAAGACTATACTGCGGGTGAAAAGCGGGGGTATCACAGACGTTTAAGGACCCTGGAACATCTACGACAGTGGCGTGCGGGACTCCAAAACACAGGTGAGCCTCCTTAAAGCCTCCCGACTAGAGACCAGTTTGTGGCTGGCTACTACTGAACCTTTTTTCAAGATGTAGATATGGTTTCTTTCCGTGTGTGTTTGTGGGTTTGTGTTCCGTTAGTTGGCAATTTCATGACTGCATATTCACCATCCATCTGAAATAGTAAGTCGTGCGTTGTGCCGGGCTGGCCTCTCCGATCCATTAAAAGTTTCTTCCTTCCCGTCCTTTACTGTGACAACTGATGATCACCGGAAACAATTTGTTATAGTGTGCTGGAGAGCAGTGAACATAAAAAAGCAAGAAAGCACCTCACACAGAAGATGAAGTGCATCAACCACGGCTTCAGAACATTAAAAGCCCTTATTGGACCGTGCAGGTCTACCCCATTTCAGTAGGTAGTCATGGCCGCATTGTTTGATTTCACGCACGACATCGCCGTCACTGAGGCGATATCGGACTAACGATCTCACCCTTTGAGGACCATCTACATGTTTTAGGTAACTCACTCAAACTTTTACAATAACTCAATTTTATCCACTCGTTTTACCTCTCTCTTCGCCCGTCTTCCTTTGTGGCCTTCGTGCCCTACTCCCCATCCCTGCAGATAGCATATATCGGCGACAATACGAACACAGATATCTGCTTTGTTTCCTAAAAGAGCATCTTCTCCCTCTGCTCCAAATCCAAATTGATTATTTTGTACCTTTTTTTCCCCACCCACCTGATTCATGAATACAACATATAACAACTGGTGAAATGCGTGTCCGCTGTCTACTGGGACTACGTAACGAGTGAAATGTGAGTGAAAGACACAGCATCAGCTAAGTTACTTCATTGAAATGCCGTACCTGTGGGATTCCTGTCAGTCACTGAAACTTGTGAGGGCTCAGCGCGATGTACTTTGCTTTGTTATCGCAAAAGGAAATATACAGCCATCTCTAAGACATTTTCATGTGGGTAATCATTTAGAACTTTTGTCTGGGATACAACGAACCGAAATTAGATATCTGCTACGTTCTTAACGCGCCCGTAGAGCATATCAAAGATCCTTTCCGACATCGCTTTGATTTGAAAAAGTGGCTTCTTGAGTACTGTTTTCTTTGTGTATACTGACACAGTGAAGCATGGTTTAAATAAACACTTGTGACCCAGTCGGCGCCATTTTTAATAGTTACGCAAGGTAAAACCCCCTTTTCCGAGAAGGCGGCGACCCACTGGTATGCTCAAGAAAATAACATTTTTTCTCCTCCTGCTTTTGCGTTGACAAATGTGGTTTTATTTGTGCCCTTTCAAAAACGCAGAAACATGTGGCGCGATCATACAGCTTTTCAGAAACCACAAGCTTTCAGTCTGCATTCGACCGGTGCGTTGGTGATTTACCTGGAACCTTATCCTTCTCATTTCAATTGAAAATATTTTATCGGATTTTAGGTACTGTGTTTTCATTTGAAGAAACTTAGACGTTCTCGTCTTCCGTTACAATGTGGTACCTAAAAATCTCCAGGGCGTCCACACCCGATGTCACGGAAATATCTGTGGAGAGCCATTAGTAACTCTCCCGCATTTCTCCGGCATTTCAACTCTCCAGCATTTCGTGTTTCTGCAGGATTAGTACCGGTGTGCAGAATTTTATGGCGACGCGTAAAAGATTGCTACCGCTGTGACTTGTGCTGTGCACGGACAGAACTTCCGTGCCTGTAAAACGATGAACGTCCATAACATTATTTTTACTGCAGCAGCATACGGTAACCTTATGGTTTTACATCACATTGTCGAACATGAAATAACAAAGTTGCTTGCGTACACGCACTCCCATAGCGTTGTACGTGCACTGTCATGTAAAAAATGATGTAGAAACTACGCAAGTATTCTTGTTTTTAAGGCTATTCTATCCGCATATTCCTCAAACCTCAAAATAACTATATGCTAGGTTGCAGGCCACTCTGGAATCATTGGTAATGAGGTCGCTGATGAAATGGCTGCCGGTGCTGCACTTCAAGATACAGTTCATATAACAACATTAATGCACACTGACATTAAGCCACACATCGGACTACTTCGTAAAACATGGCAAGCGGACTGGAGTGAACAGACAGACAAGTTACACGTAAGTAAAGTACAATTGGGACCATGCACCCCCGACGCAAGAACGGATACGCAGAAGTCACCTTGGCTAGGCTTCAGATAGGGCACACATGTAACGCAATCGTATCTGCTCACGGGATCTTCAAGACCCTTGTGCAGCAGGTACGGCGAGGCCCTATCCGTAGTTCACAACTCAATCGATGCAAGGCACTGGACACAACGCGACAGAGTTGCCCAACCGTACAGACAACACATTCCACTCCACACATCGTTCGTTTTTGGTGACGACGCCGTGGTTTCCATAAAACGTGTTTTAAAGCATTCCTTGCCAAGTATACACGCAAAACCAGGACCGTGTAACGCCCTGCATTTCCATGAGTATGCAGATATCTCAGAGCTTCCACCTGTAATCTTTATAATAGCGGAAATGAAGATAACTGGCCACACGAAATTTTGAAAAACTAAAGAAATAAGAAAAATATGAAAAGATTATGTAAAATGGCGAACCGCGTAACACCCTGCATTTTCACAATAATGCAGATTTCGCGAAAGTTACAGCTGTAATCGTTATAATAGCTTAAATTGAGATGATTGGTCTAACGAAATTATGAAAATAAAAAAAAAACAAGAAAAATAAAAAAATACCTGAAATGGCCAACGTATAAAACATGGCATCTCCACATTAATGCCTACTTCACAAAAGTGTCACCCGTAACCGTCATAATAGCTTAAAAAGAGATGATTAGTAGAAAGAAAGTTTGCAAACTAAAAAATTGAAATATATAAAAAATTACGCAGAATCACGAACTCTGTAACGACCTGCATTTACACACTAATGCAGATTTCGCGAGAGTTCCACCTGTGATCGTTTATTCCTAAATAGAGATAAGTGGTCGCAGAGCATTTAGAAAAACCGAAAAATTTGGCTGTAAAGAACTCGCACTCAAGACAAGCAGCATAAGTGTGGTAGGAATTAGTAGAAAATTCTCTGAATTTCGGCAAAATGTTGTGAGTGTTTATAAGTAAAAAATAAGTAGTTATGCGGTCAGTGCGCAGTCGCGGAGTCATTGTGGATACCTATAACGTGCACCGAAATCGGGGCTCAGGGTTCTTCGCTTACACCTGAAAGACAGTCGCTGTGGCTACGTTCGAGTTCGCATCCCCGGCCTGAGGTGCACCACGCCTCAGCCACTGAGACATTTTGTTAAGCTGCAACGTGCAAGGGAACTGTTACGTTTCGGCCGGGGAGTCCGGGCAGCAAGGAGTACTCGACACTGTTACCGGCAAGAGTAGCAGTAGTAACAACTTTAGTAATAGGAAGGGGGCACGAGCGCCGTGGGTGGGGTGGGGGGAAATGAAAGGTGCAGGGCAAGGTAAAACACCACAGACATTCAAAAGTTCACATAAAAGGGTCATTGTTCATGTTCAAGTTCACTCAGCACTGACAGGTTTCACATGGCTTCTCGCGTCGCTTCAGGTGAGGGAGTCCGCATCGCCGGTGGGAAACGAGGCTGGCCGCTTCCCATTTCACCCCCCGCGTTGTTTGGACACCTGGGCGTACCATCGGAGCGCAAGGTAACCGCTCGGCACACGCCGCCGCCAGGGAGAGGCTCCACGCACCCCTCACGGCTACCAGCATCCCACCGTCCCTCCCCGTTCAACCAGAATGGCAGATTAAACTACCAAATTTGAAGACTCAAAGTCGCCAACGCCTGAGGGATGCCACACCGGTCGGTATTCTTGGTCCGCTAAAAGCTTTCACACGCCCAGGCGATATAATGGCTAACAAAATCTATCCCAACTCGGCCCTGACCCCTCATAAAGTGCATAAATGGACAGCACCCGTTAGTTCCGTCCCGCAACGTTGCCTCTACTGCAACACCCTTTGCGCGCCTAACTTGTTCCATTTACTCTGGAAGTGATGTTGTTTCACCGATGGTCGTGCGCGACTCCTAAGCGATGGCCCCCCATCCACGACACCTGCAGCGAGTAAGAACAGCCCCTTCATTTCTTAGCAGATCACCCAATACGCCTTAGCCAACGCTCTATGCAAACTTGTGTAATCATGATCTGAACCGATTTGCTTGCTGCAGCTACTCTACAAGAAGCCGAAAAGAGAGTGTTTATTTCGCGCAAGGCTCGCGCGAGAGGAGAGGGTAGGTGGCTGTGATCGCAGACGAGGCGAAGGGGTAAACGTCCACCTGAACGGCGCCGAGCCGGGCAGGGCGCTTCTGGACATTCGAACGTCTTGCTTGCAAGCGCTAGAGAGGTAAGGCTGCTGGAGTGGCTGTGTGTTGCTTGCGTCGGCGTACGCAACAGGAACCGGTGGAAGTTGAAGTAACAGGTTGACAAAAGACAGGGAAATAAAATAGTAGAATAAAAGTACATGATTTCGAAATCCTGCTTGCTCAGCTTTTGCCGTTGATTATTTCTGCTTCCGTTTCGAACACGCGGCAACCACTGGACGTAATGAGGATCCGCAGTGCAGCTGCATGGAATTTAAGAAGAAAAGGAAACGACACTAACATAAAACGCAAATTAAACGCTCAGTTGTTTCCACATATGACTGGAGCGTTGCTCCGGAAATAATCGGGCGGGAAACGACGGTAAAATGGGGAACCGCCAGCCTCGTTTCCCTCCGGCGATGCGGCCTCCCTCTCCTAGAGCGCACCGAGTGATAGGAAACGAAGGGCACACGTGCTACCCCTGCGTCAGAAGGCGACCGGAAACAAGCCGCCTGCGTAGAAAAAAACGGGAAATGAAGCTTCTTTAAGAATGGCGGCGGCTCCTGTCGCTGGCCACTTCGAGAAGAAGCCGTCGTCGTCGCCGTGTCCTTGCTTCGCCATGCTCTTCACTCGTGCCGCCGGGTTGGGTGCCCTCTTGGTGCTGCTCTGCATGCCGTGCCTCGTGGTGAGGGCTCTTCGAGCGACCGAGGGGGGCGCGGGTCAGCTGGTCGAAGGAGAACTGCACATGGCTAAGTGTCGGGCGACCTGCCTCTCCCAGGTAAGTGACCCACCCAATACTCTCTGCGTGAGCGTGTAGTGCCGCAAGCAACCTTCTCTAGCTTCGCTTCATTTTCTTTTTCTTTTTCCTGGCATTAAATGTGTAATATTTATTTGTTGCGCTCCCTGTTATTTTTATTTTGTGTATTTTATTTAAGTGCATGGTTGGTAAAGCTGTTTTTTATCGTGTGCTTTGTAGCACTGGTAATAGGTCCCTTTGTTTATTGTGAATGTCGGTTATGTTTTTTATATCTATCACGCATTTGGCGCTAACGTCTCCGACTCGGCTGCGGCCAACTCCAGATGACGATTATAATTATGGTGATGCTGGCTTATCCACTCGTAGTTTGAAGTTTTTTTCTTATTCAAAGCTGTAAATAAACCTTTCAGGCAACCGTGGATTTTATCAGTTAGTGCAGTGCGTTCGCTCGGCTGCAACAATGGAGGAATGCCAAACTGCTCATAAGTGGAATGTTCCGCGGTTGAAGTGGCGCCACGTGGAGTTTCAAACCAGCGTTACTAACCCCGTTGTTGACCACGCCTGAGGTTCACTGCAGTTTTCTACTTCGCAAAAAGAGTAAACAAACAAGTGAGGGCGGGACGTTAAAGACAGAAGGAGGATATTTTTGTGCAGTTTGACACTAACTGATGCTTACCGCAGCTTCTAGCTTTCGAGCTATGCCTGTTTGTATGTAAAATATACGGCATAAAAAATGTGCGTGGTTATGCACGAGGCTGAAAGACGCGAAGCAGAAATGAATCAATGGCGGTTGAATTGATTAGTTAGCACACCATTAACTATTTTTATCCGTCACTCGCTCGTTAGGTGCAAAGCTGTCATCCCGGGCCTACTTTATATTTATAGCCTCTAACCCCCATTCACTGCGCCCACTGAAGTCGGCGCAGAGAATATACTATACGCAGCACCCAAAAAATATGTAATAGACACGTCCAAAATGTGTGTTCTAGGTGTAGAGCTACCAATGTGCCCTCAGTTACCCAGAAAAACGCGCATTGCCGATTTTGAAATGAATACAAAATTTTAGCGCAATTTAATTTATTTTTTGTGAGCTTGTCATAACCTGCTTTATTGTAAAGGCTGAATTTTTGTTTTCAGTAATCGCTTTCTAGTATCTTTGTTATTATTGTGTTTGTAAGGACCGCGTCGGGCCGAACTTTTAAACCGTTCCATTTGCAACTGCTGGTGTTCCTGGCAGGGGTTCCCTTAAAACAATTTTTAAATACAGACAACAGTCTATATTTGGCTACTTAAACCCTGAAGTTTTGGTCTTTCTGTCTGTCTGTCTGTCTGTCTGTCTGTCTGTCTGTCTGTCTGTCTGTCTGTCGCTTCAGCAAACCATTCAAAAGATAAAAGATTACATGAACGAGAGGTGTATTTAAGCAAGCCCTTTATATACAAGGTTTGCTGAAGAGTTTTATATCAGGGGTTTATATATGCAAACCTGAAGCAATCTAAAAATGAGCTTCCACGTCAAGCACGCGATGTGAACACGCGCAGAAGCACACAGCCTGTTCGTGTCTATGGGTGCAGATATAACCCATTTTGGTATTTTTTACTTAAAAAAAAAGCCAAAACAATGGGAAGTCCAAATCTTATAGGTGGAAATGTTTTTAATACATTGCTCGAAGACAAGGGCATTAATGTCGGCTGCGCCATTCATAAAGGAGACAGCCAATAAAATTCGACATTCACGAAGAATGTCAGTGTAGCAGAGAGCGGTGGTTTCACGCAGAAAATTCAGAAAATTCTGTGAGCATTAATTTTTCTACCATTTTTACTGCCTTTTTAAAAGTGTTCGTCACTGCGTGTGCATAACACATATACACACGCGGTATTGAGACGGTCATACTATCTTAATACCTCCCGAGCTCACCGCAGGCGCTGCCACATTTTTTTCGGGCAAAAGTTGCTGTCGAGTTGCAGGAACAAATTTGACACTTACCTAATTATGACGCCAGCCTGAACGAAGGTCCAGAATGGCTCTGCGGACCAATAGATCGTCAGCAAGTCCATGTGCCTTTCTGTTTCGATAAAAATGAAGGAAGCTCATACTAACGCGTAAGACTTGACGGTGGCGAAGGTTTACGAAACCTTCACGACCATCACGAAGGTTTAAGTGCCCGGTTGCAGCCGCTTTGCTTCTTCTTCGTTGCTGCAGCGACCTTTACTGCAACATTCTTGGTCTAGGTGTGAGCTTCTTTGATTTTTTTGGAAATGATTATGTAATAACATCACCTTGAAAAGGAGTACGCTATGACGTGTCTGTCTCGTTCTGAGATAGTGTTTCCACGATTACGGTGTACGCTTGAGTTTTTTTAGCCAATCTTGGCCACTTTCCCTAAGTGGGTATGCTGGGCTTGACAAACGTGCTGCGGCGACGGTTGGCGGTCGTCGCGAAGCACGCAAACACGAGTGTTAGGCTTTTTCTTGGTTTTGTTAACTGTCGGGGCTGTCACCGTGCGCGCGCTCAGAAATTTCTTGGTATTGTTAACCGTGAACATAAATTATTACGATTTGGTAAACAGCTTAACTATTAATAAACGCGTTTATCTCGCAAGCTTGCCATAAAACGTGCATGATTTAGAAAGCGCAGGCATGATTAAAACCCGGCCTGTTTGGCGCTGAAGGTAACATTTCCTCTTCCGATTTCTCTGGCAAACCACTCAGCTTGGTTTGAAGACAATCCCGCCCTCCGAAGACACCGAGTGCTTGAAGGGAAACAAGGAGTGCTACATGGTGAGTTCCTTCCGCTCCTGAGAACCTTCTGCCAGGGGACTTGCGGTGGTCTTTGACGCTGGATGCGAAGTGAGGCAAGTGCTGTCAAAAAAAAAAGAAATTACCATCGCTTTGTAAGGAAAGGTGAGAAAAGCGGGAAAGCTTTCTCACATATAAACTGCGTCACAAGTGCGTTTAAATCTTCGATAAAAGTGCGTTCAATCGATCGTCCATCCTTCCAAGACACAAATGGCAAACGAGAAGAACCGGTCTATGGCGAATGCATTAGTTTTTATGGACAAGACGCCATCGGTACAACTAAGAAAGCGTTCTCTTAAAGTTCCCAATGTGGAGTTCTACTTGAATAATTGGTCCGAGGGGATCAAAGAAAAAAAACATCCCCCTCGCGAGGGGCACGATCAAATGCAGAGCATTTCTGCGGGGGGGCGCGCCTGCAAGTCGCATGGATTACGTATTGGTTGTTGTTGTTGTAATTGTTGTCTTCCAGCGTAGACATTGTCGATGAAGTCGATGGTGAAACGTGCCGTGAACCCCCTGCCGCGGCTATGACGCAACGTGGAGCGGCTATGACGCAACGTGGCGCGGCTATGACGCAACACAATCCAACACAATCCACTTTAATCCAATCCAATCCAAATCCAAGCCAATCCAAGCCAATCCAATCGAATCCAATCCAATGCCCCTCGCGAGAGAGTGTTACAGCGCCGAAATCGCCACCGCGCGAACGCGTGATGCTGACGTCACGATCACGCCACAGATGTTAGCGACCGCGGCGCGCGCGAACGACATATGTGGTTTAAGCGCGAACCGACTGCGGCGAGAGAGCGCGATGCGAGCGCCCCACCTGTTCTTGCGCGCGAACCTAACGCGGCGAGAGAGGGTGTTGCGCACGTCCCCACCTGTTGTGCGCCCGAACCGAAAGCGGCGAGAGAGGGCGTTGCGAGCGGAGAGAAGGCGAGGAGGACGCGGGGAAGAGGACGCACCTCTGGCCGACGGTTGAATGAGTCAAGGATATAAGGCACGTTCGTAACCTTCCGTTCTGTGTCGGCTTTGTGGCTCAGTTGGTAGAGTACCGTGCACCTTGCGTTTCGCCCGCAGTGTCGTAGGATCGAAACCTGGCACCGGCAAGCATTTATATAGTGTAGGGGGGAGCGATGCGGACGCGGACTACGGACGCCAACGCGGGTGACATCGTGAGTTACTGAAATGCTCTGCATTTAAAATATCGAATGGTCGTTGGGCTCTGAGCCACCGTTATGGGTGTTCGCAATTGGTGGACGCGATGGTTCCTCCGCTTGTGTCCTCGCGTGAGTGATTTTTCTGTGTGCCCAAGGCCGCTTATAAGGACGTTGCCTCACGACAAGCGGTAGTCAGTGGGTGTTTCCTTTGCTTCGCAGTGCTGGGAAGTGTGTGGCCTCTTCCACAAGAACTTCACCGTCTGGGGACCCATGTGTGGCGCGGACAGCATTTGCGTGAGTAACGTCGTCGTTCCGGATGGTCATTAGGCGTGGTGCGAATACATACTCAGTCTTCAGATCTGATATGGCGTGAAATGACTGGCTGAATAATCTTTGCCGCTGCATGTACCATTTCCTTTTGTTGAACGCCACAATAGTTAAGAAGGCTTCAGGTGGCTACGGGCTTGTTTAACATACCACGATCTGTATGAGTCGTCGTAAATGCACTACAACCATGCGAGGTGAGAAAGCAGACATCAATGTAGATAACCTAAGCAAAGGACAAAGGATAATTTATCGCGATTAACTCAAGGTACGCTACCAGACTTCAATGGAAGAGAAGTATAAGTAGCCCGTCCTTTATGAGTTCATGTCATCTTAAATGTACGCGCGCTGTGTTGACGTAAACAGTGACGGGTCGCAGTCGCAGTAGAGCATAGTTGGACGGGCTGCGGCTATCGTGTATTGTCCTTTGGCAAATCGCTGCAATTACGGCCATTGAAGCTAGCAAGGCTTTGAACCCGCTTTGTGGGTGCCCCGAAAATGTAAGGAGCCATTCTGGTACTGACACGCTTTGGCCCTGGCTTACACTACGTGGTGGACCTGCCAGGCCGGCGATGGCTCGTGGCAATGTGGCTCGCGGATCTCTAACACGTTATGGAAGTGTCCATCTTGTTTTTGGCGGTTGGAGCCAGTTCTGGTGACGACTGTTAAGGCCGTATTCCGCTTGGGAGAAAGGGACAGTTGCAGACAGCACGGGATATCAGCAGTTGGAAGACTATAGGAGAAGGCTTACTTTTGCTGTGGGTATACCTATGCTGTTGCTGGTGATACTTACATACACGTGCACATACATACATACATACATACATACATACATACATACATACATACATACATACATACATACATACATACATACATACATACATACATAGATACATATACATGCATACATACACATACATACATACATACATACATACATACATACATACATACATACGTATACCAACAATTGGAATAGGTTCGCAAAAATTGCGATGCTGGCGTTAAGCATTGTATACCATATAGCATGCTGCGCTAAGCCTATCGCCGTGTCTACCGAGCATAGGTGCAAGCCCGGCAGTTCAACTTTTGAAAAATACCACTATTCTTTCGAGGAACCGCTACAAAGCGGGTGTTCGGCCTCGGTGGGTGAGAGTTGCATACGCTAACGGCTGGGCTTCACGTCCAAGCTGTAATGCAGATTTTGTTGCCAAGCCCATGTTCTCTTAGGTCAGTTATACGTATTGTCTACGCATATGACGAGTTGTGTATTACCTTTTAGGCCGGTTTCTTTGCGGGGTCGGCCTAACAACGCGCTTGACTAATGTTTTGCCTCGCACCTTAACCGCCAGGCTCAGTACATACACGGGAACGGAAGGTCGCCATCGCCACAGTGTTATAAGTTTGTCTAGACAAGAAAGAAAGAAGGCTTTTACCAGGTCCCACATTGTGTGGAAATGTGTGTAGCATCTGCTTTTGTTTTTCCATGAAGGACTATACACGCTGTGTAACGAGATATAAACGTGGTCTCTTACAGTTTCCCGGCTGCAAAGTGGCGTGCAAATTCTGGCAGGCAGACTCACAGGGTACGTAGCGCGTATTCTTGGACGACTAAAACAACTGGACACGCCATTCTTACAGCATTTTCCGAAGCACTAACGCCTAACTAGAAGCCGAGCGTCATCGTTAAACTACATTTTCTTCCAGAGCCTTGGAGCGAGAGCGCGGACAAGGGCTTGTTTCCCGAGGTCGCGAGGCTGGAGGGTCGAGGCGAGCAGGTGCGCGTGACTTGGTCGAGGCCCCTCTGCCCAGCGGAATCGGAGGGCCGGCCACAGGAAGCACTGGTGTACGTGGTTCTCCTGAGGGGACTCATCCACCAGGAGCGCTGGCAAGGCGCCGGACAGGTGATTCCGGCGTTTTCGTTTTTGCTTTCTACGCTGATTTTCTTGGCTCTATCACCGTGTGCCTAAATGTTCTGCAAAAGAAGTGGAGGGAACACCTCCATGTCCCCTCAGTCACACTTGCATCACGCTACGTCCACTGCTGCTGCGGGAGGGCGAAGAAGTGCCTTAGCGCACCGTGGAACCGTATGGGAGAGAGTTGACCACAAGGCACGGTGCTTGGTCACAATGGAAGGCGGGAGTTGCGCACGGCAGGCGACGTGAAAACTTGATGGGAGTGGAGCTCCGCAGAGGATTAATATGCTGCGCTCTGATATTCACAGAATGTTGGAAAGCGGGCTAACAGGGGTGAGTAGGCTGGGAAGTCTCTTTCACTTCATTTATAACCGTACAGCATGACGGGTTTTGCAGGAAGAAGCATAAAAAAACTTGTGCAGCAGCACACGTCAAAGGGGGAACGTCCCGGACATTGATCAGGGGAAGGAAGTGCCATTGCGGACTCACGCTAAAATAGGATTACATAAGTGGAGCTTTGGAACGTACGGGGTTGTGGATCGGTTGAGGGAGTGTCGTCATCTGCCTGAATTTGTATCTCAGCGCTGCTAGGGAAACAACCGATGACGCGCGGCTGTGGGGAAAATGTGGCGTGCAGACGCAGCACCACAACGCGAGCCTGAGCCGGAGCCAGGTGAAGGAGTCCTCGGAGCTGGTTATCGTCGCTGTGGGACCACGCGGGCAGTGCGCCCGCTCGAGGCTCTCCCTGGGGCCAGAGCTGGAACTCAACGAAGTGGTGGATGCGGGTTACAATCCCGACTTGGACTCCGTGCTGGCGGACGAAGCCAGCGCGATGCCATCGTGCGCTCCACCGATGCTGCACGCGATGCGCCTCAGCAGCGGAGGAGCCAAGGTAGAAGCTGACATCTCTTGGAACTGCGCCGAGGCGCCGCATGTCAAATACGAGGTGCGTAAACTCTTGTCCTTCTCCAAAGTCCGCACAGTAACAAAACCCGCCTTCATGTAATGCCCTATTGGCCTACGTGGAGGCACACCAAGACACGCGCCAGAGTGTCGTTCCAAGAAGTGAGTGTAGATGACGCGAATCTCGCGAATCAGTAATGAAAGAGAAACCAGGTCTCCTTCGAACATTTCCGGTAGATGTCAAGTAGAAGAAACTGATATGTGAACGTTATGATCATTTAAAAGAATCATTAGTACAGATTATGAGCGGGTATTCGGGAGAGCGCAGCACCCCAGCCATGATGTCTGGTAATACGGAGTTCAAGCACGGAGTGTACCTTCTCGTTCCACAGTGCCGCAGTGAACGCAGCACCTGACGAGCTGAGTGCAATTTGTGCAGGTGACTTGGAGGATGCAGGACACGGAGGTGGACGTTACGGGCCACCTGTATACGTCGCGGCAGTCAGCCACCCTGCCGCTCTGGCCGGAAACCTCGTACGCGGTCTACGTACGGAGGCTTTCTTCTTCCGGGGAGACGCACGCAGAGACGCAGCCCCTGTTCGTGAACACGGCCGGCCTGACGCCGACTTCCGCCCCGCCGGCCCTTCAGGAAAGCGCCACACGTGAGCGCCTTTACTAGAAATTCTTATTCATCCGAAAGCACTGGACAAGATGCTCCTCCCTTATGTTCCACAAAAAGGAGGAGCTTCCTCTCTCTTTCTGAAACAAACATGCGTGAAGGTGAAACTACGCTGGACAGCAAGGGGTAGACGATAAACTCTTGGTTTGTGCACTGACGGAAATGGGTACGGGTCCATAAAGGAGAGAAAAAAGATAATGAATGGTTAATGTAATTTGCTCAATTGTTCTGTTCCCTGCACTATGGCCGGTCAGGCTTTCTAAACGCAGAGTTACTGCTCACACCTTGTAGAATAGTCGCACTTGACACTTTTGAGAGGGTACAGAAGCAGAGAAAATGCTAAATGTTGAACAGCTGATATGCGGCAAAGCTATACCCGGCTCATTCGTAGCCTTTTGCCGCATAGTGCAATATATACTTAGAAAACAATTTGTCAGCTGTCTGCACTTTAAGAAATCCTTCTTCCGTTACCATCATTGACGGCGCAGTCAGTGTAGCCAAACCCAGCAAAAACATTTGCTCCATTAGGGAGATACACAGGCGATTAGAATGTGCCCATGGGAATGATACTTCGCACTTTCTTGTGGAGGTGGATTCCAGGACAGCTGGTTTACAACCTCCCACACGTCTTAGAATATCTGTTAATCGAAGGAAAGGGGCCAAAATTTGAGCCTAATTGGCATTGCAGTACAAACAGAAAGTGAACTCGAGCTCTCCGTGGAGGGAGAGTTCACCGCAGTTCCTTTGGACCTGCACGCAAGACCCTCCACAGGATAAATGTGTGGGACTAATAGAAGCGGCCCCAGGCAGAAAACACTTTTCTACTGAGCATTGAGGCTTAAAGTATGCATTTTCCGGTAAACTATCTAGTTCAGATAGTGACAACTGCGGTTGATTATAAAGAGTGATTTTCACAGTCGTAGCGATGGCCCCCCTCCCCTCGCGTTACTATTACGATAAAACCAGAGTTTACCGTGAGTAACTACGGCGTCTTACAGTGGCGGCCAATGTTGACCAGGCTAACCGCAGCTTGCGTGGAAAATACTATAGAGGGGGGGGGGGGGGGCGGAGGGGTTGGTACGGAAGTGTGTAATCAACCAGCTATTGCACTCGCAGTTTTTCCAGGGGGATAGTAAACCCGTTGCAGAGCGGTATAGCTGCAAATCCAATTCAATCTAAAACAACCTGGTGGGCAGTAACGTACAACGGCTGGGAATTTTCAGCTCAAATTAGTCCAACGTCAAGCACACAGAAGCAGCCATAGACTAACAAACCATCCATCTTGTGAGGGGCATAGTCATTGGTCTCGTCGATTTTTTCGTCGCGCCCACGAAAGCCTCTTCCGTTCTTCGCAGCGCCCAACTGCGTGCGCCTGGACGTCGTGGCCGGCTGCGCAGCGGCTGTGTCCGCGCTCATGCTCACCTTCGGGATCCTCTTGGTCACCACGGTTCTGGGACGACGGCGGCGGTCAGCCCAACGCCAGAGGAGCTGCACGAACCGAATCCCCGCGGCATCCAAGAACGGTGAGCTTCTTTCTCACTGGGTGCCGCACGTGCCGTTATTACGTGAAGTAAGCTTTGCTTGGACATCCGCGGGTTGTTCCCCGTTCTCCCTAGTGGAACCCGAACTGTGTACAAGTTTTCATATTAACGCACCTCTCACCCGGCCCCACGGGGATGATAGAAGGAGACTTATCGATTATTTTCGATTACTTTTCTCAATACGCAATTTACATGACTTTCAACACGGCGTTCGTAGAATTTTTCCCCAGAAACTGCTCTACTGGAACTCAAAGCAATAATCCTTAAAAATGTTTGAGATCTCAACCTTACATTAGGCATTTACGTAGTCTTATCGAATGTATTTGATTCACTCCAACATGTGACATTTCCCTGTAAATCGCAGTCGTATGGCGTGCGGGGTGTTGTCAATGACCTACTGCGCTCTTACCTTATAAACACCGCCAGCAGTACGGGCTTACCGGGAAGCGTTCTTCGAAGTTAAAATCCATAGTAACTGGGGTGCACTTGGGGTTCTCTTTTATTTTCTGTTTACCGTATTTACACAATTCTAACGAGCCCGCGATTGCAATGCGTAGTGGAATTCAACGCCCGGAAACCACAAAAAATAATATGGCGCTGATTCTGCCGTGCGTGCGAAATAATGCCATTAACGAACGCCACGAAATGGTACAAAACATTCAATTGAACACAAATCGGCACACGCTGTGGCTAGCTAAAGGCATAACTAATTAACGTAAGAGTGGGTTAGTTGGTACTCCAATGAATTAATCCTTACAGCGCGAACAATACAGCGCTAGCCACTCTCTTTCATCCTTCGTCGATTGTTCGCGCTGTATGCATTAATTCAGCTAAAAACATTCGTGAAACTTTTCACTTACAACTGTGGTTTCTTTGTTTTCGCCAGTCGCGAACACACGACTTCTGGAAGCCTCATGCACGGGACGCTGCCCGGTGACCTCCCTTTTCCACCAAGATGATACCTTTGCGTTGAAAGGAGGCATTTATCATTCATTGAGCCACTTCGTTTCGGTTTCAAGTTGGCGATCTCGGTTTAGAGGTTTTTGACTTTTGCGCCAGATTTTAACGCGCAGATATTCTAGAAAGCATATTTTTGAAAAAAAAAAAAAACCGTGGGCGTTAGAATCGTGCAAATACGGCACGTAAACGACTTGTACTGTGTCTTGTCAAGACCACAAGTCTCAATTATTTGTTATGCCGGTGACACTACAGCACTCAGCACAGGTAAAACAACCAATAAAATAGAAGAAATATACAACAGTACCATCACTCTGGGCATAGACGCAACACAATAGACCCTATGCAAAATGCGCCCCGCCATCTCACGTCGACTCCGGTAACTAGGTCCGCCATTTTGGTACGGTCGTTTGAAACCGAAACCAATTAGCAAAACATAGAAGGCGGGCATTGACCGCTCTTGGTGATGGACTACAATGCCGGAGCATTGCTTCGTGCCGCAGAGCACGCAATGCGGAAATACCGGTTCAAATGGAGAAAAGGTACGTGAAGTTCCACGCTTTTGAACGAACTTTGTAACGCGAACTGTGCCGGCGCGAGCAACCTTTTTGACCCGGTGGGCGCGGTGCGCTTGGAGCGAATATTTGTCGTTGGTTTGCTAAGCGCGGGGTTCCGTAGTCGCTGTCCGTATGAAAAATATACAGCTGTGTTGGAGTTCTGTTGTCCAGCCTTTGTATTCTAAATGAAGCCTGAGCGTGCGCCGCCAATTCACGCGACTGACAGCGGCGCTCGACCGGGAAAACAGTACCACACGTTGCCAAAATTAGGCTGTTTCTTTACTCGTCCCTGTGGCTTTGCGCCCGCTCCATTTCATTCTTAAATGGTACCGCTTAGCCCCTACACGAGCTTTTATCTTACCTAGGGCTGTAAACAAACTTTTCTTGCCGCACTACGTCGTCACGGCGCGGTTGAAAATTTCCTCTGTGGCGGGCGCGCACGGTATGGGAGTGTGTTGTTGGTTTCTTTACATTGCATTTAGCCGCATGTCGTTGCTGAAGTGACGAACACTGTTTTAAGATGATCTAACGGTGGAAAATTCGAGCTTTTGCACTTGGTTCCCGATTTGCCGGGCTGAAAGGTTTGTTGTTACGTCAAGTAAACTTGGTGCCCATTGTCATTCCAGCAACGATGTATTTACTGTCGAATATTTTGCGACTAAAATACATAGTTTGTCACATGCTGCATGCATGCCTCCGACGTAATGATAGTGGCCATTGATATAGGTAGCTGAGACAATTTTCAAGTTTTATTCAAAAAGAAAAAAGAAAACGGCCGCAGTTGCATCAGGCCGCCGCGCATCAGCTTGAGTGCTTTTGCGTTTTTGTGGATATAACTGTGGATATAAATGGAACAAAAAGAAGCATTCGCGCACCCCTGCATGTCGCGGTCTAGTAAACACGACGTTGCCCAGCCTCTGCGTGCTTGCGAAATGACCACGGCGAAATGTGGCATGAATGCTTGCTGGTAGCTCATAGGTGACCCTTCAGGTGCCATGCCACTCCTTGTTTGTGTCACTGGGGAGGGGGGGGGGGAGGAGGAGGAGGAGCGGGAGGCCAGCACAACTGGGGCAAAAAACTCATTCCCAAGGCTACCAAGTTTTCTCCCAAGCACCTGCACGGCACTTTGTTGCTGCTCGCATTTCTCCTGTACTCGACGTGCATCGAACAGACGCATTGGCAAGGGAAGGGAGGGGCCATTTTATCGCGGGCTTCTCCAGTTAATGTTTTGGACACTCGCTGGCTTGATGCCCTGCTGTCTCGGACGTCCCCACTGTTGTGGCAGCTCAGTGCACGCAACCTCCGGTGGCGCCTCTTAAAACCTTCGGCTTGCAAGGGGGCGAGTAGGTGCACAGCAGCCAGGATGTGACTCCATGCTCCACTGCAACCCGCCGGGCACTCGCACGATGCCTCCCCAATCACCCCACTGTCCGTCTCAAAGGTGAGGCACACAACATAGGGCCGGCCACTTTTCTTCTGGGAGCAAAAGCAGCTGCTGAGCACATGGATGAGGCCCAACCTGCAAGAACAGAGAGAGTATCAGTAAATAACACCCATGGAAGAACAGGACTAGTCCGCTACAGTTTATGGTAAAGGGACAGAGCAGAAAGAAGTGGCCGCAAGGAACAGACTCAAAATGACCAGATTTTGTGTCTTGCTTAACACTGTTGCAAGGGCAATAATCTACACCTCAAACAGCAATGATGTCAAAATTGTTTGTCAAGTTCGAGCGTGCAAGTATCTCTGCATGCTTTGTTAATGCATTTTTCAAGAGGAGGAAGTTTAACATTTAAAAACCTCATCGTGGGTAATTATACCAGTACCCGCATAATCGTGTTCGTCATAACTTAAGCAAGCAATAATATGATTATCTGGAACTCACTTCCAGAATCTTTCGAGATAAACAGGTAAACATTCGGGCTATACCGATGACCCATCGAATTTAAAAAAATCTTCTAGTTCAGTGAGTTCGAGCTAACGAGGTTTTACTGTATTATTTATTCGTGCACACCAAAACCATGCGCTTTAGAAACAAACACAACCACCCCACCGCCAAAAAAGAGAAGAAAGACACACAAACAGATTTTTGCGCAGAACATGCACAATAAATAATGAACACACACAAAAAAAGAAAATTCAAGGAGTATGTGCGCTTTTGTAGTTGACTTCGCCGCAAAGCACGATTGCTTTGCGGCAAACGCGCGGGCGGACGACCGTCACGGAAAACGGCCGCAACCTTTCCATAAACATCTTCGCCAAAATCATCCCGTAAATTCCATGTACAGCATTTGAAAATACCTAATCCACCCACTAGCGGTACGGTCTGGCGATTGTCGCTCTCCTCTTTCAGGGTCGCCGCTACGCATTTGCGTGGTAAACAACGATGAACAAAGTGCTCTACAAATGCTCATACCGGTTAACTTGCGTCAAGTAAAAACAAAGAAGGATTTACTTACTGCGAGTCGCACGTGTTTGTCCGCACCAATGAAGGCGAGCAATACGCCTCGGTGGCTAGGCGGCATGCCCTGCTCCGCTGCCGCTCGGATGGGTCTTTGGCGCGGCACCCCGAGTGGTATGAGTCTTCAGACACAGTCAGCAGCGCAGGCAAGTCTTTCGTCCACAATCTGCGGTCGAGAGCCGGAAAACACCGTCCAGTTTGAGCCATACCGCGTTACCGGCACCTACTCTTCCACAGTAAACAATACGAGACTTACCGATCGGCGCCCGTACCAATATGGCCGACGGTCTCGTTTACATCAGTGTTGCTAGATCACCAAGCAATTTCGCATAGGGTCCATTCTTTACTAATAAACATTGAGAAAACAAAAGCAGTACTTTTTCTGCCAAAAAAAGGAAACTCCGTCTTTCACTGAAAGTTTACCTTGGTAGAGACCTAATTAATATGCAGGACAGTGTGAAGGCACTTGGGGTATATTTTTTCAAGCACCGTACTTTGGACAATCACATCGAAGAAACCTTGCAATAAAATCTGCAGAGCTGCTGTCATCAACCATTAACGTAGCCGTATATTACCTGACTTTATTAAACTCTTACTTTATAATTCACTACTTTTACCACAATCTAGTTATGCGCACATGCTCAGGGGGACGGCAACAGACAAAAATATAAATCAGTTACTTCAGGTGCCAAGATAGGTGGTCAGGATATTTGCGAATGTATCATTTAATTTTCATACGGTGGAACTTTTCAAAAGATTTGAAATAATGAACGTTAACAACCTCTAAGAATACCGATGGGCAGTCACACGTGGCAGCTATAATAAACAAAGCTGTTTCTAGGAAGACATAGCAAAATAAAAGAAAAATATTACTACCTGCAACACAAGTACTCAGAAACATAGCACACTCATACACCACAATAACAATTACCAAGGTGAATCCGTAAGATTCACCTCACCCGAGTTAATAAACACCTTTACAACAAAGTCGCGCCAGGTCGGTAAACTATCTGAATAGGCATTGAAGGATCATTTTCTGTAGCGTGAGTTATATCCCTTTTGAATGTTGCATTTTGTTGATGTGAATACTTGTAGTGCACTCACGACATGCATTTTCTCCATTTTTATACTTACGTTACCCTATTAAACCAGATTTTTTTGTACCCATGTTACGTCTACCTTGAAGCGTGTTTATGAATACCCAGCCTTTTGCCGTTTGACTCCTTTGCTTCCACTCTCATGGTCTTATGTATACGGGAAAATCAAGTTGATTTGATTTGAAGAACATTAAAACAGCTCTGATGCGAAGAATCATGGAGACCTATGAATGCTGCGCGGGCTGCTCTCTATGGGTTTAAGAATTGTTTGAATATTTGCACGATTTTGCACGATGAGAACAGAATAAAAAAATTCAAATTTAGATTGAATATAATTAGAGAGCAGCTTTTGTATAACGAGACAAGCGAAATTGCGGTGGGGTGCAAACTTGGAGGAATTGCTATGAATACAGAATAAACCAGTGGTGTTCACATAACAGGAGCAACCACTAGCTGCGTTTTGCAGTCTAATCGTCCTTCTTGTAGGTAGCATCAGGACGCCTTTGTGTGCTCGTCTCAACCACGGCGGGTGCAGACGTCCGATTGAGTTGTGGACGAGGGATTTGGAACGTGAAAAAGGGCAAACGTTTTGCCAGGCAATGTTAAATTAAGTAACCCGAAAGTCTGCTTAATAGCAAAAGGGTCTCACTTCCACGCAGGCTCTTACGAGAAGAGCAGCAGACGCGGTTCCCAGCCCTGCGGCGGACCCAGGGCCCTGTTCAGCGGAGCGGCTCAGACCGGCGGCCCTGCGAGCCCCGTGGGCGAATCGCGCGAGGACTTGCTCTCCGCTGACGAGAAAGACGGCGGTGCCAAGCACTTTGTCTTCGAGCATCAACTGGAGTGACGGGACCCGCACATTTTTGACGTCGTGCAGTGCTCGAAAGAAGTGTAATGGGCATTAAAACGACCGTATATGATCAACGGCTTTGACACATACCAAGAAATGCCCTCGCTTCTGAAAGGCACATCATTGAGATACTTCTGTGGGTAAAAAGTACAGAAATCTGTAGTTCTGTGAGGCATCCGGCCATCTACAGTGTGCTCGTTCATTTCGATTCAAATTTGTGTCATCATGATGTTTGCGTATTTAACATATTTATACCGCGCCAAGTGTTCATTCTACGAAACTGCATGGGTTGAGATTCACTTTGCAAGCATTGTAAGCATGCTACGCCTTATAGTAACCCGAGTCTATGGGACAGGAGGACTGCAGGCTTGGACGTACTCATCTTCTTCAACGTTCATAATGGTGTGCCAATAGTGAAACAGTTTTTATGATTTACATGTTCCCCACAGTAGGCAGACTGTCTGTTACAAAAGTCACGTGATTGCAGGTGCGCAACGATAAAATGAAAAAAAAAATCGCAGATATACAGATATACCAGTTCAAAAAAGCCCGTGGGATCCGTTCTTTCCAAATGCATAATGAAGAGTCATCTCATCTTATTGTGAAACTTGGAGGGCATATCTTCTCAAGTAGAAACCTTGTGTAAAACTCATCAAGATTACTCCCTATGCGTTCCGGAAACTGCATGCATCCTATAGGTTGTCGGCGAAGCAGCACTACATCAGTCGTTTCTTTTCCCGTGGTGTAAGCATTCTTCCAATTCGTAGCCCCGTCTATCTGTTACTCTGGACGTATTGGTGTTTCCGTGGATTTCTCGAAAGCCTTCTACCATTTCATTTTCAACACGCTTCTTGAGAAACTTGGACTATTTAACTATATGGTATTCGACATCCAACTTCCTCTCATCAAACAATGTTTTTGCTATGGTTAACAATGCGTAAAAATAAATGTATTAGTATCCTTACTTCACTTAATCACCGCTGGTGTCCCAGAAGATAGCATATTAGGGCCATTTATTTATCTTGTACATAAAAGATGCTACCATGAATAGTGATAAACCCATTTACATTATGTACGCTTATTACACAAGCATATTTTTCACCGTAAGAACCTTCGGCGCTCAATTACACTTGTGAGTAGTGCACTACAGAGCCTTAAAGCATGGGGTACAGCTATTCTGTTTGTGTGCGACAGCAAGCTATTTCTTTTGACTGTGGGTAAAATTTTGGGCAAAACTGCCATTGCGCTTGTCGATTGTGTAAACACCCTTGGTGTGTATATCCGTAAGAATATGGCATGGAATATTCCCGCTTATTCCATTGTAAGAAGTCCCCGTATAGATGCGTCAATGTTCTCGCCAAAATGCTTTTTCCTTCCATTGTGTATCAAAATACTAGTTTATAACGCCCTGTTTCTGGTAGCACTTGCATTGTTCTTTTTTTCGGATTGGAAAACTACCGAATATACTAACCTAAATAAACTTTCTATGTTAAGAAAAAGCAATTAAATTCATTGCAAACGTGCGCCCACAGATAAACTGTTTACTCGTTTTAAAATACTTCCAATCTCTAAATTTTTCACTGTTGCTTGGGTCTTCGTTACAACCGACTTAAGTCTATTTTCTCAAAAGAACTGTTTTTTATAACACTCGGAACCAACATTACTGATGTACTCCTATCGGCAGAACACATTTCGCGCGGCAAATTCCTCGCTATACTGTACCACGGGCACTTCATAAACTTACTCGGGAACAAATTCAGCGCTCGACGCAGCAGATTACGTGCACTTAGGCATCCGGAGTTGCAGGTCGTGTGAACGTGGCTTTGTTACCTAAGCGCTTCGTGTGAAAGCGCTGTGTTCGTGCTGCTTTGCGAAGAACGCGAATGTTTTTCAGTTGAGGATGTCTCTTTTGTTTATTAAACGGATCGTCCATATATTGCAGTTGTTCATTGATTTACGTTGCCGCCAACGCAACTGGTGTAATCATACTTCTTGTGCGGCTTCTTTTTCCTGTAGCTTTTTTGCGTGTCTTTAACTCTCAATGCGATGCACGAAGCTTTGTGTTTGTGGTCTTCTTGTCTGCCATGTAACATGGGGGCTCGGGAGCTCCCAAGTGACATCAAATCGCTTTTTTCCGAGGCCTACAGTCACCTGTATGATGAAAGGAAATAAACTGAATTGAGTTTAACCTGCGCTCGAAGGAATCCTCGCCGTCAAAATGATTGCAAGTTTCGTTACTCAGCACCAATCCTGAATACAACGGTGGTGCCGCGTGAGTGTCTTACTCTGCACTAGTATAGAGGCCTGAAAAAAACCTTGTAGGTTGGATCAAGGTTTATGTTCTGTGTTTGTCAATAAACAATTCAATTAACAAAACAAACCTACCCTACATCGTGCATCCACACAATCTTATTATGTTTTAGGTGCATGGACATTCTCTGTAACCATTTATACTGCCTTGTCCGTAAAACGACTGTTTTGCCGTCCGAAAGTTCACTTTTTTTTTCTGAATAAGGCTTCGAGAAAATTAAAAAAAGCTTGTTTGCTGTGGGCTCCTACGGCCACACTCTGGCTCTAGAAAAGGGTTGAACGCGCCTTGTAGGGATTGTGTTGTGACGCGAGCAACTATGCGAAAGCATAGGTGGCTTGGGGAGCGAAAAAATCGTGTCGGCGGCACGAACGCTATCCATTTGTGACTAACGCGGGTGTCTGGCGTCACTGCACACGTCCCGCGAGGCCCTATCAGCATACCGCCCTCCCTCACACACTTTCGCCCTACTCTCTTCCTCCCCTTTCCTCGTCGTTCTATCTTCGGTGTACTCCTCGTTCTCTCGGTTACAACGAGGTCGATGGCGAGGGTCGCAACGAAGCCACAGTAGCGAGCTGCACTCTAGCAGCTGCACTCTAAAATTGTCGTACTTGAAATTGCATCGTACTCGATGGGCATTTCACCCGTTTTTCTATACAACTGAGGTAGCCTCCTACAGCCAAATAATGGAAACCACACAGTGCTACTTCTGCTTTTTCTGAGCTAATTAAATTAAAAAAAACGAATAACTTTCAAACAGTGACAGCTGTGCTACAGCCTATCAAAAGCTGTCCTCCTGGAGCAAAGGTTGCTGTCCAGAACTCGGGCTCTCCGTTAATAGCACACCAGAAACCGGGGCAATCACCTGGGTCAGCTTCTTTGCCAAAATAAAGTTATGCATACGGAGGCACTGCGAGCCGGTCATGTCAAGCGTATCACTTTTGTATTCGCACTTCAACATTTATGCCTGTTTTGTCAGTTTCACATGCTGCCCTCTAGCACTGTAAGAACCGGGGACCCACAAGCGTGCGCACGCAGTTTTTTTTCTCTCTCCTACCCACTCATACTGGGCAAAACAAAATCTTGAAAACCTTGAAAATCTCATGTAGTTGCAGTGCTTTAACCATTACTGTGGAACAAAGGTAAAGTGGTCTCACATGCGCTTTCACGCGAAGGACATTACACAGGGGCCGTAGGTAAATTTTGTTTCTCCAAAGAGGACGCACACAAAATCATGACACTGGGCATGCAAGCGCAGCAATGGAGGGACCTACTGCTGCAGAACGCCCCCCTCTACTCAGTCGTCTTGCAACACGCGTTCGACATGTCGCAATGCCTAACCTGTCCACGCATTGCCTTGTAGATCGCCTGAGTCTTGATGTTGCCTTTACCACTCACTTTCACTTCGTGCCGCAATCGTCGAATTACCTTCGTGTCTTCTGCGTGGTGTTCAGGGCATTGAACATGGGCTGCGTGTTCGTCTACGCTTCTTGCCGCAGCGGACTACCAAGTCTATACTGCGGGTGAAAAGCGGGGGTATCACAGACGTTTAAGGACCCTGGAATATATATGACAGTGGCGTGCGGGGCACCAAAACACAAGTGAGCCTCCTCAAAGCCCCCCGACTAGAGACCAGTTTGTGGCTGGCTACTACTGAACCTTTTTACAATATGTAGATATGTTTTCTTTCCGTGTGTGTTTGTGTTCCGTGAGTTGGCAATATTCATGACTGCATATTCACCATCCATCTGAAATAGCAAGCCCTGCGTTGTGCCGGGCTGGCCTCTCCCGATCCTTTAAAAGTTTCTTCCTTCCCGTCCCTTACTGTGACAACTGATGACCACCGGAAACAATTTGTTATAGCGTGCTGGAGAGCAGTGAATATAAAAAAGCAAGAAAGCACCTCGCACAGAAGATCAAGTGCATCAACCACGGCTTCAGAACGTTAAAAGCCCTTCTTGGACTGTGTACGTCTGCCCCATTTCAGTAGGTAGTCATGGCCGTATTGTTTGATTACACGCTCGACATCGCCGTCACTGAGGCGATGTTGGACTAACAATCTCACCCTTTGAGGACCATCTACATGTTTTAGGTAACTCACTCAAACTTTCACGATAACTCAATTTTATCCATTCGTTTCACCTCTCTCTTCGCCCGTATTCCTTTGTGGCCTTCGTGCCCTACTCCCCTATCCCTTCAGAGAGCGTATATCGGCGACAATATGAAGACAGATCTCTGCTTTGTTTCCTAAAAGAGCATCCTCTCCCTGCGCTCCCAATCTGAATTGTTTCTTTTGTATCTTTTTTTCCCCACCCGCCTGATTCATGAATAAAACATATAAGAACTGGTGAAATGCGTGTCCGCTGTCTACTGGGACTACGTAACGAGTGAAATGTGAGTGAAAGACACACCATTAGCTACGTTACTTCATTGAAATGTCGCACCTGTGGGATTCCTGTCAGTCACTGAAACTTGTGAGGGCTCAGCGCGATGTACTTTGCTTTGTTATCGCAAAAGGAAATATACAGCCATATCTAAGACATTTTCATGTGGGTAATCATTTAGAACTTGTGTCTGAGATACGACGAACCGAAATGAGGTATCTACTACGTTCTTAATGCGCCCGTAGAGCATTTCAAAGATCCTTTCCGACATCGCTTTGATTTGAAAAAGTGGCTTCTTGAGTACTGTTTTCTTCGTGTATACTGACACAGCGGAGCATGGTTTAAATAAACACTTGTTACCCAGTAGGCGCCATTTTTAATAGTTACGCAATATAAAACCCCTTTTTCCAAGAAGGCGGCGACCCAACTGTTATGCTCAAGAAAATAACATTTTTTCTCCTCCTGCTTTTGCGTTGACAAATGTGGTTTTATTTGTGCCCTTTCAAAAACGCAGAAACATGTGGCGCGATCATACAGCTTTTCAGAAACCACAAGCTTTCAATCTGCATTCGACCGGTGCGTTGGCGATTTACCTGGAACCTAATCCTTCTCATTTCAGTTGCAAATTATTTTTCGGATTTTAGGTACTGTGTTTTCATTTGAAGAAACTTAGACGTTCTCGTCTTCTGTTACAATGCGGCAGCTAAAAATCTCCAGGGCGTCCACACCCGATGTCACGGAAATATCTGCGGAGAGCAGTCAGTAGGAAAAAAATCATGGAACATTGGGCTCTGCGAACGTGGTTGACATGCGAAGCTGCATTGTCAACGCGATGGTGCGACAGTCATCATCATCATTATGGGTCTGTGCCTTTGCCCACTGCAGGGCAAAGGCCTCTCCCATTAATTTCCAATTACTCCGGTCCTGTGCAAACTGCTAGGAAGTCATCCCTACAAACTTCTTGATCTCATCTGCCCACCTAAGTTTCTGCCGCCTCCTGCCACGCTTGCCTTCTCTAGAGATCCACTCTGTTACCCTCAATGACCAACGGTTATCTTTCCTTCGCCTTACACGCCTTGCCCACACCAATTCCTCCTTCTTAATTTCTAATAATATGTCCTTAACCCGCGTTTGCTCCCTGACCGACTCCGCCCTCTCCTTGTCCTTTAACGTTCCACTCGTCCTCAATTTAAGTTGAACCCTTTTAGTGAACCCCCAAATTTCTGCCCCGTAGCTGGGAATGCCGGCCGAATGCACTCCACCCCATTCTTATCCTTGTTCGGTCCCCAAGCTTTCACATCTCTCCCAATGTGGACCGCGTCACCACGCGCTAAAATCTGCGGCGACGGGCTTGGCAAACTGGGCTTCTAGTGCGAGCTGTCCTATGCTCTCCACTGGAGGCACCCACGCACGTGAACTGTATTCTTGGTATTTCGGCAAGCTCCTCACGTGGCGCAAGCCAACGCGCACACCTGGACCACGTCGGCCGTCCACGTCGGGCGTGGACATTTTTTCTTGTTTTTTTTTTTTGCAAACACATTTCGCGAACGCCACTGGTTCAACCCAAGCTTAAACAGCTCCGCTGTTAAAAGTTGGCTCCTTGATCATTTAGAATAAATAAACACGAGAAGCGGAGTTCAAAGTCACTATGGCGCAGTCAAAAAATTGTTTCGCTGATGTTTTCAAAAATTCACTTTTGTGTCAGGGTGAGATCTCGTACAAATCTCGGTCCGAGTTTAACAGAAGTTTAAGTGCAATATACTCGCTCTATGCTTGCATTTTAAGGTTCAAGACAGTTTTTGTGCTCGTGCAGTCTGCGGGACTCCGGGCTTATATTTAGGAACAGTTTGGCGGGCTCGGAAGTATTTTGTTATATTCTGTCGGACTCGTTCCGGGCTCGCGCTAATGCTTACGAAATTTGTGCGGTCCGACTTTTATCATTCTCTAAATATTTTATCGGGCATTGCCTTTACTGGGCGGGCTCGGACCGGGACTAGGAATTGCAGTCCTTGCAGTGCCGTAAACAGCACTGAAGCTATAACTAGCGTGAATCAGAATTCAAAAAAAGGAAATTGACGGAAGCTTGCACTCGCGCGCAAGACTTGAATGGCGAAGCTGTTGTACGTGAGCATTGCCGGACACGTAGTTAAGGTTCAGTGTAATTGTTTGTTTGCATAGTTGCGGTGCTAGTAATCGTCGTCATATGCGTGCACCGAAGAGGTCGTCGTATTCTTCGCGGCGAGCGGTGGATGCAAACGCATCCTCAGCATCGTTGACTTCCACCAGCTCTTGGGAAGCATTGGCACGCTCGTCGCCATGTCTCCAATGCTCCATAATTGCGTCTAGACTCGGTGACAACTTAAGCACGGCACCGGAAGTTGCCGCTGGGCCTTATCACCGTAGCCGGATGTTTCTCCGCGTGGCGCAAGTAGGGCGTTACTGGGAATATTTTGAACATGGCGTTAGCCGTTCCCGTGATTTTTTGGACTTAACATGCTTATAAACGACTCCAGTGACGACAAACAAACTGCGTGAGACAAGGCAGACGATATCACGCATTCATAGCAAACCCCTTTCAAAACGCGCGCGCACTGACGTCACGGGTCCGGCGCTTTGGCGGAGTGATACACTACATCAGGTGGTGCCGTTCTTGAGTTGTAACCGAGTATAGAGGATACGGCGGCCGCGGTGACCTCCCCCAAGCCAAGTGCCTTTTCGTCTTTAACATTAGGGATGGAGTTTTTTTTTTTTTTTTGCTAAAGCCACTGAGCATGCGCAGGACTCCCGGCAGTCACCGCGAGGTATGCTGTCGCGAGCGCTCCTCATTTTCGTGGTAATTTTTTCTGCAATGGCGATCTTACGGCCAGTAACAATAGCTCCGCTGTTAAACATGTTAACGTTTGCGTACGCCACGCCTGCCTAAAACATGGCGCTGTTTCCTCAATTGGCACAACACGACAGAAAACTTATTAAACAACGAAGAAGAAAAAGTATCAACACGATAGCCTCGATTCAGAAAGGACGGCGCGCGAAATCTTCTCGGTTCTCCAAATGTGACGAAAAAATGAACTAACAGCAAATTCACGACATAGCTGCCCTCCCCTTCAGGAGCTTGCTATATTAATAGCAATCTGAATGCTATTACAGCTCGCGTTCCCAACATCGGTGATCAGTATACACGAAAAAAATTGGCTTCGTATCTGTTCCTTTCGTTGCAAACGTCGTCAAAAGACGATAGTCTTCGTAGACATTTGCCAAGGAAATGCCCCCTTGGCTGTCCCGCTCAACTCTCATGCTGTTTTGGTACAGTCGCCCTCATCCCAAGGTAAACACACTAAAGGTTTGCGCAAGGCGATTTGAATTTACCGCGTTCCACTGCTGCAGGCCGGGTTCCTCGATGCCAGCGCTGCAGTACGGCGGAGACGCGCGTGAATGGAGGCGGCCGACTACGAGGTTTATAGAACCGCGTGGCCGTGCTCCACGTGCGTTCCAAGCAGAACGGGGAAGCTAGCTAGTGAAACCTTTTGTTGCTGTTGCCGCGTGATTTTTCATATGCCGCCAGGAGGCGGCGGTTTTTTGCAGTAGATGAAGAATATCATTTGCTATCGAAAAACCAAGCATCCATGAATTTTTTAATAAAGTAACACTGTAAATATCCCTTGTGTACTAATTTCCTGTCTTATATTTGTGTTACGTCTTGTTCTTGTTCAACAAAGTTGACAAGTATAAACATATAAACCGGGCTTAGACGTTTACATTTGGCTGTGAGTATACAAGACTATTGCGCAGTAAGCATTTTACTTTGGCCGGGTGGCTGAATCGAGTTGCAGACAGACAGCCAGCCAGCCAGAAAGACAGACAGACATACAGACAGACCAAAATTTCTGGGTTCAGGTAGCCCAAGAAAGACTATCGTCTTCAAAAAATTGGCTCCAATCCACGCTGTGAAGGTGGTTTCAAATCAAAACTTCAAACAACACCCTCAACAATTGCCCATGCGACGTTTCAAACACGTAGCTCTACACAGAGCGTAACCAGAGATTCTGCCAGCCGTTACCTGCAATTCGCGGGGGCGGCATCCCGAACGCAGCAGCGGCTTCGGTCACGACCGGGCTAGACCGGCGGACGCCGCCGCTGTATTCCGGCCGTGAGCCAGGAAAAAGAAAGCGGGGAGGGGCGTCTTTTGAAGGGTGTGACAGCGAACCTAGCCATCCTGATGTGCTAGCTTGCGGCTACACCACCGCGGGACACAAGCGCAGACACCGAAACAATTCGGCATGTTAGCTTAGTGATTCCCATTTATACCGATTTAAACTAGTTAGTATTGTAAGTTTGAGAATTGCGAGAAAGCTGAAGGAACTTTTATAATTCCAATTTATCAGAGCCCGTTTGCCATTTTCGCCTTTTGTAACACCTTTAAAACACAACCGAATTGGTAATCACCAATGTAGAAAACGGACTCCCATTCGTGGCAAGCACTGCGCAAAAGATAGCGTTTTTCTGGCGGCCAGATGTCTGGCGGCCAGCGTTTTTCTGGCGACCAGCATGGGGTTTGTACATTTTGTTTTCCAGCCCTGCCAATCAATCCTTAACGCATCTTTGCCGTACGACCACTTAATTCCGTCGGGTGCACGTTACCTTGTGGGTGCTTTCGAACAAGTTAATCAAGCCGTGCGAAGCTCCACCAACACAAACCCAAAACAAGCACCGCTGAAGCAGACGACAAAGTCATACCGCCGACGCCGCCACCGGTGAGCAGGCATTCCCGCGCGGGGAACGCTGGGTAAATTCGCGGCGCCATGTCTAGTCTGCTCTGTGCATGAATGAATGAAATCTCACGAGAGGCCCCGCTAGCCACCGACTCATTGGGAGGAGTGTGGAAGGAGCGACGTAATTTTTTCTCGGCCATCGTAGGCCGACGGCAACCGCGTCTTAGCAACGGCGCCGAAGGTCGGGCCACCGAGGCACGACGTCCCTGCGCGGCCCAGCTGGTAGCCAATGGTCGGCGGGAAAAGGCGAAGCAGACGACAGTGGAGCGAGCGACGGCGGAGGAGGTAGCGCTTGCGCGCAAAATACAAGCAAAAAAGGGCGGCTCACCAATATGGCGATTCCACCTGCTGCAGAAGTGACGTCAGGCCGTCTCCTAAGTTTTTCTTTTCTCCATGGCTCCGTGAGTGATACCCTCCGCCCCCCCTCCCTCCCCCCGCCGCGGCCTCCGACACGTTAACAGTTTGTTGTCCCGCACGCCACAAAAGAACCATTGGCTGGTAGACCTTCGCTTTAAAAGAACTGGAGCCCCTCGAAGACTGACCACGACGCACGTTTTCCGCCGCATCCCGAGGCGAAAGAACTGCTCGGGCAGCTCGGGGCCTCGGGCGAGGCGCGCGAGTGCCACCTCGTGCGGTTGACACTAAGGGCTTCACTCGGAGGCGGCCGCTTTCTGCAATACCTAAGTATTCTAGTTCACTATAGAACGTTGGCCTGGAGGCTATAGAAGGAACCGGCGCAGAAGCGCGTTGGCGGGCGTTTGGTGACCGATCGCGCGCGCATTTCGATAGATTCAATGTTGAGTTCGTTATAAAAATCACATTTTACATGCGTAATGGCAGAAGACCTTTGAGTGTTCTGTATAGATCATAATTCGCTCTATCCGAGTTTGTTTTGTCCGATCTGACTGTATCGGCCCGTGCCATGGGGACCCTTCGCATCGCTTCCTTTATTCATTATCCTCAACATTCCGGTAACGAGAGAGCCCTCCCCAAATAAAATAGGTGCAATGTAAACATTGAAACCAATGTTCCTTCAGACTGTAGTTAGAGGGGAACGGACATGATATTTCAAAGACCAGATAACTATGTAAAAAGCTTCCTTTGTATATGGAGATACCCCCTAAGAAGGTTAAACCATGACCGTTGAGTAGAAAACATTTTAAAGCGATTTCAATGCTAGCACGCACTAGAAATCTCATCCGCGCCATCGAGCAAGCTGATTACGTCATCGGCGCTTGGACCCAAACGGCCGACGTCAGGGCTCCCGTGACGTATCGAGGCGGCCGCGGTGCTGTTGGCGCGCGCTTTTCGCTTTGTGTATCACGTCACAGTTTTTGGGATTGACGTCACGTGCAACTATGGCCGGTCGGGCCGTTCTGGTGCGGGGTGCGCGCGCCCACACCGGCATCAGCTGTGGTGCAATGAGAATAGTGAAGTCAAATGCGCGTTCCCGTCATGGCGGCTGCCATGCCGTTCGCTTCACCGAAACCGAAACTGGCACGAATCAACGGAGCTGTAAGCAATTATTCACGCTGCCTTCAACAATGCAATTTGCCATTCAGTGATTAGTGGGCTCGTAGGCACCTAGTGCCGCGAGAAATGCGTAACACAAAAAATTAGGAATCGGTAAAACACGACAGTGTAAGGGGCCTTCACAGGAGCAGTTGAATGACCATGCGCAAAGGGTTCGCGAGCCTAACCCCGGCAGACGAAGTGACGCCGACACGCAAGAAACAAACAAACAAAAAATTAACCGATTTATTCCGGGACAAGAAAACAAAAAAATTACCTGCACAGAGACAGCAGCTTGAAACACGTAACGGCCACGGGAACAACGCGACAGCGGAGGGTGCCTCAATAGGTGACCGGTAAAAAGCGCAAAGGCTCATGGGTGCGTCGTCTGCTCTTGCCACTTCCGGTTCGAGATCTCGCCTAGCCTCCCGTACGGCGGCGGCTTTTATGCGCGCGTGTGCGTGTTGTTTATTTGTCACAGCGTGCATACCTTTCAGAGGAGCCCCTAGTAGGATTCATCGTTGCTATTCATTGAATGCACGGTGTATGAGCGTTTTTTTTTTTTGCTGGTAAAAGATCACCAAGCACACGCTCGCGTGAAAGCCGCCGGCCTACGGGAGGCCTGGAGAGCTTTCGAACCAGAAGTGGCGGGACTGCGCGGGAGCAGACAATGCAACCCATACGCCTTTGCGCTTTTTACCGGTCACCTATTCACGCACGTCCCCCGTACATCGAGGAGCCAACTGTCGGCGCTCATTAGCGTCATGATGCGCTAGTTCGCTTCGACTCTCCTAGACGGCAGCACAATCTAAATGAGTCATAGGAAAGGACTTATGGCGCGTTCGAACTACTCACTTCTTTGTTCATAGCGCAGTGGGCAGAGCGCCACGTACACTCTTTGTCAAAAGTTTGTGGGCCACGGTGACCGTGGCCGGAGCAGGCGCGCGGCCGAGTAGGTGTGCTGGGCTTGTCGCTGTCGGCTGGTTGCGCGGGTAAAGAGAGCGAGGGGAACTTTTGCTCTTGCTTTTGTAGTGTGCCCGGAGCAACAAGTGCTGCGCAAAGTGCCTGCCCTGAAGCAAAGTCCGCCTGCTCTGAGAAACCGGCCCCGCTGCACTTATCGCGACAGCCCTACTACGAGAGGAAGCGTGATAGTCCCCCTCGCTCTCTGTAGCCGCGTAACCAGCCGACAGCGGCAAGCGCAGCGCCGCTGCTCGACCACGCGCCTGCTCGGGCCACGGTCGCCGTGGTCCACAAAATTTCGACAAAGACTGTACCTCCCGTTGTAGCGAGAGGGTTCGGGGGCTTAAATCCGGGCGCCGCCGCGTCAATTGCACTTTTTCTGGCAACGCCACTTCCGTGACGGATACAATGTCACTTCGATCTTTGTGTACCCTCGCGTAAAACACTTGCGAGTCAAAATTTTGTGTAAGTACTCTTTTAACAACGACAACTTTGAGGTGACTACTATTTTTTGTTTGGGCACCGAGCAACATACTCTATTGAGGAAAATAGACAGACAGAAATACTGTTCCAGGAAATAAACAAAAAAGGCAATACTGTCTATAAAGGTAGTGCACAGATGTGAAGCCCGCACTCCTACATCGCTGATAATTTTATACGCCAATAAGGGCGTTAACGTCACGCCAACGGAGCAGACACATCTGAAAGATTCGATACACAACGAAGTGTTTTTGCAGATAATTTAATTCCATAGTATTCGCTAAAAAGTAGTTTCGCGGTTTTCTCTTCGTTAAAACTAACGGTACGAATTTGCATTTCGGAGGAAATTGGGTGCTCTTAAAGTTCCCCAACATACGCTTACTGCTTTGGCTCATGCAATTCGTTTTTGCTGATAAATTGTACTCCTACATTTGCACAAAACTAAGGTGAAGGATTTCGCACTGCGACGCCTCTAGAAGGGCGAAATTTGTTTTTTCAAATTGAATCCATGACGGGTCAAAAGTTCCCAACTTTGCCATGAACGCCAAGGCAAAACTGTTTACGGAAATTTCAAATTTAGGGAGCACTTTCCTATTACGGTGTATACAATTGGAGTTTATTTTTAAAAATGCGCATCTGAGAGAGTGAAAAGCCCTAAAAATTGCTCCTCAAAATTTTATTTTTGTGGCAGGCCCGTTGAAACATCAAGGGAGTTTTTGTTCATGCTGGTAACCAATACAAATGTGTAAAGCCTGTCTTAGAAGATTTTTCATAACAGCCTTCTAGTGGAGAGAATCATCATTTATGCTAAATTACCTATTTTTAAGGATTTATCATCACCTATTCAGCCCGTTGATATGTCCGAATGCTGCTTTCTTATAAATTCTTCCCATAAAATTTTTTTTCCCCGAAAAGCGTATAAACAAGCGAGGCGGAGTTTTTTGAGGTTACAGCGTTATCAAAGTGGAATTTAGTTCAATTTTTGTGTGTGGCATAGCGCTCGCCATATGTTGGAATTTTCTGCGACCACGCGCATCGAGTAGGAGCCCATTTGGTTTATTACAAAAGTGTAACTGATGGATATTTTTCACACCTACCAGGTAACACGTATCATGAGTAAGTAGTCATTCGAGCACACTATCATGGTGCAATATTTTTTTCGGGATAGTTCGAATAAAGCAACACCAACCGGTTGCTACAACCACACGCATCCTGGAGGAGCCCATGTACTGGAAACAGCAGGAAATCCAAATTGTGTACATCTGCTCGGTGAACGACCTAAGTTATGACTAGATATAACTCATCAAGTGTTATACTCATTTGTGTAATATTATAGTGGCCCACCCGGTCATCACCGAGTGTTACCTGCAGTATTGCAATAGGGACCGGGCGGCCGTTGTGTGGCACCACCGTCCCTTCAGCGAACAGCGCCGCCCGTGGCGAACCGCTCGTCACTGGAATGCCGGTGGCGGTCAGCGCAGCGTTGTTGTGCATGGCTTTCTGTCGTTCTGCGGAGGTGAGGCTTGCAAAGCGTAGATAACCACAAGGACTTTTTTCAGATCGGTAAATCTTGAGCTTGGAGATGACCTTTGCGAGGCATGCCATGTGTGGGATTTACGCCCATGCTCCGTAATTACAAAATGCAGACGACGCTCAATGCGTCAAGCTGGAAGTCAAGCTGCAGCGCAAGTCCGTTTCTTCGTGCATGTTTCATGCCTGCATGGAGTTTTGCGTATCGAGGAACATTTTGCAGCTAAATGCTTCTACAAAGCCGGTGTTTGCAGCCGATCCAGGTATGCTGCGCCACAGGCCTTTGGCATTTGATGACGAAACGATGTCGTGCACAAGCGAAAGACAAAGTTCGGTGGTGCCTTCTAAGATTTACCTCAAAAAAGAAATTGTTATGAACGCCGCGCCCGCGAATTCATTAGCTACGGTATAAACATGTTTATTGCACAGAAACACGTGTAATACAGTCATCGCGAATCGTTTACGGAATAAATACCACATCACAGGAGAACGTTATTGCTGTATACTGAGATCCAGAAGGTTGCGGAAATAAATTGGTCGCAGTTCGCACATGACAGCGATAATTGGAGATCCGTGGGAGAGACCTTTTCCCCGCAGTGGGCACAGACATGCTGATGATGATGATGTTGATGATGATGATCATGACGATGTCATTACCAACAAGTACAGAGGCCTCACTCACGTGTACACTTATGGCTTAGTGACGCCTACATTGTCTAGGGATCTCGATTCGTTCGTGGCTCCCTACCATTTGCGCCCTAATTGGTCACAAGTCCTCCACGACAGCTACTGAGCTGGCTGGACTGCGCCCTGCTTTTCAGTATATGCTAAAGCCGACCAATCAACTGGCTGTTGTTACAGACTTCAGGTCAGCACTGGGGCGCTTAAAATCGCCTCCAAAAGAACAGCTGGCTGTACCTGTCGAAACTTCACAGTGCCAAGGCAGACTCTCCAAACATCTCTGTGTATACCACACCACGCAGGCCTTGAACTAAGGGCAGTTATGGGCCCTTGGTCGGACCCACGCCAGGCCGTACGGGCTACCAAAGCTCTGCTGGTGTTCTTGCGTAGTACTGGCCTGGAACAAGCGCTGTGATGAACTGAACTTCCAAACTCTGTGTATGTGCTTGAACACTTGTGTGCATTACCTCGTTAATTAATTAATTAATTAATTAATTAATTAATTAATTAATAATTAATTAATTAATTAATTAATTTATTTATTTATTTCATTTCACAGACTCTCATGTTTTCGTTCCCTCATATGGCGTAGCATGCTAAGCGATATGGCTCGGCTAACCTCGCTTTTACCATTAAATGCATTCTCTCTCTCTCTCACAGGGGACGCAGCGTAGAGATGCAGTGGCTTCCTGCCCACTGCGGAGTTGCCGGTAACGACGCAGCGGACAAAGCCACATCATCTGCCCACTTTCTAGGCAATAAATTTCTGGGCAGAGTTTCGTGAAAAACATTTTGCTCGTGACCTCAAATTTTGGGCGCATCGACAGACATCTTTTCATTTTTGTAATTATTTTTTTTTGTTTTTTTAATCACCTAGCGCAGCAAGCCAGCGCGACGGCTCGGCTAACATCGCTTCTCCATTAGCGTTACTCTCTCTCTCTCTTTGTTTTGTTCCACCTCATCAGAAATCTCACAGCCGGAGGAGTATTCACTGCCGGGAATTGTGAACGCCTACTGTTAGAATGCTCTGCGGGGGTTCTTCTAATCGGCGCATGATTTCATCTGCTGGAGGGTGGATTGTTTTTATGGGTCTTAAAAAAACCTGGGGCAGCTTGTCACTAGTGGGGAGAATACTGGGCAAACAGCGAAGCTGGCGGTCCCACCAATCTTATTCTTGGTTCGGCTAAGTTTATGCGTGGTTATGCTTCGAGACACTTCTAGGCTAAGTTTTTGCGGGGTTATGCTTCGGGGCACTACTAAGGTACCTGCGTGGTTATGCTTAGAGATTTGTTGTAGTTTTCTGCGTGTTGTTGTCGTTACTCCCCTTCCCTGAAAGAGCAATGAACACTCGGTCATTTCAGTATGTATAATGCACACGTGCCCACCGGCTTTGTGCTGAAGCTACAAGGTATCTTGCTCCATGGCTACAAGTGAAGAGGAGGGCTCAGCGGGACAAGTGTTTGCTCAAACGTTTTGGAGCACGTTCGCTGACCATCGTTCGGGTTGTGTGTCCTGGCGTGTTGGACGCAAATTAGGAAGTTGATTATTGTTATTTCTATTCGGCCTTTTGACTTATTTCATTGTTGCATGAATTGTTCTCTGTTTACCGTCAGAACTGCACCACTCGTCGGTATTAATCGGCGATAGATGATCCGCGACGCGTTTACAAACCGTTCTCGCACCAGTTTTATCGCGCCTCTGATTGGTTGCGGCACGAGTCCCGCCCGAGTGCGGCGAGGAAAAGCTAAGGTAGGGGCGGCCCGCGCGATGACGTCATCGCTCGGGGAGGTTTTTATTTGCGAATTCGCCGCCCAACCACCAGCTTAAACAGCATCGCTGTTAGAACTGAGGTCATTCCAGCGCAGTCATTGAAAGCCACATTTATGCTCAATCACCCGTGTGAGCATGTGCAATTTTTGTGGTCAGCCTCCAGCGCACGATCTGCGCCTGTATTAGACTTCCTGTGTGCGCTGCTTCGATAGCTAAAGAAGAAGAAGACGCACGCTCCAATCTTTTCAAGGGCCCGCAAGAGGCAACGCTTTAATCTTGTGCAGGGAGGTTTCACTGCAGTGACCGGCCACCCTTCCCCCAACCGGAGAAGCCTTCTGTCGAACATACACGAACCACGCCCCTCCCAGGAAGCTTTTTTCTTCTACAACGACAGTGTTACTGGTCAAGATGATGGCAGGAGGCACCTCCTCCATGGCTGCGACGAGCCCTACGCTGTTGCACGACCGGGACCAATGGGCGAAGAGTAGCGACCTCACCTATGCTATCATCAACGTGGCCGTCGGCTTCAGCAACGTGTGCCAGTTTCCGTATCTCGTCTACGACAACGGAGGGCGTGAGTACCGATTAGCATAACCCTTCGTGAACCCTGAGCCCCGCGAAAATCGCACTGAGTGCACTGCTTTATTATCTGGCAGATAGCGGCATATACCTTTCTAAAAAATCGTGCACCCCTCCGTTTAACGACGAGGGTGGCTGAACGCGAAGCCTTCTCGTGGCGGATTCTTTTGTTGTCTGAGTTTCGGCTGAGTTTCGACCATTTCGAAATGGACCAATCGAATACACGCCGGCTTTATAACGCGGGGGACCGAGGTTCGATTTCGGCCACTGAAGCATTTCTTTCTTTCACGATCACTCATCATCATTGCCAGAGAAATTTCGCTTTGCTGTCTGGCGTCTTTGCGTTACAGACGCCATCAGTGCGAACGCTAAAGCTTCGCTTTAAAACTGGCGAATCCCACTGATCGGTGGGAATCGAAGTAAAGCGAATCTGTCTTTGTGCCATACCTGGATTTAAATTGACTTGCGTGTAGAATTTTTGATAGTGTTTGCTACAGCTCATTTGTAGTACGGCAAGCAGTGGCGAGTGCATCGACAGATTCCACACGTAACGTCCAATTTTTTACGCTTCGATCTCCCTGGTGGTACGACGGCAACTCGAATTGTGGAGAACGTGATATACGCCTGTAATTGGGGCTTCACCTGGAGCGTTTTGGACCGGTCGCCTTCCGGCCGGCCCCGCGGAAGTGGTACGGGCAGGCCAGCCTTACCTGGTGCAATTTCATCACGCGAATCGCTCACCTCGGAACGGAAATTCCGTCTGCGGGGGCCAGCGTGGTGTACAACCCAGGGGCGCAATCTTCAAGGTTGCAAACGACACACTCGTAAAAGGCTCCCCAGCGGCGGCGGCCCAAGAACGACAACGCGTGCGTTATCTCGATCAGCGTAGTACCTAAGGCGCACCGTACCAGGAAGCAGCAATGAAATCGATAAAAAGATGGAAGGAGGCTCAGCTGTAATATTAACATACTTGTGTCCGCTCAGCCTTTGCACTACGTAGGGTAGAAGACCGCGGGAAGGGAAAAGGACAGGGCATTACGGCGCCGCATTAGCACACAGTAACGGCGAGATAGAGGGTATCTGGGAAGAATGTTAGCCAGCACCGAACAATACTGTAGTCGACTGTCAGCCTCATTCTAAAAATAATTCGCCTGTCTGCTAGCAGTTTACAACAGTAGCATGGGCCCGTGTCCACAGGTTCGGACAACCCTCTTCGGACAACCGATGCCAGAGAATCACTGCTGATGCGATCTTCTGTTCGAACGCAGCGTGGACCAAGCCGCTTGGCAGAACAAAGATATTCCTCGAGATGCAAGAACGGCCAAATCTATAGCAGTATAGACAGCCCGTCGATTGGCGAAACGCTTTATATGGCGACAAATATGTTGCGAAATCTTTCACTCGTGTCTGCTCCGTTGGCGTGCCGTTCAAGCACTTACAAGCGTAATAAATTATCAATGATACAGGAAGGCGGTTTTTAGATGTGTGCACTATCTTTATTTCACAGTATTGTCATTTTCATCTATTGTTTCCGAATAGTATTCCTTACCCTCTAATTCTCTCATTAATTCGTGTTGCTAGGTGCCGTAACAAAAAATAATATTGACCTCAATTTTGTGCTGCTAGCTTCCTCCTACGGTAACATGCGTTTCAAATATAAAATCGCGGCTACGTTCTTTGAGGAGGGGGTTCTACTTTTATTCGAACAGATGGAGTTCAATACTCCCCTAAATTCTGATTTCGATTGGTTATGAAGTTTAGCGCGCCCACGGCGATGAGCCGCGCCGTAGTGGAGTGCTCCGGATTAATTTTGCCCACCTGGGGATCTGTAACGTGCGCCGAAATGTCGAACACACGGGAGTTTTCGCTTTTCGCGTCGATCAGAAAATATTCCTGGGAAGTTTCGCTGTACAGTTGTAGTTGTAAAGAAGCGGCACCGGGAATAATAACGGAATTAAATATGGCTTCGGTTTCATGTCTTGTTCATGTCCCAGAAGAAAAAAATCTGCAGAGATTCAGAGAATTGTCTTTGAACACGCACCATTCATATTTCGCTGGTCTCGAATGTGAGTTCTTTACAGCCAAATATGGCTTTGCATACAGTAGCGAAAGCTGCTAGATTATGTCATTCTTTTTAAATTTTCTGTTCTTTTCGGCAATGATGTAAAGTTATGCCAATATAGCTATGAAATGCCTTCATACCGCCGTGTGGTTCAAACCTCCCTGGCGACTTTACTCGCCGAGAGGAGGTTTCCCTGCGGAGACTACGCGTTGGGGTGGCCCTTACGCCGTCCGTGACTGCCTCCTGGCCGTCGCAATACCGCGGCCCATACGGATCCACCTGTCCATTCTGCGCCACTGCCATTGGGGACGTGAATGTGCAGCACCTGCTGTCGGCCTGCTCGGGATTGAATCAAGTTCGCCTGCGCACCTTCGTTCAACCGGTCTCCATCCTGGCCGCCCTCCTGACCTGCAACGCTGGGTGCATAGACCGTGTCACCGACAACTCCTGAACTTTATACACGAAACTAACTTGTTCGTGTTTCTGTGAGCCCCTAAATCTATATGCTGCAGGGCAAACTTTCGAATAAAAAAAATGGCTTTACTCCGTTAATTCATTTTTTCTGTGATTCGAGGCGTACTACAGAGTTGGCCTGATTAGGCTATTTTCTATGGGAATTTCTGCGGTTCTTTCGCTGGTTTCTTTGTTTAGTGTTCGTTTTTTGGGGGGAGATGTATAAAATGCCTATTTTTGATTTTGTAAGATCATTCTTGGGAAAATTTGTGTTTTTATTTTTTCTAATTTTGATTTTCACTATTATGTCCGGCCTATGCTATTATGACGATTAAAGGTGTTATTTCCGTCAAATCTTTATTGCTGTTGCAATAAAGGGCCTGACATTGTTCGTTATTTTCGCCATTTCTGTATCCGTATGTTTAACATTCTTTTGTGGACGCTTTCCTCCATACTTCGGTTTTTGGGAGAGATGTATAGGATGCATAGTACTTATTTTGCCAAAGCATTTCATGTGAAATGATTAATTTTGCTATTTTTCTTCTTTTCTCTTTTTTTTTCCAAAATTTCGTCCGAACAATTATCCCCATTTCTGCTAGCATAACGATTGAATATGTAACTTTCACCAAATCTGCGTGTTTCTGGATATGCAGTGCGTTACACCGTACTGGCTTCGGTTATACTCGGTAAAAATTGCTACGCATTAAATAATTACCGCAGCTTGCACTCGTGGTGCAAAGCTTTAGAAACAGCACAGTTGGCGGCCCCTGTCCCTTCCTCGGAGACCCGGCTGTTGGATTTCCTAACTTGCCTCTGAAAGTTCTCCAAGACTGGCTCGCCGGGATCACTTTGTCCGCAAGCTTTCACATCTCTCCCAAAGTAAACCGCGTTAGCACGCACTAGAACCCGCGGCAACCGGCTTCGCGAACTCGCAGTCTACGCACCCCACTTCTGGAATGAACGCACGTGAACCGGTGACGAGAACAGCATGCGAGAGATCACGACACGAACGCTGGACAGAGTGTTCCTTCTCGTAGGTCGAACTCTGACCGATTGAGGGCACTCCTCACGAAAAGCGCGTTCACTTGTGCTGCGTATTTGTTTTCTTTTTTTTTTCTGGGAACGCTGGATGGCGGGTCTAAAACTTTTAACAGCCCTGCTGTTGAAATCCCGACGCTCCACGTGTCTTCGTAGCGCAATGGGTTCCGTAGTCCGAGGTGCTGAAAATGAACGACCCGTCGTGTGTAGTACTAGCCCGCGGTCACCGACAAAATCGCAAGCCGTTCAATGGCTGCTTTGTACAACACGCTTATTCTCCCTTCACATACAGTTTCTTCATAAGTAGAATGGTTTATAATGGGCACCATTTTAGTGACAGAAACCCGAGTTATACGTCAAGCTCATGAGTCTGAACACTTAGACGTGAATCTTCAGGAAATTTTCTATCAATACCATTATTTGACAAATTCAGTAAAGTCAAAATGGGAGTGTTCGCGGGCATGCATGTGCCTTTCTTAGTTATGACCGCAGTCAATAAACGGAAAAACAAAATTTAATCACAGCTTTAAGCCCTCTATGTCGTTTGCTACGGAGCCTGCCGGGTCGCGCACCGTCAGAGATATAATTGGATTGTAATTTCGTCAAAAAATTTTGCCGTTCGGCCCAGAACTCAGTCCTTGTTCGTGGATACGCTTGTAGTTGGATGAAACCTTATCTAACTTCGCATGCAATAAAGTTGAAAGCAGATTGCAGATGGAAACCCTATAAAATGAGGTGCTGTACCTTGAAAGCTTGATTATAATTGACAAGATACGCTTACACGTACAAACGCATAAGTATGAACTTTTGCAGTTGAATCTGGTGATAAGAAGAAGGCTCAATATATTCACGCGGATAATGGTTAGGTTTGCGACGATTCAAAGTACGTAGCTGTTCAGTTCTGTGCAGGTACACGATTTATGCAGGTATTCTTTGTACTCTATGCCATTTGTTTCCTCGACTAAATTTAGTGGAAGGTACCACAATATTTTTACATGCAAAAATCGCTTCCAGAGATCACCCCTACTGGAGGCTCGAGTGGAGGGGGAATTCAGAATGCCGGAGTTAGTGTTCTTCCAATCGATTGTTTGTGGACACTCTTAAACTAACTCCCATGACTTGTTGGCCTGCATGCGTTGTTCCCAATCTCTACCTGGCAGTGGTGTTCGTGGTGGTGTACGCGTCGCTCATTTTCCTGGTGGGAGTGCCCTTGGTCTACTTGGAGTTTTTCCTCGGTCAGTTCTGCGGGCTGTCCATGCCGCAGGCGTTCGGGGGATTCCCCATGGCCAAAGGTACGCCAGCTCTCTTCACTTACCTCATTGTGGTATACGCCATATAAGAGGCAACCTATACATCGATGGAGACCAACAAGTTCTTGTGTCAATTGCACATTTGATGCCCACCAGTTGCCTGAACGATAATTCAGACCGAAACAAATCGACGAGGCGGTGACAAATTTTGTTATGCTATGCCCTCCTCTTTATTTTGTAGTGAATATACCTCCCGCCATCGTGAAGAATGTTGAATTCCCTATTAGAATGACAGTGGTCAGTAGTGTATTACTGTTTCTTTTATGCGTACATTTGCCGCAGCGTGTGCATGGCCGTGTGTTTGCTATAGGCATATAGCGTGTGTAGCCAAACCCTGATATGGAAACCACGTTCACTTAATCGGAAGTGAGGATATCGAGCCAAAACATTTCTGCTTAAGAGCCGTTTATTTTGGACCACCCACTCGTACTTCTGCGCTGAGACAAAAAGTGGCGGATATTGAGTTCAAGTTTCGGGCATTTGTATTCAGGGCATGCCGAAGTGCTGAGGAAGTAATTGTAGGGTATACATAGAGCTCTCTAAATAAATGAAGAGAACAGACCAGTTGGACGTTGTGTTTCTCTGCTGTTGAACTTTGTGTTTAACTTTGCTGCCTCGGACATCCCCAGTTGACCAGTCCCCTCTAAGCGACCTACGATGAACGTTTAGCTCGCTCAGCACCACCGGAAATCACCTGTTCGCCCGCGTCGGTACCTTTACTTCTCAAGGCGGCTAGTTTTGCACGTGCTGAAGGGACCTTCCCTCGCCTGGCGGCTGTTAAGTGCAGAGCACTGTATGGGCTCGCCTTTCCGTCGTAGCTCGCTAGCAGACGATGTGAAGCGACTGCCGGAATCGGGAAGCGCAGCGAGATAACGGACCCAAGCAGAGCCTGATGTACCGTCTTCAGGGAGTCACGCTGAGGCTTCGAATACCACGCGGTTAATGCAGCCATAATAGTTTGAATTTCGTCAACCGCTGGCGCTTGTCATACATCTCCCCTTGTTTAACGCCAATAAAACTGCTGGTACATTTCAGGAAAAATCTGCTTATATAACCGGCAGCTCCCGCTTTCATTTAATTAGGAACGTTCGTTGGGTTGGTTTTTACGATAGTAAGCGAAAAAGCGGCTGCGGAAAAAAAAAATATTTGCTCGAAATGACGCAGAAAGGCTCCAGCCGCGCAATAAAAAAATGACGCGTTCGAAATGAGGCAAAAAAGCCCCAACCGTGCAAGAAAAACTGGCGCGTTCGAAATGCCTCAGAAAGGCTCTAGCCATGCAAGAAAAAATGGCGCTTTCGAAATGACGCATAAAGGCTGCTGCCGCGCAAGAAAAAAAATTACGCGTTCGAAATAACGCAAAACAGCGCCAGCATAGGAAATGAAAGCAAGCACAAAAAGAACAGAACTCGCACTGGCGCAGTTTCATGCAGGGGGCTCGCGAGCACAGCGAAAGCGGGAAATTCGAAATGAATTGGCCCGCAGCAGTGAGCGGATAACGGCGCAGCAGCCCATTTTGGCTAATTACTGCTATGCACTTCTGACAGCTTTCACATTGAGTGGAACGGCTTTATTTTTTAGATGCAGAGCATCTGATTCACTCGCCTTGTCCCTCCGGCGTCGTCGTCGTCGTCGTCGTCGTTGTCCACCCCTCCCCCATTCTCCTCGCCGCGCCAGCTGCGCTATCCGCCGCTCACCCCCTCTCCTCTCCGATAGCCAACACTCTCTCGCGAGGGGCATTGGATTGGATTGGATTGGCTTGGCTTGGATTGAATTGGCTTGGCTTGGCTTGGCTTGGCTTGGCTTGGATTGTATTTGGATTGGATTGGATTAAAGTGGATTGTGTTGGATTGTGTTGCGTCATAGCCACGGCAGACGCGCTGGGGCCGGCGCATGTGCAGTACTCTCTCTTCCGCGGTTTCCTATCCTTCGGGCGCGCGGCGCATATAACCGGTGTGCCGTTCTCCGGCGAAGCAACATCCACGCTTTGCTCAAACACCTAGAGTCCACGCCGCTTTACAAGTACGCCAACGTCGTCATCGACTGGGACCGACTTACGCAGTCCCCTCAACGTTATGCGCGCTATAAAACGCGGTCCCTTCGCCGCTCCGCCTATGCGTCGCATCTACACAGGGGTTCCTGCGAGGGGAGGTGGGAGTTTTCTCTTTCAGCGCGCCGGCTGTGCCGCCCTTTGGTATAACTCCCGTAGCACTCCTTCCGCAATGCTTATTTCCCTGCGCGCTATTGTCTGCTCGCGCCTTGAGCGCCGAATTTCTGTGCGATTCTGTGTCCCTCCCAACGACTCTATAAAGACGTTTGTACTTTTTGGACTACTCAAACTTGAATATGTTGGTGTCTATCTGTATGTATGTCTGCCTGTCTACTTGCCCGTCTATTCAGTGGCTGCGCAAAAAGTTCAAATGAATTCTTGAGTAAGATTTTGCTCAGGCAAAACATTTTCAATCTATTAACCCTCTAAGTATGCTGTATATTTGTCACCTTTGTTCAGCTTTGTTCAGGTAATACTGTTAAAGCTGGATGTCACGAACCAATATGGAACGAATTCCTGGAAGTTAATTAAGTATTTTAATTTCCCATTGCCACTGTCATTGTAGCCCATGTGTTTTTTGACCTCTATGAAACGAAGGCGTTGCGGTGGTTAATCTTGATGTAACGAAGTCGCTAAGCTTATCCCTCATTTTTTCTTGCAGTTTTACTGAAAAATCGACCAGAGAAAAGCACTATCACTACTGTAGGAAGTTAGCTGCCATGAGAACGTCTACACTCTAGAGTATGAAATCTAAATTCGTCATGATGATACTTATGAAAGGAGCGACAGCGCCATGTCGTAGCTAACGTAGCAGCCTCTGCTGGTTTGGCTTGTGTAGCGTGACACAACATCAGGTATAGAGTGTAACTACAATTCAGTTGTTTCTTCGTCCGCACAGCAAACTGCCGTGAGTTTTCACGTGCGAGTGACGTGTCGATTCGAGACTTCAGTTTTCAGGTGCAAGGCATGCCTATCGGCGTGAATGTCTCGTCTGCTATCTTTGTATTCGTCCATCGGTGATGAGTTGCCAGTGCGCGTGCAGGGAACGCTCTGCCGTCGGGCGCGAAGCACGCGCTCATGAGCGCTCCGCATTTTCTTGGTATTTTTTTCTGGAACACCGAACTTACGGATTCTAGAATAGATCAGGTGTTAAAATAACTCAGCCACGGTGGGGGTTGGGCGAAGGGGGGCTATTAGTGCCAGCTCAATAAAAAATTGGCACCCCATGTTTAAGTCACTAAATGTTGCTGTAGTACGCAGTTGAACAGGCTGGAATTTCGATGTATCTATGACAACAAAAAATTACCAGTGGCTTATCTCGGGTATGCCAGGATATACGTAGCGTGATCAAAGGTTCAGCAATCCAATCCAACCCAATTTAATCCAATCCAGTCCAGTTCAGTTCAGTCCTGTCCAGCCCAGTCCAATCCAATCGAATCCAGTCCAGTCCGGTCCAGTCCTGTCCAGTCACTGCGCCTCGCGCATGCACAGCACGGCTCTCCAGGAACCACGCGAAACGGCTATCAAGCGGCTCAGGCGCAGCGTCAGACTTGGCTACTCACAACGGAGTCGCACAGCTGGGCACGCGCCGGGGCCAGTGCGTCTGCCGCGCCTATGACGTCACTCCTCTGGAATGCGCAGACTGGCCAATGTGCAGGCCCAATTCTCTACACATCCTCACTCCAATTGAATAGCAATCCAATCCAATCCAATCCAATCCAATCCAATTTAATCCAATCCAATCCAATGCTCCTCGCGCTTGCGCAGCACGGCCCTTCAGGGTCCACGCAAAACTTGTCAACCTCGGCCAGTGTAGCTTACGCTACAAAATTACTCAGCCACCGTGGGCTTGGGCAAAGGGCGGCTAGTAGTGCTTGCTCAATAAGAAAATTGGTGCCCTATGTTTAAGCCTCTGAATGTTTCTGTAGCACACAATAGAACAGGCAGGAATTTCGATGTCTCTCTAAAAAAAAAAACCACTTCCCTCCGGCTTTGTGCAGGCATCGGTTGGACCATGATCTACATGGGGTCACTCCTGGCGATCGTCAACACTCCCGTTGTAGCATACAGCCTCATCTACCTGAGTGAGTGCTTTTCGCAACGACTGCCGTGGAATTGGTGCCCCGGTAGCGATGGTGGCCCTGGTTACGTGGCGGGCAACACGACAACCCCAGCTCTTAGCGCCGCGAGGAACGTCACCAGCGCCAGCTGTTACGAGATCGCAGAGTACGAGGTTCGTGGCACTGAAATATTTCGAAGTGTACTGCATGTTTTGCTGTTCGTGGAACCTTGATGCACATAACATCGTAATCGAATGAAGTTGACAACGGAATTCAGCGACGCACCACAGTTTCTAGACTTACGATCCATACATAATCACGTAGATAAGCACTTCTGGAAGGGCACTTACCGTAGTGCATGGCTTCATTAATTAAATGTCAGCATCTTTTCATTTATCTCCACGTCATTACCATGCACTAACATTCAATGCCTATTATGGGTAAGAAGCCTTAATAGAAAACGGGCTTCTGCTACTATGACTCAGAACCACAATGACAACTCGCGCACGGAAGTTTAGCCCCCGCGGAAAAATATTCCTGTAATTCTAAACATTCCTTGATAGATAAGAAGTTGTTACGGCCTGGGGATACGTCTCCGTGGTTAGCGGTTGTGTTACTCATCAGGAAGAAATTGTCACCTCCGCCGCAGTTGTTTTCATTTTGGTAAAAAGGACTGTCACATCCCGGTATTGAGATTACGGCACCGGCTAAGTTGGCGGCTTCCTTCATAGTAAGCAGGTCAATGGCCAGTTGGAAGTGCTGCGGAGATCGTAAGGGGCTTGGATGAGCTCGGTCGCTGTACCCTGCCCAGTCTCGTAACGGCGCCACCAAGAACGCGTTACTGTCGGTGTAGCTTCTCCATCGTTGAGTTACGCTGGCTAGTCGGTAGGCGATCAGGGCCAGGCATGGCGTCCTCCGGCGGAAAACTGAAAACAGGCATGGGAGTCAAACCAGCAGTCAATATAGCGGGTTTCTGCGGAAATCAAGCCTGAGGGGACGCGGGTGTTCTCTATCATGGCAAGCGGTTATCTTCGCAGGTTTCATGGCGCCAAAAAATTTGCCTGATGATTGCAATACTCCATTATGCGAAATTTCAGCGGAGTGTGAACTACGGTGACGGTGCCTGGTGCTTCGGAAGCGCGTACCTCAAATTCGCGCGGCGGCACTGAGAGCCTAGGGGAAGCGCTTCCATTGTCTCAGGAAGTGATCGCGTCATCAGCGAACGCACAACACCACATGCTTACTCAGACGTTATCTCGTACCGCATCGCCGCCACGGAGCACGTTCACTCGGCCTCGGCCAACCAGTCTCCCCGTCACACTGTCGCCGTACTCTCCTCCCCCGCTTTCTTGCTCACTCTATCTTCGCTATAATTTCGTTATCTTTAGATCACAAAGATGCCGACGCCGACGGACGACGAGAAACCACTACAACGAGCGCTTAATAGCTGCTCACTAAAATGTAGCGGAAAAACGACTAAAGCGACAACAGGCCACTGGTGCCTAAAACAGGGTTGAATGATTTAGTGCCATAGTGATCGTGGTATTAATGGTGATTTTTGGCGCATAGTCAGCGGAGGATACCACAACCAGCCCAAAGCAGCTATACTAACTCGGTTATTTGGATGCTCAAGTTGCTCCTGCAGGCCTAGCACCTGTCAGCACAAGCGACAGGAAAAGATGCAACCATACACGCCGTAATGCAAAGAAGTGAATATAAATATACATACACACTTTTAGCGCAATAACAAACAGTAAAAATAATACACACTACGAGATATTGGCAGCGTAGGCACGCCCCAGGGGTCTGTTATCTCACCGCTGCTGTTTAACATCGTCATGATCCGGGTCGCCGAAGCGGTGGCTGGCGTCAAGGGCGTCCGGCATACCATCTATGCTGACGATATTACGCTGTGGACGACCGGCGGCACAGACGCCAGTATTGAGAGGAGGCTGCAGACAGCAGTCTCGGCTATCGAAGAGCGGCTTGACGGGACGGGCCTGCAGTGCTCGCCATCCAAGTCAGAGCTCCTGGTGTACTCCCCTCGCAAGGGCGGGCGACGTCTGTTGCCCCCTAGAGAGTGCGATCGCCTGGTTCTGATCACTAAGACCGGTCAGAGAATTCCCGAGGTTCCTGAGATCCGGGTGCTGGGCATGCCGATGAGCGGCAACGGCAGCAAGGATACTCTGATGAAGAAGTTGGCGATAAAGACAGCAAGTACCCTGCGGCTAATCCAGCGCGTGTCGTCCAAGCAGGCGGGCATGCGTGAGGAAGGGCTCGCGAGGCTGGTACAATCCTTAGCTGTCAGTCACATAGCGTACACGGCGGCTTACCACAAGTGGTCGCAGACGGACAAGAACAAGATTGACACCATGATCAGAAGGTTGTACAAGCGAGCGTTGGGGTTGATGGAGTCAACGAACACCGAGCGGCTGATGCAGTTGGGCGTTCACAACACTCTGGACGAGCTCATTGAGGCGCAGCTGGCGGCACAGCGAGAGCGACTGGCGGGGACCAAGACGGGCCGGGCCATACTCGAGACCTTGGGGTACGGCTATCAGGTCACGGGGAGGCAGCTTCACGAGCTCTGTGATAAAGTTCGAGAAAACGTGCGGGTGGGTCCCATCCCGAAGAACGTACATCCAGAGCACAACCGGGAGCGGAGGCGAGCCAGGGCCAAGTACCTCATCGAGCAGTACAGCGGTGACCCGAGAACGAGATACGTGGATGCAGCAGACTACGGAAAGGGCAGATACGCAGGGGTTACCATCAATGCGAGAACGGGGGAAGTGTCCACGTCAGCGAGTATGCGGTGTGTTAATGCAACCGAAGCAGAGGAGATCGCCATCGCCCTAGCAATGGCCGAGCCGTGGTGTGACACCGTCCTAAGCGATTCGCTAGAAGCTGTACGAAACCTAGCCAACGGCCGGATCAGTGACAAGGCAGCCAAGATAATCGAACGAGTGGTTGCGCAGGAAGAAAGAAGAGTAGAAGTAAGGTGGATCCCTGCGCACGCGGGTGAATGCTCTCCGAATACACCCAACCACAACGAGACGGCCCACAGGGAGGCGCGCGCTATTACTCACCGCGCTCCCAATGTGGAGAGTCGTCCCGAGTGCGAATGGTGGTCGGAGACCAAGGACTGAGCGAGAGGCTAAGGCGAAACACTCAAGAATATGCGGCTTTCGAGACGGGCGTACCCGCCGCCTCATCGTTCTCTGGGTCGCGAGGAAGCAGTGTGGCTAAGAAGACTCCAGACAGCGTCGGTCACATCACCGGCAGCGTTACATCAGATGTTCCCGGACGAATACCCCGAGGCCCTGTGCAGTGTGTGCAAGAAGGGACCGGCCAACCAGTGGCACGTTATTTTGGGACTGCGCCACCGAACCGGACAGTGCCAGTGTCGAGGAGTATCCAGCGGAACTTCAAGGAGCCATCGAGTCAGCCAGCAAGATGGATCAAAAATGGGCCATCCAGCAGATCTTCACCGCGCTTGAAAGGCATGGGATCCGGAAAGAGCTAGTGCTCAGTAGGGCTGCGAAAGGGGAAGCAACGTTAGGCCGCATTGAGGCGGAGCCGTAAATCGGCCCCCGCCTAATGCAGGATCTTTGTCAATAAAGTCTTTTCCAATCCAATCCAAGATATATAAGTGAACAGATGCACGTTTTTGCGAAACAAAATAACAAAAATATCAGATAAAAAACACATAAAGTAACCCTGCAATGACTTCATTTTGCACAGGAAACGAAAATACCGTAAACATTTACACAAATTGACAAGAAAATACAAGCAAACGTTACACTTCACATAGAAAATACATTTTTATTTTCCCTCTAAAAGCGGCTACCGAGGAAGTGTGTTTAATCATGTCGAACGGTGCAGCGTGACTATTGAGGAGGTTAGGAATGTGCCATTTAAGGTTTGTAGGTCGTACATCGTTCTAGTTCATATTTTCAAGTTTTTATGCTGGGAATTGTATTCCGCTTTAGTGTTGGTTTAAAGAAAGCAAAAAGATCTCGGTTAGCTTTGAATTCCACAAAAAATCGTGTCAGCCAGCCATATATTATACAAATACTGAACATCAAGCGTGCAATCCTGCTAAAAGTCTGGAAATCTATTGGCATAGAGTAAGAGATTACGGATGAACCACCAACCCTTCATTTACATGCAATACAAGCCTGTCCTGAACGATTTTTACGCAACTCCCCATTAAAGTAAACAATCATCTAACCGAGAGTGTACACAGGCATAATAAAGTTGCATTTTTATTCTCGTCGGCAACAGGGCACTAAATTTACTCACCACGCCATTGTATCGCGTAATATTGCATTTTATAGAACTATCATGACCTCGTTTGCTAACGCTTTTTTTTTATTTGCGTTTATTCGGTTAGCACTGTCAGCCATTTGGTGGAATATCGTCACGTCACGTCGACGGCGCTTGCCGTATATTTCCGCAATGTGTGGGAGCTCTGCCCTTGCTTGAATGAGATTGTAGGCCATTGCTCTTGACGATACTTCATGTCCTCTTCCAAGCTACGGCAACAGAAACAGGAAATGCACATGCCACCTGAAGTTTGCGCAAAATAATGCACCGTTTTCCAGTCAAACAGAATCTCGAAGAGCCTCAAAAAAGACATTGTTGAGCAAAACCAGAAACATCAGCTATGGTACATCTTTTGAATTGTACTGTGTTCCGTTACAGTACCCGTGCGCGCGCGTCAACTCGACGCTGGCTCGGCGCTACGGGTCGGCGAACTACAGCGGCCCGGCGTCGGTGGCCGTGCAGGAGGCCGTCGGAGGCCCCGCGGTAGTTGTTCCCTTGGCCGAGTACATGGCCTTGGGGAACACCTGCATCCCCGGCAATGTCTCATCCCAAGAGTACTACTTGAGGTACGCCCGCCATATGTCCGTGGGGATATCGCAGCATGGGTGGTGTAATGTTAGTGTAATTAATGTGAATCCGGGGAAGGTTTCTGCGAACTATTCATTGTTATTCGCTTTGTTTCTTTTGTTATCTGTGCGTGGCTGCGCGCGCTTATCTTATCCTATGTTCCAAAACGGAACGTCTGTGTGCTCATAACATCGTTGATCACGCTGGAAAATCTTGGTTGGCAGGAAGAGGCTTTAGCTTGGGGTCACAAAGGCCGACTGTTCCTGCGTGATTGGTAATGTTCTCTAACTAATTGTATCGTTTAGAAACGGAGAGTGCTCCCAGATCAATGCTGCCATTGCAAACGCCGGGATTCATACTGGCCCGAAAGACAATGGATGTCACTGTTCTGACTGCTTCTTCGGCGCTTGTGTTTTCCTTTTGTAATTTCGGAGCTCTGTAACTCTCATAAACGTTGATTTCTACAAGAATGTTGATTCGATCTTCGCTGAGTGGCAATATTGTCAAATTGAGATTACGGGATGCGTCAAAGCCACTCGCATTTCTGTGTCCAATTCCACTCACCTATTGGGAGTGACACGTCGAAGATAACCCTCTGCGTTGCCACATGGCGTAACGTAGGGCAGCGAATAAATTATAGCACCCGAGAATCTTTACGTCGTGCGAAATCTCGATAAACGCGCATTCGTCTTTCGCCTTCATTATTACTAATCGCGGTAGTACCCGGCGATGCCCAAGTTGGCCACTACACTACACTCTAAACTTTTTTTCCACCCATATACTCCCTAGAGGTTCTTTTTCGCCTGTCCTCTAGTGATCCTCCTTGGAGGAGTTTTTTTACTACATGGAACAGGGAGGTTTTATTTACCTCCTCAAAACAGGGTGTTTTTAGGTGATAGAAAGGAGGTAGTTAGGGAGTGTTAAGAAATTTTAGGGAGAATTTAAAGGTGTTGTGCCACCAAATTTTAAGTCTGTAAAAAGCCTGCTGTAGGCTTCCTCTGCATGCAACGACCCTCAACACGAAGTTCTGGGTACAGCAAGCGCTTAATATATATTTTAATTCGCTTCTAAAAATTACCTAAATGCTCTTCTGGAAATCGGGACCCATCGCTAGCGCCACTAACCATGACGTCAGTGAATTGCCAGCGCAGCAAAGTTTGTGACGTCATACAACGCTAGCGACTCGAGCGACGTGAACGTGAACTCCAGTTACCACAGTTTGTTTGGTCGCTTGGTCGTATCGACACACTATACCGATACGACGGCGACGCCGACGCGACGCCGACGAGTCGTTAAAACATCGGCCAACTGCCGAATTGCCAGACCGCGTTGTCACACCACGCCGACGGCGACACAAACACGTCGGCCGATGGAAAGTCGCCGTAGTGTGACTGACTCGCCGACCGAAGACGCCAACAAAACCGGTCGCCTGACTGGTCGCACGACGCGTCGTCAATCGACCGAGAAGCGAAAACTGCGCCCCGACAACATTGGTGCCGCAATGAACGCGGCTCTATTTTGTTAGTTTCTGGAGGGTAATAAACGCAGTAAGTTCCATGAAGCCCATACAACTCAACACTAGCGCTAATGCGATCCGTATTTTGGCGTTCGACGCTTCGGCCGTGCTCTTCGGCGACGCCGCTACCCCGGAATGCGTGTGCGATCGGCTCGCCTGTAGAAAATATAAGGTCAGTTTCGTGCAGAAGAACAGTTACGTAGGTTAATTTGGGTAATAAGAGATCAGTATCGGCAAAGGTTTTTAACGTAAAACGTAAAACCAAAGTACGGCAAGCACTATCCCTTCAGTGCAAAATCGCAGTCGCAGCCGGGCACACTTATTTTTGCGAGCGCTTTCGCAGAAGAGCAGAGTTGATGGCGATAAGCTGTCGCGGGGGCTTCGCGGAACCTTGCTGCGCAAGCGCTATTTAAAAAAAATGTGAGTTTACAAGCCAGGAATTCTGTAAATTAGCTAGTAAACTAGTAAACACCGACGTACGACTCCAAGGATGGGCCTCCATCTAGTACACCGGCTATATCGCGGAGTGGAATCGTTTGTTCGCTGGCTCAGTGGTCTCGCGTCAACGTTGCCGGTTCGATTTGCGGCGGGGGCAGCTTTTTTTTTTTAGCTTTTTTTAGCATTTTTTTGGTATGCAAGTCCATGGTTTTCATTTGTCTGCATCCGAGGATGCAGACAAAGAATCCGCGTCGGAGCTGTCGCGGCTTGACGTGACGAGTCGGCGTGTTTACTTCCGTGGTGAAGCACGTATGTGGGGGAGCAGACGCCGCAGTAAAGTCGCAACGTACCGCAGCGCCGCCGTGGCAGAGCCTCCTCGAAACACTGTGACGTCACTGCTTGAATCGGCGCCCAGAAACCGAAACCGAATCCTGTTCACATGAATCGTGCGATAATAAATTTTTCACTCAGAATATGTGCGTGTGAGAGCATGTATCATGCTTTCTAACGAATTATAAAACGTTTGCAACAAAGAATGCACAAGCAACAAATTTGGTGGCACAACACCTTTAAAGAGATCAAAATGGAGTATTCTTTACTTCCTCAAGGCGTTTTTAAGTGATGTTTATGGACTTTTTAGGCGGTTGAATAGGAGCCTATTATGGCTCCCTTGGGAAGTACTTATGTTATTTTAGGGGCGTTTTGAGGAGGTTCAAGGGAAGCATTTACTTCTTTTACATGGAGTTTTACGTTTTGTAGGCCTCGCGAGGGGAGTTTTTAGGAGGTTCAAGGGAAGCATATATTTCTTTTGAATGGAGTTTTGCAAAGTTGGGGCGGTTTTGTAGGCCTTCCGAAAGGAGTTTTTTCAAGGCCACAAGGGAGAGTTTCTAGTTCCCTGCGGGAGTACTGATTTCACACGGTTTTTCTCGGTTTCAGGTTTATTTGAAACGAACTTTCGCATACAAGTTTACATGGTACATGGTGTACACAAGGAGGCTCCGAAATAAAAACTTAGGGCGACCTCCTATAAGAAAGCAAAAATGGTAAATTGCTAAAAACACGCCAGTTAGGAATGGAAGACAGCAATAGAATGCTAGTTAAACAAACCGTAGAATTAATATTACTACAAGAACTGGAAATACGCGAAAAACAAAGATAGGCGCAAACACAACCACATGGTAAGTGAAATCATTATATATTAATAGCGGATCGAGAACGCGTCAGTACTTATCAGAACTTATCAGAACGCATCAGCACTCAGTACACAAAGTGAAAAAAAATGGTTGCAGTGGTTTACAACAACAAAAAAATTTCAGTTGGTGGTGAAATGAGCGATCTGTGTGCTAGTTGAACAAACTGTAGAAACAATATTACTACAAGAACTGGAAATACGCGAAAAACATATAGGCACAAACACAACGGCATGGTAAGTGACATCATTATATAATACTAGAGGATTGAGAACGCGTGAGTACTTATAAGTACGCATCAGTACTCAGTACACAAAGTGAAAAAAATGGTTGCAGTGGTTTAAAACAACAAAAATTTTTTTCAATTGGTGGTGAAATGAGCGAGAGCTGTGTAACGATTTGATATTGAAAGGTAACGAGCATTTTGTAGATGGTAAAGGCACAAGAGATAAATGATGTAGGAGACAGACAGCAATGAGATGGCTATGGATAAATGAGTAATATAAAGAACGAGAAATATGCTGCGGAAAATACCAGTGCGTTTTGATAAAGACACAAATGCGCCAAGAAAAGTGACCCAGTCTGAGGGGTTAATTGCAAGGATATAGAACAGAATGGGTGGTATCGCGACAGCTTCTTCAGAGTGAGAAGAAAACGCCATGTAATTCGTGTTTTTCCGATAATTTTGAGTTGATTCATTTGGCACCAGTTGCCAACATTATTTAGATAATTGTTTCAAGTTATATTAGTTGTTTAATATTATTGCTTCACTAAAAGATAGCTGTATTATCAGCATACAGAAGGGCCCATCAAATATCCCCTGTTCAGTAAAAAAAAAGAAAACGTCAGAAACATAATACGAAATTCTTTAAACTACTATCCAATGATTACAGGATTGAAAACAAATAAAATATTGGTGAGGGATATTGATGCGATAAAAGTTAATTAGTTCTAAATCCTTCACACGTGGTTTGGTGCTGGCAAGGTCCAAAAAGGCATGTTCCACAAACGTTAGAGCTCTGTGTGCCTTCTTGGGATATTGAATGTTGAAAACCCAGAACGATGCAAACAGACTACACAGTCCTCCCAGTAAAGATGATGCAGTCAAGACACTCTGGCCATCGATGCGGAGGCTAATTTCCCCGTTCGCGGAATGCAGGCAGGGAGTCAAAGGAACATCTACCTGAAAAAGCAAAAAAGAAAAAAAAATGCCCCACATGTAAAATTCAAAACAGACACTATGGTTAAATGAACTTAATAATTCGGTACAGTAATAAAATTGTTATGCCAGTTTCCCTGCGAAGATTCAGTACTTAAATTAGGAATGCAAAGGCTTCATAAAACCAAGTGCCAGTACATTAACCATCGTCACTTTTGCAGCAATAAAAAAGATATTACTTCCGCACAATATACTCGAGCACAACTTTAAATGACAGTGAAGTTAAAATGCAAGTCTCTCTAGGTTGATAGATTAGCTCACGGAGAACACTATTATACCCCTCTTACACCTGGCATTTTTTTTTAAAATAAGGTTGAAACTAGCAAAAACACGTTTTCACCGGAAGGGCTTAAGTGGCCTGACGCGCACAACTTCTTTCTTGGCTGCCGCTGGATGGTGCTACTCGTCCATACTTGGGGTGCAGTACCGCTTTCCAAGGGAGCATGCGAGCTACGCATGAGAAAATCGTTCGACGCCAAAACTTGCGGGGCCTCAAAAGGCCAATGTTTTTCTTCAGTGAAGCGTAAATACTGATCACAGGTCCAATGGAGAAACATTTTGCTTAGTGGTCTCGAACGGCAAATGACAGGGGAGTTTGGGGAAGCATGAGCGATTTGACCGGAACTGACCAAACTGCTTGGTACGTGGTAATGTTGTATTCAGTTGCTTGTATACTGCTATTAATCACCGCTGCTTCACTTGCTTCCGGTTTATCCTGGTGCAAACAGCGACTGCAGTCGTGTTTGCGTCACGTTTGATGAGCAGTTGAACAGCGATTTCGCAGCACTTAAGACATCTTGGCACTAAATCAATGCTGAAATGGCTATGCGGAGGTCCGACTTCCGTTTGAAATCAACTTGCTGGTTGTCTTCAATGACCCTTTAACAACAAGTTACCCTTATGCCTCATCACTGCAACCGATTGTTCCTCCGTGTGGTGCAAAGTGTGTTACTGTGATTATTTTCAACGTGAAACGAACCGTTTCTGTGATTTGTAGGACTGATTCTGCTATTAATTACTGCAGTGACAACAAGCTATGAAAGAAAATCCCGCCATCTCCACGAAGTGAATGATGATGAGAGGGGCGAATCTAAAATGCTTATCAGCAGACAATGTGACGCATTAAGTGCAAGCTGCTTTCATATTGTGTGCAATAGGATATGGCCCCCTGGCAGAATGATGCGCTGCGCGAGATTTTGCCGTACCTAAAAGGACAGGCAACTCATTTTTACGGAGTATAGGATCTGTAAAAGGGTTGCGAGTTGGGCGAGTTGGTAATTATGCATTGCGAAAAATAAACTGCGCGCAAATTAACGAGGACAAGAACACATGAAGACGGCACAAGCGCACACTCGCAACTAGTTTATTATTGCACAATTCAAAGCTTTATATGCCCAAGCGCCCAATTGCCGCGCCCCCAATGCGTCACAGTTCTCGGCGCACTCAGCCGAAAATACTAAAAAACCGTAACAACAAAACCACAAAACGAACTTTGAGGTGCACGGAAGGCGAAAAATCAGCAAAGATAACCGCATCATACATGGATTAAGAACCCCCTCCCACCCCCAACACGCATTCCCAGAAGAAGCACCGAAATAGCGCTCAATGTGCGTCTAAATATGCGACTTCTCGATTAAGCAGGGCGATAGAGGGATGACTGATACGTTCGGAACCAGCTTTTCTGGTGTGGCTGGCTTCTACAATTTCTCGCGTTTGCTGGTTCTTATGTCGCAAATGGATGGCTGTGCGCTCAAACACAGGGACACAATCAGGTCTGCATGCGCGGTAATGAGAAGATAAGTGGCTCAGGTCACGTTGAAAAATGAAAAAAAAATATACGGTACTTTTAGACGTCGTACGGTCGAGTTTGTGACAACGTACCCGTGTGCGGCTCTGTCCTGAAGTTCGGAGAAATGCAGGCGGATTGTGTTATATTTCTCGTCTTGCATTACGCTTTCTTTTATATATTAGCGCCCTCTTTCCCGAACTCTCTACCTTCCTTCCCGCTTCCGTCTGACTGCGCTGATTTTCGCCACCACGAAGTAACCGTCACGTTGCTTTGAAACGACGCCGCGCGCGACAAACGATTTTATCTCGAATGCCCTGTTACAAACCGGCCTACAAAAGAATGCGAACGCATACCCCAAAACCCACAAACAAGTAAAATAATACGAGTGTGCGCTTTTTTCTTTGCCCGTGCGTGTACGAGCTGTGAGCGGCACGGGTACCCGGGTACTTCGCTGTTAACCCTATCCAAACGTTTGACAAACGCATCGACTGATGAAAGACCACTTACCAGCGAGCTGTCCACACCTGTCGCCGTATCCAAATGCTGTTTGCGGCCGTTCCTCGTGTGACAGGGGCACATGAAAATCTTTCCACCAAATGGCACTACTAGTCCTTCACAAATACGAAAAAACGACGGCCCAAGGCGAGGCTTGAAGCTCGGGCCGCGCCGAGTCACCGGCCGCGCTGCGTTAAAAGCACAGAGGTTGTTTACATCCGGGCAGCCAGTCGTGCCGCCAGGGCAAGTTGAGTCGCTGCAGTCGGGTGCGTTGGCGCGCTGGCACGAGAATTTAAATCGTCTATGTATGCGCAAGCAAGCGAAGCAGATGAACATTGCAATTGTTTGCAAAGGCGAGAACTGCCTCTTCGTTAGCAGTAGAGTTTGACAACACCTATCGCCAAAATAAACAGATTGAGACAACACGGCCGCGCTCTCTGCCTGTGATCGCGCTGGTTGAAGCATCTATACGGGTATACGTACGGTATTGGTTTTGTAGCGGCGTGCAACCGTCGCGTCCTGCTTACTCGTTCTAATTAGCATTAGGCCACGGTTGAAGTGCTGGTGCACGGAGACAACAGAAGACTAACATGGCGACCGCCCGCTTGAGATGATTACCTCAGATAGGGCGTTTATTGTGGACGTGGTAGTATACAAGGAACGGAACGCCATCTCACAAATGGTGTTAAGTAGTTCTAAATCCTCCCTTTTGCTACCCGGATGGGCAAAGGTACTACCATGGAGGTTCGTCCACTTCTTTAGATCATGCCTAGGGAGTACATTTTTTGCTATAGGTACTTTTCAGGGCACATTACTTGATTAAAACTCCATTTCCGGCTAGTTTGCGTTTACAGTGTAAGGACACAAATGGGTACAACACCTGGACGGCTATTCCAAAAGGCCCGAGATTGAGCGGAACTGCGGAGACACAAGCTCTAGCGACGCCCACGTAACGTGACAATATTATTTCAAGGCCGGGTTCAACAGCTTTAAAAATGCGATTAATTCTATTTGCTGATTATTGAGGTGACGTAACTGATCCAGGGCAGCGCGCTCCAAGGAGGCGCGACTAGGGCGTGGCGCATTTTTCAGTGCGCTCTCTCGCTCCGCTGTTGCACTGGTGGTTACCGGAGGTAAGCGAATCCAACTAACGTAGTTTATTGCGGTTTTCTTTTAAGAATCCGCATGTCGCTACAAAGTTCATTTATTTTCTATTTCGGGCGTTCTTACCAGCTCTCTGTTCGAAATCTGCCGACCTTACAAGCAGTTCCTGTCCATTTCTGCGGTCGGTGGCAAACAATGCAGTCACGTGACTAAGACCGACGGGCAAAAAAAGAAAGCGGGTGGTGGAAACGCGCCACATTAAAAATAGTTGCGGCTCGGTGTTACGTTATCGAAATGCTTCGTCTGCTTTTCGACACAAAATTTCCTTAGGACCCATAAGTCTGCTTACGTGCTGTGAAGGCGAAAGCTTGGCGATGCATACTAACGAGTTCTTTACTGATACATCGTACTTGCGTCTTTTTCGTCCTATTCATTTGTTTGGGTTTTGGCACGAATTACTTGGACTGGATTCTTTTCTGCTATGCCGTGTTTGCGTCAGTTCTGTTTTATTTCTTAATGGACTACGTCAACAAGCAGACCGGCAAACCCCACAGCCTCCCTAGAACCGGGGTCACTGTGAGACTGGTGAGCACCTGTCCTACTCCCGTGCCATCACGTTAAGGTGTCACGCGTCACGCACTATTCTGTAACTTTCACTTTTTAAATTCATGGCGTGGTGAATATAGCGAACCGGGCACATTAGCTCTCCAAAGGCTCCAGTTGCGGGCCAATCCCTCGAGTGGGCTTGTGCTACGTAGGAATAGTACCAACGACAACAATGTTTCAGATTTGTTTGCTTTGTTTCCTTTGGCTCTTCACAGCTATGTTTCGAAGAAGCTCTCTACAGTGTATTTCTTGTCATTGAGGCCAATTTCTTCCCCTCTCTTCTTGCGCCCCCTTCCCACTCCCACTTACCCTCCCTCTGGAGTCACGTGGTTACTTTAATTCTCAACTTTCCCCTTTACCCGCTTTCCATGCTGTGCTTCCTGCCATGCGAAGGTAATGCTGGAGAAAAGCCGTTGATTTGCGCAGAGATCGACTCTGATAATAAATAGGCGCCGTTGATTCTATATGTGGATACGTACAAGATATCCTGCCAGTTAAGTTTTCACAAAAAAATCTGCGACTCTGATAATAGATAGGCGCCGTTGATTCTGTATGTAGATACATATAAGCTATCCTGCGAGTTACGTTTTCACAAAAAATCTGCGACACGCAACGCCTCGGCAGCGCTTACTATAAACGAAACCCACAGTCATGGAACGCCTCGTTCGAAATTGTTTTGCGAGCAGACGATAACTGAAGCGCACACTCTGGCTGCACATTGATAGACGCGCGCTAGACCCTGCGGAAGCCATGTCCGCCTAACCGCCTAAAAAAATGAGGTCACGGAAACACGTCTCCAGCGATCATATTGCGCACACATCACCTGACTGTCGACTGGTGGCGTCAATGGTGCGGTCGCTGCCAAAGCATCCGTGGAAGGTGCCCGTCGCGCAGAACTGCAGCGCACACAACACTTGCTCTTCGACGGTCATCGAGCGAAAGCCGCCTTGAAGTATTCGCAAACGGAGGCCGGTCGGCACACGACTGTACAGCCAATGCGCAGTACTTTTGTACTGATAAGAACAAGCTCAAATTCCTCTTCCGTTTAAAATATCTGTCGGGGTAGAAATATGCCTGCTAAAGCGACCATAAACAAAAATTACGCCCACCTCCCCTCGCGGGAATTCTGGTGTGATGCGACGCTGAAGGGGGTTCCATTGGCGTCGCATCAAGCGATCGTCGGATACGGCAATAGAGCAAGCGCAAGCGCAAGCGCGGACGACCATCGACTGAGAGACCGGCCGGAGCGCGGCACTCCGCTTCTATGCGCAGCGCGCCCGAAGGAGAGGAGACCGCGGAGAGAGGGAGTACTGCACATGCGCACAGTGCGCAGCCACATGCAGCGTGACCGCAGATGTTGGGAGAGAGTGTTCGCTATCGGAGAGAGGAGAGGAGGCGAGCGGAGGAGAGACGCAGCTGTGCGGACGCGGACGACGGACGCACGCAGGACAGGGCCGCCGGCAAGAGATGCTCCTCTCAGCGTCGCATCTAAAAAACCATGCCGAAGCATCGGCCGCCACGACCATCACGAGTTTAACTAGGCCGTGCGAAACCATTCCCGAGTTTTCTACGAGTTTTATTGTAAAGAAAACACGCCCATCCCATTTGTGGGGCAGCGTGGCGACAGAAGCCACACCCACCCATGGCATCGACTTTGTCGATGGCCTAGCGTCGTAGCCAGGAAGTCTTCATTTGGGGCCCGCTAACCGCGACAAGAACTTCGCACTGAACAAAAAGGAAGTCCCCAGGCTACGGCGAGCGAATAGTGCCACAGTCGCGCGGGTGTTCGGTCCGAACTTGGACTCACTCTTGTCCGAGCCGATAGGATCGGCCAAGACATCACTATTTTCCCACGGTAGCCTTCTTCATACACCGTGAAAACACAGTCGATGACAAATGACAGCTTCAACATCTTAACGCACCCGCAAATGCTGAAACACGCTCCTGACAGGCTGAATTGGGACGATTTCTGATAAGCGCCCACCGTGCACGCTCAAGCAAGCCGTCAGCAAAAGTCGATTGATTGTAGGGTTTAACGCGCCGACGCAACGCAGGCGATGAGGCGCGCCGTAGTGGAGGGCTCCGGATTAATTTCGACCACCTGGGGATCTTTAACGTGCGCTGAAATCTCGTACACACGGGCGTTTTTGCTTTTCGCCTCCGTCAGAAAAGGGGCCGCCGCGGCCGGGAATAGAACCCCCGACCTCGTGCTCAGCAGTGCAACGCTTTAGCCACTGATCCAACGCGGCGGGTCGGAAACAAAAGTCATATTTGATGGTCGGGAAGAGGGTGCATTCCGTTCGGTACAGTGAAGCCCTTTGATTACTTGGTTTGTGCTTGCTCAGAGCTGCACTGGGCCTACCTCAAGCGGCGTAGGAAACATATTAATTCAGTGGAAGAACAGAACACCGAGAACAAATTACCCCATCTTCCCGAGGGGAACCCTGAGCAGGATGCGGAGCATCGGGGGGTTCCGTTGCGTTCCGTTGTGTTAGTAGTTGGGTTTCCCGTTCTCGAAGGTTCGGTTCCGCCACTCGCTTCGTACGTTTGCATTCCACTTCACGTTGTCGAAGTTCCAGTACCGCCGCTCGACGTTCTCGAACCGACGCTGCTTGACGTTGCCGAAGCTCGGGATCTGCTGCTCGACGTTGACGCTTCGAAGCTGCTTCGCGCTGGCGAAGTTCAGGGTCCGCCGCTCGCTTCAAGCGTTTGCGTTCAGCGTCGCGTGTTCTTCGCTTCGCAGCTTTGTTTTGAGTGGAGGTAACGTCGTAACGTTGCTATTGGGGTGAGCCTCATTTCACACACGATTTCTATGACACCCCCTCGCACTCGTGTCACGTGATCACAAAGGTCGTGACGTCAAGACCAAACGTCACGTGACAAAGGTCGTTTCGTCACTTTCTTGTTTAAAACCATAAAGCCGGTCGTGCCGAAAACAAATCGTGCCGTGCGCGTTTTCTCCACGTTGGCGTCGGCGTTTGTCGGTTCGGTGCTATCCGCGTTTGGTGTCAACGGCGGTTATTTAAAACAAGTGCAACGTCGAGCTGCAAACGTTTCTGTCAGGTAAATAAGCGAGCGAGAGTGAGGGAGAGCTATTTTCCCCTTGTTTCCGTCGTTTCGTGGTTTCGGGCGTCGCGTTCGTGCCTGGCGGTCGATCGTTCCGAGTGCGCGGCTGGCCTTGCGCGCCGGGAAGCTGACGCCCACATGTAGTAGTTATTAACCTTACCTTACCTGTTCTTGCTTCTAGCTCAGAGTACTGAAACAACGAGAAATTTCGCAGCTACTTTGAAGCGGTGTGGCTAAGTGTGAAGGAGCTGTGGGAAATGTTTCACAGGCTTGAATTTGACGTTCTAACGACAAATAACGGCATTGAAGCCCAAAACAGGGTGCTCAAGGCCCACTATGTCAAAAGTGCGAGTGGAAAGCGGTCACTGACGTCTCGGATCGCAGCCGTTGTTCGTGGCTACCTTTCGGACAACGAGAAAAGGTTCCATGAGTCGACGATGAGGCAGTCGTCACTGTACAGACAGTAGAGAGTTTTAGTACAGCGGAAAGCAACACTTTAGCGCACCCATTGCGTTAGCGAACACGTTAACTGTCGTGTAACGAGGCGTTTGCGATTGCGGCGCGCAATCGTTAACGCCTGTAACAATTTTTGTGGAGGCTTTGTGCAAAGCCCGTGAGTTTTAATTGCACAGAGGTGCAGTGTCCTGGTATCTGTACAACAAAGTGCGAGTGGTCTTTTGTTCTTTGATTTCCATATTACTCCACATTGGATTGTTTACCTATGTATATATTAGTTTGTCTTTCAGTATGTTATTTGAATTTGAATGTTTGTACACCGACACGTACCTGAGGCCTGCTCTCAAATAAATTGGTGTCTGCTTAACTATCCTGTCTCACAGACCTGTAGCATTGCTAAGAGCAGTTAAGTGGCTTATAAGCTACACCTTAGACAGACATAATGAATGCTTCACACTGTTAAGGCAGAATTACAGGTAGAAACAAGAAGTCAGTCACATAAACAATAAACTACCTACCTGCAAGATATTGCTTTTATTGCACTTTTGTGCATAAAAATATTGTTTTTTTCTTTTGTTTCAAGTGTACTTATTGAATTCTAATTTTACTTTCGCAGTTAATGGCCTTTTTGTACATTTGCTGATTTTATATTATATATTTTGTTTTACATACCTGTGACATAGTATTTATGCCAATGGGCATACTATCGCAATAAAAAAAATGTGGGGTATGCTTGCTGTCATTCTAACTCTGCCTGATTAATGTGAAGTTGTGATGTACAGCAGCGGCAACGAAACATCCCAACTGTATGCGCCATAATGCAAGCATATAGTTTGGTACAAAGTTTGTTTACATCAAGGCATTTTCAGCTGCTGCTGACACACACAAAAAAATGTAAAGTTCCTTTCAGGCTTTGGTAACTGTTGTGACTAACAATAGTGCAGTAGAAGTGTGGCAGTTTCACAATTCATTTGTAAAATTGGTTGCGAACTCAGTATTCCAACACTGAAACTATGCAAGTCATTACGTTAACTTTTGTTTCAGTGGATTCAGCATCTAAAGGTCCAACGAGACGAAAGGTCCAATATTGGATATTCCGTCTCGCTGGTCATTCAGGCTCGATTGGACTTTCCGTCTCAGAGGATCTTTCGTCTCGTTAGAAATTGAGGCTCTTACTATTAAATGAATGTCTGGAGCACTCTGAAGTTACCTTGAATGCCCTCTACCGCAATATAGTTGTGGGACCTTCTGCATTTTCACATGCAATACCTTTTACACGATAATTTGAAGTGAAATGTATGCCTGGCACCTCTGATTTACGTCATAAAATTTGAGTGCGCCTGCAACGCTATTGACGAAAGCAAGCTTGGTCGCGAGTACGTTGCTGAGGGTGCCGAAATATGACTCCAGTTTTTTCATTTGGACCTGTTTTATCATTCGGGCAAACCATCAGGGTTTTTCTCGTCGTTTTGTTGAAGTGCACTAGTATCAGTGAAAAAAATAATTTTCCTGACCTTCATGCCATGGCAGGCACACGAGTGCTAAGCAAACAGTCACATGTTCGTCCATCCAAAAAAAGGAGGGTGCTACGACAGTCGCCTAAAACATCCTACTTCAATATCTTCCCTTCTGATATTTCGTCTAAATTTCATGCCCACTTATAAAAACGACGTTATTGTGTTTCACGCTGTCACAAGAGCAAGCCCAAATACTAACTTCAAGCCTTGGAATTGTCATAGTATTCACTTTTCAAAAACCGTCTTCTTTTCATCAATTCCCTTTCCTCATTTGTCCGCAGCAGTAGAAATTTGACGATGCCCTCAGCAGCATAGACTCAGCACCAGGACATGTGTTACATCGATAAATGGAACACTTCCTGAGCGTATGAAATGAAAATACGCTCAGGAAATGAAAATTTCCTGAGCGTATCGCTGCTCTGTTCGCGCTCAAACTTCACACGGAGGTCGCATTTTGTGGTCTATTTTGTTTGGCACTGGGAACAACAACAGTAGATACCTGTTTATTCTGCAAATACATAATATTGATCTTTGACTATGGCAAAATGGCGACCATTAAGGACGGGTAAGCTGATCTTGGATCGGTGGTGCCACCTGGGATATGCAAAATGAAATGAGCGATGACAATTCACGGTGGGAAGGAGCCGAATGAGGTAGCAGAGGATCAAAAAACCTCTTTTGTCGATAGCTTAGGATGGCCACAAATAATTACATAGGAGCTAGTACAAATCTTAATACTGTACTCCTGTGGTTCATTGTTGTTGATACCGGTTACCTGGTTTCAGATAAGCTGTCGTCTTCTGTGCCAGGTTACCCTACTTTCCGAAATAAGGCTTACAATTCTTTGTTCACGTTTGTTGCTTTGTTCTCGTTTTACTTCTATTACTATTCTGTGCGTAAGTGTCTGTGCTTGTGACAAGGTGCCACGAGATCATTCACAGCATACGAAAAGGCATATCCTGTTCACCAGCAGTGATCGATATTATGGCGTCATGTCACAAGTACAGAATGTTCGCTGTTCGGCTGGCTTGAGAGACAGGTAAGGCGTGCCGTACATAATGTGCCTTATGAGAAAAGCTCAAGTCGGATGATGTCTGGTTCCTTCACTCCTGCCCGTTTGTGCTTGGTGCGGTAAATGAATTTGGTTAGCTGAGTCATTGTGCGTTGAAGTTGGAGCCTGATCCGTCCTGTGGGATGGTGAGCACGAGTAGGCTCAATGGCCAATTGCACTCAAGATTTCAACCCGCTGAAAATGTTATTTCCGCATAGTCGGCCTAAAAAGACTGCATGCATGCATAGGCAAAAAAGGAATAAAAGTTGGTCTTCTGGGGGACTACTTGACTTTGCCCCAATCATTACACCCTTTAGGAACTAAATGTGAGCGGACAAACGGTTAATCTGCCACCGGGTTGTTCAGTTGCCATACTCCCCAGGGATGGACAACTATACTTCAAACAAAGGAATGAACAAGAGAGAGCGCCAAGAGATGCTGCTCGAATGCAATTATTTATTTTCATAGCGGGTCAGATGATTTTGTGTGCACGTTAATTCTAGTAAACCATGAGCGCTTGACCCGTCGTCCTTCTTTACCGTCGTTGTTCAAGTCACGCTGTATTTTTTGAATCACTAAGGAGTGCTCCAACTAAATCGAGAAGATAGCCCATACGTTGCTAAAAGAATCAATTGAGCAGAAGTTCGTTTTTCTGGCCTAAGAGTAATTGGCGAAATTTTGTGTTTTCCGGTCCAGTCTTCACACGCCATTAATCATATGATGGTACCCTGTGCCGCAAACAAACAGATTAGTCTTATAGATTTCCATAATCACAATCACACTTTCTTGTTTGTTTTGCGGTGGAACTATTTTTAGGAGGTTGACGAAAGCCATCCGGTACGGCACATTCATGTGCAACGCTTTATATTGACGCAAAGGTGAGGCCCGCACATGACTACCTGCACAGTCGCAACGCTCATTTTATTAAAGTAGCGCAACATTTGGCACAACACGCTTGAACCTACCGCTATCGGCTTAATCTTCACAACAAATGCATGTCTTGAATAAAACAGTGGGCCTTAGTATTGTTGGACCCTTCGTCTCGTTGGACATTCAGGCCAAAAGCGGTTTTTATGTAGCTTGAAATAAAATTCAAGAGAACAAAGAGCAGAATGCACATTTGGTGGATACTTCAATGCCCACAGGAGGATGTTTATTAAAAGGCGGGGGTAAGTGCGAAAGGGTTTAAGCGGAGGTTGTTCAGAGAACATGCCTGATTTACAGCATCCCTAAAAGGGCACTTGCAAAGTGGCCTTTTATAGTCCAGTATAATTGCTGGCTTTTTGTAAATGTGAAATTCGAACCTGTTATTAGATACAGAACCTACTTTTTGTCGTTCCGTTACGACGTCCTAGTAAATTGGCAGAAGTCTAGCCCTCATGCTGGAATAGAATAAGTGCATGGACGAGGGATAACGAAAACAAGCGTCCTGCTGTCACCATGGTCTCCGTACCCTTTCTTTCACCACCGCCGCTGCCATCTTTCGTCCCCGCAACGCGCAGCATGTTACGCGGGTAGCAGCTCCGTTGGGCAAAACAACCTCGGGCGCTAACCGAACGCCAAAGCGATCGCAACTGACCAGCACAACCGCGCGATGCTTGCAGCGGCTGCCTGCAACAATCGCTGCCCATGCAAGCATCGCACTATACCGCCGAGTGCGCCGACATGAAGAGCGACAGCACAAAGTAATCGGTACATAGGACACAACACACCCTCCACTCCTCCACATCTCATTTGCGCATTTACCGCGAAATCCGAATGTGGTAAGTACGTCGAGCTCTACGCTCCGATGCACACAATCGAACATCACTGTATTCGCCACATCACAGCACGGCGTTTGTTCGTGTGGTGATCTCTGGCACGTTGATACATGTCATTGCTGGTGGCAACGTGAATTGCAGGATAGGTACTGCAGAACTAGTGGTGGCAAACTTCGTCCTCGATTTTTCACGAGATGGGTCGGCGTCGTCATGGTCACCGTTTCGTCGACGAGGGCTCAGCACGCCGGCTACACCCGTGAGCTCTCAGCACAGCACACAACGCGAAGTCTAGCGTTTGCAGATCGACGCTGCACTTGGTTTAAATAACCGGCCTTGACAACGTAACACGCGGATAGCACTGACGTTTAGATGAACAAAATGGGGCGTCAAACAAACGCCGACGCCAACGTAGAGAAAACGCGCACGGCACGATTTGTTTTGGGCAAAGCAAGAACGTGACGAAACGATCTTTGTCACGTGACTTTTGGTCTCGACGTCACGACCTTTTTGATCACGTGACAGGAGCGCGAGGGGGTGTCATAGAGATCGTGTGTGAAATGAGGCTCACCCTTGCTATTGGCGGTGAGCGCGACCACGGGCGGCGCTGCGAAGCGCGCCTCCGTGACGTCGGCTTAGGGATTCTCGCATTTGTCGTCTGCTTCACTCGGGCTCGCTCTCCCTGCGGTTTCTTTGCCCGCGGCGTACGTCTGATGCTTGTCCGCAGCACACTTTGCGTGTGCATTACTTTTTATCATAACAATAGACTTAAAATCGCATACACTAGCTCAAGGCGTGATTTGAAGTACAGTTTTAGATACCGCTGCGGAAGAAATATTGCCGGCGTCGCCCCATTCCTTGCGAAGCTGGTCCTGTGCGGTGCGCGAAGGGTCGGAGCTAGGCGTCAGCTTATGTATTCAGCAATCTTTGGAACAAAGGGAACAGCCAGCTGCTAATAACCGACAACAGCTAAAATGCAAGACCAAAACAAATTCCAGCCCATCGGGGCTTTCGGCTTTGGCAGAAGGCATTTAATCTTATGTAAAGAAAAACAGTTTTCGCAACCTTACCGAAAGCTCGAAAGTATTGTATCACATCACTTTATGTTGTCACTGCATGAAAGTATGCCGACACGCATTATGGGCCGCCAAAACGGTAGGTTGAGTTCCAAATAACCTACTGTGCATATAAACGCGTGCTGACTTTATACCAGGGTTCTAATCAGTATGGAGGCTTATTGAGCAAAACTACTCTCGTCTGCGGTAAAAATACAGTAAGACCCTGGAGGGATATCTCGGTACATTTCCCAGAGCCATATCTCTTCAATATTCAGATCGTATAGTAAAACTGCACTCAAGAGGAGGTGGAGGAGGAGGAGGATGAGGAGGAGGGGGAGGAGAAAACTTTTTAACAGTAAAATCTAGCTGGTTAGTGGTCGGGGTCCTCAGTCCAGGACAAGAGAGTAAAAGTAATTTTCTTCAATTCATAGCACGCTCTCCAGAGTATGCCAGGATTTGTTCTTTACGCCTGGAAGGGTTGGAAAACAATGAAGAGCTGCTTCGACATATTTATCGGTTTCGATTCTTGTTATAGTGGAAACCGGCACCTATACTATTTATTGCGTTTGTGATCGAGTATATGAAGCCGTCAACCCCGTAATCATGTCATAACTGTTCGGGTTGAGAGTCAGTTCGTTATGATAACGATGGTTAGTATTGAAATCCGGGGCACAAAAGCAGCCTTGGAGTACTCTGGACAACGTTGTCTGCGCCGTTTCGCGGTGGCGTAGCACAATTAAACTTCCTCATTGTACTTGCATGCAAATAAACACACGCTGCGGATAGACACCTTCTTGCACGCAGCCGCGTAACGAAAGCCAATTTGTGAAGAACGTTATGTACGGGTACAGCCTGAAGAAAATATTCCCGCAAACTTTGTGAGCCTTCAAAATCGCCTTAAACTTCCTAATAAGACGTTTGTGGCGGTGCAGAAAAATAGAAGCGTTGGGCACAGAAAAAAACATTCATCTAATACAAGCCAACAACAATGAAAGAAATAGAAGACAGCTGCTTTATTTCCTGCCGTGACAGCGGCGTGTAGGGGACCGCTGCTTAGTGCGTAGCATTAGACCGTTGAGTCTTCATAAGAGCATCTCAAACATACTTTAGAGAAGCCTACGCATTTTGAATACTTATCTAGAAGCTTTGAGCGCTGAACCTCGCGAATAAGCTAGAAAGGACGAGTTGAAGACGATCGTCTCCCCGATGCTCTGAAGAAAGTTGTTCTCTCTCTCCTTGTGTGTTGCGAACTTGTGCGCGATACAGCTTGAAATTATTCAGAGTTTCCAGAAGCTGGCTAAAATAAGTGCAGTACTGGAAGTACGCTTTTTAATGCACTAAAACATCAAAGCCGGCGATTCTGAGAACAGGCGCTGCTGCTCCGCACAAGCGGAGTGTAGCAGACGACAGCGGCGCGAGTCCCTAAGCTGACGTCAGAGCCAGAGGGCGCCACTCAAACATCTCACCGCCAATGGACCTCTCCTGGGGTACGTTACGTGGCGGCCGTGACGTCACGGAAAGCGCACGTGCTGGGTGTGGCCGGGAGGGTGGTTGGCAAAACATTGGGACCGGCGCGCGGGGCGTATGCAGTGAGGCTGCATTAGACGCGCACTAAAGTGGAGTTTTTATTTACGTGTTGGCTTTTCTGATGCCGGTTGGCTGCTGTGCTCTCGGTACGCAAATTTTGCGAGCAAAATCAGCGGCATCAGACTTTTCGGAGTCACCAAAGAGGTAAATTCGGTGTGTATTGTGGATGCGCGCAATGTGCCGAAGAGGCTGGCAGCCAAAGCAGCGACATAGTCTGCTCTTACTCGTAGCAACATTTCCCATTCTCGAACTTCAGCTGTTCTCCAAAGCGCATTCATACCGTCTACATATGCAGTCCGCGCTGATTCGTGCCATGAAATGATACTGTTTATCAACCATCTGCTATCATGCAGCACCAGCAGAAATTTGGTCAAGTGAAATAGTGCCGGGGGTAGGGGGCAGACAGAAATTTTCTTGCTGCGAAATATTGTCATGTTTTGAGGAGGTAGAGCACTGTGTTTTTTTTAAAACACAATGAGTGCTTAAGCTGCTTAGGCGACGCAAAATAAATGTTACGACGAGGGATCAGCGATAGCCGCCTGCCCCCTGATCGACAACGACAAGTTTGGTCTTTTGTTATGGGGGGATCTGTTCAAGACGAACGAAATTCATTGCTTGTAAGTGCACTAAATTTTTACCTTGATCAATTGTATTCTCCCTTGAGGATGCGGCAAAACAGAGATGCTTGCCGTGCTCACGTGTAGCATTGTGCCTTCGGCGCGAGATGGGCCGCTCACGCGACTCGAAAAAACTCGAAAAATGTGTTTGCCCTTAGCGACCAGACTCAGTGAATGTATTCATTTGTTGCAGCCTCCCGACGCTGGCGTATGCAGCGGGCGTACAAGGACACTAACTTTAACTATCATGAAATAATGACTACCGAAAATTATTTCAGTGCACTGTCGCAAGATATACGCACTAACCATTTGTGGCTGCTATATTACTCGCGCAATGACGATGAACCATTCCGGGATTTCACTGGGGAAAAAGTTAACAAAACAATCAGTCAATCGCGTAGAGAAGGACATCATCGCGATATTTTTTGCCTTTTGCTCTTCGTATTTTTGTTTCGCTGCTGCTTATTTTACTTTTTAATTCTTCCATGCTTTACCTTTCCTTTTTCCCCTCGACATGAAATCATTGTGTGTACGCCACTGTCTCTGGGTGACGCAAAGAGACCAAGAACAGGGAGCGTTTACGCTGCCTAAGGCACCGCGCTTAGCTTAAGCGCGGACCTCGAAAGCAACAATAAATTAGCTTTCCTTGGTATGTGTCCGAACACAAAGAATCTTAAAAAACATTCTTGGAATGCGTCGCAACAGCACCCACCTTCAGAATGACTCGTTTAGGCTGTTCTCTCACGAACTATTATCCGAAAGCGTCGCCCTTCAGTTGACCGTGCGGTAAACGAAAGTGTTGCGGAGGTTGTAGATGGGGAAAGCTACATGGAGGTGCGACGGCCACAGCTAGGATATCTAGACCCCCACCTGCAATGTAGGAGGCCAGTGGCGGCCCGAACCAACGGCAAATCGTTCCTCTCGAGCGCCGCGCAGCCGGGCCGGGCCGTCGGCGCAGGCGCGTTCTGCCAACCGCCACCGCACTTCGCCGCCGCCAGCAGGCGCCACCCGTCGCGAACGTGCGCTTCGTGACATCACGTTGTTAACATACAGGGAGAGGTCCATTAGTGTTTGGGCTGATGCTGAAACGTGCTTGCGTCAGCCCACTCACTGACGGGACTGTTGCTTCCATTACACTTCATCGGAAGCATCAACGGAGTCAACCGAAGCAAGCGGTGCACTGAACGCGCGCAGCGCTCTACTCACTTTATATTCACACTTGAAGGAGAGGAGACTAGAGGAGGAGAGTAGCGCATGCGCCGCGAGAGCAGAAGCGAGAACGCAGGAGAAGCGCAAGCAGGTGGTAGGAGGGAAGTGGAGAGAGTAACGCGCAGCTGTTGGAGAGCGGGAAGGAGGACACTTGCGCATGCGTAGTGTGAGTGCGGACGCCGACGCCGCGGGACATACCTCCGATCAAGAGATGCTCCGCATCTAAAAATAGACCGCCCCGCGACGTGCGTGGCCAACAGCCAGTCTGGGGATTTGAAAATAGTAGCGGGATTATCTAGTTTATGGTAAGGAATGAGTATCGCAGATCGATTTCAGATGGCATTGCATGCGCATGATATCACAAGCCGTACTTTATCAAAGTAAGCAGCACCAATACGGCGCCCTGCAGCCGTATTGGTACTGCAGCACCAATACAGCACCAATACGGCCGAACGGCTTTGAGACGGGGTCGGCAATACAGCTAAATCAAAGGTTAAGAAAGCGAAAGCAAGACTCATCCAGACTAAGCCAAGCTTTTGCTTTGGATATCCAAGGTTAGCTGAGCTAAGCCGTAGCCAATTTTTAGTCCTCCATATCACGTAATCGCTCCTCATACTTTATCTTGCGCTGCGATAATTTTACATCCTAGAACGACGGACCAGCCTATTTCCCCCAGTACCGCACCGTTCGTAGTTTTGCTGTGGGCCCCCGATGCATAGGCGCGCAGTGCCGCCTGGTGGAGTCAGAAGGAACGAGCGCGCTTACAACTTTTTGCTGGGGCGCACGGCGATTGAAATGGCCGGAGGCCATGTGGGCCGGAGGTGCTTAGTTGCAGAAACTCCGAACAGATGCCAAGATCTATGCGAATAAGAATCAGAAGTTGGGAGGTAAACAGGAGTGCAAGGGCAGGAAGGGGGTGGGAGTTTAAAACCGAGGGGAAGAGGGCATAACCCATTAAGTTAGGGAAGGTTAGGGCAAACAAGTAGAATAACACAGGCGAGTCGGTTGGTGACAACCGACGTCCCAGTACGAAGGGAGGGCCACTAATCATCATCATCATAATCGCAATCATCATCATCATAATAATAATAATAATAATAATAATAATAATCATCATCATCATCATCGGGAATATTCAACTGAATTCCACGTCGAAAGAGCTGTAAGTTAAAAATGCCGCTCGCACCTTAAAACGCACGTTAGGACAAAATCATGTATTTTGTTTTTGAGCAACGTTCGCAAGCAAAAACTAATTGGGTATGCCAGTAGGTTGTTTATTTGTTCAGTAATTTTTTAAAACAACAAATTTTCTCAAAAATCTTATTGGCCCTATTCGGTGGGTATCTTTTAAAACGGTGTTTAGAAACCTGTATAAGTTGCCTAGATCAGTAAAAACCAGCTCAACATCTGAACTGGCTTGCGATAAAAAAAATAAATATATGAATAACTAGTTCAGCGCTCCTCACTCTCTCCCGGGTGTAGTTTTTTAAAATTTTAGCAATACTTATCTCCTAAACTATCATCAGAATGTAATCATGAAATCTGAAGACGTTTGAGTGAGCACTTTGGCAATGCTTTGATATCACCTGTTAGGCCTTTTTAGCTCGTCAGGCATATTATTTGAAAAAAAAAAAAGCATTTTCGCCCGTCTGCCGGTGTCGCAGGCGAAATTATTTAAATTGGTTTTGTGTATTTGTATTAGCAACAATTATTAGCAAAAGCAATTGGATAAATCAATCAGCGAAACATTTATTGGAGAATCTTTCCGAACACCCATTGGGTTCCGAAATGCGGAATGGGCCCTGCAGTGTTGGCTAGGGGAAAGCTGTAGAACCATTTTTTTAGATTTTCATAAGGGCATACACTTATCAGCAAAAATCACTTGGATCTGTGAACGGGTGAGCGAGATAATGAGGAATTTACCATAACACAATTTCACTGTTTTCTTGCTTAGGAGTACAAAATCCTGCCTTGTGAGCCCCAACATCATGACACGAACGTGCTCTCGAAATTGCAAGCTTCTGGCTGTAGCCGTTTTGGCCGGGTGTTGATGAACCAGTCAGCGAGTCAGTCAGTCGGGCACTTCTCTTTGTAGGTGTAGGTTTTGTGTACAGGCAAATATTTTGAACCTGCTTTCGAACGTAGCGGAAGTAGAATAAATATTGCTTGAGTTTGAATGAGTTGTTTCTGTTTAGCCTACGTATGAGTGCAGGCGATGATGCGAAATTTGAACGGCGCCTGCAGAACAGAGTGTCTACAGGAAAAGAGCGGCATCTCGATTGTCACCCGCTTTGCCTGTTTTTCCACAGAAATTGAAGTAAGAAAAACGAGCAACAAAGGATGAATATGACCCAGCTTGTAGCTACTAAGGATTGCACAAGTCGCACTCAACTGCATACTCTGACTTCGTGGATTGCAGCGTATTTTCCCTCTCTCTCCCACGATGGCTTTTTTTCGCTAAGGGTACGGTGGAAGCCGGAATTTGCAACACTATATATGCGCGCCGACAAGCCACCGGTTTTATGATTCCATGGCATGCGCTTAACTTAAAGGGGCACTGACACAAAATTTTGAAGGCGAGATAACTTCGGAGGTAGATTGGTGTGAACACATATACATCATCTGCAAAATATCAGCGGCGAATACAGCCTAGAACATATTTAAAGTCAATCTTAAAGTGTGCGAAACACAACCGAGCAGCCAGCAGAGGACCACGAGCAATCGACATCCCGCGGATATTTTGTAAATATACAACATCCAAACACGTCACTGGTTTGTGTTTGCCGCTTCCGCACTGCTGGCGTTTTTCGCCGGCTCCCCGGCTCGCCGCTCCAATCGGAGGGTCGGAGGGCGGAGTTTCTGCTCTGGAGAACGAACGACCCGATCGTTGGCGGCGGAGGCGCTGTGATATCGTCAGCTCCACGGGCAGCTGGCCACGACCAAAGTTCTACAGCGATTCCAGGAACTCTGTTTCTATTACTTGTTATTTACATTGGACGCGCAAACGCGCCGGAGACACGAAAAGCCCACTGAGCGAGCCGCACGGTCGCTGTGCAGGCGGCGGCCACGGCCGCGAAATAGCCCAGGCCTGTGCAGGTAGCTCGAGTGATAGCTTGTTACCGCTGCACGAAATATACCCAAGTGGCAGCTTATGAGAAAGGAGTTAGTGATGTGATGGCGGGTTGCATTAAAAATGGTCATCTGCACCGCTTACGAGAGTGGCAATCGAATATCCGTCGCAGTGCTCAGCCGAACACATCTGTAGGCGGACCTGTAGGCAGACCGGCCGGCTGCTCCCAGCGCGCGTCTTGCCACCCACTGTGTCGAGCGTCGCGCGTCGTTCTTCAGCCGCGGTAGCATTTGCACTCGCAGCGCCTGCGTCACGTCCACGGTCGCTTTTTAATTAAGCGGCTCACGAGATCAGTACGTGAAGGCATTCGCAGAAACTGCCGGGGATGCGGATTCGACAGTGCTAAGGCAGCTCTGCTCTGTGATATCCCTCAGACGGTCACGTGGTCAGCTTTGTTCACATAAAATCCATTGGTTCGCGGCACCCGCTGAAACCGAAACTGCAACTGGCCGCATTGAAAATGCCTCTGATTAAACAACCCTCGCACGCTGAAGCAAATGAGGTTTCTACAGGTGATAAGTAGGTCACTAGCGACGTGTCGCAAAAAAAAAAAAAAAAAAAAAACAAGATGCAAAATTTTTGTGTCAGTTCCCCTTTAACTACTGCGTCGAATGACGCTATTACCGGCGTAGCCTTGCTCTGCTTCCGCGTGCCTCCCAAGAGTACCTTCAATATTTTAAACATAAAAGCTCAACTTCCATTAGTAATTTATTTTAAACTGACGAAAAGCCAAACAAAGGCGCCCTCGGGAGTCACCCGAGCGAGTGTGACTCGCATTAGTTGTCAAAACACATTTTTTGCCTTAGTCGGTTCGATATACCGGGATTTTTTGCTTGCCACAGGATGGAGGTGCTCAACCTGACTTCAAGCATCGCCGAGCTGGGAGGCATTCAACCAAGGGTCGCAATTAGCATGGCCGTCTGCTGGTTTCTCGGGTTCTTTTCCATCTTCATGGGGCCCAGGTCACTGGCAAAGGTGCGGGAATCTATTCGCATGCATTGCTTTCGCCGTATAAGGAAATCAACGGGCCATAGAAGTTCTGCTCTCAGAAAACGTTTGCACCTCCATTTATTTTAAAATGCCTGATAAGTTAAATCTTCGGAGTCGCTAGTACATCCCGAAAAGGTGTTTAGCGTATGCCCGTTCCAGCGAACCAAACAAATCGGGTTTAAAGGGACACTGAAGTGAATTTTTCAAGCTCCCGTTTTTGCTTGCAGTGCGTACACTGGCTCAAATTAACACCCTTTTCATTGTTTATCCGGTTGATTCGTCATTAATTATTTTATAAGGCCCGAAAGAAGAAAAACTAGCATGCGCGGTGCGTGCGGAGGCCGCACCAACTAAACGCTGTGACGTCGCGAGGAGGGGCACCGTGACTGGACGATGTCCAAGATTAGCATTCAAATAAGTTTCGGTTTCGGTTCTGTAAAACAACATCCTTGACATCCGACGTTATTGTTGGATGGGCATTCTCGATATCTCAATAATCGTCATACCGCGCTTCTGCCATGTTGTCGGCTGTAAAATGCCTAAGCCTCCCAGGACGGCTTGGAATCGTAACAATCACTAGCCGAGGCCTACGCTGTGGATGAATGCCCTCCGCGTCACCGCAGACGCTCAAAGGTCATGCGCTTTCCCCCCATATTCAGAGCTTGTCTCACTCGCTCCTGTATCGTAAAGAGCGTGTTCGCACCAGGCCAAGAGTCTGCTGATTCTGGCCTTTGCTCACTGCCCGCAACCAGTCGGTGCTTCTGGCAACAGCACGCCGACGAGAAGTCGCCAGCGCGTCAATGTCAGTCTGCGCACCTTCTGCGAACTCTTTCGCGGAGCAGTGAACGTTACGGCCCAAAAATGGTGAATTCAGTATAGAAAACATCGGCCGAAAACAACTCACAAAGAAAAAAAATGTACTCTCGGAGATTCGAAATTGCAACTTTGAAAAGAACATCTCTAGCGCACCAGACCACTCCCCCACTGGGACAGCGCTGCCTCCATCGGAAATACGAGATATATCATGTATAACCAGTTTACACATTTCTTTAGTTTTAGTATTTCAAGCAGCTTAGGTGACTATTTGTTGTATAGAGTAAGCGTCCCCCAAATTTCCACAATATTTCACGTCTTGCAATAGCATTTCTGAGACGGTAAAGCGTTCGCAGATGTGTGGTCGTACTGCTGACCGCTGCGCTTCTTCACCCAGCGCAAAAAAGTGCTTCCTGCTGCCTAGTTTTACACTATACGGTAAAAGTTTCAGTTGACTTTATTTCCTTCGTACCTATGTTGACTTCGCTGACTCTTCTCCCGCCTTTAACTGGCCTTAGATTTTCGTACTTGCGTACCAGTCAGCGAAGCGTCGCATGTGCGCTTGTGCAGCGGCTGTGTGGAGCGACCTGGACTTGGAGCGTGATACAGTGTACAAACTAACAAACTAAAGAAACGCACATTCTTCCATCCACAAACGTGCCGTAGCTTAGTTTCAACTGAGCGAACGAATTGCGACAGCCCGTCGTCCGCCGGCAGACTAAACGCTGGGCCGACAGACTCTGTTGGAAAGTCGGCGAGCTATAGCGCAGCCAAGCCAAGTCATTTCCTCCTGACGTCACACGAAAACGCCACAGAAAATGGGCGAGGATACAGAGAGGAGGAAAGCATTTTCGAATTCATTTTTCTACTAAATAAATTCGCCCGAACGCACTCAGAGTAGTAGAAGCATGACCTATGGAGATAGAAAATAGCCAGCGCAAGGAAGACGAGGACGAGGAAGGTAACAGACACAGCGCTGTGTCTGTTACCTTCCTCGTCCTCGTCTTCCTTGCGCTGGCTATTTTCTATCACCATGAACCAATACCAACTCGCCCAGCTTGCCATCTTGATGACCTATAGAATCCAGACTACAGTTTACGCTACTAATCCCTCAATGTTTACAGATCACTGTTGTGTCCCTTTAATAGGTGAGACGTTCAAATTGAGTTGGCAGAAAATACCTGTTATGATATACTAGCCAACAATATTGTTGTGTGTACGAGATTTCGGCACACGTAAAAATACCCAGGTGGTCAAAATTAATCCGGAGCCCTCCACTACGGCGCGCCTCATCGCCTGCGTTGCGTCGGCGCGTTAAACCCTACAATCAATCAATCAATCAATCAATCAATCAATCAATCAATCAATCAATCAATCAATCAATCAATCAATCAATCAATCAATCAATCAATCAATCAATCAATCAAACAATCAATCAATCAATCAATCAATCAATCAATCAATCAATCAATCAATCAATCAACCAACCAACCAACCAACCAACCAATCAATCAATCAATCAATCAATCAATCAATCAATCAATCAATCAATCAATCAATCAATCAATCTAACAACACGACTGTTGTGCCCAAAATTTCAGTTGGGCTGGATTTTCGGTGAAGCTGTTTTGGGTTAATTGATTTTAAGCAAACCCTCCCAAAAAAACGCTGAACTGCTCATCCGCCGTACTCTCGACTACAAATGTAGAAATTAATATTAGGACGTATTATGGGGAGCAGTAAACTTGATGTTATACTAAGCACGCACAATAAATATGTAAACGACGTACCAGCAATAATACCTTTCTATACATTTGCCAATCCCTACGTTTTACAAAGAGGTCCTCAGAAACTTAAAAGATCACTCATGACGAGGCCCTAAATTCAGAACCAGCCGAGTTCTGGGACATCTTCTCGCGTTCCTACTAAAATAGTGCCGTTAATACAACCTTAGATTTAATACAGGCTATCCAAAATACATTTAAAATGAAATTTACTTCCACTATTCTTTGCAACACCAAAGCAATAATTCAGTAGTGTAATAAACGGTTATAATGTTTACAGAACACGAAAAAACAAAAACAAAGCTATGTGAACATGCTTGGTAAACTCATCCTGTGTATGCAAGTGTATACAGCAATGAGGTAGGCGGAGGAAAGCCTGAACATTTTTTTTGCGGTTCTGCTGTTTATCTTACAACGAATCTTAATACTTCTCGGTGTTTCCTTTGCCCCAAACAAAGTACCCACCAAATTCAACTTATTTATTCGCAGGCCCAACCGGACAAAATTTCTATTTTGCATAGCTCAGTATCGACTACCTAACAGGAGCATTCCCCGGCGCCAATGATACTGCCGTTCCCCTACCCCACCCTGTCCCCTTCCCCGAAAACTCCGCTCATTTGATCTTAGCTCTGATAGAAATCGCACTTGATTCAAAATCTTAAGGTTGTTATGGGCTGCCTGTGACTTTATTACCATGAAGGTTCTTAGAAACGCTGTCCGCTATTATGTCTTTTTAAAGAGAAGCTGTACATGCTAACCTCTCTCACCCCTTCCCCCACACTCCTCACCGCTTGTGCGCTCCTCCTCACCACCGCCGACACCTCCTTCACTGGTTTTACACCCCTCGCCTCCATGGATGCCTCTTTTACAAGTTGCCCAATCGAGTGACAACGGCGCTAGCGTCGGTATCGGCAGTTGCACATTTACCTCGCTCGGGAACGGACGCGTGTCCTTCGTTCGGAAGAAGAGAAGAAAGAATCAAAGGAGCGCCAGAGCGCAGAGAAGCATTCATAGGCGCGAAAACAACGCAAAGCTGCTGCCGCATAACGTTCACTCGCCGCAGTTGCCGCTGCAAGTTCCACCCTGTCAAATAACTCTGAATCCCTCCTGGATAAGGTGTAACTTGCACGATTTCGAGCACCACCGTGAAGCAATTATTCTGGTTCAACATGACGGGCTTTCGGAGCGGTATTTTCGCCGGTCGGTGTCCTTCGCGTCTAAACACGAGCACATCACCGGCTGCCGGCTTACGAGTGCAGATATGGTGGGGACAGGAGGGAGAGAGGATGTGTATGCCCAGCTATATTACATGCCATTAGCGATGACTTGCCCGTTGTCTTGAATGGAGATGTAAATGTCGGAGTCTCAAGGCCAAACCATACCTGCTTGTCGTCATCCGTGGACCAGCGGTGCGGGTTGCGCGTTAAATACACAGTAAGGTACCTACGGCACGGGAGGGAAGCCTACAGCCTCTCGTTTTGCCGCTGAAATGCAGCTCGAGTCCTTCCAAATTTCGTTCAGCTAGTTGACTAGCTCAACCGCAAAGTACAAACAAACGTATTTTGTTTCGTGCGCTCCTTGAACTGCACCTAATTACGTTGGACGTCCTCCTTTACAGACTGGAATGACACTTTTTTGTGGACTCTTTGCAGCACAAGCATCGTTCTTACGAATGCGCGGTTACATGCTCAGTCGTATCTTCATCCTCACAAAGAAACCACGGCCTTTGCGGAGCGCACGAAGAACAGTGGAGGCCCCAATACTTGACCATTGCAAATTTTTTCTACTCCAGATGTGCGTGTTCGGCGTGTACGCCAAGGTTGCGCTGATTCTTCTGCTGTGCTTTGGTGCTTTGAGGCTGAGCGGTTCCCTGCATGGCGTCACCACGTGCTTGAAGCCGGACCTGAAGAAGTTGTTCAAAATAAAGGTGATACATGACTGACCTAATTCGGCCTGCATTGAGAAATACCCTGTGACCGTGTGGCCATTTGTACGCAGTAAGAAGCCAAACAAAGAAATGCGATTGATGTTATTGTGATGTTGGCATTCTAAATGCGAATGGTCTTATAATAATCGCCGGTTTAATAAGCCTCATGATGCGGGCATGTACTAGCTCCACATTTGCGGTGGCGAAAAAGTTGTTGAAAGATAGGCAGGTAAAATATTAATCAAAGCAGCTAGCAAAGAAGTGATTCATCATAATCCGAAATTTTGTTTTCGACAGAGAGAGAGAGAGAGAGAGAGAGAGAGAGAGAGAGAGAGAGAGAGAGAGAGAGAGAGAGAGAGAGAGAGAGAATAATAAATTCTTCCTTGATTAATACCACGGATACTAAGAAACGCCAACCACTAAAAGGTTAGTCAGTTTTACCACAGTAACCGGGAAAGTGCGGAGTCTCAATTGAAACTCAATGAAGATGCGAAATAATCGAAAACCTATGGGAATGTTTGATAAAACCAAGAAGATAAGAGCATAAAAAATAACAGTTAGTGACCGTACTTCAAAGCCATTCCCTTAAAACCGATCCTGTTCTTGCCGAAACTAGCGAAGGTTGAGAAAACCATCGTGCCCTGTACAATGAGTACTAGCAAATTTAGTTCAGGTAGCCTCTCTGTTTTTGTAAACGCAGACGTGGTACAAGGCTGCAAGGCTTCTCTTCTACAGCATGGGTCTTTCCCAGGCAACCTTTACGTGTTTTGCCAGCTACAACGACTTCCAAGCCGACATATTCAGGTACGAGTTTCCGAATCGAACTTGCTATGAAAGTCCGTTTACGCGACACGTTACGTCTTCCCTCAAAGCAGGACTTCCCACAAACGTGTGAAGAAAGTAAACTATTCTGAAAAAAAAAACAAAAAAAAAACGCGGGCACCTTGGCCTCGCTCTATGTCAGAATGCGTGAGCATTACTTGAGGCTGATTTATGACGCAGATTTTAGGGTCGGAGAATTCAGTGCTCGTGAGCTTACTGTGGCTTAGTGCATGCATACCGGATAGGACGACAGAGAACAACTTTTTTGAGGAGTATTATTTCATTTCATTTCTGCAACCGTAAGAACCTGAATGCAATACATACGCCATTACATAGGGACCTCAAACGTGCACAACTTTATAAAAAACGTAAGAGTTGCCCAAATTTTAAGAAGTAAAAACAAAAATAAAGTACAATAAAACAATGCACATAAATGACAGAAGCAAGGCGATAAATAAATTTTGCAGCTTACGAAGAAAAAACAGCGCAAAAGACACGACGAAGTAAAGACAACAAACCACAGGCGCAGTCTTTACTTCGTCCTGTCTTTTGCGCTGTGTTTTCGTCGTAGTAGAATGTACCAACTGGCCCTTCAGGAAACCTTTCGCAGCTTAGAACAAAGAAAACCAAACAACACAGAAAACAAGCATTGTATTTAGGTGGCTTCATTTTGTTTATTGAATTTGGTTAGCTTTCCGCGAATTTTTTTTCGGTCTTGCACAAAGCAATTACATCCAGGAGTGTGTTCTAAAGTGTTGCGGCACGTGGGAAGAAAGAGCTGCTCGTAACCGTCGTGCGGCACTTTATCACCGCCAAGAGGCGAATGTGAGTTAAACGGGATAATGATTGAAACGGGCGCTATAGGAGGTCGTGTCCAGACCGAGTGAACGAACATAACTTGTGAAGAAGGCAAAGACAAAAGTAATGCACCGTGAAAAAAGCACTGACAGCGACAACCCGTGCCTTCAGGCGGTTATGCTGATGTGTCTTAAATGTTGTGAGCCAATTAAAGCAGCATCGCGGTTTTTCACGGCTTGTAAGTCGTCGGTGAGATACACTTGTCACGGATGCAGATGGATGATGCCTACTCAAATTTCGGTTGCACGTAACTTTTCTGCCATCATCGCGTCCTTGACGAATCTACCCGGAGAAGAAAACGACATTCGCGCTTGGTCACTCGATTGCGACGAGGCCTCCGCCAGCTGGGCCGCCTCCTCTCTTCACCGCATGAACTGCGGCACTTTGATCCGACCGCTGGAACTGTTATTCCCGCCGATGCCAGCGGCATCGGCATTGGTGCAGCGCTTACTCAGTGAAAGGCCGGCATCAATGACTATGTCGCTGCTTATGCGAGACGTACCCAAACGAAACTCGAGCACAATTATTTGGTTACGAAGACAGAGTGTCGGACCACCTTAAGGGCGCTTACAAAATTTCTACCATATTTGTACGACCGAAGTTTAAGGTTGTGACCGTCGATCACGCATTTGGTTGGGTGTCCTTCCTCCAATATCCGTCGGGCCGCCTTTTTAGCTTGGCTTTACGCCTTCAAAAGCATGGCATCCGCGTGCTGTACGCCTCCGACCGCAACAATTCAGATGCTGGCACTCTGTCTCGCTGCTTTTTGAAATTGAACAATCGTGCTATATTTCTGAGGACTTGAGCCCGTCGGCTCTCACCATCACGGACATGTCTGCTGAACAGCGTATAGATCCCTCGATTGCTTCTCTTATTGGAGTCTTATTTGGGGCGTCATAAGCTCAAGTTCTCGAGCACTGCGACGCAAGTTCCCCCGTTGCTCCCCGAAACGAACTCGATACGCTGAACGTCCTATATGAAGCCCGTTAATGGTTACTGGCAGTACCAAACCATTCGCGCGCAGACACGTTCACATCCTTGTACGCTTACCCTACTTGAGATCACGCTGGTCTACTGAAAACATAGCATCGGCTCCGCCTGCTATGTTACTGGCATGAAATGTGCGGTTTTGTGACCGAGTACATCCAGTCATACACAAACTGTCAGATTTAAGGGACATCCCAAAGGTGGAGTAAGTTTCTGCAAAGGAAAGTTTGACATTCACCTGAATGCAGCCGTACAGCTACAAAGGAAAGTTATACAGCTTCCTCAGAAACTTCGCAGTTGAAGAAAAATTTGTTTGGACCAGGGCACAAGACCACGCGAAGTAAAAAAAAAGGAGAAATTAAATAAATAAAATTGAATTCCAAAAGCAAAAGTTGGAGGCATGAGGGCGAGTATTAAGCTAGACGCTAAGGAATGAAAAAAAAAAGAAAAAGAAATTAGGTGACCAGGTACAGAGCAGGGTGAACGGTCATAGTCTTTGGATGAGGTATATGCACGAAAATGCCTAATGCTGTATTCCCGGTGAATATCGCAAGGATTCCAAGTTGCCCTTAGACGCATTAATTCCAGCAGGTTTCATGGAGTTGAATTTGTGAATTAAGTAGGATTCTCGGTATTTCCTGTCCCTAGGAGACTTAAAATGTGACTGAAGTATATATAACTTAAGGTCATCAAAATTGTGGCCTGGTTGGTTGAAATGCTGCGCTACAGCTATGGAGGATTTCCTAAGAGTATCTGCCCGGTGACCATTAAGCCGTAGGCTCATAGGTTGGCTCGTTTCGCCTATATACTGTTTGTGGCACATTGAGCATTCCAACATATACACAATGTTGGATGAAGCTCTAAAACTACCCGGCAAACAAACCAACTACAGATTTCATCTAAAAACGTACTCCTCGTATCTCCAAAGCAAAAAGATCCCCAAAGGCCTCCGCCTAAAAGTTAGATGTGCCCTTGGTGAGCTCCCTCCTGAACTAGCTGCTAGGTGGCAAGATATTCTGAATAATGCTTCTCTTTCCCTCCTAGAAATTCTTAGAGAACACTGTACTAGCCAACTCAGCCTCTTCAACGACCAGATTGTAGCTCTTCCACTAACCGAGCAGGAGAAACTAGATCTCAATATTTTCATAAATCGTAAGGAAAATGATCTTAGCAATAAACAAGCGGTTAAGTTTCAGCGTGACCAACTTCCCTCGCAAAATGCAGCATGTACTGTAGGAGATCAGCCTCTCAATAGCCGCGACTATGATGTACTAGGTCATGTAATGTCCCCCCTCGATACAGAGATCGCTTTAATAGAACCTCCTCCCTCAGCCAATAATCCTATAGAAAAAACGAGCTCTCTCGCTACCGGCCCCAGCAACGTTATTGACATTTCCAAAACACTAACGGCCGACGAAAAAGGTATCCTAGAACGAGGTCTAACTTTCTGTCCCACAAATAACAGTGTGAATGAATACGAGTTACACAAAGATCTCACTGAATTTTCTCGAAGAATGAGACTAAGCGAGTTTTTTTCGGAGAAGCAGGACCAACGTGACATTAACGAACGCACCCTCCACCCTCCTAGCACTTGGACTCCAGATGTAGATCAATCTCCAGAATTGGATCTGTACTTAAAATCAGTATCAAGAGAAATTTTGGCAACAACTAAGCGATCAAACAAGCGCAAGAACCTAACTCCGTCGGAAGAAGTTACCCTGAATTGCCTATCAGCCAGAACCGACATAGTCATAAAGCCAGCCGACAAAGGTGGGAGTGTAGTTGTTTTGCCTATGGGAAAATACAAAGATGAAGCTTATAGGCAGCTCAATAACCCTTGCCGCTACAAGCCCTTAGATAACGATCCGAGCCAGGAATACAGCCTAAAAATCCTTCAGACCCTCACAGATCTACGATCTAGAGAATTAATAACGACTACTGACTTAAATTTCATGAAACGGAATAATAAGCATGCGGGACGTTTTTACCTCCTCCCAAAAGTCCATAAAGTCCCCGTAGAATTATTGTTCACTGCCGACATTCTTGGCAGACCCATAGTTTCGAACAACAATACCCCAACCGAAGCACTATCTCTGTTTCTGAATCATCACCTATCCGACATTCCGGCTCTTCTTCCTTCATTCGTTCAGGACACCCCCCCCCCCCTTCCTCCGCATAATAGAAGAGATAAATATGAGCGGGCGCCTACCCAGTGGAACCCTCCTTGTTACTCTTGACGTTGCCGCATTGTATACAAACATTCCGTTCGCCGAAGGAATTGAAGCGATTTCAAAATCTCTATCAGTGAACCCGCGCCAACATGCACCAGAAGTGTACATAACTTTGTTAAAACTAGTTTTAACTCTCAATTATTTTGAATTCGACTCTTACTTTCTGCAAGTTTTTGGAACCAGCATGGGTACTCCATTCGCACCGACCTATGCCAACATTTTCATGGGGCAACTTGAAGCTACCCTCTTAAGCTCTTTTCCGCATAAACCTCAGGTTTACCTCCGCTACATCGACGACATCTTCATGATTTGGGAACACGGTCGCGCGACTCTAGAAACGTTTATATCCCATCTCAATTCTTCGCATCCGACTATTAAATTCTCCTGCCAGTATTCTGAAAAAGAAGTGAACTTCCTAGATACTACCGTCATTCTAGACAACGGTAAACTTAAAACCACGCTTTTTAGAAAGCCAACAGACAGGCAGCAGTACCTAGATTATAAAAGCCATCACCCCAGACACTGCAAACAAGGGATCTTTGTAGGACAAGCCACCAGACTTAGAAGAGTATGCAGTGATGACAGCGACTACGTAGAGCACCTAGATGAATTCAAGCCCACCCTTATTAACAGGAACCACCCCAAACGCTCGCTCGATCAGTCGTACCAACATGCATCTAATCTCAAAAGGGATGACGTGCTCAACAAACAGCGACAAAACGAAAGCGCCAGGCCGCCCCTAATAACTAATGTTTCAAACGCCCTCCCAAACGTAAACAATATACTGCGCAAGTACTACACCATTTCATCCAGTAACGACCGACTTAGAAAGACTTTCCCGGAAGCCAAAGGGTTACATACCGGAGAAACAGGAATCTAAAAGATATTTTAGTGCAAGCTAAAACAGGGCCTTCAAAGCAACCAGTCATAGCAGGTGCTCCCGCCCTAGATGCAAGACTTGCAGGCACCTGCAGACCGACTGCATTGTAAAAAGCACAGCCAGTAATTATGCCCACAAGATTAATTAAAGTTTTACGTGCACTTCATCTAACATTGTGTATATGTTGGAATGTTCAATGTGCCACAAACAGTATATAGGCGAAACGAGTCAACCTATGAGCCTGCGTCTTAATGGTCACCTGGCAGATACTCTTAGAAATCCGCCATAGCTGTAGAGCAGCATTTCAACCAACCAGGCCACAATTTTGATGACCTTAAGTTGTATATACTTCAGTCAAACTTCAGGTCTCCTAGGGACAGGAAATACCGAGAATCCTATTTAATTCACAAAGTCAACTCCATGGAACCTAGTGGAATTAATGCGTCTAGGGGCGACTGGGAATCCTTGCAATATTCACCGGGAATACAGAAATAGGCACTGTCTTGCATATACCTTAACCAAAGACTATTACCCCTCCCTCTGGTCTTTACCTGGTCGCCTAATTTCTTTTGTTTCATTCCTTAATGCTAGCTTAATGCTCGCCCGCATCCTTCCAACATTTGCTTTTGGAATTCCGTTTTATTTATTTTATTTCTCCCTTTTTTTTACTCCGCGTGGTCTTGTGCCCCGTAGGTCACTCTAACTTTATCTTTTCGTTTTTGAGTTTCAGGACAGGCCTGTTCCAGGAATGTTGCCGGGGGTGACACGTGCTCTTTCAGTTGCCGGGTCATTGCTTTTTCTTTAGTGTGTGGGTTTATGTGGTTTCCCTCCCTGTTTTTTTCTTCTTTTTTCTCTTTTTTCCTTGACCTAGTTAGTTTTCCCCTGTCTCTATCTTTTCTTTTGACCTGAGGCTTGCAGATAGTTTCTGATAAGGACCCCACCCTCACCGCCTGGTCTGCTTCCGGCGGTTCTGAGATCCTTTCCCTATACCCCGCGGCGGGTCAATAAGCACCCTCTCCTCCTTTCTCTCCAAAAGGTCCCGGAATATCAACCCCCGGCGGACTTCCCTGTGACCTACTTCGCGGCTTAAACTAGACAACCTTCTTGGCCCCTCAATCTCTCCCCCGACACACTCCGAAACCAATCAGCTTGCTTAATTTACCTTCCATCTTTCCCTCTCCTTTCACCTGGGGTCCTACCCCTGTATAAACCCTGCCTGCCAGGCGAGAGATTGCCCTGAGGAAAGCAAGTTCTCTTTGCTGAAACGTAGGCCACAATCGTGATTTTACCTTGTTCGAAGTTTTTGTTCACGTATATATATATATATATATATATACAGTCGAATCCACTTATAACGATACCGCTTATAACAATATATCGGATATAACGATGGACAACGATTGCACCGTCCAATTTTGTATGCTTTCGATTGTAAAATAACCCGCTTATTACGATGCTCCCGAGCCGCGATATCGGATATAGCGATTGAATCCGCTTACCGCACGCGCCGAAAATGCGAGCTGGCGCCGGCACTCGGCGCCGACAGCACGCGACGCGCCTTGCATCCCGTCCACCCCTCAGAAAACGAGTCGACTGCGCCAAGCGAGAGGAGGAGCAGCTTTTCTTCCCGACTCCCCTCCCGGAGCCGCTGCTTTCGCCTCGTCCGCGCGTCCGGCCGAACCAACGTTCCGCTGGTTCGGCCAGTTCGGCTCGCACTGCTCGCAGCTCGGAAGTTTCCCTCGCCTTTTCTGCGCGCCGAACTGAGTGCTTTTTTTTGAGTGCTGAGCAGCCTACCCAGGTACCGTCATCGCACGAGGCCCAACGAATGATACAGTCCCTACGGGACTTCATTTTCGCGAAGGACCTTCCGCTCAGCTATGTGGAGCAATTAGATGCTCTCGAAAAAGATGTGCGTCAGCTTCGCGTGAAGCAGTCAAAGCTTACTGACTATGGCTTTTCTGCAAACGAGTAGTTGCACTACCTCACTTGCATGCTAATAAAATGTTTTGATCTCTCTTGTGGCTTTTTTTTTCTCGACCCGCTTATAACGATTATCGGTTATAACGATGGGATTTTCTTGGCACTTGGATATTGTTATAAGTGGACTAGACTGTATATATATATATATATATATATATATATATATATATATATATATATATAAGACAGAAAATAAGGATTGGCAGTCAAGAAAACCTCGGAAACCAAAGGTGAGGTTGTGGTGGGTCATAGAAACAGATGAAGCATTTTTTGAGTCAGAAAGAAAGTGGTGAAAAATGCCCGCCCCGGCGGTATCCGAACCCACGACCTCCAGAATACCGGTCTGGGTTAACCACTTCTTGGTTGAAAAGGGGACTTTCTTTTTAACCCCCGGATGTTAAAAAGAAGGTCCCCTTCACCCCGAGTAGTCCGAGTGGTGCTGGCTACCACCCCGAGTGCAGGAAACAAAAAATACCCTAACATAAATACCCGAGAAAGTGGTGGGGAAACAGCCCCGCCGGTAGCGTAGTGGTTATCGCACCAGACCGGTATTCTGGAGGTCGTGGGTTCGGATCCCACTCGGCGGGAATTTTTTCTCCACTTTCTTTCTGACTCAAAAAATTCATCTGTTTCTATGACCCACCACAACCTCCCCTTTGTTTTCCGAGGTTTTCTTTACTGCCCACCCTTATTTTCTGTGTTATTTTCCGGAGCCCCTCATTTTCCCTTTTCTCATTCGATATTTATATATTTTCACGAAGACAAGGACGAAGCAGTTGTCTTGAATGAGAAATACGTTTATTGGAGCGAACTTGTGCTCCCCTAACAACTCAAAAGAATACAGAGGCGGCGAAGCAGCGGTCAACAAAGTGACTTGCACAGGCGAGTGTCGTCGAATCGAATGCCCCGGCGTCCGCACTGCAGGCTTTTTATCTTTCGGCGCGCGTGGTTCTCGAAACGTCGATTCGCATCGAGAACATAGTAGATCCAAGAAGATTATTCTGGGCTGTTCACGTTAGATCGGAATGCTCTCCCTATCACAACAGATAACACGTGCGGCACAGAAAGAAAGAATGGAACACGCGCTTCCCTTGGCGCAGAGATAACGCAGACCGGCGCAGCTGGGCGGTAAAAGCAAAACACAAATAAACAAACCCAATGTATGGTTCGCGGCATTACCCCCCCTCTAAGAGTGCATCGACCCGATGCTAAAATAAGCGACAGTCCGAACAAATGAAAATAAAAGTTCGTCATCGTCCGTAGAAAGGTTTTAGGCGAACCACGTGGACGACTTCAGGCCGCCTGCGTTGTCGTGATGTGCCGGAGTCACCATCAGGGATCACTTCGTAGGTAAGTTGGCCAACACGTCGTAGAATCTGGTAGGGTCCGAAATAGCGTCGCAGGAGCTTCTCACTGAGTCCGCGTCGTCGGATGGGAGTCCAAACCCACACACGATCCCCTGGTTGGTACTCGGCGTCTCGGCGTCGGAGGTTGTAGCGGCCCGCATCCACCAGCTGCTGGTCCGTTATACGAACTCGAGCGAGCTGGCGGGCCTCCTCCGCACGTTGAAGATATCCGTGGACGTCGGCGTTGAGGTCGTCGTCTTCTACGTGCGGAAGCATGGCGTCGAGCATCGTAGTCGGCCTTCTACCATAGACAAGCTCGAACGGCGTCAGCTGCGTCGTCTCCTGGATAGCCGTGTTGTACGCAAACGTGACATACGGGAGCACTTCGTCCCAAGTCTTATGTTCAACGTCAACGTACATTGACAGCATATCTGCGATTGTCTTGTTCAGACGTTCTGTTAGTCCGTTCGTTTGGGGGTGGTACGCCGTCGTTCTTCGGTGATCCGTGTTGCTGTAGCGTAATACTCCTTGCATCAGCTCCGCAGTAAATGCCGTTCCGCGGTCTGTGATTAGGACTTCCGGGGCTCCATGTCGCAGCACAACTTGGCTTATAAAAAACTTTGCCACTTCTTGTGCAGTCCCCCTCGGAAGAGCGGCGGTCTCTGCGTAGCGCGTCATGTAGTCTGTCGCTACGACAATCCACTTGTTCTGTGATCGTGACGTAGGGAACGGGCCTAAAAGGTCCATTCCAATCTGTTGAAATGGTCTCGATGGGACGGCGATCGGTTGTAGAAGTCCGGCGGGTCTTGTCGGCGGCGTTTTTCGTCGCTGGCAGTCACGGCAGCTCCGGACGTAGCGGGTGACGTCAGAGGTAAGGCCGGGCCAGTAGTACCTCGCCTTGATTTTTCCAATAGTGCGGGCTGTGCCGAGATGTCCGGAAGACGGGTCGTCGTGGCACGCTTCCAAAATTTCGTCACGAAGGTCCGCGGGGATGACGAGAAGGTAATTCGCCCTTGTTCCGGGGCTGAAATTCTTCTTCACGAGGACGGAGTTTCTCAGGCTGAATGCTGGTAAGCTGCGTTTGAAGGTCCTAGGAACGGCAACGTTGCATCCCTCGAGGTACTCGATTATGACGCGTAAGTCGGGGTCGGCACGCTGCTGGGCGGCTAGGTCGCTCTCCGTCACGATCCCGAAGAACGCGCTGTCTTCATCAGAGTCTTGTGGTGGTGGGTCGACGGGGGCGCGGGACAGGCAGTCGGCGTCGGAGTGTTTCCTGCCGGATTTATAAACGACTGTAACGTCGAACTCCTGCAGGCGCAAGCTCCACCGCCCAAGACGGCCAGAGGGGTCCTTCAAATTGGCGAGCCAACACAGCGCATGGTGGTCTGTTACAACCTTGAATGGCCTTCCATACACGTATGGGCGAAATTTTGAAATCGCCCATATAATAGCCAGGCACTCTTTCTCAGAGGCAGAATAGTTTTTCTCCTCCTTCGACAGACCACGGCTGGCATAGGCGATTACCCTTTCGCAGCCGCTTTGCTTTTGGACAAGGACGGCACCCAAGCCTATATCACTGGCGTCCGTGTGCATTTCCGTTTCGGCATTTTCGTCGAAATGAGCGAGCACGGGCGGGCTTTGCAGGCGTTTTTGCAGCTCGCAGAATGCTTTTTCTTGGTCGTTTTCCCAGCTGAAAGGGGTGCTGTCTTTCGTCAAGCGCGTGAGTGGCTCTGCAATGCGTGCGAAGTTTGCGACGAAGCGCCGGTAGTATGCGCACAGCCCGAGAAATCTTCGCACGCCCTTCTTGTCTTTCGGCCTAGGGAAGTTCGCGATAGCTGAAGTTTTTGCCGGGTCAGGTAGGACTCCCGCGGCGTTGACGACGTGGCCCAAGAACTTGAGTTCCTCGTATGCGAAACGGCACTTTTCAGGCTTCAGCGTCAACCCCGACGTACGAATGGCCTCGAGTACAGACTCCAACCTTGCAAGGTGTTCGTCGAAAGTCCGGGCGAATACCACTACGTCGTCGAGGTATACGAGGCAGGTGTGCCACTTAAGGCCAGCTAGCACAGTGTCCATGACTCTTTGAAACGTCGCTGGTGCTGTGCACAGCCCAAACGGCATCACCTTGAACTCGTATAGGCCATCTGGGGTTATAAATGCAGTCTTCTCTCGGTCTCTCTCGTCCACTTCAATTTGCCAGTAGCCGGTCTTCAGGTCCATCGATGAGAAGTACTTCGCGTGGCAGAGGTGGTCGAGGGCGTCGTCGATTCGGGGGAGGGGGTACACGTCCTTTTTCGTGATTTTGTTCACGAAAAAGGACGTGTACCCTCGTGATTTTGTTCACGAAAAAGGACGCGAACCATACATTGGGTTTGGGCTGTGTACGGCGGTACGGTCGACGGCGGCGAGAGTGGGGACGGCGGCGAGAGTGGACGGCGGTACGGTGGAGCTTCTTGTAGACGGGTTGGAGCAGGGCGGGGTCGACGAACAGCCGCAGAATAGGTCATCGCCTGTGGCTCGCGGGGTGCCTCGGATGGCATAGAAGTGCCCAAAGCGTGTTGAACCTCTTCGCGGATGACGTCAGTCAGGGAAGCCACTTGAGGTTGCGGCGTCGTCGGAAAAAGCTTCCGAAGTTCCTCCCTGACCACAGCTCGGATGGTCTCACGCAGTGTGTCGGAGCTTGTAGCCCCGGCACCGATCGTCTCGGAAACCATCACGTTGACCGGGCGATCGTACTGCCTCGTTCGAGCTTCCAGCGTCTTCTCCATCGCGGCCGCTTTAGACGCGAATTCGGCCACCGTCTTGGGAGGATTGCGGACAAGGCAAGCAAAAAGCTCCTGCTTTACCCCTCGCATGAGAAACCTTAGTTTCTTTTCTTCTGTCATCTCCGGATCCGCACGTCGAAACAACCTCTTCATCTCGTCAACAAAGATCACTACCCCTTCGTTGGGGTGCTGCGTTCGAGTTTCGAGTAAAAGCGCTGCGCGTTCTTTTCTGACCACGGTAGTGAAGGTCTTAGTGAACTCGCTTTTGAACTGAGCCCAGTTTGTCAAGGAGCTCTCGTGGTTCTCGAACCAAGTGCGAGCCGAATCTTCCAAGTAAAAGAAAACGTGCCGGAACGTTTCTGCGTCGTCCCACCTGTTGAATTTCCGGACGCGCTCCAGTTTTTCTAACCATTCTTCTGGGTCTTCTGCGGGGGCTCCTCGGAATGATGGCGGTTCCCGTGGCTGCTGCAGAACGACAGGAGGATTGGCTTGGTTGAGCATGGCGCTGGTTGCGACGTCTTTCTTCTTCGTCTTCTCCGGTAGTAGACCGAACTCGGGTGGTAAATCTTCCACGCGGAGGCTGGCTCTTGTTGGACTGGCTTGGCGGCTTCCAGAGGTTGTAGCGGGCATGAAGGGTGCGTACCCCGCACCTCCACCAGATGTCACGAAGACAAGGACGAAGCAGTTGTCTTGAATGAGAAATACGTTTATTGGAGCGAACTTGTGCTCCCCTAACAACTCAAAAGAATACAGAGGCGGCGAAGCAGCGGTCAACAAAGTGACTTGCACAGGCGAGTGTCGTCGAATCGAATGCCCCGGCGTCCGCACTGCAGGCTTTTTATCTTTCGGCGCGCGTGGTTCTCGAAACGTCGATTCGCATCGAGAACATAGTAGATCCAAGAAGATTATTCTGGGCTGTTCACGTTAGATCGGAATGCTCTCCCTATCACAACAGATAACACGTGCGGCACAGAAAGAAAGAATGGAACACGCGCTTCCCTTGGCGCAGAGATAACGCAGACCGGCGCAGCTGGGCGGTAAAAGCAAAACACAAATAAACAAACCCAATGTATGGTTCGCGGCAATATATATATATATATATATATATATATATATATATATATATATATATATATATATATATATATATATTGATTTGATTGATTTTGGGGTTTAACGCGCCGACGCTACGCAGGCGATGAGGCGCGCCGTAGTGGAGGGCTCCGGATTAATTTTGACCACCTGTGGATCTTTAACGTGCGGTGAAATCTCGTACACACGGGCGTTTTTGCTTTTCGCCTCCATCAGAAAAGCGGCCGCCGCGGCCGGGAATCGAACCCGCCACCTCGTGCTCAGCAGCGCAACGCCTTAGCCACTGATATATATATATATATATATATATATATATGTGTGTGTGTGTGTGTGTGTGTGTGTGTGTAGCGAATCAGAATGGGAGATGAGGGGCTCGTTGAAAATAAGACAGAAATAAAGTTTGGCAGCCACGAAAACCTCGGAAAGCAAAGGGGAGGATATGGTAGCTCATTGAAAACGATACAGAATTTAGAAAGAAAAAAGTGGAGAAAAAATGCCGGCCAGGTGGGATCCGAACCCACGACCTCCAGAATAACGATAACCACTACGCTACCGGCGGGGCTATTTTTCCCCTCCACTTTCTGGGGTATTTATGTCAATGTAATTTTGTCCTGTGCTGGCGGGTGGTAGCCAGCGTCACCCCGACTTCTCGGGGTGAAGGGGACCTCCTTTTAACCCCCGGGTCGTGCCTCAAGTATCTATGACATGTCGAGAATGGTCGACCAGCGTTGAACCCTCTTAAGCTACCTATGGCACCAAGACTGCCAGAACAGAGGCCCTCGCTATGTATGTAGCGAATAATAATAGGAATATATATATATATATATATATATATATATATATATATATATATTATATAACTATACATTTAAAGTGCATTCGGAAATGCATTTCCGATTTTTTTTCTTGCCACACCTGAGGGTAAGAGGACCCCTGGTAAAACTTGAGGAAGTAGAAGTTTTATTGCGGCGCTTCTAAAGTAGTACGATTTCAAAAGAGCCCGCCTAGACTAGCTACGTCAGAAAAAAACAGGTCATGGCGATAAACGTGGTGATGATGGGTGGCATAATAGAACAAGCACTACCTTGAGCCAGTGCTGCATTGAATTACGTTATGACTCATGAAATGACCCCAACTGTACTGAGACGGATTGTGAACACACCTAATGGCACTTCAAGACTCTCGGTAGTAATGGTTCTGGTACCCCGTTCTCTTTTGCCGCCATCAGGTCCTCAGTGAAGGTGATCCTGGGAGACTTCGGCTACAGCCTGCTATGTACGGTTTTCGTTTTGTCGCTCTACGGGCACGTCGCGCAGTCCTACAAAGTAGAGATCAGCGACGTCGTTTCTACAGGTGCGTATCTCGGAAGCACATAATGCTTGCATCGATATGTCGAGCGTCTTACGTTATTAAAAAATCCAGTCCCGGTTCGGGCGTTGTTTGTGCTCCGTGACTTACTGATGCAAACGACGAATGGAGTCCGAATATACCCTTTTTCGCTGTGTTGCGTATGAGTTCGAACCACTAAGCCTCTTGCAATAAACTACCACAGACCTGGCTTGTTCATGAGCACCTTATTACGCTGATACCAGAGAACATAGTGAGCGAGATTCGCCAGTTAAGAACGAAGATTAAAAAAAACATACTGGTGAGCTGTAAGCGCAGAGCAAGAAAAGGATAAGAGGTGAAACTAGGCTGCCTATCGCGGCCAGATAATGACACAAGCGCTCTCCATAGGTTACGTTTGCGGTATCTGGACACGGGTGAAGAAACGGCGCGGCCGCTGCGATCGGCATTGCACTGCGCAGCCATGGACGGAATTGCGGCCGCTATTATTTCGTCCATCAGGGGCGGCTATCCTCTCCTTCTGCACCTCAGCTGCGAAGCTTTGCATTCTGCCTTGGTTTTCATTGCGACATCATCTGGTCGCTCGCACGTGCTTGCCGGGATGGGCCGTTTCACCTCCTATATATTCTTCTCCGTGGCTGTAAATCATCGAATGCTGACACGAACGTACACGGTGGCCACGCTAAAAATCTTGCGAATAAATGTTGCGAGTAATCTCTCCACCGGTTGTACTATTATTTGGCCAGTAGTACGGACGCGCCGTCTTCCTCAGTGCCGAAGAGAGGAAGCCGCAGCGCTGGTTAAAGAAAGAAAGTGAAGAAAAAATGAAGGAAGCTCACACTAACGTGTAAGACTTGAAGGTAGCGAGGCTGGACGCAACAGTAGCGTGTTTCCTTTTTTCCGCTTCACAGCGTTGTTTAAGCGTCGCCCCGCTGTACTAGCGACCACAGCTGCATGTTTGTCCTGCTCCATCGCATACTGCTCTGCGCGCACGTCGCCTGCCTTCGTCGCGCGCACTTATGGCTGCGGCGGCGGCGTCCTCGCCTTCCTCCGCCAGGTGGCTCCAAGGGTCCCGCGCGAATCTCAGTTCCCTCCACACCTATCTCTCCCCGCCATCGGGATTCCGAGTCAAGAGGTCCCACGAGTCAGAGGATCCAACGCGTCAAGAGGTTCAATATTGGATCTCTTGTCGCGTTGGACCTCTTGTCTCGTTGGACCTCTTGACTCACCGTGGACCTCTCGACGCGGCTGAGGCGAGTCAAAAGGTCCAACGAGTCGAGAGGTCTGAGCTGTAACAAATCACGACAAGTCCACGGGTAAAGTAAAAGAACCAAGAAGACAAACAAGCTTTCGAAGAAATTCGGAATCCGAGATGCACCGCGCAGCGCCTGCGGGGGTAAGCCCAAGACGGGTGAGAGTTTCGCCCTCACCCGTAAAGAGAAGCTATGCGTGGAACGCTCTGCCTTGTGAGCTCGACGAAGAAGACGTGTTGCTTTTGTACGTGTGAAAATATTAGATTTTATTATATATATACCCCTACTCTCATGCTGACGTCGTTGTTTTATGTAATTCAGTCAACGGAACCGGTAACACAAGCTTTGAAAGCACACCAAAAGGACAGGCAGCGCTGCAGTTAGGGGGAGCAATTTTAATGTCACTTATATACTGTTTTCAGCAGCTGAAGTCAACCCCACCGTCGCTTTTCGTGCGGAAAGACTGGCGGTCGAAAAGAGAACTAAGATCGTTACCCATCACAAGCGGCCATTAATCTCAATGTAGACCTGCATAACTTAAACGACCAAATAGTACTAGTACATTTTATTGGATTCAGCCACTTTATAAAATGAGCTGAAGAGGTTGATGTATTAAGAACGGCTGAGGGGTAAATTGTAAAACTGAGGGGTAAAAAGACAAAAGGCAAGGCTCGTTGGACCTTTTGACGCGTTGAACCTCTTGATGCGTTGTACCTCTTGACCCAAATTGGACCTTTTGACTCGTTGGACCTCTTGACTCGTTGGACCTCTTGACTCATTGGACCTCTTGACCAGAAGTGCCCCATCGGGGTGCTGCTCGAATCCTAAATCTTGCAGAAGGGGGTGTGGTTTGACCTCAGGCTTTCGAGGTCAAAATTGGTCAGCCCGCGAAGACTGCCCGATGTAGCGTAATGTAGCTTTCGATACAAAACATGCCAGCCGGGTGGGGATCCCACCCGGCGGGCACGTTTTTTCTACTTTCTTTTTTCTATCAAAAAACTATCTGTTTCAAGGATAAAATGACCTACCACATTTTCCCCTTTTCTTTCCTTGGCTTTCTTGACTGCCTACTCTTATTTGTGTTGTAATTCAACGAGCAACTCCTGTCCCATTCTGATTCGCTATATATATATATATATATATATATATATATATATATATATCGACCAGATTTAGGGGAAATCCCCAAGGTTGAGTAAGTTTCTGTAAAGGAAAGTTCGACATCCACCTAAATGCAGCCATACGGCTACAAATATATATATATATATATATATATATATATATATATATATATATATATATATATATATATATATATATATATATCCGCTCCTTTGGAGTGCGATGCCCAGTACCCCTTCCTTATTTGTTTACTTTTCTTAATATTGCTGTGCGTGGGTGGGCGGTGGCTGAAGGAAACACGCTTCCTAAGTGCCTCGCTTTTGCTTTTCGCCGCGTTGGATATTGAGATGGATTACTTGCGCGCCAAGTCGTGCAGTATGTTTCCACTTGTTTCTTGCTGTACTTCCTTCTTGTACACTTTTGAAATAATGCGTCCACGTGCTCACAGCGCTCCCTGCGAGCCTACATATACCCTGTGTTCGACCTATGTAGTTCACTTGAAAAAGGCTGGTTCCCAGCCGAAACGTCGTATTAAATATTGTTATGTTTTTTGTGGTGACTCTAATTTAATATATATATATATATATATATATATATATATATATATATATGACAGAAATAAGTGTTGGCAGTCAAGAAAACCTCGGAAAGCAAATGGGAGAATGTGGTAGGTCCTTGAAACAGAGAAAGAATTTGGAAATACAGGAAGAGAGTGGATAAAGAATCACCGCCGGGTGGGATCCGAACCCACGACCTCTAGAATACGCGTCTGGTGCGATGACCACTACGCTATGGGTGCGGCTATGTTGCCTTCCACTATCTGGGGTATTTATGTCACGGTATGTTTGTTTCTTGCGCTTGGGGGTAGTAGCCAGCACCACTCGGACTACTCAGGGTGAAGGGGACCTTCTTTCTAACCCCCGGGCCGTGACGCGAGTGTCTACGGCATGTCGAGAGTGGTCGACCAGCGTTGAACCCTCTTAAGCTCCCTAGGGCACCAAGACTGCCAGAACAGAGACCCTCGCTATGCATGTAGCGAATGAGAATGGGAAATTAGGGGCTCGTTGAATTCAGACAGAAATAAGGGTTGGCAGTCAAGAAAACCTCGGAAAGCAAAGGGGAGAATGTAGTAGGTCATTGAAAGAGATAAGGAACAGATAAGCCAGCGCCACCCTCCCTGACTACACGGGGAGAAGGGAACCTTCTTTTCAACCCCCGGGGCGTGTTTCGAACATCTACAGCCTGTGAGGAGCCGGCAACTGGCGGGAAACTCTCTTATGCTACCTTCCCATCAAGGCTCGCAGAACCGAGACCCTCGCTAGGGTTTCGCAGGATAATATGGTTAGGAAATGAGGGGCTCGTTGACGAAATACAGATAGATTGGTCGGCAGTCTTCAATCCCAAAGGAGGCATAGGGGAATGATTAGTATTTTTTTGCTACGGTTACTGAAGTTAACATTTTCTAAATTTACGTAAGTTAACATTTCTTAAATTTGCGCAACAAGGAAAGAAAGCAAGAAAAACCCGCTCCCAGAGTGGATACCGAACCCACGCCTTTCGATTTCATCTCGCATGCCTTAGCAATTCGGCTATCTGGGCGACTCTGTTATATCCTTACCTTTCTGAGGTACTTATATTTACTACAACTGCATCTGACGCTTGAGGGTTGTAGCCAGGGCCACCCTGACTACACGGGGAAAAGGGGACCTTCTTTTCAAGACAAGCTTTGGAGCGTTATTATTACACGCGGAATTTTGTTTTATTGCGCGGAACTTTACGGTAGATAGTGTTCATAGATGCGACGATTTCGTAAAACGCGCATTTTCAAGTAAAGTGGTGCATAACAGAGTCACCCTTTTGTTCTTCCCAGGGAAACATTTAGCACGTTGTGAAGCCAGTAACCTTCACTGTTTGTTTGGTTTTTATTGTCACGAATAACCCCAGCGATCAGTCAGAGGTACAGATATCGCCAAAGGTACCAGGTTCAAATCCACGTACCGCCGAGCACATACCGGTTTCTCTAATGGCTACCGTCGTTCTTAGGCGAGTTACGATCCCTAAAAGAGGATTCATGCAATACACGCCTTGAAAGCTCCCCTTTACGAATGCGAAGGGACGCTGACCATAGTGTGGCGGCTGTCTTGCCACTGGAGGTTATCAAATTTGAGCGGCTACCATGGCTGTCGGTCACCGTGTGCGTCAGTGTGGCTTGGTGGCTCCTCGCACTCGCCGCTAAAATCAATGCAAATTTCTCCTCGGCCTCGCACTCGGCTCTTGGATGGACGACGATCATAAAGTTGGCTCACCTTGCTTGTAAAGCCCCTTCATTTACTGTGTTGGCTGGAAAATGACACTATTTATTGCCCATGACTATGCACTGAATTTTATACAGCAGTCTATTTTGCTCCTCGGGTTCCTATCGTACCACTTTGATATGTGAGAATGAATTAGCGGTTAAGAAGGGCTTTTGTGGTGTTTTTATAGTGCCCACAAATCTGTTGTTTGGCAGTCGTGCCTACTGCTTAAAAATGCGCATTTTCCGAAATCGGCGCCTCTAGGAACACTATTTACACTCAAGTTTCGCTTTCGCGTTCAGTTCGACATCGTTTTTATGGTACCGCGCAACATTGACTGTTTAGAACTCTGCGGGGGTTTGACCTCTCGTTTAACTTCCTCTAGTTCAACCAACTCCTGGAAAACAACAGTTAGAGGCACTGAAATGGGTCGCTTATTCTCAGTTCCCAGTGGCACAGTTTTGAAAAGCGAGATGGAGATAGTGGTATTTTGCTCTTGTTTCCTCGATTTTCACCGTGATTCTTAGACAACGCTTCGCGTAGCCTCCAAGCAGATTTCTGCCAACATCTACAGTCACGTCCTCATTTCTAGAAGCATACTCCAATCCAACTCAAGTTTCAACGCAACGACTCAGCATTGTACGCGCCACTTTTAGCAAATGACTCCTATACTGAACAGCCAACGGCGAATCAGCCCTTCCCATCTGCGCTTATTTAGGGCTTAACGTTCAAACTGCACTCGGGGTCTAAGATGAGCTTTTGCATCAGAAATCTGTTGGGCTGCTTAACTCCTCTCGAAAAATGCTCTTGAAATGTGTGTGTGTTTGGCAGCGCTGGGAACGTCTGGGTTGTACGAGTCGGAAAATATCTGAGAAATGTGCGACACCTGTAATTAACAGTACTCATGTAGAACATGTTGATTTCTAATAAATTGCTGCCTGTCTTGCGTTGATATTTTGTGTCTGTTTTGTTGTATCGCAATTTAATACCGCCTTGAAGACACAAAGTAGCTCTTTTTAAATCAGTATGTCCATCTTGTAAGTATTCCTATGCCCCTTTCACTATATGCGACGCTCGAGCAAGCGACCGCAGCCAATGAAAGTGAAAGTTAGCAGTTTCCTTTTTAAATTGTGCCAATGGATCGTCATTAGGTTAGCAGTTTTATGGGACATTTGTGCGGCTATGCTCAACTCTTAGCGCCTTCACGTCATCATCAACAATTACATTTTTGTTTTTCCTTTAGTAGATACAGGCCACGCACTTCTTCGTTGGAAATTATTTGCATTCACGCAAAAATAAATCGTGCCGATATTTGCGACGTTGGGGGGGCCTAAAACGCTGTTTCGCGAGCCTATTTTTGGCGCCTCAAACATGCTTCTTTATTGCCTAAGAACGCGGCCTCTAGTGATTACACCCTTAGCGCTTTCTTAGGGCTGCCACCTTCAATTCGGAAACAAAGCAACATTCGTTATAGTTAAACCTAGGGGGGGTGCTGAACATCAGTGATGCATCACCATTCCAGGAAGAGTGGACGACACTATCTAAACTCGAAGGCAATAATAGTAATGTATAGGCCTGGCTTCGTTAAATAGCACTAGAAAATTTAACGCGAAGTACAGAAAAAGCAAAGTAAAAGCTGTTGTAATAAATCGAAGGGTTACGCCGCTGAGGGCCAGTCAGCTGTCCTCCCCAAATTTCACGCGGCATTCCGGAGCTTCGTAGTGAGCGTGCTTGACTCCTGCTCGCACGTGCGCTCTCGAAACTCGCCGGCGTGTTGACGCTCGGCGGTGTCCGCTGGCCGAGACAATTCAGTCGTAACGATCGAGGCATGGTGTCTCTCTTTTATATTAAAGCGACTAAACGAAGGCGACCGCATGTGCAACGACGGGCTTGTGCAAAAAGGGCCGCTGTTTACTGTGCCATGCCGTTGAGGATTTCGACACGTCTGTGCCTGCCATACATAAGCACATTCCACCTTTGGAGAATGAGCGCATTACTGAGCAATGGCCAGCACCCACTGCACGTCCTGAAGGTATTTACCCTTCCCATAGCCGTGTTCCGTCGGTCCCCACAACTCCCTTGACCAGTGAACCCCTCCCAGAACACAGAACTCCCATGAACCCCTCCCGACTAACCACTTCGGCCGCTAACAGCTGGCTAGCCTTCGGTGCGGTGGCAGCGAAATTGCAGGAGTCGCCCAACTCGGACGCCCGCGGGTGATCGACGCGGCTACCGATGTCACTTGACCGATCGCCTCCACATCTCGGCGGCGCTCCCATTTTGGAGTCATTTGAGGTGCCCTGCGTCGGAGTACGACGCTCCGAGAAGACCACCCGAACATGCTTGGAGCACTCGACTTCGACCTCCCGAATGCGCAGATAGATTTCATAACGCTCCACAGAGCTGTAGATTGACCACCCGAATACAGCATAACTATGCGCAGTTATAAGTTGCCCTGTTTTAACTCCCTTGCGTTAATCACAACTGCGTCGTCAAAACTATCATTCTGGTGAACAACGAACATTCACTGCTATCTTGTCCTCTCCTTCATACCGGACGCGTCACATTCTTTCGCTAAACCTGGGGCAAATGAATGGATGGTGCGGTTAGGCGAATAGTCGAGGACGGGATCTGAAGTTTCTTCAAAGTACGCATGTCGTTTCCAACGCAGGTTGCATGGAGTACGCCTTCGTGACCTTCCCGGAAAGCGTAAGCCCGCATCGCGATGCCTGGCTCTGGTGTGGTGTCTTCTACACACTGATGTTCTTCCTCAACCAGTCTTCACAGGTGCGCATTCTAGACCTACCCCAATTCTCGTTTCTCACACACGGTTTTCTAGTCCTAAACAGTACAATGCTGTCATTGCAACTGAAATGTTTTTTTCTCAATGGGGCGCGGCTTCTACTAAGAAAGCACAATTGACCTACCGCTGCTGATTTCGCTGATGAGGGAACGACATTCTTCCGGCTTAGGTCGCTTCCTTCAAGTATTATCCTTCGAAGAAGGAGGAAGACACCTGGGTATCCGATGGTGCGACAACACGCCAAACGCCACGCTATAAAGTCGACCACCGTCAGTGGGTGCCCGCAGCTTGGTGTACAATGGGTACCCCCCTCCACCAAGCTTGGGCAGCCAGGAGGCTGTTGACCAAGATGTGACACCCAGCCAAGTCTGTGCCTGGCTGCATGGCCACAGTAGGGGAGAGCCTAGTACAACACAGTTATTACATCCGTGCAAGACACGTGAACGAGTACAACGACAACCTCTTGGCATTGACATAACGTGCACTTGGCATTGACATAGCCAGGTCAATGTGGGTGTAAGAAAACTGGAGCGGACATAAATGGCTACCTTTGTTGAGGGGACATTGAGCGTGATACTTCCACGTTCCATAATGAATGCAAGGGCAATACGGCGTAAACCCAGGAAGGGAAGGGTGGCCATAGGTTTCCTGGAGTAATAGCACCCGTACATGAAGCTTTGAACACAAGAGGTGCTGGCGAAATATTCCAGCGTATTCCGATATGCCCCTGCAGATTCCTTGCAGTATATCTTCAGATGAGCCCCAAGACACAGCTGCCACCATTGGCGGGTGTTAGCCATTAGAACCGAGGACAGAATCTGGAGGTGTTGCATGACCATACCCTAGTCGACGTAGACCGTAGATTAAATGGAGTCAAAAAGATGGCTGTGGTTTGGGTGTCTGCGGGTTGGGTATTCGTTCGCGGCCGCTGAAGAATTGCAGGACGTTCTTAGAGACGCTGAATGTACTTTTTCAGTGTGTGCAGCGTGTTTTAATTTATGCAGTGTTAAGCGATATCAGGAAATGGTAGTCGCACTTGCCCCGGTGGCGACCGTCGACGGCTGACACATAAAGTTCTTACTGCAGAACCATACGACAGCGCCTTTGACGCTACAAATTCGGCTTTTAGGGAGCCCTCCAATGAGGTCTCCCTACGGGCTTCCGTATCAGGTGGGCATAGGATCTGTTCCAGAAATGGAGTTTCGCCATTGTTTTCCCCTCGATCTAAGCGACGCTCGTGGACTTTTTATTTTTGCTTCAGCTTAGTAGGGTGCTTTTTAGTAGTAATGTAGTCGTCTTTAGATTCGCAAAGGTCGCATCGAAAAGTGTGCGACGCCGTGGCTTCCTAAGGGCTTTCCTTTGATAGGTAAGGGCAGGAGATTCTCATGTGCACGAGTAGCAGTATACAACAGATGACTTCAAATTGTCGATGGTGCAATATCTAGCCATAGTACACCATACGGTCCGGAGACGAAGGCGGGCCCTGAAGGTTGACGAAACAGGTGCAGCTTGTGACTATGCACTGAACGGCAACTACTCCGTGGATAGAGAACGAGAGCTTGTTATAAACCGGTTCAGGTGCCTCATCAGAGCCTACGCCTGAGACATTGCGCCTCAAGACAGTTCCAGCCAACGTTACTAGATTATTTTCAGTTGTAAAACTGGGCGGCGCTGCCCGGAACCGCCACCGATCCTTCTCTCTGTGGCGCTGCAGTCGCAACCGGCTCGGCAGCCGGGGCGCTCGCAGGCGGTTTCGCTTATGCTTCTCCCTTCGCGTTCCTAGTTCAGCGCTCGGCGCGTACGTTTCTTGTGCGTGCGCGGGCGCTTGGGTGGGCGCACACATCTGGTAATTATTACATTCTCGGAAGCAAATAGCTACAATGAACAGCAGACACAATGACATTTTTTTCGCCCCTTGTGTGGTTCTTCCGGGTCCTTTTTTGCCGAAGAGCAGTACTCGCAGTAGCCGGCGCATTCAGTGCCGCGGTCTCCGGCGTTTCTTGTTCGCGCGGTCTTTCTCAGTAGTGTTGAATGCGCGATGCCGTTCGAGTGGCACGTTTAGTGATTTGCCAGCGACTGTATTCCATTGATGTGGGCCTCTGCATGTGAGGCTGATGCAGACAATGCCGACCTGCTTTATTCCCGGGTGTACCAATGGCTACAGCAGCAACAATTAAGAGCAACATGGACAGGCACTTCTTCTCGGCTTCCAAAAATGCGACGCTTCGCTCGCTATGGATTAAGGCCATCCCGCGTGCGGGTAAGGAAAAGGATACCATGTTGGGCTAGTTGGTGGTCAGATACAAAGGAAGGAACAGCGCACATTTTAACGAAGAAGCATTGTGGTGTGTAACTCTATCCGTCCTTCGTTAAAATGTGCGCTGTTCGAATTCCTTTGTAGCGGATAAGAAGCTTTCGACAAAGTTCAAAGTGTGCGACTGCCATTTTCACGAACCGGACATCGACAAATGGTTCGTACATGCAATGACGTTCTCTCTGAGGAATTCTCTGCGCGCGTCATCAAATCGTATTTGGGGACGTGCATTTCTATTCCAGATTCCTTCAGTGAGAATGTGCCTTGAATGTGCAGGTTAAGTCGGCGCACAACGCGCTAAGCTACTGCAAGCACGCTGGCAATTAAAGTTGTAGAGTTCGATTTAAATGAAAAAAAAACCTTGCATACATGTATCCATTTATTACTTTTTTTCTGTTAACATGCTTTGGTATTTTGTAGCCATATTCACCGTAAGCAAAAAAGATGAGTTGATTTCTAAATAAAAATGCTTGCATGTTTCTATTCATTACTTTGTTTCTCTTAACGAGCCATAATCACCTTAAGCAAAAACGATGTGGAGTTGATTGTAAATAAAAAAAAAAACGTTGCATATAATTTTCCACTTTGTGTCTGCCGTAAAGTGTGTACTGTAAAAACCAATAAATTGCTGCAAAGAACTTTATGCTTATTGACATGTAAGCTGGTTTAACTTCGTCAGTTAAATGACTCAATAATTCTTTCAATTAGAGATATTTCGCATTTGCGGAGACGTCGCTTCTTAGTGACGTACGTTTGGTAAAGCTAACTGTTGTCAGGGCAAAACATGGAAAAGATACTATTCTAAAAAGGACGTCGAGAAAATTAGGAAGTTTCGTCTTCGAGTGGCCTTAATTACTAGAGCCACAAAGTGACGTAGCTCCAATTGATGGCGACCTTGCTTCTAATTGGCTGGAAATAAAATGAGCGGTTTCATGATTTTTTTATAAAATTCGGAAGAGTCAATCAAAATAAGCTTTAACGGAGGCTTATTCTACGCTACCAGCTCGCTGCAGACCGTTCACGCTCGTGGTTGACTGCCAGCGAGCAGCCGACGCAAGCGCGCGCAAACTACGATGCGCTTCGGCTGACCTGTTGAAGAAAGCAAAGCAATGAGCCGTAACTAACGGCTTTTACGCCCCACATTAAGCGATCCTGAGCAGCTACTGGAAAGTACTCTGGCCTAGATGTAGTCTGGACGCGGATAACTTGGCGGGTAGCGGGTAGTCTTTAATATTATCGCGCGCTAACGTCATGAAAAGGCCGAAGAGGCATTGGGAGAGGCGCCGTTTCACCCGACGAGCAGCGGCCGGGTAGAGAGAGCAAAATGCGGCGGTACCGCCCTCTCGCGGCACGCCGAGAAACGGAGACACCGGCGATGCACGGCGCATGGGGAGAGTTTTACAACTGAACCTATCTAGTAACGTTGGTTCCAGCGGCAAAGAATGTTTAAAACTCTGTATTGTTTGCCTCCAAGACATGTACGTTGTCCAAAATCCGGAGCTCAGTGACCAATAAAAAGGGCACGAGTACTGAAATTCAGTTAGGCTTGTGCACGGCGAATCCACGCAAGCCTGGGAAGATCAGGCAAGAAGCCAAGGCTGCTTGAATAAACCTACTGGGCAGTGTAGAGCTGTGGATGTTAGCTCGGGTCTTGATGAAAACCTTAAGCGATGACCCGTCAGGGGACGTTCCGTCTGTTGTTAATATACGAGATCGACGGGATCCCATTCACCGTGTCTGCGTTGCTTTTTCTGCTGTGCCTGTACGTTGGGATGGCCCCTGAACAGCGCTTGGTAATAAAAGCGGAGCTGATCGTACTTACGGTTTGGATGTCTCAATTGTGTATTGCGTATTGTAGAAGTTGCAGCTATGCAAGTGGCGAAGTACATTTCCACCAAACGTTCGCCTTGGTTCACGTAGAACCGAGGCGCACCTTATGACATTTATTATAACCTGCGAGTCGTCAGGCGGCGCTCAAACTGATAGCCTTCCAGCAGTGAAAATGCAGGGTATGTGATATTAGACAAAACGTTAAGCTCTCAGCCCCATTTTCACCAACTATTACCCGAAGCTGAGGTACCCTAAATTTTACTTCTCTTGCTCGCGAAAAGTGTCCACCTTGCAGCTATGGATTTAGTTTTATAGATATACGGATGGCTAGGGCGATACACTAAGGGTCTGGGCCATAGTGCTAGAAGTAAGAAAAAGAAGCGAAAGAAACAGGATCATGGTTAGAATGAGTGGACACGTTCGCAAATTGGCCACTAGTGCGTTTCAGTTTACTAGAAAAAATGAAGGTAGCTTGCAGTAATGCGCACGACTTGAAGGTAGCGAAGCTGTCTTCATACCTCGGTTAAACGGGGCGCCACTCATTCACACTCACACACAAAAATATATTCTTCCTCACGCATTCACTCACACTCACGCTCACCACTTGCCCTCACCTCTTGCGCTCACAACGCGCCCTCCACCACTCGCACCCGCTAGCGTCCACACTCCCCACTCACCCTGACCACTCACACGCACTCCCACTCAAGCTCACCACTCACCGTCACCACTCGCACTCACTCGCGCTCGTGCTCACCACTCGTCGTCTCCTCTAGCACGTGAGTGTGCGCAGCACATCCTCCACGAGTAATGAAACCTAACAGTCTTAGCGCATTAAGGCATCAGAAGGCCATCCAAATCATATTCCTAAATTAACACGCCACCAGAGAAATAATTCTAGGGTGCCTCATAGCAGGAGCTCAGGAACGACATATTTCCGAAGCTATAAGCAATGCCGCCATTAGCAACCATCACAGCGAGCAGCTCCTGCGATGACTACCGTAAATTCCCGAGAGATGCCCCACCCCCGAAAGATATCCCACCCATGTTTTTGGCACGATTTTCCATTTTTTTCGAAAACTCCGAAAGACAACCCACCCCTGACAATAGCATCATCCCAGCCGGGGATGACGCCCGCGGAAACGAGGTTAGCTAGCGTGGGTAGGGTGCGATAACAGGTCACAGGTCACGGGAACCTGAAAAGGTGCGGTATATCAACAGCCCTTGATGGAACAGAAAACTCAGAGCCTCATGAGCGGCTCGCTTCGACGATCCCTCCTTCTGCTGCCCTGCCAACCACGTCGAACTCCGTGCGTGGGGAGGTGGTCGACCTTTTGTTTGACAGTGAGTGCGACTGTTCGTCCGACGGTTTTGACGACGAATGAATACAGTGCTAATAAACGCGTATTCGTTCTTTGGCTGCGATACATTTCTCAACTTTTTTTTACTGCACACCGAAAGTTAGCCCATGTCATATTTTCACTCGATTTTCTCTCGATCTTAGGTGGGCTATCTCTCGGGCTTTTACGGTAGTCAATAGCGAGTACAAGCGCCATAGTGGTGCTCACCCCGGTAAGCCCGCAAATGGCGCGAGCAGTACGAGTGCAATCATGAATGGTGAGCGAGGCTCACGGTGAGTGGCACTCGTACTCCCCTATGGTGAGCGGGGCTCCCTTCGAGTTTCTCCCGCACTCGCGAGTGGTGAGTGGGGCTCACCACGAGTGGCGCTCGAACTCGCGAGTTATGAGCGGGGCTCACTGGGCGTGGGGCTCGTGCTCACTCGCACTCACACTCGGAAGTTCAAAACGATGGCGAGGTTCACTCACCACTAACTCATGAGTGGTGAGTGGGGGTGTGTGAGTGCACTCGTGAGTGCGCCTGTCTACCTATGGCTGTATGTAACCTTAACGAACATCACGAAGGTTTGAGTCGACGAATCCAGCCGATTTGGTGCTTCGCTGCCGCATCGACCTTTACTCCGTGATTGTTGCTATAAGTGTGAGCTCCCTTAATTTTTTCGGAAGTGATGATCATTGGACATCACCTTGGAAGGGCGTATGCTACGACGTGTCTTCCCCGTTCCGAGCAAGTGTTGCCATTATTACAGCAAAGGCTGGAGTATTTTTAGAGGTAGGGATTTTGTGCAATCTCCCTGAGTGAGTATGCTTGCCTAGCAAACGCGCGCCGGGGACGCTCCGGGGTCACCACTAGGCACGCACTCACGAGCGCTCAACAATTTCTCGGTAATTTAACTGCATACACAAAAAATTAGGATGTGCTAAGCAGCTTCGTAGTAAATAAAAGGGGCTTAGTTTTCTTCGTCGTTTTGTCAAGTGCTCCTGCCACTTCACGCTTACACGTGTTCTTAAGCACGTAAAGAAAAATGCAGAAAAAACCTATATATCCGAAAAAATGCCGGCAAATTTGCGGTTTAATATTTCAAATGCCTAAAAAATTGAATTATATGCAGGTGGTGTTAATAATGATGCGATATGCTCCCACCACAGCACATATTTTTTCTCTGCACATTGAATCTGTTCGAGATTTGCTCACACAACAGCATGTATTTTTTCTCTGTGCATTGAATCTGTTGGAGATATGCTCTCACCACAGCCCATAATTTTTCTCTGCATATTGAATCTGTTCGAGGTATGCTCCCACCACAGCACGTCATTTCACTCTACACATTGAACCTGTTGGAGATATGCTCTCACCACAGCACATAATTTCTCTCTGCATATTGAATCCGTTCGAGATATGCTTTCACCACAGCACGTAATTTTTCTCTACACATTGAACCTGTTCGAGATATGCTCCCACCACAACGCATAATTTTTCTCCTCATATTGAATCTGTTCGAGATATCATCTCACCATTGGACATACTTTCCCACAACGGCACATAATTTGCTCTGCACATTGAACCTGTCCGAGATGTGCTCCCACCAAAGCGCATTTTTCTTGCGCACATTAAACCTGTTCGATTCGGCCCCGACAGAGCATCGACCTCGTTAGGCCTGCTGGGTTCTTTAAAGTGCAGGATGGCAATTAAATTGATTCACCTAACAATTTTCTGAAGACACTTCCTTTTTTTAGTATTCCCACACATATGCTGTGAAGAGAAGCTGAACGCGCCGATGTGAATGTCGTTTTCTCGGGGGCTGATGCTCGCGTGCGGGGTTTAATCACCACAAAAACGTTGCCGCACAGTCGGACAATAGCATTTTTTATCTTTAAAGCAATCCTGTCACGCAAGAAAGTTTACCAGGCATTAAGCTCTCACAGACTGTACGACACCACAAAAATTGCCAGTTTAATGAGATTACGTCCACTGCTCCTTCTCAACACGCCCCATTTTCTATTCATTTCCCTAGATGGAAAGCGTGAATCCACAAGTACAATGTATGAGAACTAGAAATAGGATCTGCGCTAGGTCCCTAATCTTCTGGCTTAAACAAAAATACTGTATTACAAATACTGACAGTAGATGCAGGAGTGAACATTGCTGATCAGCTTTATGCTCCCTCACCAGTGACGACGACGATGGAGGTGGGAGCATGCAAGCCTTGCTCAAGCTGTCACAGTGGCCTTAAGCCCGTTCTACATGGTGCGAATTCGCAGCCTCTGTTCCGCTTGTGCGGCAAAGTGATCTATTCTCGTTGCTCTGAAAAATTTCCAAGTGGTTAAACAGTCGAGCGTCTCCTGTGTACGCCGCTTGTAATTGGCCCATTTTCCGCACCACGGAAAATAGAAAAAAATTGACAGTGGCTTCGCTCGGCTATGCCAGGATATACGTAGCTTGAGCTGAGGTTCAGCTGATTCTTCTTAGCTTTCCTTCTTGTCTAATATTAGCTTGATTATCATGCTTACTGCTGCTTCCATGACACAGACACGGTATAGGCATTATGTGACACATGTATATTTATCGAGCGGCTCCGGCGCAGCGTCATCAATCGCCCCAGAGCTAAGCTGATTCCACAGGCGCACGCCGGTGTTGCCGCGACGTACGAGCCGTCGGTTCCACACCCGGCCACCCCTCGCATGAGCATCAACTGGACCGGGCCACCACAATCGGAACGGAGGTCGCCGAAGAGGCTGGGAGCGTGGGGTGTCTGAGAGACGCCGGGCAGCGAGAAACGTTCTGTGCGCCGTGTGATGTCCCTGCTCCTCGCGCATGCGCAGCACGGCTCTCCAGGATCCACGCGAAACTGCGCAACCTCGGCCAGTGTAGCTCACGCTGCAAAGTCGTTTTGACTTGCGCATGGGCTTTACAAATGCATCACTTCGTTTTGCGGCGTGCTTTGCCTCAGTTTTACTGCCACGCGTAAAGTGCTTCGTATCGGTATCCGTCATCCGTGTCATGGCCTCTGTTTTGTACCATATTTTTCTGGACACAATCACCAAGGCTATACGCGGACCGAGTCGGAACCCCTAACTCCGCCGTGCCCTTCCCAGATTCACCAACCCCCCAGACACAATGAAAACCGGTCGAGACCAATCGTACAAAGCCGACGTAAAGACATGACGTCATCGGCTAGTTTTGGGACGTGGTTCTATGGTCATTTCGCACGTCACTATGGGATTCAAAACATAGCTGCGGTGGGATCTCCGATCCACAGTGTCAGTGCTGTTATTAAGGGCAAGCTGTTTCAGAGCAAAGGCTAAGTAACTGCCGGTACAAACGTAGAAAACGAATCATTCCGTCGCTCTGACCTTCAACCTCAGGTTGCGCGAAGTGAAAGCCTCTAATCGTTCGTTGGTTGTCAAGGGGGAGGTGCAGAGGGAAACTGAGAAAGAGTAATGGCGCATGTCATCTGAACAGGTGTGCCTTCACTGCAGGCTGTTGGCGCGAGAAAGGAGCTGTCACATGAGAAACTTCGGGTTCACTGAGGGCTCTGCACGTGTCCTGCGCAGTTCACCATGCATTCACTTCAACGTCGCTAAGCAGCGACCGTGTTGCCTGTGGTGCAATTATTTTACCAACTTACATGTTCATTTTTTTTAAATTTCTCTACTGCCTTCGTTTACTATTTTCCTTCCTCACACAGATGGCGATAATGGAGGGCGTCCTGGGCACAGTGAAGGACATGTATCCAGGACTCCGCCGGAGGGTTCCTCTGGTGGCCCTGTTGACGTGTTTCGGTGGCTTTCTGGTCTCACTGCCAATGGCTTACCAGGTGCGCCTTCGCCTTGTGATTGTTGCGTTTCAGGCGTTCTTTGCAGTTGTATCACTGCAACTTCTCTTGATTGGTCAGGCAAGCACTGGAACAAAAAACATACGAAACACAGCCATAACATAAACAAATTCACATACATATCTGCCGAAGATCTGCACCCGGTGTTTGCGCACCACAAAAATTTGAGTAGCTTTTAAAGGGACACTGAAGTGATATGTAAACATTGCGGGATTACTAGCGCAAATTGTAGTCCGGAGTCCCCAGGCCATGTTTCGACCACTCTAGGCGCGTTTACGCGATTTTATTTAGTAGAAAAACTAATTCGAAAACGCTGTCCTCCTCTCTTTACGCTCGCCCACTTTCTGTGGCGTTTTCGTGTGACGTCAGGAGGGGATGAGTTGGCAATTGGCTGCGCCACGGCTGCGCTACTGCACGGCTCCCCGGCCGACAGTCAGCCGGCCCAGCGTTTCGTCCGCCGGCCGCCGGCGGGTCGTCGCAATCAAGGAGGTTAAAAAAAATTGCTTGGTCGCAATTCGTTCACTTAGTTGAAACGAAGCCAGGACACGTTTGTGAATGGAAGAATGTGCCTTTCTTTACTTGGTTTGTTTGTACACTGTATCTAGCTCCAAGTCAAGGTCGCTTCACACAAGCGCTGCACATGCGACGCTTCGCTGACTGGTACGCCAGTAGGAAAATATAAGGCCTCTTGAAGGCGGGAGAAGAGTCAGCGAAGTCAATATAGGTACTAAGCAAATAAAATCAACTGATATTTTTACCGTACAGCGTAAAACTAGGGCGCGGGAAGCACTTTTTTGCGCTGGGCGAACAAGCACAGCGGTCAGCAGCACGACTACGCATCTGCGAACGCTTTTCCGTCTACGAAATGCAATTGCTAGACATGAGCTACTGTGGAAACTCGGGCGACGCTTACTGCACGATCGCAGTACAACAAATAGTCACCTAAGCGGCTTGAAATGCCAAAACTAAATAAAAGTGTAAACCGGTTGTACAATATATACCCTATATTAGCAAAGCATTCGCGTCCCGCTCCGTGGCCTAGCAGTCTGGGGCGCTAGGAATCCACCGCAAATGTTTTGCGAGTCACGAGTTCGAATCCCCGCGGGTACGTGCTTTTTTTTTTGTAAGTTAACTTTTTTGTTTTCCGCCGATGTTTTCTATATTGAGTTCACCTTTTTTGGGGCCGCAACGTTCATGGCTACACGAACTAGTTCACAAAACGCGCGCAGGCTGGCACTGGCGCGCTAGCGAGTTCTCGTTGGCGTGCTGTTGCCATAAGCACCGACTGCTTGCAGGCAGTGGGCACAGGCCAGAATGAACAGACCCTTGGCCTGGTGCGAACACGCTTTTTACGATACAGGCATGAGGGAGGCAAGCTCCAAATATGGGGGAAAAGCGCATGACATTTGGGCGTCTGCGGGTACGCGGAGGGCGTTCATGCACTGCGTAGGTCTCGGCTAGTGAATGCTACGACTACAAGCCGTCCTGGGAGGCTTATCTTGTGCATTTTACAGCCGACAACATGGCAGAAGCGCGGTACGATGATTACTGAGATATTGAGAATGCCCATCTAACAAAGCCATTGGTTATGTTTTACAGAACCGAAACCGAAACCGAAACTTGTGTGATTGCTAACCTTGGGCATCGTCCAATCACGGCGCCCCTCCTCTCAACGTCACAGCCTTAGTTGGTGCGGCCGCCGCAAACCGCGCATGGTAGTTTTTCTTCTTTCGCGCTTTGTAAAATATTTACCGATTTGTCAACCGGATAAACGATGAAAAGTGTGCTAATTTGAGCCAGTCTACGCAGTGCAAGGAAAAACGGGAGCTTGACAAATTCACTTCAGTGTCCCTTTAATGGCACCAAGAAGTACTTTAGGCAAATGCATAACGTTAAGTTTCCGACCTTGGAGGCGTTTGCTAGAAAAGCGTCTATTTTAAACAGCAAAACAAATGGCCATGGCGAGGCCTAATTGATGGGAAAAAATTTACCAGCGTCTAGCGCCTGCTACCCTCCCTAAGGGTTTAACCTAAACCACATGCTTTGAAATTAGTTTCCCGTTTGTATTAAATCTTTGTCACTCACGTCCGTTAGGGACGCTTAGGACTTCGTTAAACGAATGTCGTCGGTCCCTCAGAAAACTCCTGAACGGGCAAAAAAATCTGCCGAGTTATACATCTCACGAATGACGACTGGTGCAATCTTCTCAGAGCAGCAGTGTGCAGCAACATAACATGTAATTTCTTCGTTTTCCTTAGCGAGCGGAAACCTAACATGACTGTCCAGTATGCAAGAAGTATTTTAAGGGACGGACGAACTTTTGCAAAGGTAGTTCCTGCGGGGGTGTTTCGAAATACCCCCACAGAAACTACCTTTGCAAAAGTTTGTTTTTTGGTTTCTGTATGCGGAGGAGCCCTGATGTCGAATTGGTGTGTGCTAAACAGAATGAAACGTGATCATAAGCTTGCGGCACATCCAAGAGGTCGAACTCTGTACTTTCATGGCAGATACACTCGCGATAAAGAATAATGTACAGCCTCGCGATAAAAGATAACTGGAAATAAGGCCCCCGCATGCAAACACAAACTAGACCTGTTTGAAAAAATAGCAATAACGAGGCAGTCGACGGGTAAAAGCCGAAACCAAATCCACCATTGAAAAGGCTAAAATTATTCTGGTGTTTTTGCGACCAGAACCTACCAGATTCCTTAAACCACGCATTCTGTGGTCAAGGGGTTAAGCTTGACGTACGAATTAAATAACAAAACAACTTTCGCTGCGCCGCGCTTCACTCGGCACGATTTGCCATTAACAACGAGATCGGAGATCCAAGGCAGCCAGAACTGCGGGTTTTACTCACGCTTGTCCGCCAATTGAAAAGCGAGTTGACGGATATTAATATTCGGGCGATATGCCCTCTTCACCACAACGGCAGCAACCAAATGTTTTGCGTTCCTCAAACTGGACCATTCATAGCTTTCAATGTTTCATAGCTCGACTTTTCATAACGTTTTCTTTTCTTGTTTGTGCACTGTGTACATCGCTGTCCTGGGTTTGTCTCACGTCTGTGGCACCTGGGTCTTCCGTGGCTTTTGTGTAGTCCGACTGAAATTTCCTTCGTCTTTATTCGGCCCTATTGCACAGCGTGAAGCTATCTCCTCGGCGAATTTAGCGGCGTTGGCTATTGCATATGCCTTATGTCCGCCTTCAACCCAGTTTTTTTCATTTTTCAGTTATTAGGGACTACTGTTGCTCCTGCAAAAAAATCCTAATCACCCTCTTATGCTTAGGGAAAATCTTCGGTTTCTTGACCAGTTTTTCATTATAGTCATTCATTGGAAAGAACACGCAAAATACCAGTTTTTTTCGCTTTTCCTGCGCTAAAAACATTTTGGGGAGATACATATGTTCACAGTTGGTATTAGCGCACATCACTTAAGTTCACCCCTCCGTGGCCTTGCCTTCTACTGTCGGGAGGAGGACCGTCACCTTTAATGCGTAACGTGGCGAAAGCGTGCGTAGGCGCTGCTGCCACCTCTCGCAGGAAAGTGACGTCATCTCGCACGCTCACAGACGATTCAACATAAAAAGTGCAGTGCCTTCTTGTACCGTAAAAAGGCACATAATCGGCATTCAGGCACAAAGTGCTCTAGGCCACCACGGACTGCGCACAGCTGCCAGCCTCCTCAACTTGAGTGGGCCACATTTTGAGTTGGAGGGACTTTGGACGATCTCATATTGCCGCATGCCTGGGACAATCTCCCTGTTTGGGTATGTGCCTTTCGGAACATTGGGTCTGAGAAGAAGAAGAGGCTTGGGTGCTACCACGGCAGCTCTGGTTGTGCGTCAGCTTCGGTGCCGTCTGTAGGTCTTTTAAGCCGAGTAAATACTGCTTTTCTACCTTTATTCGTGACATTTGTGGTGGAGGGGCGGGGTAATCCCATGCACTTCGAACCAGGCGAGTTTACGGCGAGTTTACCGACCCACGCGAGTGTCATCTGGAGACAACACCAGTGCACAAGTCAAGTCGCCGCATTCGAGGTCTACCACCAGAATTTGGCCTGCTGGTGAAGCCTCCACGCGTAATGACAACCACTACGGCTTGCCAAACCAATAAGGGCAGCGGAGCCTTCTCGCCGCTGGTGGTGCACTTGCCGCACACACCACGGCCGTTCCACGGTGACATCTTCGAAGACGTCGAGGACTGGCTCGATTATTTCGATCGGGTCGCTGCGTTCAACGAGTGGGACGACACATGTAAGCTGAGAAGCGTTTACTGCTCCCTCAGAGAGTCGGCACAGACGTGGTACGAAAACCACGCGCCTACATTTACAAGCTGGTTGGAGTTTCGGCGGCAATTGCTCGAAGACTTCAGAAATAGTGAGCGGAAGGAAAAGGCCGAGATTGCTCTACAGTCCAGGGCGCAAAAACCAAACGAGAGCGTCTCTATGTTCGTCGAGGACATGACGCGCTTGT